>NC_136059.1:599426230-600903730 GCF_964261635.1 Lissotriton helveticus
TTTACAAGAAAAGGGGGTAATTTTCCTCCGGATTACTAGGGAGAAGGGTACGCCCGGACACCCCTCCAAGGCTGGTGGTTCTCTGCCAGGGGGACCAGATGGGCTATGCCTGGGTAACACCTCCCTAGGCCACCCGGGGCTTCCTTCCTCCAGGCCAACGGCTTGTCAAATTGCCCAGGACGGGCTCCATGGCTCTTGGGCAGTCGTCCCCCGGGCGTTGGGGGCTCCATCCCGGCCGACGGCATGGAAAAGTGCCCAGGACGGGCTCCATGCGTCCCGGGCATTCGTCCCCCGGGCGCCCGGGGCTCCATCCAGGCTGACGGCATGGCAGAGTGCCCGGGTCGGGCTCCATGGCTCTTGGGCAGTCGTCCCCCAGGCGCCCGGTGCTCCATCCAGGCCAACGGCATGGCAGAGTGCCCGGGACGGGCTCCATGCGTCCCGGGCATTCGTCCCCCGGGCTCTTGGGCAGTCGTCCCCCGGGCGTCCGGGGCTCCATCCAGGCTGACGGCATGGCAGATTGCCCGGGTCGGGCTCCATGGTTTCCAGGGTGGTCCTCCCCCGGGCGTCCGGGGCTCCATCCAGGCTGACGGCATGGCAGAGTGCACGGGTCGGGCTCCATGGCTCTTGGGCAGTCGTCCCCCGGGCGCCCGGGCTCCATCCAGGCCGACGGCATGGCAGAGTGCCCGGGACGGGCTCCATGCGTCCCGGGCATTCGTCCCCCGGGCTCTTGGGCAGTCGCCCCCCGGGCGTCCGGGGCTCCATCCAGGCTGACGGCATGGCAGAGTGCCCGGGTCGGGCTCAATGGTTTCCAGGGTGGTCCTCCCCGGGCGTCCGGGGCTCCATCCAGGCTGACGGCATGGCACAGTGCCCGGGTCGGGCTCCATGGTTTCCAGGGTGGTCCTCCCCTGGGTGTCGGGGCGCTCCAGGCCGACGGCATGGCAGAGTGCCCGGGACGGGCTCCATGCGTCCCGGGCCTTCGTCCCCCCGGGCGCCCGGGGCTCCATCCAGCCCGACGGCATGGAAAAGTGCCCAGGACGGGCTCCATGCGTCCCCGGCATTCGTCCCCCGGGCGCCCGGGGCTCCATCCAGCCCGACGGCATGGAAAAGTGCCCGGGACGGGCTCCATGGGTCCCGGGCAGTCCTCCCCCGGGCGTCCGGGGCTTCCATCTCCAGGCCAACGGCAGGTCAAAGTGCCCAGGACGGGCTCCACGGGTCCCTGGCAGTCCTCCCCCCGGGCGTCCGGGGCTCCCTTCCCCAGGCCATCGGCATGTCAAAGTGCCCAGGATGGGCTCCACGGGCCCCCGGCGTCCGGGGCTCCCTTCCCCGGGCCAATGGCATGCCAGAGTGCCCAGGACGGGCTCCACGAGTCCCGGGCGTCCGGGGCTCCCTTCCCCGGGACAACGGCTTGTCAGAGTGCCCATGACGGGCTCCACGGGTCCCGGGTATCTGGGACTCCCTTCCCCGGGCTAACGGCATGCCGGAGTTCCCAGGACGGGCTCCACGGGTCCCGGGCGTCCAGGGCTCCCTTCCCCGGGCCAACGGCTTGTCAGAGTGCCCAGGACGGGCTCCACGGTTCCCGGGCGTCCAGGGTTCCCTTCCCCGGGTCAGCGGCATGTCAGAGTGCCCAGGACGAGTTCCACGGGTCCCGGGCAGTCCTTCCCCCGGGCGTCCGGGGCTCCCTTCCCCGGGCCGACGGCAGGTTAGAGTGACCAGGACGGGCTCCACGGGTCCCGGGCAGTCCTCTCCCGGGCGTACGTGGTTGTCCGACAGATTCGGGCGGATGTGCTTTTACGAACCGGATCGGAATCGGCCCAAATAATAATAATAATAATAATAATCCACATTTGTAAAGCGCACAATCACCCGTAAGGGTCTCTAGGCGCTAGGGGCCGTCGGGAAGATTAAGCAAGCTATTGCCCAGAGTCACATGGTGCTGGGCTAATCTGCCGCTGGTGCCGGGGATCGAACCGTGATCCCCAGATTCCGGAGTCAGCCGCCCTAGCCGCGGCGCCAGCTATTGCCCAGAGTCACATGGTGCTGGGCTAATCTGCCGCCGGTGCCAGGGATCGAACCGTGATCTCCAGATTCCAGAGTCAGCCGCCCTAGCCGCGGCGCCAGCTATTGCCCAGAGTCACATGGTGCTGGGCTAATCTGCCGCCGGTGCCGGGGATCGAACCGTGATCCCCAGATTCCGGAGTCAGCCGCCCTAGCCGCGGCGCCAGCTATTGCCCAGAGTCACATGGTGCTGGGCTAATCTGCCGCCGGTGCCGGGGATCGAACCGTGATCCCCAGATTCCGGAGTCAGCCGCCCTAGCCGCGGCGCCAGCTATTGCCCAAAGTCACATGGTGCTGGGCTAATCTGCCGCCGGTGCCGGGGATCGAACCGTGATCCCCAGGTGGGGATATCCCAAAAATCTGGCATGGATACGGCCCGCCAGGACAGGTTTGGACACCCCTGCTCTATACTATTTCTGGTCTGCTGATACATAAACAACCCGATATCGTATCTCTAGACCATCCGGTCTTCTGATTATTTATTTATTAAAACACTGTTATTTAACCGGAGTTAAGTAAGCATGCATATTTACTTTTCCCCTCTTGCTTTCATTTAAGTGATTGGTAGTTTAACCCGCGCTCTCAAAACGAGAACTGTATTACTGAAAGACGGGCTCTATGCTTAACTCAAACCCCTGGCGTCACTATCGCCCGAACGTTTTAGCAGATTCCCTTACATTTTTGCAATAAACGATTGTCCGCGTCTGCCTCCTTCCGGGTAGTTGGATGGTATGACTGCGGAATCATAAATCGGCCTATATATACCCTACGCCCAAATTCTCAATTGACTAATACGCCTAATTAGTTACCCAATTAGCGTTAACTCACATCTTTTTAATTGTATTTGTAGTTTCCCTGACGCTTCCGCGTCCCGTGATCAGACCACGTGTATAAACATCACAGGATGTTAGTGAATTAGTTACTGCGCCCGCCATTGTTGTAGTCTTATGGCTATTTGTTTACAATCGGGTCCCAATTCGATACTACAAGTACGGAATTGTGCGCACTATGAGCGTTTTTGATTATTCACTAGTGCTGTCGATTAGTCTCTAAAAAACTGATTTCTACTTATTTTTTGAGCTCGAAAAATGAAAAATAATAATTTCAATAAAAACGATAGATTCTAATTCAAGCTTAAACAGCAATATCGTCAGTATTAAAAATCACTCAGTCCCCTCTCGGTGACTATTTTATATATATAAAACCTCTTCATAGTTGCACATATACAGTTTCTCTATGTTTAAAACACAGTATATTTAGTCATTGTATTCCATTTTCCCAACATTGAAACATATCTTAAGACTTCATAATTCATATAATCTGAAATCTTTTTATACAGTACATAGTTTTCACAAAATCTCAGCTATCCTTACATTTTGTGTTCATGAGCAATCTATGGGTATTTATGGTCATCAGTGAAATGGATTATGAAAAACATGATATACAATTAATCATATTCTATTACAACACATCGATGTATATCAACTTAAGGATATTCATTCTCAAAGCAGCTAGCCATCATACTTATATTCCTACAGAATACTTTTTATACATTGTACAGCATACCTACAAATGCGGGCCTTTATTACACTGTTATTGTTAAAAAAGACACATTCCTATAGATTTGCCCGGTTATTAAAATCTTTATACAGAAATCATATATATATACAGCATTATCATATTCCATTGCACATCCATTATCTGATCATTCTTTCCCACTCTTCCCTACTGTTCAGACCTTGGTGGTAAGTTTTAAATTTTGACATAAAAAATTGCTCTCTTTGTTTTTGTTTCTTTTCCATGTCTCCACCCCTAAATGATAGTTCCTGAGAATTAGACGGAACTGTAGCGACAGACATAGCTTTGAGACACATGCAGAAGTGTTGAGACAAAAACTGACACAACGTGGCTATCCCAAGAGACTAATAAGAGAGGCGTATAAGAGGGCAAAGTACTTCAACAGAGATAGCCTATTTGAACCCAAGAATAAAAATAACCAAGCAGGGCAGGGAATTGTTATGGTGTCTAACTATAATGGAATGAGTTTTAAACTCAAGAATTTGATTAATAAACATTGGTCTTTACTAAACAGACCAGGCAGCATACCACTTAGAAAACCCACTTATGCGTACAGGCGTAACAAAACGATCAGGAACCATCTGGTACAAACGTATAGAGAACCCAGACATAGTCTCCAAAAAAGTATAACAGATGAAAGCATAATAAAAGGGAACTTACCATGCGGAAACTGTACCCACTGTAAAAGTATTGTTAAGTCTGTGAGAGTAGAAGTGAATGGAATTACTCACTACATGAACGAGCATGTTAATTGCAGGACTACAAATGTAGTTTATTTAATTATTTGTCCTTGCTCCAAGGGATACATAGGAGAAACAGGGCGTGAAATGCGCCTGCGGTTGACCGAACATCGGTCAGCCCTTAAAAACCACAAAAAGAATGCACCCCTTGTGGAACATTGGAAAAGCTACAGTCATGGAATAGAGGACCTGAAGTGGTTTATTTTAGAAAAGATCAAACCATCATTTAGGGGTGGAGACATGGAAAAGAAACAAAAACAAAGAGAGCAATTTTTTATGTCAAAATTTAAAACTTACCACCAAGGTCTGAACAGTAGGGAAGAGTGGGAAAGAATGATCAGATAATGGATGTGCAATGGAATATGATAATGCTGTATATATATATGATTTCTGTATAAAGATTTTAATAACCGGGCAAATCTATAGGAATGTGTCTTTTTTAACAATAACAGTGTAATAAAGGCCCGCATTTGTAGGTATGCTGTACAATGTATAAAAAGTATTCTGTAGGAATATAAGTATGATGGCTAGCTGCTTTGAGAATGAATATCCTTAAGTTGATATACATCGATGTGTTGTAATAGAATATGATTAATTGTATATCATGTTTTTCATAATCCATTTCACTGATGACCATAAATACCCATAGATTGCTCATGAACACAAAATGTAAGGATAGCTGAGATTTTGTGAAAACTATGTACTGTATAAAAAGATTTCAGATTATATGAATTATGAAGTCTTAAGATATGTTTCAATGTTGGGAAAATGGAATACAATGACTAAATGTACTGTGTTTTAAACATAGAGAAACTGTATATGTGCAATATGAAGAGGTTTTATATATATAAAATAGTCACCGAGAGGGAACTGAGTGATTTTTAATACTGACAATATTGCTGTTTAAGCTTGAATTAGAATCTATCGTTTTTATTGAAATTATTATTTTTCATTTTTCGAGCTCAAAAAAATAAGTAGAAATCAGTTTTAAGAGACTAATCGACAGCACTAGTGAATAATCAAAAACGCTCATAGTGCGCACAATTCCGTACTTGTAGTATCGAATTGGGACACGATTGTAAACAAATAGCCATAAGACTACAACAATGGTGGGCGCAGTAACGAATTCACTAACATCCTGTGATGTTTATACACGTGGTCTGATCACGGGACGCGGAAGAGTCAGGGAAACTACAAATACAATTAAAAAGATGTGAGTTATCGCTAATTGGGTAACTAATTAGGCGTATTAGTCAATTGAGAATTTGGGCGTAGGGTATATATAGGCCGATTTATGATTCCGCAGTCATACCATCCAACTACCCGGAAGGAGGCAGACGCGGACGATCGTTTATTGCAAAAAGGTAAGGAAATTTGCTAAAACGTTCGGGCGATAGTGACGCCAGGGGTTTGAGTTAAGCATAGAGCCCGGCTTTCAGTAATGCAGTTCTCGTTTTGAGAACGCGGGTTAAACTACCAATCACTTAAATGAAAGCAAGAGGGGAAAAGTAAATATGCATGCTTACTTAACTCCGGTTAAATAACAGTGTTTTAATAAATAAATAATCAGAAGACCAGATGGTCTAGAGATACGATATCGGGTTGTTTATGTATCAGCAGACCAGAAATAGTATAGAGGGATTGACTGAAACCTCTTTATGACTATAGGTGCACTTTTTCAACGAGATATCGGGAATAAGTGAAGGCACCTTAAGAACACGGGTGACATTTTTGAAAAAACGCCCATAAAAGAATCCCCTACAGGAGCAAAAGGATGAAAAATATGGCCCTGTAATAGTGAACCATTATGAATGAACGACGTTGCCATAATTCTAAGTAAGTTAACCAACAGCTAGTCGGCAAAAAAAGATAAAAAAAGGGGTAGAAGTAATATCTATCAATAGAGGACATATACTCATGACACTATCTATGTTGTTTTAATTAACACAGGAGGACGTCTAGCTGAACCCCCAAAAAAGTACCTAAAGTTAACTGCCGGTTGAACTCCAATTATTTGGAATAATATATACAATTACTAGTAAGACTTTTCAAACCTTGTCAGTTGCCCCATTACGTGTAGAGAGAGTGCAATATCCACATGAAACTATATATTATTAATTGTATGTATTTATTTTCAGATTTGATTGTTTTTAATTCTTGATCTGTCCTGAGGAAGGTGTTTACAAGTTTTGTACAAGACACCGAAACGCGTCGACAAAGGACATCATTGTAATTGTAATTTGTTTTAATGATTTTATATTGTGTGTTTGTCAAATCTTGACTGTATTGGATTTATTGTGATTATTGTAATGAAATACATTTTTTTGTATGAAAAATTATGAATTGAGGCAAGCAGCCTGTTTTTAATAAAATCAAAATAATACATGCAATTTAGTGTGGATGCTATATACTTAGGGGTTATCTAAACTGTCTGACAAGGTCTGGATCTAGTTACACTGAAGAACACAGAAAGGAAATCTTTTTCTTATTACTGTTTGACACCAAACACAACATGTTTCCATGCAGCCACTCCAAAGTTAGCCATACCGCAAGGTTATAATGCACTTAAGAGTATATGGTCTGGCTTCCTCACAGAACAGCCTCAGAGAATAGGCTCCGAAAGCTGCAGAGGGGCCCTGCTCATGCATGGGTACCCTCTCACACAAAACCAAGCACTCTGCCTTCAAGACTGATAAGGCCTGCCATAGGAGTGACTTATAGGTTTATATGTGTCAGTGATTAAAGGTAGACATAGGTAACCTATATCTTAGTAAAGGATGCATGCACCATCTTGCCTAGGCTGCAGTAGCAGACCTGTGGTGCCATTTTGGAAGGCTTCCCAGGGGTGGCATAATACATGCTTCAGCCCCTGGTAGACCTCTGGGGTACCTATGGCCTTAATACCTAAGGTACCATATGCTAGGGACTCACAAGGGTAACCCAGTAGGTTAGCTCTGGGAATCGATCCTGGTGATGTTTCCGAAGCCGCACAGAGACCCCACACTCTCAGCGTCCTACAGACCGATAACGCTCTTAAGCGCAGACTGTAAAATTCTAGGGAAGCTATTGGCTGATCGCTACAGTCAAATCCTTCCAGCTATGGTACACCCAGACCAATGTGGGTTTGTCCCACAACGTAATACCTCACAAAATTTGCGCAGGCTGTTTCATATTCAAGACAGAGCAACAGACCGATCCCCACATGCGGCAAGCCTGATCTTGGATCTGGAGAAAGCCTTCGATACTCTAACATGGTCCTATCTGTTTGCAGTCCTAAAGAAAATAAACTTCGGCCCGACGCTCATGGCATATACACATCTCCTCTACAGGAACCTCACTTCCAGGGTAAGAATCGGCAAACTCATTTCAGCCCTGTTCCAGGTGGAGCGGGGGACCAGACAAGGGTGCCCCCTTTCCCCTTTCCTTTTCGCTCTGGCAGTGGAGCCTTTGGCCATAAGGTTGCGACGGGAGGGGAGATATATGGGGAATCCCAATAGCAGATACAATCCATTGAGTATCACTATACGCAGACGATCTTCTGATTTATGTTTGAGATGTCACAGAACATCTTACCCAGATATGGGCAGCGTTGCGGGATTTCGAAGAGACCTCGAGTCTTAGAATCAATTGGGACAAATCGACAATTTTCCCACTCAGCCCCCATTTGGCACCCCTGGACGTCACGGTGGGCACCCAGAGACTCACGTGGAGTACTGCTGCCCTCCGATATCTGGGAGTGCGGCTGTACCATTGCCCCGAGGATTTTTACGAGGGTAATCATTGCAAAGCGCTGGTGGGCCTACGAACAGCGGTGGGTTTCTGGAAAACGATACCCCTAGCACCCATCGGACATGTAGCCATAGCCAAAATGTTTATGGTTCCTAGATTGCTCTATCACTTCACAAATCTTCCTGTGATCCCGCCGCGCTCCTTCTTTCGGGAGCTAGACACACTACTCACGGCCATGTGATGGGCGCCATAGAGTAGCCTTGCGCACTTTGTACTTACCCACGACCCGTGGAGGACTGGGAGCTCTGTCCTTCGAAGTATATTTCCTTGCAGCGCAACTCCAAAGGCTATCTCACTGGACAGCAGAAAGGCACACGGGAGAAACAATAACCGATGACGGCCGGCTACCCCTTCCCGCTAGTAGAAGAATGTTATTGCTGGGCACCAAACCGGTACGCACACATCCTCTACAAGTTTCCATAGCCCGCAAATGTATGTTGCAGGTACACCGCATGTCAAAGGGACAACCATTGTATTCCCTGTTACTCCTCCTACTGGGGTTTCCTCGGAGGGACGAATACTACACCACAGGGGCCCTTAGGTATGGACCGATCACGATGTAACAGAGGTGGAGTCTCTGTTCCATGAGGGATAGTTGAGGACATATGCCCAGATGGTCGAGTGGTATGGCCTCCCACAGGGACAATTCCTAATGCACAGGCAGCTCTTAGAAAGCGGTCGCCAATACTGGGACCTTCGGGATGGGGAGCCCCCGACGCATCCAGTGCTGCACACAATACTGCGAATGGCAGCGGGCAGACACTTAGTCACCTGCACTACAAAGCGATCCGGGAACTGACTAACATTTCCCTCGACGGATTGCGACAGACGTGGGAGAACGACTTAGGTCGGGCATTCCACGATACGGAGTGGGAGCAAGCACTGGAATATCAAAAAAAGGTCTTTAGAAATGCGCGTTTCAAAAACATACAGTTCAATGTCCTACACCGCGCGTATCTCACAGCAGATAAACTGAACCGTTTCTACCCCGACACGTAATTCACATGCCCCGGATGCCAAACACCAGAGGAGGACTTTAGACACATGTTCTGGGATTGTCCCACCATACAGCAATACTGGGACAAGGTACACCACACGCTCCGACGGATGGTCAATCTCCCGAACATTTCCACATGGGAAATGTGCGCTCTGGGTGTCCTCCGGAAAAGAAATTCTGAAAAATTACAATGGCGAATTGCATCATTAGCCATCCTCTTGGCAAAGAGGAGCATAGCCATGCATTGGAGAGCCCCAACAGGGTCTCCGGAGGCAGCTTGGGAGGACGCAATGATCAAATGGGGGGCAACGGAGGAAGAGACTCTGAGGGAGGAGGAAGTAAAGGGTACACGTAAACATCCAGTATCTATGGAATGGGCGCAGTTATTAATTCAATTCAAACAGGAGACATCAGTGGGAGAAACACCTGAAGCATCGCAGCTCCCGCCCCACACCCCCTCCCTGTTTCCCGCGACGCAGATCCCAGCTATAACGGAGTAATGTCTAGGCAGGTGGGTCAAATAGTTTAGATGGAAAGCACTCCTGGGATTATTGTCCACCCCTGCGGCCGATCTTTCCCCCCCCAATTACCTCATAACTCACCCAGCAGATCTGTAGCTAGTCAACTCATCAACCGACACAACTGATCACCCTTGCCTGCGTGGTGTGTTCCCCCCCACATGTTTTCCTTCCCACAGTTCACAGTTTTAATTCCCATCGGCAGTTCCGATGCCGATTCAGCTGTACAGAATAGATGATCAGGCACCCTAAAGGGGACGGCATACAAGAATAGAGGAGGGGCAATATACAAACCTTCGCCACCACGTAACACATTCGATCAGACACAGCATATTATATTATCACACAACGGGACTAATTAGTAGTAGATATGTGGACTATGGTACGATGACATGTTTTGTGGGCTAGAAAATAAGCGGCATTGCCATTTATAACTACTGCTGATGCTCAAACACTCATAAATGTTTGTTAAACTGTGATATGTCTGATGTCTCAAATGGAACACTGTAATGCGAAACCTCAATGAACATTTTTTAAACACAAGGGTAACCCAGTAACCAATCTGGAGTGTACCTAAAGAACATGCAATCATTTTAGAGAGGAAGCAGCTAGGCTGGGATCCTGGTTAGCAGGACCCCAGCCAGACTAAACTCGAGAAACAGTGAAACACCAGCAAAAAGTGGGGGTAACCATAGTAAGCAGATCTTACTCTCCTACAGCAGTTCACCTCCAGCTGGTTGACTACCTCACTGGTGCCAGTTCGGCAGAGTGGTTATTCATGCCTCTGGCTCATGTCGCCAGCAATGTCAGCCAATCCATGGAACAGCGATTAGGTGCCTCTTATTGCCTCTGAAGTGTCCTTTTGGGCCTGAGACATCTATGGACTGCCCCTAGGGGGCCCACTACTGTCTCCATCCCCACCTGTACCTCATCTACTAGCTATCGCTGGACTCCTACCTCCAACCATTGGAACCCCATAGGGGACCCCAGAGTCCAGTGCTTGGCTTGGGCTGGCAGATGGGGTTGCTCTGGTAGTAGGTTGATCCTCTAGAGACAATGAAACATTGTTAGCCCTTCCCACAACTGGAGATGGTGTATCAATGGAGGCTAGGATTTGCCAGAGGGTGTTTTTTTTTCCAGGGTTGGCAGGCTGTCATCCTCAACAGTTTCCTCATCCAGGACACGCAGCTAGTCAGGAGGTGTTGTTTCAGCCTCTGCAATGAAATAGATATATGTTTATGGTCGATGTTGGATGTTGACATTAGTTATCTGGTTGACATACAGACTTTTCTAATTCACTTTCAGTTCAACATTGATGCATAGGACATATGTAACTCATAGGTATTTAGGCCAAGTTGCACTGTAGTTCCCTTTCAGACGTGACAAGGGTGACTTCTCATGTCATGACACACATTGCAACACAGTTACACAGCTTGTCTGGCCTGCCATGCCTGCACGGGTGATTTGAGGTACGGTCCACATCTGCCAGGGATATTAACCTACTTTTTCATGATGGCTCTACTGATAGTGCTTTGATGTATTCACACCACTACTCTGCACATTGCCCCAAGCCCCAAGGGTACCTGCATTCCCTGTGGCCAATACTCAGCCCACAACTCCTGTTAAGCTGATTTGTACTTGGGAATGTAATTGCAAGTATCCTGTAGTCAGCCTTTCACACAGTACACCACACCAGTCTGCCTTATTGTGCTGTTTTGCATGCACATTGTGCTTTCATGTGGCAAGGGTTCAGTTTTATACAGTCATCCACTCACCTCTACACAGATAACTACCTTGCTACATGGCAGGAATGTGTGAGGGCTTGTACATACCATGGGTTTCCTATGTGTGTGTACTCATGTGGTTTCCTTTCACATACAGTTGGCTCCATAGATGTGGACAGAAGGCACTATGTACCAACTCAGAGGGGATGGGTCCAGTCAAACTAGATAGATTGCTGAAACTTACACTCACCCCATTTAATCATTGCCAGTGTTGGTGATCTGCAGAGTATCAATCAATCAATCATGCCATTTGTATAGCGCACTACTCACCCGGGAGGGTCTCAAGGCACTTGGGGGGAGGGGTATGCTACTGCTCGAACAGCCAGGTCTTGAGTTGTTTCCTGAAGGCAAGATGGTCCTGGGTCAGCCGAAGGTGGATGGGGAGGGAGTTCCAAGTCTTGGCAGCCAGGTAAGAGAAGGATCTTCCTCCGGCGGTGGCTCTTCGGATGCGTGGTACGGCTGCGAGGGCGAGGCTGGTGGACCGTAGCTGGCGGGTGGGCGTGTAGAAGGTCAGGCGGTCGTTGAGGTACTTGGGGCCCAGGTCGTGGAGAGACTTGTGTGCGTGGGTGAGGAGCCGGAACGTGATCCTCTTGTTGACGGGGAGCCAGTGCAGGTTCCTCAGGTGGCTGGAGATGTGGCTGCGTCGGGGGACATCCAGGATGAGTCGGGCGGAGGCGTTCTGGATGCGCTGGAGTCTTTTCTGTAGCTTGGCTGTGGTTCCGGCGTAGAGGGTGTTTCCGTAGTCCAGTCGGCTGGTGACGAGTGCCTGGGTGACAGTCTTCCTGGTCTCGGTCGGGATCCAGCGGAAGATCTTGCGAAGCATATGCAGGGTGTTGAAGAAACGATGAGGAGACGTCGTTGACTTGTCTGGTCATCGAGAGGGAGGGGTCCAGGATGAAGCCCAGGTTGCGTGCGTGGTCGGTTGGCTTGGGTGCGGTGCCCAGGGCTGGGGGCCACCAGGAGTCGTCCCAGGCGGAGGGCGAAGATCCCAGGATGAGGACTTCCGTCTTGTCCGAGTTCAGTTTCAGGCGGCTGTCCTTCATCCACTCGGCGATGTCTTTCATCCCTTTGTGTAGGCAGGTTCTGGCGGTGTCGGGGTCTCTGGTGAGGGAGAGGATCAGCTGGGTGTCGTCGGCGTAAGAGATGATGTTGAGGTTGTGCTGGCGTGCGATGGCTGCGAGAGGTTTCATGTAGACGTTGAAGAGGGTGGGGCTGAGTGAAGATCCTTGCGGGACGCCGCAGATGACTTCGGTGGCCTCGCAGCGAAACGGGGGGAGGCGGACTCTTTGTGTTCTTCCGGCGAGGAATGAGATGATCCACTCCAGTGCCTTCTCTTGGATACCGATGTTGCTGAGGCGCTGGACTAGGGTGCGGTGGCAGACCGTGTCGAACGCAGCGGAGAGGTCCAGGAGGATGAGGGCCACTGTTTCCCCCTTGTCGAGCAGGGTCCGGATGTCGTCGGTGGCTGCGATGAGGGCGGTCTCGGTGCTGTGGTTGGCTCTGAAGCTGGACTGCGAGGGGTCGAGGGATCCGTTCGTCTCGAGGAAGGCGGTCAGCTGTCTGTTGACGATCCTCTCGATGACTTTAGCAGGAAAAGGGAGGAGCGAGATGGGGCGGAAGTTTTTGAGATCGGTGGGGTCCGCTGTAGGTTTCTTCAGGGGGGCGCTGATCTCGGCGTGCTTCCAGCTCTCCGGGAAGGTGGCGGTGTTGAAGGAGGCGTTGATGATGTTCCGGAGTTGGGGTGCGATGGTGGAGTCGGCCTTGTTGAAGAGGTGGTGTGGGCAGGGGTCGGTCGGTGATCCGGAGTGGATGGTGTTCATCGTGCGGGCTGTGTCTTCGGTGGTCACCGTGGTCCAGGTGCGAAGGGTGGCGGTGGGGGGCGTTGGTTCGACGGTTGGGTGCGTGGGTGGGGCGCCGAAGCTGTTGTGGATGTCGGCGATCTTGCGGTGGAAGAACGAGGCGAGGGAGTCGCAGAGGTCTTGTGACGGAGTGATGTCGTTGGTGCCGGTGCTGGGGTTGGAGAACTCCTTGACGATAGTGAAGAGCTCTTTGCTGTCGTGGGCGTTGTTGTCCAGTCGTTCCTTCAGGGATTTCTTCTTGGTGGTGCGGATGAGCTGGTGGTGCTTGCGGGTAGCGTGTTTGAGGGCGGTCATGTTGTCGGTGGTCCGGTCGAGGAGCCAGGCTTTCTCGAGGGTGCGGCAGATCTTCTTGGAGTCCTTGAGGTCGTCGGTTAACCAGGATGCCTTCTTGCTTCTGGGTCTGCTGGGAGGGTTCTTTAGTGGCGCGAGGTCGTCGGCGCAGGCGGTCAGCCACTGTGTGAAGTTGCGGGCTGCTTCGTTGGGGTCCGTTGTGTTGGCGGGTGGGCTCTGGCTGAGGGAGGTGGTGAGCTGGTCTGCGGTGATCTTGCTCCAATTCCTGTGAGGTACCTGTTGCGGGTGGTGGTGGGTAGTGGATCTTTTGAAGCTGAAGTGGACGCAGCTGTGGTCGGTCCAGTGGAGTCCGGTGGCGTGGCTGAAGGTGATGTACTTGCTGGAAGAGAAGACGGGATCAAGCGTGTGGCCGGCGTAGTGGGTGGGGGTGTTGACCAGTTGCTTGAGTCCGAGATTGGCGAGGTTTTCCAGCAGGGCGGTGGTGTTGCGGTCCTTGTTGTTCTCCAGGTGGAAGTTGAGGTCCCCGAGGAGGATGTAGTCAGGGGAGGGGAGGGCGTGTGGGCTGATGAAGTCTGTGATGTCTTCGCTGAATTGTGTGCGTGGTCCTGGGGGTCTGTAGATGAGGGTGCCTCTGAGGGTCGTCTTAGGGTCGGTGTGAATCTGGAAGTGGAGATGTTCGGCTGCGGCGAAGGAGTCGTTGGCGTCGGTCGTGATGCGGATGGTGTTCCTGTGGACGATGGCGATGCCACCTCCGGTCTGGTTGATGCGGTCCCTCCTGATGATCTTGTACCCGTCCGGGATGGCAATGGCGATGTCGGGTGCAGAGGAGGCGTTCATCCAGGTTTCCGTGAGGAAGGCGACGTCCGGTGATGTAGTGTCGAGGAGGTTCCAGAGTTCCACGGCGTGTCTGTGGACGGAGCGGGTGTTGATCAGGATGCACTTGAGGTGGTTGCTGCTGGTGTTTGTCTTGGCGGGTTCGGGGCAGGTTCGGAGGCAGGTGAACTTGCAGGTGCAGCAGGTGAAGGGTCCGTGGGTGTGTCTCGGGGTGGCTCGGCAGCAGGCGTGGGTGCGGCCGGCATTGAGTGCGTTGAGAGTGGCGGTGTCGTAGGTCAGTCGGGTCGCCTTGCCTCGGCGGGGAGGGCCAGGGGTCCTGGCGCTGGGCGCGGGCCAGGCGCGGACGGGCGCCTTTGGCGCACCTTCGGCGCTCAATCGGCGCTCCCGCTGTGCGCGTCCGCTGCGCGGTCACTCTGGGGGCGTCATAAGTAAGGAGCCGGGAGGGAGGAGCAGCTGGGTGGCGGGAGCGGGGCGGCGAATGGAATCATAGGGGGGCGGCGCCGCAGGGAGGCTGCGGCGGGAAATTCCAAGAAGCAGCGGGCAGCGGGAAATTCCCAGGAGCAGCGGGAAATTCCCAGGAGCAGTGGGCAGCGAGCGAAGGAATCTGCAGGCAGGAGGTGGCAAAGGCAGGCAGGAGCGGCAGCAGTGAGTGGGGCGACCAAGCCCTGTGGAGGGCTGAGCGGTGTGAGTATCACACATCGCTTGACTCAGGCCCACTCACTTGTACGTGTACATATCACCTCTGTCAATCCACATTTGTGGCACAGTGAGCCTTTTTCTCCTTCAGACAACCTCCTGTAACATGCTACATTTTCAGCCACGTCCACATCAAATATAGGATGTAGTACACCAATTGCCTCTTCTCTGTCATGCTTTCCCAGCTGCCACACAAGTGTGACACTGTCAGACACAGCAGTGCATGTGTGTTGGTCAGGCTATCTTGCAGTACACACGTACCTTCTTACCTCCTTTTTATTTTTTTTAACTTTTTTTTATTTTAATCAAACAACACAGAAAACATAAACAAGGCAATATAGCATCATTACATGAAGCGAGTGAGTGCTCAAGGAAGGCGGGAGATACACAGTAGTATGATACAGGAGTTGTTGTACAGAGATGAGGGGGTCAGAAGCAGGAAACTCAAAATCAAAACAGAACACGCTATACTACATCAGGAATGTCGGGTCAGGGAGACTGGGGAGGACTAGGTATCTCCGTGAGAGGGGGCGTACATATATCTCCCTGGTACGAATTCCATTGATTCCAGATTTTCCCCCACTTTCTGGGTCTGCCTCTCGCCATGTATACAGTCTTCTCTCTAAACATGCACCAGTCCATGTTCTCTTTCCATGCCGCCACTGTGGGTGGTCTTTGGTACCCCAGAGCTGTGCGATGTCTCTCTTTGCAATCATATTACGAAGGGTAGTCCATCGCAACTGTGACACATCATAGTCATTCGGTCCCCACACATTCAGCAAACATCGTCGGGCCTCTGCCAACATCACAACACCCGTGACCTCATTCATCACTGCATGTATACGATTCCGGAAGAGCACCATCATGGGACATTCCCAAATTATGTGAAGTAAGGTACCAAGTAGACCACAACCACGCCTACACAACCCATCCGTCGAATAACCCATATGTATCAGGCGAGGGCCAGTAACATAGATCCGATGAAGGATTTTAAGCTGGACCAAGCGGAGACGGGCCGGGATTGCAACCTCTCTGGGGGAGGAGATCGCAGACTGCCAATCCTCGTCGTCCAACTCAATACCATCAGCAATCCAAGTCGCCCTGAGGCGCTCGAGCAAGCTCGAGCGATCATTGATCATCTTTTTGTAAATCAGGGAAATAGTGCTATCCGGCACATGGCCATCTAATATACGATCCTCGAGGGGGGAGGATTCCGGAACGTCACAGCCCACCTGAAAAACCAAATTCAACGCATGGCGGACTTGAGCGTAGCGGAAGAATTCTCTATCACTTAGTTTGTATTCCACTTGCATTTCTGCGAATGTCTTTATCCTATCCTTCACCCAGAGATCATGTACCTTGCTGATGCCAATCATATCCCATTTCTCGTTCTCCCCAGGTAACCCAGACTCTCAGAAGCATAAAGCGGAGTCGCGCGAGTCAGTCGACCCCTCCAGTCCATAGCTGCGGTCGCACTGTGCCACACTCGCACGGCGATCCCCGTCGGACCCTAAAGCTGTACGTGCGAGGATACAGAATAAAGCACCCTATTATAATCTCCCCCTGGTAGTAGCCATTTGTCCATTTCAAACGCTGGGTTCGACGCCGGGCCATACATCCCATGATTGATTGCAGCGAGCTGGAAAGCCCAAAAATACCGCTTGATATCCGGAAGCGCTATACCACCGTCATACCAAGGAAGCGTTAGTTTCGGAAGAGCAATACGCGAGCGCCCCTCCCATATCAATTGCCTCTGTAAGGATTCTACCTCTCGGAAGTACCTCGATGGAATCACATCAAATGTATTCTGGAGTGCATATAAAAACCTCGGGAGGGACATCATTTTGAAGAGCACTGCGCGTCCCAAAGGAGACAACGGTAATTTCCGCCAACTAACTACGTCCGATCGTAAACGCTGCAGCGGGGGAAGTAGATTACGCTCATAGCGGACCGCAGGGTCCAAGAATATAAAAACTCCCAGATATTTAAAACCGGACTGCGATACTTGGATAGGACATCCACGCGGTAGGAGGGGAACTCCACCCGCAAGCACGTATATATGAGATTTGGTCCAGTTAATAACGAGGCCAGAGTTTTTCCGGAACGAGTTAAGCACGTCAAACAAAACATTTAACGATTTTTGAGGCGACGTGAGGTACAGTAAAATATCGTCCGCATATAGTGATATGCGGTCCTCAAAGTGCGGGGCCCAACGTATACCTCTCATCGAAGGCTCCCACCGCAACCAGGCAGCAAGAGGTTCCAATGCGAGGGCAAAGAGGAGCGGAGACAGAGGGCAGCCCTGTCGCGTGCCTCTCCCCAGGACAAAGGGCCCTGAGACCCGGCCATTTACCACAACCTGTGCCAGTGGTGTCTCATACAGAAGCTTTACCCAACTAATAAAGCCATCGCCAAGACCAAACTTTGCAAGTGCAGCCCAAAGATACGGCCATTCGATTGTATCAAAGGCCATCGTGGCATCCAGGGACGCCAAGATGGCCGGCTCACGCAATGACGTCGCCCTCGCGAGAACACCATGTAGGCACCGCAAATTCAAGGCTGTGTTACGATTCGGGATGAAGCCCGACTGGTCCGGATGGATCAGCTCACTGACAACTTTTATCAATCGATTTGCGAGTAGCTTCGCAAGAATCTTAGGCTCAGCGTTTAGAAGTGAGATAGGCCTATAGGACTCACAGCGGTCCCGTGGCTTCCCCTCCTTATGGATCACCACTATGGTCGCAAGACGCTGATCACGAGGAAGGGAGCCAGTTTCCCGCGCTGCCAGAAACATATCACGGAGATATGGTGCTAGCGTATCGGGGCGCAGCTTATACAATTCAATGGGAAGACCGTTAGGGCCCATGGCCTTCCCAGAGCGAATAGAGCGCACGGCGAGAGCTACCTCGTCAATTGAGGGCGCAGCATCCAGCAAGTCTCTGTCGGACTCAGACAAACAGGGCAACGCGATATCCCTTAGCAATAAATGGGAATCCTCCTCGGGCCTGTCAGACACCGGAGAATAAACTCCTCGAAAATAATCAGCAAAGCATTCAACAATGTCAACTGGATCGGTCACTCGCACACCGTCAGCTCTCTCAATCACTGGAATCACTCGGCTCGCCCTCTCCTTTTTATCCAGCCAGGCAATCAGCTTAACCGCCTTGTCACCCACTTCATACAATCGTCCCTGTTGTTCCCTACTCATCATCTTAGCTGCGTCGGTAACCAGATTCTTATATTCTAATTGCTTAAGACTGAGGACGTGAAGCGTATCCCGGGTAACATTTTGCTCCAAGGCATTCTCCAACTCAGTAATTTCAGTCTCAAGGCGGACAATCGCTGCATTTCTAATTTTCTTAGCACATCCAATCAGCGAAAATGCTTGCCCCCGGATGACCGTCTTAAATGCCTCCCACAGTGAAACAGGCGATGACACAGATCCCACATTTTCAGCAAAGTACAAATCCAATGACTTAATCAGTTCAGCACGAGTTTTGGGGTTATGAAGATACCACGTATTAATCGGAGCAACCCTCCCTTCAGTACCAATATTCGTATTTATCTGAAACCAGAGAGGGGAGTGGTCCGATATACCTCGAGCTAAGTGTCTAATCTCCCCAATCGATGAAGACTGGGCCGCCGGTATAAGGATATAGTCCAATCTAGATAAACTACCATGTGCGCCTGAGTGTAAAGTGTACTGCGCCTGTTCGGGATGCATCAACCTCCAACAATCTACCAGCCCTAGCGCTTCCAAAAAGGCTCCCAACCAAGATTGTGCACTCGTGAGGTCCCTGGGGGGATAGCGATCCCTCCTTCCAGAGACCACTGAATTAAAGTCACCACCCAGTATCAGGATACCATCTGGGAGACCCAAAACAACACGTCCCAAGTCTGCAAATGCAGTGGTTTGTAAGCCAGGCGGGACGTAGACCGAAACCAGTGAGATAGTTTTCCCCTCCCACATGCCTATGAGTGCAACATATCGCCCCCTAGTGTCTAGGACTATGTCATCAATTTCCAGGGGAAGAGAAGTCCTTACTAATATACCCACCCCTCTAGAACTAGAGGTGAACCCAAATGAGCAGCAAGACGATATCCCCGCCTGTTCAAAGCATAGCAAGCATTTCCAATCAAATGAGTCTCTTGCAGTAACACCACATCAGGGGAAAGGCGCCGCAACATCTGCAAGACCACTCCCCTCTTTATCCGGTCCCCCAACCCATTCACATTCCAGCATAGTAGTTTCAACCCCCTACCCCCCATCCGGACCCACAATGATCTCCCACCTCATAACGAGCACCACACCAAAGTCCAAAGTCATAACAGTCTGTTGCCTTGAAATAAAGGAAAAACGAAACACTCCCAACACGCTCAACCCCCTCCCCCCAGCAATACCCCTGCACAACTCCCCCCACCCTGCACCCCTGCATAGCCTCGAAAGCCACCCCAACTTGCAGTGTGCCTGTCGCCCTAGCAAAAAACTAATCTACACAAAGAACCCCAGAGGAGGAAAGGGTCCTTCTTCCCCCGGCCGCTTCCGGGATGCACTTAAAAGCAACGATCTCAGAAGGCAGCATGTCGCAGTTGTCCATTGTGTCCAGTGTTCGGGACTCGGGCGCCATCATTCATTCTTGTTCCGTTAGCCCCCCTTCCGCACCACCTGTGTGTTCCTCACGATTGCTACGGGCAGGTAACGTGTCTAGCCAGTCACTTACTCCTTCCGGGCGATCAAAAAAGAGTGTCCGATCCTCATGTTCCACACGCAACCGGGCCGGGAACAACATCGCGTACTTCAAGTCCATATCTCTGAGACGCCTTTTCACCCCCGTAAATCCCATTCTTTGCCTCTGGACGGATTGGGAGAAATCAGGATAGAAATTTACTGTGGTGTTCTCGAACTGCGTAGGACCGCCCGCCCGCGCAGCCTGCAAAATGGCGTCCCGGTCTCTGAAGTTAAAGAGTCTGGCGATGATCGGCCGAGGGGGGAAACCCGGCTTCGCTTATCCACCTGGAACTCTATGTGCGCGCTCCACTGCAAAAAATGTACTCAGCCCCTTAGGGGTGAGGTGATTGAGGATAAGATCCTCGACACGAAGATCAGTGGACAGCGAGCCAGAATCCTCCGGAACCCCAATAATACGCACGATATTCCGCCTTGCACGGCCCTCAAAATCCTCCAGACGACGAGCAAAGAAGTCGTTAGCGGATCGCAGGTTGCGCACCTCAGTTTGCAAATCAGACATGTCCGTCGTGAGACTAGAGGTCTTCAGATCTAGAGATTTGACCTTCTCATTTGTCTTCGCCAGATCCGTTCTGATAAGATTAACATCGATGGCCACTGTGTCTAGTTTCAGAGCCAAGGCCTCGTATTGCTGGCTAATGGATGTCTTGATGCTAGCAATGGCGCCCATGACGTCCTGTAGCGTTAGATCCGCAGACAAAGTAGGGTCGTCCGCCGTCTCTTCCCGGACCTTTGGCGTGCCACCGGGGGATCCTTTAGGATGCGTGTAGCGGTCCATAACATTTGTTTGGGTTGCACCTCCTCGGAAGGTAGTCTTGACTTTACGTCTATCACCCTCAGGCTTGCCTGCAATGGCGGGCTGGGTGCCCCGAAGGGGCGCTTGAGATCTGGTCCAAATGGTTCCTCAGTGAGCACTCACGGAATCTCCAGAGGCCGATCAAGCCAATGGAATTCCAAAGCCAGGTACTCGCAAGCCCCAGGCCCAGATGGTGAGCACAGGAGCCCGCTATGCCCAGTGTTTGTCTCGGTGAGGAAGAACGTCAGGCAGCAAAAACTAAACTGAAAGTAAATGTGGGCCACGATCTGGGTCTCTCCAGCCGATGTTGTTGAATTACTGGCCGGGCACAGCCGCGACGCAAGGTCCAGGTAGCGCTACGGGGTAGGCCGCAAAAGTACAGGATGGCGTAACTCAGGAACACGAAGTCCAAATCGATTGCGGAAAGCAGCTATTACATCAGCCGGGCTGCGTCTTCAATAACCCATCTTCGGAATCAGGATATGTTGCAGGATAGATGCGGGAGGCGGCGAGGGTCTCGGGAGCCCTGTGCTCACGCAGCCATCTTGGATGCGCGCTAAGCTCCTCCTCCCTTCTTACCTCCTTGCTATGCAATGTCGCCCCATTCAGTCACAGTGCCAGTTCAATGTGCTCAGCTACAACTACAATGTGGGATACCAGGTGCCCACCGGGGCCACACACCATCTTTTCTTACAACACATACAGTCCTCTGGTGTGCAACACTTGCATTTACCCTCACCTCCAGTATGAGTTGGTGCATTACAGGAATTTGGGTTGTCCATACCATGGCAAGTGATATGGGGTGGCTCCTCATTTATAGCGGAGGAGCGTCGCCCTACTAAATTGTCCCCAAAGACGAAAATAAAATGCTAATGAAGTTAATTCATTACCATATTATTTTTTGTCACCCCATCCCGAACCGAGTGTCAGGACGGGGCGGGCCGGCTGAGTGACAGCAGGGAGGAGTGGTGGGAAGAGGGCTGCCTGTGTACTGTTTAAAGTGTGCATGCCCCTTTGGCTGGCCATCTTGTGACATCCAGAAAGACATGCACACTTTAAACCTCTCAACCCAGCTGTGTTAAGACAGCTCGGTTAGGAGCAAGTGCAGGCCTCAAGTGCTCTCGGGGCGCTGACAGAGGCTGCTTCTTCCAATCCTTCTCTCATTCTGGGTAACAGCATTAGCGAAGTGCCAGGATTGGTTAAAGGAGTTGGCTGGGGCCCTGACGTCACAGAGTGAGGAGGACGGCTACTGCATGATAAGTAACCTTTTATTTCATTTATGTATTTAATGTAATTTCCCCCCGCCCGCTTGCAGTAGTTGCCAACCGCGCCTGCAGGCGACACCTGTGTGCTCTCACACTGCACTTTGCGACAGTTGCGTAGAATGTAGATTCATTCTGGTGGCAATACACGTGGCTCTTTGCATGTTCCTTTGTGTTGATACTCCACATGCCGCACAACTGAGCCTCCTCTCAGGTGAGCAATTTATCCTCTGACAAACCAATTCCTTTCGATTGCTTTACAGTACTGATTTGTGTGCATGGGCCCAAGTAAGACACATTAGCCTCATGGTGCAATGTGGCCTGCATTGTCACAGTCAGGTTTGGCAGGTTTCAAGTGTCCATGCTTGATGTGTTGTTCCAGTACATGTTCTCGCCTTTGTACTGTGGGACCTGTAGTTCTGGTGACTCAAGGTTTTCATTCCACTGCAAGTACCAGTATTCAAAGGTGAACCCGGATTGGTGCTGCACACACATGGAAGGGACAACCTTGATGGAGCTGAACTGAGCTGTGCAACATGTAACTGGGCTGTGTGACTTACATTTATGTGTTGTTTAATGGTACGTGAGACAGATTCCTACCCTTTGCCTTTCACACTGTGCTGTGGGGCCCTGGGATAC
Organism: Lissotriton helveticus; assembly: GCF_964261635.1. Classification (NCBI taxonomy): domain Eukaryota; kingdom Metazoa; phylum Chordata; class Amphibia; order Caudata; family Salamandridae; genus Lissotriton; species Lissotriton helveticus. The sequence goes on from NC_136059.1 coordinate 599,448,816, forward strand.
AGCTAGCTGGACTGAACAACATGTCCTTTTTGCCCACATTGCCCCATGTTGTGAATTACCCTGTAGGTCTTGTTGGTCCTCGTAGGCAGCACTGCCTGGTGCAGGTACTCCTGTCATAACTCTGCTGGGATGACAGCTGCCACCCCCTCTTCCAAGGCATCCAGCTCCTTATTGGGTGCAAGTCCTCCTCCTTCGGTCTGCATGGCTGCCTTCAGGTTTTGGGCCAGTTTCTCCTTCGTCCCTCGCTTACAGTCATGCAAGAATTTCTGGCTGTTGGTGACTGTCCTCTTTGCTTGTCCGACACTGTTGACCATGTCCATTAAGAACTGCAGAATGGACTCTTTCTTCCCTGATGCCAATTTGGAGGTGATGAAGAGCTGATGTTCATGCTTTGTCACCTCAGTGATCAAGTTGTCATTCCCCTCCTCACTGCAATTGCACTTCCTCTTCCTCTACCCCTGGGAGTCTGTCTGAACATACTGACTGGTGCTGGAGGTGTTAGGGTTGTTGCCCTGGCTCCTGTTCTCTTCTCCCAGCTCCATGTCTGCTTTCTGCAAGAATATATTTTTTCTTAAAAATCGTAATTTCTTACACACACTCAAAAGTGATGCTAAAGAAGTTAGCTTCACCTTACATGCCGCAAACCTGCCTTACGTCACCTTGCCTGCATATGTGTCAGTTTTCATTACGGCAGCCCTCCCACAGAAGTGGCAATTAATTTTGACGCAGCATCTGCCCTACACCATGGTGCGCTGTCCAGTGACTATGATGCATCCATGGTGTTTTAAAATGACGTACCGAAGTGCATCTTTTTCTGATACATTGCAGCCTTGACGCAGCAATGCATCAGTTCTTGTAAATGAGGCCTTTAGTGCAGACTTTGCCTTGCTGTGGTCATAATATTGGAATTATTGCCAACAGAGGTATTGTTTGAGAAGCAGGTTTAGGCCGGATCCCATCATTCAATCCATTCTATCCAAGTTGCCTCTTCCAAACTAGGTTCAGTCTCCACTATGTATCAGATACCTGCACATGACCCAATACTGGCATGGGGAGTGGCGAACATTGCATGACACTAGTCTCTAAACTTCGTATAATTACCCAAACGTGCCATCTTTCATGACATTGCCACTCTCCAACAACATCGACATACCAAGAATGGTTGACTGAACTCAATAGTTTGGCCACGTATGAAAGACTTAAATAGAGTCCAAGAGCAACTACATACATTTGATCATGTCTAGGACCCCTTCATGTGACCCATGGACCCTTAAGTCATGAGCTATAAGTATAGTCTCTCTTTCTCCCCTCCTTCCAGATGTGGTCAAAGATAGACACTAGCATTTCGATGATTAGGGTCAGCAGGTAAGATGGGAATGGAGTGTCAAATAGGAGTGGGGACATTACATTGCGATTAGCAATTAGCGAATCGCAAATTGAGAATGCAATTTCAAGGGTGCAAAAGTGTCAAAAGGACACCCTGTTGCACCCCTGAAATAAGCGTGGGTGCACATGTGGCGCACATACGTGCCCTAAGAGCATTTATGTGTTTCACATTGCACTTTGAAAAATGCAAAAAAGTGCATTTTTCAAAGAAATTGCAAATTACCACCAACTTGAAGTTGGTGGCAATTTGCGATTCCTTAAGGCCAAATTGCACTTTTTTGGTGCTTCTTACATTGCATTTAAGGAATCGCAAAATTTGCGATTCCTTAAATGCAATTGCAAAATAAGTAACCGCAAATTTTGCGATTCCTTATTTTGCACACTTATTTGCCTCATATGTTTATGTTTATATGTCTGTATAGCGCTCGATTGCCGAGGCGCCTTTGCGCTGTGACGTGTGGGCAGGAAGGACCGTTGTGGTTCAAGCCTGTGTGGCTGTGAACAACCAAGTTTTCAGACTCCTTCTGAAAAGCTGGAGGTTAGGTTGACGCTTCAGGGAGAGCGGCAGTTTGTTCCAGAGCTTCGCCACGCCGTGTGTAATTGCTCTGCCCCTACATCTCACCCCCTGATTTTTGTGGTTTTAATAAGGCCTAGGTTGGCCGTTCTAATATCGTGGGAGGGAACATATGGTGAGAAAAGATTTTGAAGATCCTCAGCACCGCCTCCATAGACTGCCTTGTACACGAGAGTTAAGGTTTTGAACTCGATACGTTGTTTAATGGGTAGCTAGTGAAGTGATTTAATGCCGGCTGAGGTTGACTGTCCTCTAGGGATGTCCAGTAGGAGTCTCGCTGCAGCATTTTGTACAGATTGCAATTTTTGCAGCTGTTGTTTGTCAATTCCCAAAAATAGAGCATTAGAATAATCTAGTTTGGATAAAAAGAGGGCAACCATCACTGTCTTTTGTAGCTCTTGCGGAATGTATGGGAAGATTTTTCTCAGAATTTTTAAGAGCAAAAAACACGACGAAATAAGACTGTTTACCTGGGGGCCAAAATTCAGTTTGTCATCAAAGATGATCCCCAGGTTTCTAACCTTCTCTACTGGAAAGGGACAGTCTCCGGCTGCTATAGGCCACCAAGACCGATTCCACAAGGGCTGGCCTGTCCCGAACTCCATAACCTCTGTTTTGTCTGTGTTTATTATCAGGTAATTCTGACTCATCCAAACCATAATCTTGGTGAGGCAAGTATAGAACCTGGCCGCTGTGGTCTCAGGCCGGTTGATGACAGAGATGACAAGTTGAGTGTCATCGGCATACGAGACCAGAGCAAAACCGTGCCTCCTAACGAGATTGGCCAGAGGGGTGACATAGAGGTTAAACAAGGTTGGGGAAAGAGCGGACCACTGCAGAACGCCACATGGAAGGTGGACGCTGTCCGATTTCATATCGTCCCAAAACAACCTCTGCTCCCTTGCCTCTAGGAAGGAGGACAGGACGGCCAGAGTAGGCCCCCTACCCCTATGTCCCCAGCCGCTGCACCAGAATAGTATGATTCACTGTGTCAAATGCGGCGGAGAGATCAAGGAGCACGAGAACCACTCTTCCCACCTCGTCCACCGCCCTGCGGATCTTTTCAGCGGCAAGAATTAAGGCGAATTTGGTGGAATGGCGTGGGCGGAAGCCGTGTTGAGAAATATCTAACAAGTTGTTGGTGTCTAGATATTCAGCTCTGCCACACCATTGTTCACTCGGTTTTATTGAAAAGATTTGTCGTTCATATGATTTTTTGATTGTTTTTAAACATAGGTGTATTAGATAATGCTATGTATTAGATACTTGCACGAATTTTTAATGAAATGTATGAATAACTGAATAAAATAATAATACACTTTTTTATATAATTTGCTTTGACTATTTATGCTTGACACTACCTGTTTGAACTGTTAGACACATATTCAGCGAATATCTATCATTTACATAATTGTCTAGGAATTTTTTTTTACATTGTGTAGATATTCAGTCAGCCCTGTTTTCAGACGTTTCTCTAGGACTTTAGCCATAATTGGCAGACCGGCAATAGGTCGGTAGTTGTTAGGATCATTTGGATCCAGGCTGGGTTTCTTTAAAAGGGGAGTGATGGATGCTGTTTTCCACATTATTGGATAGCAGCCAGATGCCATACTTGGTTCAGGACTGGTGTAAGGTTTTCACAGATTTTGTGAGCAGCCTGATGCATAATAGGAGGTGGACAGGCATCAATGGGTGCGCCTGATTTTATGGAAAACTCTAAGCAAAATTGCGATTGCAAACGCCGAAATCCTGAGAATTTCGGCATTTGTGATTGCAATTTTGCTTCATACATATGACCCTTAGTGTTTTCAAAATACAATGTGCACACCTTAAATAAAAGATAAATGCAAGAAAAAACAGTCTGTTGGAAATGCCCCTTTTGCGTTATGAAGCATCAATTGGTTAAGCAATCGCTGCAGATGTCTATGGGGTCTTGGGGGCGACGCGCGGAGAGCATGCGCCCCCGGGCTAATTCGGGCATTGGTATGCCCCGCTGCTGCTCACGGGTGGGGGCGCGCTGGGATTGGACAGGAGGGGTTAGGTGCGAGCGTGGAACGTAAAGTTCCATGTTGCGCACTTCGAGTCGGAAATAAGGTGTGAGGAGGCAATTTGACGGCGGCTCGTTTATAAGTATTATTTATCCCTTATTAGCTGTTTGTCATCGGTTATGGAGCACACGGCCTCCTCTGTCAGGGAAGCGCTCCGGATTCTTGCAGAAGCTGGGCGCGAGGATTTATTCATGCCTGGCGTCCTGTCTCAGTCATGGGTTGGGCTGGAGAGGGGGGGGCGCCAAGCTGCAAAGGGTGTTTCTGCAGCTGTAGTCGCTTGCCTATCTAGCGAGGACTCGCCGGTACCTTCATCAAAAGGTGACACCCTGTTGCAGCAATTTGCCAGAGCAGAGCAGTCCCCTGGCCCCTCAGGGCTGGCTGCGGTTCCTCCACATGTTGTCCCTAATACAAGACCATCACGAGGCATGAGAAAGAAAGTGCGCACTCGCCCACTGCCTACCTTTCATGTCCAGAGACGAATTAATTTTAAGCAATGTCCCATTCCTAAGAAAGTTTCTGTTCAGGACGTTTCTAATGTGACTTGTGCGCCCTCTAGTGACCAGAGAGGGAATAGGCCCACATTAATTCCTGCAATGAATACAGTTGTGAGGGACATTAACATTTTTGGTTTGAAAAAGGTTGAGAAGAAGGTAATTTCTCCGACTTTGTCACTGAACAGACGCTTATCTCCTGTGGTATCTCAGGCCAAAGGTGCTGCTTTTCAAAGTATGGCAGTTGCTTCAACACCTCCTAATGCTGTGAACACATTGGCCAAGAATAGCTGTGCTGTTTCCAATGAGTGCATTCTAGGCCCCCAAAGATCTCTGTGTTCTCCTCCTTTGTTCACCGTGCCTTCTACCATGAGCAAGGATCAGGCTACTGCTCTTAAGACATTGGAGGGACCAGGCCAGTGGGTATGGATGCCTCAAGAAATCACCGATGGGCGCAGACTAAAGCGCTTACAGCGAGATAGCACATTTTCAGCTGCAAAATCTGGAGTTTTGCAGCCCAGCGGGGAAAAAATACTGCCAGGCGCAAAAACGGGCAGTGAGAGCGTGCCACCCAGGCTTGCCACGTCCTGCAACGACAGAAGCAAGAACACAGGGAAATTTTGGGTGAATTTTCCCACACCAATTGCTTGTGAGAGACTTGCACGTTTCAAAACAGTTGTAAATTGGAAAGAACTTGATGGTGGTATTGGAGATGGGGAGCGTCCTAGTGGTAGCGCTGTGAGTGGTGTTTGTGATACAGAAGGGGTGGTAGGTCGTTTTTCCCAGGAGGGGGTCGAAGAGTCACTGGAGGAGGGGGAGCTGTCAGGATCTGAGGCCGTAGAGGGTGCTTTATCTCACGCTGGGCCATTGGTGGGGCAAGCTAAAGAGTTGTCCAGCTTCTATTTCTTGCAGACCAAAGGTGACAAAGCTGGCAATCCCGGAAGGGGTATGAAGAAATCGAGCAAAGGGGTGAAGCATGGTGCAGCTGATTGTTCAACGCAGCATGCGCCAGGTGAGATTCCAGCAAGGTGTGCTAAACGTGCGAAGGTGGATAAAGGTGTGGGTACTGATGGGTTGCATGTGATTTCAGAGGCTTCCCGAGATTGCCCCCTTGATAATAAAGAGGGAAAGTCAGTGTCCACTGTGAGTCAGGCACCATTAGTGGCAGAGATTTCGAACAAAACAGATCTTGAACAAAAAACAGTATGTGTTTTTAAACGTTTGCCTTATATGGGCGTTGCTATGCCTTTGGGAGCACATCTAAGTAAGGCCACAAAAGATAAGATATGGAAAGGGGACTTTGTTGATGTTTTTAAACTCCTCCACAGGGACATACAAGCAAAAGAGGGCTCCAAAGAAGAGGCTTGGGAACTTTTCAAACGGCCAAGGGTTCCCACAAACATAGACTCTTGGACTTCTGCATTCCTTATTTTTGCCTGTGTATATTGCGAAAAATATGCAGACAGATCGGTATCGCTCTTTAAGTACCTAGATATCATTAGGAAGGTTGCCTCTGAATTTAGGGGATAGCATGGCTTCATTACGATGAAGAGTTTAGGGCACGTTTATCGTTAATACGTGACAAGCCATGGGGGGAGGTTGACAATGAGCTTTGGGTTCAGTGGATGTATCCCCAGAGGCCACCCCCATCTATGCACACGGCCAGTGGTTTAGCGGTATCTTATCGGCCCTTTCAGACTAGACCCACCCCGGGGGGGGGGGGTCTGGGGGCCTGGAATAGAACCAACACTATTGTCTCTGGGGCATGCTGGAATTTCAACAAGGGATATTGTTTACGCAACCCCTGCAAATACAAACATGAGTGCTCCAAGTGCGGGGGCAAACACGCTGTCACACAGTGTTTTGGGAGCAGACTCAAGGGGGAACAGGTTTTGCCGGCAGGGGCAGAGGGTTTACACCACAGTTTGGCAAAAAAGGCTTTTACTCCCATCAAGGTGGACATTTTATGTAAATGGTTGCTGTGTTACCCTGACACACAGGGGGCTGCGCTCTTACGCTGGGGTTTTCAGGAAGGTTTCAAGTTGGGGTATCAGGGTCCTAGAAGCCCCAGATTTGCACAACATTTGGTGTCTGCCCGACAATTCCCACTTGTAGTGCGGACGAAATTGTTGTTGGAAGTTAAAGAGGGCCGTTTGCCAAATTTGATTGTGTCTCCACTGGGGGTTGTGCCCAAGAAAGCTGAGGGTGAGTTCAGGATGATTCAACATTTATCATGGCCGGAAGGATCCTCAGTTAATGATTTCATTTCCAAGGAGGACTCCATGGTACATTTTGAATCAGTGGATTTGGCGTTCGCTATCATCAGGGGCACAGGAGAAAGGGCACAGTTGGCAAAATGTGCCATTAAATCTGCTTTTCGATTGTTGCCGGTGCACCCATCGGATTTTTCCTTGCTAGGCATATATTTTGTAGGGCAATATTTTGTCAACAAGACTCTTCCTATGGGATGTGCCATTTCTTGTAAACTATTCGAGGCTTTCAGTTCTTTTTTGCAGTGGTGTTTTACGTATCACAAGGGCCATTCGAACATTACACACTACCTGGATGATTTTCTTTTTGTAGGTGCAGCAAATTCATCTCAATGCAAAGATGCTTTGAGGAATTTCAAATTCCTGGCGGATACCTTGGGAGTACCCTTAGCAGAGGACAAAACGGAGGGACCTTGCTGTTGCCTGACATACCTTGGCATTGAGATAGACACTATGAAGATGCAGGCTAGGCTTCCTGACAAGAAAATTGTGGAAATCACAGGGCTTTTGGACAAGGCGCGCGGGGCAAACAAACTGACCTTATTAGAAGCCCAATGCTTGCTGGGGCATTTAAATTTTGCGTGCAAAGTTGTCCGTGCCGGCAGGTCTTTTTGCAGGAGACTGGGATTTGCTATGTCAGGTTTACGACTCCCTCACCACAGAATCGGGGTTTCGGCACACATGAGAGCTGATTTTGAGGTTTGGTCGATTTCTCTATCAGATTTCAATGGTATTACGCTTTGGTCCCTGGATGATGAATTTTTCTGGCAACTACAGCTTTTTTCTGATGCTTCTGGTGCTCATGGTTTTGGCCTATTTTGGGATGGTAAGTGGTGTGCGGAGAAATGGCCGGAACACTGGTTTGCCACTAAGAAGAGCATTGCCTTTTTGGAATTTTTCCACTTATCGTGGCTCTCCGAATATGGGGTCACAAATTGGCAAATAAGACAGTGCTTTTCAATGTGGATAACAAGTCTGTGGTAGATTTGGTCAACGGCCAGATAGACAGTTGTTGAAGCTGCTGCAATTATTTATGCTTGAATCTTTACAGCTAAATATTGTGTTAAAGGTTAAGCACATTGCTGGCATAGACAATAATATCGCAGATGCCCTGTCTCGTTTTCAGTGGGAGAGATTCCGTGGTTTGGCGCCGGGAGCGTATTTGCAGAAGACTCCCATTCCCAGCGAGCTATGGACTCTGGGGATGTGAATGCTTGTCAGCTCATCGAGAGCTCTCTCGCAAAAAGCACCAAATTGGCTTACAGAAGAGCTTGGCTGGAATTTTTAGATTCAGGTGCCCTGTTCCGATCTCACACTGGTTGGGGTTTACGACAGCGTAGGGAGGATGTAATGCGATTTATTATGTTTAACATTGAGAAACATCTTTCTTCCCCAACCATAGCTGGCAAGTTAGCAGGTATTTCCTTTTATGGCCAATTTTTCTGGGGTTACGAACCAACAGCAGGAGAAATGGGTAAGAGAATGCTTCATGGTAGGTCCAAACAGCGGAGGCGGGGTTCACACCAGAGAGACCCCATATCGTTAAAATTATTGGCAAGGATCCTCGCTGTCCTCCCTAAGGTTTGTTTTTCTGCATTTGAAGTCTGTTTATCGAAACTGTGCATGTTATGGCTCTTTTTTGGGGCTTTAAGGGTGTCAGAATTGTTGGGTACTGCAGTAAATGATGATTTGAAAAACACACATGTATCCTGTTCCCAGTCACACATTGAAATTTACCTAGAACACTCCAAAACTGATCAGACGGGTAAGGGTTTCAGGGTCATGTTGCAGGCCATGGGGGGATTTCTTTGCCCCATACAATCTTGGTCCGAATTCTCCAGCATTGGAGGTGCCCTTTCCACTTTTGTTTTCCGCCACCAGGATTGCTCTCAATTTAAAGCATCTCAATTGTTAGCCATACTTTGGAAGTTATTGACACTCATTGGTGAAGACCCCAAAAGATTTGGTACTCATTCTTTTCGCATTGGGGCCGCCTCAGAGGCGGCCAGGTGGGATTTCTCCATTGACAGCATTAAATTATTGGGGCGATGGTCTTCCAATTGCTTTTTACGTTATATTAGACAGCTAGACCAGATTATTTAGATCCTGGGTATTAATTGTTTTTTCCTTTCAGGTCGCAAGCAAGTATGGCTCATTGGCCATTCGTTCATCAAGTGGGCAGCCACACAGGTGGATAAGCGTCATTTTGGCAGAAACTTGGGCTTTTTGTCTGATGCAGTGGCCTTGTCTTGGTGGGGCAAAAGTGGGATGAAGTTGGGCCAGTTGCTCCCACTGTTAAGTGAGTTTTTTTTTAAACCATGCCGGACTTCCTGTTACTTCACCTGGGAGAAAATGATTTGGTCCAATTATCTGGTTTGGGTTTACTGATTGACATGAAAGCTGACCTTGAAATTCTATTGAAAACATGGCCCCATTGTCAGCTCATTTTGACTGCTCTACTGCCCAGGAGAGTGTGGAGAGGGGCAAATAGTTACACGCTGTGGAACGGGCACGGAGAAAAGTGAACAGGGATTTGCAACGTTTTTGTTTCATAAAACGTATTTACTGGTTAGAGCATGATGATATTAACAGAGCAGATTTTCATTTTTCAGGCATGATGGGGTGCACCTTTCTTTTATGGGTAATGAGGTTTATCTGCTACTCATTCGTGAGCTGATTGCTGGAATTTTACGCATAAATCCTTGGTGTTGAAGTGGTGCTGTTTTAGCGACAGTATCTTAAATACACATGTTGGTTCAGTAGGATGTTTTTACTTTTAAATTTTATCTGCGTCTCCTTCCCTATTACCGTTTCCGCCTTTCTCTGCCCTTGTTTTTTCTACCCACCCATCCTCCCTATTCACCACCCATTTTGTTCTCCTTCACAGTTTTAACGATGTTTTACAGTGTTTTACATTTCTTAGCTGTATATTTTTCTATTTCAGCATTTATTGGGGGTGATGGTTTTTTCTATATATGCTTTTATGATAGAACTGTTCACTGTTTGGCGGCAGTTATTTGGATCAAAATAATGTTTTTTCATAACTATGCCTGTTTTTCCGGCCGCAATAAAGATTTTTCCTGTTTGGCTACAGAGGTTTTTGGCATATAATTTGATTCTGTACAGAAATTGACTTTTGGGGGTGAGGGGGGGGGGGACAGGAAAAACACCTGTGATAGGGTTTTTCCTGGTGGCAGATTTGGAGGAAATCAAGACAGGCAGGAAGGGTTGGGGGCATTAGGAATAGGTTCGGACAGAGGGAAGCAGGGGAGAGAAGTTGGAGTCAAGAGGTAGGCAGGAGAGGGACATAGGCTCGGGGAGGAGGTTTAGGCCGAACAAAGTGGGGAATTAGTTGTCAGGGGGATATTGGATTAGGGGATGGGGGTGTTAGATCGGGAAATGTTGATGCTATGATATGTTATGTTATTATATCATGTAATGCCTGCCTGTCCAATAAAGCGGCCTTTTACCACGAATTGGAGTGGGGCGTGGTTATTGCCCGATGTGTCATAGTTCAAGATCCTGATACCTACCTGAGCGGTATGAGAGTCCAGAAACACGGGAAGTGATTGTGGTGACTGTTTGAACCTGCTTGGGTCACTTGTGCTTCGGAGCTTCGGAGCTCGGTAGCGTGCAGTGGCTAGAGGTTAGCATTCTAGCCTTCTCCTCCAGGAAACCCTTACCGGAGCATTAGCGCGGGTTGAACTTTCGGGTAAGGCTGCATTTAAACCTGTATCGTTCAATTCGGCGCCACTTTGTATTAAGCACCTGTTCGCGATTCTGGACAAGACGCTGTGCTCGTCAGAGCATTATTCCGCTCTGATTCTCCTGATTGCGGTGTGGCTCTGTTCTATGCTACGTCTGGTCTGGACAGTTCTGCTTGCTCCTGTGAGTACTGTCCAGCAATACTGGACTTGAATTATTCCTGATGCGATTTGGGGAGCAATACAAGCTAAGCTCCCACATGCGCAGGAGCACTTTTTTTGTTCATTTTAGCGGATTCTAACAGTTGATGGCAACTCATATTGGGTAAATGAACTTCATGAACGCTATTCAACGGCCGAAAATTCACACGCTGGAGCACTTGCATATTCATTGAAATTGGACTGAGTAACCTGCTGGAGGCTTTTCCTCAGCTCTTTCCGGCACACTCTGGAGCGCTTGTTGCTTTGTTCTTGGAGTTCTGTGCTACATTTGAACCTGTTTTGTTTGTGTACATGAGACACCTTTCTTTATATAATATTTCAGCACTGAGTCACCAGATCCCTAACTATTGTCCTGCACATAGGACATAGGACATAGGAGTGGAGCGCTTATCCATTCCTGATATCCCTTAACTGAGTATCCCTTTTGGCGATTGGCATGGACTTCATTTCAAGGTGACTATACAATATTGAAAAAAGAGAAATGGAAAAGAGGGTCTAAGGGGAATTAATTTACCGACCTTGACATCTCAATACCCCTATTCAATAATAGCAACAAAAGAAGGAGGAATGTCCGGTCTAGAAAAAGTGTGTACTGTACTGGATACTAAAGAAAACTGGAAAGCATACAGCAACCAGAAGAGCTAACACCCGGCTGAGAAAGCCGGGTGTTACCTCTTCTGGTTGCTGTATGCTTTCCAGTTTTCTTTAGTATCCAGTACAGTACACACTTTTTCTAGACCGGACATTCCTCCTTCTTTTGTGACTATACAATAGTAACACATACTTCTATGCCCTCTGGGAATGTGTGTCTGTACATTAACTAAAGAGGAATAGGTTTTCTGACGTTACATTTGTCCACATAGGTTGCTGTGTCCTAGATGGTTTCCTGGGTTCTCCCTATATATTTATCCATTAGGATCCATCCAATTCACAACGATTGATTGTTCACGCCCGTGTATATATCCATTACTAGGGTTAGGAAGGGGTGCACATTCTTGCCACAACTAGAGTGAATTCTGACCTTTATCCTTCTTGTTTTAAGGTCAAAATACAGAAGAACAGGTTACTACACCATCTAGGATTTCCTCTACCGGCGCTAACCTTTACCCTAGTCTTTGTGGTTGTACATATACTGGAGTGAGGTAAGGGATGGTGGAAATTGTTCCTATCATGTCTGCAGCAACACTCCGCAAGCATAAGATAAGGCTCTTAGAGCTCTGACACTAAGTGCGTGTATATGTGTTTGTGTGCATAATTAGAGAGAAACAGAATTGAATCCTTGTTGGCACAGTGGGGAATAGTGATTTGCATATTTATACTGCTAGTCCGTGATTGAGAATGCACTGTGAATATGAAAGTCAATATTTTAAGTTTCACTCGAAGGGTCAATGTTTGGCCGTAGACTGTCACTCATAAGTATACTGAAACCAAGGAAATATTACACAGAAGAGACCTGAAAACATTACAGACATAAAAATAAATTTTTGCATACCGTATTTCTCTGCGGGAAAATGTGAGGTAACTATCACAGGTCACACCTCAGTTGCATGCTTGGTTCACTGGCATAGGAGGAAATCTCAGATCATCAGGACAGAGGAAAGTGAGTAAAGTTGATTATTTTGCATTCAACATTGAATATGAAAAAGACTGTATACAACTGGTCTATTATTTGGAGTGAGTGACTACCCACCTCAAGAAATAATCACAACCTTTGTCTGGGTGACAGCTAAAAGTTAATAAATTAGCCTTAGATCAACCCCGGGTAGCTATGGCACAGGTAAGACATACCTATATTGGGGCCATGTGTAAAGTATTTATGCAGTGCCAGACAGTAATAAAGTCAAAATGCAAATCAATAAAGATCCCAAACAGAATTAGAAAAATAGAGTGAGACTGTATAAACAAAATGACAAAAATCCAGTAAGGGGAACAGACCTAAAGACATGAATTTTTAAAGTTTTAAGTAGAAATAGCGCTACAAAGCACAAATGATAGTCACTGGTCATAGTAGACAGGGAACTAGGCGCAATGTGAGTCTGGTCACAGGTGTGTACTTCTAAAGCCTCCAGGACCTCCGGGGAGGCACTTAAAGATTTACAGTGAGTCAGCCAGAGGCCATTAGCAGGTCCAGTTGCCACTGATCAGCTGGTGTCAGGACTGGTCAATTCAGGTCTAGATCTGCTATTTTTCAGCCCTTCTCTGGGCTAAAGATTAAAGGATTGTCTAGTTACCCATTAGGCAAGAGACACAGACTCAGGTCATAGAGGCCCCTTCAAGCGTGTTCCAAGCAGGTCCATTGCAGTCCACGGCGGAATTCCAAGATGATGGCTGCCGTTTGTTTTGTTGCCAGTGAGCACCCAAGTGTTTTACCCAAAAGAGAAGAGTAGTGTTATCGTGCAGTTTATCGCGCTTGCGCTTTATGCGCGCAGCGCACTTTAACCGTCAATTCTAGAAGGGGGGCAGTGTTTGGTTTTCGTGCATGATTTTTAGGACAGATCTCCTCAGGGGAGTAGTGTTTTTCTTCTCAACATTGCTCTGCCTGACATTCTTCAAGCATTTGACTGCAGTTTCTGGGAGAAGAATTAGAGTCCAGTTTACCAAGTATTTGAGGTAATTTTCTGTTCTAGAACCTGATGAGATTCTAGTATGGTGACGTATCATTGGAAATTCAAAGAAGAAAGATACAAGGTCTTCGAGTAAATCGAGTGCATTTTTCCTAATAGGTGCCTATATTCATCTCTCAGTCAGACAGCCTCTTAGCGATAGCGATTCTCTGGACAATGTCAATTTATTTGAGAGGGTGTAGAGAATTGTGAACAATTTGTGAGGCAGATTTAAATTCGGAAGTCAGCTGGGTACGCAGTTAGAACTGTCCACTCTCTACAAAACATATCTTCAGTAGATATAAATATATATATATATATATATCAAAGCTCCAGTTTCAGAAAAGAAACGCCGCACTCACAGGACCCCAACAGAAGTGCTTTTATTAACAAGAAACGCGTTTTCGGCGTGCTGCCTTCATCAGCTTGTTAAAAGTCCAACTGCACATTCTGACATGATGTCGATTTAAACAGGAAATCTGTTGCGATTGGATGTGACAGTTTGAACAGTGAAAGAGGACTGCATCCTCGAGAATGATGCATGCTGGGATATATAGTCCAGTAGAGGGCATGGAGGAACCAAATCCTGCCTGTATGGACCATTGATTCAATCTTAGCCTCTGTATGGGTATGTCCCTTCCATGCACTTTTTGTGAATATTCACTGTCCTCATTCAACACAAAATTCCATTGTACCGGAATTTCACTTCCTTATGAGGTCCCTCGTCCAGCCACAGGATCTCCCTGCACATGCCGCTGAAGCTGGTCCTATGGCTGCAGCTCCAATAGTAAGGATTACTGTTGACATACTCGACGGCAGTACACTGTTTCCTGCATGGCGGTGCAATTGCCAATTTCAAATTATGCTCCCCAAGTTCACCAAGGCAATCTTCGCACTCTTGTGGACGGGTGCAGCTAGTATGGCGGTGACCCATACGTAAATCAAAGCTCCAGTTTCAGAAAAGAAACGCCGCACTCACAGGACCCCAACAGAAGTGCTTTTATTAACAAGAAATGCGTTTTCGGCGTGCTGCCTTCATCAGCTTGTTAAAAGTCCAACTGCACATTCTGACATGCTGTCGATTTAAACAGGAAATCTGTTGCGATTGGATGTGACAGTTTGAACAGTGAAAGAGGACTGCATCCTCGAGAATGATGCATGCTGGGATATATAGTCCAGTAGAGCGCATGGAGGAACCAAATCCTGCCTGTATGGACCATTGATTCAATCTTAGCCTCTGTATGGGTATGTGCCTTCCATGCACTTTTTGTGAATATTCACTGTTCTCATTCAACACAAAATTCCATTGTACCGGAATTTCACTTCCTTATGAGGTCCCTCGTCCAGCCACAGGATCTCCCTGCACATGCCGCTGAAGCTGGTCCTATGGCTGCAGCTCCAATAGTAAGGATTACTATTGACACAGTCGACGGCAGTACACTGTTTCCTGCATGGCGGTGCAATTGCCGATTTCAAATTACGCTCCCCAAGTTCACCAAGGCAATCTTCGCACTCTTGTGGACGGGTGCAGCTAGTATGGCGGTGACCCATACGTAAATCAAAGCTCCAGTTTCAGAAAAGAAACGCCGCACTCACAGGACCCCAACAGAAGTGCTTTTATTAACAAGAAACGCGTTTTCGGCGTGCTGCCTTCATCAGCTTGTTAAAAGTCCAACTGCACATTCTGACATGATGTCGATTTAAACAGGAAATCTGTTGCGATTGGATGTGACAGTTTGAACAGTGAAAGAGGACTGCATCCTCGAGAATGATGCATGCTGGGATATATAGTCCAGTAGAGCGCATGGAGGAACCAAATCCTGCCTGTATGGACCATTGATTCAATCTTAGCCTCTGTATGGGTATGTCCCTTCCATGCACTTTTTGTGAATATTCACTGTCCTCATTCAACACAAAATTCCATTGTACCGGAATTTCACTTTCTTATGAGGTCCCTCGTCCAGCCACAGGATCTCCCTGCACATGCCGCTAAAGCTGGTCCTATGGCTGCAGCTCCAATAGTAAGGATTACTATTGACACAGTCGACGGCAGTACACTGTTTCCTGCATGGCGGTGCAATTGCCGATTTCAAATTACGCTCCCCAAGTTCACCAAGGCAATCTTCGCACTCTTGTGGACGGGTGCAGCTAGTATGGCGGTGACCCATACGTAAATCAAAGCTCCAGTTTCAGAAAAAAAACGCCGCACTCACAGGACCCCAACAGAAGTGCTTTTATTAACAAGAAACGCGTTTTCGGCGTGCTGCCTTCATCAGCTTGTTAAAAGTCCAACTGCATGGAAGGGACATACCCATACAGAGGCTAAGATTGAATCAATGGTCCATACAGGCAGGATTTGGTTCCTCCATGCGCTCTACTGGACTATATATCCCAGCATGCATCATTCTCGAGGATGCAGTCCTCTTTCACTGTTCAAACTGTCACATCCAATCGCAACAGATTTCCTGTTTAAATCGACATCATGTCAGAATGTGCAGTTGGACTTTTAACAAGCTGATGAAGGCAGCACGCCGAAAACGCGTTTCTTGTTAATAAAAGCACTTCTGTTGGGGTCCTGTGAGTGCGGCGTTTCTTTTCTGAAACTGGAGCTTTGATTTACGTATGGGTCACCGCCATACTAGCTGCACCCGTCCACAAGAGTGCGAAGATTGCCTTGGTGAACTTGGGGAGCGTAATTTGAAATCGGCAATTGCACCGCCATGCAGGAAACAGTGTACTACCGTCGACTGTGTCAATAGTAATCCTTACTATTGGAGCTGCAGCCATAGGACCAGCTTCAGCGGCATGTGCAGGGAGATCCTGTGGCTGGACGAGGGACCTCATAAGGAAGTGAAATTCCGGTACAATGGAATTTTGTGTTGAATGAGGACAGTGAATATTCACAAAAAGTGCATGGAAGGGACATACCCATACAGAGGCTAAGATTGAATCAATGGTCCATACAGGCAGGATTTGGTTCCTCCATGCGCTCTACTGGACTATATATCCCAGCATGCATCATTCTCAAGGATGCAGTCCTCTTTCACTGTTCAAACTGTCACATCCAATCGCAACAGATTTCCTGTTTAAATCGACATCATGTCAGAATGTGCAGTTCGACTTTTAACAAGCTGATGAAGGCAGCACGCCGAAAACGCGTTTCTTGTTAATAAAAGCACTTCTGTTGGGGTCCTGTGAGTGCGGCGTTTCTTTTCTGAAACTGGAGCTTTGATTTACGTATGGGTCACCGCCATACTAGCTGCACCCGTCCACAAGAGTGCGAAGATTGCCTTGGTGAACTTGGGGAGCGTAATTTGAAATCGGCAATTGCACCGCCATGCAGGAAACAGTGTACTGCTGTCGACTGTGTCAATAGTAATCCTTACTATTGGAGCTGCAGCCATAGGACCAGCTTCAGCGGCATGTGCAGGGAGATCCTGTGGCTGGACGAGGGACCTCATAATGAAGTGAAATTCCGGTACAATGGAATTTTGTGTTGAATGAGGACAGTGAACATTCACAAAAAGTGCATGGAAGGGACATACCCATACAGAGGCTAAGATTGAATCAATGGTCCATACAGGCAGGATTTGGTTCCTCCATGCGCTCTACTGGACTATATATCCCAGCATGCATCATTCTCGAGAATGCAGTCCTCTTTCACTGTTCAAACTGTCACATCAAATTGCAACAGATTTCCTGTTTAAATCGACATCATGTCAGAATGTGCAGTTGGACTTTTAACAAGCTGATGAAGGCAGCACGCCGAAAACGCCTTTCTTGTTAATAAAAGCACTTCTGTTGGGGTCCTGTGAGTGCGGCGTTTCTTTTCTGAAACTGGAGCTTTGATTTACGTATGGGTCACCGCCATACTAGCTGCACCCGTCCACAAGAGTGCGAAGATTGCCTTGGTGAACTTGGGGAGCGTAATTTGAAACCGGTAGCTTGTCTCCTTTCTGGTGAAGAATTGGCTTGGTAGTTTGGTCTGCCCTGTTCCCATGATGCACTGGGCCAGGGACAGACTAATTTGCATATAGCCAGGTTCTGAGCTGGGATGGGGCAGTGAGCTAAATAACGGTGATGGATCAAGCCCTGATCTTTGGACTGGGTAAGAGTGGTCTGCTTAATTCAGACACTCTGTTCATCACCACCCCCTTTTCTGAATCGTTTTTGGCCACTATAGGTGTGGCAGGGTATACTCAGACATGAGTCCCTTGCTCACTGCTCCATCAGGATTCAAGCAAGCCGGGCCGACGAGGCTGAAATGCCAGAAACCGGTCCCCGGTAGCTTGTCTCCTTTCTGGTGAAGAATTGGCTTGGTAGTTTGGTCTGCCCTGTTCCCATGATGCACTGGGCCAGGGACAGACTAATTTACATATAGCCAGGTTCTGAGCTGGGATGGGGCAGTGAGCTAAATAACGGTGATGGATCAAGCCCTGATCTTTGGACTGGGTAAGAGTGGTCTGCTTAATTCAGACACTCTGTTCATCACCACCCCCTTTTCTGAATCGTTTTTGGCCACTATAGGTGTGGCAGGGTATACTCAGACATGAGTCCCTTGCTCACTGCTCCATCAGGATTCAAGCAAGCCGGGCCGACGAGGCTGAAATGCCAGAAACCGGTCCCCGGTAGCTTGTCTCCTTTCTGGTGAAGAATTGGCTTGGTAGTTTGGTCTGCCCTGTTCCCATGATGCACTGGGCCAGGGACAGACTAATTTGCATATAGCCAGGTTCTGAGCTGGGATGGGGCAGTGAGCTAAATAACGGTGATGGATCAAGACCTGATCTTTGGACTGGGTAAGAGTGGTCTGCTTAATTCAGACACTCTGTTCATCACCACCCCCTTTTCTGCATCATGTCAGAATGTGCAGTTGGACTTTTAACAAGCTGATGAAGGCAGCACGCCGAAAACGCCTTTCTTGTTAATAAAAGCACTTCTGTTGGGGTCCTGTGAGTGCGGCATTTCTTTTCTGAAACTGGAGCTTTGATTTACGTATGGGTCACCGCCATACTAGCTGCACCCGTCCACAAGAGTGCGAAGATTGCCTTGGTGAACTTGGGGAGCGTAATTTGAAATCGGCAATTGCACCGCCATGCAGGAAACAGTGTACTGCCGTCAACTGTGTCAATAGTAATCCTTACTATTGGAGCTGCAGCCATAAGACCAGCTTCAGTGGCATGTGCAGGGAGATCCTGTGGCTGGACGAGGGACTTCATAAGGAAGTGAAATTCCGGTACAATGGAATTTTGTGTTGAATGAGGACAGTGAATATTCACAAAAAGTGCATGGAAGGGACATACCCATACAGAGGCTAAGATTGAATCAATGGTCCATACAGGCAGGATTTGGTTCCTCCATGCGCTCCACTGGACTATATATCCCAGCATGCATCATTCTCGAGGATGAAGTCCTCTTTCACTGTTCAAACTGTCACATCCAATCGCAACAGATTTCCTGTTTAAATCGATATCATGTCAGAATGTGCAGTTGGACTTTTAACAAGCTGATAAAGGCAGCACGCCGAAAACGCGTTTCTTGTTAATAAAAGCACTTCTGTTGGGTTCCTGTGAGTGCGGCGTTTCTTTTCTGAAACTGGAGCTTTGATTTACGTATGGGTCACCGCCATACTAGCTGCACCCGTCCACAAGAGTGCGAAGATTGCCTTGGTGAACTTGGGGAGCGTAATATATATATATATATATATATATATATTTGTACTTACCATCGGTAGACCGCTTCCAGCATCTGTGAGAAATTAACAAAAGGAATTTAAGATAAATATAAGCTTACTCATCTAATGACTACCTAAGTAGGAGAACAGCCAGCAGCAGTAACGGAATGTAAAGAACTAAACTAAAGAATAAGGCATACATTCTATCAAACAAAGATAAGGAGAGCAGCTAGACCACTCTGTAATACAGGTAATTGAATACACTAGAGAGGAGGTTTGGTTTTCGGAGGGGGCGTCAGAGTTAGAAGTAGTAAACTTGTGTTTGTGTTTACAGGTGTTCGTGAGAATCCTTGCTGGGGCGCCAGTGAGGAGAACACAGCAGTGGCAGCCTCTCTTGTTGTCCCATTCCCCATACCCCCTCTTCACTGTGAGTGGATACCATATTTACTGGCAGTGGATCTGGGATTTGGGACTTTCTCTTCTGCTCCCATGGAAGCCAGGTTTCAAGGTGCGTGGTGCTTGTAGATCTGACAGATTGAAGTGCCTATTACTAAACTTCAACTTGGGCGGAATGGCTTAAGGGATAGACGTTAAAGCTTTAGTGACAGTATTGGAGGGGTTACAGAAACAGTTAAGTGAGACTATGGAAGAGAATAAGACCCCAAGAGATGAGGTTAGGAAGTCTAGTCAGGAAGTTAATTATCTTCCTCAAAGAGTCGACAAGTTAGCAGGAGGGGCTAATCCCATAGTCAAGGAGCAAAAGCCCCAACAGTTTTCCCCGTCCACTTCAGAAGCAGAATTGACTACACAAGTAATTCATGCAATTTCCCCAACTATTCCATTAGCGGCCCCTGATCCCAATAAGGCTCAAATTGTTCTCACGCAATATTCATTTCATTTCCTATGTAGGCTCAGAATTTTTAAGGAAGATCAATCCAAGGTGGCCTTCATGCTGTCTTACCTGAGCGGAGATGCAGCAGACTGGTCGATGTCACTGGTTAATTGCAATTATCAAATTTTATATTATTTTGAGGAATTTAAGATTGAGTTTCTTCGCATTTTTGATCAAAGAACTGTATCTCAGACTATGGATAATGAACTGCTAGATCTCAAGCAAGGGAATCGAGAGTTGATTGCGTACCTTGCGCAATTTAACAAATTGATTATTGAAACCAATTATCCAGAAGCCAACAGTGATGCAATTTTCTAAAGAGGCCTCAAGGATCAATTAAAGGATGGCCTGGCCCAATTTCCAAAAAGACCCACAGATGTTTCCGAATTAATCGATTTGGTATTACAAATTGATCAACGACAAAAAGAGAGAAAGAGTGAGCGTTGAAAGGACCTTCAACCTTTTCCTCCTCGATTTGAAAGGATTAAGCTAGACACAAGTAAAACCAGTGAAACCATGTCGGGAGAAGAGCCCATACAAAACGGCTCGGTGCGAAGTCCTTTGACCAAGGAAGAGAGAGAAAGACAAAGAAGTGGAAAACTGTGCATGTACTGTGGAAATTCCGGACTTTTTGTCAAAGAGTGTCCTAAGAAGCCACAGAGTAATTCTTTGCAAAGAGACAAGCCCCACCAGTAAAAGGGGTTGCTCTGGTGGGTGCTTCTGAGAAAACGACTGCAGATATACAACTTGTCGCTGACACTTTCCAATCTTCTGTCCCTCATCTGATTATTTCCAGTCTGATCAAATTTGGGGTTACTGAAGTGGATGAGGTCTCAGTCATGATTGATTCTGGGGCCACTGGAAATTTCTGCGATATTAGATTTGCCAAATCAACCGGAATCCATTTTGTTAAGAAAGACAGGCCAGAGCCAGTTCAAGCAGTAGATGGAACCAACCTTTCTTCTGGACCCATTACTTATGACACTGAGGAAATCACTCTGATAGGACACGCCCAACATCAAAGCTTATTGAGATTCAGTCTCATTCATGCCCACAATTTCAGCTTATTCTTGGACTACCGCGGCTTACTGAACACAATCCGAAGATTGATTGGGCCCGAAGAACAGTGGGACTGAAGTCAGAATACTGTAAAGAACAGTACTACCACTTGTGTATCACGGTTCATCAACCATCGCCACCGTCTCTATTAGCTACACAGACTCGCATGATTTGCTCTCTAGAAGTTCAAGAGATCCCCAGTGAATACCATGATTTGGCACCCGTTTTTGATGAACGAGAGGCCAAGAAATTGCCCCTGCATCCGTAATACGACTGCAAGATCGGTTTGGAACCCGGTGCTTCCTTGCCATTCAGCGGAATCTATGCTCTCTCGGAAGAGGAGAATCGTCATTTGAAGGAATACTTGGATCAGTACCTTGCTAAGGGGTTCATTCGACCCTCCCTGTCCCCTGTCTCGTCTCCTCTGTTATTCATCCCCTTACTGCTTTTTTATAATCTTTTAATCATTTTAGTGTTGTTTAATACTGTGTTTTTAGCCTACCTTGACCCACTGCTTCACGTTCGGGGAGCCTGCTGATTAGGAGCTGCGCCTCCCTCCCTCAGTCAAAACGCCATTGACGGCGTGCAGCGAGGCCACGCCCCCTTTTTTTGGCCACGCCCCCCGCCTCTCCTACACTATTTAATGTGTCACTGGAGGAAGCGCAGCGGACGAGCGCAGCGGGCGCGCCGTTTGCGCGCCGAAGGCGCGCCTAAGGCAAGCCCGTCTGCGCCCGTCCGCGACCGGTCTGCGCCCGGCGCCGGTCACGCTGCTCATGACCTCTCCGACACAAGAAGGATAGGTTGGTCTAGTAGCGAACTCTTATTACTTAACCCTGCTAACCACTGCCAGGCTCCCAGACTTGACCTTTCCACGCTGGACCTCCCCCCCTTTTGCCTGCAATGCAACAAGCCACTGTGGCGTTTCAGTCTCACCAAACTCCGACCCAAAAACATCCTTCATTTGTTCGGCTAATACTCCGTCCTCCCCCTTTACTGCAGGGTTACTGAATTGCAGATCTTTGCCGAAACATGCAGATGATATTAACCTACTGCTAGTTGACGCCGAGTGGGACGCCCTATTTCTCACCGAAACGTGGCTTAACGAAAGTAACCTTGCCTCCATTGCTCTAGCTGTCCCGCTCGGCTTCACTCTAAGCTTCTCAAATAGAGAGAAGAACAAAAGAGGTGGCGGAGTTGCGATTATCCTTAAAGATAAATATACCCTGTCTTCTTCCACTCCTACCACCCTCGCCGGCATAGAGGGTCTACACTTCTGCCTCCAAATCAACCCTCAAACGTCCCTTGCTGGCCTGGTCATTTATAGACCCCCAGACTGCCCTCTATCTCATACTCATGAACTTATGGACTTCATAGTCCAAAACACTCTCTCTCACCAACACTTTATAGTAGTGGGTGACTTTAATGTTCATGCTGACAGATCGGATTGCCCACTGGCTTCCCAACTCATTAACACACTTCAATCAGCAAATCTAGCTCTAATTACCTCCGGTTCCACGCATCAGGCAGGTCATATGCTGGACCTCATTTTTTCTAACATTCCGGATATTACAACTAAACCCCCCCTACCACTTCTATGGACAGATCATTTCCTTGTCCCCTTCCTTATCTCTTTCCCCGCTTGCTCTCGTACAACAGGAAAACGCACGTATGTGCGAAGGAACTGGGATAACCTGTCCACCGAGATCCTTTGTCCAGCGCTAGCAGCCGCTCTTCCTTTACTATCCACAGATGTGAATTCTGATGCAATACGACTGAATCACTGGATTGGTAGCACAGTAGATTCTATTGCTCCACCCAAAATAGCCACTTCTCGAAGAGATTCTCCGTCTGCGCCTTGGTTCTCTGCAGAACTGATAGCGGAAAAAAGCAAATGCAAAAGACTAGAACGTCAGTGGCGGGCTAGCTATTCCGAACCTGCTAAAAGTTGCTATAAAAAAGCCCTACATAGCCTTCATCGCTCTATAAAGAAAGCAAAAAAACTATTCTTCACATCTTCTATTGAACAAGCGGAACAACCCAGTAAAGAGATTTTTAAAATAGTTCAGTCCTTCTTCAAACCCAAGGCCATCGATACCGAAATTATTCCCTCCAGTAAGCTGTGTCAGGATATCTCGGATTTCTTTGACCATAAAATCCTGAAGGTCTACAATTCCTTCACCCCCTCTGAGCCAACAAATATGGCAGATCATGATATCTCTGAGATGTCTACCCCTCCTTTAACTCAGTTCCTCCCAATCACCTACGAGGATGCACTGAAAGAACTCCTCAAATGCAAATCAGGTGCTCCTGATGATCCTTGTCCTCCCAAACTATGGAAAAGAATGTCGGATGTTACGGTGGAGCCACTTTTACATATCTGGAATTTGTCCATCGAGACTGGCACGTTCCCCGACTGTTGGAAACATGCTACTCTTCTCCCTTTGAAAAAAAAAACCAATGGCGCCCCCGATGATTTGAGCAATCTCCGCCCCATCTCCCTACTAGCAGCCCCGGGTAAAATGCTCGAAAAACTCATCCAGCGCCAACTTAATAGTTTCATCGAGAGAAGAGGCATATTACACGAAACACAGTCCGGTTTCAGGGCTGGCTACAGCACTGAAACTGCCCTTATTGAGGTTGCTGAGTCCATCAGGTGGTCGCTGGATTCAGGAGCATCGGCTATGCTGGTGCTCCTGGATCTATCTGCCGCCTTCGATACTGTGGACCACGGTGGATTGCTGCTTAGATTGAAGGACATTGGCTTAGAGGACATGGCACTGAGCTGGCTGAAATCCTACCTGACGAATCGTTCTCAGAAAGTTGCTCTGGGTGCTTTTTCCTCTGAACCTAAACAACTGTGGTGTGGCGTCCCGCAAGGGTCCGCCCTTAGCCCGCTGCTTTTTAATGTTTATCTGGCCCCACTTTTTACCTTGATCTCTAAATGGGGGGTCAAGGCGATCTCGTATGCGGATGACACGCAACTAGTCTTCCCATACGTTGAGATGTCAGAAACAGCGTTCGGTAAAATGAAAGGCTGTCTTCGTGACGTTGCCAGATGGATGAACACCAACAAGTTAAAATTGAATGCTAGCAAAACCGAGGTACTATTCTTTGGGAAAAGTACCCCTCCCCCCCCTGACCTTTGGTGGCCTACCGAAATGGGTCCTGCCCCCACCCCTGGTTCCAAGGCAAAAAATCTGGGTGTCTGGTGGGACGAGACGCTCTCCTTCTCCTCCCACATACAACATATTACCTCTAGCTGCCACTTTAAACTCCGCAATCTCAGGAAATTCCTCTCTCTTCTACCTACTGACTGTCGCAAATCGGTGGTCCATGCGACGGTCACATCCAGACTGGACTATTCAAACGGCCTCTATCTGGGCCTCCCGAAATATCTGACACAACGCCTGCAGAGCGTGCAGAATGCGGCTGCGAGATTGATAAAACATGTGCCTTTCAAACATCATATCTCTCCGCATCTTCACGCATTGCATTGGCTCCCAGTGGCTAGCAGAGTTAAATTCAAAGTTCTCACTCTAGCGTACAGAGCACAAAATGGGAACTGTCCTAAGTATCTCAAACTCCGACTCCCCCGCTACCATCAAGAGAGACACCTGCGCTCGAACTCGCAGACCCTACTGGCCGTACCCCGAGTGTGTAGGGCGAGACTCGGAGGCAGATCTTTCTCGGTAGGCACTGCGAAGCTCTGGAACTCCCTCCCCTCTTTCATCCAATCTGCCTCGTCAGAATCCATCTTTAGGAAACTCCTAAAGACCTGGCTCTTTGCACAGATAGTCTAGCATCTTTTTCCTGCCTTCCCCTCTGTGGCTGCGGTTTCTTTTTAGCGCCGGGACACCTCCATGTGAGGTAGCTGTTCGCGCTTTTATAAATGCCAGTATTATTATTATTATTAAGAAGGATGGAAAACTTAGGACTTGAATAGATTACAGAGCCTTGAACCTAGTCACCAAGAAGAACGGTTACCCTCTGCCCCTGATTTTGGAACTGTTGGATCAGTTAAAAGAAGCCCATATATTCACCAAGTTGGATTTGAGAGGGGTCTACCATTTGGTGAGGATGGCAGAGGGCGATGGGTGGAAGACTGCATTTTGAACTCGATTTGTTCTGTTCGAGTATCAGGTCATGCCTTTCAACCTGTGCAATGCTGCGTTCCAGCATTTCGTCAATGACATTCTCAGGGAGTTTTTGGATCGCTTTGCAGTCGTTTACATCAATGATATCAATATCTTCTCTGCAATTTTGGAGGCACATGTTTTGGAAAGATTGCTCGACAATCAACTGTTCAAACTGTTTATTTGTAATGGGTTTTATTTAATTTATCAACCCTGTATGTGGTTGGAGTAAGCTGGTGCGAGATTTTTCTAAACCCTCACTGCCTATGTCTGAGTGCCTATAGGTTGTATGTGAAGCGGCTTGGGAATCTGAGTTCATTGTAGTAATAGGAAAGGGCATGCTTATGAGGGGGAAGTATTTATTAGCCATGATTATTGATAGTTCCAATATGGCTGCCAGTACGAGTAAGAGAGGAGTTTTCCGAGCTCTGTGATCGTTGCACCCTTTAGTCCCATTTCTATGGTGATGCGCGCGCAGGCGCGATGTCGCAACATAGGGTGCAGTGAGTTTGCCGCTATTACTCGGCTTGGCTCTTCAGTACGTGGAAGCATTTCTGGCGGCTGGGGTGTACTGAAGAGAATAGCGGTGGACTGAGGAAACGTGGAATCCCAGCATTAAAAGTAGAAGTAAGTGACGCTACTCCCGGTTGAGGGGCTGGTGTGCGTGGGGTACGAGAAGCCATTACAGCACTGAGGTTATTTACCATAGTTTTATTTACTCCTCTGGTGTAGGTTGATTGATTCAACAAGACAATTCTTAAGCGGATGGTGATACTCCTCATAAGCCCGTGCTGGAGGGAGCTCCACTAAACCAAGCGGGAGGTAAGAACCAGGTTATTTTGAGCCCCCCGGTTTTGCTGTAGTGTTGCCTGGAGTTGGTTGAGATGGATTAGGCACTTGCAGGTTTTGATTTCGGTATATTGTTTCCCTATAAGGTGTTCTCAACCTTGTACCCTGGTCCTTTGAAGACATGTTACATGTGAGTTACTGGCCTTGAGCAGGCTTTGGCATGTATCCACACATGGTGTATTGGATTGTGACACGAGGGTCTTGGCAGTTGGTTAATGGCCCGTGGTGCCCCATTTTGATTTTATTCCTTTGTATGATTATAATTATTGTGCATCAATACAATTTTCCATACACTATTCACGATGTGGTATTAGATGTATGGTGCTATTCGGGGAGCACTGGTGTATGGTCACGTGTTTTTGATATGGGCAGTCATGAGTAGTAACCCGCTTGCTCACCGCATACTAATAGGTTGGAGTAATATTGTCCTTTCGTGTTTTGTTTACTAATGTATAAACCCTGTCCTGAGGAGGCCTAAGAAGAAAAGGCTGAAACGTGGTCATGTCGACACTTCTAAGGAGGAGTTGTTGTAATTAGAATAATCTGTATAATTGTAGGGTGTCACACTAGAATCAGGTCTATTCATTTATTTGCCTTAGGTGTATCACCCTGACTACCTCCAAGTGGTTTACCCTGACGTTCAAGGGGGACACTAGTAAGAACTATTTTTGTAGGGTGATTGTGTTGTTATATATATATTTGCGTCTGTCTCTGTACGGAATGTAGCGATATATGTCATTGTTGTATGTATTTCATTGATTAGGTGCCTTTGCGCATGTGTGTTATGAAAATGTTTTGATATATTTCCTAAAATAATACGAATTGTGGAGAGGGTAATTAAATGTGCTCTACTCATAAAATGTGCTGTTTTTTTTTTCCTTTTATACCATTTTCTATTGTATAAACTACGTCTCTTAGCCAGGTATAAGAGGGTGATTTGGGTATACCCCTGTTGTTTTTGACTGGCGTTCCAGCATTTTGTCAATGACATTCTCAGGGAGTTTTTGGATTGCTTTGCAGTCGTTTACATCGATGATATTGTTATCTTCTCTGCCATTTTGGAGGAATATGTTTTGGAAAGATTCCTCGACAATCAACTCTATGTTAAGCTGGAAAAGTGTGTATTTCATACCACTCGAGTGGAGTTTTTGGGTTTCATTTTGTCTCCAGATGGAGTGTCGATGGCTGACACGAAGGTGAGAGAGATTAAGGTTTGGCCTTCTCCCCCCGAAATGTAAAAGAAATACAAAGTTTTATTGGTTTTGCCAATTTTGACAGGCGCTTTATCCTTAACTTTTCCAAAAAAGTTAATCCCCTTACTCGATTACTGAAGAAGAAAGAAAAGTTTGTTTGGAGTACTGAAACTGAGGAGGCCTTCCAGGTACTCAAAGAAACTTTTACCACAGCTCTGGTTCTGTTGCATCCAGAAGAATCATTTTTTGTTGTGGCTAATACTTCCAATTTTGCCTTCGGTGGAATCCTGTCAAAAAGACACAAGAAAACAGGTCAACCCCATCTGGTTGCCTATCGGTCCAGAAAATTGTCTGTGGTGGAAGCCAACTATGCAATCGCGGATAAGGAACTGTTGGCATTTAAGGAATGGAGACATTATTATGGAAAGTTTCAGGAATGGAGGCAATATTTTTTGGAAGCGAAGCATGAGATTACTGTCTTTACTGACCATAGAAATTTGCAGGTTTTAAAGTCAGCGTAAACATTTACCCCCAATTGAGATGGTCACTTTTCTTTGCAGATTATAACTTTGTTTTAACCTACAAGCCAGTTAAATGTAAATGGAAAGGCGGACACCTTGTCTCGTATCGATACAGTAGAAAGTAAAGAGCTCTCTAAAGAGGGACTGATCATCCCAAAAGAAAAGATTATTGGAACCATTCAGTATACAGATCTGGAGGACAACCTTAAGAATTCCCTTTCTGAAGAAGAAAAGTTAAATTGGATCAAGGACATTTCTGGTAGGGAATTAAAGGATGAAAAACTTTATTTTCTTGGAAACCTTTATGTTCCAAATGAAGATTTATGAAAAGAAGTCATTCAGCATTGCCATGATAATTTGTTGGCTGGGCACAAAGGGGTGAAGAAGATGCTGCAGTTGATAAGACGAGAATTTTGGTGGCCAGATATGGAAGCTCAGGTGAGGCAGTATGTGGCATCTTGTGATCAGTGTGTCAAGGGAAAGGTCATCAGGCAGGCTCCTCAATATTTGCTTATGCCTTTGCCCATTGCCCCCTATGCATGGCATACAGTCTCCATGGGCATCATTGTAGATTTGCCCTCCAGTCAGGGGTCTACCACCATTTGGGTGGTAGTTGACCATTTTTTCAAAGATGAGTAATTTTGTTCCACTCAAATCCATCCCCAACTCTCCACAGTTGGCCACGTTATTCACACAACACATTGTAAAGACAAATGAGTTTCCCAAAGTGGTGATTTCCAATTGGGTTCCCCAGTTTATACCACATTTTCGATGGCCTTTTTTAAAGAAATTGGGAGTCGATTCTCGGTTATCCACTGGTTTCCATCCTGAGACGATGGGCAAACTGAGAGGGTAAATCAGGACCTGGGATAATATCTGCGCCTATACCTGATGGATCAGTAAGTTGGCTGGCTAAGTCTGATTTGGGCTGCTGAATTTGCTTATAATAATCTTCCACTGGTTATTCTGCGTTCTTTTATAACTCAGGCAGGCATCCTAATATGTTAGTTGGAAAACAGGGGAGTGAAGTACCGGCAGTGGAGTTAGTAGTAAGAGAATTGCAAAAGGCCTATCAGATAGCCACCAATAATCTAGTGAAAGCTAAAGGTTCCTATGTAATGTAAGGTAATGTAAAGTAAATTTGTATAGCGCACAGCTGCCCCAGCAAAGGGACGTCCCGGCGCTAGCAGCAGTGTCAATAGAGAGCAGGCGGCTAGACCATAGGGAACAGGAGAGTTTTGATGGCTCTGCGGAAGGGTAATAAGCAGTTCAAGCGGCGAACATGGACAGGGAGAGAGTTCCACAGCTTTGCTGCAAGACAGCGAAAGGACCAGCCTCCTGCTCTAAGGCGTTTCACACGAGGGATCGTAGCCAAGAATTGATCAGCAGAGCGTAGCTGGCGTGTGGGTACATAGGGGACCAGTAAATTGGACAGGATCTCAGGAGATGAGAGTTTTAGTATTTTGAAGGACAGACAGAGTGCCTTGAATTCGATCTTCTTAGGAACTGGAAGCCAGTGGAGGCGTCGTAGAGCACTCGTCATAGAGCAGGTTCTTGGAAGCCTGAGCAGGTCTCGGGAGGCGGCATTCTGGACTCGCTGAAGGCGATTCACTTCTGCCTTATTGGCGCCTAACATAAGGGTGTTTGCATAGTCCAGTCTGGACAAAATAGTCACCTGTACTATCAACTGACGTGTGGATGGATCAAAGAAGCCCAATATGGACCTTAAGCCACGTAGGAGTCCAAAACAGTTACCCGCAATTCTTTTGGTATGCTCCTGGAACCCAAGAGCGGAGATGAACCAAATCCCTAGGTTCTCCACCACCGACTTAGGGGTGGGAGCACTGCCCAAGGACACCGGCCACCACTGCGTGCTCCAGAGTCCCTTGTCTTTCCCACCAACAGCACTTCTGACTTGTTGGCGTTAAGTTGAAGGCAGTTGGTAGTCATCCAGTGTGCGACTGCCTCTAGTCCGTTCCGGAACTGTGTGGCACCCCGAGAATTGGCACCAGCTTCGTGTCGTCAGCATACAACACCATGGTCATGCCATCGCCCCGCACCACTCTTGTCAAAGGTTGGACATAGAGGTTAAACAGGACAGGGCTTAATGCAGAGCCCTGGGGGACTCCTTGCTTGATGGAATGGGTGGGGGAGAGGAAGGGGGGCGGAGACCTGGAAGGTTCTATTAGAACCTTCCAGAAGCAGGCTGACAAAAAGAGTAGAGGGAATCCAGTTTATGAGTCCGGTGATAAGGTTTGGATTTCCACTCGCAATATGCGCTTAAAAAGGAACAGAAAATTCCAACCTTGAATTTTGGGAACCTTTCAGGTTGAAAAGATGGTAAACCCTGTCAGTGTTAAGATCAAGCTCCCCTCTAAGTTAAGAATACACCCAGTGTTCCATGTATCCTTAATTAAAAGGAATCCACCTGATTTGAGAAAAGATCTTCCAGCTGCCCCAGTTCAGTTCCAGTCTGAAGAAGAATTTGAAGTAAAACGAATTCTAGATTCTAAAGGAAGGAATGGAAAGCTATTTTATCTTGTAGACTGGAAGGGTTTTTGTCCAGAGGAGAGGTCCTGGGAGCCCCGTACAAATGTTCATGCTCCTAGAATTCCGCAAGACCCATCCCGAGAAGACCAAAGATTGAGGAGAAGGGGCTTCAGTGGGGGGTACTATCAGCACTGGTCAATTCAGGTCTAGATATGCTAGTCAGCCCTTCTCTGGGCTAAAGATTAAAGGATTGTCTAGTTACTCAGGTCTCAGAGGCTCCTTCAAGCATGTTCCAAGCAGGTCCATTGCAGTCCACGGCGGAATTCCAAGATTGCGGCTGATATCTGTTTTGTTGCCAATGAGCACCCTAGTGTTTTGCCCAAAAGAGAATAGTAGTGTTTATCGTGCTCGCACTCTACCGTCAATTCTAGAAGTGAGGCAGTGTTTGGTTTTCGCGCATGATTTTAAGACGAATTTCCTCAGGGGAGTAGCTTTTTTCTTCTCAACCTTGCTCTGCTTGACATTCTTCAAGTATTTGACTGCAGTTTCTAGAGAGAAGAATTAGAGTCCAGTTTACCAGGTATTTGAGGAGATTTTCTGTTCTAGAACTTGGTGAATCTCCAGTTTGGTGACCCATCATTTGAAATTCAAAGGAGAAAGATACAAGGACTTCAAGTAAGTAAAGTGCATTTTTCCTAAAAGGCGCCTATATTCATCTCTCAGTTAGGCAGCCTCTTAGTGATAGGAATACTCTGGACAATGGCAATTTATTTGAGAGAGTGACATTCTGGAAGTCAGAACTGTCTACTCTCTATCTATGAAACAAATCTTCAGTAGATAGAAATATAAAATATATATATATATATATATATATATATATGTATATATATATATAATCCCTGAAAAAAACATAGGTTTCAGGAATGTTATTGTTAGATGGGCATTTGACTCGAACAAAACCATAGAAATTCCAGCGTTATAGTTAGTTCAGCTAACTATAACTCGCGCCCCCGCAATGCACTGCTGATGACGTCACATGTGACATCATTCATAACATGGTCAGTGACATCACTGATGTCATCACTGATGACATTTCAAATGACATCACTGATGACTTCACTGATGACATCGTCCAGTGACTGTGTGTTTCTGTAAAGTTTACATTTGTTTTATATATAAGCCAAGCTGTATTGAAGAATGAGTGGGTGAATAAGAGTCTGTATGGAGGATTTAGTAGGTGCATGACTGACTGTTAAAGTGAGTGATTACATGTGTGTACTGAATGCATGGGTTAGTGACTAAACTATGTGAAAGTCTGTATCAGTCTGTCTGTTGTTGTGTAAGCTGCTGCATGGGTTGGTGAGTAGCTGCATGAGTGTCTATATGGGTTATTGATTGCTTGCCTGAGTATTTGTATGGCTGCCTGAGTGTGTGTGTGGGTGGGTGGGAGGTATGTGACTCTGTGCATAGATGTGTGAGTGGTTGATTCACTGGGTGTATGGGTTCAAGAGTGCATGTGGAAACAGCTGTATGGGTGGGTGAGTGTGTGTGTGCATGTGTTGGTGAGTGAATGGATGTGTCAGTGGTACATGTGCAAGTAACTACATATGCAAAAGGCAGTATATGTGAGTGATGGTGTATATAAATAATTATATGTGAGAGTCAGCAATTGTGAGAGTGGCTGCATGGATTAGTGTTCATTTGTATCAGTAATTCTATAAGAGAGCAATTATGTGTCAATATCTGTATGAATAAGTGAGGTAGTGTCTGTGTATCTGTATAGGCGAGTAAATGGAAGTATCATTGATTCTTTTCATGACTGACTAGGTGTGTGAGTAACTCTGAATATGTGGCAGTGTGTGAGTGTCTGTATAGGTGTATAAGTGCATATGATAGTGTTGTATTGATGAGTGACTCCATGTATGAGTGACTGTATGGGTAAATGAGTGGATGTGTGTGTAGACCTAGGAATCAGTCAGTGCGTATTTAATAACTGGTATTGATGTTTCTATTTTTTCGAAAATGGTAGTCTTTATTTTAGAGTGGGTGTATCAAAGGGTATATTCAGGTGTGAGGAGGTGCATCAGATGATCACGTGAATGATGTAATCAATGATGTCATTTGATATGTTATCAGTGATGTCATGAGTGAGGTCACTGAGCATGTCACGAGTGATGTAATATAATCTCCAGTGCATTGCGGGGACGCAAGTTCTAATTAGCTCCACTAACTATTACGGGCGAATGTCTCTGGTTTTATATCAGTGAAATGTCCAATTAACTATAATGTCTCTGAAACCTATTGTATTTTAGTGAATTTCAAAGGTTTTATAAATGGTAATTTCTAATTACAATGTCTCAGAAACCTATATTGTTTTTAAGTAAATTTTAAAAAGACATGTATACTTTTTGTAGTGAAAAACTAACTGTAAGAGTAGTCTGTTATAAGTTATAATTTAACAATGATTAAAACTTAATTATCACTAATAACATATAAGTGTGGAAAAAGTGTGATGCCGCAGCTATGATACCTGGCTTCGAACAACAGCGTTCACAGTTCAATTCCCAGCTCCGGCGGCATGTTAGCCCACCACTATGTCACTGTGGGCAATACCTTGCATAATCTTCCGGATGCCTCCGAGTGCCGGGACACCTCTCTGGACGTAGCTGTACGCTTTACAAATGCCAGCATTTTTTTTATTTAAAACCATAGTCATAGGAAATATTAGCACATATTTTTTTTGTCTTCTATTCTGAACGATATTTTTTAACTATCTTCTATTTAGAATTACGGCAATTAATAGATGTTTTTAGTTACGAGAAAGGAAATAACACGTTTTGCAGGGTAACAGTTTTGAAGCTCTCCAAAGTATGTACATATTATGCGGCTTATACGTGTGAGGATCGAAATCGAAACCTTTACCACTTCACATTTTGCAACTTTTCACAACACGTGCACAAGTTAAACAGTTAAAACGTGAGCATTTGTCAACTGTAAAACGTGAAATCTAAATGGGCAGAGCGGCATGTTCGTTCGATAGAGTACTCATTAACCTAAAAGTTTATAAACCACACCTATTGATCGATTAGTTTTGTTTTAGCAAGCTATTTACGCGTATCCATTCTGTGATCGAGGTTCCGTTTTTTAGCGACAGATTCTTCTTTTGCGACAACAAAACATATTACGGTGTTGTAAGTTGTTTGATTAAAGCATAGTAGATATTTATAATACGTAGCTATTTATGAATATTTAAAGATTTGTATTTAGAAAAAAGTGGTATTGGTTGTTTTTGCCATTTATATGTAACATCAGCAGCTTATATTCAGAAACACCCAGAATAGAGAAAGTACTGTACCTTTTCTGGCTCCTTTGAGGTCATATACTGTGACTATGTACATTGTAATAATCAAAGTATAGCAGACCTCAGAGGTGTTGGTGACCCGTCGATGCGAAGACTAAAGATTTATATGTAACGTGAGCAGCTTCTGGTTCTTTTTCAGTTTCCCCCCGGGATCATATAGTGTGAGTATGTATATTGTAATATTAGCATTATATATGTTTTTAGAGGCGTTATTGACCCATCGGCGTGAAGACGAAAGATTTTGAACTTCTGGAGAAAAGAAGCTCATACATAGTGCTTCATTTAATGTTTTGATGTAGCGCACATTTATATGTAATATGACCATATTTGTGTTTAACTGTTTTTTACTTGTAATTGTTGTTGTGACTTGAGATGATGTAGTGCAGGAGTGTTAGTTGCAGCACTTCTTTTCTACTTTATCTAAAAGTAACTGATGCCCTCTTATATTAACAAGAATATGGGGCAACACTTTTACAAACTATAGGTGAGAAAATATAGCCTGCGGGGAAAAAAGATAGGGTGTGCCACGCTTAAGGGATATCTTATGAATTGCGTTTTCATTTGTTACCCCTATGATAAATAAAGCTACACTTTCCTAAGAAAGTATATTTGTGATTGCTTAATAAAAACAGTTTCAAACCTGGACTGAAATTTCTGCAGCTCAACCACACCTACTATTTTGCTGCAAAGAAGTATTGCTCCCGAGTAATAGCCTACTCAGAACTTTATTTAAATGAAGACCGCAACAGCGCCCTTTGTTTTTGCAGCCCCCTCCTCAATATTATATTATTTGCTCCAAAGATGTAGCACTCCCCGTCAGAAAAGTAAACACCACATTATAAGTAAATAGTGCTTCTGGGAAGTATCCCACCCATGAACTTAATAAAAGGAAAACTGCAACACACGCTGTTATTTTCCCACCGTGATTTGTAGGCCCCATGCAAATTATATAAATGGCCCTTAAAATATATAAAAAACATTTTCTACCTTCATAGTCCCTGTCTACCACCATGTGACCACTGTAAAGACTTAATAGTGTTCCTACTCTCCCCTCTACTACTTTTGTCCCATACTCCTTTGAAGTGCGTCACAAAATGGCTGACAACAGTGAACCGTTCCCAGCCAATAAGGAGCAAACTCGTACTGGAAACACATTTTTGCCAATAAAATGTCCACGGTGTTCCGCAGAGGGGGAGGGAATGGCTGCCAACACTTCTACTTTTAATGCTTCACAGCTAATGAACATTAAGCTTGGGAAGGTCCTGCTTGGAACATGTCATCCAATCAGATGTCCCTGCTACACCATCGAGGGGGAGGGAATGGCTGGCAACACTTCTACTTTCATTAGTTGTCTGCCAATCAACATTAAGCTTGTTGTTGAAACACCTCAGTCAATTAAACGTTAAATTTGTTCTGCGTACACCCTTTCACGCCCTTCCACATAATATTACATTTCCTCTAACAAAGTGACACTATCCGTGATAAAAGTGAACACCGCATTATAAGTAAACATTACTGCGCATTATATTAAAGGAAGGCTGCAATACGGCGCATTGTTGTTTTCCCGATATGATTTCCACAACCTACGGAACATTGCCGCAATAT
This sequence comes from Lissotriton helveticus, assembly GCF_964261635.1. Classification (NCBI taxonomy): domain Eukaryota; kingdom Metazoa; phylum Chordata; class Amphibia; order Caudata; family Salamandridae; genus Lissotriton; species Lissotriton helveticus. The sequence goes on from NC_136059.1 coordinate 599,483,888, forward strand.
CGTGCATCGTTGTTTTGCGGACGTGATTTCCATGACCTACGCAACAGTCACACTACCTGTGTGTGCACCCTTCACACTGCTTGCTGCAATACGGCGCATTGTTTTCATGACTGGATTTCCACAGCCTACGCAACCTTGCCGCAATACCATGTACCGTTGTTCAGCGGAAGTGATTTCCACGGCCTACGCAACATTCAAACTCCCTGCCTCTGCACCGTGCACACAGTGTTCCTATTATACACTCTTATGCAATTTTTCTCTTTTTTCCCTCTACTCCTTTCAACTGAGTCACAAAATGGCTGCCAACACTTCCTAGCTTTAACCATTCACAGCCAATGAGCCGCAAACTCGTGCTCGTAACTCCTTAGCCAATCAGATGTTAGAATTCTCAAATATCGATATCTGTAAATTTTGCTATTTCTCAAAAACTACTGAACGGATTTACACAATTTAAACAAAAGCGTGCTTTCAGGATCAAGACCTTTCTCCCTGCCATTCCATTAAGCAGTTTGACCTGTAGCCTTGTCTAAAGTTTCCTATGAAAATTGCATGGAGAAAACACGTTTTGGGACCCCCTTTTTTCTCAGCCCCCCCCCCCCCCCCTTGACGAATCACCCCCAAACTTTCAAGATAGGAGCTGATCTGGAAAAAGAATTTGGAAAATTTCGTAAAGATTCGTCAAACGACGCCAAAGTTATAAGCAAATCAAAAAATGCTTTTCCTATGGAAACTTGGACTGGCGACTGCCATATTTGTACTTACCATCAGTAGACTGCTTTCACCATCTGTAAGAAAATAACAAAAGGACATTAAGATAAATATAAGCCTACTCCTCTAATGCCCACCTAAGTAGGAGAACTGCCAGCAGCAGTAACGGAATGTAAAGAACTAAAATAAAGAATAAGGCATACATTCTATCAAATAAAGATAAGGAGAGCAGCTAGACCACTGTGTAATACAGGTAATTGAATACACTAGGGAGGAGGTTTGAGTTTTAGGAGGGGGGCGTCAGAATTAGAAGTAGTAATCCTGTGTTTGTGTTTACAGGTGTTTGTGAGAATCCTTGTAGGCTCCCCAATGAGGAGAACACAGCAGTGTCAGTCTCTCTTGTTGTCCCATTCCCCTTTCCCCCTCTTCACTGTGAATGGATACCATATTTACTGGCAGTGGAGTCTGGGATTTGGGACTTGCTTTTCTGCTCCTGTGAAAGCCAGGTTTCAAGGTGCGCGGTAATTGTAGGTCTGACAGCTGGGTACTGCCAGGAAAGGTTTATTGCAGCTGGTTGTATCTCTGTCGTTTGAACAAATCAGCCTTATGACCTTTGAAGTCTACTTATTTGTTCTGGGTACTAGACGGAGCAGGTCCAGTCCTTCAGGGCTTCTCTCAGGTCACAGACAGCAGGCCCAGTCCTCTTCTGATCTTTCACAGTTCCAGGAAGTCTTCTGAAGTGAGTTCCTGAAGAAGCTTCATTAATACTTGGCACTCCTAGCTAGTGCCAAGCATTAATGAAGCTTCTTCAGGAACCCGTAGGTTGGGAAAGAGTCCTGAGCACACCTTAACCAATGAATTAAGAATTCCTGAGGCCAACCATACCCTTTCTGTGCATGTTCAAGATGGTGAAAGTCTTCTGTCATACTAAACCTGAGCTTTGAGGGAAGGGTGTACGTGGGAAGTGTACTATGGTAATCTTAGCACATCTAACACTAAAATCCAGTTTGAGGTAGCTACTCTATCCAAAACACACCCAGAGACAGGCATCTGGTAGGACAAAAGCAGAGTCCTTCAACAACCAGACAGTGGATCTTTAAGGATTGTCTTGGCACCCTGTTCTCTTCCCTCTCAAGTTTGCCCCAATGGTTACATGTAAGCCCAGCATGCCTGTTGAGCAGAACTTGACACCCAAGAAGGATTTGACTCTGTAATGCAAAAAGGATACCTACAGCCCCCAACCTGCATATTCTTTGGAGTTCAGATGGGTAATTTATGCTCATTCAGGTCAGTCTATTGTTTGCTTCTGGAATGCATGTCACACATTTTAATTGCTTAGCTATTCTAGCCTGTATATTGGCTGGGAGAGGCAAGAGGGACAGTACAAATTAGGTTCCAGGAACTTCAGGCAGCAAAAATTAAACTTTCTGAAAAATCTAAAGATCTTTAATATTTATTAAAAATCTGACTTTACCATTGATTTGGATTTTTAATAACTATTATTTTAATTATTGTCTAGCTGGTCAGATTCCAGAGACACAGTATTAGTATTTAATACCACTTCCCAGTGTTTGGTATGAGCCAAGCAGCCTTTCAACACTGAAAAATAGCTTTTGGGTGCTTGTCACTGTAAAGGCAAGTTAACTTTAAATTTCTACATGTTCTACTTCTAAATACTATACAACTTGCCTTATGGCCTACAAAGCCTGCATTGATGTGACTTATTAATATTTAAAAGGGAGATTTTGACCTGTCAAAAGGGTTTTCTTGACAGGTCGAATTGCAGTTTTTACACTGCTATAGTCAATCCACAGTGGTAGAGCTGAAGCCACATTTGCCCTGCTATTGTTGTAGATGGCACCATAGTTACTGCAGTCCATCAGTGGCATTAAACTTCCAGACCCTGGTTACACTTTGTACCATATTCTAGGGACTTACAGATAAGTTAAATATATCAATTAGGAATATTCCAATTTGGCTACATTTAAAAGCAGAGCTCAGGAACTTTGCTATTGATAAAGTGCACATAGTTCTAAAGCCAGCAAAAACCCTTGCGTTCAGTTAGCAGCATGGGACAAATCGATAAGATGTGAGTCAGGCTGTCTTCGTGGAGTGGTGTGGCTCACTGGTTAGAGGCGGCAGACACGGGAGCAGAAGTCGGCCCGGGACCAGGGTTCAATTCCCGACGCGACAGGGTCGTGGACCTGGGTCAGCAGACTCGATAATTCTCGCTTCGGTGCTTACTCTAATCAGGGGTCCCACTCGGCAACTCTGGGCATTAGCTTGCCTAATCTCCACAACGGCCCCATCAACACCGGGGATGCCTGGTTCCACCTTGGGGACTCCCAGCAGGGACCATCCCACAGGGAAAGCCAGGACGGGTTCCCCAGCGTTATACAGCGCCAGGAAACCTACGGGTAGCAGTGCGCTTTACAAGCTCAAATACATTTACATTTACATTCATGTAGATGGCAACTTCTGCACTTGATAGTGGGAGGTTTCAGGAGTCATTTAGTCATGCAGTCAATTGTTGAACACAGACCAAAATGCAAATAAAGCAGCTTGTTTTTATAAAAAGATCCAAGTACAGCTGCTAGATATGGTTGCAGATGGGGCTGCTTGTAGGAGTCAACCGTTGTCCATGTGTGTCTTCTTTTGCTAAACTCCTCTTTATCGCAGTGCCATGATACCCTTTTTATTTGTTTGTTTAGGGATATTCTGAAGGGAAAACAGCGTTTATAACACTGTCTGTACAACACGGTACCATTACAATGCGGTCAGTGCAACAACCACGTTGTTACCATGCATACTGTTACTACACAAGTCATTACAATGACTTACTGCAGGGGGCTTTAGGTGTTGGATTTGCAATCCAACACCTTCCCTACTGTTGCACAGACTAGAGTTGGAATAGTAAATTATACTATTCCAAACTCCAGCGCCCCCTACAGCAAATCGTTGTAATGACTTGCATTGTAATGGTATTTGTGGTAACAACGCAGTTGTTGTACTGACCGCGTTGTAAACGCATGCGTTGCAACGTCATATATTCTTCTGAAGGAGTTGTGAGGTAGTGACAGATCCCATAGCTCTTTTGCATTTAAATCAATCTGTGCCTGCTCAAAGGCCTGAGCGCAGCTGTGTGTTTTTGTCAAAAGGCCATTTTGGATTTCTTTCCATAGCCGTCCACGCAGTGTAGCTTGATCTGACAGTCCTAATAGCGACATGTACTTGATTTTGGAGCCTTTTTGTGCTAGTTCTTGGCTGGTCAGGCCAAATTCCAACTGAATCTGGGAAAGGGATGCATTCTGGGGAAGACGAAAGAGAAGGTGGAATACCTTGCCTTGTACAAAATTAAGAAAAGACCTGAACTTTCCCAGTAAGGCTTCTGTTCCAAACCTAATTGTTGGAATAAACTTGGTCTTTATCACTGTAAGAAGCAGCAGGAATGTCGGGCTTTGTAATTTACAACATAAAGATTGAAATGCTGCAATCAAGGAAGCAATTCTTGGTTTTACTGAATTAAGATGTAATCGATACGACAGATGATCCTGTAACCAGACGCCAAGATATTTATAGCATGGGCTTCTTGAGAAAGGTAGTCCACCCAGTGCCCAGCTCCCTTTCTTTTTAACCTTCCAGATGGTCATTTCATTTTCAATATAATAGGTATGCAGATTGTTTAGTAACCTCTGTAGTCCGATTCCAGTCAGATTCTTGAGAACTACATCATCAGCGTACTGTAATGAAGACACTTGACAAAGCCTCAAGCCTGGAGGATGGGAGTTGGCTGAATCTACGTGTGAGCTTAGGTCAGCTATAAAAAGATTAAAAAGCAATGGTGCAAGAACACACCCGTGCTTCAAACCTCTCTTAATTGGTTTATTGGATGACAAGCCTTTATTCAGGTCAAGTTTGATCTGTGCCCAGTTATTAATATATAGTTACTGAATGGCACTTATTAAGGGCCCGATTAGGATTGCCGTGAATCCGCATCCTCCGGGCTGGCGGAATCCACCGCCGGCCCGGAGGATGCGGATTCACCTCTGCGGTGAGAGAAAAGACCCCCCGCCAGATTAGGATGGCAGGGGGGTCATCTGCGGACGGGGAGACCGTCCGCCACTTTTCTGCCGCGGTTCCGCGGCGGAAAAGCTCTAATATGGTGGCGGTGTCTATCAGACACCGCCAGCCATATTAGGATGCATGGGGAAACATGCTTTTCCACTGCGGGTTTTCCGCCCCTGCGGACGCTCCCTCCACCTCGGGAGTGGCGGATGGACGCAGGTCCGTCCGCCATCCTAATAGGCCACTAAGTTGGTGGGAATGTTCGAACCAGCCAATTTCCTCCACAGAAGGTTTCCATTTACATGATAGAAAGCCTAGAGAAATCAACAAAACAGGTATACAGTAGTTGTTTGTTAAAAAGGCATTTCTAGATCATCATAGTAAGCTCAACCAGATTATCTGTACTGCTGGATTCTGTTCAAAATCCTGATTAGTTGAATGGAATTACATTTTCTCTTTCATCCAAGTCCTCCAACTCAGACAGTATCAGGCCTGCACAGATTGTTGAATCTATATACACAAGGGTAATCATACAATCACTGTCAGGGGAAGAATAAGCACCTTTCTTCTAGGTTGGAAGATAGAACAGCACCATGATTCTGGGATGGCCCCCACTGATTGCGTCAAATGCAGCGGAAAGGTCAAGTAATATCAGGGCTTAAGGAAGGCCTTCGTCCTGGGTGGATATGAGGTCCTCTGTTATGTGTCATAGTGGGGTTTCTGTACTTTTTGTGACCAAAAACCTAATTTGAAATCAGTGAAGAGGCCATTGGACTCCGAGTGGAAGGATAATTATTGTGAGATGATCATTTCAAATAACTTGGACATAAAGGGAATCCCAGAAATTGTAATTATCCAAAATGTTTGAGTCCAATGTGGATTTCCTTAATATGGAGGTTATGCTTGAACATTTGAAGGCCTATGGGATATCTCCATTGGTTATGGTGTTACTTATCAGCCAAGTGATGATTGGAGTAAAAACTGAGAGGCTGAGGTTAATGACCTTCGCACAGGCAATGTTCCGTGGTGGTAAGGACTTCTTGAAGGTGATCACAATTTTGTTGATTTCAGATTCTTTGACGGGCACAAACTAATTCAAGGTGCAGCCACTCGGGGGTGGGGCAGGGTGACAAGAATCCACAAGGAGTTTAAAAACATTAGTGACTCGGGATCTCAGGGCAACAATTTATTTTGTCAAAAATGTCATGAGGTTGTTGCAGAAATCATACAGTATAGCAAAGATGTTTCTGTAGGTGCTAGTAGAAACCAGATCACTGATACCTTGATAGCTGATGAAAAGTTCCTTGGTGGTGTTGAGTGAAAATCAAGAAAGACAATATCTGAGTGGCAGTGTCAATAGCTGTAATACAACACTTAGGAAGTCAGCCATTTCCCTGGAAACTGAAAACTGAGCTCAAAGTGGTGCTCACAGGCACCCTTTTTATAAGTAAAACTCTCAATGACTTCATACATCTCGTCTTGCAAAACAAGCAAAAAGTATGTTTCAAAAACAAGTCCAAGGATACATTCTGTCTGTCCAAACCGCTGGTCAACATGTTCCACACAAACTGCATCCTGCGCTTCACGGTTATCGATATCTTACCTCCCTTGATGTGTGTCTCTGCTATGCTGCTTCTCAAGGCTTCCCTTATCTAATTTCCTGCACAACAAATTAAAGCTGCCTTTTAAGTACATATTTTCTCAGAGGCACATCTCAGCTAAGAGGTGGGAGTGAGGGAACATGCTCATGTACTGTGACCTACAAATTCATCTCAGATGTATTTGTTATGTTTTCTATGTCAACCAAAACTTAATGGTTTCCTGTTTTGCATTTCCCTAACCTTGCTCACACCACTCCCTGTCCTTTTTACACACATACATTTCTATGCTGCTATCTGCTGATGCCTGTGGTGGCTGACTTTCTTCTCTGCCTGCATTGTTCTTAAGTTTTATATTCTTATTAACATGTTCCCCTCTAGTTGATAATTCAACTTCTTCTTCTGACACCTCATTCTTATCAGGTATCAACTCATGTAGTGTAGTTCCTATATTACCCATACAGGACCTGCACGTTTGGATAACATAAACTGTAGGATTGGTGGCAGACGAACTCTGAGCACCCCCACCGGATTTGTTAGCCTGTTTGCATTAGCTACCTCACAGTGCCACTAGAATCTCCTCTTATCGGGGAGAGAATAGTTTCTGGCAACCTTAGAACATGACAACCCTGATCCCCCAGGATTGTGGAAACAATGTCCTACTTTTCGCTCAGTCACTTGTGCTCACTTACTTTGTCTTAGAGAGTTGGACGTTTCAATATGGATTTATTGAACAGTTGTTATTCTGGTGTAGAATAAATGAGCTGCAACAACCATTAGACAGTAGCAGAGATATATGATTAGCAGTACAGTGAATATAAAATGATAGTACAGTTTGATGAAGGATCAAGTTTTACCATCTGAGTCCCCAATATTGCATTTTGATCGACCTTGGTAGAATGAAGGTCTCACCTGAGCTTGCTAGTATTGTTTGCTTCATTTTTTCAGTATGCAAGGTTCCGAGCTCGCTCAGATGAGACCGCAGCAGCATCTTGCGATGGCAACGCCTGCCTTTAAGTTCCGGTCTAATATGTATTTTTAGAGATATGGATGCTACGTATATTCTTTGTTTATATTTTGCGGTCAGGCATGACAGACCACCCGCCCAAACACCTGACACCCTGGCCTGCCACTTCGATGTTCTCAGGACTTTAGCACCACCACTGTAGGCGTGTGGTCATGCTGTAGGTGTGCAGACAAGCACCTGTGCCATTACCTACGTCAATGCGGTCTGAACATTTTTGATCTGAACAGGTATAACAGGCCCAGCACACCGCTTAGGACTCAGAACTCTTCTGCGAGTGCTATGCACAAGCATGGGTTCTCCGGCCGGCCGTTTATCTGATTTGGGACTTCAAAGCCTCTTCTCTCAGGTGGTACCTCCCAATCTAGATAACCTTTTTGCCTTTTTTAATCTTTGATTATTCTCTGTATTTTTCATCCACACCCAATCCCTTGCATTTAAGGTCTCTTTAAATTGTTAGATCTTGCATTGTTAGTTTCCCTAGTTAGGTTGCCTCTAGGCACTAGAATTTTATAGAATGTGTTCTGTATCATTAATTTTCTAACTGATTTCAATTGTGCCTTTTGAAAGATCTTTGCTCAAGCCTGTCTTCTAGGCTCTTGCACATTATAAATGTGAACTTGCGTTTTATTCCTGACGGAGTGATGGCAGGCTTTCATCTTTTTCTTGCTTATGCTAATTAAATTATTAAATGCATTTTCTGATGTACTTAAGACTTAACAAATAAAATGCCACTTAAAAGTTGATCTTTGTCATCACATATCTTTCTTCCTTGTTCCCCAGTGAAGAGTGCTTTGGTGGTTCATGACCACATCGGGGTGGCTTGTGACCACAGTTGACCACACTTAAAGGGCATCCATTTCCCCTTTAACAAGTTCTACCATCTTTCAATAAGCATGAATAAATACATGAATATAAAATGCAGGATAAGAGTGCACGGACTCCTACGATGCCTATCTATATGTACCTAAGTGTACCTAGCATGTGAGTAGGTGTAAAGCCAAGAATCCCTCTAGGTTTAGTCTAACCCCATTACCTGAAGCAAGAGAGTGTGGGACCCTGTCCTGGTCTCAAGTTGGACACCCAGAAAGGGATGTGTTAGACCGCTGTCAGCGGGAGCATCTACACGAAGGAGCCTCAGTGTCTCTGGTCAGTGTGTCATCCTGGAAGTCTCGGTTCTCTCTACCTTATCCTGGCTAGATGTGGTGTATTTATACGCTAAAGTATCTAGGGCTTCTTTGTCCCTCATGATTGTTCATACAAAATGTATGAGCCCATCGGATATGTTATAGGAGGCTTTTGTTAGGGAAAAACACCCCCAGTCTGCACCCACAACTAAAACTAGATAAAGGTTCAATTCCAGAGCTCGTTATTGTGTATTGTAGGGAACTAATGTAGGTAAAGGATCATGCCTATATAAGGGCATCTAGAATCATGCCTATATTAGGGCATCTATATGAAACATAACACTCATTTATGTTACCCTGAACTTCTGTTACATGTGCATGTGTTTGGACCATGAACATCCCTCCCACCTTTGCACTCACTTTCTTACAACAGGCTACAACGTATTGAAAAACACAGTACATCACTAGCAATATCACAATAATAGGCAACAAGGCCTTATACAGTCTTGACGTCCAGGATGGTAACCAGTCGAACCATCCTTTAAAACCAGTGGTCTCCAACAGGTAGCTCGGAAGCTACTGGTACCTCACTAGAATCCTCAAAGTAGCCCTCATTGGTGTAGCCTGGCATCTCATTCAGAGAGTCTGTGCATATTAAAGAAGGCAATACAGAATCTCTCAAGACTCCTAGACCGACAGCCTGGCAAACCAATGGTATGCCTCATGATAATCAAATACACACTCTGCCAGCCTATGAGGTCTACACCTTCACCATCAGTCTCCAGTCTCGATCTAGCTAAGTCCCAAGGAGATTGGATATGTTGTAGGCCTTGCCCATCAGTCACACAATGTGTGTGAAGAATGGGCCATGAAAGAAGAGTGACAGCAGTAGCCTGAGCAGTAACCGGTGCTGACCCACGGAGGTGCTGGACTACAGGAGCCAGAGTGAAAAAATGTGTTACATGCGTGCATGATCAGTCAAAGAGCAGAGATGAACAATGTATGGATACAGAGCTGAGACAACTAAGAGCCCCATCCGGGTGTGTGTATGCATGTATGCACATTTATGGGTGACTGTGTGTGACATTGTGTCCCCCTTACATAATAACCAGTGTGGCTCCCTGAAAGCTTTTCCTGATGTCAAGAACAAGCCAAATTATAATCTCCCTTCTCCATCATAACAGGTTAATCTCTGGCACAATTGTGTTTGCTCCTGTCATTATAGTGCGAATGGCATAATAATGGTCATCCTTGACAATGTGGACATTCTTGGTCTAGGTGTGGCATTCTGGAAGCTATCATTGACGTATTAAGGGCATGACCGGTCAACTTGCAGCCATCCCTGACAAGGGTGGCCACCGCTCGCAAAATAATGGCAATGCCTGATAGTTGATAGTTGAATGATAATTCAAGATGAGTTGGGGAAACCTAGTGCTGTGGTTATGTCCTTTGTGCTGGAGGGCATGTGATGCGTTGGCTGTTATGTTATTAATCATGGAGAGGCATTTAATACTAAAAACATATGTCTTGGTATTTCATGTGGTAACCTCACTTGTATTGGGTGGGTGGTCACTACTGATTATCTTAGGTTGTGTCATATCAGGTATGCTAATAGCTCGTGAGGACTTTGAGCAGAAGTAGCCCTCACTACAGAAAAGGTTGGAAAACACTGCTTTAAACCATTCATCTGGGGCTCCTTCTTCATGCACCATTTGCTCTTGTAGATTGTGTAAAGTCTGTATCGCCTCCGTCAATGTTCCATTGTCTGCATCATCAGTAGACACATACGTACAACAAGCAGTTCCAATCTTCCCCCCATAGCTGTCATCAAATCAAGTACATATCTAATCTGCATTAACACTACTCTTATGGCTCGCAGTTTCTTTTTGATGTCATTGAACTCATATTCGGTTGCATTGATCGTTTTCATGAATACCCACCAAGTTATTTGCAACCATTGAGCATTTGTTCTGAAAGGCTGGGAAACAGCTCCCAAAGTATACTTGAGCCTTTCTAATCAAGCGGTGCTCTTGCAGTATCTGGTAGTATACATCAAAGCCAAAGTAGTGTATTGATCTCTTGTTCCGGCCATAGTGCAGCAAGGTCGTTGGACGACTCATGGGATGTCATGCAACTTGGAGATATCCAATCCTGGTATCATGAGGGAGGGGTGTGCAAGTTGACCACAGCGCAGATGCCCCTCCATCCTGGAAGAAGTTGCATGTGTAGCCATTCTTTGCATTGCCAGTAGTAGGCCATCAGACTGGAGATGCCCCTCTACATGTCAGCATTGTACATTGTGGTATTGCAGTTGATGTGGCTTCTAACCAGGACAGACCGATTCCCTCTGAAACACAAAGAAAAAAAACATGGGTTTTCTATCTGCTCTGAGTGTGGTTGGTATATCAACCCAAGAAAGCCAAGGTACATTTTTATCTCATACAGCCTGACACTTCGGTAGTGTTCTATTATCGCCTTGTGTACCTGTGCACAGGGAAATGGCTGTACATGCTTGTGCGACCCTATGGTTCCAGCAGTTTTTGGGGTACACTGATCCATTTACCTGAAGGCCGGTCTCCCTGTAAATTCTCTGGGCATTGGGCTGGCAGAATAATTGTGACACTAGGTCGGGGTTGAGATACTCCTAGATATCCCTGTTCTAATATCTTAGCTCTCCAAGATTTCCAATTTTTTGTCTTCCGTTCTGCCTTGCCTCTTTTAGCCAGTAAGTCCAGTTCCATTTTCATGTCCTCATGTTCAGTGAAAACATGCATTACCTCTGCTTCCTGGTCATACAGTGTAGCATTTACACAAAACGATACCTTTTTTATTTTCAGGGGCTGCATTTGTGATCTTATTTTACAGAGTGAAAGGTGTAATAAACACATAGTTATATTTGGGGGTACTGCTTCCGAAAAGTGTAAGCTAGTATCGTGTGGTATTAATGAACAGACGAAGCAGGAATCATTTGATCTTTCTTCATCTATTTTAGTGCTGATACCATACATTATCTAATAAGCTAGCATAAATACTATGAGATATATTGCTATTGTCATTTACAGCTCTGCGCAGAAGCGTAAAATTCTGATGTGTAATATTTTGCTTTCTAAGGCACGAGTTATTGCAATAATGAAAGAAAATTTTGAGAATAAAAATGCATAAGAGGAAAAATAAAACAAAAATACATAACTGTCCATCTGCAGAGTTGAAAAATCGTCCCACGTGTGTGTTGGAGGGAGGCGGTTTCACAATGGATCCTCTCTTTTCCCTAGTTGTTCCTACTCTGTCTGTGGGGGTGTTGGAGGCAAGGCAGGGTCCAGTCGAACATACGTCAAATGAATCCATAGGTTCCTGCTGTTGACTTTTATGATGGTGAGAGATGTTATTGTCACTGAGAATGGGGCCTTCAAACGTCTGGTCCTTCCATTTCCAAGCACAATTGCGGATGAATATCTTATGCCCAATAGTTACGGGACCAGGCAGGTGGGCTGGTGTGGTGCACTTATTATTTGATACCTGATTAGAAAATAAATTTGAAGCCTTGGTTAGCTCATACAAATACAATCCTATTTCATCACCCAAAATCTCTGCTGTCTTATGTGCATCTATTTTCTGCCTTGCGTTAATGGTTTGTGCATGGGATGTCTTGTCACAATTTGATGTGGCGTTAGGTGATGATCCCAGCCTGACTGATTTCTGAGAGCATACAAAGCTAGTGTTAGGCAGTGCAGCCATTTCTTTTGCAGAGTAGCACAAAGTTTGCTTATTTTATTTTTGAGGATGCTGTTCAGGTTCTCCACAATACCATTATTTTGGGGTGATAAACATATGACAATATGTGTGTTATTCATAGGGAAGTGCATTTGTGTTAAAATACTGCATTAACAAATTGAGTGCCATCATTAGAATAGATTGCTTCTGGCACACCCCATCTAAATATTACTTCTCTCATCAGGAAGTTGGCTGCTGCTTTAGCGTCATTATGTGCACCGGGTCCTACTTCAAGCCATCAAGAGAATGGGCAAACAATGACTATAAGTTATCTACAACCCTTGCATCTGTCAATCATATCATTGAAGTTTAAATGTACATTTTTAAATTGGCCTGTCGGTCGCGGTCACTTTTAGTGTGGATTTGGGGCACTACTGTTGACGGTTATATACATGGTAATTATTTTAGCTTCTCGGGGAATAAACCAACCAGCTTGCACGGTGACAAGAAGCTACTCTTTCGCGATGTGTTTGGGACATTGTAGTTGATCCTGAGCTGTGAGCAACAGGGCTTGTGGCATCACTATTTTGCCTGTGCTTCCTTCTTGCCTATAAATGAAACCTGCTGGTGACAGAGTGCAACCCTGCTGCTCCCACAACTCTCATTCACGAGATAGAGTCTGTTCTTGTAATTTGCACAGATGCAATCTTGCTGTTTCTGTATATGGAGTGGGTAGCTCCATTGCCTGCACTTGCCTGCTTGTCATCACAATGGAGGTGTTATCCTCAAATGGTGAAGGTGTGTTTGCTGCCTCTTTTACTGTCCAGTCTGCAGGGGGTTACCCTTCGAGACGAGGTCTTGCCGTTTGGTGTGTGCTGCACATTTTATCACAGCTACCTTCGAGGGAAGAGCCAAGGCTATTATCAGATGAGATAGTAAGTCTTTGTGCATTACTGATGACCATTCAGATTTGACAAATCCCCTTCTCTCTTATCTGTGGATGCTACAGTGTACTGTAGTGGTAACATATGCTGAGTCTGAATACATAGTCACTTCTAATCCCTTAGCCTGATGCAATGTTTCAATATTAGCTACTTGTTCTGCTGCTAGGGCCGAAAAATGAGAATGCTGTGTCATCTGACTGATAATGTGCAATGTGTCAAAAGAATACTGCTTTGACAACTGCTGCTCCAGAAAGTCTGACCCCTGTGTGCTGATCTACGAAGGAGGAACCATCAAAAAGAGCAAAATTCTCCCTGGGATATGGTCTCCCACTGCACTGACTTCAGCAGGTATGCACATGCCACAGTCATGCACCTGGTCATTGACCGTCACTGGATGCACAAAGGATGTTGCTGTATTTATTGTATGACAGCGCACCACTTGCTGAGATGGCGATGAAAGTATCACTTTATAGCCAGATGCCCTCTAAGGAGCGAGGGTGTCCTTTACTTTCTGTAGGATGGCAAATACTGCATGCTCCACGTATAATGTTAGTGGTGATCCCATCACTATTGTTGTAGATTTATGGACAGCAAATGTTGCTGTGGCCAGGGCGTGCTCACAAGGGTAGTGACACTTCATCACGAGATCAAACAGCACATTGTAATATGCAATTGGCTCATGTCCCACGGATGTCATCGGAGTCATGTACAGCTGTCATTGCCAATCCGTTACAGTAACAGAAAAGGTGACATCTTTTACTGTAGTCCTGTCTGCCTAACACTGAAACATTCGAGATTTGCCTGTTTTAACTCCTGACATACAGTCTCCCTTTCATCGGTCCATTTGATTTTGTCACTGTTAGTATGGGACTCTGTTAATGCGGCCAACAATGGTGCAGGTAAAGTGGCAACATCAAACGCCCATTGCCTCACATAGTTGCACAAGCCCAGAAATTGCTGCATTTCTTTAGCTGTTGTGGGGATAGGCATGTGTCCTATGCTTTCTGCCCTCTCAGGTGTCACTCTCCTCCCATCCTTGGAAATTGGGTGTCCCAAATAATGTACTTCTGTGCAAACGTATTGCAATTTATCTTTGTCTACTTTATACCCTTTCTCTGCCAGCAAACAAAGGAGACCAATAGTGTCATTTCTACATATTTGTTCTGTGGGACAGCATAACAAAATGTCATCAACATATTGCAACAGAGTGTGTTTACATCAGATATTTGTCAAACCGTTTTTCACTATCCTGTTAAAGATACTTGGAGACTCACTATACCCTTGAGGTAGTTTGAGTATTGGTACTGGATCTGTTTATACGTAAATGCTGTCAAGTACTGGTGTCTCGGTGCAATGGGTGCGAAAAAATACATTCTTCAGATCAATCACTGAAAATTGGGTTCAGTCTGCTGGAATGTTTGTTAGAATCACTGGTGGGCACCACGGGAAACTCAGACACCACTACATCATTAAGGAGGCGAAAATCCTGTACCATCCTCCAAGTGTTACTAGGTGATGTTCCCTCATATATTACTCCTTGCTCTAGCAAAGTGTGTATTGTTGGGGAAATGCCCTCTTCTGCTTCTTTAGGTGAAGGATACTGGCGCATCCTGGGTAGCAGTGCTCCTGCCTTCAATGTTATTTTTACAGGTTCTGCTCCTTTCATTAGACTTACATCGTGTGGCCCCTTAGTCCACAGTACCTCTGGCACTCGTAACGGGTCCTACTCCTGTAGTGAACTGTACATCGCGTGTCTTGCCATTGTTCTGTACTGTAATTGTACTCTAATAGGAATATCCAGTTCAAACCCTACTGTTGTAGTCATCAGGGTGTCCTAAAATAGTTAGTTGTCTACGATGTCTCTTAACATGACTCCTGGATCTGTAAATACAATTGAGCCCCACAGCACCTGATTTCTATCAAAGGCTATGTTTTCATAGGCAGGCAGGCATGATTGTGCTGATGAGGGACAAACCATGGCCTTAATCCTCCTGGACCTCAGTGCGGCGTTCGACACTGTAGCACACTCCATCTTGCTACAGTGTCTGAGCAAAGGCGGGGTGAGAGGGGCAGCACTGAAATGGATTTACTCATTTCTTGCAGGCCGGGGTTTCCAAGTAAGGCAGGGTGACCATTACTCTGAGCGCATCTCTCTGGATCAGGGGGTGCCGCAGGGCTCGTCCCTGAGCCCGACTCTTTTTAATCTTTATGTTGCCCCAATCGCTACCTTGGTAGAGAGTTACGGCCTCCAAATGGTATCATATGCCGACGACACGCAGTTGGTCATCTCCCTATCACGTGCGCCCGGTCCCTCGGCGGACATCTTCAGAGCTTGCATGCAAGACCTCGCGGCCTGGATGTCCGCCAATTGCCTCAAACTCAACGGAGGCAAGACCGAGGTACTGGTGGTGGGGGGAGGCCAATCGGCGTGGACGTCGGCGTGGTGGCCGTCGTGCTTGGGTCCAGCACCCACCCCTAGCCAGAAAGCAAAGAACCTGGGCATTTGGTTTGACTCTGACCTTGCCTTTGGTCCCCAGATCAATCAGGTGGTTGGATCATGCTTTGGGACCCTCAAAAGTCTCAGGAAGGTATTAAAATTCTTACCTATCAGAGCCCGCCAAACTCTGGTGCATGCTCTAGTCACGTCAAAGATGGATTACGGCAATCTTCTCTACTTAGGAACTCTGGAAAAGAATTTGAGCCGCCTTCAGGTTCTCCAGAACGCCGCTGCCAGACTAGTGCTTAGATTACCTAGAAGAGCAGGCTCCGCAGCGGCCCTCCGGTCTCTGCACTGGCTCCCGATCCGTAGCAGGGTGGAATTTAAAGCCCTGTGCACGTGCCACCGGATTATCAACGGGAGAGCTCCGCTCCCTCTGAAAGGATTGCTGACACCCTATGAGCCGTCTCGCTCTCTGAGATCTTCCGGCTCAGGACTCCTGGCAATTCCTAAGGTGTCCAGAGCCCGTATGGGTGGAAGATCTTTTAGGCACCTCGCAGCATCCAGATGGAACAAGCTACCTATGGCGCTGCGACTAGAACCTTCAGAAACAATCTTTAGAGCCAAGCTGAAGACTGCTCTATTCACACAGTAGCTTTTCTGCATTTGTAAGTTCTGGTAGGCATTAGCTCCTTAGCGCGGGGACACGCCGCTGTGCGTCACCAAGCGCTCTATAAAACCCCCTAAATAGAAATAGAAATTGTGTATCATCACTTTAGTGATGATGTATCACGCCTGTCATGAATCCAAGAAGTCATCATTAACGAATGGCTCGCATTCTATTCCTGGAGTCTGCTGCACCCTGCCACTGCAGAGCCTAAGCCTCCCATTGGATAATTGTAGTGGGGGCCTGCAGCCCTGCATTGCTACTATCGTCAACATGCATGGTGTGGCTGTGGCCCACCCCAACTTTTGTGCGCTATGGAGTCACCTGCAGTTTCCGTGCGCTGCCTCCAAGCATTCTAATTGCTGAGTGTGCTTGAGCCCAGTAGGTGCAACAGCCATACTCACGTCTCTCAGGCATTGCAGCATTGCGGCTACGGACAGTGCTTGTGCTGTAGCAGGCAGGGTCACAGCAAGCTGAGCAGTGGATGCCTATGCCGTCGTTATAACTGGACCAAACTAATTACAGGCAGCACTAGCAGTGACATGACATGCTATGCTCAAGCAGCCTCCTGACCTGCAACAAACCCAGTCAGATCACACTGATTAATATGTTAAAAAAAGCACTTTCATTTGGTGTACATTTTGTTTTCGCGCTCATCTGTCGGTGTAGGTAAAGAAGTAAAACACATGACTTAGGGGACAGTCAGCAGGGCATGGTTACAGGATAGAGACTGAGGCAGTGTGGGTGTTGAAAGTTGGACACACCAAAGGTAAAAGTGGGCTGTAGCCTCCTTCGCAGCATTTTCATCCCGGCACTTCATTTTTTACAAATTAAGCACTGAACCTGTGCTGCAGACAAATGAGAATGCAGTTTTAAATTTGGCCCCAAACTTCTAGAGTGCGCCAATCATTTACACTTGCATTTCCTTCAAGTGTGGCACTGCTCTATGGCAACAAGCAGCCAAGTAAAACTATCAATCTAATTTTATAAGTTGTAACCAGATATGACCTCTGTCTGTGTAGGGACTGTTGTTGGGCGTGGCTTCTTGAGCAGAGCAGGAAACCGGTTGTGAGGGACGAGCAAGAAGCCTATTTCTTTGCATAGGTGCACAGTTTTGGCAACAGTGTTTTTGTTCAGGGGCTACACTTCTCAAGCCACAGGCTGACCTGCTGGGATTACTTTCATTAAGTTAAGATGTACACAATGGAAAATACTCTTTTCAATTTACGTGGTTTACACGAGACACACAGACGTAGCTTTACAATGAGTTCTACAGGGTGGAAGAGCAAAGCAGAGAAGAGGGGCTGTCAGGATCCTGCTAGTCTGCCATCGGATGGTGCTTCTTAACCCCTTGGACGCTCATGACGAGCTCAGCTCGTCATGGAGTTTCCATTGATTTCAATGGAAATTCAATGAAGAATCTGAAAGTGCCTTAGCATCCAAGTGGTTTTTAAAGACCTTACAAACTGTTTTAATTCTATTGGAAAATAGATCCGGTCCAGATTCCGGTCCAGACTTTACCTGCTGACAATTGATGCTTTAAGGTCTTTATATGCCCAACCCGTGGCTGAGAGATGGAGAGTAGCTTATTTTATCAGTGAATCTAATTATGTTTCGAGCACCGTGTTACCACTCTCGGCAAGCCCCTGTGCTCCCTTGCATGAATTTCTGCCATGTTCCACAGCAAGATCTATTCCATGTACAATATACATGTTTGCCTCTGTTTACCTCCGTCCAGTTGTTGCGTCCTGGAAACCTCATGCACTCCATCAGGCAAAGATCTAGACGAGGTACTACTCTCGCCTGCAGCTGCTAGCTCACACCTGCTCTGTGTTCCAATCAGTGGCAACCTGGGTGGGTGTGAGCTGGAAGGAGGGATTTAAGAATGGTTTCTTCTTTCAGAATTTTGCTATTACTAGCCTTTATTTGGAGTTCCTGCTTTCGACTTCAGTTGCCTGTCCTGGTAAATCTTTGGAAACCTGAGAAGAATCCCACTTCCTGTTACTGCTCTTTGCAGTGCCCTACCTTTTTTCAGTGGCTGCCTAGGGCTTGTTGTGCTTCACTTGTTTCACCCTTGCTTCACAATATCAACTTATTACTACCTTTCTTCTCTACCCAGTTACCCTGAATTTCTGTGTTTTCCCTGTTTGGCTTCTAACTTGTTTTGCTGCATAGGCAGCAGTTCCTTTTGGTTTCTTGAGTCTGTTACCTTGTTGACCTTGTTCTGAATTCCCTTGTTTATGCCATGACTAGCAAGGCACCCGTTGTGCCAGTGACTGTTGGGTACATTCCTCCAATTCCCTGTTCTGAATCAAGTTTCAGTTACCCTGTACCAACAGGGCACGTGGAGTCCCAGTGCCTATTGTGTACAGTTGCTCTTAATCTCAGAAATTATGTTCTTGATTTCTGAAGCTGTAGTTATGATGTCTTGTCATGGTTTTACTCCTCGACTGTTTGTAATCTATGGTTCCCTGAGCTAGTGCTAGTTTAGTATCTGTCAGCAGTCTCTGTTTCCCATTCTTTCTTGGTTTCTTCCTTCTGATCTTGGTATTTTCTATATTCTTGGTGATATCTCCACTTTGGTTTTATGTTCCATTCCATTCCAAATTCAGTCCAATGTCTGCTGCAGTCCTGTATCCCTTTGGTCAGAATAGAAACTAAGCCAGTGTGAGCTATGGCTTAGTTTCCATTCTGATTAGGTAAGAGAAAGACTTCTGTTGTTTGGCACAGGTCCTTTGGTGTTCTCTGTCTCAGTATTTCTGTTATCCTGCACTCTTGCAGTGCCGTGATTGATTGATTGATTGCATGACTCCTGTCTCTCTCCATATCTCTGCTTACAGCCACCTCCTCTTTAGTGTTATGTGCCGGATTAGGCCCATGTAGCAACGCTGCACATTTTCTTACATTGTCCTATTTCTGCTCAATAACATTTTACAGTGGCTTTTTGCACATATTTGTGTGCGTGATAATGTTAGATTTGTTTCTCTGAAACTGATTTGCTTACACATTACGCTTTGTGCATCATTATCATGATGCCTCAAACACTGAGAACAAGGCCTTTACGCACGCTGTACAAATCTCGTTTTATCTTCATCATTGGGGTGCGCTATCGACATATCCATAACAATCTTAATCTGCATATACATCACAAGGATGCTTTTTAATATAAATAAATAAGCATTTCCGGGGGTTAGTCAGAGGAGACACTTCTGCTGGCATTGAGAGGTCCCTGCATGCCTAGGCTTCACCAAGCAGCTGCCTAACACCTCTGTGAGGGGTGTCCAGTTTGTGACCATGACGGGGTACTACATTCTGTCCCGCCAGGTAATGGTATTGGATCATCCGGGGGTGGGGGGGGGGATTCTTGGCTATAGACATTCACACACACCCTAGATGCACAGAGAGGACCGATTGCATAGTAGTACGCCTGTTAGCACCATGGTGGCGGTACCTGCTATTTACTCTTTTGGTGCTCGTAACCATGTTCATATGCTTCTGTCTACTTATTATAGCAGCACGTGTATTCTAAACAAGAATAACATTGGTTCAATAAATATATTGAAGAACATCCCATTGTATATTCTTTGTATTTGTCTCTGAGAACAAGAGTGCACGAGTGACTGAGCAAAATGGTTCTACATCTGTTACCACAAACTCTGAGGGGTCAGGGTTGTTATGTTCAGTGGTTGCCAGAAACCATTCGCTCCCTGGCACTGTTAGCTAGCCAGTCTCTAGGCCAACAGATCCTACAATTAATGGGAATTACATGACAGTAGTACTTTGACAATGGCTTATTCTTTCGAGCAGTGAGATATTTACCTTGCCCTGTCACCTTGCTCAGTATTACCTCTGGAATTACACATCATTGCATTCGCTCCCTGCCAGGGACAGACAGGTAAAAGGGGGCAGTATCTTAACCCCACTAACTTAAAACCTTACTTGCAAATTGTGTCATGACTTGATCATGCTGCCAGTAGCAACAGTTGATAAAAGGATTACAACTTTGGATCTATTTACATTACCCAAAAGCCTTGGTGAGCCACATCCAAAATAATGTACAGCACCTGTCAGGGGAGTCATGACATGAGTCTCTTGTATAGGTATACACAATAAGCCAGATAGATTGAGTAAATGAGTGCAGGGAGTACAGGAATACTGCGCAAGGGATGTTCGGCCCTACATTGGCTATGGAAGTGCACTAGGGTGACAGGTTGTTTGCCTTCATTCTGACAAGTTTACTTGACTTCTGGCCCAAAACAATATGTTTAGGATTGATTAAGACAGTTCAGAATCATCTCTATTGTTTTTTTATTTCACTATTCGTTTCTGTATTTATACTACAGGTGTCCTTGACTTTGTTGATCTGAGGGTGTCCTTGCCACCATTCACCACTCTGCAATCGGATGGGGGTCAGAAGAAGAATAAGCATAAGATGCATAGTGGGTGGCCTGCTACACTCAAATGGACAAAGTGTAAGGAAAGGCGAGCGATGCATTGTTATGTCTGTGTGCTCATTCCAGTCACTGTTCTCACAAAGAAACAAGAGCGACCCATATGTCCTTGAGAACTGGGTATTGCTAATAAGCAGAAACAATGTTCACAAGGAAACAAATGCCATTAACAGTGCCTTGCCGTCTTGCTGATTTGTTTCACTGACGGTCACCGATTATACCATTACCACGCTCCATGCCTCATATTATTGAAGCATTACCCTTACAACTCAGAAACGGACATTGTCTCCTTAAAAGTGACCTCCATTGCTAATTACAGTCTTCCTGACGGTCACTGAGTGACTGATACATGACACCATGCCTCAAAGTGGTTATTGAAGCACGGCCCTCATCCTTGGACACTACTCACAACTAAGACTTGTAATCCCTGTTACTTTGAACAACAACTGAAGCCAAGCTGTGGCTTTCGTATAAAGGGAATTACGTATCCTTGCCATCATTGAAAAGTATCCAGAAAATTATTAAGAAAGACTTCTAGGGGGCATGGCTTGGCACATCAAGATGGCGGTCGCACTCTAGGAGTGCTCCGGACCCCTCCGTCATCCGTGCCATAATCCACCACCAACAACCCTCTGCCGTGTTACCACCCCACCCACCCTGATCGGTGCTGCACAGCGGAGCTGCAGATGCCATTTTTCCCGACTATTAAGGGAGGATTCCAGCCCAGCCCTCGGCGTACCTGCGCCCAAGATGGCGGCTCCTGCTCCTCGCAAACCAGTGCCCCAGACCTACTTCGGGCGCTGCGGACCCGAATAGCTTGCCGCTGAAGTGCCCCGGCACTGCACACTTGCGAATCTGCTGGCGAACCTGCACAGACAAGGCGCGTTATCCCACGCCGTGACTTTGAGGTGCAGCCTCCCCCCGCCTGGCCACGTCTTCTGCATCATCAGGCTGACCTGCGGGAACAGGACTGGAGGCCGATGGTGAGGGCGTGCTGCGGCTGGAGGATCGGCTGCCATATTGGGCGGCGGGTTCTCAGGGCTGGAGCTTAACCCCCTCCCACTCCAACTAAGACCTGTGGCGGTCCTTCTAGTGGCGGCCCCGGCTGGCCTGTAGGAGAAGTCTCACCTGCCCTCTGTCCGAAAGCCCGGGAACGAGACAGATTGCAGCCAAGGCATACCTGATGGACCAGCCTTGTGCCGGCATCTGGTGTCTGGACAGCGTATCCTGCCATGCAGCCTGGGGATCGGCCTCCTGTCCCTGGCCGGGCCGTTGCCGTTGACCGCGTCCCTCAAGCTACCGCCTCCTACTGGAGCTGTTGTGACTCCTACGACTCCCCGCCGGCACCCCCGCAGTGCCGAACCAAGGCCCAGCTGCGGTGGCTGCACCAGAGACTACGACTTCCTCAGCAGCATCCTGGTGACGCCCGACGCTACAGCCCCGGGGGCCCGGCCACCACCGGCTGCCTGACTCCGGGCCTCCGTGGACCTGAGATCTGTACTCTACGGACCTGAGTGGAGGTGGGTCGCTGGGTGACTCTTGCAGCGGGGACACGTGGGGGAATCCTTTGTGCCATCCATCCTCCCCCTGCCTCCTGGTCTGCGGGCCTGTGACTTTGCTTTACATAGCGCCCAGAGGCACCCCGCTGCCTGCTGCTGCTGTTGCTGCCCGCCGGTTCTCAGCCTGTCTGCCCCCTGGGCGCCTGGGGCAACTACATTGGCCCGCTTTGCTCCGCCACCACCTTTGGGGACATAACGGCCACCACATCAGGGGCGGGAGCGGAGAGGTCTTCCTTTCTTCCCACATCACCCCTGGTTGCCCCGCTCCCTGTACACCTTGGGCTCTGACTCCGGCTCTGACCCCGGCCCACCTGTGTGACCCTGCACTCCTGAACTGGCCCCAGTAGAGCAGGGGGCATATTTGAGGAGAGCATCAGCCATCGACCGGGCGGCAGGGCATGGAGCGGCGAGGCCCTCTCCCCTTATCCACCTTCCATGCTCTTCCTTCCTTCCACCCAGGCCCCAAAGTCCGCTTAGACCTCCTGCCTTGCTGAGGGGCAGCAGACATGGGCAGAGACAGGGCTTCGAAGACCCGAGACTAAAATGGTTTGATTCACTACCACGGAATCTGGGGTGACGGGGGAACTGCAGACAAAGATGCCCCCACCTCTGCGGACCTGTCCACGATCCTCCAGGCTATACATACCTCGCAATCTTCGGTGGAGGGTAAGATTGCAGAGGTCCGGGTCGATGTGCCCCTTATGCACCCGGATCTCCGCAACGCTACGGCCCGGATTAAAGACACTGAATCCCGTATATCCACCGTGTAGGATGAGGTCCAGCAACTTAAAGACCAGGTTGCTCGCCTCCAGTCCCACACCTAAGAGCTTCACCGACGGGCCAAAGATGCTGAAAATAGGTCCTGTCGTAACAACCTTTGCTTGGTAGGATTTCCGGAGGGTGTGGAGCAAGGCCGGGCGACGGACTTCGTGGAGAGCTGGCTGCGTTCCTGGATGCCCGAGGACTCTCTTTCCCCATGGTTTGTGATCTAACAGGTGCACTGCTCCCTTGCGCCCAAGCCACCCCCGGGAGCACATTACAGACCGATCATAATGCGCATCCTCAACTTCAAAGACCGAGAATCTGTACTGACCGAAGCCCGCAAGCAGCCAACCCTTAAGTATGAAGATCACACGATTATGATCTTCTCTGACTATACCCGTGAAGTCCAGGATCAGCACCGCTCATTTTGGGAAATCAAGCAGAAGCTGCGCACCCTCAACCTGTCATACTGGCTCCTCTTCCCGGCACACTTGCGGGTTGTGTTCCAAAACAGAACCCTCTTCTTTAACTCACCTACGGAGGCATGGACATGGGTGACAGAGGAGCGCCCTTTACGGCTCAACACCTGGAATCAGTCTCCTATAGCGGAAGCTGGATGTGCCCCCGAGACATCCCGGCCCCACGGCCACAGCGCAACCACTCACGTAGAAGGCGAGGCCGAGACAGGCTCATTCAGAATCACCAGGGGTCCCCTCTCGTCAGCCGGCACCCAAGGCCCTGCACGGCTCTCCTGGCCCTGTGCCGATCTGGGTCCTCGGGCCACTCGTCCCCTGGAGGTGTATCATCCCACCCATCACTGTTGGATCCACCAGAAACATATTTTTCTCGCAGTCCGACTCTTCTCCCTGGACCTGCTTGAGACCGTCGTCATCCTTCGGAAGCAACTGACTCTGCTGACGGATGTCGTATTTTTGTTAAGTATTAACTCTATCTCCCAATGGACACAGTCACTGACATCCTATTATGAGGAAGGGGTCCTACACGATTCCCCAGTCCCGAGCGTTTTAGTTTGGTTCTCTTTGGTTACTTATTGTTAGGGCGACAGATGCTTCCGTTTCTGAAGTATAGGGAGGGGGAGGGGGCCGGGTTGGGGGTAGGGACTGTTGTTCCAAATTGTTTTTGTTGTTTTATTTGTTTATCGTACCAGCGTACATTTCCAGCTACACGACAAGCACGCAGAACCCAGCACTGTAGAATTGCACCCAATATCTCGAGTGAATGCACCACTCCATCCACACCGAACACCCCTGCTTGTTGTTCTGTCCTTTGCCCACTTTCCCAATGGCTGATACCTCTATAGCTCAGGCGTTGCTTCACATCCTGTCTTGGAATGTTAACTACCTGCTAGATAAGGTTAAACGCACAGCGGTCTTGCATTATGCCCAATGTTACACTGTAGACATTCTGCTGCTCCAGGAGACCCACCTGGTAGGTAACCACTGCCCATTCTCGGAGTGCTATGGTTATGGTGGAGTCTGGCACTCTGGCTACAAGCGGGGATCCCAAGGGGTGGCTGTCCTGGTGCGACGTGGTCTTCCTCTTGTGGTGAGCAAAGTAACCCATGATCCAAGGGGCTGCTTCGTCATCCTGGAGGGGAGCCTTGGGGACCGGCCCCTGAACTTCCTCGCTGTATACTCTGCCCCTGCCCACTGACCTCCACACTCCACTCTCTCGCTACACTGGTTGCCTCCCTGCCTCTGGGGACAACCATCATCGGGGGTGACTTCAATGGGGTAATGGACCCGGACCTCGACACTGACAGGGCTCCTTCCGCTTGCAGAATGGCTCAATCTACCCTCCTGTCGAATTGGGCAGCCACCTCGGGTCTCGGGGACGCCTAGAGACTCTGGCACCCAACAAACGGACTCTACACCCACACATCAGCATCCCATCACACACACCTGCAAATCAATTACGTTTTCTTGCCGGCCATGGACTTGTGGAAATGTTTCGGTGAGTACTGCTGAAAAGTATAAAGACGAACCCACAGCTTTTGTGGGGGCGGTAAAGATACGCGTTTTGTTGGTTTCTCACCTATCTTTGGTGAGGACTACTAAAACTAGTATAAAAGACGGACTCACTACCTTGTGGGCACGGTAAAGATACATGTTTTTGTGTGTTTCTCACTTATTTTGTGAGGACTACTAAACTAGTATAAAAGACGGACTCACTCCCTTGTGGGCACGGTAAAGATACATGTTTTTGTGTGTTTCTCACTTATTTTGTGAGGACTACTAAACTAGTATAAAAGACGGACTCACCTCTTTCGTGGGTACGGTAAAGATATTTGTTCTGTTTGTGTTTTTCTCACTTCTAAAATCTTTGAAAGTCTTGCCATCATGCCTATTTTCTCGAAAATACGTAAGATGGCAACCAAAAAGGAGTATTCTTGAGAAGGAAATTCCCCTTCCTCCTCGGGATACTCCAGGACACTTCATGTATGCAAAACATGGTGTCGGTGCACTTATTTATTGTGATTTATGGGTGGATTATACTAAAGACCTAGAACACAGATATAGATGGCCTGAAAATGGTACTTTTGACATGGAATGTATTATAAAATTAGAGGAACAGTTATGGAAGAAAAAGAGAGTCCGCCAGTCACAGAGTGACTCAGTAGAGTTATGGAGAAAAGAAGCCCATAGGAGGCAACAGAAGGAATTGCATAAAGTTGAAAAGGGTAAGAGAATGTCAGAGCAGGCCAAGAAAGAACAGTTACAAGAAATAGGGAAAGAAGTAGTTAGTGAAAGGAATAAAAGGGAACAATCAGCCATTTCTACTGGTTTTTATCCTGTATTGCCATCTGCACCTGAAAACATTAACATTGCATCAGCACAGCCTACAGCCCCACTACCAGAGGATACTTTCACCAATTTCCTCTTAGATACTCCACCTCCATATGAGGTTCCAGTAATTCAACACTCTCTGCCTCCGCCACCCCTTTTACAACATAACGCACCACCTCTCACTCCAGAAGGGTGTGCCGTAGGTCCAGACCCAGGTAAAACAATTCCCGACTGCCCCTATGACCCAACTCCGAGCAACACAGGGGAGGCGGGCCGAATAAGTAAAATACTTCATGACTCCTGGGAAGAAATAAGACATCTACCAGCAATTGACACGTTTCTTCAAGCGGCCTCTGAGTTTCTTCGTACTGGAGAGAACTCACGAGCCATTAACGCTATGACTACAAGAAGATCACACCCAGTAAAAATGCACATGTATAGGTTCCTCCTTTGCTGTTTCATAAAACACATACAAGCAGAGGAAAGAAATGTACCAGTTTCACTTTTTGAATTATTAGATTCCGCATCCGACCACACTAGTCTAGAACTTATAAATGATGCACTAGACAGGTTCACCCGTAAGGTGACCCGTATTCTGCAAAACTTGCAAACAAATGAAGAGAATAAGAAACTTGAGGAGGAAATTACTGAACCTACTGAAAAAGTCCTACCCGTTCGTTCTTCCGCCCCTAATTCACGAACACCCCCGCCTACATTCCTCCAAGGTCACTCTGAACGGTCATCTCCAGATAAGTTATTTGAAAATACATCCAATGCATTAGACTACTGGTTAGACCAGGAACCTCCGCTTACACCGGAGGAGGAGGAAATAGCCAGAACTGCGAACCTATGGGTCTCTCAATATAAGATATATGACAATGATCTCATAGCCCAACTTTTTCTAGCATTACC
Organism: Lissotriton helveticus; assembly: GCF_964261635.1. Classification (NCBI taxonomy): domain Eukaryota; kingdom Metazoa; phylum Chordata; class Amphibia; order Caudata; family Salamandridae; genus Lissotriton; species Lissotriton helveticus. The sequence continues at coordinate 599,510,660 of NC_136059.1, forward strand.
ACGCTCACATCAAAGATTAGCAAGTGTCTACATGGTACAACATCTCATCACACTCAATGACACTCATTTTAAACATGATCCAAGACTCGAAGATTTTCTGTCTGACTGCGCTGATAACATGTTCCTCCACAATAGTTCAGTTTTTCTCAACACATTTATAGATTTTAGACAGAAATACCAGAAAAAGACTGAATATAAATCTTTCAATAATACGTGTGGATCAACTAATAGACTCCCTCAAACACGCCAGTTCCCCATGAGAGAGGTCCACCCCAGAGCTGACACAAATGGAGCGCTACAACGCGTCTTCATTTATGTACCCTTGACAAAACTTGAGTTACTAAGGATGAAAGAGATGGTTCCCTCCCACTCAAAGGATCCTGCTGGATTCTTTAAGGAATTAGGAGATGTATTAATGATGGGAACATATACTCTTTCTGATATCACAGCAATTCTGAAATTATTGTTGCCATCAGGTATATATGACAAACTAAGAGAAAAAGATTGGGAAGTAGCAGGTGAACACATTAGATGGACTGAACTTCAGAATGACGAAAATACTAGAGTAGCAGGTCAAGGTATAGGAGACAGACTAAAAGCACTTCCTGGCACTATTTTAAAGGTGCTACCACAGTTACTAACAGTGAAAAAGGAGGACTGGGATGCCATTTCCTCCTGCAAACAGAAACATGGTGAAGACATTGGAGATTATTACACCAGACTTGAAAAGTGTTTTGCTGTAAATAGCGGCCTTACGCCGACAAGTGAAGCTTACCCGCATCTGTTTGTTTCCAAATTAGTAGATAACGCCTTGCCAGCCATTAAGGACAGAGTACTAAAAGTAGAAAGTACCTGGCAAGCACATACACCTCCACAGGTGTTACAAATGCTACAATATCACCAGAATCGCATTAGGGATGAAGAAGAAAATGATAAGAAACGCATGAAAGACACAAAGATGAAAGCATTAGTAGCCCAAACTGCACCCCAGCGTCAACAGACACCAAGTAGCCAGACAAATATAAAAAGCACTTGTAATTATTGCAAAATGATGGGACACTTTGTTAAAGATTGCCCTGTCTTAAAGCACAATTTGGCTAATGGTAAGACCCAGCCACGCCCATATCAGCCAAAACAGAATGGTTCCCTAGACAGTTCAACACCTTCAGTTCCACTGACAACACAAATGGCCCAAATGAATATTATAGACAGCGCCTACACTGAATATTACCCAGATTTCTCATGATGTTGCCCAGAGAGAGAAGATGACAAACTGCCCCTAATCCCCATTCCAGTAGATCAGACAGGTCCATTTATAGAGGTCCGACTTCTTGGGGAGGACAGGAAATTTCTACTAGACACTAGGGCCAGTAAAACAACAATAAGCCATCAGGAGGTCCCAGAGGCTCCTCTCTCGGGTTCAAAAAGTATTTCTCTGGGTTTCTCGGGACAACCTGTGACAAACGTCACGTCAAAGCCACTGCCCTTGCAGGTTGGTCCCCTCATGACAACTACAGATCTTATATTGACAAAATCATGTCCAGAAAACTTGCTTGGTTTAAAAACATTGAAAGAATTAGGAGCTGTCATTGTTTGCTCACCTACAGATGTCAGACTATTTCTGCGAGATTTCAAGGGCCACTACACAAGTAGAGAATTAGATGAGCGTTTGAAAGATTTGCCACACACCCTGTGGGCCACTGATTCCACCACAGTAGGATGTATGGAAATAACACCTCACAAGGTTACACTGAAAGAGGGAGCCCAACTACCACGTATAAGGCAATACAAAATTTCACCTCAGGCTGAACAAGCATTAATGTTAATTATTCAGGACCTAATACAGTCAGGTGTGATTAAGGAAACAACTTCTAACATTTGCAATTCCCCTGTTTTACCAGTCCATAAAAAAGTGGAACCAGGAACACCACCTGTCTACAGACTAGTGGTGGATTTGAGAGAGCTCAATAAATGTGTCGTTCCACAACACCCTGTGGTTCCAGACATCTCCACCTTACTCACAGCCATAGATGCGGAAGCAACGCATTTTTCAGTCATTGACTTGAAAAACGCATTCTTTAGCATACCTATTCACCCAGACAGTCAATACCTTTTTGGCTTCTCCTTACAAGGACAAAGCTTCCAATTCACAAGAGCTCCTCAAGGTTTCACAGAGAGTCCAAGCGTATATAGCCAAGCATTAAAAAGACAACTAGATACTGTTCAAATGCCCACGGATACAGCCATACTACAATATGTTGATGATATCCTCATTACGGCCAGATCTGACGCAGCATGTGCTGAAGCATCACTACTAGTACTAGAATTCCTAGCTGCAAATGGCCATAAAGTTTCCCCTGGTAAGCTCCAATTTTGTTTACAGCAAGTGGCATACTTAGGGCACTTGCTGTCAAAGGAGGGTAGGCAGCTTACACAGGAACGCATCCAGCTCATACTACAAATACCACAACCAACTACACAGAAACAAGTTCGAGCCTTTGTTGGTCTCACCTCATATTGTAGACAGTGGATCCCACAATTTGCACTAATTTCCAAACCGTTAGTGCAGCTGACAACACTTGAAGCTGGCGCTACTCCACAATTACCCTGGACAGATGAACACACGCAAGCCTTTCAGTCTCTTAAAAAAGCTATGTGTCAAGCCCCAGTGCTGGCAACACCTAATTACACCAAAGATTTTACATTATTTGTAACAGAAAACTCAGGTACAGCACTATCAGTTCTGACCCAACTTCAAGCAGACAAACATAAACCATGTGGTTATTTTTCAAGCACATTAGATCCAGTAGCACAAGCATTGCCTGCATGTCTAAAATCAGTAGCAGCTACTGCACACGCTATTAGACAAAGCGATTCTATTGTATTGGGACATCATCTGATAGTTCAGGTCCCACACGCTGTAGAACTTCTGTTAAACAGAACACAAACACAGCATCTGACAATAGCCAGACTCACCGGATATGAGATGACACTTTTTCAGCCACACATTGAGATTAGACGCTGCAACATTTTAAACCCAGCAACACTGTTGCCACTGACCTCTCCTACTGAAGAAATTCACGATTGTATTGACATAATTGATTTAGTGACCAAACCAAGACCAGATTTACAAGATACTCCCCTTGCTAAGGCAGAAATTACACTCTTTGTTGATGGTTCATGTATGAGACTCCCCACAGGAGAATTAGCAGCAGCCTATGCCGTCACAAATGGTACAGACACTTTAGAAGCACACAAGATAGAGATACTGTCGGCACAGGCAGCAGAACTCATAGCCCTAACACGAGCATGTCACTTAGCAAAAGGAAAGTCAGTTAACATCTACACTGATTCACAATATGCCTTTGGAGTTGTACACAACTTCGGTACATTGTGGAGAGAGAGAGGATTTCTCACATCACATGGGTCCAGAATACAGCATGCTACACTCATCACTGCCCTCTTAGAGGCCAGTCAGTTACCAGAGAAAATCGCAGTGCTAAAATGTAAAGCGCACACAAAAGGAACAGATGAAATATCAAAAGGAAATGATTCTGCAGACAGTGCAGCCAAGTTAGCAGCAAACACAGAATTAAGTATACCACACCGCCAATATACAATACGAGACCCCTTTTCTGACATCCAGGATGCCCAAAGTCACGCCACACCACAGGAACTGCTAGAATGGAAGGAAAAAGGAGGGGTCCTTACAGATCAAGGCTGGATGACACCTGAAAGAGCAGTATGGTTTCTACCGGATGCCATGTACAGGTTATGGTAAACACCATACATGGACCAGCGCATCTGGGAGAAAAAGCAATGTTAGGCAGCATACAGAATATATGGCACAACAAACATTTGAGAACTGCAGCCAAACAAAAAGTTAAAACGTGCATGATTTGTAATCAGTTCAACCCAGGAAAAGGCACAAAGGTGGAACAGGGAGGATTCCAACCCCCTGACCATCCATTTGAAGTTCTCCAGGTGGACTATATCCAGATGGAGAGATGTACAGGTCACAAGTATGTACTAGTTGTAGTGTGTGCTCTGACCAGATGGACAGAAGCCTATCCCGTCCCAGATTACACTGCAACGACAACTGCTAAACAATTAGTTAAAGAGTTTTTCCCGAGGTATGGGTTGCCCCGTGTCATCTACTCAGATAACGGCCAACCTTTTTTCCTCTGAACTCATGAAGCAAGTGTCTCTTCTGTTAGGGTACACTTGGAAGTTTCACTGTGTAAGACATCCTCAGGCAGCAGGTCTAGTAGAAAGACACAACCAAACTTTGAAGACAAAATTGGCCAAGATATGCACTGACAAAGGCGTGGACTGGATGGTACCCTTACCGGTTGCCCTCTTTTACATGCGTATGGTAGCCCATTCCAGAACTGGCTTATCTCCATATGAAGTGGTCTTTGGCAGACCACCAAATATGTGGGGTACGCCAAGGCCTAAAAGAATAACTGATGTTGATAGTACTATGCTGACTGACTACCTGGCTTCCTTGATGTCTGCACTCCAATCTTGTCGTTCTCAGGTTGCTGCCACCTTCCCTGACAAAACCAACCCGGAAGAACACGCCATCCGACCCGGGGACTGGGTCCTCGTGAGGAACTTCGACCGGACCAGCCCCCTCCAGCCCAGGTGGAAGAAGCCAAGACGCGTACTACTAACAACACGGACAGCAGTGAAGGTCGAGGGCAGGTAGGGCTGGCTCCACGCAAGCCACTGCCGGAAACATTTTGGACAAAAAGACACTGTTGCTGATGGCCCTGCCAATCCCACTGACATTGTGACTGAACAATCTTTATTGCCTTTGGAACTAACCCCACAACAGGATTACAAATCAAAGTTACGGTCTGCCATTCGGACTCTGGCTAATTAAGTCCATTGGGCGTCGGTCCAGTGGTGAAGCGGTTGGAGCATGGGAATGGATTTTAACACCTTGACTATGTGGGAGAAAGAAAAAATGAACTCTAGAAAAAGACATAATGGTCCTACTATATGTTTGACAGTATTATTTTTCCTCATGGCAGTTATGACGTGTCTTGGTTGGATTCTCCACACTGTTTTTCCTCCAACACAACACACCTCTCATACACCCAACAGCACTCAGGAACACACCTATCACGACCTACCCCCTCATGAACAAGCCCATAGACTAGCCTTGCGAAACAATACCTTCATACAGATGCTACACCACACTCAGCAGGCCAGTAATAGCACCAATTGTTGGATATGTGGCCGCATCCCACCTCATCAGAAAAAGGGAGGGATGCCTCTTTTTCCTTTCCCATTCTCTTATAATGGAACTTGTGAAGCCTGGTTCGCCCTAATAACAGCTGACGATACTACCCCCACCTCCTGCCCTGACGGAAATAATTCATGCAAGAATGGGTGGCCTTGGGGGGATTTAAACAAGGTACTCAATACTGCCTGTTACCCTAATAAGGAGGGAGATCCTCAGGCGACCGGTACAGTCCTAGAAAGTGAAGAATACAAGCAAGGGAACATGACCATGTCCTACAAGATGTTAAATACCAAACCTAAAAAGAATGCTGGTCCCCCTTCCATCTTGGTCTCACCAGTAAAAGGACACCTGTGCATCCAGAAAAATGGCACTGTTCCATTAGGACACAGTGACTGTCATACCACTATAAGTTTTGAAGACAGAGGAAAGTCCTCATTTCTAGTATCTCGCCATACTTATTTCATCTGTGGCCAAACGGCCCATGTGCAGCTGCCCTTGAACTGGGGGGGAACTTGCTATATAGCATTCCTGTTACCCCCTGTCTTTGTGGCCCCATCCACTTACCACCGAGACCTCCTAGTGCCCCATGTCAGACATAAAAGAACGATCGATACCTCCTTGGTTGACCAAACAGAAACCTCATGGGAACAATATACAGATTTCAACAAAGGGTTCTTCTTCTTTGTTGGCCCTGTACAGAATAGCATGCTTATACGCAGGTTGACAAGGACCTTAGAGGCTGTTGTAAACCAGACGGCGTCTGCCCTTGGGAGCTTAACCCAGGAGCAGTCTGCCATACGATTGGTTACTCTCCAAAATCGCCTTGTCCTTGACATCATCTTGGCTGACAGAGGCGGAGCCTGTAAAATTATAGGCTCTAGCTGCTGTATATTTATTCCTGATAATTCCCCATCTGTATACACGGCCATAACAAAATTACACAAGATAGCCGTAAGTTTACATCAAGAACCTGGCACTTGGACGTGGTCTGACTTGTTCTGGAAGATAATATCATCCTGGGGATGGCAACTGCTGTCAGCAGCAGGTATAATATTCCTGATAATAACTGGATGCTGCCTTTGCATCCAATGTGGTCCTGCCCTGTGCGGTCTATGGGCTGCAAACTGCATACCTAAACCTCTTGTCCAGCAGAGAGAAAGGGAAAGAATTATGCTCCAAGAATGTATAAATGATCTCATGCAAATTGAGATATAATGTAGGTACACTCTGGGGCAAGGAGGGAATGTGGAAATAAAATTGACAATTGTGCCCCATCATTTCCCTGTTTCTGCCTGACAGCCATTTTTCTCAGACAAACACCCATTTTGTGTGTGACATGCTCTCAGCAACTTGTCTGAAAACTGTCCTTCACATCCCCATTGAATCTTGCACAACCCCCTGCTCCTTGTGGTCGAGCCAATTCCAAGAAGCCTGTCTGTGTGCCCTCCCCCAGTTGTGCCAGAGACTCAGCCACATCCTGTCCATTGTTGGTAACTCAGCCTGTCACACCAACTGCCCTGTGACCACCCCCAACTGAAAGAGGAAGCACGAGGTTAGGCCCTGAAACCACACCAACTAATAGAGGAAGCACAAGGTTGTACACTGTGAACACACACTTTTCTGTGGTTCTGCCAATTCTGGGAATCAGCAGCAGATAGTTCCTGTTCTTAACTGTAAGACACCCTGCACCTGGCATCTTAGTTCATTGACCACCCCTTCCTGTGTTTCAGCCAATTCCCAGAACCAGCAGATAGTTCCTGTTTTAAGAAATAGTTACTGCAAGCCAGAGAGCAGATGGTCTCTGTTTTACACAAGATAGTTCCTCTTTTTGACATGAAGCACGAGCACAAACCCCAAATGAGGAAGCCTCCCCCTTCCAACTGTCAGACTATTTCACATCGCAAGTCCCCTCGCGAAGCCTAAGACACGCCCCCATTTCTTCACAATCTGCTCCTCTTGCTAATTTTTGTTCCTCTATCTGCCATGACCTGTTTGTTCCTCTATTTTGCCTCATGACCAAGACTGTATAAATGTCCTGCTGTTGAAAATAAAGACACCCACTTCAAGAGAGGGACTTGAGAGATTGCTCCTGTGCCCGCTTGGCGCTGGAAGCGCTCCCCTTAACTCGAGTTATTGGTCTCCTACTCCTTCATTTGAGCACCACGGACTCCTCGCTTTGCATTGACAAGAAATTATGATTTATTAAGCATAGAAATTCAGAAATGAGGTAATAAGTAAATTTAATTTACCACAGACTGTCGGGCACTTCAAGATATCACCATCCTCCCTAGAGGGATGCGGATGGGCAACCTTTCTGTCTTGTCTTGTCCGATCTGGCGACTGAATGCCTGGTTCCTCCAAGACAAGGACTTCAGGGACCAGGTGGGGAACGAGCTCCGTCATTACTTTATCACTAACCATGGATCGGTTTTCTCTTCTGGCACCCTATGGAAGGCTGGAAAGGCCACCATCCGGGGCTTCCCTAAAGGCCAACTCAAACTGAAACGCGCGAAGCAGGACTCAAGCATCACACTCCTGTAGGCACAGGCTGTCCTATTCAAAGCTCAGCCCCCTGAGGAATGAATTGAAGCTCAAGAGAGGAGACTGGCATTTCTGAGGGACGAGATTAGGCAGACCTCCCTAGAAGCTGCCAAACTGCTGTGGAGGTCCTCCGTCACGCGGGTGTATGGGTGGGGAGATAAAAATGGGAACCTCCCTCACGTCTGGCCACTTATCCGATGGCCAATCATATCATCCCTGAGGTGAATGGCTCAGATGGAGTGATCCAGCGCGTCTCTATGCTAACCTCTGTGTTGCACAGCCGCCCCCCTCTCTCGCTCCCAGACCTCCTTCAGCGTGAACAATATTCCCTCCCGCGCCTCAGTGAATCTGAGGCATAGGCATTAGACCTCTGTCACCCCAGAGGAGATTAATGATGCAATTTCGCGTATGGCTTAAGGTAAGATGCCAGGGCCGGACGGACTCCCGCAGAAGTTCTATGTGTCCTTCCGAGACACATGGATTCCCCACCTTCTAGAGGTGTATCAGGAGGCGTCTGATAAAGGCTCATTCCGCCCTGAGATGGATACGGTCACCATAGTGGTGATCCCTAAATCTCAGCCTCCCTCGAAGCATTGCTCTGATTACTGCCCCATCTCCCTCATTAACTTGGAGCTAAAAATATTCACCTCTGTCTTAGGCAACTGCATACGACCCTATCTGGCCAAACTGGTTCACCCTGACCAGTACGGATTCATGTCCTCTCGGGAAACCCGACACTGTCTCAGGCATCTCCACCTCGCCCTAGAGAATCGGCAACAATTGACCCCTTATTTATCTCTCCTTCTCGTAGATTTTGAGAAAGCAATTGATTTGGTGGATTGGCGTTACCTGGAGGTGGTATTAATGGAAATGGGTTTTGGAGCCCCTTTCCGCCACTTGGTTAAGGCGCTTTACTGTAAACCGAGAGCCCAGGTATTAGTCAACGGAGCCCTGTCAGACCCCTTTCCAATTGGAAGAGGCACGAGGCAGGGATGCCTCCTCTCACCCCTCCTGTTCTCGTTGGCAATGGAGCCCTTTGCCTACCTGGTCCGATCTGACCAGCTCCTCACGGGTTAGTGATGGCCCAGGTGTAGAGGAAGATAAGATCGCCCTCTACGCTGATGATGTTCTGCTATTTTTAGCTGATCCAGCTCAGTCAGGAACCCGTTGCCTCTGGGCCTTCAGTCTTTTCGAACAAACTTCCGGCCTTCGATTGAACTCAACTAATCCCGTCCTAGTCCCTCTTCACCATTTGAGAGAGTGCTGTGATTGGCAGTTGTCGATACCCCTTCAGCGACAGTCATTCAAGTATCTGGGAATCTGGATCGCCCTCCTCCTCGATCTCGCTATGTCACTCAACGTCACCCCATTGGTGAAAAAGGCCCAGGCCGATCTCCTTAAGTGGTAAACTCTGCCAATGAACCCTGTGGGCAGAATAGCTCTATTTAACAATGATGATCCTGCCCAGATTCCTTTATATGCTTCAGAATACACACCTCTCCTTCACACGGTTGTGGTTCCAGGAACTGGACAGCATGGCCATTAAGTTCTTGTGGGGAGGCCGAAGGCCTAGGCTGGCCCTCGCCCAGTGTCGGATCCCCCCCCATGACAGTGGCCTGGTGATGACGAATCTCTACCTTTACTATTTAGCGACTCGGCTCCTCACCGTGCATGACTGGGTTAACAGTGGCTGGTCTCACCCGGCATACCGCTTGGAGCTCCACGCCTTGGGTTTGGCTAACATCCAAGGGATGCTATATGGGTGCGCTATTCCCCAAACTTTACCGGAGGTCATGCGCGGAGTGCTTTTGGCCTGGAGTGCTTCTCTGCGTCAGACCCACTGGTCGGATCAATTGACTTAACATGCCCCACTGTCCTGCGGCACAAGGATCAGAGAGGTTCCCAACCTCTCAGGTTTCAGAACATGGGGTCTCATTGGCATTTCGCTACTGGGAGATGTCTGGGGGGAGTAGCATACGCACTTTCCAAAAATTACAGAATCGCTACTCCCTCCACGCTTCCCAATTCTACCTGTACCCGCAGATACACCATGCCCTCCACTCTCACAACTCAGAGGGCACCTCCATGCCCGAGTATAGCCCGCCTGAGGCTAAAACCATGACCGGTAACCTAGGGAAGGGAGGGATCTCGCGTATCTATTGCTCCCTCACCAATAACACCCCAACACACTAGCACAACTCAGAGTCAGGTGGGAGGGTTGGATCGGGTCTCTGGACAACGCTGACTGGAGAGACGCCTGGATGTCACCCAAAATGGTCACAGCCTCAGCAAGACTTCGTCGAGTTCAGATATATTACCTTCACACTACCTATCTTACCCTGCTGCATCTTCATCGCGCTGGGCTCTGACCCGATGCCTCCTGTCCCCGCTGCACTCACCCCCAAGCTGACTATTATCACATGGTATGGCTTTGCCCCGCAATCAACCAACTTACTGAGGTTCTGGGCTGGGAAGTTCCCCTTAACCCCAAGAATGTTCTTCTGGGTTTCTAGGAATGGATGGACGGTTCCAGAGCTGAAAAACTCTTTCTAAACATGGCTCTGATGGTGGCCAAGAGGGACATTGCGGCCAATTGGCTGAACTCGGCCGCCCCCACCATGAAGCGCTGGCGCATAGGGGTGGACTGGTGCGCTGCACAGGAGTGGCCCCTCTTTGAGGCCAGAGGATGCCCGAGGAAATTTCATAGAATGTGGGGCAAATGGTTTGGGCTGGTGGAGCATTGACACTCCTAATGGGTGTTCGATGACTGGAATGGATGCAGTATTGTACTCGCCTTGTCTATTGGTTTATTTATGCTGATGTGCTCTACTTTTGTAGATGTCTTGTGTGATTTACTCTACGTACAGCTGGTGTTGTTATCCCTTGTTGGTCTCTCGTAAAATCAATAAAAATTGGTTATCAAAAAAAAGAAGGACTTCTATTCGGGCACCCTCATTGTGTTGCTTGTCCCCAGAATCTCTGTCCTTAAGAGACCCCATACTAGCGAGAGCGTTGAAACGTCATGGACTATTAAAAATGGAGACCCCCAACAAATCATATAGTTGTCCTTGAAGAACTGATTGTATTACATCTCCAATTGGCTCCTCTTTTATTTCCAATAACCACCGGCACAAGTTTTCTAATAGCACCACATATATTTCACTGGTTTGGTTATGGTCATTTCACTGGGGTTCACAAATCACTTTAAAATGTGGAAAAGAATATAATGTAAATACACAGACAGTAAACATGCTATGCCATTAGGTATGTGAAATACTGCTTTGCAAAATAAATAACACTCACTTCGGCTGAAGTGAGGACTACAGAACATTTTGTTCTGTGGACCTTGACGTAAAACTTTGTTAAAATCTTGGTATGCCTTATTGAGTTAAAGTTTCATTCTGTATCTGTCTGTTGTATTTGAGTAAAGCAGGATATACTAATTGCTGCAAACATGTATTATTTTTTATAAAACATGAGTTCCTTGTGAACATTGTTTCTGCATTTCAGTCACTGGGCAGAGGGAGATGTGCTTGGTGTGGCCAGCAGCCAGTTAGACTCAAAAAAATGGGTGCTCATCTGCACCCATAACCCCTGAGGCTAGTGGTGTCTAAAATTACCGATGACAATGTATTAAAGATAACTTGGGGAACATTTTTAGGTCTGGCCCTTGCCAGCCTCATGTTTTCCCCAAAAATAGCATACAGATAAAACATACATACATATACAGGGGCTCCGAATCAACACTCTTTCACCATTGGTCTGTTGAAATGTTCCTCAAATTATACTCCCTCTTAACAGGAGCAAACCCAAACCAGCCATTGGATACTTTCATTTTCAGTGATTTCATGTTTCCTATGCATATGTACACATACACCTAAAACACATTTTCCCAAAATAGAAAGTGTTAGACACTTGAACTTACCAATGGCTGATAGTCCCTAATTTTTATTTATTTATGTTTAAATCTCTTTATTGGTATTGTTTCCATTTTAATATAACTGTCTTCTCGATTGCGTACAATAACATTTTGAAATGCATAACAGGAGTACAAATCGCATGTGCTGAATAGTGCCATCTATCACGGTAATATATAATCAGCACTGTTATGTCATACATCTGTACAAACATTAATATAATCTTATAGTCCCTATTTATAGTAGGGTAACATCAACTATTTTCAGAACTCTGAAGACATTTATTGTAAATTACAATGTTCATTCCTCACTATAAACCAGCTTTTGTATATTTATTTTTCCTACGGAAAATTAGCACAGGACATTACAGTAGTTAGAGTGTAGATGCATATTTTTAGATTGAAGCCACACCTCGACAGCACTGTGATTGACATTTCAATCACTTGAATCGGACTTGAGAGAGCACTCTAGTAACTATGTGTGGTGGATCATCTCCTCTATCGGAGTGTTGTACAAGCCTGTTAGTTTGAAGTCAACACTCCTCACAAATCAAATAATTTTGCAGATGATTGGCGTACTTCCTAATACTGAGCTCCCTTCTTCCCCTAGAATGAGGAGCATAAATGTTTCGTTCCCCTAAAGGAAGCCTCACACAGCTGCTGTCATGCTGCTCTACCATAGAGGAAGATTCACAAGGCTATAGTAACCAATAATCCCATGGAGGGAGCTTCATAGGGTTGCAGTAAGGAAGCTTTAGAAGGCCACTTGCCTCTAGAGGGAGTGTCAATAAATCTGCATTAACACCTCTCATCCCTAGATAAAGATTCAAACGGCTGCACCAATGCCATTTGTCCCTAGAGTGCATGAGATTTTCCTGTCACCAAAACATAAACAACCAAATTAACTATTTAATTACATTATACTTACCAGTGAATACGTGTTCCTAGAAATATAGAAACTACACACTTGGAACAGCGGCGGACTATGACGAAAGCACCTCGCTCACAAAGTGTACAAAGTCAGTAAAGTTCCGTGCACTGCTCATCCGGTATCTGCCACGGTTAGAAACCACTGGCCAGCAGTATGTAAAGATGATCACAAATGGAGAGGTGCACCGGGTGTGAATTCTAATACAAAGTCACATTTATATGATTAAATACCAATTGTTTATTATATCTTCTTAAATCCAAATAAATGACAATGTCCAGCCAATGCGTTTCATTCCAAAACAACTTTTAGCACTTCATCAGGGCTGAAATTGATACATAGAAAGAACAAGAACATATATATACATATATATATATATAAGCATATAAAAAAAATTCAAAGACAATAATAGACTTTGTACTATAACAAATACAAACATATCACAAAAAAGAGAACAAAACCAGGAAGAATGTGGAGTGACACTTAACATTAATGTCATTATCCTCACGCACATTTCTGTTTGTAGAACCCCAAATATCTAAGGAAAAATCTAAAGTATGATAATGGAACATGGGAAAAAGGAAAAAAATGTGAAAAAGATATAACACTTTGTGAATTGATAATAACAAGCACAAACAATATCACAACATTCATATAAACCACATATGCATATTATGTTCCAAGAAATAGGAAGGTTTAAACAAATACTTAAAAAATAAAGTCAAGAAATGGACTGATTGATGCAGGTCATTTGAAGCAGTTGCTTCTGACTTGAGCTGGACCTCTATCATCAACAAGTGGGACATTTAGACCCAGATTTATGAAGCCTTTCATTGCCATTGCATCACTCAAGGCAGTGCAAGGCACACAAGGGCTTCAATGAGATTTACTAATCCATGCAAAGCCACTTTGCTTGGCTCTGCGTGGCTTTGTAAATCTAGAGTACAACAAGACAGGGCAAGTCACTTTCTTGAGTTACTCTGCTTTGGGAAGGCTTTCCATGGGCGGAGCATGGGTGTTCCCACACATCGGACAATGAATTTTTTGGCATTCCCAGATTTACTAAGACTTATAAACCCTGGAATGTGTAAAAATGCTCCTCATTCCTAGGTGAGGCATAAGAATAAGAAATATATTTATTTCTCCTTGTTTTTCCTCTTTCCACATGTGCTACTTTCAGCATCACCACCGTGCAAGGATGTCTGCGTTGGCACTAGGATGTAGTCGATACGCCAGCAAAGAGGGAGAGCAGGAATGTGCTATATCTTAGTAAATATGCCATATTCCTAGCCCTGTCTTGGTGCATTGAGTGACTTGTTAGTAAATGTGCCCATTAGTAACACCGTGAGTTATTGCAGCACTGTGACAACCTTGTTGAGCAGTTGCTTCTGACTTAAGAGGTACCTCTAGTAAAATTCTGAAGGGCTGCAGTCTTGCTAACGAATTCACACAGTTTTTTCTGACTAAGAAAGGACATCTAGTAAATACTTGAGATAACTGTAGCCATGTGAAAGGCCAGACTTATTAGCTTTGCCAATGCTTGTTTTTATAACAAAAACGTGTTCTGACGTGAGAAGTAAGTCATTCCCAGGTGTTTGTAGGCAAATCACACTCCTGCATATATTATATTACTGATCAGGATCATTAAAGATAATGAAAATGATAGCAGTTTGCGTCAAATTGCAGTCCCAAAATTGCTATACTAGTGGGTTTTATCTATTTATAAGGATTTTCTACCAAACGTGCTTTAAATACATATATGTATAAAAAATCTGAGTACATTTTGTTTGGAGGATGCGGGCGATGATTTAAAGTAGTAGTTTATTATGTTCTGTTAATTGTTATGTTAATTAATTTATTAAGCGCGCCTGTTACCCTTGGGTGTCCTGGCGCTAACTGCTGTCCTGATGATTATACAGGGTTGTCCCATTTGTCGAACCTCTTTCAGAAGGGCTTCTAATTTGGCTTGTACTACAACTGTATTGAAGCAGCCTTATCTTTTCCTATGGTTTTATAAATTGCCCACATTGAGGGTCATCCACATTAGCCTGTCACTTGCTGTGGATTGTGGCCAGTAACAGTCTTTTGGTATCAGAAGTAAAATGCTCGGTTTGGCCCCAGCATGTTATCTGCGTGCAAAAAAAGTGATTAGAGTGTGTCATTGTACAACAATTTAAAATAAAATGATCTGTAGAATCTTTATGTAAGAAGAAATGCCGGTTCTTGTGTTAGTGCTGCAAGAAAATATTGCGTTATGATCAGTGACTGTAAAAGGGGAACTTAACAAAGGGAAGCATTCTTGCACCACTAGAATACCTCTTCCTGCTTTGCCACTTGTGAGATGCTTATTTTTTTGTTTTATTGTTTTTTGAGCTGTTGTGTTTGTGTGCCGCATTAGTGCAGTGTTCTGTTGTATTTGAATGTGATACTTGTGTTTCCTTCTGTTTTGATATGTTGTGCACTGTAATGTTTTAACTGTGTTTTTATGTTGCTTTGCGTATGTTAATGTGTTTTTCTATTGTTTATTATAGACAGGTTAGCAGATGCTGCTACATTTCCTGAAAAAAGCTACACTTGCCCTGAACGTTCCTATGACAAATAGGGCTGTTGAAGCTCTTCAGACACCAGTGCTAAAGTGATTGTGTTCTCTCCCTAAAACATGGTTGAATTGGTATATCCACAATTGGCATTTTTAATTTACCTATAAGTCCCTAGTAGAGGGCACGACCTGTGCCCAGGGCCTGTAAATTAAATGCTACTAGTGGGCCTGCAGCACTGATTGTGCCACCCTCTCAAGTATCCCTTTAAACAAGTCTAAGGCTTGCCACTGCAGAGCCTGTGTGTACAGTTTCTACAGCCATTCCGACTAGGCATTCAAAACAACCTTGCCAAGCCTTAAAGTGCTTTTTATTACATATAAGCAGGGCCACTGGAATTATGCCGCAAAAGAGGGCCAAATTATGCGCCAGGGTTGAGTAAATTATATGTCAAGAAAATGGAAATTATGCAGCATAATACCACACATTTTGTAACAGTATTACTTTATTATTTTGTCTTTTTTTATTGATTATCAAATTCCAATCCTCACAAACATTGCATACATACAGTTCGACCTTGCGATATGAGATGCGTAGTATTTAACAATAAAAGTTGATCAATCAGTCATATCAGGTGAACAATTAGTGTTTCTGCACATGTCCATTTCCACAGTGTGGGATATACACAAGCCCCCTACATATCATTCCACCGTCAAATTGGTGAGCTCAATCCATAATGGAGAGTGGTCTGAAATGCCTCTTGGCAGGGCCTGGGGACGTCAAAAGTGTCCAATATCTGTCAGATATATCAGAAAATAGTCTATGCAGGACATGCTCTTGTGTGCGTTTGAATAAAACGTGAAGTGTGTGGTGTCGGGCTGTAAAGAGCACCACACATCCGTCAGGCCCATAGCTCGAGTAAAGTCCTCCATGTGTGTATTGGGACCTGATAAAGGGCATTGTGGATATCTGTCCCTTTGGTCATCCATGGTCATATTAAAATACCCCCCCCCCCCCAAATCAGGGTTCCGAGTGGGATAGCTTTTACAATTTTACCCAGGTCCGTAAGGGCCTCCTTGCCCAGCGCCGGTGGAAGGTATGCTGATATCACATTTAGTGGCTTACCCTCCCAGCTAGCCTTTAGAACTGCAAACCTCCCCTGGGGATCTGCCCATGTGCGTGTTGTAATGAGTGCAAGGTTCTTCTTAACGAGGATACCTGTACCTCTTGACCCGGAGTTAACCCCGCATCAGTCCTTCATTTGTGCTGGCGCTTTCCGGTGCTAAGCACAGGCACTTATTTGTCAGGGCCGGGTCTACACCGCTACTGTCAACTTGAATTCACATCAAGCAGGACGGTACTGAACTCACTGCATGTGCCATCATACAAAGTAAATAACTGACTCACTGCAGTGTTGTTCAAACTAGTCTTCCTGTTGAAGAAGAGTGTTACTATGCTGCTGATTCTGAGAGAGCAGACAGTGCAGATAATAAATCCTCCACGTCATCCATTCATTTTTGCCTGGCCTGCTTCGGTTCTGTGTTGCTGGTGGGTGGGCCAGGGCTGTATTTGGTCCTGTGGGGGGTAGGGGCAGTCTGCGGCAGCCTGCGTAACCTTTTTATTCAAATTAAATTCCACACAGTGCTTTAAATTGAAACAAATAAGTGCAGGTACTCACCAAATTGAGATGTGGGTGGTGTTAGGGGCAGGCAGGGCTATGGGGGTGGAGCCATGGGGGCGGGGCTACGGGTAGTGCTAAGGGGCCATTAATTAAAATCATTGCTAAAACCTCATGACCAAATGAAACTCTTCATTTAAGATTTCGTTTCATTGGCGCTTTATGTTAGAAATTGTTTCAAAGGCATGAAGAAAAAAGTTCACTAAAATTATTTTCTAATGTCATAAATATTTTACTTTTAATTGAGTGTAAACCCCTTCTTAAATTGTTTCCAGTGTAATAGCGCCTTGGATCTCACAAGCATTGGAAAAGTGCTATAGAAATCAAACATACCATAACACAATATCACAAACTTTCTTGATCAATTACATTTTAAAGGAAAAGCATGTATATTATTTCTCCTCCTTATAAGTTAGGCTCTGACAACTTTGGCTGCAGTGTGTTTATCAGTAGAGAGAGGGGTGAGATGCAAATTTGGCCTTTCATCTGTCCCGCACCAAGTCGTTTACACCTTGCAAATGGGTTGAAGGGAACTGGACAGCAGGGGGCACATGAAGAAATTCAAAAAACCAAAAGCTTTCGCCACTTTTCGAAGGTGTTTGGATGGCCAACAGAGCACAATAGCCCAGCGTGCAGGTCTGCTGAAAGAATCTCCTGTGTCCAGGAGGCTGCAGTAGCCCAGGCTAGAGAGCACAACAGGAGGAGGGGCATTGCTCAATTAGGAGATGTTAAGGGGAGATTAGCACTCGAGTGCTTCACAAAAGCAGACAGACTCGTTAGCTGTGTGTCGTGCTTTTTTCTTAGAAGCCAAATTAAGTTGGGCTGCTGCTACATGAGTACCGGTACTGTCTTTGAGACAAGAAAAAGTTCCGGTACTCAAGCGCAGAAAATTTAGAAGTGTCGGTACTCCGTACCGGTGAGTACCGGCCCATTTAAAGCACTGATTCCACGTGACCACGCCCGTACACACACGCACCGCACAAGTCTCTGCGGCCAGAGTTCAGCACGATGTCGAGGCGGGCACTGTTATTGAAGCAGCAGCAGCAGCATTTAACAGGCCTCTTAATAATAAAGGCAGTGCCACCAGTAAAGTAATCTTTTAAGTGAAAATGAAAAACCAAACCATTCAATGCTACTTTTTCTCGAGCGTGGTAACTTTACTGTATATATGATTCTGAGGAAGTTCTGAACTGAGGCCCGAGCAAGAATGCGACCAGCGCCAGGCAAGAGAAGAAACATTCTGCGTGCCAGATTACTTCGGGAGTGGTGTTAGAATGAACCCTTTTGTGTTCACCTGCTGACACGTGCCCCTTTCCATTCAGAGCTTAAAGTGCAGCGGGCGGCTTGTGAAATGTTTTACTACTAGCAGTGCACATTTAGCGCTTTACTGAGACCCCAGTGTAAATTGTGAGTGCAAAAACACTCTGGCACAAATCACACTTTACAGCAGGTACCAAGTGGTGAGCTATTTGTTGCCAATTTGGTGCCAGAGTTAATAATGGGGAATAATGCCTATCAGTGGACTTTTTTCAAATGTTTTACTTTCACTGTTTGATCACCTGATCAAAGTTGGTGGGAGCAGAGCACCCATAACACGAGCGAGCACCATTTCAGCTAGGAGTTTGTAACCCCACCGTGTAAGAGCCTGACATTTGTTTCCCGCGAGATGTGTCTCCTGTAGGAGAACAAAATCCGGGGCGTGCCTCTTGAGATATTGTAGCACTGCACCTCTCTTTATTTTGTCCCCCAACCCATTGATGTTCCACGTCAAAACGGATAGTGATGTTTCAATGGTGTTTCCGGCCGTGAGACTGGTATGGAAAGTTCAAGGGAGCTTAGGGGCACCCCATGGGGATCAACAGATGTACCATTCAACATTTTAGATCGATGTAGATTTCGGAAATGATGAATAAAGAAAGTTTCCCTTGGGTAAATTTCTTAACAGAGAACCCGGCTTACGGGTACAATCACCCTGATACGCTCTTCTATTCATTCATTCCTAATCATACATTTCAAGATTCAGCCACATATAATAGGGAAGTCACTCTTCTACTTGGTAAAAAAATATATGACATATATTTATTATTCACAATACAAAATGTGTCAAGTTAAAAACTACGGGAATATCCCATCAATCCATACAAATAATGTCACAAATATTCATAAAATCACAAGACTGGAAGGGTACTCTAAGGCAGTTAACAGGCTGTGCAATGCCACCCATGTCCTCAGCAGGCCCTCGGTGGCCATGCAATTGGAGATGGCCAAGTGCAGCCGTGATGTCACTCGGGGGTTGGTAACAGTCACCAGTGCCTTGGAGGTGCTTCAAACCAACCAAATTGCTGCCACAGGATCGGGGGATGGGGCTTAGAATGAGGAAGCAACAAGCCACAGCAGCATCACCCCCCCATTACAGGAGACCAGGAGGCGCAGTGGTAGACACGGATCAGCCGCAGGACACAGCACTGGGGAGGACAGTGTGCCTGCTGAAAGCAGCAGTGCTGCCAGTGGGCGCAAAAGATAAGCACTGCCATCACATTCCATTGTGTGGTGGGTGACGTAACCCATTTGACACAATGATGGGACTAGGGATGTTGCTTGGTGGAGTGACTATGCCATATTTGGCTTGACCAGGCACTGTGAGGCCCATATTGTTGTGGTGTGCTGTCCAATTGCCTGACTGAAGGTCAATTAAACACCGTCACACAATTGCAGTTGCTAGCTTTGTCTCATTACTTACTCAGAAATAGTTGTGTGTGATCTCTGCCTGTCTGTGTCTCCCATCGGGTGCAGCTGCGACACCTGCAGCACTGTGCTGTTGCCGGGGACGTTCCTCATCCTCATCCTCTGATTCACTGATTTCCACGGGTGTTCCTCTTTGTGGCAAGGTTATGCAGCATAGCACACGTAGCTCTTATTTTGCAGCAGATCAGGGTCCGGTACTGCCATGCACATCGACTTTTGTGGAGGCAGCGGAACCTGCTTTTGAGGAGTCCAAATATATGCTCAACCACATTGCGCGTAGATTTATGTGCCACATTAAATCTTCTTTCACTTGGGGTAGATGGGTTGAGGTATGGAGTCAGGATGAAAGCACTCACCGCATATGCGCTATGGCCTAAGTGTAAACGGAAGGAAAACTATTCACAGTCAGCAATCGTTGCATCAAATGTATACATCAGGGTGTGTCACAAGGATTTACCTAGCAGGTATCCATCTCCAAATTCACCCCCGACAAGAGGGGTGTAGATCCCACTGTTCGTGAATATGTAGGAATCATGTATGCTCCATGGGAATTTTGCAACTATGTCGGTGATGATGTGAGAAGCATCACATATAACCTGTACATTGATTGAATGTGTGGATTTGCGGTTGCGGTAGATGTACTCAGTCGCAGAAGGGTGGCAGATTGGCATATGTGTCCCGTCAATGCACCCTATGACATGTGGGAACTGGGCCTTCTGATAAAAGTCCATCTTTGTCTTATGCAGTTCTGCCTGTGTGCTGGGGAATTGGATATAGTGTGGCATCCTTTGCAAAATGACATCCAGGAATGTATTGAAGAAACGTGACAGGCAACTCTGTGAGACTCCACCTGCCACAGCTATTACCACTGGTAACGGCTGGTGCTAGTAGGTGCAGGCAACAGAGTACCTGTACATGTGAAGGTATTGCGTGCACCCTTGGTGTCTTGTGCTCCAGGGTTAGGTGCAGGTCCCGTATCAGTTCCAGGAGGGTGTTTGGGCGAAGCCTGTACCTCTCATGGATTTCAGTCTCTGTGAGTTGTAATAATGTGATGCGCAATCTGTATGCACGTTCCTGTAGTCTCCACATCCTTTGTGCTGCAGCTCGTATCCGTAACCGCCTTGCAATGACATAGAGCGCCGCCATTGTGTTCAGGCTGATGCATTCTGGGGCTGTTTATATGCTGTGCACCTGGTTACCACCTGCTTTGAGTTTGTGGTAATTTGCTACTCTTAATTTGCGATTTTTTAAGGATTCCGTAACAGCGAGTTTATGTACATTGCTTAGCGAATTTTTTTGTGATTCCCTATTTTGTGAATCGCTAAATAGTGAGTCGGTGTGGCATTTTCGCTAGTTGTTTTCCGTTATTTTTAGCGACTCCTAATTTAGTGATTCGGTATTTCTGCCTCAACATATCACATTGCTTTATTAGCGATCGCAAACGTGGAAATTCTGTGAATTTCTGTGTTTGCGATCGCTAATTTTCTACCTATATCTGGCCCTTAGTCGTGGCTAGCCAGTCCATACTAGACTTAGGAGCGCCATTTTCTCAGCTGCGTGACATTGAGCCCATCTCTTTCTCCTTTCGGACCAGACCGCCATGTTATCCATTGTTATGGTCAGTGCTGCTTGTCCAGGGACCTCCATTCCGGTCTCTATTTAGCTTTTCCACTAGGCGCCAAACCTCCAGCCAGTCCCACGAATCCTCAGGAGAGGAGAAGAACCAAGCTTTGCCATCTGATTCCACTCAGACTTTCTCAGGAAACAGTATTTGCCGTTGCCAGCCCAGGGGGGAAATTATGTTCCCTGGCGGCCTGTCAGGTTTCCTGGCCTACTGGACACTAGGTAGCAGGTTGGAGGACGAAGCTCAAAGCATCAAGTAGGGCAAGCAGAGGCCCACCATGAGCACAAAGGTACTTGGCGTACAGTGGAGGTTACTTGTCCTCCATGATCCCTTGTGGGTCTCTAGGACTCTCCATGAAATTGGGGTGGAGCGGAGTTACGACTGAGCACACAGATACTGTGCCAGGTGGATTGGTATGCCTCCTCCCTTTGCTCAGGGGCACTATGTGCGGTGTAACCAATGCATCACTGCGCCACACAGATCACCTATGGCCCAGAAGTATATAACCATTACAACAAGTCTCATCAGCCACTACTTGTTGATTTACCCACGATGCACTTAGGTTCCTCCGCCGAGGCCCCGCATTGAGTAGGCGCACTCTGATCCACTTCGGGCCCGGCATCCGTCACTTCTGCAGATCCAGTCATTACTAGTAGAGCCCCACCAGGGCTTCTCGCGGGGTTGTTTGGATGATGTGGGTAAAAGCTGCACTCGCCGCCACCTCGCGGTGCTGCTGCCAGCCTATACTATCGTCTAGGAGCAGCGTCTCGCTAGGGCACAAAGACCAGGGCCTCGGGTAGAATGGCGGCCGTCTGGCTACCAGTACGCCACGCAGGTCTGTGCAGGGGTCAGGTAGGAAGCACAGTGTGCAGCGTAGCACTCACCGCGGCTATATGGAAGACACAGCTTCCAATGTCAGCAATTGAAAGTTACGGCAAAATAGGCCAGCAAAGCCGGGGCCTCGATTTTCGCAGTGTCCGACTGATATCGATCTCACCCGATGGTGTGGGCAAGGCTGTTGCAGGGGGAAAGCGGGATCATCAGGCAACTCGTAATTGTGTCTTCTCTGGCCCCGCCATTGCCTCGGGTTTTGCAGCTAATCCGAGCCGGCCCTGCTGGTAGTCCCTCACTGAATAGCACCCGTCGCTACCACACTTTCATGCGGTGGAGCCAGGGTGTGTCGCCATATTGTGTTTTGGGCTTCCTAGTGCGCAGGGTGCTCTCCGTCTAGTTTGCGCCTTTGCAGGCTGTTGTTAGCCCCCAATTTGCTGCCCTTGGACTCTTGTGCCGGGACACTTTCAACGGGGGGGAACTTGCAGGATTTTAGCCGAATTTATTACAGGATTGTCGGCGAAGGTTCCGGAGTCGCGTTAGCCTGCTGCCATTCCCTTCAGCTGCTAGCCAGGCCCCCTCTATTTTGTCATTTTTAAACGTATTAACACTGTCTGGGTATTCGATGCACCTCATTATCATCAGTCTAACACCCAAACATACCAATAAGCAGCAGAAAGTTGACCAGTCCAGCTTTGTAAAGGGCCTTCAACTGAGTGGCAACACGTTCGCAATGGACCATGTGGCAAACACGGCAAATCTACAATTATGCAAACATCGTCGCACAATCACATGTTTCCAGTTGCCCTGCATATAAGTCACTCCTAATGTAGTCTTTAGGTAGGCCATAGGGCGGGGTACTGTGTAATCAAAAAGTAGGACATGCACCTTTAAGTTTTGCATGTCTTGGTAGTGAAAAACACCCAAATTTGTTTTTCACTACTTTGAAGCCTACCCCTCTCTTAGGTTAACATTGGGAATTCCTTATTATACTTTATAAGCTGTAATTCCTGATTGAGAAGGAGTAGATCTGTTATGCTTCATATTACTGGAATGTTAATAATAAATCCTCTTTACCGGTAAAGTCGAATTTATCATTACCCTTTAAAAAATGCCACTTTTAGAAAAATGCAAAGGAAACAATTGATGGACGGAATGCTGGACAATGCAAACATTCACCCCAAGTCAAAAGGATCTGGGATTAATCCATCATTCTTTTGCTCACCACACCACCCCAGTTTGGACCCAACCAAATGCAAATAAGTCTTGACCCTGTTCGTTGTGAGAACAGTCCGGCCCGAACTGCCAATTCAGGTCCTCCCTGGACAGGAAACAAGCAACCTGGGACCGGTTTCAGGGCATCACCCTTCATCAGCCAGGCTAGCTCAAATCCAGTGGTGTAGGGAGCACGGGACCCATGTCTGGGAATACTCTTCCCACTTAGGGCGACATATGCACAGAAACAATTAATGGACGGCATGCTGGAGGATGCAAACATTCACCCCCAGTCACAAGGATCTGGGTTTAATCCATAATTCTTTTGCTCTCCACACCACCCCAGTTTGTACCGAGCCATATGCAAATCAGTCTTGACGCTGTTCCTTGTGGCAACAGTCCAGCCCAAACTGCCAAACCAAGTGCTCCCTGTGCCGGAAACAAGCATCCTGGGACCCGTTTCAGGGCATCTTCATGAATGAATGAATATCAAGGCTTTATTAGAGTAGCAAAAGTGTATATGTACATTTTTAAGTTAAAACCACATACCCTCAACTTTGTGTAGGACATCATAAGCAGTTGCATCTTACTGAAGAGGGTCATTTAGGCCCAGAATTACGAAGCCTTTGTGTTGCCATTGCTATGTTATATGTTATGTTATGCTATGTTATGCCAGGCTATGGTGATTTGTATAGATAACTAATCACCCAAGAGGGTATTCAGGCGCTTGGGCAAGATGTGTAGGAGTGTGTTCCCCAAGGTGCTTATATGAAGAGCCAGGCCTTCAGCTCCTTGTGGAACTCAAAAGGTGAGGAGGAGGATCTTATGTGTTGAGGGAGGCCATTCCATGTCTTGGGTGTTATGTAGTAGAATGATTGATCTCCAGTTTTGTTTTTGTGGATGTGGGGCGTGTGTGCGAGTTAGAGTGAGTCCGAGCATAGGTGTCTGGTGTGTTTGTGAAAGTGTATGCAGCTGTTCAGGTGTTCTGGTCCTGTGTTGTGTACGGCTTTGTATATGTGAGTGAGAAATTTGAAGTGGCTGCGCTTGTGAATTGTGAGCTATTGAAGCTTTCTGAGGTGCGGGATGGGTGAGTGTGGCATGGGAGGTCAAATATGAGTCTTGTGGCTGCGTTCCGGACGATCTGAAGTCCCTGTAGGAGTTGTTTGAAGATTCCAGTATAGAGAATGCTGCCGTAGTTCAGCCTGCTGATGATTGTTGCTTGCGTGACAGTCTTTCTGTTGTTCTGAGGCAACCATTTGAAGATCTTTTGCAGCATACATAGGCTGTGGAAACAGGAGGTGCACACTGCATTTACTTGAACCATCATGTTAAGTTAGTCATCTACGATGATCCTTAGATTTCTTGCATGGTCTGTGGGTGTGGATGTGGGCCCTAGCTCCAACAGCCACCAGATGGAATCCAATCCCATGGGGAGGCCTTGTTGCAGTACTTCCATCTTGTTGGAGTTAAGCTGCAGGCAGTTGGTTCGCATCCAGTCTGCTACCATGGTCATGCAGTTGTTGAAGTTAGTTCTGGTGGTGTTTTTCTTGTCCGTCAGGGAGATGATGAGTTGGATGTCATCGGCGTAGGACATGACGGTGATGCCTTGTAATCGGATGATGTTGGAGAGTGGTGTCAAGTATTTATTGAGTAGAGTGGGGTTAAGAGACGATCTCTGTGGGACACCGCATATCAGTTTCTTGGTCTTTGATGTAAAGAGTGGCAGGCTAACCCTTTGGGTTTTTCCTGTGAGGAAGGATCAGATCCCTTTGAGCACAGATCCTTGTATGCCAATCTGGTAGAGTCTTCTGATGAGGGTGTTGTGGGAGACAGTGTTGAAGGCTGCGGAGAGGTTCAGCAGGATGAGGGCCACTGTTATTCCTCAGTGCAGGATGTATCGAATGCCGTCAGTGGCTTTGATGAGTACTGTTTCAGTGCTTTGTCTCTTTTTGAATCCTTATTGTGTGTTTTCTAGAATATAGTGAAGCTCGAGTTTGCTTGTTAGTGCGTTATAATAGTCTTCTCAATCACTTTGGCTGGATAGGGGAGCAGAAAGATGGGTCAGAAGTTGATCAGTTGATTATGGTCATCTGTGGGTTTTTTTTAGGAGGGCATTTATTTCTGAATGTTTATATTCAATCCGGATAAGTGGAGGACATGATGGAGATGTTGATGATGTGGGTCAGGGAGGTGCTCATTGGTGATGTTCCCAAGTTGTAGATCTGATAGGGGCATAGTTCTGTTGGACCCCTGAGTGGATAGTCCTCGCTACTGTGTTGTTTCTGGTGAGGGCTGTCCATTTGGTCAGGTGGCTGTCTTGGTTGGTGGTGGGTAGGTCAACAATGAGTTCTCTGGTGTTGGGTTGAATGCATCACTCAAGGCAGTGCCAGGCTTGTGTGGTTCTGCGTGGCTTAATAAATCTGGAGTAACACAAGGCTGCTCTAGCTGCTGCCTTGCATTACTCTGCCTTGGTAAGGCTTGCCATGGGTGGAGCATGGGTGGAGCATGGGTGTTCCCACCCATTGTCTATGGATTTTGGCACATTCCCAGATATACTAAGACCTATAAAGCTGAGTATGTGTCGAAATGCTATGCCTTATCAGGTGATACGTAACAATGAGAAATATGTTTATTTCTCTTTGTTATTCCTCTTTCTATGTGTGCTGCTTATTGCATGACACGTAGAAAGAGTTCAAAGCCTCAGGATTGCTTTTCTTCAGGAAGGTGTTCCTTTCTGTGCAAAACCAATCCTGGCAGTAATGCAGGCACCCTTGCACAACAACACAAGGATGCCTGCGTTTGCACAAGGCTGCTGCAGTCATTTCGCCAGCAAGAATGCACCATGTATTAGTAGATAAGGCATATTCATGCCCTCTTCCTGTTACACAATGCAGCAAGTTGTCTTACTGTGTTGCATGACTTGTTAGTAAATCTGCTTCTTAGTAACACTGAGTTATTGCAGCACTGCGACAGACTTGTTACGCAGTTGCTTCAGACTTGGGAGGTACATCTAGTAAACACCTGAAGGGCTGCAGTCTTGTTAAAGACTTCACAAAGTTTTTTCTGACTGGAAAGGACATCTTGTAATTTCTGGAAGTAACTGTAACTATGTGAAAGGCCAGACTAATTTGCTTTGCCAATGCTTGTTATTATTCATCTAGGTGGATCACAATTTTGCAACATTATATTACTGATCAGGGTAGTTTAAGATAAGGAAAATGATAGCAGTTCACATCAAATTGCATTCCCAACGCTGCTACACAATTGTTTTTTATATATTTATTGGAATTTTTTGTAAAATGCTACATGCAATCTTTCAAGAGCAATTTTGTTTGGAGGATAAAGACGAAGATTATAAGAAGTATGTGAGGATTTGGGTGTAGTATGTGATATGGCTGCAGGGCCTTATCTTGTAACACACTCACAAAAACTGTCTTGAGTCCAGTCACTCATTTGTAAACCTTAAGCTCACAGTTGACATTTGGCTTGATCAAGATCTCAGCTTCAAGGTCCAGGTGTGGAACGTCGCGGCCTCTTGCTTTGCCATCCTAAGGATGCTTTGCAAAGTCCTTCCACTCCTACCGTTCCGGGCAAGAAGGCTCGTGGTCCAGGGGCTTATTCTCTTGCACCTGGACTATGGGAATGCTCTTTGTTTAGGAGCCCATGTGCGACTATTTCAAAACTCCAGATGGTGCAGAATTGCGCAGCCAGGATACTTCTGGGGATCCCTAATCGTCAATCCGCTAAACCAGCCTTGAAATCTCTTCATTGGCTCCCCGTCAAGGAGAGATTGCATTTCAAGGCTATGTGCATTGTTCATAAGACACTAGCAGGGAAGGGTCCTTCCATCAAGCGCCTCATCTTCCGGCCTTACCTTGCAAACAGATGCTTGCGCTCAGACGATCTGCGTCTGGCCATAGTACCCACGATTACCTGGGCCAGAAGTGGTGGCCGTCTGTTTTCTTATAATGCCGACAGGTTGTGGAATAACCTGCCACTCCATTTGCGAAAAGACCCCAACCATCTGTCCTTTCTCAAACTGTTAATAACCTGACTCTTCCCTTAGTATGGTTATGATGTCTAATGTTTGAACACTGACTGCGCTGGGATGCCCCCGGTTAGATATGCTTAACACATGCTTTTTTCATTTAATTTCACAGTTACCTGGCAACCAGAGCATTTTTAAGGCAAGTTCTAGTCTTTACAGGATGACAGCCATAGACATCAATGGAGTTGTCCTGATGCCGAGGATGCAGCCTTAAGATACTAAAAAAATGCTCTGTTTAAGGTGCAGTCAACGGGGGTGTCTTGGTGGTTGTCCTTCATTCCACGGGTGACGAAGGGCGACTCTGGCCACAGTGATCAAAGCCCCTAAAAGTACTCTATGTTGCAGTAGCAGGACCGCCAATGCTAGGCTACTGGTCTTGTTGCACAGCAGTTGGGGCAAAATTCTTAGGAGGGGGCTAGTGTGCTTTGAGAACCATGAATCCAGTCTCTGATAGCACACCCAGGTCCGGCAGACATAGACTTTGGCAATATCAGATTTTTCCTTTTGTGAACTCCTGGCGACTGGTAGTAGCAAAACATCTGCTGTGGTTATCAGCTTTTTGATTTGGGCTCTTTCATGCCTTGTATCACTGGAGCTGGTTCCAAGACATCAGTCACCTGATCCTTGGAGACACTGAAGTGAGGTGAAGCCGGAAATCAACTTTTTCCAGGTCAGGAGCTGCAGGCAGAGTCCAAACTTCACTAGCCCAAAGTATAGCAGCTGCAGTCCTTCTTCGGCCAATCTCTCTGCGCAGTTTCAAGAGCAGCAGGGCAGTCCTTCTTCGGCCTTTATTCATGTGAACAGTTATCTGGTGAGCAAGGTCACAAGTGTGCCAAATTTATCCAAGGAGTATGCCCTGAGGGGACCATGTAGTCACTATCCAATGGGCTACTGGCTCCCCTCTCGCCTAGTGATCTGTTTCCTGCAAAGTGTGGCATCTAGCTATCCCATAGTGCACTATTCTAGCCACACTCAAAAATATCAGGACCCTTCCTCAGCTCCCAGGAGCTCGATAGCCCAACCTAGAGGTGTGGCTACCTGTGGGCTACACACCAACAGGAAAACCGGTTTGGGGATGGGTTTTCCTTCCCTGTCCTTGTCTTCAGCTGGTCTGCGGGAACAAAAGGCATCCTGCCCGGGAGTGTTGTTGCAGGCAGCCCTTCAAAGGTAGCTTCCCCTTTCAAGCTCACTTTGGGCTAACACCCCGAATGGGCTTCCTGGGTGAGGAGTTAACACCTCAATCTGCGGCAACTGCCTTTGCTCTTTAGCCTGGAACCATTCACAAGTCTCCCCTGGCAGGTAGAACGTTGTCTGTGTGCTAAGGCCTTTGTGATACCACTGGACTAGTTGAACACAGAGTGGCAACTTTCTAAAAGTTGCTTAACATTAAGAGTGACATAAATCTCGACTTGGGCTTCAAGTCATATTTACTGAAACGATGTATTTGATACGTTATAGTACCCAGTTAGGTAGGCCTATTCAGACGTTAGCCAGGCTTGGGTGCCAGCCGGTAACCCTATGTTCAATCAATCAATCAATCAGCGAATTTGTATAGCGCGCTACTCACCCGCTAGAGTCTCAAGGCGCTGGGGGGAAGGGGAGGTGCTACTGCTCGAACAGCCAGGTCTTGAGTTGTTTCCTGAAGGAAGAGATGGTCCTGGGTCAGCTGTAGGTGGGTGGGGAGGGAGTTCCATGTCTTGGCCACCAGGTAGGAGAAGGATCTTCCTCCGGCGGTTGTTCTGCGAATACGTGGGACGGTGGCGAGGGCGAGGCTGGCGGAACGGAGCTGGCGGGTGGGTGTTAGCCAATGGGGCTACTAACTTTTCCCCAGCTAAACAACAATTTTGAAGTGTTGATGTTAAGACAAATAAAAGTTTTATGTCTTACTTAACAATATACCATTTTCTGCCCTAGGACTTTATAGGCATTCCTTAGGGGAGTCTTACACATAAGGTTAAGGGAGTGGTGGCTTTGCCATTGGTAAATGGCAAAGTAGATTTGCCATTGGTAAAGTAGAACTTGTAGTGCACACACTGCCTTTGCAGTCTGCAGTGGGAGGCTGGGAGCCATCTTTTCCTTAGTCACACTCAGGGTGGCACAGCTAATGCTGTATGCCTGGGCGGATACTCTGCCTTACAGGCCTTGGGTACTTTAGGCACCATACACTAGCGACTTATAAGTAAGTCAGTACTTGCCAATTGGGTAGAGCCAATTTGACATATCTTGTTTAGAGTTAAGAACACTGGCACTGAAGTCTAATTAGCAGGTCTCAGTTCACCCTCGGAGTGGATAAACCAGCAGTATCAGGACAAAAATGCTAGGGTGAACATGCAAAAAGAGGCATTTCCTTAAAAAGTAGTTATTTTAAGGAGTTGAACCATTTGTTGAACCTCTATCAGCAGGGCTTCTGATTTGGCTTTTACTTTAACTGTATTGAATCAGCCTAATCTTTTCTTATGGATTGATAAACTGTCCATGTTGAGGGTTGTTGTCTGTAGTGACCTGACAAGTAGGGACCGAGGACACTAGGACCCTGTGGGTCATGAGGGAGGTGACCAGGTCACCGGACACCACATCCGGTCAGGGGACAGGAAGAGGACAGATTGACCAGGACGACCACGGGGACGGACGTGCGTGTAGCCAGCTGCACAGAGAATAAGAATAAAGAATTGTGAATGCACCGACCTGTGTCCTGCGTGTGATTGTACTGCATGGTGCCCACTGCGTGGACACGACAACTGGCGACGAAGGGTGAGAGACGAGCCGACGTGCATCTCGACGGAAAAAGACTACGCCATCAGGAAGAACCAGGTGCCCACCCTGGATGTGCAGGAAAAGAAGAGAGAAAAGAAGCGACATCGGAGCCCACCCGACCGCCTCTGCGGAATCACCGGCTAACTGCGGTAAGCGTGAAGGAACGGGCGCGATCTCGAAATAGAGGCGCGAGCTCTCGCGAGAGTCTCGGCGGCCATTTTGGGATCAGGCGGCTGGGCCAATCAGAGGCGAGATCGGGGAAGCGGCCATCTTTGAGTCAGGCGAGCGAGATTTCGATCGCGAAATCTCGCGAGAAGAGCGGCGGCCATTTTGAAAAAAGGACAATAGAAAGAAGGGCCATAGGAATCAACAGAGCGGCCATTTCAGAGTCAGGCAAAGAAGAAAAGAAGCAGAAAAACATAAGAAAAGGACAAGGAAAGCCTAGAAAAGGCTGAAACGAAGCAGAATAATAGAAGAAGAACAAGAAAAAAGGAAATAAAAGAGACACAAGAGAAAAGAAAGTAGAAAAGGTTAAAATAAAGTAAAACAAAAGAAGAAGAAGAAGAAAAAGGGAAATAAAAGGGACACAAGAGAAAAGAAAGTAGAAAAGGTTAAAATAAGGTAAAACAAAAGAAGAAGAAGAAGAAGAAAAAGGTGAACAAAAGAAGAAAGAGCAGATAAAGGGAAGAAGGCAAGAATGGCAGATCCAAAGCCCAGCGCACAATACAGGAGTCCACCACCGTTCAACTTATTGGAGCCATAAACAGGAATAAGGTGGGAGAAGTGGATCAGACGGTTTGAAAGATATGTAGAAGATACAGATGTAGCAGACGGAAAGAAACTAGGGTTACTGCTGAACTTAGCAGGGGATGACGTCGAAGAACTTCTGATGACACTGCCTACCGAAGAAACAAAAACATATGGACAACTAAAGAAATGCCTAACAGCCAAATTCGACCCACAACGAAACATTGACTTAGAACGATATACATTTACCACTGCGTGTCAACAAGTCGGTGAAACACTAGATGACTTCGCGACAAGGCTGAGAAAATTGGTGACACATTGTGAGTTCGACAAATTCGATAACGAGCAAGCAATAAGGCTAAGGATCATAGAAGGCTGTCGCGACACAGGATTCAGGGCGAGAATACTCAAGGAACCGACCTCATTGGAGAACATCCTGTCACTAGCGAGAGCAGAGGCGAGAGCAACGGAACATGCCAAGGAAATGGAAAGAGGGAAGAGCGTTGAAATCGAAAACGCACACTTTACGACAAACAGATATCGCAGAGGCCGATGGAAGAATGACTGGAGGGAACAGAAAGAGAGGAGACAACCCGAAGGAACATGCTACAAGTGCGGAATGGAATTTCCACACAGAGGCACATGCCCAGCGTTTGGCCAGACGTGCAGAAGATGTGGTGGAAGAAATCACTACGCCAGTATGTGCCAAGGTGCACAATTCAGAGACGACAGAGGAAGAACAGGAAGACAACAGGAGTCGACAACAAGATACGTCAGGTATGTCGACAACGAAAGGAGAAGTTTATCACGAGAGTCGGGCGAAGAAGAGGAAGAAGAGACAGTGGAAAGACTATACCACATATCGGAGGTGCACACAGAGCAGAGCGAGGAAGACGAAGCAGGAGAAACAACACAGCCAGCAGACAGAAGCACCCGAGGAAAGACGGACTATGCAAAGATAAGAGTAGGAGCGCATGAACCAGACTTTGTACTGGACAGTGGTGCAACATGCAATGTCATGTGTGTATCAGAGTACGAGAGAATGGAAGTAAAGCCGACACTGAGAGCGTCCAAGGTAAAGGTTTTTACCTGGGGGGCAAAGAAACAGGTAACCAACTTGGAAAAGTTCACAGAGGAACTGAGGTACAAGGACAAAATAAACAAGGAGGACATTCATGTTCTAAAAGGCGATGTCCCAGGACCATGCCTGATGAGCAACAGCACCGCTCAAACGATGGGCCTTATAACGATGACATATGAAAAAGACAAAAGACATATTGAGAGCAAGCGAAGAGAAGACGCAGGGACCAGAGAAAGAGGAAGAGAACAAAAAAGAATCATTGAGGGAACAAACACAACAAAGGGCGGCCGTAGAAAGAGAGGAGCAAGAAGCAAAACGGAGGGCGGAGAACAACGATCAAGACGAAGAGAGGCTGGCAAAAAGGGAGCAGACGGAGGACAACTGAAGAACAGAAACAAGGCTAAGAGGAGAGAGCAACGACAAAGAGGAAGAGAGGCTGGCAAACGGAGAGCAGACGGAGGACAACTGAAAAGCAGAAGCAAAGATGATGGCAGAAAACGACGACCAAGGAGGGGACGCAAGGAGACAAAGAGACTACGTAGAAAAACGTAGGAGACAGAGACTGGGGAGAAGGGTCGACGAGACTCTCTCTCTCTCTCTCTCTCTCTCTCTCTCTCTCACTCTCTCTCTCTCTCTCTCTCTTCTTTTCTCACCACAACAATAGGCAAATGCGGTCAAGGGTTGAAGGGGCGGAAATGATCAGGAGAACAGCATCATGAACATTTGTTTGCAACAAAGGGGGAGATGTAGTGACCTGACAAGTAGGGACCGAGGACACTAGGACCCTGTGGGTCATGAGGGAGGTGACCAGGTCACCGGACACCACATCCGGTCAGGGGACAGGAAGAGGACAGATTGACCAGGACGCCCACGGGGACGGACGTGCGTGTAGCCAGCTGCACAGAGAATAAGAATAAAGAATTGTGAATGCACCGACCTGTGTCCTGCGTGTGATTGTACTGCATGGTGCCCACTGCGTGGACATGACATTATCATAGTAGCCTGTCGCTTACTGTAGATTGTGGCGTGTATCAGTGTTGTGGACTCTGCTGTAAAATGCTTAGTTTGACCCCAGCATTTTATCTGCGTGCAAAAACTACAAGAGCACGTCATTGTATAACAATTTAAAATAAAATAATCAGTAGACTCATTATGTAGAAGAATAGCCGGTTCTTGTGTTTCTGCTGCAAGAACATATTGCATAATTAGCAGTGACTGTAAAAGGAGAACTTAGCAAAAGGAAACATTCTTGCACCACTAGAATACCTCTTCCTGCTTTGCCGATCGTGAGCTGCTTATTTTTCTGGGCTCTCCCTTTGTGCATTTAGGCATCCTAACACGTCCTCAAGCTCCTTGTTAGATGTTTTAGGGCCAGATCACAAAATATTTTTGACTGGAGCTGTTTCATGTCTCCTGTGGTATGTTAAAGCAAGGAACCTTTTACCACAGTATTATGAAAATAGGATTCTGGAGGAGTTATGTGTTATAACATTTGTGTACTTTTGTTGCGGTTGGTGGTGATGTGTTTTATTGTTTTGTTTGTGCTGTGGTGTTTTTGTGCTGCATTACTGCTATGTGATGTTGTGTTTTGTTGGAATAGTTGTGTTGCCTTCTGTTTTGATTGTTTTTATATGTTTTTTTCAGTTATCAATTAACTGTGTTTTTATGCTGCTTTTCGTATGTTGTGTAATTTTCTATTGTTTATTTCAAATAGGTTAGATGCTTCTGCTACATATTCTGAAAAAGCTGCAGTTTCCCTTAAAGTTCCTATGACAAATAGAGTTGTCCCAGCTCTTCAGCTACTTCAAGACATCAGTCAACCCAAAACTGTGGCTGGGCCTAAATTTAGCGATCAACATGCTCGCTTTATGTAATATGACCTCTGATGTCTTATATAATGCAGCACTGGCATTGGATACAGTATTAGACCTGCTCCTTACATAACATCCAATTCCTATGAAATGCAGGGCCTAATTTAGGGTGACAGTCATAAAATACTTAATGTAGCAAATTGCTTACCTCTGCCAATACGGGTTTGGGAAATGTTTACTAACTTGCATAACCTGAGCGCAGGGAATATGAAGTTCCAGTGTGTTGCATGTTTTCTGGGTCCTGTGGCTATAAGGGAATGCCCATGGTGGTTAACGCATTTTCTTTCAATTGCTCTTTATTGATTTCTAAAAACAAATTACTGTGGCATGTCAATCAAAGTGTTCAAGTAGTATTACATATCACCCTTGCATAATCATATTCAGTAGAAAAAAGATTAAGTTGGTCATTTGCGTAGAGGTTACAACCATCATATTTTCTGCATGCGTGAGTGTGGTTTGGGACTATCCTAATCTTGTTGGGGATCTTTTAATCCTAGGCATATCTAAAGAAGTAATCACCCGAATTCACAAGGGACATGCTATATTTTTAACTTTCCTCCCAAAACTAGACATATTGTTAAGTATGGCATAAAAACAAATAATATATTTTGTCGCTCGATAGCCTGTAAACACTTTCATTGAGATGTATTTGACCAGGGGACAGAGAGGTAGCACTCCACCCCCTAAGCCCCACAAGGTAGTCACAAACACCCCATCCACTCTGCTCAGGGGGGTTGAGACGTGATTTCGATTCAAACCAAGGTAGACTGTTGTCCCTCCGTGAGATTTCAAGGATCTTCACTCTGTCCTTATGTTGATAGAGCAGTGCTTGGCTTTCTAAACGTACCCACTTCGGGCCCGATTTACAGTTTAGAAGAGGGTACTCCACCGCAAAGGTGACTCAATTCCCTTCCGGCTTAACTGAAGGTCTGACCACCTCATTTAGAGTCGGGCGCACTTTCAGTATGTCGACGGCAGAGACTACTCTGTCTCTGTAGCTGACATCCTCCTCAGACAACCCTACAGAGGAAAGGCCATCAGAGCTGTTGCCATTTGTCTGCCCACCCTATTTAGAGTGCCAACAAATGGCAAGTTTTCAGTCTGGCACCATCAGCTAAAGCCTGGCGGTAAGGGGCAGTGAAAACTGCTAAATTACACCACGCCATGGGAGAAAACTCCCATGGTGAGAGGGTCATTGCGGACTTGTTCCGATATCCAAGGGTTGAAATTGTACATGTTTAACAGAGGTGGTTAGACCTTAATCCAATACAGCTATTGACTAAACTCCGCAGCAGTATCGACTATTGGTTACTGTTACCCTTTATCGATGGCCGGAAGGATTGCCATCCTGAAAATACTGATTCTCCTGTGCTGCCTGTATCTCTTCCAATGATCCCTGTTCCGTAACCCTGTGATGTAGTGAGGCAACTGAGGTCGCTAGTGGTAGCCATAGTTTGGGGCAATAAGCATAGTAGGGTCAGTATGGACTCACTGTAATGTACTTATAAATTAGAAGGGCACTGAGTCCCTGTTATGGAGGCCTACTATCAGGCGGCGCAGCTCCAGTTTGCGGCGGGGTGGTACGGTCTGCAGAATAGCATAGGTGGGAGGTTGTTAGATGGGACCTCAGTGGTGGACACACTCACAAAGCCCCTATATACCGGGAGGTATACGACTGCGGCAGATCCCTGTATGTATCTGACCACATGGGGAAAAGAACGTTGATACGCTGGTGCTGTGTCACCATGAGTTTAAGTTTTAAAGGGTTTTATAACGCGCTCTATTACTAGCTAGTATCCTGGCACGATGGAAAAGAATGTGGCAAGATTGCAAGACAAAGAAAGAGAAAAGACAGCTAGAATAGAAAGAAGGGTAATTAAATGGCCGCATTAAACAGATGAGTTTTTAACCCTTTCTTAAAACAGGTGATAGACTGGGCTGCACGGAGGTGGAGCGGAAGCGCATTCCAGGCTCTGGCAGCCCTCACAGAGATAGACTGACCTCCCAGCCTGGCAAACTTAAATCTGATCAACACCATCTTACACTGATTGGCAGATCGGAGGCAGCGGTTAGGGAGATAAAAAGAGAAACGTCTTCTCAGATATAGAGGTCCGAGCTGATGGATAGCTCGGAAAGCAAGAACCAAAGCCTTAAACATGATTCGCTGAGCTACAGGGAGCCAATGGAGGCTACGTAGGTGGGGACGGACGCTAACCCTCCTAGGCAGATTAAACAGGAGTCTAGCGACCGCATTTTGAACCACCTGTAGCCGTTGAATCAGGTAAGATGGCAAGCCACTAAACAAAGCATTTGCATAATCGAGCCTAGAAAGGATGAGGGCCCGCGACACCGTCTCTTTGGCCTCTCTTGGAAGAAAAGGAAAACATCTACGCAAGGCTTTTAATGTACCAAAACACACCCCCGTGAGTCTTTTGATATGGTTTTCAAACTTCAAGTTGTTATCGAACCAGACCCCTAAGTTTCTAGCCGGACCCCCCATGGATTTAGGGCAGGGAAGATCTGATGGCCAAAGAAGGGAACTGGAATTATCGGGAAAAGATGCATAGAACAGAACTTCTGACTTATCTTCATTGCACTTTAGCTGTGCCAGTGCTAACCAACGGAAAACAGCTGAGAGACAATATTGGACCGCCGATGTATCCAGTTGGTCCCCCGGCCAAGTGAACAGAAGTTGGGTGTCATCGGCATAGGCCATTATTTTAGCCCCCAGGTGAGACATACAAGCATTTCATTGCAGGGAAAAACGTATGAGTATGACTGCATCGAATTCGTGAGGCTGTAGCTGGGAGGAGATCTGTATGCGAGCGACTCTTTTGTCCCCCTGGAGCAGGCCATGGATCAGTTCAATCTGTGGTGGAGTAAATATCTTCACCACGAAGCTTTACTGCACACAGCTCAGAAAGTGTGGGGAACGGTAACCCACGCCCCCAAATGATCCATATGCTGGAACTACTGATTCGCACAGATGGTGGCCAAGCAATCATTACTTGGATATATATAGCCCTAAGGGTGGATAATTGGAATTCCCTGGCTGCCCTAAATGCCACCAGGTGGAGGCCACGTATTTCCATCTGACGTGGGAGGGCCCCGGGTGCATGTATATTGGGTGCATGTAGCCAATTGCTATCAGATGAAGTTCCAGTTGGACATACATAATACCCCACAAGGATGTCTACTTGGTATGGGCACATGTAATTTAAAAAATCTAATGAAACGTAAGTTTATCCACTTCACACTGCTACTGGCACGCATGTGGCTGGTGATACATTGGCTGAGCCCGCATGAGCCGATGGTTGCAAGCTGGAAAAAAAAAGTTTGGAATTGGTGCATAGCAGAACAAACCAGAATAAAAGCTGGAGGAAGACCTTGAGCTCTGACAGCTGTTGACCAAAAACTGCAATTTCCTCCAGATGAGCCCCCTCCTTGAATGGGACTCAACTCACATTCCTTTATAGGTTCATGAGAGATGAATGTAATTAACGATACCGTGTGAGAAGTTGGCCTGATGTGCAGTGTTCACTATTCTAGTGATCACTATATATCAGTCCAAACAACCCTTATTGATGATTGGTTGTAAGTCAACCTTATAGACCAGCTATCCTAGTAGCATGGATACGAGCAGTCTAAGGCTAAGACTCTAGAGGGCGTGTTAAGCCAGCTGTTTTACCATCACATTACCCCTTGAACACCCAGTGAAAGGACACCACACAAGTGTTATGAAAATAAACAATGTATTTATTAGAATCACAACAACCCTGTACTCTTTATGAGGACAGGGTGCTAAGCACACAACAAAACTCTTATGAAAATACTTAAGTTAGCACGTTATACACAAATGCCCGAGGGGCACGAAAAACCATATACTCTAAAAGTGGAATGCGAATTACTAGCAGGTAAGTAACGATTCTCAGAGGCTTTGGGATCGCTAGGACTGGACTACTGAACCTTTAGATTACTAGCAGGAGGCCTAGGGAACTCGGGTGCAGAGTGTGCACTCTCACGCGGGATGCGGGACAAAGTCTATGGAAGCTAGAATTCACAAAGTTAGTGTTCACGGGCGAACCCGACCTGGTAGGGAGAAAACGACAGTGGATCCTGACCCTTGGATAGTGAGGCTATGCTGGGGCACCGAAATGCCGAAGTTACCTAGCCCAGGGGCTGCAGCTGCATAGGTCTGAAAAGACGTCGGGAATCCTCGTGCCGGACCAGGAGCCTGGAAGAAGGAAGTTGCTGGCAGGCGACCAGTGAAGAAAAGTTCGATGGATCCAAGCCTGGATCAAGGAAGAAGAAAACCTGAAAGCAGAGGGGACCAAGTTCTTGAATCACTAGCCAGTGATTAAGTGGGCACCAGGATGGCACCGGGCGAAGTCACCGCAGTCAGGTGAGTGGGCGCTGCTGGGCTCTGCAGTCTCTCGGACCAGGAGGCGTTGTCGGCGACCAGGATGGAGGTGCGAGCTGTCCCACGAAGGTTCTTGCTGTCGACGTCGCTGGACCCAGGATTGGGCAACAAGTCTTGGCAAATGCAAGGCCCACGCGGTGGACCTAAAATGGCGTCTCAGCCGGACCAGGAGGGTCCAGGGTACTTCTCCGATGGAGGGAAGCAAGGGCCAGTCTGGAGCAACCAGACTAGCAGCAGTGTTGTCGTCGGGCGTCGTTCGGAAGGCCACAAGCCAGCGGGCTAGTAGCCAAACAACGCGGTGAGCAGCAAAAAGCAGAAGGGCCCCACGCCGATCGTGGAGATGCTGGGGGGCTGCTCTTCGGTACTGGAGCTGCTCAGGGTGGGGGCTTCTCGGACCCCAAAGCACTCACCAGGAAATCACTCGGTGGGCTTGCTGTGCAGAAGTCGTGCAGTCTTGGCGATGGCCGGTCCCTCGAGGTCTCGTCGCACCCACGGTTCTCAGCTGTGCTGTAGAGGTGGGTAGAGGTCAGAGGTGCCAGGGAAGCCGGGTCTCGTCGAGCTGGGCAGTCGGATTCCGGAGGAAGGACGTGCAGCAGACCGCAGTGTTCTTGGATGGTGCCTGCGGATGCAGGGTGACTACTCCTTAGCCACAAGGGAGAATCTTGAGGAAGAAATCGTGAAGTCCTTTCATGGAAAGTGGTATCTTGATTCCAAAGATGATCTGATTTGGAAGGGGGCCAGTCCCTACCTTTATCTGGGAAAAAAGGGCTGGCACGCGACTAAGTCCTGCCCTAGGGGTGGGACCAGGAGGGGGGTGGTTACACCCACTTCCTTGGCGGGCTTTTCCCCAGCACAGGGTCTGGAGTGTCCCTGGAACTGGTTCAAGCCAGCCTATGCACAGTGAGCACCGGGGTGCCACGTGCAGTCACCTTCCTCTGAAGCCCTGCCTACCTACAATACACAAACTCCTGTCTGGGACGGTGCTGGCACCGCCCCTGGCAGGAAACCCTTT
Organism: Lissotriton helveticus; assembly: GCF_964261635.1. Classification (NCBI taxonomy): domain Eukaryota; kingdom Metazoa; phylum Chordata; class Amphibia; order Caudata; family Salamandridae; genus Lissotriton; species Lissotriton helveticus. The sequence continues at coordinate 599,549,862 of NC_136059.1, forward strand.
GTCCTTATCTCCTGCTCTGGGAGGACTCCCAGCAGCAGGAGGGCAGACTTGTGTCTCGGTGGCAGCATCCATTTTGTGGATGCTAAGGCTCTGTCTGACTTTAACCGGGGTTAGGGGTTACATACATGTCGTGTCCCTCTAGAAGGGTGGAATGCTAACCCCGTCGCCAGAATTGGCGAGGGGTTAGTATTCCAATTCGTATGACACCTTACTCGACATGTTTTGATAAAGCGATACCAGAGTTGGCATATAACCGCGAGGATTATAATGCACTTAAGAGTATATGGTATGCGATATCATGGAAACGGCTAGGGGATGGATCCCGAAAGCCACAGACAGGCTCAGCTCATGCCAGAGCACCATCTCACACGATTCCAAGCACTCTGCCTTCAGGATTGTTAAGGCCTGCCATAGGAGTGACTGATAGGAGATCTGTGTGTCCATTTTAGGGTTAGATATAGGTATACTATATCTAAAGCAAAGGGTGAGTACACCACCTTGCCCCAGCTGTCGTGCAGCCAGTTGTGTCAGTTTAGTTAGTCAGCCCAGGGGTGGCATAATACATGCTTCAGCCCCTGGGAGACTTCTGGGTACACCTCAGCCCTGGGTACAGGGACTTGGAGAGGGCCCAGTGCCAATTCAGTACCTGAGTACAATTTGGATAGAGAGAACAGCTAGGCTGTGGGTCTGATTAGCAGGCCCACAGCCAGGGAAAGTCGTAAACCAGTGCAGCAAAAAGCAAAAATCTGGGTGATCATAGGATTGCAGACCCTACTCTCCTACATGACCCCCCCCCCAAACTTTGGGACAATAAACTAACCTTGACCAGGTGAGTCTTCTTGTTCTAAGTGGAAATACCTGGAGAGCCCATCAGCATTGCTGTGATCAGTACCAGGTCTATGCTCCACTGTAAAATCCATCCCCTGTAGGGAAATGGACCACCTAAGCAGTTTGGGGTTTTCACCCTTCATCTGATTTAGCCACAAGAGGGGCTTATGGTCTGTCTGAATGGTGAAGTGAGTGCCAAACAAGTAGGCCCTCAGCTTCTTCAGGGCCCAGACCACAGCAAAGGCCTCCCTCTCAATAGCTGACCAATTTTTCTCTCTGGGTGTCAACCTCCTACTAATGAAAGCAATAGGCTGATCATTACCATCAAAATTCAGTTGAGACAGAACAGCCCCCACACCCAACTCAGAAGCATCTGTTTGGACAATGAATGGCTTGGAGTAATCTGGACTCTTTAGGATAGGTGCTGTGCACATGGCCTGCTTTAGGTCATTGAATGCTTTCTGACAGCTTGCTGTCCACTGAACTTTCTTTGGCATCTTTTTGCTTGTCAGGTCATTAAGAGGGGTCACTATGGACCCATAATTTCTGACAAACTTCCTATAGTACCCAGTCAGGCCCAAGAAAGCTCGAACCTGAGTCTGGGTGATTGGAGGAGTCCAGTCCTTGATGGCCTGTATCTTACTCTCCAGTGGCTGAACCTGGCCTCCACCTACAAGGTGGCCCAGGTATACAACCTGTGTCTGCCCTATCTGGCACTTTGTGGCCTTGATAGTGAGGCCTGCCTTTTGCAGGGCCTCTAACACTTTCCTCAGGTGGACCAGGTGATCCTCCCAGGTGGAGCTAAAGACAGCAATATCGTCTAGATATGCTGCACAGAAGTCATCCAGCCCAGTGAGGACTTGATTCACCAACCTTTGGAAGGTGGCAGGTGCATTTTTCAGTCCAAAGGGCATTACCACAAATTGATAATGCCCTCCAGGGGTAGAAAATGCTGTCTTGGGTTTGGCCTCCTCAGCTAACCTGATTTGCCAATACCCAGCTGTCAAATCAAATGTACTTAAGAAGTTGGCAGAAGCCAATTTATCTATAAGTTCATCTGCTCTTGGTATTGGGTGGGCATCAGTCTTAGTGACTGCATTGAGGCCTCTGTAGTCTACGCAAAACCTCATCTCTTTCTTACCACCCTGGGTGTGAGGCTTTGGCACTAGAACTACTGGGCTAGCCCAAGGGCTATCTGAGGGCTCAATGACTCCCAGCTCCAACATTTTCTGCACTTCAGTTTTGATGCAGTCTCTAACATGATCAGGCTGTCTGTAGATTTTACTCTTGACAGGCAGACTGTCCCCAGTGTCAACATCATGGGTACACCAATCAGTTTGGCTGGGTGTCAGAGAGAACATATGTCTGAAGGATTGCAGGACTTGCCTGCAATCCTGTTGCTGATGTTCAGTGAGGCTGCCACAAAAGACAACACCATCAACTGATCCATCATCAGGATTCTGAGTGAGCAGGTCTGGGAGAGGGTCACTCTCTTCCTCCTGTCCCTCATCTGTGGCCATGAGCAAGCTCATGTCCTTCCTGTCAACATATGCTTTGAGCCTGTTAACATGGAGCACTCTGAGAGGGCTCCTGGGAGTTCCAAGGTCCACCAAGTAGGTAACCTCTCCCTTTTGCTCAATGATGGTGTGGGGCCCAGACCATTTGTCTTTCAGAGCTGCTGGGGCCACTGGCTCCAGCACCCACACCTTCTGTCCTGGCTGGTACACAGTCAGAACAGCCTTTTGGTCATGCCAAGCTTTTTGAAGTTCTTGGCTGGCCTCAAGGTTTTTAGATGCCTTTTCCATATACTCAGCCATCCTGGAGCGGAGACCAAGTACATAGTCCACTATGTTGGTTGCAGGCTTTTTGAGAGGTCTCTCCCATCCTTCCTTCACCAAACACAGGGGTCCTCTTACAGGATGCCCATACAGAAGCTCAAAAGGGCTGTAGCCAACCCCCTTCTGTGGGACCTCTCTGTAAGCAAACAAGAGGCAGGGGATCAGGACATCCCATCTTCTCCTAAGAGTTTCAGGTAGCCCATGAATCATCCCTTTGAGGGTCCTGTTGAATCTCTCAACAAGCCCATTGCATTGTGGGTGGTAGGGTGTGGTGAACTTGTAGTTCACACCACACTCCTTCCACATTGCAGTCAGATATCCTGACATGAAGTTTGTATCTCTGTCAGAAACAACCTCCTTAGGGAAGCCCACTCTGGAGAACACTCCAACTAGGGCCCTTGCCACTACAGGTGCTGTAGTGGTCCTAAGTGGAATAGCTTCAGGATACCTGGTGGCATGATCCACTACCACCAGTATAAACTTGTGCCCTGATGCTGTCTGGGGTTCCATTGGACCAACAATGTCAATCCCCACTCTTTCAAAGGGAACCCCCACCACAGGTAGTGGTATGAGGGGGGCCTTTGTTGTGCCACCTGACTTACCACTGGCTTGGCAAGTGACACAGGAGCGACAAAACTCCTTGGTATTCTCATTCATATGGGGCCAGTGAAAGTGTGAGACAAGCCTGTCCCAAGTCTTTGTCTGACCTAAATGACCTGCAAGGGGAATCTCATGGGCCAAGGTGAGAAGGAAACCTCTCAGAGACAAGGGGATGACCAGCCTCCTGGTTGCACCAGGCTTGGGGTCTCTTGACTCAGAGTACAGGAGTCCATCTTCCCAGTATACCCTGTGGGCACCTGTGGCATTCCCTGCAGCCTCAGCAGCAGCCTGCTGTCTGAGGGGTTCAAGGGAAGGGCAGCTCAACTGTTCCTTCCCCAGGTCTGCTCTGGAGGGTCCCCCTGAGCCCAGAAACTCAACTTGATCAAGTTCAAGCTCTTTAGGCTCAGTTTCCCTCAGCTCTTCCAGATCAGCCTCCTCAGAGACTTGATCCTCAACCTGGGGCAAGGGGGAAGGCAAAGCCTTACCCTTACTGCTCTTCTTCTTGGAAGGTGTCTGGTCCATCATTTCAGGATCCAGCACCTGTTCAGTGGGGAATTTTCTGGCCTGTGACCTAGTCACAGCAAGCACATGTGCTGGCAAGCCTAACATTTCCATGTGAGTCCTCTGCTCCACTTCTGACCATTGTGATGACTCCAAATCATTGCCCAACAAACAATCAACTGGGAGGTCTGAACTGACTACAACTTTCTTTTGTCCCTTCACTCCACCCCAGGAGAAAGCCACAATTGCCACACTATGACTAGTAGTGACATTGCTGGCATTGGTCACCAGGAAATCAGTACCTGGCATGATCTGTCCAGGGTCCACAAAGTTAGGTGTCACCATGGTGACACTGGCACAAGTGTCCCTATAGGCCTGAGCCATTTTGCCATTAATCAAAGGCGTCTGCCTGTATTTGCCCAAAGTATTGGGACTTATCTCAGGGGTTATATCCATATCCCCTGTACAGACAAGGACAGCCTGAGTGAGTGTGCCAACTAAGTTGTCAGACCCCTCAGTTCCCAAGGTTAACCCAACTAATGCCTTGGGAGGTACACTACCACTACTGACTGTACTAGGGGGTGCAGTTGCCTTAGGGGCTGTAGTGGCAGGAGTTTGTCCTCCTCTTTTGGTGCACTCACTAAACCAGTGAGATTTACTTTTGCAGTACTGGCACCACCTTTTTGACTGGCCTTCTTGAGTCTTCTTCTTCTGGGAAGCCTGACCCCCACCCTCTTTGGTTTGTTGGGGACCTGGTGAAGACTTCTGGTCATTTTGTTCACTCTTTGCATTACCCTTCTGGTCTGCTTTCTTCTGACCACCCTGGTTCTGGTTCTGGTTCTGCTTGATCCTTGTCCTGACCCATTTGTCTGCCTTCTTTCCCAATTCTTGGGGAGAGGTCAGATCTGAATCAACAAGGTGCTGGTGCAACAACTGGTTCTGACAATTGTTTAAAATTTGTTCTCTCATCATAAGATTATACAATCCTGTGTAATCTGTAACCTTGCTACCCAGCAACCAGCCCTCCAAAGCCTTAGTGGCACTATCCACAAAGTCAGACCAGTCCTGAGACTGAGTTTTCTGGGTGTCTCTGAACAGCAACCTGTACTGCTCAGTGGTTAAACCAAACACATCAATCAGTGCATTTTTCAGGACCTGGTAATCATTAGCATCCTCCACTCTTGTAGTGAGGAGCTTATCTCTACCTTTGCCATCAAAGGAGAGCCACAGTATAGCTGCCCACTGACTTCGGGGAATGCACTGCACAGTGCAGGCCCTCTCCAAAGCAGCCATCCATTTCTGGATATCATCCCCTTGCTTAAAGGGGGGCACTATCTTAGTCAGGTGTTTAGTATCTAAACCCTTCTCTCTATCTCTTGGGAGATTGCTGCCACCAGTGGGAGCTAACCCACTCATCTGCTGCTCTCTTGCCAGGGCAAGCTTCTCTTTGGCCAGGGCAATTTCTTCCCTTTCAATCCTCAGAGTAGCCTGTCTCATCCTAGCCTCATGCTCCATTCTCTGAGGGGAAGTCAATCTCCTCTGGGGAGAGTTCCTTCTCCTCTGAGAAGAGGCATTAGAGTGCAGAGATCTATTGGAGTCCCTAGAAAGAGATCTATCTCTCCTAACTCCAAGGTTAGGCCTACTTAGGGTCAGTACTGGGGGCCCCCCAGATCCTAGCCCAAGCAAGTCTAAGTTGGCCCTAGTTAGCCTTCTGACTACCTCAAGACCTTTGTCTACCTCGTCCCCAGAGAGTTCCCCCTGATCCTCCTCCTCAACTGCAGTAGCAATGTTGGGGAGATCTGGATCCTCAGAGGTTCCTTCTAAGGCTGGCATGTTCTCATGTAACTGAGAAAGCTTTCTGGCATCATATGTCTCTAAGAGACCTATCAGAAAGGGAATGGTGGGGTTAGACCCCTGCTTCAGTTTCCTGGAGACACAGATTTGCCTCATCTCCTGAAAACTGAGAGCTGCATATCTTGAAGTGACCTGTGGAGGGTCAACACTGACCAGGGGAGTCTCAGTAGATTCTCCCTGGGTAGACATGCTTTTCTAGTGAGGTGTAAGTGTTGCACTTACCTACACTATATGTTTGCCTACTGATCCCTTGCTAGAGTTGTAGTTTAGGGTGTGCTAGGCCCTAGGAGCTACAACAGCTGGTTCAGTAGAACTCAGAGTATTCTAAGCTAAGTTATATGTACCTTTAGTACTTATGTGATCTTTCACAAGATATTCTTAGGGCATGTGTGGTAAAACAACAGCAAGCTCAAATCCCACCGCTGCCCACCAATGTGAGAAGTTGGCCTGCTGTGCAGTGTTCACTATTCTAGTGATCACTATATATCAGTCCAAACAACCCTTATTGATGATTGGTTGTAAGTCAACCTTATAGACCAGCTATCCTAGTAGCATGGATACGAGCAGTCTAAGGCTAAGACTCTAGAGGGCGTGTTAAGCCAGCTGTTTTACCATCACATTACCCCTTGAACACCCAGTGAAAGGACACCACACAAGTGTTATGAAAATAAACAATGTATTTATTAGAATCACAACAACCCTGTACTCTTTATGAGGACAGGGTGCTAAGCACACAACAAAACTCTTATGAAAATACTTAAGTTAGCACGTTATACACAAATGCCCGAGGGGCACGAAAAACCATATACTCTAAAAGTGGAATGCGAATTACTAGCAGGTAAGTAACGATTCTCAGAGGCTTTGGGATCGCTAGGACTGGACTACTGAACCTTTAGATTACTAGCAGGAGGCCTAGGGAACTCGGGTGCAGAGTGTGCACTCTCACGCGGGATGCGGGACAAAGTCTATGGAAGCTAGAATTCACAAAGTTAGTGTTCACGGGCGAACCCGACCTGGTAGGGAGAAAACGACAGTGGATCCTGACCCTTGGATAGTGAGGCTATGCTGGGGCACCGAAATGCCGAAGTTACCTAGCCCAGGGGCTGCAGCTGCATAGGTCTGAAAAGACGTCGGGAATCCTCGTGCCGGACCAGGAGCCTGGAAGAAGGAAGTTGCTGGCAGGCGACCAGTGAAGAAAAGTTCGATGGATCCAAGCCTGGATCAAGGAAGAAGAAAACCTGAAAGCAGAGGGGACCAAGTTCTTGAATCACTAGCCAGTGATTAAGTGGGCACCAGGATGGCACCGGGCGAAGTCACCGCAGTCAGGTGAGTGGGCGCTGCTGGGCTCTGCAGTCTCTCGGACCAGGAGGCGTTGTCGGCGACCAGGATGGAGGTGCGAGCTGTCCCACGAAGGTTCTTGCTGTCGACGTCGCTGGACCCAGGATTGGGCAACAAGTCTTGGCAAATGCAAGGCCCACGCGGTGGACCTAAAATGGCGTCTCAGCCGGACCAGGAGGGTCCAGGGTACTTCTCCGATGGAGGGAAGCAAGGGCCAGTCTGGAGCAACCAGACTAGCAGCAGTGTTGTCGTCGGGCGTTGTTCGGAAGGCCACAAGCCAGCGGGCTAGTAGCCAAACAACGCGGTGAGCAGCAAAAAGCAGAAGGGCCCCACGCCGATCGTGGAGATGCTGGGGGGCTGCTCTTCGGTACTGGAGCTGCTCAGGGTGGGGGCTTCTCGGACCCCAAAGCACTCACCAGGAAATTACTCGGTGGGCTTGCTGTGCAGAAGTCGTGCAGTCTTGGCGATGGCCGGTCCCTCGAGGTCTCGTCGCACCCACGGTTCTCAGCTGTGCTGTAGAGGTGGGTAGAGGTCAGAGGTGCCAGGGAAGCCGGGTCTCGTCGAGCTGGGCAGTCGGATTCCGGAGGAAGGACGTGCAGCAGACCGCAGTGTTCTTGGATGGTGCCTGCGGATGCAGGGTGACTACTCCTTAGCCACAAGGGAGAATCTTGAGGAAGAAATTGTGAAGTCCTTTCGTGGAAAGTGGTATCTTGATTCCAAAGATGATCTGATTTGGAAGGGGGCCAGTCCCTACCTTTATCTGGGAAAAAAGGGCTGGCACGCGACTAAGTCCTGCCCTAGGGGTGGGACCAGGAGGGGGGTGGTTACACCCACTTCCTTGGCGGGCTTTTCCCCAGCACAGGGTCTGGAGTGTCCCTGGAACTGGTTCAAGCCAGCCTATGCACAGTGAGCACCGGGGTGCCACGTGCAGTCACCTTCCTCTGAAGCCCTGCCTACCTACAATACACAAACTCCTGTCTGGGACGGTGCTGGCACCGCCCCTGGCAGGAAACCCTTTGTCCTTATCTCCTGCTCTGGGAGGACTCCCAGCAGCAGGAGGGCAGACTTGTGTCTCGGTGGCAGCATCCATTTTGTGGATGCTAAGGCTCTGTCTGAAGTTAACCGGGGTTAGGGGTTACATACATGTCGTGTCCCTCTAGAAGGGTGGAATGCTAACCCCGTCGCCAGAATTGGCGAGGGGTTAGTATTCCAATTCGTATGACACCTTACTCGACATGTTTTGATAAAGCGATACCAGAGTTGGCATATAACCGCGAGGATTATAATGCACTTAAGAGTATATGGTATGCGATATCATGGAAACGGCTAAGGGATGGATCCCGAAAGCCGCAGACAGGCTCAGCTCATGCCAGAGCACCATCTCACACGATTCCAAGCACTCTGCCTTCAGGATTGTTAAGGCCTGCCATAGGAGTGACTGATAGGAGATCTGTGTGTCCATTTTAGGGTTAGATATAGGTATACTATATCTAAAGCAAAGGGTGAGTACACCACCTTGCCCCAGCTGTCGTGCAGCCAGTTGTGTCAGTTTAGTTAGTCAGCCCAGGGGTGGCATAATACATGCTTCAGCCCCTGGGAGACTTCTGGGTACACCTCAGCCCTGGGTACAGGGACTTGGAGAGGGCCCAGTGCCAATTCAGTACCTGAGTACAATTTGGATAGAGAGAACAGCTAGGCTGTGGGTCTGATTAGCAGGCCCACAGCCAGGGAAAGTCGTAAACCAGTGCTGCAAAAAGCAAAAATCTGGGTGATCATAGGATTGCAGACCCTACTCTCCTACACCGACTGTAGGCACCCTTTGATGTACGACCACACGTGGCAAATCTCAAGAGGACTGAACAGATTATGGGTGCAGACCACGGTGTGGCTGGGCAGCAGTGGCGTTAATAGCTGAGGCAATGGTCCCCCGGTTGATCATTAGGGGTTTTCAGGAATGTATGGGTATTGAGGCTCTCCACATTAACGAAAAAACATGGGTTAATGTGTGAAGGGTTACGATCAAAACGGGGTGGCTCTCCATTCAAGAGCCCGTCCTGAACATGTTGTATCCTCACTAGAACTACTATCAGCTAGAGATAATTATGGGTATGGACTTCCGGACAAAGGTTACTCCTAGACTGTTGCACCCCTCCACCGTACTATAGCTGGCAGTCTACATACTGTCTTGATCTATCCTTAGTGTTGCTCCAAAGAATGTCATAAGCACAAATGTAACAGTGAATGACTTGATGTTCCTTGCATTGTGTGGCATGACTTATGTGGTATGTATAAAATTAATAAAGGTAATTAAAAAAAAAATCTTTCTAAAAGTCTTTACAAGAAAACCATGAGTCATTAATTGGCCTGCTGGAACAAAGCGTGCTCTTCAATTTCTAAATTCTTGGGATAAATTTATATAAAAAAGCTCTCCTAATCATTGCAGCCCTCCATGCAAACATATCGATGCGCTCAATACTCTAGCAACTGTTCAGAATTTAGGATGGCATCAAAGTGTAAATTTGGTGCATATACCATTACCTTTATCTTCTTCTTAAGGTAGCGATCCCCAACCTTCATGAGCAGTACGCAATATTTGTGTGTCAAAGAAAATGATGACTGACACGAGCCAGGATGAAAGATATTTATGTTATTTATTTATTTAAGTAGTTTTATATAGCGCTGGCTTGACCCGTAGGTATCAGAGCGCTTTACATTAGGTTACATAATATTTCAAGAATAATAACAATTACACGTTTCATCAAGTTTAAGCATAACATTTAAAGAGAAAGGCAGGTGCACCAAATAACATTGAGAGGGGGAAGAAGGGAGTGAGAAGGGAGAATAAGAGGGAAAAGACAGTAGGAGAGATGAAGGGAAGTCTGCCCCATGACCGACTGGGTAGGTGAGGGCCGGGGAGTGAATCCACAGCCCGTCTCCGCTATAGCTATCAAATAGCTCAATCGGGCATCGGTCAGATAGCTAGGTCTCAGTAGACGAGGGAAAGTTCCCAGAAGAACGTCAGATGTGTCACAGTATGGGAACTATAAGTAAGGACGGGAGAGGGCAAAGGTCGAGAGTAGGAAAGAAGAGATGATTAGAGCAGTTAGGGGTATGGGGGTAGGGTGAAGGGGGAGGAGGAAGATAAGGTCAGGAGAGACAAAGGAGGGTCTGTCCAAAGACTGGCTGGGTAGGTGATAGCCGAGGAGGGAAACTACAACCCATCTCCCCAATAGCTATCGTAATAGCTCCACGGGGCATCAGTCAAAGTGGCTAGGTCTCACTGTCAATGCGGAGGACACAGAATAAAAGTCCTGCTGAGAGATCAGGAACAAGGTTATGAGAGGGCTGAACAGGATCAGGGAGATGACTAGTTATTTTGAACCAGGATAGATATAGTAACTAGGAGGGTTCACAGAGAGGCCATCTTAAAGCCAGGGAAGGGGCATGAGTCATTGAGGTTCGAATTAAATCGGTCCCCATTGTTCTCAATAAAACACAGGAAACGGGGTGCGAGCAAGCAGAGGATCGGCATGAGGAACAGACCCAGGAGCGGCTTTTGAATTGAGGGAGAGCAAGATGTCGAGTAATGTCCGCCAGTGTGAACGACGGCTGCCATTAGCAGGTCATGCGGGGCCTCTGGTGTCTTTCTCATTTTATAGCGCTGAACAGGGACGTCCCAAAAGGTCTGAGAAGTAGATTGCAGACTCCGATCGATTTCATAGCCTATACGCTGTTAATGGAAACAGGGGGTTCTCATCTAGGTGTAACCTCAAAACCCTGCAGATGGTCCACTGCAGGCGCCATTTTGTAGTCAGGCGCGTCACAAAAGAGGCACGCAATTAAAAATAGATATGCTCAAAAGTACTTGAGGAGGGCATGGTAATGAGCCCCAGCCTCCAGGGCTCACCATATGGACTCATCCATGCTCTCGATGATATCTAGGGGGTCATAGCACATCATCCTCCGTCTCGCGGCGAACCCTGGAAAAGGCGGGAGGGATCATCAAGGGATCGGTGTTGCCTCAGCTCTTCTTCCAAAGCGTTCCCCAGCCTACCGGCTGGTATCTCACTGTGCCTCAGTCATGGGTCTCCTTGGAGGGGTGCTGCTCAACCGAGCGTGAAGGTGCTGTGCTCCGGTCGCTCCACGAACTCGGGACGAACGAGCACCAAGAGAGGTCAAAATGTCGTCGGAACAGAAGTCTCCGTCATAGTAGATCAGAGAAGGACTGCATTCAGCTCTAGGGGTCCGCCTGCATTCCGGTTGCGGAATCGATGGATTAGGTGGAGAGCAGAGCGGCGGATCGCTGTTCAGGAGGATGAAAAAAAGGTTCACTACGGAGCTGAAACTCCGAGCAGCCATGTTGCTGTAAGGTCACACAACCTGCATTAAGTCTGGAAACTTTACCTACCCACGGTCTGGCGGATATATGCATGGATGCGTTGTTAAAAAATAAAGCATGAATCAGATATGCAGTGAAATTGTATATGAAACTTTATATCATTTGTCAGTAATTAATAGCGTTCAAAGCACACATTTTGTGAAAAAATGGACGTCAAAGCACATTGTAAGCTAAAAACATTGAGTAAAATGTGATACAATTGGAAGGCGGGGACTCAGAATGTCCACTCTAAGGCCAGTTCTGCAATCAAAGGTATATGTTTTAAGCATGTCTGACACTCAAAAGTCTCTGGTAGTCGCACCTACACATAGCTACAATGTCAATTTTTTACGAAAGTTGAGCCGAATGCTTCTCAAATCCTATCTAATGAGTTCCAAAATGTTATCACCTGGACTCTGATCCGTATCATCGAAAGAAATGGTGCCCTAAACAAGTGTCTGAGGAAGCCCAAGTTGACGAGCAGGCCTGTATTTTCCTTCGCAGAAAAGGAAACATCTTTCAATGAACTAGACAGAGCATCTTAAAACCAATTCTCTTCTCTTTTGGCTGCCAGTAAATCTTACAGCACTTGTGTAATATGAGATGAATTAGTTCACGTAACAGCATTGCAGTCACATTCTGAGGCCACTGGATCCATTTAATCAACAGGCAGAAAATTAGATCCCATATGCATATTCTACATTCGGTATGACTGGCAGAAGCGAAGACTGGATCATCCTGGACCTTAGTCAAGGCCACTGGAAATATGTTGCAATGTAGGCTCACATTATGCAGCAGAGTTGACAAATTGATGTGCCAAGAAAGAGCAAATTATGCAACACAGTGCAGCACAATGTGATACTAATATTTTATTTTGTCATTTCAACGAGTATTAGTAGTGTCTTGGAAAACGTGCACCTTATTAGTAGCAATTTAACACCTGAATTTAGCAATCAGCAACTAAAAGGTCATCAGTTAACCTTTACAAAGGGTCTTTCATTGCACAGAACCACCTTTTGCCAGTTTCCTTAGTAGCCTTTGAGATGTTGGAACTATGCACATTTTGGTGGAATCTGCAAATTATGCAGCAGGTGATGAATCATGTGTCAAATGTAGAAAATCCATATTCATTCTGAAAATGCTGTGGCCACGGAATTACATAATTTCAGTGGCCCTGGCTACAGGCTGGGCTAAACTTTAAGTGGGCCGGGTCCATGTCGGGCTCTCCGTTTTCGTTCTCAGTTTCAGAATGGAAAAAAAAAATATTAACTCAGCAGCTGTTCACTGTTTTTGATGTAATTTATATTTTTTTGCAGTTCCATATTGCAAAACTAAAAGTGTTTTACATGAGCACCAACAAGGACATATTCATTTATTTTTTGGTAGGCACGGTTGATTAAGTGATTTGCTTAGAAACACAGGATGTTGAACCAACGCTGAGGCTCAAACCTGCTTCCTCATTGGAGCTCTAGCATTACCCCAGAACTTCTCGGGCGAGAACCAGAGCATTTTCAATATTATATACAACAAGCCATAGTTGTATGAATGCATGTAGTATATTATCTCGTGCAACTAAAAACCTTTGACAAAGCCAATGGTCCTGGCACATTATGCTGAGCACAGAGTTTGAGCATAAATGTGTTAAGCCGCACCCTTAATTATATCGGCCATGCCCCTTTGAGAGACCCCCCCAGTTTTTTCACCCCACTTAAAGCCCTGGCTACAGGAATCATGAAAATGGCTTCAGGATTAAAGGGTTGGCCGCAGTCATAATGAAACTACCATATGCCCTGTGGTGGAAAGGAAAGCCTTCAATGTTCCTTTTGAACTGCAAAGAGTGTAATACAGGCAGTCACAAACTCAGGAAACATATGAGTGTGTCGGGGACAATGCATGATCATTACACTCTTAGTCCTGGAATGCTCTCGGCAGATTATCGATCATGTGGTCTAGCAGTTGTTCCTGGAATTGATTCTAGATAGCTGGCCTCATGGTCCTCATGTCAACTGAAAAAGTGACAACCTCAAGCCTTGCCTCAGGAAGCGGGGCTTTGCTAGTTGTTCTCCTGGTCAGGGGTCTGCTCCTCACCCGACACCAGGCAGTAGAGCTTCCTGTTCTTCAGAGACAGGTCGTAGCAGCAGGGCCTTGCCAGAGTCCTAGACTTGCTTTGGGGGCTGTGTTAAACAACAACCAGAAGGATCCTGTCTCTTGTAAACATCAATCTGGAGTGGAGCAGTCGTCCTTAGAGCTCAGATGGGGTGCACCTATGCCAATATGTATCTTACCATGAGGACATTAACTGGAAGTCAAGACTAAGGAATGCACAAGCTTTATTAAAATTCAGAATATTTCCATGCTTTGCTTTAGGTTGAGGAGTGCTGGGAGTTACTGGATAACAGAATGTGGATTGCACCCAGATCCCCTTTGTTTGCTTCTTCTGATGGCTAGAGGATGACCAGAAAAAGAGAGCTCAGATCCTCCGGCAAGCAGAAAAGCAGATTAAACTTGCTTATTCCACCAAACATCTACATAGTATTTGCAGCTGATACCCAGTGGTCCCTGCGTGCAATTTGTCATACCCATCAGAAAGGACAAAGACAGGATGGAGAACCACACTTTTAGGTAAGGTACTTTTTACGTTACTTTTCTAACTCAGTGCTGGATACCTAGATTCAAAACTGGGACATTTCTTGCAAACAGGTAAGTAAATAAGTTTTGGGTATTCGTATGATTTTTAAAGAATATTTTAAATTTCAAAACTCCACACTTCGAAACTTTTTGGAAGAAAATTGTTAATGTCATCCTATGCAATCATAATACAGCCTTTACGGGCCACGTTGAATGAGGCGTGCGAAAAAGGGCACCCACGATAGTGGTAATCTATAAAGCTGGGAAGCCGCCGGATCAATGTAGTTCGTAGCATCCTATTCCTGCATATGGAGGCCAAGGTCTTGGCCAAGGCCCTCGCGGACAGGCTGGTTTTGATTATTGCGGACCTGGTCCATGTTGATCAGTCGGGCTTTATGCCCTGCAGAAGCACCTGGCGCAAGCTTCGGAGACTATATGGCATACTCCACATGACGAGCGAGCCAACAGCCCAACAGACAGCATTGATGGCGCTGGACGCATCAATGGCATTTGATAGCATTGAATGGCCCTATTTATTCATGGTACTTCGGCGGTTGGGTTTTGGTCTTAACTTTTGCAATTGGGTACGGCTCTTATATGAGGCACCCACAGCTCGTGTGCGGGTTAATGGAGCGCTGTGCCGCTCCTTTCACCTGCAGAAAGGTACTAGACAGGGTTGTCCCCTGTCCCTGCTATTGTTTGCCCTGGCTCTGGAGCCACTGGCACACTGGATCAGGAGGGATCCGATGATCTGGGGCATAATGGTGCCAGGGGGATGGGAGGAGCGAATTTCGCTCTATGCTGATGACATAGTTTTATACCTCACACGACCATATCACTCGATGGCACAGGTGCTCCACGTCTTCGAGCTCTTTGGTAGCTACTCAGGTTACAATATCAATTGGTCCAAGTCAGTTATCTTTCCACTGTCTGGTTACCCCCCCCCCCCCCCACACCAGGGTCGCTGCGTGGTTCCCAGCCCCGTTAGTGATGGAGGATTTCAAATATCTTGGGATCCACATTACGTGCAACCATGGGAGTTTCTAGAGAAGAACCTTGGGCCCCAGCTGGGTTGAGCGTCCGTGTTTAAGATGATGACATTGCAGCGCCTCCTATACATTTTACAAAACACCCCTTATCTTGTCCCCCGGCAACTTTCAATCAAATATCACAAGAAGTCAGAACATTTTTGTGGCGGGGTGGTTCTCCTAGAATTGCGCTTCACAAGCTACAGAAAGGGGTATACAATGGCTAGCCTGGCGATTCCTGATTTCAGGCTAACTTACTGGGCCTCACAGCCCCAGGCCATGAATAACTGGTTATACGTTGATGCCACAGAGACGGCTTACAGAGCAGAGCGGGCCGTCATGACGGGGGAAACTGTGAGTCAAATCCCTACTCCCGGAAGCCACGTTCTGAGTGTCCGATATATACTAAAGTGGTGCCACAGTGCTGGAGGGAGACCAATAAACTACTTGGCTGGACAGTAAAACTGACTGGCCATACCCCGTTATGGGTGGGTGAACCTCTTTGGGAAGTGGCGGCCCTTATGGGCTTTAAGGGATGGAAATTGATTGGGATTGAATACCTGGGCGTTGTTTGGAAGGGCGAGGAACCCCTCACTTTTGAGAAGCTTCAACAGGAATACAGACACCACCAGACCCAGAGATATCACTATTTGAGATTAGTGCACGCTCTCCGAGTCCACATCCACAGCGGCACCTCGATTCCGGAATACTCCTCAGTAGAAGACAGGTTACTATTAGACCCCATTCCTGAGAGGGCGACCTCCACGATCTATCGAAAATTATTGACCAAAATACCCGACCCCTTGACAGCACTTAGAGAGGCATGGGTTGAAGACCTAGGTAGCATTGATAATGAGGAGTGGCAGGAGGCAATCCAAAGCCCAAGAGAGATCGAGATCAGATCCAGATTTAGGATGATAGAACTGAAGATACTCCATCTCACCTATTATCCTCATACACACCTCTACACCAGGGGCAAGGCCCCTACAGCTCTGTGCGTCAGGGGATGTCAGCGGGAGGTAACCTTTCTGCATATTTTATGGGAATGCCCCGAAATTGTGTGATACTGGCATAGAGTCACAGACACAATGTCTAGGGTGGTGGGAGTAACGATTCCCATGGACCCCAAATGGCTCCTCTCAATAATAAAAGAGGAAAGCGACTGGCCCAGGTGTGTGGGTATTTGGTTGACTCTAGCGGCGGGAATCGCTAAGAGCAATATTACCAGAGAGTGGGAGGAGCTCCTACCCTTAATGCTGGAAGAATGGAGACTCGACCTTGATTGGTGCCAACTGTGTACAAGAGCAGGGGGTGCGTTAAAAAATGGGAACAAATATGGTTGCCCTGGAGAAGGTTTAGGGGAAAGGCGGTGGGAGATTGATATGTAGCAGCCGGACTGTCAGGACTGGGGGGTGAGTTGTGTGTCACCAGCAGTGTTTCTAGCTCCACAAATTTGCCATGAGGTGTAGGGTCACCCGGGGCACTGTTTCTACTGTGGTGGTAATGATAACCTATTTCCTCGTGACTGAAACTCCAAATGTTGAAAAAGTATAAACCTCACTGTATATTACTGTAAGTATTTAACAGAAATGTGGATTATTGAGCAATGGTAATAAAAAGATTAAACAAAAAAAAAATTCTCCTATGGAGGAAAAACAGGTTATCGGTTCTGGGGTAAGTTATCGACTGTGGGAGTTAAGGTGCGAGGGTTAGACTCAGGGGTCCCCCAGGGTCAGTGATGCACTCTTGTTGCACACTCATCGGCACTAGGACGGCTGGGTGCAGAGTGTTGAGGCCCAATGTTATCCAATGGGGGATAGGGGGCCTCCAGTTGGTGGCTGCTGGCAAGCAGGCCACTGGGTTGTGGGAGAAAAGCTCCTAGGGTTTAGGTCAGGGCAAATGGGGAAACAAAGTAGCACGAAAGGTGCACCCTCAGCGGCACTGGAGAGGCCGGGTGCAGAGTACTGTTTCGTCGTCGGGCGCCCTGTTGTTTTCTATGGAGAGCCTCCGGTTTGCAAAAAGCAATGCAGGCAGAGAGACGAAGGACTTCTGGGTGCGACCACCACATCAAGAGGTAAGTTGGGAAGTTAAGGGTTGGTTAGGCACCGTTGGTTCGGGCACACAAGGCCGGGAGGCATAGGGTGCAGGGGTGCCTTTTGGGGTCAGATCTTCTTACCAGCTCCTGGGGGCCTTCTGGATTTAGACTGCAAGCATCGGCTGGAGGCTTGAGGCAGGTCAAGGGTTGCTGGATCTTGGGTCAGGATCGCCGGGGTGACCTCCTCGTGGTGTTTTTCCACTAGAGCTTGCGCCGGGTTCGGCGGATGCAGTGTGGATTCACATCCGGCTGCTGCCAGGGGTTGCAGTTGAACAAATCTGGTGTTCACGGGAAAAGCATTCTTTGGAAGTGAAGGCAGGCAGGTCCTCCGGGGTTTTCGAAGTTGTTGGCTGCAGGACACACTGGGATTTCACAGGAGCAGGTTCGAGGGGAGACAGGCCTGTAGGGCTGGGGCCAAGTCAGTGGGTGTCTTCCTCTTGATAGCTGGCTCCACGGCTGTTCGGTCCTTCTTCTTCTTTTCTTCTTGTTGTTTCTGGATCTGAGGAAGCAAGGTTCAGGGTGCCCCCTAAAACACTAGGTTTAGGGGTATTACAGGTAGGTAAAGGGCAGCGACCAATGGGTCCCTTCCCTGGGGTGGGTACAGCCCCTATCATGCCCCCTCCAGTGGGAGGGGGCAGGAACCTGTCCTTGGTGGTTGGGTCCCTCATCCTCATGATGGCGGGGACTCAAGGTTGGGCTTCACCTCGCCTCCCCCACCAGAGGGGTGAAGTTGGCAGAGGTGGGCACACCTCTTTCTCTCACTTGGTTTTCCCACCGGCTCTCCCGCTCTAAGCGGGGGGTAGAACCATTAGGGACCCGATGCTGAAAGCAGCAAATGGTCTGGGGAGGCTCACAAAGGCAGCATGCCTTTGAAGCTTTCCCTTCGAGAACCCTGCCCATCCTGGGGAGGAGGCTTGGCACCTCGGCCCAGGAGGGGCATGGTTTCAGGCCATTATGAGCAGTAGGCTCTCGACCCAGGGGTCCACAAACATGTCTGGTGGAGGCAGCCTAAGCAGCCACTCAGTCAGGTCACTAGAAGTTGGTCAAGTTTCAGGGGCATCTCTAAGATGCCCTCTGTTGTACATTGTACATTAAATCCCACACTGGCATCAGTGTGGGTTTAATGTGCTGAGAAGTTTGACACCAAACTTCCCAGTTTTCCGTGGAGCCATTATGGTTTTGTGGAGTTTCTAACGACAAACTCCCAGCACCATATACTCTTAATGGCAGCACTGCACTTACAATGCCCAATAATGGACTAGGGCAATGTAGGGGTACAGGGCTCATGCACATGTACCCTCACAACTGGCAGAAGTGCACCCTGCTAGAGGGGTGACTGATCTATGCCAGGGCAGTGGTTTTGTGGGCATGCGCACAGGGATGTGAGCCATGTCGACTCTTCACTTTGTCCTGCGTCAACACACGCAGCCTGCAAAGGCAGTGTGTGTGTGTCAGGGCACAGGACCTCTAAGGGTGGCACAATAGTGCTGCAGCCCTTAGAGGCCTTCTCTGGTCACATTGCCCTGGGTACCTGTGGTACCATTTACCAGGGGCTGACATGTGGCTAGAGATGCCGGTTTAGGCTTCAATGCAATTTTAGGTAAAGAACATAGGCCCTGGGTACCTGATTAGCAGGAGCCCAGGGCACACTCAGTCAAAAAACATCAGCAATTCAGCAATGGGAGCATACCATGCAAGAAAGAGGGCACTTTCTCACACAAAACACTTCTGTAACTTGCCACAATCACACACAGACATGTGAACGCACACAGCAAACAGTGCACAGATTATGGTGTCAAAGTAATCACCCCAGTTATACACAGATTTTCCAAAGCAAGGCTAGCTTTTAATCGGGTTCCCCTAAAACAGCACAAGTAAAAATGGATGTCTCACCTTAACTATAATCCGCAGTGGCTAACCATCAATTTTGCCACAACCTAGTGTGACTGGGCAGTAGCCTACCTCACCTCTGAGTTGGTTGTGCCCTTTAGGCTACCTTGGCCATATTTATTGTAGGTGATAAATACAATTGTTAACTGTAAGAAAGATTGATTATTATTTGGGGAGGGTAGTCGCCTACCTCAGGAGTAATAATACTAACTTGTCAGAGTGAAACACAAAGTCATTAAATTAAGCTGAGCTCAATCCCCTGGAAGCTACGGCACATAGAAGACAAGCTTAACATAGGGCAATATGTAAGGTATTTATGCATTTTACCATAAGGGTTATAAAGTCACAGCACCAAACCATAAATCCCTAACCACATAAGAACAAGCATTTTCAATGCAATAGGTCTCACATTTGCGAGACTTAAAGCTATTGGCATCGTTAAATGACAATGGATTGTATTTGTTGTTTTTCAAAATATAAATAAAAGGCATTGACATTTACAATGAAAATACCTTAAACTCTCGCAAATGCGAGACCTATTGCATTGCAAATGTTTTTTTTTTTGCCATCTGGCGTTGCATTATGTGTGGACTCTGGCGCACCAAGACAACGGAAGGTGCCTCTGTTTATGCATCGACTCAAAATATGCATAGAGTGCAGATCAAGGGGTAGTCGGATTAAAATACTTGTACCACAGCCTTTAATGAGGCAGTTAACTTTGTTAATATTATTAACACTTGTTTTAAGATTAAAGTAAATATTTTTAGAAAATAATACATTGTTATTACTTCGAAAGCACAGTCTATATATCAAGAGAATTTATCTTCGAACACACTTCACACTAAACCACATTCTGTGTGTGATGTCCAGATGTGTAACCTCATACTCAGCAGGGAATTTAACTTTTTACCTTCTAGTTATCCTAGTAAGCTGTCCCTTTGGAACTGGAGAACTGCTCAATAAAGGGCTCCAATACCTTTCGGTCGGGCTCGCGCTTGTGGTAGCCGGAGGAGTGTGTCTACTCCAAAGAGACATTTGCAGCCAAAGAGTTAATTTCTTTTTGGATTCATTTCAAAAAGGAACAAATTGAGAAAAGAGGGTAAGAGCCCTTTGTTGCAGTCATGATTTTTAGCAAGTGAGCAGAGGAGCAATCCTAAAGCATATTCATGTTTAACGTAGATGTTTATTCAGAAAATAAACATGCCGGAATTTACATCACGCACCTTAGACCTACATAAAGACACCGCTGAGTTTCCCCATTCTGTCTCCCATGGCCCTTGAATAGCTACCCGTTTTCTACGAGTTAAACAAGCAATTGGTCACAAATGCGCATGAGAGACCCTCCTGCCTTCCTGCGGTAAGAGAAACTCATTAAAGAAAATAGTGCTTACAGACTAAAGAAGATGTACTGTGTAACAACCGAAGTAAAAGGGCCAGTCCTCATGAGAGGTTACAAATGAAGAAAATGCGGTACTAAGGAGGGACTAACAAGCCTAATAACGAATCAGAAGCCAGCATTTAGGAAGGACAATAACACAAGCCAATGACAAATATGGGCGGAGAGTGGGCGGGGCTTAAAGTACATACTCCAATACAACATGGCTCGCAGAGCAGCGCATGCCCATGCGCTGCCTAGGCTGGACCTAAAAATGTAATAAAAAGACACCAAAATGACAAAAAACATAAAGGGGAAAGGGAGAGATCAACTTTTAAAGTAAAAATAACACCAAAAAGCTCTACGTGCCCATGATAGTCTATGAAAGCAGTATAGACTAGTTAGAATTTCAGGCCGACCACAGTGGAGACAGGGTTGGATTCTCCAAGCAGGTTCATCCTAGTCAAGGATTTTACCTTCTGACTTAGTCATGTTTATGGAGCTCAGAATCCTTTACCGGGGCAAGCCTAAAGCTGTATCAGTGGAAGGTGTATCAAAATTGGGCATCTTTACCACGAAGTTGGCTCCTGAGGTCTTGTAAGTCCAAACATTTTTTTTAAGTCCACCTTTTCATGGTTTGTGAAGCAGCTCTTCTGGGTCACTTCTAAGGCTCCTAGGATCTCAAGGACAGCACTTAGGGGTCAAGACCCACTCCAACAGAGGCTGCCAACAAGGTCCAGTCCCGATCCAGTTGGTACTTGTCAACTGGTCACTTCAGGAAAAAGGTCTCTTGCAGCTTGCTGTGTCCTTGTAGCCACACAAGAGGTCAGTCAACTGACCCTTGGAGTCCACCTCTTTGTCCTGGGTACAAGATACAAGAAGAAGCAGGTCCAGTCCTTCTGGGCTCCTCTCTGGTTCTAGCATGCAGGGTTAACTCCTCTGCTGATCATCTTCATGTCCAGAAACTGTTCTAAGGAGGGTTCCTTGAGTAGCTGCATTTCTGGTTGGCTCAAGCCAATGGGTGGAGTGACTCCTGGACACTCTGTAACTGTTGGAAGTGGGGGTCCTTATCGCTTACCGGCGCCACCAAATGCTGGAGGCCTGAGTCCCCGACCCCTCGCTTCAACTTTAGGCTAAGTAATGACACCGTCTGAGATAGCCCTGCTCACCAACTTAGTAGCTTGGCACGAGCAGCCAGGCATATCTCCAAGAAACGAGTGTACAGTATGTGCAACCAGGCTCACAGCAACACAATGATGTCCCACAAATAGACTTCACGCGGTATTCGATATAATGAGTATAATCTTTATATAAAAAATTATATGATACGACCATATGAGACAAACTCAACATATAAGAATGGGTAGTATTTTTTACAGTGGGTTGGTAGGTTCTAATCCCAACCACCACTTCTAACCAACAGTTACGCTCACTTCTAACCGTTTCCCTGGTTAGCAAGTCGTATTCAATCAATCAATCACAGCATTTGTATAGCGCGCTACTCACCCGGAAGGGTCCCAAGGCGCTGGGGGAGGGGGGAGGGGAACGTTACTGCTCGAACAGCCAGGTCTTGAGCTGCTTCCTGAAGGAGAGATGGTCTTGGGTCAGCCGAAGGTGGATGGGGAGGGGAGTTCCAAGTCTTGGCTGCCAGGTAGGAGAAGGATCTTCCTCCGGCGATGGCTCTGCAGATGCGTGGTACGGCAGCGAGGGCGTGGCTGGTCGATCGTAGCTGGCGGGTGTGTGTGTAGAAGGTCAGGCAGTCGTTGAGGTACTTGGGGCCCAGGTCGTGGAGAGCCTTGTGTGCGTGGGTGAGGAGACTGAACGTGATTCTCTTGCTGACGGGGAGCCAGTGCAGGTCTCTCAGGTGGCCGGAGATGTGGCTGTGTCGGGGGATGTCCAGGATGAGTCGTGCGGAGGCGTTCTGGGTGCGTTGGAGTCTTTTTTGAAGTTTGGCTGTGGTTCCGGCGTAGAGGGTGTTTCCATAGTCCAGTCGGCTGGTGACGAGTGCCTGGGTGACGGTCTTCCTGGTTTCGGTGGGGATCCATCGGAAGATCTTTCGGAGCATGCGCAGGGTGTTGAAGCACGATGAGGAGACGGCAATGACTTGTCTGGTCATCGAGAGGGAGGAGTCCAGGATGAAGCCCAGGTTGCGTGCGTGGTCCGTTGGCTTGGGAGTGGTGCCCAGGGCAGGGGGCAGTGTCGAGCGCTGCAGAGAGGTCCAGGAGGATGAGGGCCGCTGTTTCCCCGTTGTCGAGCAGGGATCTGATGTCATCGGTGGCTGCAATCAGGGCGGTCTCGGTGCTGTGGTTGGCTCGAAAACCAGACTGCGAGGGGTCGAGGGATCCGTTCGTCTCGAGGAAGGCGGCGAGCTGTCTGTTGACGGTCTTCTCGATGACTTTGGCAGGAAAAGGGAGGAGCGAGATGGGGCGGAAGTTCTTGAGGTCGGTGGGGTCCGCTGTTGGTTTCTTTAGGAGGGCGCTGAGCTCGGCGTGCTTCCAGCTCTCCGGGAAGGTGGCGGTGTGGAAGGAGGTGTTGATGATGTCCCGGAGATGGGGTGCGATGATGGCATCAGCCTTGTTGAAGACGTGGTGGGGGCAGGGGTCGGTGGGGGATCCGGAGTGGATGGTGTTCATCGTGCGGGTGGTGTCTTCGGTGCTGATCGGGGTCCAGTTGCAGAGGGTGGTGGTAGCGGGCATTGGTTCGGCGGTAGGGTGCGTGGTCTGTGCGTCAAAGCTGTTGTGTATGTCGGCGATCTTGCGATGGAAGAACGAGGCGAGTGAATTGCAGAGGTCTTGCGAGGGAGTGATGTCGTTGTTTCCGGCGCTGGGGTTGGAGAACTCTTTGACGATGCTGAAGAGTTCCTTGCTGTCGTGGGCGTTGTTGTCCAGTCGTTTTTTGAGTGCTGTCATCTTAGTGGCGCAGATCAGCTGGTGGTGTTTGCGGGTGGCGTGCTTGAGGGCGGTCCTGTTGTCTGTGGTCTGGTCGTGCCGCCAGGCTTTCTCGAGGGTGCGGCAGTTCTTCTTGGAGTCCTTGAGTTCGTTGGTGAACCAGGGGGTTTTCTTGCTGCCGGGTCTGCTGGGAGGGTTCTTTAGTGGTGCGAGGTCATCGGCGCAGGCGGTCAGCCACTGTGTGAGGTTGCTGGCTGCTTCGTTGGGGTCCATTGTGCTGGTGGGAGGGTTCTGGCTGAGGGAGGCGGTGAGCTGCTCGGCGGTGATCTTGCTCCAGCTCCGGCGAGGAACCTGTTGCGGGTGGTGGTGGGTCGTGGTTCTTCTGAAGCTGAAGTGGACGCAGCTGTGGTCAGTCCAGTGGAGTCCGGTGGAGTGGCTGAAGGAGATGTGCTTGCTGGATGAGAAGACGGAGTCAAGCGTGTGGCCGGCGTAGTGGGTGGGGGTGTTCACCAGTTGCTTGAGTCCGAGGTTGGCGAGGTTGTCCAGCAGGGTGGTGGTGTTGCTGTCATTGTTGTTCTCCAGGTGGAAGTTGAGGTCCCCTAGGAGGATGTAGTCAGCGGAGGGAAGGGCGTGCGGGCTGATGAAGTCTGCGATGTCTTCGCTGAATTGTGTGCGTGGTCCCGGGGGTCTGTAGATGAGGGTGCCTCTGAGGGTGGTCTTGGGGTCGGTGTGTATCTGGAAGTGGAGGTGTTCGGCGGCGGTGAAGGTTTCGTCGGAGTTGGTCGAGATGCGGATGGTGTTCTTGTGTACGATGGCGATGCCTCCTCCCGTCTGGTTGATGCGGTCCCTCCGGGTGATCTTGTATCCATCCGGGATGGCTATGGCGATGTCGAGCGCTGAGGAGGCGTTCATCCAGGTTTCTGTGAGGAAGGCGATGTCTGGTGCTGTTGTGTCGAGCAGGTTCCAGAGTTCGACGGCGTGCCTGTGGACGGAGCGGGTGTTGAGCAGGATGCACTTGAGGTGGTTGTTGCTGGAGCTCGGCTTGGTGGGAGCGGTGCAGGTCCGGAGGCAGGTGAATTTGCAGTCTTGGCAGGTGAAGGGTCCGTGGGTGCGTCTCGGGGTGGCTCGGTAGCAGGCGGGGTTCCGGCCGGCGTTGAGTGCGTTGAGGCTGGCGGCGTCATAAGTCCGTCGGGTGAGCTGGCCTCATCGATGGCCAGGGGTCCTGGCGCTGGGCGCGGTCCAGGCGCGGACGGGCGCAGACGGGCTTGCCTTTGGCGCACAATCGGCGCGCCCGCTGCACGCGTCCGCTGCGCGGCCTCCATATGAGAGGAAGAGGGAGGGAGGGGCAGCTGGGAGGTGGGAGCGGGCGGCCAATGGGGTGCGAGGGGGCGGAGCTACTGGGACGCGGCGGTGGGAAACGGGTGGCGAGGGGGTGATGCGGCGATCACGGGAAACAGAAAGAAAAAGGGATCACAATCAGGGCAAAAGGTGAAGGGAGCAAAATCCGGGCAACAGAATGACACAGGTACAAATGACAAGGCGAGCACAGGCACTCACTCGAGGTACAAAAGAGAGGTGGACACAGGCACTCACTCGGGGTACAGAAGAGAAGGAGGGCGCTGGCACTCGGTCACAGGCAGTCAGGTCACAGTATTGCTAGAATTACACACGTTGCAAAAGGAAACAAATACTGCAAGGCGTAACAATATTCTCTTGTACTGTACAACAGAGAAACAATGCCATACGTAGCGCCACAGTCATGTACTTTGCAATTGAATGAATAATGCAATATGTACCAACACCAGCATACCCTGTACCAGGAAGAAACAAAGCAATGCGTCATGCTATAATCATGTACTGTGCAATGAAGGAATAATACACTGCGCCACGTTATAATCAGATGCTGTGCACTGAAGAAATAATGGAATGCACCAAGTTACAATTAGGTAATCTGCAAGGGAAAAATAAAGCAGTGTGTAGCGCACCAAGCATGTAGTTTGTCAGGCACAAATGAGGTCAGGCATCATATGACAGTTCGATAGTTCGTTAGCAGCAATAATGCAAAGTGTAATACAACAGTTTTAGGTGCTCCGTTAACAGTGACGCCGTTATGGATCAAATGATGCCACAAAAGTACTGCTTCTCACTCCGGCCCCAGTACTGCCCCTCCTTGGGTCAGCATTGGCCGAGTCGAAGAAACTGCTCGCGCAACTGACAGAAGAGAGAGGCTCAGGGAGAGTCCCTCTGGGTCCGCACCCCACCCCAGGAGGTGATCCACGTTACCTGGGGGGGCAAGACCCCACTCTCCTCTCCGACGTCTTCCGGGAGTCTCAGTCAACACCGAGATGCGCCCTCAGCACTGTTGAGAATTTACTTTAAATTCAGTGCACACACGACCCAGGCACTCCTCACCAGTGCCTCGGGATGCACTTCGACACGCACATCGCACGTCCGAGACTCGCCTCTTCTCTGGTGCTCATGACCACCTGGCGCTCTTCATCAATGCCCTGCTTGCACCTAGACACGCACCCTACGCATCCGAGTCTCATCTCTTCTCCTGGTGCTCACGATGTCCAGGGGCTCTTCACTAACGCCCTGTCTGCACCACGAAATGCACTCTGCGTGTCCGAGACTCACTTCTTCTTTTGGTGCACACGATGCCCAGGTGCTCCTCACTAACGCACTGGCTGTACCACGACACACACTCTGCGCGTCCGAGTCTCACTTATTCTCCCGGTGCACACGATGTGTAGGTGCTGTTCACCAACACCCTGGCTGCACCACGACCAGCACTCTGCGTGTCCGAGACTCACTTCTCCTTTTGGGGCACATGATGCCCAAGCGCTCTTCACTAACGCCCTGGCTGCACCACGACACACACCCTGCGCGTCCTAGTCTCACTTCGTCTCCCCGTGCACACCACGAATAGGCGCTCCTCACCAACGCCTTGGCCTGCACCACGACACGCACCCAGTGCGTCCGAGACTCAGCTTACTCCTGGGTGCCCACGATCACAAGGCACAACTTCTGAGGCTCTCAAGCTGCAAAAGCACGCACACACCGAGTTCCTTAGGATTTCCCAGGAAACTTTTATGATCCTGGATTTCCAAACAGGGAGCCAGCTCACCTTGGGCTCTTGGGGTTACAAGACACAGCACAGTCTTCTTCAAGCAGGGGAACCCAGCGCCTCCAAGCACAGTCCCAACAGCCTCTCCCTTAGTTTGAACAGCAAACTGCAGACCAGCCCCAGATCACGAAGCAAGGATTGGTCTTTCCACAGCAATCTCTTCAGTTGCTCCTTTAGCAGAGGTTCCTCTTGACCACATAATGGGTCCAAGCCTTTTCAGTCTCAATCCACATCTGTTTCATTCCAACGTTCAGGGGCTTCAGCTCTCATAGTTATACTCCTTAATGTCTTTGAAGTTCGTTTGTGCTCACGGGTCCCTGACCCCTTCCTAAATAAGTTCTGGGTATCGCCCTCCCAGTGTCACCTCTCTCATTTTGATACTGGGGGTCTGGATCCTTAATCACTCAGCAGGAGATGGGTCAATTGGTTTATAGTCCCAGCCCAGGCCTTTTCACCTCCTGGGCTTCTCCTCCCCCAACTCTCCAGATGCAGGGCAGCCTGGTGCCATCTCATCCCCTGCCTGGGTCAAGACCTCTCCCAGCTCCTCTCACCTTTCAGTTCCAGACAGAGACAGTGTCAAAAAGGGTTAGTTTGACAGGCTTGACAATTTTCAAAAATGTTTTTTAATTAGAGCAAATGGTTTCTCTGTCTGGTGTTATGCTGCCTTCTACCCTCATACCTTTCCTTTTCATCCCCCTTCCCAATCCCACACATAAGCAATTAAATACATACAGCAATGTGTGGGAATACAATATTGTATGTTAGTTCGGACTGCACAAAGACACTCATCTCTGCATGTACCTAGTTATAATCACATAATTTACAAGTGGCTTGTCAAATTTTACAACATCTACATTGGGGGTGCTTTATCCTGTATATAATATCAATATGAATCCACATGTAGGGTACAGGATGGGAAATAGAATTGCTGCACAAAACATACATACAAACAGAATGTAATACACGGTACTGATTATCCAACTCAAACACCCAGAGATTAGACTAATCCAAACCAGGGCAGAAAAATACTCATACCCAGAGCTGTGAGTCCACTGTAAATAATTGTACAGCCGCAGTAAATCAAAACGCTGCCCCAGCATTATGTGCAAGCACATTGGTTGTTTTAATGATAACATTGCGCGTTCCCATTTGCTGCCTATCTTTAAAATAGACAGCATAACAAATTGAAGAAATGCGTGTCAGCCGGCCACGAACACTCCTCGCCTTCCTCATTTCTCGCTGTTCATTAACCAGTCGAAGCAAGTTATAGCGCAGTCAAACATCAAGTGACTGGAGCTGCTTCGCTCTCTTCCACTTAATTGCGTAATACAGTTATTAGCCAAGCAGGGAAGGAAGCTCGCGCAAGCTAAACAATAACTTCTCTGACAAGAACTAAAACCAAACCGTAAACCGAGGGCCAGTGGACTGCTGAGACGGATCTGCCAGGCGCGCGGACAAGGAGGAGGGAGTTACCTGGTGATTTACTCATTAGCGCGAGACCTCGGCGCCTCGAAGTTGGTTCGTAGAGCACAGGTGTTTCGAAGAGGTGAGAGTATGTCACACTGTCTTTTGCAGCCAACTCTGCAGCCGTGGTTCTCTCTGTGGGGAGCTCTGATGGAAAACAGGTCAGGTAAAATTAGAGCTGCCTCATTTTACCTTGGCTCTTTTTATCCTAAAAAAACGTATAAATAAAGTGTGTAAAGTGAGAGGATGAGTGAAGGGGCAGCAAGTGCGCGTGAGATTTTAATTGACAAAGTTTAAGTGTCCCTTTGCTGAATGAGGTGACCACGCATTTCAAAACCCCTGCACACGTCATTAAATAAAGGAATACTTTAGAAGGCTATTGTTTTCACTCCTTTTTTTTGGAAGTTCATCCATCACAGCGGCCTGCGTTTTCACATGTCACTGCAGTGTTACTGGTGCAATATTCACAGTTAATAATAACTTTGGCTCGTTTTTTGACATAATTTCTTCACCATTTGGTACATCTTTTGGAGTTTTCTCTTCAGTTTAATGCAATATTCGTGCTTCCGTTGGTAGCATGTTTGGCATTTGTTAAGTTAGTGAAATTTGATTAATTAGGCAGTAGGGAGTGTTGTAGGCAGTTATGTGCTCAGTCGCTCGTTTGGCAGTGTGGTTTTGACTATGTGCTACGAAAGGCATGAAAACGTTACACTTCTGTGTTGTGGAATATTGCCACCTGAACGTGGCAAATACTGCTGGGGCAGATTTACAAACCCCTTGCGCTGCCAGTGCGTCACTTTTTGTGACGCACCGGCAGCGCATTTTTCTGCCCCAAATTTACAAGGACAGGAAAAGCCACAGCCAACTTGCGTGGCTTTTCCTGTCCTTGTAAATACGTCCCCTTTACTCGCAGCACTTTGCGTGAAAGAGGCATTCCATGGGTGTTGCTGCGGCTGTTTCCATGCACAGGGACATCTTAAGAATTTTGGGGGCCCTGGGCCAAGTGGATTTTGGGGCCCCCTGTTCGGAACAGCTTTGAATTTATGATCCAGTTTCAGCTCTTTATGCCCTCTTTGGCAATGTCACCGACAGTGCACAGGCACACTGGTCCATATTCTAAATGTGTTTACATCTAATATTTTGGGATAGTCATGTGTGTTTTCAATATTGTAACACAGCAGCAGATCACTAATATTACTGCAAATAATATCTGTGACACCCTTCCATTTCTCATATGTGAAATTTTTTATGGATGTTGCATGAAACAGAAACACCTTTTCTGCAAAATATCTGTAATAGATTCTCACACATCACCCACATTAGAAATAAATTATAGGAAAACGGTGTTTAAAACCATCTATTTAAGAATTATTCAAGGTCATCAGGGCTAGACTCTGTAGAACAGAGCTGGCTGTATCAGGGGCCCCTCGGAAAGGCTTGGGCCCTGGGCCAAAGCCCACTTTGCCCATGCCTTAAAACACCTCTGACCACGCAACACCCATGGAATCAGACACATTTACAGATTTACAAGAAATCGTAAATCTGGAAATGCGTCAGAATGCTACGCCTCCCAGGGGAGGCATAGGTTCCAGGGGAGGCGTAGGGAGGTGCAATATGGAGAAATGCATTAATTTCTTCTCATTGTTTTCCTCTTTCTATGCAAGCTGTATTCTGCAGCACACATAGAACGAGGAAATAACCTCTAATGATTGTTTATGTGCAGGAAGGGTTCCCTTTCTACACATAAACAATCCTTTAAATAAATGATGTTTACAAGTTCTATGTGGGCTAATGCAGCACATATAGAATTTGGAAAATGCCATTTCTGATTGTTTATGTGCAGAAAGGGGACCCTTCCTGCACATAAACAATCATCCCCGTAACGCAGGCATCCTTCCACAATGGTGCAAGGGTGCCTGTACCGGTGCATGGCAGCAGTTTGTGCGCCAGCACAGGGGGAAGCACAGAGATGCGCCATATTGTTGTAAATATGTTGCATCCTTGTGCTTCCAAACAAACGCAGCGCAGCAAAATGTCTTGCAGCACTGCGCTGCTTTAGTTTATTGTAAATCTGCCCCTGCTGTTTCTCCCAGTCTCTCAGTGTTCCCTTGTTTGGGCCTTCTTCCACTTAAAATCATTTATTAGATCTCACCTGTCTGTTGCGAGACATACTGTTTGCTGACAGTGGGCTTAGAACTCGCCCGTTGCTTTCCATTTTTTGGCTTTTTTGGCACTCTCATTTGCTGGATTCCTGTTTGTCAGTGGCCTTTGCCTTTCCTTCCTCTTCTGGTGTTTGTTCCTCTCCTGGTGTTTGTCCCTTTCCTGGAGCATGGACATAGTTCTTGAGTACTTCCAGTGCTCCCTTTCCAGGCACAATTTTTTGGGGGGGTTTTCCAGCTGTCTTGCTTGTGCACTTCATGTTTCTCTTTCTCACAGGTGTGATTCACCTCTCAGTTTTCCTCTTTCAGTTGTCATTCTTGCTCCACCCCGATCGCCCTTGTGCTTCCCCTTCCCTACCAGTCTTTGTGCGTATGCTTCTTCCATCAAAGCTCGCCCACCTTACATTGTACGTGTGCTTCCCAATTGTTGTCTCTCACTTGTCCTTCTCTCCTCCAGTGACATCCTTGGCTTCCACTCTCCCTCCCTGTTGCGTTGTCCCCGACCTGCTCTCCACCTGCAACACACTCCCCCGTTTGTGTGTTTAAAAAAAACAAAAAAAACTATATATATGTATATATGTGTGTGTGTGTGTGTGTGTGTGTATATATATATATATATATATTTTTTTTTTCTGGAACAGGGCTTCACCGCCGTCGCTCCGTATTTTCGGGTGCACCCTCAAACGATTGTGAGTCGTTACATATTCTTATACTTAGCAAGCAAGTAAGTCTGCTGACGAAATAAGAGGCACACTCGGAGTCCATGGACATTGAGAAAGCCGCAAAGGCGAAACGCGTCTGTCGAACAGGAGGGGAGAGGAACTGAAAAGCACTGATTAAAGCATTTTTTAGCTTTATATTCTGACTCCGAGTGTGCCTCTTATATCGTCAGCAGACTTACTTGCTTGCTAAGTATAAGTATATATATATATATATATATATATATATATATATATATATATATATACATACAGCTCTCTCCTACCAGGTAAGACAAAGCCGCACTCACAACGATGAGGATCACTGATCATTTATTTTATTTCAGCAGGGGCAATCCGACGCATTTTGGTCATCACGACCTTCTTCCAAGGTGAGCCCCGGCATTTGTGAGAAAGCGCTCCCTTCAGTCACATGCTAAATTTAAAGTACTTGCCCTCTAGTGGACGCCCTGATGGGACCATTTTCAAAGCATGCTGGAACTTGTAGGATGCATTCCCCCTCAATTCTTCCCTCCAGTGGGTAATGCAGTTCTTATTATTTCATTTTTGCTGTGCTCAAAGTTGCTCCATCGCATTACCATTTTCAGGATGCATAGAGTCCATACCGAAGCCAGTCTTCAGCGGCAACTATTCAGTCCACAATTTCTGGTGTGTCTGAGCCTCTTGACACGGCGGGCACACAGCGGGGTCGCCACCCCCTAAAAATCACACACCACTCCTGGTCACCATTCTCCAGAAAAAGAAGTGAGGAAACTTCGAAATGCGTTGGGTATTTCTCGTGCCAAATAAATTACGCTTAGCACTGAATTGTGGCCACGGCTATGGTGTTTTCTTTCCTGGCTGTGGAGAATGGTGTCCAGGAGTGGTGTCTGATATCTTTTATATATATAGGGGGCAAATACTTCTTTTAAAAACGAAGCAAATGTGGCCTCTTACGTTCTTTGTAGCCTCTTGAACGCTCCTGGCTCCCCCCTTTGAGAAAGGTCTTGTAGAGCGAAATGCATCAGAGAAAAGGGACAATGAAATGCCAGCGCTTTGGAAATTACAATAAACCTGCTAGATTCCACATCGTGACGTGTGCGACTCATCTCCTTTGCTTCAGAGGTTCGGTTTTTAGGTCTCGCGACCTATCAATGCGCGCAAGCGCATTGAGCGGAGCGAGAATTCAAGTGCTCGAAATCCTCGTCAAACCAAGGGCTTCTTGGTGCGTTTTTCATTAAGTTCACGTGAATCATGTGACCAAACAAGCACGCGCATTCACGGCCGCACAGCACATCAAAGGGCTTCGCCCAGCGTGCGCTCTGCGGCTTCTCCTACCCTAAATAATTAATCATGGCTGGCCGGCCGTACTTTCAGTTTCCCGGCCGCTCTGCATTATCAGGTACGTGTTGGTGACGCATTATTTCACTTTGTCTCCGTGCGCCGCTCATCTTCTCTGCCATGTGTTGCTGTCTCCTTCGTGTACTTCTTCCTGTGTTGCTGTCTCCCTCGTGCTTTTCCCCCACCACTCGTGTTGCTCTCTCCCTTGTTCAAAGGGTCGTGCTTTATTTACACACATCCTCCAACCCAACACCCTTTTTTAAAATTTCTTGTTTTTTGCTGTGTCTAGTATCGATTATAAGCATGCCCCAGTGCAGAGCTTTTTGAAATACACACATCGAGGCCGACCAAACTTAGCCCCACAACTCGTGCCTATGCCACCACTGTTGGGTGTTGTCTTCTTGCCATGCTCAAACCGCAATGCACTTTCTTTCCATGCCACCACACATCGAGCCCGACCAAACTTAGCCCCACAACTCGTGCCTATGCCGCCAGTGTTGGGTGTTGTCGTCTTGCCGCCATGCTCAAACCGCAATGCGCTTTCTTTCCATGTCACCAACATCAATGTGAAAAAAAGTTTCAAAAAGCATAGCGTAATCGGACAGATATTTGTATAACAATCCCTCCTGCTACTGGCATTCTCCCTTCTTTTGTACGGCCATTAACACTTACTAATTCAGAAAAGGGGGTGGTGATAAACAGAGTGCCTGAATTAAGCAGACCACTCTTACCCAGTCCAAAGATCAGGGCTTGATCCATCACCGTTTTTTAGCTCACTGCACCATCCCAGCTCAGAACTTGGCTATATGCAAATTAGTCTGTTCCTGTCCCAGTGCATGATGGGAACAGGGCAAACCAAACTACCAAGCCAATTCTTATACTGGGAAGGAAACAAGCTTCCGGGGACCGGTTTCTGCCATTTCAGGCGTCGTCGACCCGGCTTGCTTGAATCCTGATGGTGCAATGAGCAAGGGACTCACATCTGAGTATACCCTTCCACGCTTATGGTGGACAAAATGATTCAGAAAAGGGGGTGGTGATAAACAGAGTGCCTGAATTAAGCAGACCACTCTTACCCAGTCCAAAGATCAGGGCTTGATCCATCACCGTTTTTTAGCTCACTGCACCATCCCAGCTCAGAACTTGGCTATATGCAAATTAGTCTGTTCCTGTCCCAGTGCATGATGGGAACAGGGCAAACCAAACTACCAAGCCAATTCTTATACTGGGAAGGAAACAAGCTTCCGGGGACCGGTTTCTGCCATTTCAGGCGTCGTCGACCCGGCTTGCTTGAATCCTGATGGTGCAATGAGCAAGGGACTCACATCTGAGTATACCCTTCCACGCTTATGGTGGACAAAATGATTCAGAAAAGGGGGTGGTGATAAACAGAGTGCCTGAATTAAGCAGACCACTCTTACCCAGTCCAAAGATCAGGGCTTGATCCATCACCGTTTTTTAGCTCACTGCACCATCCCAGCTCAGAACTTGGCTATATGCAAATTAGTCTGTTCCTGTCCCAGTGCATGATGGGAACAGGGCAAACCAAACTACCAAGCCAATTCTTATACTGGGAAGGAAACAAGCTTCCGGGGACCGGTTTCTGCCATTTCAGGCGTCGTCGACCCGGCTTGCTTGAATCCTGATGGTGCAATGAGCAAGGGACTCACATCTGAGTATACCCTTCCACGCTTATGGTGGACAAAATGATTCAGAAAAGGGGGTGGTGATAAACAGAGTGCCTGAATTAAGCAGACCACTCTTACCCAGTCCAAAGATCAGGGCTTGATCCATCACCGTTTTTTAGCTCACTGCACCATCCCAGCTCAGAACTTGGCTATATGCAAATTAGTCTGTTCCTGTCCCAGTGCATGATGGGAACAGGGCAAACCAAACTACCAAGCCAATTCTTATACTGGGAAGGAAACAAGCTTCCGGGGACCGGTTTCTGCCATTTCAGGCGTCGTCGACCCGGCTTGCTTGAATCCTGATGGTGCAATGAGCAAGGGACTCACATCTGAGTATACCCTTCCACGCTTATGGTGGACAAAATGATTCAGAAAAGGGGGTGGTGATAAACAGAGTGCCTGAATTAAGCAGACCACTCTTACCCAGTCCAAAGATCAGGGCTTGATCCATCACCGTTTTTTAGCTCACTGCACCATCCCAGCTCAGAACTTGGCTATATGCAAATTAGTCTGTTCCTGTCCCAGTGCATGATGGGAACAGGGCAAACCAAACTACCAAGCCTATTCTTATACTGGGAAGGAAACAAGCTTCCTGGGACCGGTTTCTGCCATTTCAGGCGTCGTCGACCCGGCTTGCTTGAATCCTGATGGTGCAATGAGCAAGGGACTCACATCTGAGTATACCCTTCCACGCTTATGGTGGACAAAATGATTCAGATAAGGGGGTGGTGATAAACAGAGTGCCTGAATTAAGCAGACCACTCTTACCCAGTCCAAAGATCAGGGCTTGATCCATCACCGTTTTTTAGCTCACTGCACCATCCCAGCTCAGAACTTGGCTATATGCAAATTAGTCTGTTCCTGTCCCAGTGCATGATGGGAACAGGGCAAACCAAACTAGTACCAAGCCAATTCTTATACTGGGAAGGAAACAAGCTTCCGGGGACCGGTTTCTGCCATTTCAGGCGTCGTCGACCCGGCCTGCTTGAATCCTGATGGTGCAATGAGCAAGGGACTCACATCTGAGTATACCCTTCCACGCTTATGGTGGACAAAATGATTCAGAAAAGGGGGTGGTGATAAACAGAGTGCCTGAATTAAGCAGACCACTCTTACCCAGTCCAAAGATCAGGGCTTGATCCATCACCGTTTTTTAGCTCACTGCACCATCCCAGCTCAGAACTTGGCTATATGCAAATTAGTCTGTTCCTGTCCCAGTGCATGATGGGAACAGGGCAAACCAAACTACCAAGCCAATTCTTATACTGGGAAGGAAACAAGCTTCCGGGGACCGGTTTCTGCCATTTCAGGCGTCGTCGACCCGGCTTGCTTGAATCCTGATGGTGCAATGAGCAAGGTGTGGCAGGGTATACTCAGACATGAGTCCCTTTCTCACTGCTCCATCAGGATTCAAGCAAGCCGGGCCGAAGAGGCTGAAATGCCAGAAACCGGTCCCCGGTAGCTTGTCTCCTTTCTGGTGAAGAATTGGCTTGGTAGTTTGGTCTGCCCTGTTCCCATGATGCACTGGGCCAGGGACAGACTAATTTGCATATAGCCAGGTTCTGAGCTGGGATGGGGCAGTGAGATAAATAACGGTGATGGATCAAGCCCTGATCTTTGGACTGGGTAAGAGTGGTCTGCTTAATTCAGACACTCTGTTCATCACCACCCCCTTTTCTGTATCGTTTTTGGCCACTATAGGTGTTGCAGGGTATACTCAGACATGAGTCCCTTTCTCACTGCTCCATCAGGATTGAAGCAAGCCGGGCCGAAGAGGCTGAAATGCCAGAAACCGGTCCCCGGTAGCTTGTCTCCTTTCTGGTGAAGAATTGGCTTGGTAGTTTGGTCTGCCCTGTTCCCATGATGCACTGGGCCAGGGACAGACTAATTTGCATATAGCCAGGTTCTGAGCTGGGATGGGGCAGTGAGATAAATAACGGTGATGGATCAAGCCCTGATCTTTGGACTGGGTAAGAGTGGTCTGCTTAATTCAGACACTCTGTTCATCACCACCCCCTTTTCTGTATCGTTTTTGGCCACTATAGGTGTGGCAGGGTATACTCAGACATGAGTCCCTTTCTCACTGCTCCATCAGGATTCAAGCAAGCCGGGCCGAAGAGGCTGAAATGCCAGAAACCGGTCCCCGGTAGCTTGTCTCCTTTCTGGTGAAGAATTGGCTTGGTAGTTTGGTCTGCCCTGTTCCCATGATGCACTGGGCCAGGGACAGACTAATTTGCATATAGCCAGGTTCTGAGCTGGGATGGGGCAGTGAGATAAATAACGGTGATGGATCAAGCCCTGATCTTTGGACTGGGTAAGAGTGGTCTGCTTAATTCAGACATTCTGTTCATCACCACCCCCTTTTCTGTATCGTTTTTGGCCACTATAGGTGTGGCAGGGTATACTCAGACATGAGTCCCTTTCTCACTGCTCCATCAGGATTCAAGCAAGCTGGGCCGAAGAGGCTGAAATGCCAGAAACCGGTCCCCGGTAGCTTGTCTCCTTTCTGGTGAAGAATTGGCTTGGTAGTTTGGTCTGCCCTGTTCCCATGATGCACTGGGCCAGGGACAGACTAATTTGCATATAGCCAGGTTCTGAGCTGGGATGGGGCAGTGAGATAAATAACGGTGATGGATCAAGCCCTGATCTTTGGACTGGGTAAGAGTGGTCTGCTTAATTCAGACACTCTGTTCATCACCACCCCCTTTTCTGTATCATTAACACTTACTAGTCACAAGATGCTCCAAGTCTGCTGTCTCCACTGCCAGTCCTCCGACGATACCCTTTTGGCTTTTAGGACGCCATTATCTAGCTGTGGTTGCAGTTCACACGACCGCCATCTCGAGCTCACGTTGTACGTCCTACACCGAGTGGTAGGACTCATGATGAACACTCTACGTCTATAAACAATGTTCGCCATATTGGAAAGATCGCATTTACTAGATACGAGTAAGGAAACGTGTGCACAAACCCGTGGCGATATTGTTCTATTGGCCCAAAAGTTCATTGAAATCCCGAAATACATGGAGTTTAAACAAATACTGAAACAAGCACTGGCGTTGCAAATATGTCTCGCAGTAGGAAAGTTGGAGCTATTTGTTTTGTAAATGACAACGCCCTGTATGTTTTTAAAATGAAAAGAAAAATAAAAGGCATTGTTATTTGCAATTGTAATAGCTCCAACTTTCCTACTGCGAGACCTATTGGCAACGCCAGTGCTTGTTATTTATATATTCTGCCCCTGGGTTTGCCACACACTTAGGGAGCACGTAGACAGCTGAGAAGGTTTAAACCGTAACCTTTAATCAGTGGTATGGACGGCAAACAAACATAGGAAAAATGTCAGCAGTTCCTTCGTATCATGGTGAATAAAGGCAGCCTGTGGGAGTGTGCACGTAATCTTCGTTTTCAAGCCTCTGATGAAGAAGGATTTCAAAACGCGTAAGGCGATACGAAATGCTTTAGTATGTGGACCACTCTTTACTTTTGCTATGTAGTTTTGTTCTGTACTCATGGGGCCGTTTGAGTTTCTGTTAAGCCAAATGATGTTAAATTCAGTGGTTGAAGTGAATACAAAAAATATGGGAATTGTGATTTTGAGTTCCATTGGGGTGGAATAAGTGAGTGTGGATCGAGGTCAGAGATAAAAATAACAAAATATTTTGTAACTATTTTGTTTATCGTTTACCTACAGGTAACTTCACACAAATAAGGAACATACCTTTAATGAAGAAAAAAAATGCAAGTTAAACTGGTGAGAAATTTAGGGCCAGATGTAGGTCACCAAATACCGGTCGGTAACAGCCGATTTCGGCCGTTACCGACCGGTATTTGGTGATTGAGATGTAGGGGGCCTATATTTTTACAGAATCTGTAAATTTACCGATTCTGTAAAATACTGATTCAGTAAATTTACCGAATCAGTAAATATATATGTTGGTGGCACTGGAAACAGTGCCACAGGCCCTTAAGAATTCGTTATTTACCATGACATACTATGTCATGGTAAATAACGAATTCCTGGGTGCATGCACATCTGTGCATGTACACCTGTGCCATGTGGCACACATACATGCCCTTAGGGCATGTATGTCACACAAGCCAGAATCAGGGGTGCAACAGGGTGTCAAAGTGACACCCTGTCCCCCTTGCAAAATCGGTAATTTTACCAAATCAGTATTTACTGATTCGGTCATTGACATTGATTCCTATGGGCCTCAAATCGGTATTTACCGATTCGGTAATTACCGCATCACACAGATTCGGTAAAAAAATCGGTAAAAGTACCTACATAGTATTTACCGATTTGTAAATACTGAATCGGTAAAATTCTTACTAATTACCTACATCGGGCCCCTTAGTCTTCTACTTTATGAAACCCTGGTTGATTAATGCAATCACTGCAGATGTCTATGTGGAGAATGAGACTCAGAAGTGAATCCTGGTTGACACAGTGACTTGTGTATCTGTAGTGCGACGAGGCACGAGCCTGTGATGGAAAGCACTGTGAATACGTAAATCATTATTTTAAAATTGTATTGAACACAGTATAAGCTAGTCTGCTGCAATATGTGCAGCAAGGTTTAGTTGTTTAAGATAAAACATGCTTTCAAAATAACTATTTTAATAACATATAATCAGACTGTACCTAGTCTAAAAATTTTTAGACGTGTCCATTAGGACTTTAGAACTCAGCAAGTAACACCATTGCATTATCTCTCAAAACAAACGTTTGTCACCATGAAACCTTAAACGATTCGATCAATTAAAACATATACCGGTTCCCAAGCAGCCTTTAGATTTCTTTATTTCCTAATTGCTCGCATTTGCATTTCTTTCTGGTAACATGCCCCTGTGTGAGTAAACTCGCTGTATCTTTTCTCTCTCTGTGTGCCCTCTTCAGCTGTACAGCACAGGACTGGGAACCCAAAGCAACCTTGCCAATTTTCTCGGACCAGCTACTGGGGAAGTATTGCCTGGCTCCAGGAGGCTGGAAATGCTTGATTGCTGCTTTTGTTGCTGCAAAACCCTCCCCCAGTAAACGAAAACGGCCCCCACCACTTGTAAACCAGCCCTCACAGGCATTAATAGGATGGTTGATTTTCAACAAAAAGCATGGGCAGGTCGATGATAGCAATGTTGATGTCTTGTGTAATCTTTTGGGTTTCAGGTATGTTCTGTGTTAAAAGTTTAATTTGTGTTTACTTGACATGCATTTCTTGATGCTTTATACATGTACTTCAGGATATATCTCCAGTTTGTTCCATCAAATCTTTGCCTAGTGTCATGTGTGTTAGTGGTTTGTAAAACCAAGTTACTAGTCTCCTCCCAGACCCCAATGTGTATAGCAGCATTAGTATTGCATGTGTGTATGATTCAGAGACTGCTTCATTCCGTTCCTTTCGGAACATCTGCACTGTATTGTAGAAGTTATCTGTTAGACCTGGCATCTTTGGTTTGTTTTCCCCGTCTTTTTTTTTTTTTGCTTCAGATCTCCTGTTTTTAACTGTGCTGCATTTTGTTTTTGCTGGTTTTAGAACCCTTGACACTTTACCACTGCTGATCAGTACTAAAGTGCAAGTGTTCCCTGAGTAAATTGTGATTATGATTGGTTATCCATGATTGCCATATTTGATTTACTGTGCGCTGTGTGTGCCCAGGGCCTGTAATCCAAATGCTCCTAGTGGGCCTCCAGCGCGGATTGTGCCACCCACTTGATTAGCCCCCAACCATGTCTCAGACCTGCCACTGCAATGTCTGTGTGGGCAGTTGTGAACTACCATGTCAACATGACCAGTGCACCCACTTGCCAGGCCCAAACCTTCTGTTTTATTACATGTAAGACACCTCTAAGGTAGGCCCATGGTAGCCCACTGGACAGAGTGCAGTGTAGTTGAAAGGAAGGGCATGTTCTGATGTGTTTTACATGTCCTGATAGTGAAGTACTGCTAATTTTGTTTTTCGCCATTGCAGGGACTATCTCTCCCATAGGTTATCATTGAAGCTGCCTTTTAACCTCTTACAGGTGTAACTTCCAATTGGGAAGAAGTAGAGATTTGGAGCTTGGATCCCTGAACTCACAGTTTAAAAATACATTACTAGGAGGAGGGGCTTCGCGCGATTCCAAGATGGACGCGTGAGCTAAGAGCTCCCGGGACCCCTTCCACCTCCGGCGACTATCCTGTCATCTATCCTGATTCTGACGACGGATATTTTTCATTGACGCCCTGCTGATGCCAGCGCTCTTTTCGTGACTTGTTTTGGCCGTCGCACGCTGGACTTACTGCGACCTGAACTTTGAGGCCTACCACGTATGCCAACCGGGGGCTCGAGTCCCCGAGGTACCCAGGTGGCAATTGAACAACAGCGGCTGGTGGGCCACGCCCTCTTCCCTTGGTGTGCTTTCGGTTTCGATTCTGCTTCTAGTGCTAGCCCACCTCCCGATTGGAGTTCTTACTCTGCGACTGCTGGCCTGGTCTTGTGCTGTGCCCTTCTTCCTCGCAATTCGGCGCCTGCCACGACGGAGGCTGTTTTGTCCGAGTTTCGCAATTCCACTTGAAGTTTCTCCCCGGTCATGACAGGCAGGACAGTGGTCGAGAGACGCGGCGCAAGAGGCTCGTCCCGAGGGGGGGCCACCCAATCTCAGACCATTGATCGCTTTACTCGACCCAAGGGCTCCCCGGGCGGATCGAGTGGTGCCCTGGAGGAAGCTGGGGACGGTGCTCCTGATGGCGAGGAGCCTACCCTGAAAGACGTGATGGGCGCCATTGCGAGTATTCAATCCAGCATGGGTCAGCAGTATGAAACCCTGGCTGCTAAAATAGACACAGTGGCGGTTGATGTTTCCCTTATCAGAGCAGACCTTGGGAAAACTAACGAGCGTGTCAAATCTCTTGATCTTAAGACCGCTAGTCTGACCACGGATGTCTCGGACCTCCAGACCACGGTCCGTAATCTACGGACCACTTGTGACCTATTTGCCAACCGGTTGGAGGATTTTGAGGGCCGGGCCAGGCGCAACAACGTCCGCATCGTTGGTGTCCCGGAGACTTCTGCCGATATGCCTGTTGATATCCTGGTGGAGGACCTTGTGTTGAAACATCTGGCGGCGCAGGGCCTAAGTAAATTTTTTGCGGTCGAAAGGGCCCATCGTGTTCCGGGAGGCAAGCCGAAGCTGGGTGCCGCTCCACGGCCTATTATAGCTAGACTATTTAACTTTCGCGATAGGGACGCTATCCTGCAGGCATCGCGAACCACTGGGCCCATTAAATTTGAGAACGCCTCCATAAGTTTCTATCCAGATTTCACGCAAGCCGTCCAGAAACAGAGGATGGGCTTTACGGGCGTGAAGAGGCGCCTCAGGGATCTGGGACTGAAGTATGCCATGCTTTTCCCGGCCCGCCTGAGGATCGAACATGCTGAGCGTGCCTTTTTCTTCGACCGCCCTGAGGTGGTGAGTGACTGGTTGTACACTTTACCGAAGCGTACTGATGGCCCGGAAGACTCGGGAGGGGCCGAGGGAGGAGTGGAGGACCAGGAGCAGTGAGTCTACGTTGGCGAGCCGGATTACATCGCATGGGCTGCCGGACTGTGTTTTGAGTATTATGTGACTGTCCGGGGGTGTGAGGGGGTCTGAGGGGTCTTCCTCCTCTGGGGATTTCTTTCTCTCTTTCTGTAGGTTAGTCTAATGGGGCGACAGACACACTGCAAGTTGGGGTGGCTTTTGGGTCTACCGCAGGGGTGCAGGGTGGGGGGTTCGACACTGTTGGGTTCCTTGGGGGTGGGGGGGGGCTCTTTTCTTCTTGTTTGGTTCGAGGCTGTGCTCTGTTTCTCACTTGCTTTTACATGACTGTTTCGAGGTGGGGAGTGCGGTCGGTTTGCTTCAGGGATGGGGGGTAGGGGGCTTAGGGTTTTGAGCTGGAATGTTAATGGTCTTGGGGACAGGATAAATTGTGGGATTGTGCTGCAATACTTGAAGAGGTGCTCCCCGGATGTGGTCCTGCTTCAGGAGACCCATTTGGTGGGCAACACGTGCCACGCTTTGAACAGGATAGGCTATCGTCTGGTGGCGCACTCCGGCTTCACCTCGGGATCGAGGGGGGCTGGTATCCTGGTCAGGAATTCCCTTCCCTTGGAGGTGGATACCACACTGTTAGATGATAGGGGCCGCTATGCTGGCGTTACCGGGAGATGGGAGGGGAAATTGATCTCTATACTGTCTATTTATGTTCCGCCTGGGCTGCAGTCTACCACGTTCGCCGACTTGGGCGAGGTCATTCTGGGCCTGCCCGAGGGC
This sequence comes from Lissotriton helveticus, assembly GCF_964261635.1. Taxonomy (NCBI): domain Eukaryota; kingdom Metazoa; phylum Chordata; class Amphibia; order Caudata; family Salamandridae; genus Lissotriton; species Lissotriton helveticus. Next base: position 599,591,876 of record NC_136059.1, read on the forward strand.
CTGCTTGTGCTGGGTGGTGATTTCAATTCAGTGGCGAATGGTGAGAGTGATCGTAGCCCCCCCCGCTCCTCCCTGCATCACAGTTGTGGTTGGGGAAATTCCTTGATGCCTTTGGGCTGGCTGATTGTTGGAGGCAGCTGCACCCTGGCCAACTTCAGTATACCTTTCATTCGGGGGCTCACGGAAGTCTCTCGAGACTTGATTATATTGTCGTGCCTATGGTGCAGCTGGCCTCGGTGCGTGAAATCAGACACTTAGCTAGGGGGATCTCGGACCACTCCCCGATATGGTTTCACTTAGACATTTGTTTGGGGACGGGGGGCCGTATCGCCCCCATCAATCCGTGGCACTTTCAGAATCCTAGACTCAGATCCGAGGTGGTCAAATGTGTGGACTATTACTTTGCAGAAAATGAGGGTTCTGTCTCCTCCCCGGTTTCATTGTGGGAGGCCTACAAGACGGTGATCCGAGGTCAGACCTTGTCCCTTGTGGCCGATGAGAAGCGGCGTAACCAAGAGGAGGTGGTGCGTTTGGAATCTGAGATTGCAGAGCTTGAGGGGCGGTTGGAGGCTGGAGTGACGCCTGAGATTCTGCATGTTTTGGCTCTTAAGCAAACTGAATACAGGGCACTTGTGACTGCCGCTGCTGAGGCGATGCATCGCATGCAGCAAGGGCGACTTTATGATGTGGGTGATAAGGCCGGGAAATTGCTTGCGTGGCTGGACAGGAGAGACAGATTGAATCGTGTGGTGCCAGTGATTGTGAGAGATGATGGAGTGCGAGTCGTGGACCCGGTGGAGATAGTTGAGGTGTTTGCTCAGCATTTTCGGGTCGTATATGCCCCGGTTTCCGGCCTCCCGGAGGAGGACTCGTGCTTGTTACTTCGTGACCTTGTGTTGCCCAGACTCTCGGAGTCGGACGTGGTGTCAATGGAGGCTGATTTTTCCGCCGATGAGGTTGCGCTTGCCATTCGCTCCCTTCGCTCGGGGAAGGCCTCGGGCCCTAATGGTATACCGGTTGAGTTGTATAAACTCTGTCCAGACAAAATGGCGCCGTATTTGCTGCGTATGTTTGCGGCCTCGCGAGATCTTGGTTCTCTTCCCAGGGACCAGAGGTTGGCTTCCATTGTGGTCATTCATAAAGATGGTAAGCCCCGCGAGCGTTGCTCATCGTATCGTCCGATCTCCCTTCTGAACGCTGAACCGAAGATATTGGCAAAAATACTGGCAAATCGACTGGTCACGGTGATCAGCGGACTGGTTCACCCGGATCAGTCCGGTTTTATCCCTCAGCGCAATACTGCTCTCAATCTTCGCCGTTTACATGGCGTCGTTGCGAGGGCGGGATCTCTTCGTGAGCCGGCCATCTTGGTTTCTCTCGATGCTTCGATGGCCTTTGACACGGTTGAGTGGCCGTATCTGTGGGCCGCCCTCGCCAAGTTCGGTTTTGGCCTTAAATTCATCACTTGGGTTAAACTCCTGTATGACCAGCCACTCGCGCAGGTGGTGGTTAATGGCAGAGCCTCGGCGCCCTTCGCTCTCGGGCGTGGCACGAGGCAGGGTTGTCCTTTGTCGCCGTTGTTGTTTGCGCTTGTGCTTGAACCGCTGGCCGCCTGGCTTCGGTGGGAACCCTCTCTGAAAGGTATACGCTGGTCCCCGGATTTCGAAGACCGAGTCTCTCTCTATGCTGATGACATCCTGTTATATTTGACGTCCCCCCGCAAATCGCTGGGAGTTCTTATTGACGTATTGCGCTCTTTTGGCCGCAACTCCGGGTTGGTTATCAATTGGTCTAAATCCTGTATCTTCCCGCTCACTAGCGACCCACTTTCTCTGCCCCGAATATGCCCGATCCCGGTCTGCATTGATGGCTTTAAATATTTGGGGATTTATATTTCACTTGACCCTGTGCTGCGTTATGATCGGAATTTGCTGCCCCCGCTCGCTCGGCTCCGGTCGGACGTTGCAGCGTGGTGCAATCTGCCTCTCTCCCCCTTGGGACGTGCGGCGTTGTTTAAAACGATGTCCCTCCCCCGGTTCCTGTATGCCGTACAAAACACGCTAGATTTGGTGCCGGCTCACTATTTTCGTGTAATAGAGTGCCTCCAGAGGAAGCTGGTGTGGGCTGGTCGGCCCCGTATAGCACTGGCTAAACTCACGCTACCCTGGTATGACGGGGGCATAGCCTTACCCGACATACGACGATACTATTGGGCATCCCAGTTGAGTGCTGTGAATCATGCTATGTATGGTCCTGTCCCGAACCCGGCTTTTGAAATGGACCGATGGCTCTTACCTGGGGGGGACTACTATAGGGCATTTTATTCTAGGAGTGCTAGGAGGAACTTGACGGGTCCCACGGCAGTGGCGGTGCGGGTTTGGAGCAGCGCGACCGCGGCCACTGGGTGGTCGGATAGGCTTACCAGGGCGACCCCTTTATTTGCTGCGTAGAGACTGGGTGAACTATGGACGTCGAAGGGGTTCGATAAATGGGACCTCATCGGGATTAGTCAATTGAGCGATCTTTGGGTTAAGGATAGAGTGAAGACCTTTGCGGAACTACAGCAAGAGTATGGTCTGCATGACTCGGAATTTTTTCGGTATCTTCAGGTTCGCCATGCCGTTGGGTCGGTTTTTCCGGCCGGCTCTGATGTTCCGGAGAGTTCCCCTCTGGAGGATAGGGTGCTGGACGGTCATGTTCCAGACAGCACTATTTCTCTTATTTACAAAAAACTTATTAATGTTCGGTCGGACTTGCTTGTCCATTTGCGTGGCGCCTGGACTGCCGATGGGCTGGAGCTAGACGATGAGGATTGGCAGGCTGCGGTGTCCTCTCCTAAAGAGGTCGCGATTCCGGCGCGCCTGCGACTTGTTCAGCTGAAAGTCCTGCACCGAGTCTATGTCACTGGTCCCCGACTGATGCGTATGGGTTTTTCTGAGGGTGGACTGTGTCGGCGGGGTTGTGGTATGCTTGCTACTTTCCTCCATATTGTATGGGAGTGCCCGGTGGTTGAGTCCTTCTGGAGGGGAGTGCATGAAGTGATGAATGAAGTCACGAATGTTCGGCTGCTACCTGAACCTAAGCGCTGTCTATTGAATGTGTGGGAACCGACCGACTGTAACGTTGCTCAGACTCAATGGGTGACTCTGGGCAACATGATCGCGAAGAGGGACATTGCGCAGTTATGGGGGTCTCAGAGGGCACCCTTGGTTTCCGGGTGGGAAGATAACATGGACTGGTGTATGTTCAGAGAGAAAATTGTCTACATTTCCCGTGGCAGGCCCCGAAAGTGGGGTAGGATATGGAACCAGTGGAATGCATTCCGTGGGGACATTTGTGAACCCCCCCTCGTGGATCCCCCTGATACTCCTTGTTCCCCTTGACTGTACACTTCGGCTCTCACATGTACAGACATATCGATATTTCCATTTGCTCTGGGCTCCCGTTCTGTCCCTCCCTCCCTGGCTCTTCTCCTGTCTACCGTATTGTTTCCTGGCCGCTTCTTCCTGCCACATATGTATTGACCATACTGATCGGAGTGCAGCCTTGTTTCTCTTGTTGTTTGAATGTTATAAAATGAAACCGCTTGTATCCTGTCGATTGGAACTTAACGAATTTCTTACCATGGCTGCCGGACCCCTGGTTGTCGGCTGATGAGCTGTGTATTATGCTATACCTTGTGCTGTTTTCTTGGCCGGCCCGAGGGGTTGTAGGCGAGAATCTGTATTTCCATACTTTGTTAAATAAAGGTTTTTTCAAAAAAAAAAAAAAAAACATTACTAGTAAGGTTGGTTTTTAAATTGCGTGTTTGAAACTGGCACTCTTAGAAAGTGGGCATTTTCTTGCTTTACCATTCTGAGTCTCTGCCTGCCTGTGTAATCCATGTCCGGTTTAGATTGACAGTTGAGTTGTTTGTGTATTCACTCTAGACAGTCACACAAAGGGAACTGAGGTGTGCCCTGCATATCCTGGTGGCCCATCACTAGACTGATGGTTCTTCCTGAGCTAGTGTGGTGGGAGGAATTGTCACTGACACCTGAATAGAGCTATACCTCTCCTCACACAAAGCTGTCTCCATGCCCCTGTAGTGTGTCTGGAGCCAGGTCTGGTAAAGGCAGGGTCTTGTGCAATACAAAGACTTTCCTTTGAAGTTTGCCCACTTCAAAGGCAGAATCTGGTGTAAGTACTGGATCTGTGACACCCTAACTGCAGAACACTTCTGGACTAAGAGGACATTCTGCCAAGAAGAAGAACCTGAGAAGCTGTCAGGAGGGACTTCCACTTTGCTCTGTTCTTTGCTGTGTTGTACTGCTGTTTGCTGCTTCTGTCTTTCGCAGTAAAGGGACTAGACTTTGCTTTCTATATCCTGCTTGCCAAGTTTCTCCAAGGCCTGTGTGTGCTTGTCTCCTGTTAAGAAGTCTCAGGGCCCATCAAAGACTTCATCTGCAGCCCCTGAACTCGTCTGCTGGAAATTCTTACCTGCCATGTGGTGCCAACTCCAGTTCTGGGCCGTGGGTGGTTTTGCTGCAAAGGACTATGAAACACCATGCATCGACCTTCAGCACCTGTTTTTCCTTATGCAGCACCGCCGTGCAGCTGAATAACCAACGCATCACTGTGATGCTGCCGAAGAATTGATGCAACACCTACCATGCAGTTGAAAGATTGCTGTAGCCCGAGTCCGGAGCACCGTGTCTCCGACGTCCGAGGCATCCGCTCCGACTCCGGCGCAGGCCCTGCTGTGCGGCTCAAGAAATCTGAGCTTTACCTGCCACACACGTCTTTGAGTTGGATGCCTCCCTGGTACTTTGTGATAAAAGTAACACATCCTTAGTTTCCTATGCACTGAACTATTTCGAACCTTTTAAAAGCGACATCTTTACTTGTGTATGTTTTATTTTTGTCGTTTTTGTCTTGTTTTCTTCAGATAAATATTGGCTATTTTTCTAAACTGGTGTGGCCTAATTTTGTAGTATTTTCACTGTGATACTGTGTGTGTGCGTGTGTACAAATGCGTTGCACGTTGCCTCTGAGATGAGCCTGACTGCTCGTGCCAAGCTACCAAAGGGTTGAGCAGGGGTTATCTTCGCTGTGCAATCCCAGTACCTTGACACAGATAGCGGACCCTACTTTGACAGAGTGCAAACCTCTGCCAACTAGGGACCCACAGTTCTAACATTACCTGTTTGGCAGGAGCTCGTTCTCTGTACATTTAAAGTAAGTTTAAGGTTAATGCCTTGAGATACCCTTATCATAGCATTGTCCATTGTCTTCAGTCTAACTTCCACCCACAAGAGTAGTTGTGTAGCCATGTGGAAGCCCTCAGGTTTAGGCAGACCCACCAGTGGGAGTGCCGGTGCATAATCCTATGCATTCCTTGACGTGCCAAGGCACCTCCTCCAAAAGATCAGGACAGTCTGCATCAGCATATGTCTACTTGTGCCAGTCGGGTTTTTATTTATTAGGAAGTAAGTCAATTCAATTCAAATAATCTTTATTCGGTTTCAGATATAAAAACCATAAAAGCCCATATTAAATATAAAATACAATAATGTGGCTAATAAAAAATAATCCTCACAGGAAACAACCAACAAATTAAAATAACTTGAACAAATGGGAATGCGAGAAATTCACTGACTCCAAGTTCATACATGCTACACAATTAAAAACAATTCATCTACGTTCAATACAATATACTATTGGAGAGAGCAGGATGGTTAGTCACAACTGGATCAAAGTCTGATCGCGGATTTTTAAAATTCAAGTGCATAAAACACAGTGCTACCTGTCAGCAATTGCAGATAAATAAAAGCTGGTCGCACTTGCCTAAAGTTAGCCTTTTTCAGAATTGGAGTTATAAAGGACTTTCTTGGAGTTTCATAATAACTACAAAACATCATAAAATGGGTCATGTCCTGTGGAGATTGACCTTTGGAAGTTGCCTAAAATGAGCCTTTTTTAGAATTGGAGTTATAAAGAACTTTCTTTGAGTTTCGTAATAACTACAAAACATCATAAAATGGGTTATGTCCTGTGGAGATTGACCTTCGCAGCCACAGGACAGCAAAGTTTGGCCCTTACTACAGCCCCTCGGAAGAGCAAGAAGGAGGTGAAAAAGGTCAAACCGAAACCTCGATAGCAGGAATCTGTCATACGAGTTTATGAATCCCAGTAGGTAAGACTTGCCCGTCTTGGAGGTTTTTAACATGACGAAGAGTCTTACACTGGGCTTCAGGAGTTCCCTCTCTTCCCTTGCCATAACCCTCTGCTCAGAGAAACTCACCTTTTTAAGGTTCAGGTCTCTCTTCGTTGTCCGGTCCGGATTAGTAAAAAGATCACCTCTCCCCATGCTTGTTAAGGTCACTTCAATGTACTTGAGCCACAGTATTCCCTTAAAAACTGATCAAGCATGCTATCAAAAGAGCATGGTATACACCACGTGAAGATCTCCTAAAGAAAAAAGTCAAACAGCTCTTAGACAGACTGGTCTGTGTGTCGACCTTCGGCCCGCACACCAATAAGTTTCGCCAAATTATTCTAAAGAATTGGCATCTTCTTCAAAACTTTGAATGCCCCTTTAAATGACCGTTATTTGCCATGAAAAAGAATAACACTATTGGGCAACAGATGGTAAGTGTCGACATGACTGTGTCTAGCCAGAAGAAAGACCTATGAGCACAATGGAAACTGAAACCCGTTGAGGGTCACCGTAAGTGCGGCAATTGTTTGGTCGGTGAATTCACAATGGAGGGAACAGAATTCATCCATAATTCTGTTAACTGTACCCATAAAGAAGTCTCTAATTGTAAAACAAAAAATGTTGTGTATGCAGTCATATGCCCGTGCTTTAAAATATATATTGGTAAAACTAACTAGCAAGTAAATCAACGAAATGTGCAGCATCATTCAAGAATTAAAAAGCAGGGAGGCGCTAGGGGGCGCACTGCGTAATGGCTGCCTGAGCTGCAGCTCCGCCGGGCGATCGGCAAATATGTGGTCTCTTGCCGTTCTCGCCCCCGTTACCCGCCAACCAAACACATCGGCAGGTGTGGGAAGATGTGCTGCTATGTCCGAGATCTGAAGCGCACTTCGGATACCGTGTTTTGAGGAGTTTTCTCTGCGTGCAGTGCCTTGGCGCGTTGACTGCCTGACAAGATGGCCACCGCCGAAGGACAAACGCACGGTCAGTGAGGGGCCGACGACACGGAACCACCCTCCTACACCAACGATACCGCTGCGGGGGTAGAGACCTGTTCCCTGTCCCTTCCGGTGTCCGCATCTCGCCCCTTGTCACTGCGGAGGGCCATGTACTGCTGTAAATGCGCCGGACTGGGTGCCTGACAAGATGGCGGCGGCCGGTACCGACGTGAGGGGACTATAGCCGTCTCGCCGGTAGACACGCAACCGTCCCAGGATTGCTGAATTACCGGCATAACCACTGTGCTCTCAGAGGCCTGTGGCACTGCTGACCTGGAGCGCTTGGGGTACCTGTGGCACAGGCTGTGCTGTGGCGGCTGGTCAGCGCGAGGAGGTGAGGACACACAACGAATGCCCATGACCCCAGAGACAGTGAGGCCCGGGCCATAACCAGCTCACCAGCATTCCACAGTCCATCGCTCCACCTGCCCTGGCACAACCGGGTCGCTGACCATACTACACTGCACGGCTGCGTGTGAGGACTGCAGGCGATCTCCCCCATACCCACGTGGTCAGGTGGCTGGAGGTGGTGCCCCCTTCCCAACCTGGAGACAGTACCGAGTGCGACAGCGATACGCCCTGTGCGATACACCACGGCGACCCCTGCTAGAGTCACGAGGGCATCTGGGCCTGCTGGCGGGAAGACAGCATCTCCAACCGGCAACATGGGTAAGCCAGATAAGCAACAGCCGAAACTTTCATTTGAGAACAGAAAGCCGGCGAAACCCACGGACGATGTGGTGGAAGGTAGCGATAATGCTGGGCCTGCGGCCAACAACAACATAGAGAAGATCCTGTTAGCGATACAGTCCAACTTGCAGGATATAAATGGCAAGCTGGACAATCTAACTTGCAGAATGGATGGCATGGCAGCGCGGCAGGAGAAGCATGGCGAGCGTCTGGATGAGGCCGAAACCAGAATCTCCGCGGTTGAGGACGAAGCACGGGCCTCCACTTCCAAGTGCGCAGGTATTGAACGTCTCCTGGAGGTGATCAAAGCGAAGGAGGAGGACTTGGAAGCGCGCTCGAGGCGCAATAACATACGCATTACAGGCCTGCCGGAGACCACCAACACGGGGCGAATGGAGAACTACGTTGAATCCCTGTGCAAAGATCTATTTGGTGCGGAGGCCTTATCGCCACTTTTCATCGTGGAGCGTGCACGTAGGTCACTGGCCCCGAAACCGCCACCAGGCGCCACTCCGAGACCGATAGTGGCGCGGATCCTCAATTACCGCGACAGGGACACGATCCTTCGACTTGCGAGGGAAAAGGGGAAAATCCAACATCAAGGTAACTCCTTGGAGTTCTATCCAGACCACACGGTTGCGGTCCAGCAGGCCCGGAAGGAATACAACACCGTGAAGGCCAAACTGCTAGACCTGAATATTGTGTACTCAATGTTGTATCCAGCGCGACTCCGGGTGGTGTGGCAGGAGAAAGCGATTGTATTGACGTCACCGAAGGCGGCACAAGACTTTATTAAAAAGGTGCAACGCGAGATGAAAGACAGATCGCAAAATGAACAACGCCGGGACTCGGACTGAAGCCGCTGGATTGATTCCAAGCCGACCAGTGGTGAGTTGTGTTGTACTGATCGATTGTGTCAGTTAATACTTGGCCGCTGGTGTCTGCACCGGTTGGCGAACATGGCGCCGACCTCCTGCGTGCTGTGCTGTGGAAATAGTGCCGCACTGACTGGATAACTGGGTGGTAGGCATGTGATGGGGCGGCCGGGACTGTGGCTTATCTGTTTAGTGTAAATATTGACTATGGCTTGTGGCTGCCCCACGCTGCCATGCCCCCCCTCACACTAAGCTGGCTGATAATGGCGGGTCGTTTTGGCGCCATTTTACTGGCTTGTAACAGGCGGAGCAGTTCTCATCCTCCGCATTGACTGCTGTAGCTTATTCTCGTAAGCGTTAACATGAGGTGGCCATGTGGCCTCGATGCACTATGGGTTACTGGACCTTGTGAAAGGTGGGATGACAACCATGCATCAGCTCCTACACGCCTCAATAACTACTAAGACTGAAGTTTGCAAATTTACTATATGGGGCGCTCGGACTACTGGGCATGCTTGTACTGTTTGCTTACATACGTTATAGCATGGCCGCTATTGTCTGCACTGGTGGGACCAACATGGCGCTGATCTCCTGAGAGAAGAGTCGGGTTGCCAGTGCAGCTATGACTGCATATCTGGATGGATGGGACCTGCTGGGGCAATGTGACTGCTGTTCGCTGTGAAGGGTTCACCTTGACTATGGATTGTGGCTGCCCCGCGCTGCCAGCCCCTCCCTCGTGCTATACTGGCTAATAGTGGCGGGCAGCAATGGCGCCATTTGGCGGTTTGAACTGTGAGGGCCGGCTCACTCCGTGTGGGCCACTGGACCATGTGGAATGTAAGCTGCCTACTACGCACTCCCTTTTACACGCCTCGATCAAATGCTACCGTTGATGTTTCAGATGTGCTGTATGAGGCGAACAGCACATCGGGAGGGCTGAGGGATATGTTATTTGCTGTTTGAATAATGAAGTTAAGGTGAGATAGTACTGCACCAGGCATGTCATTATTTTTGCAACGCTGTTGATGTGTTATCGGGGGGCGGTGGGGGTGGCGGTGGATGATCACTTAAATTGCGTACCATACAGTTTATCTAGCATCGCCCGCACCCATCTCTCGGGTGGAGAGTTGTGCTCCTGGCGGACCTCCGGGAGGGTATAACCCACTAAGAGTTTCGATTTGGGCACTGTAGTTATGGTTATGAGTTCAAGGGAATGGTGCACTGAAAGGGTAAGGCTTCGGCAGGTTGGGGTTGCTGGAGTGGGTGGGATAAGGGGTGGGGGGTTGTTTAAGTGTATGCATAGACCGACAGAGTACGATATATCTCTCCTTTTTTGTTCCCCGTTGGTTCTGCCTGCCGCTGTACAGTTTGGGCTTCCTGCTGGGGCGAATCTGGCAAATCCTACACAGTTGACATGGGTGACATTGTCATGTATTGTATTAATCAATTTTGATGGGTTCGAGGGATACGGGTAGGAGAAGCTTGAACATTCTTACTTGGAACATTAGAGGGTTCTCACAACCTCGTAAAATCAGACAGGTCTTCGCCAGCCTGGCGAGATGGAATGTAGACATAGCGTTCCTACAGGAATCACACCTAGCGCCGCACACACACGCTCACTTGGGGTCGAGGTGGGCGGAGGCAGTCTACAGGGCCTCATATTCTTCCTACTCAAGAGGGGTGATCATATTGATAAAGCGAGGGGTGGGCTTTGAGACTCAACATGTTACACAAGACCCATCTGGTAGGTTTGTGTTGGTATCGGGCACACTGAGGGGCCAACGAGTGACGTTGTTGAATGTTTATGGTCCCAACACGGACGCACCGGACTTCTTTCGAGAAGTCTGGGACCACTTGCAAAAACATAATAGCACACACATATTATGTGGTGGTGACTGGAACATGACCCTGCGTGACGGCTTGGACCGCTCATCTAATTCCTTGGAACAACACAAGCAATCGAGCCTAATGGTGGGTCACATGATGAAAGACCTGAGGTTGGCGGATCTCTGGAGGCTGAAACACACTGACGCATCTGGGGCCACGCACATAACAGCTTCACACAACAGCTGGTCCAGGCTGGATTACTGGCTGGGCACCAAAGACCTGGCGCTATGGGTTCATCACCTGCAGGTGCTGCCCCGCACACTATCGGACCACAACCCCGTCCTGCTGCAATTGGAAATCCCACGATACACACCCCCTCCTTTTCAATGGTGCTTTAATTCACGTGCCCTCACGGACACGGTATATGCCGACACCATTAAAAAAGCGATAAAGGACTATTTTGAAATCAATGCTCCGACGACAGACGACTCGTGCCTCCTTTGGGAGGCATTCAAAGCCACGATCAGGAGGGTCTGCATTAGCACCACTATAGGGGTCCTTAAGGATATCAGGGACCAAATACGCAGATGCGAGCAGCAGATGAGGGACCTGGAGTCCCTGTATGAGGCCACTCAGGATGTCTCCCATTTGTCTAAACTGCGCGAAGTACACACTGAACACGCGGACTTTCTTGAGTCCGAAATGAAGTACCTGAATCGCACTCATGTGGCTAGAACCTTTGGAGAGGGGGGTAGGCCTGGGGCTGTATTGGCTCGGAAAATCTGTGAGGGCCGTGGTCCGACAGCAATACTCAGGGTTAAGTCCAGGGAGGGTGTACCGCAAACACATGCCGCGGATATATTGAAATGCTTTGTGGATTCCTTTGGGTCACTCTACCAGTCACAACCCACAGCTCCAGCAGCCGACACGTGTGACTACTTGCACGATGTGGCGATTGGCTGGCTGTCCGATGCGCATAGGGAGTACCTGGCTAGGCCCATCACGGCGGAGGAGGTGACTGAGGTGATAGGATCGCTGCCGAATGGTAAGGCGCCAGGCCCTGATGGGTATACCTCGGAATTTTATAAACAGTATGCGGACATTGTCGCGCCACATTTGGTGGACATGTACGGCACCTCATTTGAAAAAGCGTTGCTCCCCCCCACGTTACGCGAAGCCATGATCATAGCTCTCCTCAAACCGTCTAAAGATCCGGAGGAGTGTGACTCGTACAGGCCACTCTCATTGATAAATGTAGACTCAAAAATCCTTGCGAAACTTATAGCGAAGCGGCTGTCTCCCCTGATGACCAGTCTGGTCCTGCCAGACCAGTCCGGCTTCGTGCCCTCTAGATCAACCACGCATAACACTAGATCCCTGTTCGCACTCTCGCACTACCTTCAACCCTCGGTCAAAGCGGTGGCGGTTATGCTCGACGCTGCAAAAGCGTTCGACTCCATTGAGTGGCGATATATGATCACCGTCCTGAATAGAATGGGGTTCCCTAAACGGTTTGTGCAATGGGTCTCCTTGCTTTATACAAAGCCGTGTGCCAGGATCAGAATCAATGGCTATGTTTCGGATCAATTTGCAATTGAGCGAGGGACGAGGCAAGGCTGCCCGCTCTCGCCTCTACTATTCGCACTGGCACTGGAACCTCTGGCCTGTCTGGTACGGCAGAACTACAAAGACTCGGCGTTACACTTTATAGCCAGGCCGCTTCACATATCGTTATATGCGGACGATATGTTACTCTATGTCCGTGACCCTGAGACTCACCTAAACTCACTACTCAGGGAATACATCAGGTTCGGAGGACACTCAGGGCTGGCTATAAATTGGGCCAAATCCTCCATAATACCCCTCACTGACACCACCTCCCCCTTTGCTGTAGATTTCCCGTTGGAGTGGCAACAGGATCCGATCAGATACCTGGGGGTCATGTACCATAGAGATCCAGAGGAGGTACTACGAGCGAACTACGGTGTGACACTCTCGAAGCTGGAGGACAGCATCCAGCGCTGGATACATTTGCCCCTGTCATTAGCCGACAGGATAGCAATTGTTAAAATGAACGTGTTGCCCAAATTGTTGTACATGTTTAACAACATCCCAATCACGCCGCCACAGGCTATATTCCGCCGCATTAACTCCCTGGTGAGGACCCTGATATGGGCTGGCAAACAGGCCCGTGTAGATTTGCAGACTCTTACACTCCCATTTGCACAGGGTGGTTTCGGTGTGCCTGATTTCCTCTTATACTACCTTTGCGCGCAGGCGCAATACGCGGCATATTGGTACCATGCGGTCCCATACCTCACACATGCGGCTATAGAGGAGAGTGATGCGCATCCTGTTCCCCTCTCGGCAATAATTTCACATACACGACCCCCACTACATGCTAGGGATATTAACACGGTGGATACCACGGTCAAAGCTTGGCACAGGTTGGGGCAGTTGGCTCATAAAACCCCACTGTATGCACCGGCCATGTCCTTACACCATCATCAGGAGCTGTCAGTCACCGGGGAGAGTGTCGGAATGTCCCTGCTGAGTAGAGCTGGTATTGACAGGATGGGGGATGTGTTTCAAGGGGGCACATTCATAGGCCTAGACCAGTTGGGTTATATCCAGAACCAAACTCCCATGTTTCACTTTACATATTACAGACTCACTAGAGCTTTGAGGGAACATTGCCCGACGTTCCCAGCGGAACCAGAATGCCTTGCGCCACTACAATTATTGATCACAACTAACGATTTATCACACCTGGTATCCAGACTTTATACAGCTGCGCAATCAGAATTAGCGGGAAATGCGCTGAAGGCCAAGGGGCGGTGGGATACACTATTAGACGCACCATTGACAGACGAAGAATGGACTAGCACTTGTGCCCTGACACAAATACTGACACCCAACGGCAATTTGAGAATTATTCATTTTAAATTTCTTCACCAAATTTATTACACGCCGACAAAACTGCTTAGATTCGGGTTGCAGGAGGAAGATAGGTGCAAAAGGTGTAATAGGGAGGGTGCGGGCTTTGCACATCTGGCTTGGGACTGCGCCAAGATAGCGAGTTACTGGGTGGAGGTCACGGCCACCTTGTCTATCATTTTGGAGGAGGAGGTGCAGTGTACACCCAAAGTTTGCCTGCTGGGAATAGTGCCACAGTTCAGGGCATTGAAGCGCAAGTTCTGTGCAATAGCCTTATTGTTAGCGAAGAGGCAAGTGGCGCAATGCTGGCACAGTCGTAAGGTGCCAAAGATAAAAACGTGGTTGCATGACATGTCCACCTGTCGTGACAAGCTACAAACTTATGAGGAGCAAATGCCGGCGAAGTCCAGGCCCAAAAATATCTGGGGTTATTTGGAGGAATACCTCGCTTCAATACAGGATGATGAGGAGAACCTACCCCTGGATTGAATCGATAGGGAACATGGGCAGGTGACCGCACATGCATGAGCTAGGTGGCGGCAGGAACTAGGGGGGAACTGGAACTATCATTGCAGCTGAAGTGTGGCAAGTGAGACTGCACTGTATGGTCTAAGTTGGGGAATGTTGTTCTTTTGTTCTTTGTTATAAAATGTGAAAATGTAAGACTCATCCCATATGCCAGCTAGTAGCCATGCGTGAGGCATGCGGGGAGACTCCGCCTCACAATGCAGAGATGTTTATGAGTAACGAACATATCCAATGATGGTTACTGATATTAACGTAGCGAGCCGGCCCCAGGGTTGTAGGCTCATGCTGTGTCAATCGCTTTGTGTTAATAAAGGTCTTACAAAAAAAAAAAAAAAAAAAGAATTAAAAAGCAAGTGTTGACAGCCTCAATGGTTGCGCATTTCACGGAAAAAAAACTGTGAAAATGATTTAAAATGGTCAGTTCTAGCAGAGATTAAGCCGAACACATGAGGAGGCGACATTGAAGCAACCTTATTACAGAAGGAGGCATACCTCATTTTAAAATTCAATAGTACCATCAAAGGTCTGAGTGAAATGTCCGAATTATCCAGAACATAAGATCACTGACTGTAATCACTACAACTCGCAGGATGCAATTCATTGTTGCCAGATGTTTCTATATAAATTCAAGCAATATGCAAATGTGACCGCTAAACATTTCTTAATATTTCTTAATCTTTTACAATATAGGAAGCACCCGTGGCATTGACCTATGCAATCCGGAACAGTCACAAGACTGGAAAAGGGACCACAATATCCATAAACCAGCTCGCACCTCTCCCGAGGTGGGAGGGTCAAAATCAATAGCAACTGGATGTTTCCTTGTCCGTTGCGGCGCGAAAAGAGAAAGGATTCTACTGGAGAGGAAGAAAGACCCGCGTTGAACAAGGCTCACTGATTTAATCAAGTTCTTTATTTGAGGCAGGGCCGGACTGAGAAAAAAAAACGGCCCTGGCAAACTGCTCGGCCGGCCCCCTGGGGGTGCGACCGAGCTCTTTGCCAGGGCCGGTTTTCGGCCGTTTTTAGGTCTCGCGACCTATCAATGCGCGCAAGCGCATTGAGCGGAGCGAGAATTCAAGTACTCAAAAAGCTCGTCAAACCAAGGGCTTTTTGCTGCGGTTTTCTTTGAGTTCACGTGAATCACGTGACCAAACAAGCACACGCATCAGCCTCCCTTCCTCCCTCCTAATTGCATTTTTTCACGGCCGCTCAGCACATCAAAGGGCTTCGCCCAGCGTGCGCTCTGCGGCTTCTCCTCCCCTAATTAATCATGGCTGGCCGGCCGTACTTTCAGTTTCCCGGCCGCTCTTGTTTTATCTCTCACCCACTGTATCTGATTACCTTGCGCTGTGCCTCCGCTGCAACACACAATATCGAACTGCGTCAATGTGACAGTGGTCTTTATATCAAAAATTTACTTTTAGAGATGGGATGTCTTGCGCTCGCCTCAACTAATCGCTTTCACAAGTTTGCTTTTTTCCGCTATTAAAAACCAATCCTCCTGCTACACTTAAACATGGTGTCTCTTTCACTTTACAGCATATCACGCTAGTTCCTCTTTCTTTCAGCGACGCTCCACATTCATTTTCTGTTGCATTTGCGCATTGACACCAAATCCACAGACTGTCTTTTACAATCCTCATGGGGGTGTCAAGTGCTCCTCTCAACCTTCCTTCATGGGTTTGTTTTCCTGACTGCTTTCACAGGATCTTGAAGTTCACGCTGCGACTTTGTCATTGAGCCGGCAAGTCGTCGCCAAAATTATGTTGTAATATGAAGCTCTGGGACTAATAAGCTTGTAATTAAAAGGCTTTATTAAGCTTCATGGTCAGGCGGGACTTCTCCCCACGCCAGCTCAGGGCAAACTGCAGACGAGTAGAACGTCAGGCTCATTTCAGTAACCACTGGAACAAACAAGCATTGGCATAGCCAATAGGTCTCGCTTTTTACTTATAAGGTCCCAAAGGCGAGACCTATTGGCTATGCCAATGCTTGTTGTTACAGGGCTGATTTTGCAGCTATGCTGCATAAACGGCCCTATAACAAAAACGGCCCCCAGGGCCCAAAACCGGCCCCACCCTTGCGGCGCACCGGGGGATTGCCCGGTGCCTGCAATGGCCAGTCCGGGCCTGATTTGAGGAGCTGCGCAGTAGGAGCGGAAATTTGCAAAGACGCGATGATTAAATCAAATGTGCTGATTGCTTTTAGGTAGAAAGTAGACTGCAACTTGGGACCCATTCATTGTGATAACCGCCTGGATAAAGAAAGATAAACAGGTACACTAGTGTTCTTTAGCTGAAGAGCGGCAAGACGCCAAGACGCGATGAGTAAATCACGTGTTTATTGCTTTTAGGCAGAAAGTAATCTACAACGGAGGACCCATTCCACGTGATAATTGCCAGAATAAAGAAAGATAACCAGGTACACTTTATTATTAGTATGGAAGGATATAACTGTACATCGGAGGTTTCCACACACGGAACTAGATCTTTAATGATTGTGCTTTACCCATTTACAGCGTTTTTACCAAAAAGGCTAGAGAATTCCCCCCCCTCCCCCTTTCATTTCCAAGGAATTTTGAAGACTACGCAGACTGGCAGTTCCGAAGAGTAAAGAGTCTACACTGACCAGGTAAAGCATAGTATGTACTACAATTCCACACAGTAGAGAGGAAGGAAGGGAGAAGATCATGTACATAACAGCAATTATTTGTATTATTTTGTAGATTACACCGCCAGAAGCCCTGAAGAGAGCACCATGAGTGTCACTGTAACTCGAAACGTGTCAGCATTTACGCAATCTTTCTACCATTGAGGAAAGGACAATTTATGAACGCAAACAGCCTGGAGGGAGATGTAGCGTTGACACAACCCCAGCTCTGGATAGGCTTGTTCCCAATGTCTAGCATTTCCAATTAGGACTACATGAATCGTATAAGAAGGGATTGCTCCATGTTTGAAATGTGACTGGTGTATCATTGTTTTCAGTTTTATTAACTTTGTATCATTTCATGTGTTTAATGTAGATCACATTGTTTGTTATGTTTATAATTTACTGTGTTGCACTTGTCTGAAACGAATAGTGTATCTTCCATATCAGACTTTTATGAAATGGAGAAAATGATATAATGACATGAAGAAGTAATGGTTGAATAAATAAACGGGCCCCTTGTCTGTCTAAGTAGATAGCAACACATACAATGGTAGCTAGGTCTTTCATTGTGTTACTTCAATAAGGCCCTGTCTAGCTACTGATCTTTGGGCCTACTCTACCCCCTTTCACGCAACTTTTTAAAAGTGGCATTTTCAGACTTCACCATAAGTTTGTATTTTTTATTGTGATTCCAGTAACACCAGATTTGAAGGGTTTCTGTCTTCCCAATTGGAAATACATTTATAGAATATAATAAGGTAATCCCAAAGTTATCCTATGGGAGAAATAGTAGTTAAAAACGACTTTGAGAGTTTATCACTACTAGGACATGTAAAACTTAAAAGTACATGTGCTGGCTTTTAAATACATTGCGCCCTATCTTCTGGGTTGTCCAGGGCCTACCTTAGAGGTGACCGATATGTATAAGGTTTGGGCCTGGCATTTTGCCAGGTCAACATGGCAGTGTAAACTGAACACACAGGCTCTGCAATGGCTGGCCTAAGAGATGGTTAGAGGGCTACTTAAGTGAGTGGCTCAAGTAATGCTGCTGACTCACTAGTAGCATTTAACTTACAGGCCCTTGGCACATATTGTACACTTTACTTGGGACTTATAAGTAAACTAAATATGCTAATAGGGGATGAGCCAATATTACCATGTTTAGGGCAGAGAGTTCAAACACTTTAGCAGTGGTAAAGCGTGCATAGTCCTAATGCCATCAAAAACGAATTCAGCAGTAAGTAGGAGGAAGGGCAGAACGTTTTGACATGATCCTGCAGAAGAGGCCATTTCCTAACACTAACTATTTCCTCCCTTGCTTCATCCAGAGCGTGTCCTGTCCTAGTGCTGCTAACTGCAGATTTTCTCCCAGCCTTGCATCGCTTTACTTTACTCCCTTGTCTGTTGTTTGTCCACAGTCCAGTGCAGTCCATGGGGCTGTTTCCTTTCTAATTGTTTAAAGTTTGTTCCTTCTGTGCCTGCTATCATTTCCCTTACATATTTTATTTGCTTCTACCATAGCTCTTGTATTCGACTCCCAATCTCCTAATTAATCCTCCTTGATAATTTGCCCTTTCTCTGTGTTTCTCCTTCCAGTCTCGAGTTTCCTTGCTGTTCAGTCTCTTGCTTGCTACATTTCCTAGAGCCCTTGTGCTAGCCTTGCATGTTCTCTAGTTTTTGTTGATACCTTGCACTAATATCACCCTTTTGTCTTGTGGTTCTATGCTTACAATTTCCTTTGTCTATCTATGCTAGTTTGTGTACAGCTGTTTTCTCTCTGCTCTTCACCTTGTACTCCTCCTGCACTCTCAGTGTCTTCTAAGTGTAGTATTTTATCTCCACTGTTGTATAAGGGTATTCCTTTCGTACAGTGGCTGGCTCCTGGCTCCCAGGAGGCAATTCTTGCCCATCCTTTATCTTAAGTTACAGGTAGTATTAAATGCTTTAACTGTGGTAGTGTGACACTCTGTTTTTTTAGGACTCTCCACTATGTCTTCTGTTGGACCCATAGGGGCTTGTGGCGTGTATATCTGTACAATCCTTGTTAGCGCCATACCAGTGGCTGTTTGTCTATACGGTACACAAGGGGGCTGCCTATTCAAACTAAAACGTGACTCCTTCTCCAAATACTTGGTAGACTTTACAGCCATTACTTGTAAACAAGGGATCTTAGCATCTTGTTTGCATGAAATAGCTGTAATATCACTTGAGCAGCAGAAGTGGATTCCACTGACTGTGCCTGTACTGCACACATGTGAAGGCAAGGGCTGTGCAGCCTAGCCTCACGTTTACAATGTATTAGGTGATATGCTGCATTAGCCTCAGGCAATGCAGCAGGTAAGCAAATGGAGCGTCAGTGGGGCTGGTCAGTCATCAGCCCTTATGACCTATTAAAAGCAGGGTTAGAAAAGGAGAACCGATCTCCTGCCCTATCCCTAATGTTGATAGAACAGAAGCTCATGCGGATGTCTGGGACAAGTGAAGCTGTCAATCATGACAGCTTCTGCTTGTACCTTGCGGTGTGCTGTGTGAGGAGCCAAGACTCTTGGAGCTAGGAGCATGCAATGCATCGATTTCATTAGTGTCTCAGGGTAAGTATCAGTAACTCTGTGTGTGTTTTTACATTTGTGATCTGAGACATGTTTATATGTATTTACAAATGAGAGAACGTTTTTGTAAAATCTATATAAAACATAACGCACTGAGGCTAATTAAATGCTGTTTCCTCATTTTGTTGTTTATCGGAACTTTCAAAACACTTGGCGAAACTCTCCAATGCGTTTATTTTTACACGGCTCGGCCAAGAGTCAAGACAGTTATACTATGGAACTGCAGGGATCTGTGCCCTGGGGAGCAGAGGACTCCTCCCACTCTGACAAAGGTAGATGTCAGAGAGCGCCCCACTCTTCATTCACACTATGTAGATACAGAAGAGCATACGATGACATTACAGCATGTGCAGCCGCAGCAGCGCTCTCAGGGCCTGATTCACAAACGTACACCTTTGTGTACCTTTAGGATTGTTTGCTATTCACGAAGGGATTTACGAGTAGTATCTTTGAATAAAATGATAGGGCAGTCCTGTCTTTTTATGTGCAGAAACTCCGCACTCATAAAGGTACTACTAGCAAACAGCAAACAATCGTAAACATGCACAAAGGTGTATGTTTGTTTACCTTTGTGAATCAGGCCCTCGGAGTCTATTCTTCAAGTGCACACAATAGACCATGAGCCCAGAGCTACACTTCAGAAATACAATGGGGCAAGCCAGGGCTCGAGTACAGGGTAGACATGGGTAGGCGCTGTCTACACACTATTTTCAGAAGGTAGATGCCGTCTACCTTGCCAAGAAGTTGGGCCCCACAGAAATATGCTGAACCCATCCTGGTTTCATTTTCTGACACTGGAACACTTTCAGCAGCGCATACACGTTGTCTGTTTTTGCTCCGAGCAGCAAGGTGCAGGCGGGGAAGGGGCTGATCAGATGCAAGCTGGGCCCATAACATAGGCCAAAGTTAAGGGGCCATTAGGGCTCCTTTTGTTGGAGTATCCTTGCTGGGAGTTGCAGGAGGCTCACACCTGGATGAAGTGGAGGGGAAACAAAGGCATGCATCGCATCACTTCACAGGTACTTAAGTTGGAAATGCTTTTGACTTCGGCAGTCTCTTTATATAGGAGATCAAGATGCATGCACTAGAAATGTCAGATGTGTTAGTCACCCCAGTATTTACACAAATAACGATTTAAATACCAACATGTTGTTTTATTTCTTTTCCAGCGCCTTAGCACTACAGGGATAAAACAAAACAGTGGTGTTTAAATTATTATTTGTGTATGTGTGATGTAAAGCACTCTGACACCCTGCATTGGGATGAGTAGTGCTACTACTCATTCCAATGCAGGGTGTCAGAGTGCTTTACATCACAACTACAGATTATACATTGACAATAAATCCTGTGTGTGTACATCAATATAAAGGATCTGTTACATAAGACAGTGATGGTTGCAAGGCGTGGGAGCCACATGTCCTTCCTACCTCACGGCGCTATATTAAAAGGATTACAATTTAGGAACTGCAAGTAACAAAAGGATCTCTATCTTAAAACAGTAACCCACTTACCCATTAACTAGAATAAAAATCTGTCATCTGTTTGTTACATAATTTGCTCTGCAGGAAACATATTAACCCTCTATGCTACTTTGATTTCAAAACTAGGACTGGACAAAACACAGATCTCACCAGAAAATACATTATCCTCCAGAGTTATCTTACCATTATTATTATTCCCTGAGATTTACCTGGCACACAAATAAGCAGAAAAGATTAACTGTCACATGTCTCCTAGTTGCCACTTTCTTTGTGGCAAGGTTTAAGAAAATAAAAATACAAGTTGAGGCCCAAATTTTGCATCTGGGTTGCGTCAATATTTTGACACAACCCCAATGCAAAATTTGTTAAATATTGTAATGAGCACAAATGTAATCATGATAGACCTGCTAAACATATGTGAGGTTTTAAGATCTGATCTCATTTCCTGTGAGTTCATAGGCTGTGCTGCCACTTCCTGTGATGTCACTTCCTGTAATGTCACACACCGTGATGTCACTTCCTGTGATGTCATGCACAGTGATGTCACTCTCATTCTTCCTGAACTTGGTGAGTCCCCCCCACTTCTTTTTTTAGGACTTGAGCCCTGGAGCAAGCACCTGCTGTGGTGTGCCCACAGTCTGCATCCAGATACACCCGCACACCACTTACTTTTATTTTACACATTTGTCTGCAAGTCATTTTACAAACTACTAGGGAATTCACATGAATTCTACCTTTTGTTGTTAATCTTTTTATTAATTTGTTATATTATTATGACAAACTGTACATAAGTTTTACATATGTATCCAACTGAAACTTGCAAGAGTTACTTTTGTACATACATCAGCTGGTCTATTGTACCGCAGTATGAGCATAAAGTATGGTCATGTCAACAATTTGCTGTACAGTGCATAGTTACCACTCTTGTTGTCTCTGTACTTTTACATGTCGAGGACTGTTATGCAACTGCATTACTTTACATCCTTTTACTTTTACTTTTCCTTTATTGCTTACGACTTTTTTAACGCTGCTCAACCCCTCTAAGCTAAGCATAGATTGTACATTGTTGCCATTGACTGACTGTTATTATGCATGCTAACAGAGTAAATTGTGGGGAAGGGTCATAATATAACAAGAACAAATGATACATGATGATTTTTAAACTGAGTTGTGACTGCTGTATCTGAGGCACCCCAGTTTCATGTCGTACAGAGTATGATATACTTGGCTAGCATCTACGTCCACTTGTTTGTTATGCTGTGAGGGAGCCCGCCCAGCGCTACTAATTGCCCGTCTGCTTTATGTCTGAATCTGCATCTTGGTCTGGTTTAATTTGTGCCCCTGTCCATCTCGTCATTGTTAATATTGGGGCCGAAGTAGTCTCATCATTATTATCAATGCGTGAGAGAGTTGTTAGGATCTCATCCTTGTTGTTAGCGATTGGGGTCTTTTGAATTCCCAGCGCGTCCTCTCTGTGAAGTGCCACACTTTCTGCTTTTGCCCAGGTGTCCATTGAGTCTCTTCACATTGCGATTTTTGGGGGAAGAGAGGCTTTCCATTTTTTGGTAATTAGTCTCATTGCTACTACCATTCCTAGGTCTATTTATTTTTTAAGGTTTTATATAGCGCAAACATGACCCTTGCGGGTATCAGAGCGCTTCACATGAGTAGAGAATGGGAAACAAAAGAAACACAGGGGACATAATTAAGACTTGTAGTACAGTTCTCAGTTGCGTAAATGCATATGTACAATATTTCATGAACATTTCCTTAAAAGTATGGATTTTACTTCGTTTTTAAAAGAGGTAAACTAAGGGTTCCGTCTGGTTTCAGGGGGTAGTGCGTTCCAAATCCTAGGGGCGATTCCAAAGAAGGCCCGGTTGTATGTTTTCTTTTCGGCAAAGCATTGAGGTTTCAGTACAAGATTGCTGGTACTTCTGGAGGATCTGTTTCCACAGGAGAGCAACAATTTTTGAGCCAAGCATCTCGGTGCATTGTTATGTAAGGCTTTGTAGGTCATGCAAGCGATTTTTAGTTGAATTTTGGTTTCGAAAGGAAGCCAGTTAAGAGCTCTATGGTCGGGGGTAAAATGACAATTTCTTTTTGAGCCCATGATTAAGCTATCCGCTGAATTGAGCGAGGCTCCTGAAGGGGCTGTTGATGATATGGGAAGACCGCATAGCGTTCCACTTCTGTCTCTCTAGGTCTAGGTCTAGGAATCGGGAAGTGACTTTTTGTTGTTCCGATTCCTGTGGTATAAGTGCAGTATGTATGTGGACCATTCAGGGGAGAGGTCTCTGCTTGTGCAGTGTGCTAGGTCTTCCATTACTTCTCTCCACTATTAGACTAGTGTGGGACACCCCCAAAGCATATGTAGTAAGTCCACATTCTAGGGATGTACATTGTTTTGCAAAACTGAATTCTATTCCGCATTTGAGAGTTGACGACCTGCTATGGTGTTCCAATGCTGCCTAAGGTATGACAGGTCGGCAGCTGTATGTTGTCGCAGCGAGGCTATGAACCATTTAGTTAAGTGCCTCCCTTGGCCCGAACGTGTATATATTGTACCGTGAGGTGCATGTTTGGTTCTGTGGATAAATCGCCTCATTTGGTAGTTCATGCTGCCATGAGAGAACGGTGTAGTAGGAATTGCCCAGGGGCAATCCCCCTTTCTCTACGAGTGTGGTATATGGTTGCAGTTCCCCATCGAGGTATAGATCTCCTAGCTCCTGGATTCCTGCGTCCCGCCATTTTTGCAATTCGGCTGCTGAGGTAACTGCAGCACCCCTGTGCGTTCCTTCCAATGGGAGGGCCGGAGTGTATGGGGCGAATGTTTGACTTATGTATAGTGCTCCGCGGAAGCATTTGTGCTCCACTCACAGTAGCAACACGTTTGGGGGTCTGGCTTTGGTGCAAGGGTGGAATAGCCTCAGCAGGTCAGAGAGTTGCACAAGAGGTAGTGTGGTTGCCGTGTCTTCCATATGTCTGTCCTCTAACCACCCAGCTACCCACTGCAGTTGGGCAGCCAGGTAGTACTGCTCTAGGTTTGGGATAGCTAGACCTACTTGATCTGTGAGTGGATACAACTTTTTAATTGCTAATCGGTGCCATGAATTACCCCATATGAAATCCCGGATCGGAGCCTCTAAGGGGGCAAAATAAGATGGGGGACTTATATTGGGAAGTTCGTGAAGTACTATAAGAGCCGGGGAAGGATTACCATCTTTACCAGTGCCACCCTTCCCGTAATTGACAGCAGCAGCATTTTGAAGAAGGACATTTGGGACCTGACTGCTGGCGGGTTGCGGTATACTTGTATCGCGAGATAACGAGATGTGGTTTCGTGCCATTTAACTCTTTCTCCGTTCAGGGAGTAAACAGGGTCTGCATTGTTCTCGCTGAAGGAATACAGGCTAGACTTATGGACATTCACCCTAAGACCTGATATTTTAGCCAATCTATCAAGTATAAGAGACTATCGGTGGGTTGTTTGACGGGTGTCCCTTATGTACAGCAGGAGGTCATCTGCGTATAACGATATAACATGCGTACCATCTCCTAGTATGATACCCTCCCTCACCTCTGATCTGAGAGTTTCTGCGAGTGGCTTCAGTGCTAAAGCCAAAAAAAGTGTGGCACCCCTGCCTGATCCCTCTGTGCACCTCTACTGATTACGACATATAAGAGCCTGTTTTTACCTTTACCGTTGGCATGTCGTACAGCAGTCAAACCATGCCAGTAAAATACTCTCCCAATTCGTATTTGTCTAGAACCGTGAACAGAATCCCCATTCTAGTGTATCAAAGGCATTCTCCAGGTCCAAGACCAGACGTTCTGCAGGTGACCAGCGACTGTGCGAGTAAGCAGCAAGCCTGAAGAAATGTCTCAGGTTTAATGAGGTGCTCCTGGAGGGTATGATTCCATTCTAGGCTGCGTGTACTAATGTGAGCATTATTTGTGTAAGTCTGTCGGCCAGTATCTTTGTAAGTATTTTTTTATCGACTTTTAAGAGGGCTAACTGTCTGTAAGATCCCATGTCTGTGGGATCTTTGTCTGGTTTGGGTAGGGGTGCCAGTCTTGCTTCCCGCATGGATGGGGGAAGCCGTTGCACATTGGTTGCTTCTGTGTACAGTGTATGTAGGTGGGGGAGTAGTGTTGTGGTGCATTCTTAATAGAACTCTCCTGGAAGGCGGTTTGGCCAGGTGTCTCCCCAATAGCAAGGGCCATAATTGCGGTTCTAATTACTTTGGGCATTATTTGTGCGTCTAACTGCAGTCTCTGGTCTGACGTTGTTTCGGGCAGTAGTACCGAGTCTAGGAACTCTGAAAGTAATCTGTCGTTCAATGGTCAAAGGGACTGGTACAATTTAGTGTAGTGCCTGGTCATTGCCTCATGTATTTCATGTTGTGTATAGACTAGTTGCCCTGTCTCGGTGCATATGGCTTCTATGGGGTGACTAATTTGTTCTTGATGAAGGAGCCATGCTAGCATTTTTGCCTGCGTGGTCTGCAGTGGCGTGCGTACGAGCTGAAAGCGCTGCATAATTATGGCAGCGTAGCCGCTTCAGTAAGTCTGTGTGTTCTGATCTTAGTGTGTCTAGTTTCCTAGTGTTTGGGTTGCCCTCTGATTGCTTGGTTTTTTGCCCCTGCAGTTGCCATTCTATTTGGTAAAGCTGATAGTTGAGATGTTTATTTATTTATTTAGTTAAATTTATGTGTCAGCGCTACAGCCACCCAAAAAGGGTTTCCCGGCACCAAGAAAGGACAGCAGAAAGAGAGGTGAGACCTACTGGCTGAAAAGCCATGTCTTAAGAGACTTACGGAACAGAAGTAAATTGGATTGCGTGCAAACGGATAAAGGCAGAGCATTCCATAAGACCGGACCTAAATAAGCAAAGGAACGCCCTCCCATGCGGGAAAGTCTGATCTTCGGGACTTGGAATTTCGCTTGCGTGGAGGAACGAAGGTGCGCGAAGGAACATAGAGATAGGCTAAGTTTTGTAGGTAGCGGGGGGACTTAGCATGCTTGATACGAAACAGGTAGGTGAGGGCCTTAAACACAACCCGTTTCTCTACCGACAGCCAGTGGAGGTTCCCCAGCAGTCTGGAGGACGATGCAGTTCTGGAAGCTCGGCAAAGCAATCTGGCAGCAGCGTTTTGCACTCGCTGCAGCTTACGCTTTACATCTTTGTTGACTCCCTGATAGAGGATGTTCCCATAATCCAGCCGAGATGTAACAAGGGCCTGGACTACGGTACGCTGGGTATGATCTGGTAGCATCCATACAATCTTCCTCCACCATTTTAAAATGGTGGCCCCAACCTTGGTGACTTGCTGACGCATGGATAGTAAATCGTCAATGATAAAGCCAAGGTTGCGTACCTGGGTGGAAGGTTGTTGAAGCATACCCATTTCTGAGGGTCAATGTTGGGGGCCGCAAAGAGCTCTATCTTTACCCAGAACCAAGACCTCCGTTTTTTCGCCATTAAGTTTTAATAGATTGGCGTTCATCCAGGCCACAACATTGCTGAGGCCTGTCCTGAGAGCAGAAGGCTCTGAGGTCTTGCCCGCTGAGAGAGAGAAAATGATCTGGGTGTCGTCAGCGTAAGAAAATAACGTCAGCCCGGATTCCTCTACCATAACTGCCAAGGGTCTAACATAAATGTTAAAAAGCAGGGGGCTTAGAATTGAACCCTGTGGGACTCCATAAGGGGAAGAGTATGGCTTGGATTTGGCGGTGGATGAAAAAACCTGAAAGGTACGGTTAGAAAGAAAAGACACAAGCCAGTTCAGGGCAGCCCCAGTGACCCCGGAAGATTCAAGGGACTTTATAAGTACGGTGTGCAAGAACATATCAAGGGCCATTGTTTCACCTGCATCCAGGTTCTGTCGAAGCATTTCAGTAACCCCTAAAAGTGTGGACTCAGTAGAATAACCGGTCCTTAAACCGGATTGAGACGGATGTAAGAGCCCGTTGGTTTCGATGAACCTCGATAGATTTCCACATGTTCCAAGTGGCTCCCAAACTGTGTCCCCTGAGGGTCACCTTGAAGGCAGCCCAATCCATAATAGGTTCTTCTGCTGTGTGTTCATTTATCTCAAAGTATTCCAATATGGATGTCCCTAGGGACGCACAAAATGCCTTGTCTTCTAATGCTACTGGTTGTAGGCACCAGATAGGCACTGGGGAAAGGCTTTGTCCCATGTGAGTTGCAGGAGCTGTGGATTATGGTCAGAGTGCGTGCGCCCTAGATATTCTGTGTGCTTAATGAGTGGGAGTAGAGAGGATGATACCACCATAAGTTCAAGACGAACGTGTAGATCGTGCACTGGGGCGTAAAAAGAGTATACTCGTGTCCCGGGATTGAGGGCCCTCCATATATCTTCTATCTGCATTGGACGTTGTTGCGGCACATGACAGAGGGGGATATGACCTGTCTGAGTCTACGTCTAATACTGAATTGAAGTCTCCCCCTATCAGTCAAGGGAGCTCACTCCAGTTAGCCAGTATTCCAGAAAGTTTCCTGAGGAATGAGTTTTGTTCTACATTTGGGGCGTATATTGAACCTAGAAGTAAGGCTTGATCATTCAGCGTGTCCCTTACAAACACGTACCTCCCTTCCGGGTCCATAACCCCCTTCGACTACTTTGTGTGTTAAGCCAGACTTGATCCATAGCATTGCTCCCCTAGCTTGTGAGGAGTAATTAGTGCTGTATATTTGTCCTCTCCATCATTTGCGCAGTAGGGTTGCTTCTACCTCGGTGAGGTGTTTTTCTTCTAATAGTGTGATGCTAGCATGACTACGTAGGAGGTATGTATATATTGTGTATCTACGCCTGGGCGTGTGTATGCCCTTACATTCCAGGTCTGGATATTATTTTGCGCCATGTACGCATTTTGCGCTTCCTTACCTTAGGAGAGCTTTGGAAGCTATCATGGTCCAGGGCGCCCAGCTGGGTATTCAGCAACAGAGAAGACATATCAGGGAATGGGGGTTTAACTGAGTAATGTAAAACTCGAATAGGGCAAGATTGTGGTCAATGCTCGTCCAAACTGTGGGTCCTAACAGTAGCAACTGTCATGTTGGGAATTACCTAATTCAGGGTGACGTCTGCTGTGTTTGTGTGCGTTGGAGCGTGCCTCATTCTGAGCAATAGTAATAACCAGGGTTCCTGCCCTTCCTTGGTACGTGTTAAGCGTGTGGCTATTATGGTGAGGAGTGCATACTGTGACAAGGGTGTGCTGCATTATTGTCCCACCTGCTTGGGGCGTGAGGTGTCTGTGTGTGTCTCTGCGAATTACATACTTTGCTGTGCACCTTCTTGCAGTGCTTATACTGGCCTTAAAAGGATACGTTGTACTGTGTATTTGTCCATTGTCAATATCATGTCCTCCGATGTTTGCGGCGTGATATTGGGCAACTGAATGGTGTCCCTGTCTTCGGAACCGGTCGGTGATGAGTTAGTGGAGCTTCGGGAACAGGCTAAGTGTGCATCCAACTCAGAGGGCTGTGAGGCACTTTGGATGGTTGTGGCCACTAGACGGGCCTCTTGGTGCACTGTCATCCTTTGTTCCTTGTCTTGAATGGCCACCGGCATTCTTTGCTACTTGTTTGTCCCTGTTCCCCTTTGATTGCCAATTGTCCAACACTGGTGGAAGGTCTGTCCTCCTCATCGTCATCATCCCCTGGAACACCGAGGTTGAAACAGAATAATAATTGACCTGGCATAAGATGTGGTACAACACAAGGGTTGGATTAACTGTACTTTTCATCATCAGATGACGCACATGTGACCTGGTCTCGGTACCCCTAGAAGTGACAGCTCACACCATAGCACTGAGGTGTTAAACAGAGATGTACATTGCATAAGCATACTCACAGGCTCCACCCTCAGCTTAGCGATCCCCCCTGATGTCAACTGCTGAACCATGCTCCTCATAGGTTTTGTTGACGAAGCCGTCCCCGATCCAGCAGCTGTAGAGGGAAGTGACACCATACTCAATTATCTGCATTACTAATTTACAAACAGGCAAATGTGACACTTATAATATGTATGTAATTTTGTAAACAACGACTGCAGACTCTATGCAGAAGGGGATGTTGAACTTTGTCATGGTTTTGTAATCTATGATAGGGAAACACTTGATGCCACAATTACCTGATGGCAGGTACGGGAGGGTTTCACTGCTGCAGCCAGGATGTCATGCATTCCCTGGGATGGTGTTGTACGCTGCACTGGTGTTATCCTGTCAGCAGCTGTGATGAGACATACATGTCCATATTTCAGTACACCAGATGGTAGCTATGAGCTAGCATGTATTTGTTATTCTAAATGACCATTGACAGGATATTCATGGCCAATGTGCAGCATGTTTACCTCATGGACTTTACATGTGGGCCCCTGCTCACATGCAGCAATTGCCAGCGATTAACTCAGCACTGACATCAATGAGATTACACACCAACAGACAAACCTGTATGAGAAGGTTACTGATATGTGAAGGAATGGGATAAATTATCAGGACTCCTCCGCATTACATTTATTACACCTTCACCTTTAAGACTAACATGTTTTGTGAGTATAATGTCTGTTGACAAGTCGAAAGGAGTGTACATCACCAGGCAGAACAGTTTCACATTTGCACATCAGTTCAAACATTGCATTTCAGAGCTCATTTGTGCTGCAAAACCCATGAAGTCACAAATCCCTTTTTGGAATGAGAGATCACACATTTGTTATGTCCATCCTTTGAGTGTCCTCTGTTGCCGTACTCCATTTCCAACATCATGGCAGTACTTAGCTGACAACGGATGATGTCTATATAGCAGACATCCTAACCTCATATGTCAATCACTCACTTAAATAGATGAATACATTAGAAGAGGAGGCCAACAGAATGCAACATTTGACTAGGATCCTACATTGTGGCTAAGTTTAGAAGCTTTGATGGTTGCCGCCTACACTGGATTTGCGTTGTGCTTTTCAGCCAAGTGATTTTAAAATTTCACTTCCTGAAGATTTACATTAGAAGCCCATATACCCATCTCAAAAGAACCCAACTGGCATTAGTGCGAGCCTCATCTAAACTAATTTCCATATGATTTTACCATTGATATTTTGCAAGAGAGTTTTCATATCATTGAATTACGATCCAGTTGTGTCTAGGACATTTCAAATGACACTATGTACTATTTCATGTCCATTCTGCACTCAATTGGCATACATTTTGTGTCATCCTTTCAGTAGCCACCATTGTGTGATCCGGTATGTGGTTAAATGCCAAGTGTAAGCATATTGTGATGCGGGACAACAGTGATCTAAAACACATACAACATACAGTGGAGATTAAAGGCACTTTTTTTTGTAGATTTATATAGCGCAAACTCGCCCTGAAGGTATTGGAGTGCTTTACACGAACACTGGTTACGTTACACGAGGACATATTCATTTTTTTTTTGGTAGGCATGAGGAGATTAAGTGATTGGCTCAGAATCACGGGATATGGACCCAACCCGAGGTCTAAAGTTGGCAATCTAGTTGTCAGACCACATCCTTTCATGAACATTCAGGTACATTATTCTTGGGTTTACTTACCATGGTTAATCAAAAAACAAAATATGAGAAGGGTCTAAGGGACTAATTTTAAAGACCAACTAACATCCTATCCCCTAGTCTAGCTAACAAAAAATACAACCGGGATGCTAAGGGTCTAAATGTGACAACTACAATCAACCAAGTACTCTCAAGTGTAAAGAAAGGTAGATTGTATGAGGAGAGGAAAAGAGAAAACAGTGTAAGGTGATACCCATCAAACCACCCATTGGCGGAGTCTCATCATCTGGGTTTAGTTTGGAGACTGGTATCTGTTGAGTACCTCTTCATTGATATATAGAGAAATATTCATAACAGATCCACCAGTGATGGAAAACCAGCAAAAAGTATAGACAGGATGGATGAGGGTAATGTTGCAGTGCTCAGAAAAAGTGAAAGTGAAAAAAGTTAAGATTACCTAGTATGATGCCAAATAAACAACTTTATTGGATGTGGTCATCATACTGGCAAGATTAAAAGCAGAGTGAAGATAGTGTATGTAGCAAATATCACTATCTGATGTAGAGATAAGTCGGTCAACATGTTTCAGCCTCTCCAGGCTTTCGTCAGGACCTTTTATAAACACACTACTGCAACTGTGAACAAATATAGATGACCTACCAAGTAAACCCAGAGTTTTGTTGGTGGTTTCACCTCATAAAGTGAACTCTCCTGAAATAAAAAACACAGTCATACAATTATAGATGTACTTTCATAAATGTAATGAGTGAAAAAAACCATCAATAGAGTATCCACATTGTTAAATTTTCAGTTGGATAAACTCACCCAAATTTGATATGGAAGTTGCCTCACCTCGCCTGGCACTCGCTCAGGTTAAAGAGAGGCCCCGCTCTATAAAAATGAGAGGGAAGTGACAATATTTTATTTTATTTAATTCAATTGTACTGCTTATATTGATCAACTTCAAGCAGAACACTGTAACTGGTAAGAATAAACACAAAGGAAGGGGAAACGCTGGGGCCAGCATGAGATGACAAACAGCCGGTTATAAAAAAAGGAGTTGAAATATCACTTAACTCCATCTCTAGCAAAGGGCTACTATGGTTAAAATAGCAAAAAGATCACAGCAATAGTTCGATAAAAAGGCATCACCAGTAACTAGGAAGCCGCCATCAAACTATACACAAAACTGTGTCTAAACACCATAGGAACCCAAACACCCACCTGTCCGTCGGTGCCTCCTGCATCCATCTGAGCCGAGGGGAAGGTAGGAGGCATACCGATGCGCCATGTTAAGAAGGTACATAACGGACCAGGAAGGGAACTGTGGTTTCTGTGTCCTGATTGGTTAAGACACATGAAACCAAAGAAAAAAATTCATGAGCTATGGTCTCTGTGTCCTGATTGGTTGGGACACATAAGACCGGAAAGAGACGAGCAAGGCAGGAAGCGTTCGCCATGCTATTCCGTCTCGAGATGTCTATTCTTCCGGTGAAAAAAGAAGAACTGGATTTAAGGAGCCTTAACTCCTACACAAACGGAATGAAGCAAACCTTGAATATGGAAAAAAGTCAAAAAGTAAGCAAGTAAACATAAAGGGTACAGTGCGTCTCTGGCTAAAAGCGATTGGCTTTACCGTAAGTGCGGTAATGCGGACCAGAAAGGAAACATCCCTTTCTTTCACGCGATTGATTGCTTCTAGCACACCGGAAAGGGAAGTGAAGGGGCCAACAGCTATGCCCGCCAACTGTAGTGTCGAGAGTGCCTCATTTGCGGATAATTTAAGAGGCATTGCCGATTACTTATCTTGCTTGGCGTTTGTCATTAGTTCTCGAAGAAGGCATCTTAGGTATGTTTATAATATGTGATAGTAAAGCGTCTCTGGCTAAAAGCTATTGGAATGCTTCCGACTATACCGTAAGTGCGGTGATGCGGACCAGAAAGGGAGCAACCCTGTCTTTCACGCGATTGGTTGCTTATAGCACAGCGGAATGGAAGTAAAATGGAAAAGGGCCAACAGCTATGCCCGCAATCTGTAGTGCCAAGAGAGCCACATTTGCGGATTGTTTGAGAGGCCTTACCGATTATTTGTCTTGTTTAGCGTTTATCATTAGTTTACAAAAAGGCATCTCAGGTATGTTTATAATTTGTAATAGTAAAGATGATCAGAATTTCTTGTCACCTTGTTGATAGAAATTTTCAACTAGTGATACTGATCCTGTACAAAAATGTACAAAAAACCCCAACCTCAAATGCCAAAAAATAGTGACAGTCATAATAATGGCACATTTAGTTGATATAATCTAGGAAAAGAGTATATAGGTGGGGGGTATCTAATCTGTCCTTATGAGGACTGCCCCCAGTGATCAAGGACATCACAAGAAACTGTTGTCAGTTCTCAGACCACGAGGAAAGTAATAGCACGATGTTGAGTCTGCAAAATAGATCTCATAATAGTCTCACCCAAGGTGTTTAAGAAGACTATGTTTAAAGAGACTACTTCAGGAAAAACGATTGGCAGATATCAAAGAATCAAAGTTGGACCCAAGGGATGTCGTCATTTAATCCTGTGGTGTCACACTTAAGCTTAAAGATCCATTTTTGTTCTCTGATGAACAGGTATTTTGAGATATTACTGACATGTGAGGGAATAAACGGCTGTTCTAAGATTAGCCATTCCATGTCATCAGCCGAATGTTTCATTCTCATGAAGTGGCTAGTGAGACTAGTAGCCTGTTTGTTTCGCCTGATTGTACTTTTGTGTTCCTGAATTCTTAGTTTCACTTTCCTTGTCGTCATTCCAACATAGCATAGTGAACAGGGACATCTGATCAAGTATATGACCCCTTCACTATTGCAATTAGTGTGTTTCTTGAGTATCCAAGGACGTGTTGTACCAATATCCACTGTGAGGGTTTTCTTGGTTTGTGGACACACCGAACAGGTGCCACAAGGATAATGTCCTTGGACTGGAGATGAATTCCAGAGTGTTGTGGTGGAATTATGAGCTGTGGATCGCGGTCTGGTGTGTACTAGCTCATCCCTTAAGTTAGAACTCCTCTTAAAAGAGAACAACGGTGGTGGAAGAACGTCTTTGTCTGCGGTCCCAAGAATACGCCAATTTCTCCGTATGATTTTTTGTACCTGCGTGGATACTGTGCTAAAAGTAGTCACAAATGTAAGGCGCTCCATTGGTGGTTTTGCCACAGGTGGAGCTAGCAAGACTGATCGTGGATTGTTGGAGGCCCTCTTGCACGATCTTCTGACTAGTTTACTTGGATACAGGCGTCGTTTTAGTTTGGAACACAGATCTTCCGCCTGAACTTGAAAATCTGATTTATCTGAACAGTTCCTTTGGACTCTTAGAAATTGTCCGAAAGGTAGGTTCTCTCTTAGAGAGCGTGGATGGTAGCTGTCAAATCTCAGGACAGAATTCCTGGACATGGGCTTACGGTAAAGTTTACTAGCTAAGTGGCCATCCTACCCTCAGGATGGCCTCTAAGAGTCCAAAGGAACTGTTCAGATAAATCAGATTTTAAAGTTCAGGCGGAAGATCTGTGTTCCAAACTAAAACGACGCCTGTATCCAAGTAAACTAGTCAGAAGATCATGCAAGAGGGCCTCCAACAATCCACGATCAGTCTTGCTAGCTCCACCTGTGGCAAAACCACCAATGGAGAGCCTTACATTTGTGACTACTTTTAGCACAGTATCCACGCAGGTACAAAAAATCATACGGAGAAATTGGTGTATTCTTGGGACCGCAGACAAAGACGTTCTTCCACCACCGTTGTTCTCTTTTAAGAGGAGTTCTAACTTAAGGGATGAGCTAGTACACACCAGACCGCGATCCACAGCTCATAATTCCACCACAACACTCTGGAATTCATCTCCAGTCCAAGGACATTATCCTTGTGGCACCTGTTCGGTGTGTCCACAAACCAAGAAAACCCTCACAGTGGATATTGGTACAACACGTCCTTGGATACTAAAGAAACACACTACTTGCAATAGTGAAGGGGTCATATACTTGATCAGATGTCCCTGTTCACTATGCTATGTTGGAATGACGACAAGGAAAGTGAAACTAAGAATTCAGGAACACAAAAGTACAATCAGGCGAAACAAACAGGCTACTCGTCTCACTAGCCACTTCATGAGAATGAAACATTCGGCTGATGACATGGAATGGCTAATCTTAGAACAGCCGTTTATTCCCTCACATGTCAGTAATATCTCAAAATACCTGTTCATCAGAGAACAAAAATGGATCTTTAAGCTTAAGTGTGACACCACGGGATTAAGTGACATCCCTTGGGTCCAACTTTGATTCTTTGATATCTGCCAATCGTTATTCCTGAAGTAGTCTCTTTAAACATAGTCTTCTTAAACACCTTGGGTGAGACTATTATGAGATCTATTTTGCAGACTCAACATCGTGCTATTACTTTCCTCGTGGTCTGAGAACTGACAACAGTTTCTTGTGATGTCCTTGATCACTGGGGGCAGTCCTCATAAGGACAGATTAGATACCCCCCACCTATATACTCTTTTCCTAGATTATATCAACAAAAATGTGCCATTATTATGACTGTCACAATTTTTTGGCATTTGAGGTTGGGGTTTTTTGTACATTTTTGTACAGGATCAGTATCACTAGTTGAAAATTTCTATCAACAAGGTGACAAGAAATTCTGATCATCTTTACTATTACAAATTATAAACATACCTGAGATGCCTTTTTGTAAACTAATGATAAACGCTAAACAAGACAAATAATCGGTAAGGCCTCTCAAACAATCCTCAAATGTGGCTCTCTTGGCACTACAGATTGCGGGCATAGCTGTTGGCCCTTTTCCATTTTACATCCGTTTCCGCTGTGCTATAAGCAACCAATCGCGTGAAAGACAGGGTTGCTCCCTTTCTGGTCCGCATCACCGCACTTACCGTATAGTCGGAAGCATTCCAATAGCTTTTAGCCAGAGACGCTTTACTATCACATATTATAAACATACCTAAGATGCCTTCTTCGAGAACTAATGACAAACGCCAAGCAAAATAAGTAATCGGCAATGCCTCTTAAATTATCCGCAAATGAGCCACTCTTGACACTACAGTTGGCGGGCATAGCTGTTGGCCCCTTCACTTCCCTTGCCGGTGTGCTAGAAGCAATCAATCGCGTGAAAGAAAGGGATGTTCCCTTTCTGGTCCGCATTACCGCACTTACGGTAAAGCCAATCGCTTTTAGCCAGAGACGCACTGTACCCTTTGTTTACTTGCTTACTTTTTGACTTTTTTCCGTATTCAAGGTTTGCTTCATTCCGTTTGTGTATGAGTTAAGGCTCCTTAAATCCAGTTCTTCTTTTTTCACCGGAAGAATAGACATCTCGAGACGGAATAGCATGGCGAACGCTTCCTGCCTTGCTCGTCTCTTTCCGGTCCTACGTGTCCCAACCAATCAGGACACAGAGACCATAGCTCATGGATTATTTCTTTGGTTTCATGTGTCTTAACCAATCAGGACACAGAAACCACAGTTCCCTTCCTGGTCCGTTATGTACCTTCTTAGCATGGCGCATCGGTATGCCTCCCACCTTCCCCTCGGCTCAGATGGATGCAGGAGGCACCGACGGACAGGTGGGTGTTTGGGTTCCTATGGTGTTTAGACACGGTTTTGTATATAGTTTGATGGCGGCTTCCTAGTTACTGGTGATGCCTTTTTATCGAACTATTGATGTGATCTTTTTGCTATTTTAACCATAGTAGCCCTTTGCTAGAGATGGAGTTAAGTGATATTTCAACTCCTTTTTTCATAACCGGCTGTTTGTCATCTCATGCTGGCCCCAGCGTTTCCCCTTCCTTTGTGTTTATTCTTACCAGTTACAGTGTTCTGCTTGAAGTTTATCAATATAAGCAGTACAATTGAATTAAATTAAATAAAATATTGTCACTTCCCTCTCATTTTTATAGAGCGGGCCTCTCTTTGACCTGAGCAAGTGCCAGGCGAGGTGAGGCAACTTCCATATCAAATTTGGGTGAGTTTATCCAACTGAAAATTTAACAATGTGGATACTCTATTGATGGTTTTTTTCACTCATTACATTTATGAAAGTACATCTATAATTGTATGACTGTGTTTTTTATTTCAGGAGAGTTCACTTTATGAGGTGAAACCACCAACAAAACTCTGGGTTTACTTGGTAGGTCATCTATATTTGTTCACAGTTGCAGTAGAGTGTTTATAAAAGGTCCTGACGAAAGCCTGGAGAGGCTGAAACATGTTGACCGACTTATCTCTACATCAGATAGTGATATTTGCTACATACACTATCTTCACTCTGCTTTTAATCTTGCCAGTATGATGACCACATCCAATAAAGTTGTTTATTTGGCATCATACTAGGTAATCTTAACTTTTTTCACTTTCACTTTTTCTGAGCACTGCAACATTACCCTCATCCATCCTGTCTATACTTTTTGCTGGTTTTCCATCACTGGTGGATCTGTTATGAATATTCCTCTATATATCAATGAAGAGGTACTCAACAGATACCAGTCTCCAAACTAAACCCAGATGATGAGACTCCGCCAATGGGTGGTTTGATGGGTATCACTTTACACTCTTTTCTCTTTTCCTCTCCTCATACAATCTACCTTTCTTTACTCTTGAGAGTACTTGGTTGATTGTAGTTGTCACATTTAGACCCTTAGCATCCCGGTTGTGTTTTTTGTTTACTTACCATGGCCCAGCACCTGCCCAGTGTGTGGTCCCTGACCAGATGTAACAGCCAACCTTGTAGCAGAGGTCAATGTGGGTTTTGGAATCTGGGCAAACATCATTGGACCTACAATGATAAGTGTGTTTGCAACTTTACATTTCTGCTGCCACATGTGATGCACTCCATTTCAGGCACCAAGGATAAGCACTAGCAGTTGTGGGCACTACCGTTGCAGAAGTGTGTATCACTAAATATCATGAGTGATCCCATATTTAACTTATAATAGTCCCACTGTCTAGAAGCAACGTGTATCAAATTGACATGACTTTAAATCCTGAAGTAAGGCCCACTATCGTGATTTGTTAATGGCCAAAAAACATGGCATCCAATGAAAACATATATAACCAGCTGGGTGGACTGGACAATTCATGTTTAGGAAAAACATTCTAAGTAGTTCTAAGACAGCGGAAGCATTACCAGTACTCCTGACAATTGTATCTCACTTCTTGTTCATCATTGTCATATTTGTTAACATTGGATTTCTTGATTTAGTCTACAAAAACATTTACAATATAGTGGGGGCCCCTTTTTGACTTGTTGTGGCTTTCGATTCCAGAATACATGTAATGTTCACAAACCACAAAGGTATGATGCGCCTAGATATATTATATTTTGTATTTTGCTATTCACAAATGTCTTTTGCTAAAGGTAAATGTCCTTACAGAATTCCAATAGTTGAAAAGCTAGTTGTTCCTCTCTGGTTACCTTTGAGATTCGGGCCTTATACGTCCTTCTGTTATTTGCTGACAGTATGCATTTTGACCATCTCCTGACCAGTTTGACTTACTAGTTAGTTAGGGTGGTATGCCTTGCTCTGGATGATCTTGTTTCCTCCCAGTTTGTGAAAACAAATAGCTAACAGACAGACCAGCTGGGTAGGAACCAAGATTACATAATGTATAGACTCATCAGCGTTCTATGTGGTCACCAATAAAATTTAAAACATTTCAAAATCAAGTTATCAATTGTTAATTAATTGTATAGACTTCTGTCAAACAATAAGTTATTATAAAAAACTATAAAAAGAGGGAGTAAATACACATGTATATAGCACAACAGAAATTTTTATTATGACACAATAAATCAAGGAAAAAATGGAACAAGAACCACAATTCATAAAACCTTCTTGTATCAATTTATAATTAAAAATTACAGATAGCCAAATAAAAAAGACTTTCAACTGTGAATAACTAAAGTTCCTTCTAAATCCTAAAGTATAGAGAAAAACCTATATTCACAAAAACATAAAACGTGGCCAGAAAACTAATTTCTGTTCTGTTTTGAACAAGTGCAGGATTTCCGCTCTTGGTGGGGAAATTCCAGCCCGATTGCGGACATAAAGTTAGGAGTCGTAAATGCATTCTGTGAATAGCAACCATCGTGAGTGCCTTCTGTGAAGACCAAAAATCAGAAGTGCCTTTTGTGAATACCAAAAGTAGTAAGTTTGGGATTTTGTCTCAGATTAGTTCTGTGAATCGGCCTCAACATCGTTCTCCATTCCTATGCCAATAGCTCTAACTTTCTCCAATGCGTGACTGATTGTATTGCAAATGCTTGTGTAATTCTTTCACCTTGTCATGCTCTGTCTGTTGTTTGTAGCTTGTCTGGTCCTGCTTTTTTTCTCTGAATTCTGGTAGTTGTAGTTCTAAAAATGCTTCATGTCCCAGACTGCAAGGATTAATACATGACACGGTGAGCTTCCCATCCCTGACCTGATTCAACATGAGATCTCTATGCGGAGAACTCATTTATGTACATTAGCAACCCCATAATAACGATTAGTACTGTTAATGTGCATAGTTACACGACATCTGTAACATCTTTAGTAATTTACTAATCTTTCATGAGAGGAAGCAAAATATGGCATAATAAAAGAGGCAAAAGTAAACAGGACAAGGAAGCAAGTAGGAAAACAAAGTTGTGGGTAAATAGGCAGAGGGAAAGAGCATAATAAGCCAGAGATACAAAACCAGTGTGGGAAGCTGAGAGGAAAAGTAGAAAACATGCTATGGAGAAGTAAATATGATGCTGATAATGTCACCATGGTGGAGTAAAATCAAGGGATGATTTCAGAAAAAATAGCTGATAATACACTATTTGCCAATTTCGGTTCTTTGTTGATTAGGTTAAAAATCTGAAATTTTGTGGCGTTAATATTTCTGTCATTTTTCTCTAGTCTGCTGTTGCATACCTAATATCCCTCAGGTGTGGGTGTATTCTAGGCAGACCCCTAGTGACATCCCAGACTGGTTTGCCAAATTTTGCAGCAGCAAAACAATAAATTTACTGCCAAAAAAGCAACATTTGTTGTATTTTTGCTCCTGCCACAAAAATACTGCGACCCAACCTGCAAACCAGCACTGCCCGTCAAGCCAGAGCTGAAAGAGGGATGTCTGATGCCAGAGAGAGTGCAGATTTCAATTTAAAACATGCACTCTCTCTGGCACCATGTCTCTTCCATCCATGAAATACATGGGAGCTGTTAACATGGCTCCATCCACCCAACTCCCATTTTAATGTAAGGTGAAAGGAGGGCGGAAGGGTTTACCTCCTCATCAGACCTACCTGTCACAGTCCTTACGTAATTGAGCAACATCGCCACTCTGCAGACATTCCCAAGCTGAAACTCCCCCGCTCCCATCCCTATCCTCTGGGACACACCCACATTCTGTGGAACATAACCCCTGACCTTACCCCCGGACATCCTGTTTTTTTCTGCGACTGGATGTCGTCTACTGTTGGTAAGTATGGTTGAGGTATGCTATAGCAGCCTTTTCTTGTCGGGGGAGAGGCGTAGCTTGAGTCCCTGCTGTAGCGGGACAGCCGTGGGCTCTGTTCCTTTCCCATCTGTGCATCATTGATCGGAGGTCTTGCTTCCTCGCGCTAAGGCGAGGGTGTTTTGCATTAATATTGACCGCCAGACATAAGTTCACTGGCATAAGTTCACCAGTGAAGAGTCAGGCTCTGTTGGCTGGGGTTCAGGACCTGTTGAGCAAGGGGGTCATTGTGAAGGTCTGTGTGGCGCAACAGGGAAAGGGGGTTTCCTCTATCATTTTTCTAATCCGAAAGCCCAATGGCGATTACCCTCCTGTGTTGGATTTGAAAGCCATGAATTTGTGCATTCCTTGCCGGACCTTCAAGATGGTGATGCTCCAGTTGATTCTTCCCTTCCTGCCGGTGGGGGACTTTCTCCCATATCTGGATCTGAGGGATGCGTATTTCATGTGCCGATGCACAGGACTCGCAGACATTTTTGAGGTTCTGTGTGGGCAGCGACCATTTCCAGTTTCAGGTATTGCCCTTTGGTCTCTCTGCTTCACCTAGAGTGTTTACCAAGATGTTGGCTCCTTTGGTTGGATTGTTACATGCACAGGGAATCCAGATGTTTGTGTACTTGGATGACTGGGTGATTTCTTCCTCTTCATTCCCTAAAGCTCAAACTCAGGATGTCTGCAGTTTCCTACAGTGGTTCGGATGAATACTGAACCTGGAGAAGTCCCATTTGATTCCCACTCAGGAACTGTTGTTCATTGGAGGGGTTTTCAACACAAAGATGGGGAAGATGTTCCTTTCCGAACCTCACAGGGTGACTTTTGTGAAAGAACTAATAGCGGTTTTGGCCTCTCCTGCTTCCACAGCACGGCAGTGGTTGAGAGTGCAGTGGTTGATGGCCGCTACTGTCATGATTGCTCCTTGGGCCAGGTTGCACTTATACCCCTTGGTGAATCACATCCTTTTTCTCTGGTGTCCGGAGTCTCAGGATTACGACCAGTTGATTCCAGGGGTCCGGGTATCTCCCATTTGTTGGCCTGGTGTTTGGATGTGGTGAGTCGCATGAAGGTTTCTCCGTTTGTGCTTCAAGTACAGGTTGGTTCTGACAACGGATGCAGGGGAACTGGGTTGGGGGGCTGTGTTGGCTCAGTATTTAGTTCTGGAGATCTGGGCAGTCCAAAAGGCTATGATGTCCTCCAACTGGAGGGAGTTAAAGGCCACCCATATGGCCCTGATTCAATTCCTCCCTTGGGTCCTACATCGGACTGTTCTGTTGAGGACAGACAATACTGTGGTGGGGTGCTATGTAAACCATCAGGTGAATGCAAAAGTGGCTTCCCCCAATTTGTTAGTTCAGCAGATTTGCCAGTGGGCAGAGATGAATTTGTTATCACTGAGGGCAATTCATCTTCCTGAGGTGTTGAACTTGGAAGCCGATTGGTTGAGTAGGTTGTTTCCCTCCCTGTCCAAAATGTGTTTGGACAAGAGGGTGTTTGGAGTCCTCATGCAGAAGTTTGGGGTGCCAGAGGTGGACCTGTTTGTGACCCAAGAGAACGCATGTCTGAGCCAATCTGAGGGTTTTTGGAGGGTGGATGCTCTGTTGTTTCCTTAGGGGACTGGGTTATGTATGTATTTCCTCTGATTGCTTTGATTCAGATGATTCACCTGAAAATTAAGCTGGACAGGGCCTCTGTGATCCTGGTTGTGCCGGTCTGTTGCAGGCGGGGTTGGTTCCATCTGTTATTACAGTTGATAATGTTAGCATGCTGGAGGCCTACCATGAACCCCTGTCCACTGATGTTTCCAGGGCTGTCTCGGGAGTGTCTGGTCAGGTTACAGTTGGCGGGCTGGCGGGTTGGCTGTTGAAAGGATGAACCTTGTGGTGCTGGGTTGTTCTCCTGAGGTGGCTCTCTTTATTCAGCAGTCTTGTAAACCGTCTACCCTGAAATCTTATGCCAGGCATTGGGTTTCCTTTCAGGGCTGGTTTTCTGACAGGGGCTGGTCTGCCTTGACAATGGATCCTGTGAAGGTTTTGGAATTTCTGAAGGATAGTTTTGATTTAGGTTTGGCTGTCTCCTCTTAGAGAGAAAGTGGCCAGCTGTGTGTGCTTTTGGGGGTCCTGACTGTGAGGCGATGGTGCCTTGGGTGGCACGGCTCTTGCAGGGTTGTTTTCTCAAGAAGCCTGTATTTAAGTCCTTGACTCCTGGGTGGGATCTGCCGTTGGTCTTGTTGGTGGCTTATGAGTCCCGGGGGTGCCGGTGCCTGGGTCTGTGCAGGGCTGCTCTACTCCTGGGCTTGTTTGCAGGGGGTTTCCATGGTGGAAAGTTGCAGGGCCGCCACTTGGAGTTCTCTTCACACCTTTATGTCCCATTATAGCTTGGTGGTGGGTGGTGGTGTGTCTGCCAGTTTTGGGATGCAGTGTTACGTTCTATGCGTGGGGTGTAACTTTTCTGCTTCTTGATCATAATAAAGTCTGTTCTGCAGCTCTGTTGTTGAAGCCGATTTCTTGCTTGGATTTCTGCTCACTTACGTAGGGACTGTGATGGGGAGGTCTGATGAGGAGGTCTGATGAGGAGGTAATGTCGGTTACTTACTGATAATGTTCATTACGCAGAGTCGTAGATCTCCTATCACAGTCTTGGTTGCCATCTCTCCCTCCCTGTGTTCGGCTTCTTGTGCTTGGTTTACAGGATGTCCGGAGGTAAGGTCAGGGGTTATGTTCCACAGGATGTGGGAGTGGCCCGGAGGGTAGGGATGGGAGCAGGGGAGTTTCAGCTTGAGAATGTCTGTGGGAAGGAGCTGTCGCTCACTTACATAAGGACTATGACGGGGAGGTCTACGACTTGGAGTAATAAACATTACTGGTAAGTAACCGGGCATTACTTAACAACGCAGTTGCAGTGGCATGCGTTTCACATTGCTGCGAGCATGATGCTGATGCAAGGGAGGAGGGGCTAGAAAAAGTGACAGGACGGCAGGGAAGAGAAAACTGTATTGAATGAGGATGGGAGGGGGCCTGGGAAAAGATGAAAGAGAATAAAAGTTTGGGGTGGGGGATGGTAGTGTCGAGTGCAGGTGGGTGGCATTTTGTTTCGATCTTCTTGGTGCCTCAAGGAAGCTTGTAGTGCTGTTTAACGCTACACAGAGCAGGAGAGAGGATGAAAACACCTCAGCTGCCCACCCACCTTTGACTGAGCCAAAGCGGCAGCGCACGGTCAATAAAAGGAGGGTTTAACGCAGCTTTTAAAAAGATTTGGGTTGGAGGTGGGATTTGTAAAAAGTCCAATAATGGTTCCTTTCTCTATTTGTACACAATAAGGTCATCTTACCTTCTCTGCCCGATTCTTGGGCCTTACCCTGTATGTATCTGTTCTTTCCTGGTGTATGTCTTTGCCTACTCCTCTGCCCCCTTAACCAGATATTCCCGTAAATCCCCATAACAAAGTACTGTTTACACAATTTGTCTCCGGTCTACCCACCTTGCAATTCATCGCATTGAAGCTGCTAGATGATATAATTCACATTGGAGAACCCCAACACCACCTTCTTCTCTCTGCAGTCTTAACTTTCTTAGTGCTGCTCTATATATATTTGTGCCCCAGACTGAGTTAGTTAGAGGCACATTGGCTTTTCTAAAGTAGATTTTGGGATTCAAATGCACAGTACACTTCCATTGCATAGCAGGCGAGTGAGCATAATCATTTTTGGCAGTACCACGCATTCCGTTACCAACAGTGGGAACGTTTTCTAAAAATCTGTGCAATTTATCGCAGGTAACAAATGCTTTAGATTACCATCTCTCAGATTGACCTCCACGTAGTAGAACGTTACTTTAAGGTATTTGAATGCAGTGGTGGCAGGTGACATTTGAAAGTGGTGAGGC
The DNA here is from genome assembly GCF_964261635.1 of Lissotriton helveticus. Lineage (NCBI taxonomy): Eukaryota > Metazoa > Chordata > Amphibia > Caudata > Salamandridae > Lissotriton > Lissotriton helveticus. The sequence goes on from NC_136059.1 coordinate 599,635,659, forward strand.
TTAAAACAATTGTCGCACTGCAGAGTAGCTCGTGAGCCAGAGCCAGCTATGGGCAGGCCAGGGACCGAACCGCCCCCCCCCCCTTGAGATTTTTTTTTTTTAAGAGTGGGCAAATGGTGCCCTTGTACACATTCAGTATTACTTGCACATATAAAACACAGCTTAAAACCAGATATACAGCTGTGGTGCATATGTTCCACCTATACAGAGCCAGTGCAGCACACATGCCATGCAAGATTTAAAGTTTAATCAGAAGTACAGCAAGTTTAACCTGTACCCAATTACAGAGCTGCGCCCCAGCACTTGCTCTACCTGGAGATGAGTGTCAAGCTAGTGTAGCACATGTGCACACAAGTTCAAAGTGTAATGACATGCAGAGCTATAGTACAGCACACATCCAACCTGTGACTACGTGCAGAGAAACAGCACACATACCACACATGTTCACTGTATTAATTGTATGGGGGAAGGGGATAAATGTCTGGAAAGCTACAACACAGAAGTCATTATACACAGCCCACACTAGCACATGCAGCGCTACAATATACAAGTGTAACCACATAAACATATTCAACCTGTAACTGCTTGCAAACCTGAACTGCATACAACATGTGTTCAACCTGTAACCAAAACTACATACAACAAGTGTTCAAGCTGTAACTACATGCAGAACTTTAGTACATGCTCTACCTATAATAGCACAAAGAGTATGGTACAGCACTTGTTCCACCTGTATCTATACTCGCTGTACCGCACCTGTCTGCATACCTGTCAGTACTGCACATAGCCTGCCTGCAACTGCACGCACAAGTACTACAGCACACGCTCTACCTATAGCTACATGCAAAGATACAGGACATGCTCTACTTGTAAATGCACGCAGGGCCACAATACAGCACACGTTCTGCCTGCAACTGCATGCATAGCTACAGTACTTGTCTGGGTGTAACTACAGGCACTGCTACAGTACAATACACATTCCACGCGTCACTGCACACAAAGCCACAGGGCCTGCTCTACCTAGGACTGCACACAAAGCTACAATACAACAGGGCCAGGCCTGCAGCGCACACTCTCTTGGGACCAGCCAGCTCCCTGCTTGGCACATGCATGCTCTATTGACCAGCATACACACTACTAAGCATGAAGTACATAGTCTCCTTGGACCCGTGGACATTCCTCTAGGCCTTGTGCACATATGCATGTTGAGAGCGAGGCAGTGAATGTGGCTACAGCCACAATGGGTGCCATTTTATATCGGGCATTACCTGTATGGTATATTCAACAAGAGTCTAACAGCAGCAGCTCCTATGCTCGCAGGGGCAAGCCAGAAGAGCAAAAAGAGTATAATTCAGAGTCCAGGTTGAAAATTAGATTAAAATCATAATTTGTTGTTAAACCATAGCTGTACTTAACGTTTCAACATGCATATGAACTCATTGCAATCTTTGATCGGGATGCAAGGGTATCAGAGGGCAATATTGGCCGCATTTGCAATTAAATTCTCCTTTTAAAGTTATTCTGGGGACTTAACTCTTCACAAAACGTGCATCCAATTGATCAGGTTCACATTTCACAACCCCCCGGGTCGAGGTGTGGACCTCTGAATCGGATCACCGCCAGTGCGCGTTGGACGCTGCAGGAAATAGAACTGTCCAAGAGGTTGGAAGAGACGAGGGAATCTGCACAGAAATGCACCGTACTTCGGGAACAAGAAATACTGTTAAGCGAAATGTGTCTGCTCTCAAACAAGTAGGCACAGCACAGATTCCCACAGTAAGCGCTCTGCGGGACACGTGCTAAACCAACCAATAGAACATTTGTAAACATCAGTCAATAAAGACATTTTCATAGAGACAATAAAAAATAGCAAAGCACACAGCACTAATCTTGGCTGCTGGTGAGCAGCAGAGAAAGAGGCCGTCAAAGGTGGTGCTGATCAGGTTTGTATGTGCAGATTACAGCTGGAGCTTCGCCGATCTGAACGCAGATGGAGAAGAGACTACGGCCCGCCAAGCAGAGCCACTTATGTGGCAGCTCGCAATAAGTATAGATCTGCTATCTCTGCAGCCAAGAAAGCCTATGTCTCTGAGAGAATTTTACGTGCCCCCTGCAAGTCGAAGGAGATTTTCAGAGTTCTGGACGAATTCACTTCTGACTCCAGAATGCTCCTGTTCCAGGCCCCGACTCAGGAATCCTGTAACGCACTTAGCACTTTTTTTCTACAAAAGATTGTTCTGATTAAGGACACTATCCCAGTTTCCTCACTGGGCGCCGACTTCGGTACTCCCCCTCACAATGCCCTTTCTTTCACTCAGCTTCCTCCATTAGACCCTACCTCCCTAGCCAGCTTGGCCGCTCGTATTAAGTCTGGTTCTCCTGACGACCACTGTCCACCTTCTATACTGTGTGACATCTGCCATTCCCTACCTGACTGTATCCTCCCTTTGCTTAACTCTTCTCTCCTCTCCGGGACGGTACCCAGTTCCTTCAAGGAGGCCGTTCTAGTGCCTCTGTTGAAGAAGCCTGGAGCTGATCCTGCCGTCCCGGCGAACTATCGCCCCATCTCTCTCTTACCTTTTCTTTCTTAAATCTTAGAGGCCCATGTCACTGCCTGCCTCTCGAGGTTCATCGAGAGTTCCATCTTTCTCGAGGCCAACCAGGCCGGTTTCCGTCCTGGCCATTCTACAGAGACTGTGATCCTGGCGGTTCTGGATACCTTGAGAGGTGGAGCCGACAAGGGTACCTCCCAGGCCTTGGTACTATTAGATCTATCGACCGTCTTCGACACGGTGGATCATAACATCCTTCTCCATCGTGTCGAACAGGCCGGCATCCAGGGCCTGGCGCTGGCCTGGGTTAAATCATTCCTCACTGGGAGATCCCAGTCTCTCAGCCTAGGCACATTTAGGGCACCTAGGGAATACCTGCCTTGTGGGGTCCCCCAGGGCTCCTCTCTATCCCCTCTTCTCTTTAATCTTTATCTTCGCCCCCTTCTTTTTTCTTTGAGGCAGTGGGACGTCACCGTCTTTAACTACGCGGACGACCTACAACTCATTTTCTCTCTAAACTCTCCCTCTGCTATTCCCACCTTCCAGGCAGTTATGTCCCATATCTTTCAGTGGATGTGTCAGAACCAGCTGAAATTGAACCCAGGAAAGACGGAGCTCCTCCTGCCGGGTAAGAGCTCCGTACACTGGGGTCCACACTTCTGGCCGGCAGAGCTTGGCTCTCCCCCCACCCCGGTAGCCTCGGTGAAAAGCCTCGGGGTCACCATTGATGCTGGGCTCTCTCTCGGGCAGCAGGTGGGGACGGTGGTTTCCTCCTGCATGTTCCAGCTACGCAGGATTAGGAAGGTGGCTTACCTCCTCACCCCCGATGCCCTGCTACAAGTCATCATGGCCCTCGTCCTCTCCCGCCTGGACTTTTCGAACTCCATCTATTATGGTTTGCCCAAATGTTCCATCTACAGGTTGCAAATCATTCAAAACCAGGCGGCGAGATTGGCCCTCGGGATACCGAAGTGGCAGTCTGCCAAACCCCTCCTTGCCAAGCTTCACTGGCTCCCTGTCAACCTAAGGGCCGCCTTTAAGCTTGGCTGTCTCGTTTTTAAGTCTCTCTCTGGTGCTTGCCCCGCTTTCCTGAAATCTCTTATTCGTCCCTACTGCCCTTCACGTAACCTTAGATCCCTTCATCTACATCTCTTGGTGGTCCCTTCCTTTAAACTCTGCAGATCTGGTGGTCGAAGATTTGCTTTCCTCGGCCCCAAACTTTGGAATTCCCTTCCTCTCCCAGTTAGGATCTCTGGTTCTCTCATTCAATTTCGCAAATCTTTAAAAACCTGGCTTTTCCCACAACCTAGCTAAATTCCCTCTGTTCCTTTTCATGTACCTTTTCAGCGCCATGATACCCACGGTGATAGTGCGCTCAATAAATACCCCCTTAACATAACATAACATAACATAACATTGATGGACAGTAGTGTGACATTGCCAATCTTATCTTTTCTGTGCTCTATCGCGCTCCCTTTGCTCCTCCAGTTGCTTTGAACATGTGACAACTGCCCCCAGGGCCTTAAATCCTAATCCACTCTTCTCTTCAATCCTTTGCCACTTTCTTCCCACTCTCACACTCACTTCTACCCCCCTAATTCATGCTATTAACAAGCAATCCGATTCCTCCAATGCACTTCCATTAGAATGGCATAACCCTTTATTTTTACCGGTGTACTCTACATAAGCAGGACCACTGAAATTATGTGATTCTGTGACTGCTTTTTTAGCATAATTATATATTTGATCCCATCTCTGTAGAGCGCTGTGACGCAGACGGGCCATGTTCACGCAACATAAAACTGCATACATAAATAACTGGACGGGTGGAAGCTACGCACATGAGTCTGTAGTGACGGAGCCACCCGGCCCGTTCATGCACTGCACGCACTGCAAACACGCATACACGCACCCTGAGGGCGGGCTTGCCCGAGGGGTTAAGTAAAGGGGTGTAAGACCGCTCACGGTCTGAGCCCGGTACCAGCATACCAGTGTGGGTGTAGCCTTACTGCTTCATGGAGGCCTAGCCTCCGCGCAGCGCATGTCCAGCCAGGCCTGGACACCACATTGGCCACGAGGCAGGTCCCACCCGTGCCTCCGCCGTACCTCACCTGCCCCAGCTTTGGTCTTCGGGCCACCCTGCTGTGCCCTTGAAGTGGAAGCACAGTTGTGTGCTGTCCGGCGGGTGCCCACCCCACTCTACTGCACGGCTGAGAGAGGCGCGCTGTCCTGCAGTTGCCCACCCCGCACAGAAGATCATCGTGGCACAGCGCCGCCCTGCGGGTGCCTATTTTGCCTGGAGAGGCCTGCGCTCGGTCCTGTGATGTCCACGGCGGAGATTAGGGGCCAGATGTAGGTAGCCAAATACCGGTCGGTAACGGCCGAATTCGGCCGTTACCGACCGGTATTTGGCTTTTGAGATGTAGGTGCTTGAAAACAGGCCATTTCGGTAATTTTACCGAATCTGTAAATATACCGGTCGGTAAATTTACCGACCGGTATTTTTACAGAATCGGTAAAATCGAGATGTAGGTGGGACTCTTCTGAGTCCCACAAGCCCTAAAAAATCGGTATTTTACCATCAAATACAAGTTGATGGTAAAATACCGATTCAGGTGTGCATGCACATGTGTGCATGCACACCTGTGCCATTTGACAGGCAGACCTGCCCTTAGGGCAGGTATGCCTGCCACATGGCACCTGAACCCGTTTTGGGGGTGCTAGAGGGTGTCAAAGTGACACCCCCTGCACCCTTGTGAAATTCGGTATTTACCGATTCGGTAAATACCGACCGGTAAATGCCCAATCATTCCTATGGGTAGGAATGAATGGGCATTTACCGGTCGGTATTTACCGAATCGGTAAATACCGAATTTTACCGATTCGGTAAATGCACATCTGTATTTACCTACATCTCGGTACTTATATTTTACCACTTCTTAAATACCGAATCGGTATGATTCGGTATTTAAGAGGTGGTAAAATAATTTTACCTACATCTGGCCCTAAATGCGGCCCAGCGGGACTGCCATCGGCACCTTGTGACTCCGGTGAGGTCTGCCCTGCTCAGCACGCTCACGCTCGCCCGCCCTATGAGCGAGAACCGTGCTCCCACCGTCGCATGGTCGAGCCGGTTGCACAAAAACAGGGTCTGGTCATGCACACGAGAGAAGTGCCAGCGCAGGCGATTGAGACGCTCTGGGGGGAAACAAGAACTGTCACAGCAGCACGAAAGCACTGGCAAGTGAAATTACCGCACTTGTGAGCACTCAAGCACGTTGCCAGCACACCCCTCGGCTCAGAGAGTCAACAAGCACTGGCAAGTGCAAATAAGCGCCCCCTTGCTCGTGTCTGGTGCTGGGAACTGGACAAAGACAGTTCAGCGCACACAGTAGCCCTGCGCTCCACAAGTCACTCCCTTGCCTCCTGCACCATGCACGGGCTGCAGCAACGGCCCATGGCCCACCATCTGCGGCACACCAGTCCCATTACCTCCTCGTCCTGTCTCCCCGTCCCATTCCTGATGAAGTGAGCAGCTAGTCTGCTCTACAGAACCCCTACCTAGCTGAGCTGTTGGCTCTCCCCCCTAGGATGATGTCACCATCACGTGACTACAAAAGGGGGAAGTGCCGGAAGAAACATCCTGTTCTTTTTTTTCTGCGATCTTCAGACCGCGTTCCTGGCTGTGCTGTTCGGGGGCTGCCGGTGTTTCCGGGTAAGTTCCCTGCTGTGTTTGTGTTTCTGGCGGTGGCGTACTTTAGCGGCCGCCTTGTTTATGCTTTGCCGGTGTCCCCGCTATGCCTCTTGTGTTTGGGGGCTGTGATTTTGCACGCGGCTCGCGTTAGCGGCCGTCTCTATTTTGGGGCTGTTGTTCCTCACGCGGCTCGCGTTAGCGGCCGTTTTTTGTCTGTCGCGCTCACCGGGCTTGGGTAGGCCTGCTCCAGCGGCCGTTCCTGGGTGTCCTGTGGTCCTTTTTCTCCCTGCTTTAGCGGGCTGGGGCTTTTCTGGCTGGCGCTTCGGTGTATTGGGCAATTAGAGGGCGTGTTGGCTGCTGATTGGGCTTTTTATACCGGCCCTTTGCTTTACCTGCCACAGGTGTTCGGGTCCTCATGCTGTATATATGGGGTCCTTCTTGTGTGTTTTTTTGTCCTTGTTTTTGCCTGTTGGTGTGGTTTTTGGACTTGTGCATTGATGGATGCTGAGGCTTCCTCTTCTGCTTCCCCTCTGGATGCCTTGCGCCTCCTTGTCAGCGAGGCTGTGGCTGCTGCTTTCCTGGCTAGGGATGCGGCTGTTCCTCCTCCCAAGAGACCTCGTGTTTCTGTGGATCCTCAAGTTGACCCTGAGGATGTCTTGGGTCCTGAGGAGGATGAGGGTGTGCGTGGACGTTTTGTTCAGGGTGCTGAGCTCACTGAACTGTTCGCACATGTTCGGTCCAATTTGGGGTTCTCTCCTCCTGCCGCTGATGTTTTGGAGGATGACTTCTTCATGCAATATGTCCAGCCTGTTCCGGATTCTTTGCCTTTGCACAGTGCTGTTCACAAGGTGTTGTCCCACGAATGGCAGGAGGTGGATAAGTCTGCTTTTCCTCGTTTCCTGTCTCGGCGTTACCCTCTGGAGGGTTTTTCTGCTGAGTTCCCTCAGGCTGTGAAGGTGGATAATCTCTGGAGGGCGCTAGAGGGCGCACGAGCAGCATGGCCGCACCTCTGTGAGGCTCCTGCAGCCTGAGCCGAAATCCGCTAGTTATCCTGTGTTAACCACCTCCAATGCCGTTGAAACTTGGAGCTAGTATAGTAGACCCTTGACCCGTCACTCGCTGTGAGTTTGAGGCGATTCGGACACCGGAGTGCGGAGATACCCCGACGTGAAGGAAACGCCGGCTGTGGAGGCGGAGCTCTTTCGAGCGCGAGGTGGAATACGGCTGCTACGTGACACCGAGGCTCCAACGTGGTGTGTGGGCCACGACCGTTGGGCACAAGAGCTTCCCCGATCCCCTTTGAGGCAGGCGAGGGACAGCGGGAGCAGACTGATATAAACCGCGGCGAGATTTGCGGTAAGAGGCGCCATCATTGCGGCTGGCGCAGTTGCGGTGACTCCGCGCTCCTGCCGGCAATCTACGGACCCCCCACCACCCCATCTATCCCGGTGATGCGAGCATGGAGAAAGGCAGTGCCGCACCCTGGGGGGGAATTGCAGGCGGGGGACGATCTCCTGTTACATGGTCCACATAGGAGGCGCAATAACAGACCTACACTGCTGTGAGGGAATTCGCTGGAGCAGCGTGTGAGGAGCAGGGATCGGCCTGTGATTACACTCACTGTTCGGCGGCCCCTTTGTGCTAACCCGGATACGACGCTGAATATGGATGAACTCTGCTTCCTACGCTAGGCTTTTGCTTGCTCGCCTGACCCTAAGTATGCGCTTGTGATTTATACGGCTAGCGCTTTGAGTGGGAACACTACCAGACTGGTTGGCACGAACGAGAGACGGGCCTACACGAGGCCAGTACGAGTGTAATTTGTGCACACTAGCCCCAGATTGACTATGACTACGGGCTCTGCACATGGAGCTTGACGGCGTGGTCATTGAAATTGCTTCCGGCTGGTGCGAAGGAGCTATGAATGCTTAGAGGTTGCCCACGGAGTTGGACGATATATGCTAGCGTGGAGCTGACGCAAAAGCGCCAGAGGGAACAACTACCGCGATTCTGGAGGGTTCTTGGCGCTCCAGAGGGCGCGACGGATATTAGGTGCTGAGCCTGGGCAGTGCGTGGCACCGGGGAGACGGAGCTGATCTTGACGCCAGCAGTATTGGATACAGCGAATAGCGAGTGAGAAACACGCAACGATAGTGCATGGTACAGTTTGCAACCAGGTGAATCTCCGGGACCTAGCGGCAGGGATAGAGTGCGGACAGACCTGCGGATCCGGCTGGAGAGGGTCCTGGTGGACGGGGGAGCTGAACGCTGAGGTCGGAACATTACATGTCCAGGACTTCTGAATCGCCGCGAGGCGGGAACAATCGCAAGTCGCCGTTCACTGCGGAGAAGTCAGCAAGAGGTACCGCCATGGGCCGACAAGATACTTGGCAACCGAAAATATCCTTTGACCAGGCCCCGACCTCGAAAAAGACTGTGCGGACAGGGACGGATACGGATGGGGCTTCGAGCCCGCCGACAGCGGGGACTAGGTGCGGAGCGGTTGCACCGGACATGCATTTACTACTGCAGGAGATGAAGCAAGGGTTCGCGACGGTGGTGGATAAGGTGGATCGGCTCTCCTCCAGGATGGACGCTATTGCACAAAAGATGGATGTTCACGAGGAACGCCTCACGGAAGCGGAGAGACGGATTTCAGATAATGACGATACCACCGCATCCCATGCTACTAGACTGTCGCGAATGGATAACATCCTCAAAGTGATAGCTGCAAAGAACGAGGAGTTGGAGGCACGCAGTCGCCGCAATAATATACGTGTGGTAGGTGTGCCGGAGTCTACGAATACTGGGCGTATGGAGGAATATGTGGAACGGATACTCCAGACGGCGATAGGAGCGGATGCTTTTTCCAAACAGTTCATTGTCGAACGTGCACATCGTTCCCTTGGCCCTCAGCCACAACCAGGGGCCCCGCCTCGACCGATAATTGCTCGACTACTATCTCGTGTGGAGGAGTGTGGCTCAATGGTTAGAGCGGCAGACCCTGATGCAGAGTTCTGGCCAGGGACCAGGGTTCGATTCCCGCCTCGGCGGGGTCTCGGGCTCAATTTCCTCAGACCTGTTAATTCTCGCCTCGGTGCCTATTCTAATCACGGACCCCACGCTGCAACTCTGGGCAATAGCTTGCTTAGCCTCCACAACGGCCCCAACAGCGCTAAGGATGCCTGGCTTCACCCTGGGGGTGCCCAGGAGTGGACACTTCACAGGGAAAGCCAGGAGGGGTTCCACAGCGGTATGAGTATCAGCGCCAGGAAACCGCATAGGCGACACCACAAGGTGACCGTCTGGTGACAGTGCGCTCTATAAGTACCATGACATTTGACATTTACATTTACTAAATTACCGGGATAGGGACACTGCACTCCGTGCTGCACGAACTGCTAAACAATTGACATGTGAAGGGGTCAATTTCTCACTGTACCCAGACTTTACGCCAATTGTCCAGGACCAAAGAAGAAAGTTTCTGGGCGTGAAGAAAAAACTGAGGGATCTACAAATAGATTATGCGTTGCTGTACCCAGCTAAACTTCGGATCACGCATCAGGCAAAACAGTACTTCTTCTTGAACCCGCAGCAGGTGGAGGATTTCCTCAAAACATTGAGACGCGAACGTGGGAATCGACATTTGGAGGAGGAGGTGGAGAATGAGGAAGACTGAACTGTGTGTACGAATTGCTGAGGACTCTCCTGCCCTGCTGTGGATTGAGTTTAGGATCGGGGTGCGTGCTGTTCACATGACACCGCACTCACGACTCTGCTGGGGTACTGCGAATATGGACAATCAAGAGTGATGAAGACGGCATTGGACTATGGGTGGTAAAGTATGCCAGGCGACACCCCCCTCCCTTTGCATTGCCCCACTAAGGGCGGTTTCGGATTTGGGGACGAGGAGCGGGGGGTGCTAAAGTGTGTACCTTAGTTGACCCTACTAGGGTGTGCCCCTATGACGTTATTCGTTACACTGCGGCTGGTTGGGGGTTTGCTAGCGGTGATGGGTGGGGGGGATTGTGAATGCTGGAGAATTGGGGACACTTCAGTGGGTGGAGGGGGGGATGGGCACAAAGTTGGAATTGTTGCACGTCGGTAGTTTCAAGGTGGGTGGGGGGGTATGTATGGGGTTGTGCCAGGCCGGAATCCTTGTTGGATACAGATGATACAAACTACGAAGAGCAGGACCCACCGACTTAAGGAGGCTGGGTGGGATGGGGTCTGGTTGATTGCAGGGGTGAATACTCGGAAGATGATAGGATGCATGAGACGTCAATGGGCACATGGGTTGAACGGAGAGTTGGTCTGGGGTGTGCCTGAGCGAGTTGGGAGGGGTCAGGGGGTGGGGGGGGGAAGCATGGGTGTTTGGTTGCATTGTACAGAGGATCCACACGAAATTGCAGAGTACTTGGAATATATGGACTAGCGCGTATGGGCGGTGGGGAGTGCGGGTGGGGGGTAGTATTGTTGTGGCTGCTGCTAATGATGATGGCTTATATGGCAGGGAGCAAACTGATGATACTGTCCTGGAACGTACGAGGTATTAATGACTCTAGAAAAGGTAGAAATATCCTTGCCTACCTGGATAGGCATAATGTGCATATAGCCTTGTTACAAGAGACGCATTTCTGCCCTAGATCTGATCCTAAATATGCCAGTAAATGGGCCTCGGTCAGAAAGTTCTCCTCATACTCTTCGTACTCCAGGGGCACTGCTGTTCTAATCAAAAAATTAATTGCCTATCAGGTGTTGGGAGAGGTTATTGACCCTGATGGACGCTATGTGATACTGTGGGGTAGACTTGGCATAGATACTGTTGCTATAGTGAATTGTTATGCTCCGAATGTCGACACGCCAGAATTTTTCACCACGATTTGGGGACATGTGTTGGTGGCGGGTGCTACACATATTATTTGGGGGGGGGACTTTAATGTTACACTAGTACCAGGTATGGATAGATCAGATGGTAGTAGCCAATATAACAGGCAGGCGAGGGATGTGCTACTGGGCGTCATAGAGGAGGCGGGGCTGGTGGATAGTTGGAGATACGCACATCCTGCACATAGAGAGGGCACGCACTTTACGTCTTACACTAACACGTGGGCTAGATTGGATTACTGCTTTGTGTCTAGGGGGCTGGGTACGGGAATAGATAAGGTAACGCACCTACCCAGGACGTATTCAGACCACTGCCCAGTGTTGTTGTCTCTGGTGATTCCGGGTCATGATAGAGTGAAACCTCCATGGAGATTGCTCCCTACTATGCTGCTGGACACAGTCCTTAGAACAGAGTTGGGTGACGAAATTGAAGAGTTCTTCCCCAGGAACAAGAATTCAGTTGATAGTGTAGAGATGGTGTGGGAGGATTTAAGGTCACGGTCAGGGGAATTTGCATTTCCAAGGGCGGAGGGATACTTAAAGACATTCAGAGGACGTTGGGTAGGTTAGAGCGCGAGCTTAAGGAGCTCGAACTTGGGATGGCGAGGGGGGGTAACTCGGACCTACATAATACAATTAGAGAAAAACTTTCCGAGTTTGAGGAGGAGGCGGCGAGAGAGGTGAAGTTTAAAGGAAAATATTGGACAGCGCGGCGATACTGCGAAGGGGAGCGGCCTGGCAAGGTTCTGGCTGCGATAACGAGAAAGCCCAGTTTTAGTGCCAACATATTAGAAATAGTTACGTCCGATGGCATACATTGTCAGGATACGAGAGGGATTCAGGAGGACTTTCTTTTACACTATAAGCAATTATACACTTCTCGACAGACTACCGAGGTAGATATGGGAAGTTTTCTCGATGATATTGCGCTGTGTTGGCTCAGCGATGTGCATAGGCAATTCCTTAGTGCACCTTTGGAGACTGATGAGATCCGAGATGAAATTATGTCGCTTGCCAATGGTAAGGCGACGGGGTCAAATGGACTCCCCGCGGAGTTTTATAAATGCTACATCGATATCATGGCACCAGTTCTTAAAGAAGTCTATGAGGAGTCGCTGGAAGTTGGGGAACTGCCGGGATCGATGAGGGAGGTGGGTATTACCTCCTTGTTGAAACCGGGTAAGGAACCGACGGACACGGACTCACATAGACCGATATCTCTCATCAATTGTGATGCGAAGATCCTTGCCAAGGTGCTGGCGACAAGGCTATCGTTGATTATGTCTAAAATAGTTTTGCCGGATCAAGCTGGATTTGTGCCGGGCCGTGCCACTGCCCATAATCTGAGAACACTGTTCTCATTGATTCAGACGATTGCCCCGGAATTGCCTGTCGCTGCTGTTTTCTTAGACGCCACGAAAGCGTTCGATTCGGTCGAATGGACGTACCTATTTACCATTTTACATAGGATGGGGTTCCCTAAATTGTTTGTTAATTGGATTGAGCTATTATATACCAGACCGACTGCCAAAGTGGTCGTTAACGGACTATTGTCGGCCCCGATACCAATAACGAGGGGCACCAGGCAGGGGTGCCCTCTCTCCCCTCTACTCTTTGCGATGGCAATTGAGCCTTTGGCATGCCGAATCCGTCAATTGCACAGAGCCAGTGCATTTCACTGCTTTCAACGCCAAATTGGAGTATCGCTGTATGCAGATGATATTACGCTGTATGTGAAACATCCCCAAACCAACCTAAATCCTATTTTACGAGAGTTTATTATATTTGGAAGATTGTCAGGAATTCAAGTCAATTGGAGGAAGTCCCAATTTTTCCCACTCACGAGTGCCGTCACGAAATTCCAGCTGGACTATCCGCTCGAATGGTGCGATACAGATCTTAGGTACTTGGGTATAGTAGTATCTCTAGACAAGGACGTGACACTCAGGTCGAACTATGGAGTGGCCATCACAAAATTGGCTGATACGATAACGCGGTGGAAAGCCTTACCACTGTCGATGGCAGGGAGGGCGTCGCTTATTAAGATGGTGGTGCTGCCGCAATTCTTATATCTATTCCAAAATATACCGTATTTTCCTGGTGTCTTTCTCTTTAAACAACTGCGCTCGGAGCTCCTACGTCTTTTTTGGGGCGGCAAACAACCTCGGCTGCGCTGGAACATCATTACCCAGCCGTATGAGGCGGGAGGTTTTGATGTGCCGGACTTTGAACTTTATTACATGGCTGCCCAAGCGCAATACGCGTATCATTGGGTGAAACCCACACCGTGCATGCCGCAAATTGCTGCAGAGGATTGGATCGCGCGTCCTCTTCCTCTTAATGGTATCCTATTGGGTACGGTTAAGGATATAGACACGCCGTTTACCACGGTCACTTGCACCATTGACGCGTGGAGTAGGTTAGCGCGGCACGTCGGTGCCACGCAATTATATTCCCCGGCGCTTCCTCTTTCGTACCACCCTCGCATATCGCTCTTGCAGGAAACGGGATTTCAATTGATGTGTAGGCGCACGAAAATTTCCGTATGGGGGGACTTGTTCATCGATGGACGGCTCCGTACCAAGGAACAGCTGTTTCATGCAGTTACACCTACACCGCTGGAGGTGTTCTACTATGTCCGCCTTAGACAGGGGTTAAGGGCAGTGTTGCCCGACTTTCCGGAGGAACCAGAAGCAGTCCTGCCTCTGCATACTATGCTTTTGTCAGACGGCCGCCATCTTGTATCCCGACTTTATACTGCCATTAGGTCGGGGCGCCAAGGGCCAGAGAGCTCGGCGCGGCGGCATTGGACTGTGGACCTCGATCAGGATATTACAGACGACCAATGGCACTACTGTTGTGCTATCACGGCTAATATTGCGTCTAGCTGTAGACTAAAGATCATTCATTTCAAATTTTTACAACGATTCTATTATACACCTGTGAGAAAATTGCGTTTTCATTTGGCAGATACAGATAGATTCGACCGCTGTAATACAGCGGGGGCGGGTTTTTTCCATTTAGCTTGGGAATGCCCGGGGGTCTTTGACTATTGGACGCAGGTACAGGCCGCGCTACAGATTATGACGTCTGGGGCAATTGCCCGAGACCCGCTGATTATGCTATTGGGATACACTCGAGATATACCTAAGTCTATTCGAAAGTTCACGGATGTAGCACTATTACTAGCTAAGAGGAGAGTTGCTTGTCGCTGGGGACGGGGTAGGGCTCCTAAATTTAAGGAATGGCTTGATGACTTGATTAATTGTCAGGACCAGAATACTATTTATACCGAATTAACGCCAGTACAGAGCAGGCCGACGGATATTTAGGGACCACTGAAGATATATTTGCTACGAAGCACGACAACATCTACAGACTCAGAGGCCGACAGTTGACTGTTGAGGCTATAGCTGTCACCTACACGTGACCCTCATCGAGGACACTTTGGGAGGCACACCATAGCACACTGATACGGGATGCTGTAGGGGATAGAATGTGGGGGATACATGGCCCATCCCAGTAATTAGTCAGAATAGTAGCTTAGGCAAGATTTTACACATGCTACACTCTTCCTGCCTTGATATCGTGAGGATATGTTTTCTTGAAACGACTTCGGAATGCTGTTATCAGTAGTATGACTGCTAAATGCCATTACCCATGTTACATATCTATGTAAATGTCCATAACTGCTCATTGTTGTGTATTGTCTGCTCCGATATGCCGCATGAGTTCTCCTATGTGACAGATGAATGCCCGGGCTGCCCACACGCCCTTGTATAGTGCTTATACGTCCATCAAACGATTATGATATGTACATGTGTGACCTCTGTGGATGTTTCTTCTTTGTGTTGTTCACCAAGGAAAATTTAATAAATAAAGGTTTAAAAAAAAAAAAAGGTGGATAATCTGATGGCTGGCCTCTCTTCTCAAGGTTTGGTCGTTTCTGAGGACGCCTTGCCTGCGGACGCTGTGGATAAGCGGATTGAGGGTGCTGTGAAGCGTTCTTATGCTGCTTCCAATTTTTCCGTCCGTGCGACTGCCTATTCCAACTATATGGTTCAGTCGCTCCTTAAGGATTTCCAGTCCCTGTCGGTCTTGCTGCAGGACGGCGAGGATGCCACTCCTCTTTTGTCTTTGATGGAGCAACAGGTTAGGTACCTGTCGGATATTTCCTTTGACAATTTGGGGGCGGCGGCGGCTGCTTCTGGTGCTTCCATCGCTGCCCGTCGTCATATTTGGATGCGCTCCTGGAAGGCGGACTCTTCCCAGAAGTCGGTTCTCCTTAAATTGCCTTTTGAGGGTTCGAAGGTGTTCGGTCCTCAGCTGGAGGGCATGGTCAAGCAGTCGGCGGAGAACCGCAAGCTGGTGGCCCCGGTCCGTCCTCCTTCTCGGGGGCGTGGATTTGGTTATCGTCGCGCTTTTGGGCCTCCTGCTCGTGGCGCTTCTCAGCCCTTTCGAGGCAGGGGTCGTGGCCGGGGGGCCCCTGGAAGTGCCAAGCCCCGGGCCGCTGCCGGTGTTGCCGCCACCGCTTCCTCCTCTTCTCAATGACTGTCTGCCTAGGCCCGTTGGCGGTCGCCTCCAGTGCTTCCGCGCCCAGTGGTTGTCCGTTCCGGATGCCTGGGCAGTTCGGACTGTTTCGGAAGGTTGCCGGATCGAGTTTTCCTCTCCTCCTCCTCCGGGTTTTGTTCAGACTCCCCTACCGCGTCTTCCTCTGCGCAGGGATGCTTTGTTGGCAGGCGTGCGACTCCTGTTGGAGAAGAGGGCTGTTGGGGAGGTTCCTCCTCTGGAGAGGGGCAGGGGTTGCTAATCTATCCTCTTTCTGGTCTCCAAGAAGGACACTTCGGATCTTCGTCCTGTTTTGGATCTGAAGCGGGTCAATCGATTCGTTGTCCATCGTCCATTCAAGATGGTGACGCTCCAGTCCATCCTGCCTCTAGTCCTGCCGGGGGGTTTCCTGGCGTCCCTGGATCTCATGGATGCCTATCTGCACGTTCCTGTACATCCGGCCGACCAGCGTTTTCTCCGATTTCCTGTGGGGTCCCTTCACTATCAGTTCCGGGTGCTCCCTTTCGGCCTTTCCTCGGCACCCAGGGTGTTCACCAAGCTTTTAGCCCCTCTGGTGGGTATCCTTCATTCCAGGGGTCTTCTGGTTTTTCCATACCTGGATGACTGGTTCATTGTCTCTCCTTCTTTTTCTCACGCTCTGTCGGATGTGGACCAGGTGTGTCTTCTGCTGGGGTCCTTTGGGCTCCTTATCAACCACAGGAAGTCCTCACTGGTGCCCTCCCAGTCCCTGAAGTTCCTGGGGGCTCTCTTCCGCTTAGACTTGGACATGGTTTTTCTCTCGCAGGAGCGCCAGTTGACTTTGTTTCGTCACCTTTCCTGGCTTCTGTCCCAGTCCCGGGTGTCTGCCCGTCTCTGGCTGCGGAGTCAGGGGGAGATGGCTTCCACTCTGCATCTCCTTCCTTGGTCCAGGCTCCATCTGTACCCCCTGTTGCATCATGTCCTGTCGCACTGGGATCCTGCCTCCTTGGACTACGAGACTCTGATCCCTGTCACTCCGGGGATTCGGGCGGATCTCCAGTGGTGGTTGTCCCCTCTCTCTCTTTCCCGGGGATTCGATCTCCTTCCTCCTCAGTCCGTGGTCGTTTTGTCCACGGACGCCAGTGCTCTGGGGTGGGGTGCCGTTCTGGGTGCCTCCAAGGCTCAGGGTCGGTGGTCCAGCTTCGAGTCCCTCCAGTCGTCGAACTGGAAGGAGTTGAGGGCGGTTTGGTTGGCTCTTCTTTGGTTCGCTCCTCTCCTTCGGGGTCAGGCGGTCTCTGTGCAGACCGACAATCAGGTGGTTCGTGCTTATGTGAATGTGTCGTGCCCTGTTTCTCCTTTCACAGAAGATCGGCCTGTGGGCCGAGTCGAATCTCTTGTCTTTGACGGCGGTCTATCTTCCGGGTACGGAGAATGGGCCAGCGGACTCTTTGAGCCGGGTGTTCCCATCCTCGGTGTCCATCTGTCTGTCCCCGGATCTGTTCGATCTGATTGTCCTCCGGTTCGGCCTTCCTTGGCTGGATCTTTTTGCCTCGGAGGAATCCGCCCTTCTTCCTCGGTTTTGCAGCATCGTCCCCTCTCCGCTGGCGTGGGCCACCGATGCTTTCTCGATTCCTTGGTCGAGGGGTCTGCTGTTTGCCTTCCCTCCGTTTGCCTTAATTCCAAGGGTCCTCCGGAAGATTCGTTGGGATCGGGCGGAGGTTCTCCTGGTTGTTCCGGAGTGGTCTCGGCGGTGTTGGTACCCCCTTCTGCTGGCCTTTTCTGTTCGCCCTCATTGGCGGTTTCCCCTGTGTCCCTCCTCTCTGAGGGTTCCTCTTCTCGGCCTTGCCTCCCTGCGTCGCCTCCGGCTGGGGGTTTGGCACTTGAGAGGTTGAGTTTGCTGGATTTGGGTTGCTCGTTGGAGGTTGCCCAGTGTCTTCAGCTTTCCAGGCGTCCTTCCACCTTGCGTTCTTATTCCCGACACTGGAAGAGTTTTTCCACTTGGTGTCTGGGGAAGGGTCTCTCTCCTGACTCCTGTGTGGCCGTGAGGGTGCTGGACTTCTTGCAGGATGGTTTCGTCCTGGGGCTTGCTGTTTCTTCCCTGCGGGCGCAGTGGGCTGCCATTCTTGCCTTTCGGGGTTCCTCTGTTTCCTCTGTCTCCCCGTTGGTGGCTCGCCTTCTGCGGAGTTTCTTGCTTCAGCGTCCTGTTTCCCATTCGCCCTTGCCTCCTTGGGATCTTCCCTTGGTTCTGCGGGCTTTGACGGGTCCTCCTTTCGAGCCGTTGGACTCCGTGGCCCTGAAGTTCCTTTCTGCGAAGGTTATTTTCCTGGTGGCCATTACTTCTGGGCGGAGGGTTGGTGAGATTGGTGCGCTGATGGCTTCTCCCCCCGTCTTGCGCTTCTGCGCTGACAAGGTCATTCTCCGTCCGAGTCAGTTCTTTCTTCCTAAGGTGGTTTCTTCCTTTCACTGTCAGGAGGATATTGTTCTCCCGGTATTTTTTCCGGTTCCTTCTTCTCCTGAGGAGGTGCTCCTACATTCTTTGGATGTGCTGAGGGCTATCAGCATCTACTTGGAGCGTACGGCTGGGTTTCGTAAAGTGGATTCCCTGTTCGTCACCTATGGCCTGTCGGGTATGGGGCTTCGCCCTTCTCTGTCCTCCTTGTCTCGTTGGGTCAAGGGTGCTGTGGTTTCTGCTTACGATTCTGCCCACTGTCCCCTGCCTTCTTCTGTTCAGGGTCGGTCGACTCGGAGTGTTTCTTCCTCCTGGGCCATGTTCAAAGGGGCCTCTTTGAGGGACATTGGCAATGCCGCCACGTGGGCTTCTCCCCACACTTTTGTTGCCCATTATCGTCTGGAGTTGGGGATGGCGGCCTCTGCTGCTTTTGGGGCCTCTGTCCTTTCTGCTGTACATGATTTGTGATCTGTACTTGTTTTTGTGGATTAAACTGGACCTGTTTCTTGCATTGTTCTGGTCTGTTTTTTTCTTACAATCACCGTGTGCTTGGGTATGGGCTCACTTCATCAGGAATGGGACGGGGAGACAGGACGAGGAGGTAATGCCCGGTTACTCACCGGTAATACCCATTACTCCGAGTCCTGGTCTCCCCGTCCCATTCCTGAGCCCTTCCCTCCCTCCCTGGTTTGGGGTGTCTATGGGTGATTGTATGTGTTTCGTTCTGTTGTCTTTGGTATTTCAGGATGTTTTTTTCGGCACTTCCCCCTTTTGTAGTCACGTGATGGTGACATCATCCTAGGGGGAAGTGCCAACAGCTCAGCTAGGTAGTGGTTCTGTTGAGCAGACTAGCTCCTCACTTCATCAGGAATGGGACGGGGAGACCAGGACTCGGAGTAATGGGTATTACCGGTGAGTAACCGAGCATTGCAGCCACCTGTCGCCATGGGGGAAAGATAGTACAGGCATCTTGCCAGGAGAAGAGCCAGTCAGGCAGCTGCGCAGCACGCGCACTCATGTACAGGCATGAGGGGGCCCAATGCGGACAGGGTCAGTGCCCTGGCAGTGCAGCTGCCAGCTCCCCAGCCGGTGCCCCTGCCTGCGCCACCGCATCCAGGTCACGACACGGCAGCCCCCTTTCCCCCGTTCAGCGAACTCTCTGATTCTGCAACTGCAGCGGCATGATGGAAGTTGTGGATCGGCCACCTGGAACACTATTTTGTGGGTATGAGAGACCCCGATGGGAGAGTGAAGAGATCACTCCTCATGTGCTATGGTGGAGGTGAACTGTATGATTTGTTTGAGACGCTGCCTGCGACAGGGGTGGGTGACGACTACGAAGAAGCGGTGGGAGCCCTGAACAGGCATTTTGATCCACACATAAACCCTGACTTCGAACGTTTCAAGTTACACCAGGCAACACAAGTTTTGTTGTCTCTGGTGATTCCGGGTCATGATAGAGTGAAACCTCCATGGAGATTGCTCCCTACTATGCTGCTGGACACAGTCTTTAGAACAGAGTTGGGTGACGAAATCGAAGAGTTCTTCCCCAGGAACAAGAATTCAGTTGATAGTGTAGAGATGGTGTGGGATGCATTCAAGGTCACGGTCAGGGGAATTTGCATTTCCAAGGGCGGGGGGATACTTAAAGACATTCAGAGGACGTTGGGTAGGTTAGAGCGCGAGCTTAAGGAGCTCGAACTTGGGATGGCGAGGGGGGGTGACTCGGACCTACATAATACAATTAGAGAAAAACTTTCCGAGTTTGAGGAGGAGGCGGCGAGAGAGGTGAAGTTTAAAGGAAAATATTGGACAGCGCGGCGATACTGCGAAGGGGAGCCGCCTGGCAAGGTTCTGGCTGCGATAACGAGAAAGCCCCGTTTTAGTGCCAACATATTAGAAATAGTTACGTCCGATGGCATACGTTGTCAGGATACGAGAGGGATTCAGGAGGACTTTCTTTTACACTATAAGCAATTATACACTTCTCGACAGACTACCGAGGTAGATATGGGAAGTTTTCTCGATGATATTGCGCTGTGTTGGCTCAGCGATGTGCATAGGCAATTCCTTAGTGCACCTTTGGAGACTGATGAGATCCGAGATGCAATTATGTCGCTTGCCAATGGTAAGGCGACGGGGTCAGATGGACTCCCCGCGGAGTTTTATAAATGCTACATCGATATCATGGCACCGGTTCTTAAAGAAGTCTATCAGGAGTCGCTGGAAGTTGGGTAACTGCCGGGATCGATAAGGGAGGTGGTTATTACCTCCTTGTTGAAACCGGGTAAGGAACCGACAGACACGGACTCATATAGACCGATATCTCTCATCAATTGTGATGCGAAGATCCTTGCCAAGGTGCTGGCGACAAGGCTATCGTTGATTATGTCTAAAATAGTTTTGCCGGATCAAGCTGGATTTGTGCCGGGCCGTGCCACTGCCCATAATCTGAGAACACTGTTCTCATTGATTCAGACGATTGCCCCGGAATTGCCTGTCGCTGCTGTTTTCTTAGACGCCACGAAAGCGTTCGATTCGGTCGAATGGACGTACCTATTTACCATTTTACATAGGATGGGGTTCCCTAAATTGTTTGTTAATTGGATTGAGCTATTATATACCAGACAAACTGCCAAAGTGGTCGTTAACGGACTATTGTCGGCCCCGATACCAACAACGAGGGGCACCAGGCAGGGGTGCCCTCTCTCCCCTCTACTCTTTGCGATGGCAATTGAGCCTTTGGCATGCCGAATCCGTCAATTGCACAGAGCCAGTGCATTTCACTGCTTTCAACGCCAAATTGGAGTATCGCTGTATGCAGATGATATTACGCTGTATGTGAAACATCCCCAAACCAACCTTAATCCTGATTTACGAGAGTTTATTATATTTGGAAGATTGTCAGGAATTCAAGTCAATTGGAGGAAGTCCCAATTTTACCCACTCACGAGTGCCATCACGAAATTCCAGCTGGACTATCCGCTCGAATGGTGCGATACAGATCTTAGGTACTTGGGTATAGTAGTATCTCTAGAAAAGGACGTGACACTCAGGTCGAACTATGGAGTGGCCATCACAAAATTGGCTGATACGATAACGCGGTGGAAAGCCTTACCACTGGGCCAGGGACAGACTAATTTGCATATAGCCAGGTTCTGAGCTGGGATGGGGCAGTGAGCTAAATAACGGTGATGGATCAAGCCCTGATCTTTGGACTGGGTAAGAGTGGTCTGCTTAATTCAGACACTCTGTTCATCACCACCCCCTTTTCTGAATCATTACCACTGTCGATGGCAGGGAGGGCGTCGCTTATTAAGATGGTGGTGCTGCCGCAATTCTTATATCTATTCCAAAATATACCGTATTTTCCTGGCGTCTTTTTCTTTAAACAACTGCGCTCGGAGCTCCTACGTCTTTTTTGGGGCGGCAAACAACCTCGGCTGCGCTGGAACATCATTACCCAGCCGTATGAGGCGGGAGGTTTTGATGTGCCGGACTTTGAACTTTATTACATCGCTGCCCAAGCGCAATACGCGTATCATTGGGTGAAACCCACACCGTGCATGCCGCAAATTGCTGCAGAGGATTGGATCGCGCGTCCTCTTCCTCTTAATGGTATCCTATTGGGTACGGTTAAGGATATAGACACGCCGTTTACCACGGTCACTTGCACCATTGACGCGTGGAGTAGGTTAGCGCGGCACGTCGGTGCCACGCAATTATATTCCCCGGCGCTTCCTCTTTCGTACCACCCTCGCATATCGCTCTTGCAGGAAACGGGATTTCAATTGATGTGTAGGCGCACGAAAATTTCCGTATGGGGGGACTTGTTCATCGATGGCTGGCTCCATACCAAGGAACAGCTGTTTCATGCAGTTACACCTACTCCGCTGGAGGTGTTCTACTATGTCCGCCTTAGACAGGGATTAAGGGCAGTGTTGCCCGACTTTCCGGAGGAACCGGAAGCGGTCCTGCCTCTGCATACTATGCTTTTGTCAGATGGCCGCCATCTTGTATCCCCACTATATACTGCCATTAGGTCGGGGCGCCAAGGTCCAGAGAGCTCGGCGCGGCGGCATTGGACTGTGGACCTCGATCAGGATATTACAGAGGACCAATGGCACTACTGTTGTGCTATCACGGCTAATATTGCGTCTAGCTGTAGACTAAAGATCATTCATTTCAAATTTTTACAACGATTCTATTATACACCTGTGAGAAAATTGCGTTTTCATTTGGCAGATACAGATAGATGCGACCGCTGTAATACAGCGGGGGCGGGTTTTTTCCATGTAGCTTGGGAATGCCCGGGGGTCTTTGACTATTGGTCGCAGGTACAAGCCGCGCTACAGATTATGACGTCTGGGGCAATTGCCAGAGACCCGCTGATTATGCTATTGGGATACACTCGAGATATACCTAAGTCTATTCGAAAGTTCACGGATGTAGCACTATTACTAGCTAAGAGGAGAGTTGCTTGTCGCTGGGGACGGGGTAGGGCTCCTAAATTTAAGGAATGGCTTGATGACTTGATTTATTGTCAGGACCAGAATACTATTTATACCGAATTAACGCCAGTACAGAGCAGGCCGACGGATATTTGGGGACCACTGAAGATATATTTGCTACGAAGCACGACAACATCTACAGACTCAGAGGCCGACAGTTGACTGTTGAGGCTATAGCTGTCATCTACACGTGACCCTCATCGAGGACACTTTGGGAGGCACACCATAGCACACTGATACGGGATACTGTAGGGGATAGAATGTGGGGGATACATGGCCCATCCCAGTAATTAGTCCGAATAGTAGCTTAGGCAAGATTTTACACATGCTACACTCTTCCTGCCTTGATATCGTGAGGATATGTTTTCTTGAAACGACTTCGGAATGCTGTTATCAGTAGTATGACTGCTAAATGCCATTACCCATGTTACATATCTATGTAAATGTCCATAACTGCTCATTGTTGTGTATTGTCTGCTCCGATATGCCGCATGAGTTCTCCTATGTGACAGATGAATGCCCGGGCTGCCCACACGCCTTTGTATAGTGCTTATACGTCCATCAAACGATTATGATATGTACATGTGTGACCTCTGTGGATGTTTCTTCTTTGTGTTGTTCACCAAGGAAAACTTAATAAATAAAGGTTTAAAAAAAAAAAAAGGTGGATAATCTGATGGCTGGCCTCTCTTCTCAAGGTTTGGTCGTTTCTGAGGACGCCTTGCCTGCGGACGCTGTGGATAAGCGGATTGAGGGTGCTGTGAATCGTTCTTATGCTGCTTCCAATTTTTCCGTCCGTGCGACTGCCGATTCCAACTATATGGTTCAGTCGCTCCTTAAGGATTTCCAGTCCCTGTCGGTCTTGCTGCAGGACGGCGAGGATGCCACTCCTCTTTTGTCTTTGATGGAGCAACAGGTTAGGTACCTGTCGGATATTTCCTTTGACAATTTGGGGGCGGCGGCGGCTGCTTCTGGTGCTTCCATCGCTGCCCGTCGTCATATTTGGATGCGTTCCTGGAAGGCGTACTCTTCCCAGAAGTCGGTTCTCCTTAAATTGCCTTTTGAGGGTTCGAAGGTGTTCGGTCCTCAGCTGGAGGGCATGGTCAAGCAGTCGGCAGAGAACCGCAAGCTGGTGGCCCCGGTCCGTCCTCCTTCTCGGAGGCGTGGATTTGGTTATCGTCGCGCTTTTGGGCCTCCTGCTCGTGGCGCTTCTCAGCCCTTTCGAGGCAGGGGTCGTGGCCGGGGGGCCGATGGAAGTGCCAAGCCCCGGGCCGCTGCCGGTGTTGCCGCCACCGCTTCCTCCTCTTCTCAATGACTGTCTGCCTATGCCCGTTGGTGGTCGCCTCCAGTGCTTCCGCGCCCAGTGGTTGTCCGTTCCGGATGCCTGGCAGTTCGGACTGTTTCGGAAGGTTGCCGGATCGAGTTTTCCTCTCCTCCTCCTCCGGGTTTTGTTCAGACTCCCCTGCTGCGTCTTCCTCTGCACAGGGATGCTTTGTTGGCAGGCGTGCGACTCCTGTTGGAGAAGAAGGCTGTTGTGGAGGTTCCTCCTCTGGAGAGGGGCCGGGGTTGCTATTCTATCCTCTTTCTGGTCTCCAAGAAGGACACTTCGGATCTTCGTCCTGTTTTGGATCTGAAGCGGGTCAATCGATTCGTTGTCCATCGTCCGTTCAAGATGGTGACGCTCCAGTCCATCCTGCCTCTAGTCCTGCCGGGGGGTTTCCTGGCGTCCCTGGATCTCATGGATGCATATCTGCACGTTCCTGTACATCCGGACGACCAGCGTTTTCTCCGATTTGCTGTGGGGTCCCTTCACTATCAGTTCCGGGTGCTCCCTTTCGGCCTTTCCTCGGCGCCCAGGGTGTTCACCAAGCTTTTGGCCCCTCTGGTGGGTATCCTTCATTCCAGGGGTCTTTTGGTTTTTCCATACCTGGATGACTGGTTGATTGTCTCTCCTTCTTTTTCTCACGCTCTGTCGGATGTGGACCAGGTGTGTCTTCTGCTGGGGTCCTTTGGGCTCCTTATCAACCACAGGAAGTCCTCCCTGGTGCCCTCCCAGTCCTTGAAGTTCCTGGGGGCTCTCTTCCGCATGGACTTGGACATGGTTTTTCTCTCGCAGGAGCGCCAGTTGACTTTGTTTCGTCACCTTTCCTGGCTTCTGTCCCAGTCCCGGGTGTCTGCCCGTCTCTGGCTGCGGAGTCAGGGGGAGATGGCTTCCACTCTGCATCTCCTTCCTTGGTCCAGGCTCCATCTGTACCCCCTGTTGCATCATGTCCTGTCGCACTGGGATCCTGCCTCCTTGGACTACGAGACTCTGATCCCTGTCACTCCGGGGTTTCGGGAGGATCTCCAGTGGTGGTTGTCCCCTCTCTCTCTTTCCCGGGGATTCGATCTCCTTCCTCCTCAGTCCGTGGTCGTTTTGTCCATGGATGCCAGTGCTCTGGGGTGGGGTGCCGTTCTGGGTGCCTCCAAGGCTCAGGGTCGGTGGTCCAGCTTCGAGTCCCTCCAGTCGTCGAACTGGAAGGAGTTGAGGGCGGTTTGGTTGGCTCTTCTTTGGTTCGCTCCTCTCCTTCGGGGTCAGGCGGTCTCTGTGCAGACCGACAATCAGGTGGTTCGTGCTTATGTGAATCACCAGGGGGGCATGTGTCGTGCCCTGTTTCTCCTTTCACGGAAGATCGGCCTGTGGGCCGAGTCGAAGCTCTTGTCTTTGACGGCGGTCTATCTTCCGGGGACGGAGAATGGGCCAGCGGACTCTTTGAGCCGGGTGTTCCCATCCTCGGTGTCCATCTGTCTGTCCCCGGATCTGTTCGATCTGATTGTCCTCCGGTTCGGCCTTCCTTGGCTGGATCTTTTTGCCTCGGAGGAATCCGCCCTTCTTCCTCGGTTTTGCAGCATCGTCCCCTCTCCGCTGGCGTGGGCCACCGATGCTTTCTCGATTCCTTGGTCAAGGGGTCTGCTGTTTGCCTTCCCTCCGTTTGCCTTAATTCCAAGGGTCCTCCGGAAGATTCGTTGGGATCGGGCGGAGGTTCTCCTGGTTGTTCCGGAGTGGTCTCGGCGGTCTTGGTACCCCCTTCTGCTGGCCTTTTCTGTTCGCCCTTATTGGCGATTTCCCCTGTGTCCCTCCCCTCTGAGGGTTCCTCTTCTCGGCCTTGCCTCCCTGCGTCGCCTCCGGCTGGGGGTTTGGCACTTGAGAGGTTGAGTTTGCTGGATTTGGGTTGCTCGTTGGAGGTTGCCCAGTGTCTTCAGCTTTCCAGGCGTCCTTCCACCTTGCGTTCTTATTCCAGACACTGGAAGAGTTTTTCCACTTGGTGTCTGGGGAAGGGTCTCTCTCCTGACTCCTGTGTGGCCGTGAGGGTGCTGGACTTCTTGCGGGATGGTTTCGTCCTGGGGCTTGCTGTTTCTTCCCTGCGGGCGCAGTGGGCTGCCATTCTTGCCTTTCGGGGTTCCTCTGTTTCCTCTGTCTCCCCGTTGGTGGCTCGCCTTCTGCATAGTTTCTTGCTTCAGCGTCCTGTTTCCCATTCGCCCTTGCCCTCTTGGGATCTTCCCTTGGTTCTGCGGGCTTTGACGGGTCCTCCTTTCGAGCCGTTGGACTCCGTGGCCCTGAAGTTCCTTTCTGCGAAGGTTATTTTCCTGGTGGCCATTACTTCTGGGCGGAGGGTTGGTGAGATTGGTGCGCTGATGTCTTCTCCCCCCTTCTTGCGCTTCTGCGCTGACAAGGTCATTCTCCGTCCTAGTCAGTTCTTTCTTCCTAAGGTGGTTTCTTCCTTTCACTGTCAGGAGGATATTGTTCTCCCGGTATTTTTTCCGGTTCCTTCTTCTCCTGAGGAGGTGCTCCTACATTCTTTGGATGTGCTGAGGGCTCTCAGCATCTACTTGGAGCGTACGGCTGGGTTTCGTAAAGTGGATTCCCTGTTCGTCACCTATGGCCTGTCGGGTATGGGGCTTCGCCCTTATCTGTCCACCTTGTCTCGTTGGGTCAAGGGTGCTGTGGTTTCTGCTTACGATTCTGCCCACTGTCCCCTGCCTTCTTCTGTTCAGGGTCGGTCGACTCGGAGTGTTTCTTCCTCCTGGGCCATGTTCAAAGGGGCCTCTTTGAGGGACATTTGCAGTGCTGCCACGTGGGCTTCTCCCCACACTTTTGTTGCCCATTATCGTCTGGAGTTGGGGATGGCGGCCTCTGCTGCTTTTGGGGCCTCTGTCCTTTCTGCTGTACATGATTTGTGATCTGTACTTGTTTTTGTGGAATAAACTGGACCTGTTTCTTGCATTGTTCTGGTCTGTTTTTTTCTTACAATCACCGTGTGCTTGGGTATGGGCTCACTTCATCAGGAATGGGACGGGGAGACAGGACGAGGAGGTAATGCCTGGTTACTCACCGGTAATACCAATTACTCTGAGTCCTGGTCTCCCCGTCCCATTCCTGAGCCCTTCCCTCCCTCCCTGGTTTGGGGTGTCTATGGGTGATTGTATGTGTTTCGTTCTGTTGTCTTTGGTATTTCAGGATGTTTCTTCCGGCACTTCCCCCTTTTGTAGTCACGTGATGGTGACATCATCCTAGGGGGAAGTGCCAACAGCTCAGCTAGGTAGTGGTTCTGTAGAGCAGACTAGCTGCTCACTTCATCAGGAATGGGACGGGGAGACCAGGACTCGGAGTAATGGGTATTACTGGTGAGTAACCGAGCATTGCAGCCACCTGTCGCCATGGGGGAAAGATAGTACAGGCATCTTGCCAGGAGAAGAGCCAGTCAGGCAGCTGCGCAGCACGCGCACTCATGTACAGGCATGAGGGGGCCCTACCTGCGCCACCGCATCCAGGTCACGACACGGCAGCCCCCTTTCCCCCGTTCAGCGAACTCTCTGATTCTGCAACTGCAGCGGCATGATGGAAGTTGTGGATCGGCCACCTGGAACACTATTTTGTGGGTATGAGAGACCCCGATGGGAGAGTGAAGAGATCACTCCTCATGTGCTATGGTGGAGGTGAACTGTATGATTTGTTTGAGACGCTGCCTGCGACAGGGGTGGGTGACGACTACGAAGAAGCGGTGGGAGCCCTGAACAGGCATTTTGATCCACACATAAACCCTGACTTCGAATGTTTCAAGTTACACCAGGCAACACAAGGGGAATCCGAGTCCATAGATGTCTTTTATGCCCGTCTAAGAAAGTTGGCGAGCTCCTGCACACTGCCATACCAGAGGGAGGAAATCAGGGCGCAGATCATTCAGGGGTGTCATTCACTAATGCTATGCCGTCTGATACTCCGACAACCGGGCATCAGTTTGGACAAGATCCTCATTCTCACCAGGTCCCACGAGCTCTCCAATGCTCGCGCAGACGAGATGTAGCCCGGCCCTCAACTGGCCTACGCCGCAGCCAGCATCGACACGGCCGCCCTTGGTCAAAGAAGAGAGAGTGGTGCTTTTCAGAGACAGACAGCACAGTCAAGGGGACCCACGAGTCTGCCCAAAAAAAGCGCATGCAGAAATTGTGGATTAGACCACCCTCTAGCAGGGAGGTGCTTTGCAAAAGGGAAAACATGCTCCCAGTGCTGTAAGCTCAACCACTTTGCGAAGGTCTGCCGGAGTGGCAAAGTGAGAACAAACACCCCAAATCCACGTGGATCGACGACAGTGGTGAGATAGCCGACGCTCGAGGACCCTCTGGATCAAGTGAACACCACCCAGCCCGGGCTTGGACTGGGGACAGAATACGGTGATGTGCTCTTCATGTCATTTGTCGAGAAGGCACAAGACGCCGGTCACCACACATGTGCACCATCACAGTGGCTGGTTCTTCTGTGAGCACCCTAATAGACACAGGAGTGCCGGGCCGGTGAATGTAATGGACAGTGTCCAGTATGAGCAGTTATCACCACATCTGCCGCTTCTCCCGTCCAAAGCAAGAATATCCACATACATCAGAAATGAGCCGCTTCCCCTGTGGGGAGTCATGGAGGTTGAGGTTGCCAACAAGGGCCATCGTCTCAACACAAGGTTTCACGTCACGGAAGGGCAACGAGGAACCCTCCTCAGTTGTCACACAGCAGAGGACCTGGAATTGGTTTTTTTTGTGAAACAGGTGCATGATCTGCACGCCCGTGAAATCCTCAGAGACTTCCCCAGGTTATTTGAGAGCCTGGGCCGCCTAAAAGGGAAAACGTTCAAGTTGCATCCAACAGTGAAGCCTATGGCCCTGAGGCACCGACGGTTGCCATTCCACTTACGCCCTCAAGTGGAGGAAGAGCTGATGAAGCTGGAGGAGTTCGGAATGATAGAGAAAGTGTCGGGCCTCACCGATTTGCTGTCGTTTTTGGTCGTAGTCCCCAAGCCGTAGCAGCAGGGAGCCATTCCGCTCTGTGTTGACATGCGCTTTCCAAACAAGGCCATGAAGAGGGAGCGTCATCTCACACCCACCATGGATGACATTGTGGCGGACCTCAATGGTGCCAAGTGGTTCACCAAGCTTGACATCATACCGGCTACCACTAACTGGAGCTCCACCCCGACAGCAGGAACATCACGACTTTCTCCACTCACGTGGGGCTACGTCGGTATAAGAGACTGAGCTTTGGTGTGTCCTCTACCACGGAGGTGTATTAAAACGCAGTAAGGGAGACGCTCATCGGATTGCAAGGTGTTCTACATTTGAGTGATGACATCCTCGTATTCTCTAAGACACTGGAGGAGCACCACGTGCATCTCAGAGCTACCCTTCAATGGTAGGCAGAGAATGGACTCACCCTGCACAGAGCTAAGTGCTCATTTTATCAAGAGTCGGAGGACTTCTTCGGCTACATTTTCTCTTTCTCTTTTCTCGCCCACAGAGGTTCGCAGTTTCCGCGGAATGGCCACGTACTTTGGCCGGTTTAGTCCCAATCTGACGTCTCTCTCCGAACCACTCCGCAATCTTACAAAGTCTGGTCAGCTGTGGGTCTGATCGGCGAAGGAAGCTCTGGCATTTCATGCCGTCAAGGATACCCTAACTGATGACAAAGTGATGGTGTACTTTCGCCCCCATCGGTGCACTGAAGTGGTGGATGCAAGCCCCATATGGCTGGGCGTGGTTCTGATGCAAGATACGTAGTCCAAAGAGTGGGTCCCAACTGCATACGCCAGCAGGGCACTTACCGGAACGGAGATGCGCTATGCACAGATAGAGCTAGAGGCCCTGGCCATCAAATGGGCGTGCCAGCATTTCCGTCTCTATTTATATGGGCACAACTTTTGAGTGGTCATGGATCACAAGCTTCTCGTTCCCCTCTTCACCGGCACATCCCAGCTGGCTCCTCCCCGGATTGAGAGGTGGGCAGTCCAACTGCAGGCTTATCAGGTCTATGTAATCTTTCATCCAGGGGTCAACAACCCTACCAAATTCCTGTCGTGGCACCCCGGCCCGCCGGTGCCATCAAGGCCACTATCCGATGAAGACTGCACCAAGGAGTATATCCGGTTGGTCTCTCTTGAAGTGTGCTCAATTGCTCTCACGCTGGAAGATGTCAGGAAGGCGACCGAGTCTGATGAGTGCCTGGTCAAGGTCAGGGCCACGCTAGCCAACAGGAAGTGGTGTCGAAGTGGTGTCGAAAGACTGTTTCGGCAACAGCTGTGTAATGCTCAGAGCAAACTCAGTGAGGGTCTTCAGGGAGTTGTGTTGTGAGGCACCAGCCTCGTAATCCCGAAGAGCCTTGAAGAGAAAGTGGCCCATCTGGTGCACCAAGGGCGTCAAGGAATATCAAAGACAAAAGCCAGGTTACGGAGCAAGGTTTAGTTTCCAGACATGGATGCCATGGTCGAGGAGGTCATCCGCACCTGCCACTCTTGCAACATCATGGCAGGCGACCGGGCACCCCATCCAGTGATCACTGAGGACTCATGCCAGCAGCCCTGGACCAAAGTGAGTCTTGACTTTGGGTTATTTCCTGACGGCCGAAGCACCCTGGGTCTCGTAGACTCTCATTGAAAGTTCCCGGTGGTGGTAGTGGTGTCATCAACAGCCTTTCAACATCGTCCAGACCGCACTTGAGACCGCACTTGAGCGCATCTTCGATATGATGGGACTGCCGGAAGAAATCAAGTCAGACAATGGGCCCCCATTCCAAGGAAGAGAGTTCCAGGAGTACATGGCCTCCCTTGCCATTCAACACCGCAAGATCACGCCACAGTGGCCCCAGGCAAAGGTGGCGAGGTGGAGCAGTTCATGTGAACCATGAACCAAGCTCTCCGGATCAGAGTGGAGAAAGGGGAAGATGTCGAGCAGTGCCATCAGCAAATCCTAAGTGCCTATTGTCAGACACTTCATTGCACCACCCAGTGTGCACTGGCTCACCTCATGTTCCGAAAAGCGCCGAGGGACAGCGTCCCCACAGACCCATCGTGGAGCCCCCCAGCGGTGAATCTTGAAGCTGCCCTGGCCCTGCGAAAAGCGACCAATGATAAAGCGACCCAGGATCGCAGGACACAGCCGATGAACATCCGAGTTGGTGACAGGGTCATCGTGAATGACTGATACCCTGGCTGGAAGTATCGCACCCCGTACGAGCCGGAGTTGTGGGAGATCATCAATGTGCAAGGTACCATGGTGTCGGTAAGGCACGGAGCTCGCGTAGTCACTAGGAATGCATCCTGGTTTAAGAAAGTGGAGGTTGGACTTCTACCATTGGACGCAGCCGGAGGAGAGTCGGAAGAAAGAGATGTCATGGGACCTGCGAGCACACCTATCAGTAGCCCAGCGCCGGTGCCGCGCCGAGACAGAAGAGAGTTGGAGACAGGTGAAGAATCACAGAATCAAGGTGCAGAGTCCCCGGAGTCTGAGGGAAGTGCAGGGGGGTCCGGAACAGAGAAGAACTCTCAGACCAGAAGTATGGTCTCCGGCCAAACGCAGCCCCCAGCCAGAGACTGAAGGACTTTGCATGGTGTGTAAAGAAAGACTGATACAAAATGTAAAGGACCTTAGTATCTGAAAGATTGGAGGGATGTTGTGATGGAGCCACCCGGCCCGTTCAGGCACTGCACACACGCAAACACGCACCCCGAGGGCGGGCTAGCCCGAGGGGTTAAATAAAGGGGCGTAAGACCGCTTGTGGTCTTAGCCGGGTACCAGCCTACCAGTTCCTGCCGCGAGCCACACCTGAGTGGTAGCATCCGCGCAGCGAGTGTCCAGCCAGGCCTGGACACCACAGAGTCCAGTTTTAGTGAAGCATCAAGCACTGCCTCCCTGGTCACAGAGGTGGTGATCTAGTGGCAGACCTTTCTTCCTCGTTTACTGAGCAGTAGCTCCGACCACGCAGAGATTCGGCGTAGGCGGTGTTCTTGCTTTCGGTTTTTCATTTCAGAAATGCAGTTGGATTAATTAAATGAAAATCGGAAAAACAAAAATGGAGGTATGCACATGATAAAGGAGGCATAGACAAAATTGGTAATTTGTGATGCCAATGCTCGCTGCTAATTCACTCACAGGCTGGGGGCGGGGGAGTTTATGAAAGGGAAAGGGTCCTTACTTGCTGTACTTGAAATTATCCAGTAAATGCCTCAGATGAGAGCGGCGCCAGCAGAACACGTACCGAGTGAATAGCAATAAATAAAGTAATTCAGAGGCCAACCTATGACCATTCTTTTAACAGTTGGGGCCGGCAACACAGGTGGACGGTAATTAAAATAAAATAAAAAACGTACCTTCCTGAGGATCACGTGCCGCCGCCTCAGCTCCTGCTGCTCCTGGCCGCGTTTTACGTAGGCAGCCTCCCTCTGACCCCTAAGCCAATCACAATGCTGCAATGGCAGCGTTGTGATTGGTGCGGTGCAGCGGACTGCGCCCCAGCCGGGCGCCTGTTGGGAGGCCATTTTCTCTATGAAGGCTGCATGCAGCCTACATAGAAAAAAAGTTGAGTGCGCATGATTACTTTGGTCGGCCCTGGGGCAGATCAAACAGTCAGTACCCACAACAGTAGGCAAGCCACTCCCCCCTGCCCTCGAGCAGGATCATCCACCTGCCCGCCCACAACCAGGCACTTCTGCTTTCTCGCAGTGCGAGAAGCAGAAACATAAAATGGTAGTTTTGCCATTTTATGTTTCTGCTTCTCGCACTGTGAGAAAGCAGTGGGACAACGCCCCCATGCCCCAATGGTGAGCCTCCACTGTTTGAATGTGTGCAATTGCCAGGTGATTCATTTCACTGGCAATGCATCTTCATCTTGAGAATGTATGGTCTAATTTATAAAGCACACATTTTGTCAGAGTTTATCTGCACTCCGGAGATGCATCTGAAATCTGCTAGTGGTGGGTTATGACCTCTATTTCTATTCAGCCTTCGCATAATAACAGTAGCAGGTTATATGCATACTACAAGTTTGTGTGCGCCACCTTTTAACAGTATGAGCACCATGTCTCCCCTATAACTAATTTTCTCAGCCAATGGGTCCATGGAAAGGGCAAATAATAATGGAAACTAGGGGCACCTCTGTTGTCTCTGCATAATTCAATCCTCTTAGATATTATTTATCATCATCATTATCATCACCTATCCATGGGATCTGTCTTGGTTTGGGCAGTGAATGCTCAGTACCTCTTTCATTGTGGATGATAATTGCCTCTCCTTTAGTGCTACAGTATACATTTGCCATAGTTGCGATGATAAAATGAGAATATATGTCTGGTAACATTCTAAGGGGATCCCAGAGTTTTCCAGGCACCATGTCTCTTATGACCTCTTTTATCTCCGCCTTAGACACTGAAAAGTGCAGTGTTTCTAACTGATCATGGGTTCTTCTGTTTAGTGTTATGGATTCTATGTACTATCCATATCTAGTCAGGTTGCTAAATCTATTTCCCTGTACAGGTTTGTGTAACATGATGGAAAGGCATCATTGATGGCTTTCTGTGTAAAAAGCTAGACTCCCTGTTGATATTTTACCTCTGCCATGGGGGATCCTCTCATTTCTGGTTTTGAGAGGAAGGCAAGGATTGGAATCATCCTTCCCTATTGGCATCAGAATGTGAGCGCTCTCGATATTCCCTGTAATTGAGGCAATGGAGCTTTTCAACTAATGTTGCATATTACTTTCAGCTGTTAGCTATTTTTGCTTATTTAAATATCTTTCTGCCTTTTTATCCAGAGCTCCAAGAGATATGTCATGCTTGTTTAGTTAAGTTTCTAGGGTTTTCATGACCCTCCCCCACTACTGTCCAGACACAGTGCCCATGGATAACCCCTTTTTGGTTTTCCCATTCCTCTAACACATCTGGGACTATGCCTTCATTCTCTTCAGTGTCGTTTTCGGGTTACTTTCTTCATCATGGTGTCCTGTCATAATTCAGGTAGGTAGTGTGGTGGCCCCACATGAGACTCCGTAATACTGAA
This sequence comes from Lissotriton helveticus, assembly GCF_964261635.1. Lineage (NCBI taxonomy): Eukaryota > Metazoa > Chordata > Amphibia > Caudata > Salamandridae > Lissotriton > Lissotriton helveticus. Next base: position 599,669,631 of record NC_136059.1, read on the forward strand.
TTATGGTTTGAGAGTATCTTGCATAAATATTTGTAATGTTTGAGCTCATCCTGTATATCATACAAACATATCCAATCTAACATACATGGACCGTTGAGATGAATGAGTATTACCGAGTTCCCAGTTGTGTCTGTCTCCATGCATCATTTAGTTCCTTGAGTGTTGTCAAGGCAGTCAGGGCTTGAGAAACTCTTTCTGCTTGAGTTTCTGGAATCGGTTGGTGTAAACAGTCCAGTGTCACGTTTGACATGCAGTAACAGTCCCATCACAGCAGAATTGTGAGCAGCCATGAGCCCAATTTCTTGCATATATATTGATATGAAGTCTTATTGTTCTGTGTTGGGAGCGTATATGCTACCCATTATAATATCCTCCCACCTACAGTACAGCCAACCTCTGATCAATGTATATTTGCCTTCCTTATTCATGTGATTCAGAGGGTGTGAATGGTGTACCATGCCTGATCCAGATTAGGGCCCCTCTAGTGTAGGAAGAATATTGCTTTCTCTGCCTGCGCTGAAGCATAATCACTTCTTGTTTTGTAATATGTGTTTAACTGTCATGCCACTTGAGTCACCAACATTGAACATTCTTGTTTTGTAGACCATAGCCTCAACTCCCATTCTCCAGGCTATTAGTGTAACTGCACTCCGCCAAACTACAAAACTTAACTTAAATTGAGTCAACACTCTGCTCAGGACTATAGGGAGTGTCTGGTTGCATTAATGGTTTCTCTGTGACCACCAACTACATATTTGCTGACATGTTACTAAGTCTCATTGCTGTATAATTTCTTGCTTGATCATTTTGAGTATGATGTTTAGGTCGACCTCCCAATCGATGACACCTTGGGTTGTTCAGTTTGCTTCATTGTAAGTCATCTACTGTTCTTGGTGTGAGGGTTGGTGGTGCCTCTCCCTCAAAATGCAAGTGAACACTTTTTAATGTCTATGTTATGCCGCTTGCAGAGATTGGGCTGGAATTTGATATATCCATGACTGCGTATGCCAATGATAAGCAGCTGCAAGGCTGCTGGATAGCGAGAGACTATCCTCCTGGTTGGTAAAAGTCAAAGAGTGGATGACAACAAGTTGCTTAAAGTTAAATGGTGACAAAACAGAGCTACTACTCCTTGGACATGAAGCAATACCCAGGCCCATCATAGACTGGCCTGTGTCCCTAGGTAATCCACCCACTCCCGCAGAAACAGTAAAAAACCTAGGATTCTGGCTAGAAACTGATCTCTCTATGATGACCAGGCCAAGAAAGCCATAGCATCTTGATTCGGACTTCTCAGAAGCCTGCAAAAAATCTTAGATAGAATCCCCATACAACTAAGGAAGACAGTGGTCCATTCTCTAGTCACCTCACGACGGGACTATGGAAACTCATTATTCTTGGGGGCACCTAATATGTCACCCAGAGACTGCAAGTGGCCCAGAATGCAGCAGCAAGGCTGCTATGTCAAATCCCGATATGGGAGTCAGTAAAAAAACATGTATTTAGACTCCACTGGCTCCCAGTAGAAGCCAGAATAAAATTCAAGGCACTGGTTATTATTCATAGAGCACGGCATAATAGAGGCCCAAAAAAAGTTGGGAGGCTACTCTCTCCCTACATCCCGAAGAGGCAGTTGCGATCCAGTATGGAAGAACGCCTAAAACAGACGAAGGTCAGGAGGGAGAAATGGGGAGGAAGATCTTTCTCCCAAACTCTGGATGTTCTTGCCGTTAGAACACAGACTGATAGACACATAATTAGAGTTTTGCAGAGAGATCAAGACTTGGCGGTTTAAGCAATACATTTAAGACATGGTTTGGCCCGTATTCAGTACCTGACTGCGATGTGCTGGGAAGCCTTAGGGCAGCCATGCGCTTTACAAATCCCAATAACAATACTAATAATAATAATAATTCATCTTCATATAAGATAGGGGATGTTGCCCTAGGGCTTTGTGACACCTTCCTAAGGAGGTGGGGGCTGACTATTGCAATTGCCGCTTCTCTTTATCCCTCCATCTGCCTCTACTTGTTCTCTGTGAGAAGGGGCCCATGTCCTCCTTGTGTTTGGATCCAGTCTCATAACTCACTGGGGTCTGTGAAGACCGTTGCTTTTTTGGTTGCTATGGACATCAGTTTAGCTGGAAAGAGAAGTGTATACTTCCTTTTGGTATCCTTTGGGCACTTCTCCACCTCTGTAGAGGATATTCACTAATGTTTCACCACCACCATTTTGTCTGGGAAGATATGCACCAATTTATTTTCGACTGTGAATGTGCCCTTTTCTCTGTCTTTGTGCATGATTATTTCTCTTTCTTCTAGTAGCCTTGCAACTACCAGTCTAGGTGTGTTGCCAGAGGTAGGTTGTTTCACTGGTACTCTATGTCCCCTGTTTTAATCATAGAATTTAGTGAAGCCCTGAGAAGCCACCTCAATCTTGAGCCATCTTTCAAGGCATCCCAGCATGTTTTTACCCACTACTTCTTTTAGGAGGCCCACCACACAAATGTTATTACATCTGGACCAGCTCTCATTATCTTCTGCACTGCCCTCCAGGAAGCGTATTCTATTGGTAAGGTCTTGAACTGTGGCTTTATGATCATTTGTGCTGGGTTGTAGCTGTGCCATTGTGGTTTCAGCTGGACTCTATCAGCAAGTTTCCAGAGGTTATCCCACAGTAACCTGTTGTCAAGTATTGCAATTTCTTTCCACAATTCTAGTGCTTCCCATGCAGAAGTAATTGCTTCTACAGTCTGGTCTAGTTCATCATCTGGCACTTCTGGGCGTGAAGATTGTTGGCGCCATCTTGGGCTGCTTCTTGGACATTAATTCAGCTTTTCACTATTGGGAGACAGGCTTCACTGCCCCACATGAGGTCTTGCTCTTATCGCCCCATTATAGTGGTTACCGTCAGGTTACTCTGTACTATGCTCCAATATGCTCTAGGTACTTAGGGCAAAGTTGAAGTCCCAGTATGAGCATTCACTCCTGGACATCGTCAGCCATCCAGTCCCCTGTATTTGTACAACTGCTCAGCTGGTTGGTGGCATCTATTAGTCTCAAGGGATCATAGGTGATGGGTTCGCCTCAGCAGGTTTATGTATTGTCACGGTCCGCATCCCTCCCCCTATGCACTGTTTGAAAGTTTAACGGAGCTGTCAAATTGCCAATTGTTGCCACCTCCAGGAGTATAACTGTACTGGGAAAGAGAGTGGGACCTATGTTTGTGTCTATAAGATTAGTTTGGAGAGCTTGTGGGGCATCACTGTCCCCCACTCAGGCTCATTTTAGATTGGTCTTCGGCCCTACCGACATCGTGGTGTTTGATTGCGCTTTGGTTATTAATGACCGCTCCCCTGTTGTTGACCCAGTTGCTGATTGTCTCGTCTGCTGTCTGTCTGGCTAATGTTCTTGCAGACGCTCAGTAATGTCCTTCAGATATATTGGGAGGACTCATCATTGATCTTTATTAGTCTAAGCATTCTCAGGTGGGCCTTCATATTTTCCAATCAGTCGGAATGTTGGATAAATAAAACAATATTACCTGACCAAGCATCATTTTTATAAAATCTAATCTACCCCACCAGGATAAAAATAAGATGTGCCAAAGCGACATGGAAGTAGTCAATGTTGTATGTTATTCTTTTAGATTTAAAGCACCCGTGTGATCGGAGCAAGATGGCGGCCGCGTAGTAGTGGCTGTTTTGCAGCTGAGCAGTGAGGGCGAGGTCTGAGCCCTAAGGTGTCTAACCTTACTATGCAGCATGACTCTTTTCCAAAAATATGCACAGTTTAACCCTGATAAAATCTAGATGATCGCTGCCCTTACCTGCCGGGTGATCTGGCGTGGATCAGCGAGTCAGCTCAAGCAAGTAGGGGCGCTGGTTGGGGCTGTTCTCTCTCCCGGCCACTGGATCCTCACGGGTGCTGGTGGGCGGAGCCGCTGGACAAGCCTGGTAGCGGAGCGGAGCTCAGGGCGGAATTCAAAGAAAGCTGTGGAAAGAGGGGCTCGAAAAACGTGCGATGCCGGCGGAAAGTGAGGCGGGGAGGAGCAATGGCTCCGAAAGTGAACACTGGGAAAAAGACCCGCCAGGAAAGGCAGGAATTAGTGAATAAACTGATAGGAGCAGAGGAACAACATGGGAAGGATATATCACAGTGTAGGGAGGGGGCAGACAGCCAAGCAAGGGTAAGCTCTATTAAGGCGGAGATCAATAAACAAATGGCAAAGAAAGCAGCCCTCGAGTATCAAGTACAGAGAGGTAGGCTTTATGAAACAGGGGAGCAGGCAGGTAGAGCGCTCGCACCGCGTATTAGACCAGCTGCATTCAAAAATGTTGTAACCCGTATTGTAGAACAGGGCCAGGGCTATGACGAGCCTCTGGAAATCTTGAATGTGTTTAAGAGGTACTATCAAACACTTTACCAGGAGGAAACAGCTGCAGAGATACCAATAGGCGAGTGGGGGGAGTCAGGTGTTAAATTGGAACAGGAGGACAGGGATACTCTTGAAAAGGATTTCACTCTGGCTGAGCTATTAGGATCCTTACAAGATCTAGTATTGGGCAAGGCGGCAGGCCCCAATGGTGTACCTCTGGAAGTATATAAAAAGGTATCAGAGGAAACTACCCCTATCCTCCTCGATCTATTTAATGGGATTTTAAATACGGGCAAAATACTGGAGTCATGGTGTAATACTAATATAGTGGTGTTCCATAAAGAGGGGAAGCCAAATGAAAACCCGGGTTCCTATAGACGTATATCCCTTATCAACATCGATAATAAAATCTATGTAAAAATCTTGGCAGTCCAGTTGGGGAGGATCATTGGGGGTCTGGTCTCTCCCTGGCAGCATGGTTTGATTCCGGGTCGAGGCACCACGGACCACATAAGATGAGCAATTACTCTGTTTGATATCCATGCTGCTGGGGAGCGGGGGATGGCATTGGGCCTCCCCGATGCAGAGAAAGCTTTTGACCGTGTTAGATGGGATTATTTGTGGGGGGTGATGGAGGCAAGGGGGTTTGGACCAAGAATCCAGAAGGCCATTCAAGCAATGTATATAGATCCAGTTGCTAAGATCCAAATGATGGGTGAAAGCTCAGAGAAGATATATATAACAAGAGGGACAAGGCAGGGGTGTCCCTGTTCACCCATCCTATTTGCGCTTTATATAGACCCTTTAATACCGCGGATAATGGACAACCCTTTAATAAAACCAGTAATTACAAAAGGCTTCAAGACCAAAATCTTGGCATATGCCGATGATTTGGCAGTCATCTCTGTAGAACCGGATGTGGCCCTGCAGGTATTGGTTGATATTACCAAGACATTTGGCAGACATTCACGATACCGGCTAAATGCAGAAAAGACACAAGTGCTCTGCTCCCGGAATATACCTAAAGCAGACTCGAGGTTTGTAGACTCAGCGGTATACCTAGGGGTAACGATTAATGCTCAACCCGATTATATTATTAGGGATAACTTTACCCCTATAATAAAATCCATGGAGGCAGATTTGAAAAGGATGGACACACTCCATTTATCAATAGAAGGGCGTGCTAACGTCCTTAAAATGACCATGCTCCCAAAGATCTTATATATGTTTCGGGCCATCCCATTTCTAATAGACGAAAAAATCATTAAAGCACTAGAAGCCATGTTTATGAATTTCTTATGGCAATATGGAAAGGTGAGGAGATCGTTAAAATGTATGTCATTGCCGCAGGAAAGAGGTGGTCTGAGGATACCCAACATAAGGTATTATCACTGGTCCTGTTTAATAACCCACATGGCAATTTTATTCGATCCGGTGGATAAGGGACCGAATACCTCATATAGGAGCGTTAGCTCGCAGTCAATCTATGAACTGCTACTAGGTAGGGAGGCAACCGAAGTATTACTGAGAAGGACGGAGAGAAGGTACTACAAGAAAAGTAGATATAACAGATTAGAAAGTATATGGAGGGTTTAGTCAGCAGTACAAAAATGTTTGGTAATTCCTAAATTTAACCCTCATACCCCACTGTGGAAGTCAGGGTTGTTCCCTAGTCTATGTAGGGACGGCATGTAGAAACACTAGGAGAGACAGGGTATTTGCACACTGGGGGATATTATGGTTAGGGGTGAGATCAGACCCTTAGAAGACCTGCAACAGAGATATCCCTTGATTGGTAATCAAGACTTTAAGTATAATCAAGTTGCACATACAATCAAATCTAAAAGGCTCCGCATTGTTCTAGGTAAAAGGTGTAGTATACTGGATTATCTGATGGGAGGAGGACAGAGAATCAAAGGTATATATATAACATTAATGGAGGAAATCCAGGATGATATGGGGAAAACGGAGACTGCATGGGCCTTAAGATTGGAAGACCTCGATGTTGGATAGGGCATTGCAGTTGGACAAAAGATTCTTGCGCTCCTCCAACTTAAAAGCACAACATTTTAAAATGCTTTTTAACCTATATTATACGCCGGCTAAATTATTTGATTGGGGGAAGAGGGAGGATAATAGATGTCCCAGATGTATGGAGGGTCTGGCGGATCTCACACACATGTTTTATCAGTGTGAAAAACTTAAGATGATTAAAAAGGAGATTGAGGCTTTCTGGGAGGGGCTGCTAGATATCAAAATAAATCTATCCCCAATACTGATGATTTTAGGCTGTGAAAGTAAGCTCGCTCTAAAAGCTGAGATGGAGGCTCTGGTTTTTATATCAGTAGCAGTGCTTCGTATTCTGATTTCAGCCGCCTGGAAAGATACGGTGGCACCATCTTTCCAGATGTGGTTGACCAGACTCCTAGGTATGCATAATCTAGAGGCTGCCCTATACAAGCTTAAGGGCAAAAGGGTAAGGGAAATGGGTCTGAAGGTCTGGGCACCGGTGGCCGCTTGGAGGGCCACAAGGCTGTAGAAGTAATCATATGCTGCTGAATTATAAAATAGGTGCTATGTATTTTACATTGCCCATTTGTTGTATAACCCCCATGTTTATCTTATGAGTATTTATTTATGATATCCCTCCATTTTAAGGTTTCAATATATGTTATGCTCTTTTATTGCCGAATGCACTGTATTTAAAATGAATTTAATGTTTTTGTACTCTGCCAATCATTTCTCAATAAAAAAAAATAAAAAAAGATTTAAAGCAACCGTATCTTTATTAGAGGGAATGAACCATAGTCCAAGATATTTAATTTTAACTGGATTCCAATGAAAAGAAGATTAAAAAAACAGCATGAAACAGTTTGTTTAGTGGGAGGATTTCGCATTTTTCGGCATTGAGTTTATAACCTGAACAAGAGCAAATCAGTCACCTCTGATGGAAATGCTGGCAAGGAGGTTTGCGGATTTGAAATAAATAATAAGATGACTTCTGCATATAATGAGAGTTTTAAATGATTGACTCCATATGAGAAATATGTGATGTCTGTGTTCGATCGAATTTTTATTAAAAAAGGTTCCAGGGCAAGGATAAATAAAAGTGGAGATAACGGGCAACATTGCCTCACTCCTCGATGAAGAGGAAATGGAGATACAAGACCATTAGCTAGAATAAAAGACCTGGGAGAGGAATAGAGTAAAGAGACATAATTGATAATTTTGGGCCAAAACCAAACCAAGCAAGCGTTGAGAAAATAAAAGGCCAACTGACTCTATCGAATGCTTTTTCAGCATCTAGTGAAATTGCTGCTAACAATTTTTTATATGATTTAGATTTACTTAGGACATTTAAAAACAATCGAGTATTGTCAGATAAGTGTCATCCCTTAATGAGCCCACATTGTTCTTTTCCAATCAATTGGGGCAATAAACAATCCAAACAAAGGGCAAATATTTTATAATCTAAATTATTTAAAGAATTGGGTCTGTAGTTTTTACACAATGTGTGGTCTTTGTTTCCTTTTGGGAGGAGACAAATCAAAGCTTCCTGAAAAGATCCTTCCGATTTCTGAGGAGAGATAAAATACAAAAATAACTGATGTAATTTGGGAAGAAGGGCCTGGGAAAAATGTGTGTAGAATTCAATGGTAAAACCATCAGGTCCAGGGGCTTTTCCTTTTTTAATAGATTGAATAGCAGTAAGAATGTCATTAATTTGAATATCATCTTCTAAGGAAGAGAAATCCACATCAAGAGAAGAAGGTGGAGGAATAGAGGATAAATATTGGACAATATCAGTCTGTTGAGAAGGAGATTCAGTAGTATAGAGGTTTTGATAAAAGTTAGTAAATTCTAAAAGAACATCCTCATACTTATGAATTGTAGAATTGACTGAAGTTAAAATGGATTACATTTTAGTGCAATCTTTTTTTAATCTTGAGATAATTGGCAAGAAGATTGACAGCTTTATTTTGTGCACTATAATATTTAGCACTAGATCGAAGTAAATATAAATTAGAGGATTCAGTTGAAAGTTTATTAAAAGCAAATTTGGCTTTGATAAGTTCATTCAAATCAGATTGGGCCTTTGTAGAATAATAGGAATGCTCCAATTGCTTAATACGTCAATTAAGCTATTGTAGTTTTTTGACGGGACGCTCTCCATTTCTGAGCTACAAACGAAATAATGAAGTCCCTAGAAGCAGCTTTAAAAGTGTCCCAAATAAGTTGAGGAGAGTTAAGGGGAGATTCATTTTCTATAAAGAAAGTGTCTGCAAATTTCTGAAAAGCAGAAGTAAATTTAGGGTCGAATAGAAGGGCAATATTTAATCTCGATCTCCTAGTTCCTTCAATGGGAGGGAGTAGGTCCAGATTTTAGGAGACAGGGGCATAATCAGAAATTAATATAGATCCTATGTCAGATTGGCAAATATGTTGGGTAAGGGCCTTAGAAATAAATTAATAGTCTATACGAGATTGCGAGGAATGAGCCGGTGAGAAATAAGTATATTCTTGGAGAGTGGGGTGACATAATCTCCAAGCATCAGCAAGGGACCTTTGAGTTATAATAGATGTGAATTGAGTATGTATGAAGGAGGAAGTACATTTACAGTTACTATCTATAAAAGGATCAACAACCATATTACAATCTCCACCAAGTATTAGATAATCATAAGTATAAGTCATCAATTTAGATACAATCTAGGGATAAAAGAGCTGATCAGGATTAATGGGTTCATATAAATTCAAAACGGTGAAAGGAATTGTATTCACCAGTAAAGAAACTGAAACTCATCTACCTTCAGAATCTGCATCTTGATGTGTAAGTTGGTTATCTGAACGTTATCTGAACGTTTATGGCAAAGGATAGCTACACCATTTTATTTCTCTGAACCTGGAGATGCAAATATGTGCCCCACCCATTGGCGCTGAAGTTTGGCTATCTCTTTACTTGTCACATGAATCTCTTGCAATGAAACTATATCACCTTTTAACCCAGCAATATGCAATAAAACCCGTTCACGTTTTATGGGAGATCGCAGGCCTTTACCATTCCAGGATATAACTTTTAACGACATCTAAATATGCAAAACATTTAAGAAAGCTTGATATGAAAAAACTGCAAGTAGTTAATACAATAATGCAACATGAGTAAGTTTTCCCAATAAGAAGAACCCAGAAAAATAACACTATGCATAGATAAGAAAGATATGTAGTATGAAAGATAACTACAGCAAATCAAAAAATTAGCAATAATGGAGAGGAAAGAGGAAGGTCAGTAAGAGGAATAAAAAGGGAAATAGGAATGTGAAGAAACAATTAGAATATGTGTGGAGATGAAAAAACAAAACATGTAAGGAAAATGGGATAGAAGAGATACCTTGGAAAAGGACAGTACAAAGAGAAAATGATAGAAAAACAAAAAGACATACCACAAACCTATAATGAACATGGGGGTGGTGGAGCCACATAAGGAAGACTACACGGTCAAGCGGGAAACTCCAGGACGAAGACGGGAAAGGAAGACATCATCCAGGCGGGAAAAGGGACCACATAACAGAAGACCATGATAAACCGCACCTGACAGTAGAAAAGAAATTGGTTATAAGAAGTACAGCAAACGACAAAAAATCAATATGAATAAAATATAGACTCATAACAAACAACAAGAAAACAATCAAATCATCGATGAACGAGGAATCTCCATGTTTTCTTCTTTGCAGGTATCCAAGAAATGTTTTAGGTGAGCCGGATCTTCATAGGCAGTGGTTTTATTGTTATAGCTCACCTTCATAAGATAAGGATGAAACAAACCATATCTAGCGTTCAAACTGCGAAAAGCAGGTCTCATGACCCAAAAAAATTCCGTTGGTCTGCTGTTGCTTCGGCATAGTCCTGGGCGAAGAAAAGATTGAATACCTGCCAGGAAATTTTTCCTTTATATCTGGCAGCTTGTAGGACCTTAAGCAAATCGGTGTAATATAAACTATGCCTCTTAGTTTGGTTGAGGAAGATGATGATCTTGAGTTTTGCCCCAAGCGATAAGCTCATTGAATATTCAATTTTGGAGTCTCGGGAAAACCCCGAAGATTCGGAAGAAAGGATTGAAAAAAGGAAAGAAAATCCAAACCTTCCAGATGCTCTGCAAGGCCATAAATGCACAAATTATTATGCCTATTACGGTTTTCCAAATTTTCTACTTGGTGTTTAAGGTGTGAAATCTCCAGATGCAAGGAAGGAACTTGGCTGGTAACAGCTTGAACAGAGTCAACTCGCTGTTCCAAGTGAGTAACTTTTTGTTCCATGTGTGACCATTTGTTCTCAAGACTTTGGAGACGAATATTTGTTTCCTCCATGTAAGGTTTGAGAGCACGTATTTCCTCAAGAAGTAAGTCCATAGATATTGATGTCGAAGAGTTGGAAGGAGAAGGTGGGTCCTTCTTGACATGTTTACCTGATACAGATGAGGAGGCTGAAGGAATTTTAGATGACTGTTTAGAAGCATTGCCAGGCATAGTGGGCGTCGCACCACCAGTGGCAGAAAGACCAGAATCTAAGTCTTCCATACTCTCTTAAAAAATGCTGAAAGGGTTATAATCATCTGATGGAGTACAGGCAAAAGAATTAACACTATCACGGGTAAAGCGTGCTTTTGCCATAAAATATAAACCAACAGGAGCTTCTTATGCAAAATAAATTAAATGTAAAGTCCACACTGCCTAGAGAAGTCAGAAGATTAAGAAAATACCTCTGTGACAGGATTCTTCCAAAAGATAGCGTGCGCTTTATGCAACATATAAGGAGCAAAGGAGATAAAAATTACATCCTGGAAAAATATTGTTCAGAGTCAGTATTCACCACAAAGCATGTGGGGCATTGAATAAGGAAAGAAACTCTGGAGGCGGTCGAGCGTCATGAGGAGAAAGTCCGGGTGGCAAAAAATTAAAAAACAAAATGGTGGCCGCAAGCAACGATGTGATAGGAAAAAGAAAAAGTAGGTAGGGCTTACCCTGGACACTGGGCTCACTGCTGGGCTTCATTTTTGTTTGTGTGCGGTTGTGGGGTCTAGACAACAGGAATTACCGCCAGGAGGAGAGCAGTCCCCTCACACGGCTGCAGAGCTGCACGCAAAGGCGGCATCTTCATTGGCGCCAAAGCCACGCCCCCCGCCCCTTCTCCACGCTGTATAATCGGCATATTCAAGCAGCTGGTAATTGTTAATGTGCAAGGCTAGATACTGTTTGTTTTTTCTCTTAACTAGATAACTTCTTTAAATGTTTGTAGCCCTCTTAGGCATGTTGCATTTATATAGGGGTTGAAACGTATTTTTATTCCTGTTTGGAAAGTTTCGTGTTATATTTCAGTTACCGTTTTAGGTGTGTTAACTGTGTACCTTGCCTATTATTGTTTATTTAAAGTTTTTATAATGTTTAGCATTTTGCGACCCAAATGGCAAGATTGGAAGCACATAAACTTGCATAGAGTATTTGATAGCATAGCAAGTATTTTTATATGCTGTTGGGAAACTTAGCAAATATCAGGGATGTTTTCTGCATTGAAATTTAATTTTCATACAGCACACACTTGAAAAGCTCTCATCAAAAGTAGTTTATTGCTGTTTTAACTATGAGTAAATGTTTATTAAGGGCAGAATTGGTTTGCAAAATAATACAAATGATTTTACATATAATACACATACAATTGAAGTTCAGTCTCCATTCCTGGTCGTTTTATAATGCGACTACATTTGTCTCTGAGGAAAGTGGCAACCCTGAAAGTGGAACACAGGGCTGCCTTTCACCATTTTAGTAAGAAATGAATAGTCTGTCCATTTGTTCTTGACTACAGTGTGGTAAAGCTCCACTGACCTATTTCATTTCCATTTTAAATCTACATGAAGTTAGCCCATCTTGACCACAAATCAGGAGCGGAACCTTTCCAGGTGGTTGCATACAGGAGGGAGGCAGCTGTCAGATTAATTTGCCTTCCCAAAAAGAGAGAACTATAAGAGCAACAAAGAGGGATAAAATGAGACAATACAGGGATCAAATAAAAAAAAGTGTCCGTATATGAAGCAATTCTCAGTGTAGGTCAGACCTATACAGCTAATAAGAACATACTCCAACTCTTGATTTCTACTTGAGTGCCTACTTGCTGCCTATGATCGCAGATTTAAGTAAAGGCTATTCAGTTGCCACAAGGTCTTCCTCTTTAGCCACACATAGTCAACACATGCTTAGTTCATATCATATAAGAGTATGCTTTTTAAATGTTTTTATATTGTATTAAAAGCCCTGATTTTATATAGTGTTACTTGAACATGAAATACCTTGAAAAGACAAGAGGCATTTGGCAAAACAATAACAGTTTGTTTAATTAAACACTGCGGCCGGGAACACAGTCACAGGCATAGGGTCTGAGATCTGTCTTAATTAACAATTGGTCTAACATAGACTTTTATGCAGTTTATTAAATCTAATAAAATAGTTTCGAAAAACCTGTTTAGGTAAGGGATGTGAACCTCTGTCTTTGAGGTAACACATTTATGTATTGGATGAGGAATCCAGGTGGGCCTCAACCTTGCGTGGACACAATGCGGCCAGTGGGTATTGTGTTCAGATGTCTAGCATGGGGAGCACTTGATTACTGCGTGTACTGTGTGTGCTGTGTCTTGATTGGCTATGTGTTTCTAGCTTCATGTGGCATATGACTTTATGGTGTTTTGGGAATGCGTGCATCCCTCCGGCCATGTGTGCTTTATTGGGCCCAATCTCCCTGGACTATTGTGGTATCGCTCCAACTATCTGTGGGATTGATTTGGGATTTCCTGTTCGCACGTTTGCCTACTGGCTGCACGCCACCCCACCTGTCATATGTTAATCAGTGACCTCGAGTCTGGGTCTCAGGGAAAGCCTAACTAAGTATTACTGAGTCAGGGTTGACGTGGCATTCACAACGGGTGAATTTGTCAATAAAGATGCAATTTCGTTTTTATACATGAACTAGCAGCCCGTCCCGACGTTGTCCAGGAGCAATCATGGCTCAGGGCCCCCGCCCGCCCTGACGTTGTGTAACCTGCCCACGTCACTGCTCATGTCACTTTTTCCTGCTGTAATGCCCCGTTTGGTACCTGCCCACGAGACACATTATTAGGACTTGTTGACTTTTCTCTGCAGAGGGGAGACCCGGGTGCTTGTTATTCATAATAACATCAACTTTTTCAATGATAACATTCCCCCCTCTAGTTTAATTTTCAACTACTCTATCTAACCCATACTTCATCACAGTTACTTTATATGGGGGAGTCTGTTCTTCGGTTTTGACAATTACTACTTTCCCAGTTACTTGCTTCTACCCAATTTGAGGACTGCATTTTTACAGCAGGAAATCCCCAATTGCAGGGAACCACATACAAACGAGAACATGATGACAACCACCAACAATGGCATGCACAATCCGGAAGGTGACTGGAGGAGCCAAGAGAACCAATTCAAGAACCACTCCTGCTCTGGGGCACCTCCCCATGCGGGGGCACCTCCCCATGCGCACCTCTTTGTAAATGGTGCAGTGCTTGGATGGTAAGAGTCAATGTCCTATAATCCAGATCATTCCCTGGGATAAACGTACAGCAGAACGCACCAATCTTGGCACACAGCCCTCCCTCCATCGTTGTAATTAAGTCTAAAACATAACGATGCTGCATCACCATAAGGTGTATTGCTCTCAGTTCTTCCTTGATTGTATTAAGGCTGAGCTCAGTTCTGTTCATCAGTTTAAGCATTTCCCATCAGGTGCTTCTGAGCCAGTGGGCACTGCTTTCGTCTGCATGGTGTAGAAGGGTATGGACCCTCCAGCCGATACTTCTGAGTCAGAGAGCAGTCTAAATTCTACTGGAACGGGGGCTCAAATGGGCAGATGGATGGGAGGACCGAATCTCACTCTATGCGGATAATATCCTCTTGTACCTTGCCTCCCCCTCCAAGTCCCTTAGAGTGGACCTAGATATATTCACCAGTTTTCCGGAAAAACTCAGGTTACAGCATCAATTGGGGAAAATCGCTGCTGTACGTCCTACATGGTGCCCCACCCCCCTCCATACCGCACGTCTACCGAATCAAGGGGGCTGCAGAGGAGTTCTTATACCTCTGTATTTTTATCTCCACGGATGTGATGACCCGATACGAGAGGAATCTCTTACCACCTCTGCAAAGACTCAAAAGGGACACTGCCACCTGGAAGAGGCTCCCGCTGTCCCTACTGGGTAGGGCGGCCCTTTTCAAGATGATGGTGCTGCCACATTTCCTATATGCCCTACAAAACTATCCAGATTTAGTCCCACAGAAGTATTTTGCAGATATTGAGGCCACCTAGAGGGACTTGTTGTGGGCCGGAACGCCACACATTTCACTCCAGAAACTTACATTGGGGTGGTACGATGGGGGTATAGCACTCCCAGACATTCGGAAATACTATTGGGCAGCACACCTCGTGGTCATAAATCAGGGCATGTACAGCGAGGGGGATGATACCGGTTACGGGATGGACAGGTGGCTCCTCCCCGGGGGAACTTTGATGCAGCGCTTTATTCTAAACCTAATAAATATCCCCTTACAGGACCTACAAGGCACTCTCTACAACTCTGGCATATTGTAAACCGCAAACTGGGCTGGGCTGATAGACTCACTTTAGCCACCCCACTCTGAGTCTCCGAAAGATTGGGTACAATGGGTCGAACAAAAGGGTTCCGCAAATGGGACCGGATAGGGTTCTCCCGTATAAAGGACCTATGTGGATCTACTGGTATGGTGACATTTGCCTCACTACAGCAAACATATGACCCAGCGCAAACGGAACACTTTCGTTACCTACAGATTAGGCACTCACTACAGGCTAACATTCCACCAGGAACAACGCTTCCAGAGTCTTCCCCTCTAGAAGACAGCTTGCTGGACGGCCATCTGCCAGAAAAGGCTATCTCCCCTACATATAAAAAACGTATCCACCACACCCCTGACCCCTTGCTTGCACTCAGGAGAAAGTGGGAGACTGACGGTTTGGAGATTGATGACGAAGAATGGAGGGAAGCACTCTCTTCCCCCAAGGAAGTAGCGATATCAGAAAAACTGAGGCTGATACAACTGAAAATACGGTAAATAACGTTTACCACAAATTTTTTACTACGCGGTACCTTTACCACGCGGCCGTTACAACACAAGTCATTACCACGACTTGCGCTGGAGGGCGCTGTGGGATAAGGAATTTTATAAATTTATATTCCAACACCTTCCCTAGTATCCACGGGGACTGGTGTTGGAATATAAAATTATAAAAATCCTAAATCCGCGCCCTCCAACGCAAGTCGTGGTAACGACTTGCGTTGTAGCGGCCGCGTGGTAAAGGTATGCGTTGTTACAACCTGCGTTGTAACAACGTACATCCGAAAATACTCCACAGAGTTTACATCTCTGGTACACGACTAGTATTGATGGGTAGGAGTGTGGACAGACTTTGTAGGATACAGTGTGGGGGGAGGGGACTTTTCTCCACATACTATGGGAGTGCCCTCTACTACAAAACTACTGGAGGCGGGTGCAAAACTGTATGCGTGCGATCTGGGGGGTTGACCTGCGACCGGAAGCTAAAAGATGCCTCTTGAATATTTGGGAGCCTACCGACTTATCTGCAAAAAGCAAACTATGGGCGACACTTGGACAGGTAATAGCAAAACACAATGCAGCGCGTTTATGTGGAGCGGGAACACCTCTGACGCTTAGTGCATGGATGAAAGACATGGACTGGTGTATGCTGCAGGAAAAAAACAGACTATTTTGCCCGGGGTTGTCCCAGGAAATGGGTGGCAATCTGGTCAAAATGGAATGAATAGCGCGGTAACTTATGTGAACCTCCTCTGATCCCCTCCCCTGACGAGCCATCAACGCCTTAAGTGTTCTTTGTATTACTACCACCTTAAGTACTATGAAATCAGGGGTAATGTAGTTCGAGGACAATCTGTGAATGCAACACTGTAATAATTGTCAATTGCTGTGTACTGACCAACACTTTCTTTTTGCAATAAAAAGAGTTAAAAAAAGAAAAAAATTCTACTGGAGTGCCCAGCCAAAATAACCTGCAGTTCTGTTTTCACGAGTCTGATGCAGCAAGGTTGTTTTCCTCCTTAGCTGGTGCAGGTGATCCAGCGGCCTATAGAAAATATGCCATAAGCAACACTACCCAACTCCACAATACTTACCTTCTACCACAAATTATTCGTAAGGCCCATAAACTAACATGACATATTATGACCAACTGAATCATGCGACTTAATTAACCTATTCACAAAATATATACATTTATATACAACTGCAGTAATATGAATTCATCACACCTTAACAAACCCTATGATTAATTAAGCCACTGAGGCGATTAAATCTGCTAATGATAACCTAAACTCATGAAATAACAAGGCCAGCTTGAATTTCAAAGTATGTTTTATTAACTAATGTATTAGGAATTTTATTAAAGCGTTTTTATTAAAACTCTTGTAAAATTAGTAATGACGGTTTCAAATAAGTTTTAATAATAACATTTTAATAGAAAATAGCAGTTTGGCATCATTAAAACTCTAGGTTTCTGACTACTCTTGCTATATAAAAGAATAAAGGATAACATTCTTCAGGGTTCTAAAAGTCTCTTACGTGCTCCAAAAGAAGTCCGTCAGCATGACATTCCCATCTAAAGGTCAGCAAGAAGCAGCAACCTCTTCCCCGGGGGAAGAGTTTTTATACCTTTCTACGCTAAACTAATCTATGAAAACTTTTATTTTTCTGCTCAAGTTGGAGTCCGATTGGCTGTCAAGTGACAGGCCATCATGTCATCACATTTTCTGAACCTTAGTTCCGTCTCTTTCTTAGAGTCCATTGTCCTTTGCTTTTCGAGTTACTAGGCTTCCTTTAGTTTGCAACATTATAGTTCATAACTTCCTCAGTTTGTTTTACTCGTCTGCCGGTTCCTGGCCTTGGCCTCGCTTGACTAAAGAACAGTCAGCTCATCACGTTTCACTTTTCGTTGCAATAATAATTTTTGGCAGGGGATTCGACCACATTTGGACTCTTGCTTTTCTCCGAGCAGAATTTTTCTCAATCACGAATGCACTAGGCCTCAAAACCTTTTTCACGTTAACTAGTAAATAAACAAACATAAAAGAATAATTAATGTAAGAAATGAAATTCGTTCTGTTACTCACTCATCACCACTAATATTTAACCCATTTAATCTATATTACCTAGCAGAAGCAAACAAATAAAGTAGCATTTATATGTACCATTCTTCACTTAGTCCAGCAGGATTCTCCGCATACCTGTATAGAATAAAAGACACATCACATAGACAAAAGCATACATAAAATAAGCACATGCCATTAATTAAATAGCCGCTATTAATAAAACAAATAGACAAACAAACAAGATTAATTAATTAGTTTCCAAAAACATATTTGCTGCAACATAAAGCACATAATGTTATACCCATGTTTTCGTGTGTGCAACTTTAATCTAGGTTGAATTAATAAACACATGAAACGCATCATTGTTAATATTATTAATCGTTTATGGAAGTGTAACTTCACGAGCTGAAATGAATGCATTTCTGAAACTCGCTCCATCAACTCCCTCATCTGGTGATTTCCAAATCACCACACCACACCCAAAATTTAGCAAATTTTATCTAGAATGAACATGATTTGATTTCACTGTGTTAGTATTTCTAAAGATTTGTTTCAGCTTTTTCTTTGCAACTATCATATTGAGCTCTACGAAATTCCTCCAGCTCTATCTCTCTCTCCTGTTCCTTTCTGATTTTGTAAATTCTTCTCTTTTCTTTCATGTACTTCTTCCTCTTATGTAACATACAACTGCTCTTTATCAAAACCAACACAAAAAGTATTACAAACAAAGGTGTTAGAATCTTGCCAAGAACTGAACCACCAATTTCTTGAAACCAGGTTTTAATAGCCTGAAATCTTTTGGAAAGACGTTCTGAAAAATCATTCTCTTCTAATGGGACTATTTCCGAATGCATCTTTGTGACGTTCTTAATGTACATTTCAATGTTTTTGCTTTCGTCTGGGATATATGTACAGCAGTGCTGGACATGCAAAATGCCACAGACTCCTCCCTCTTTTGCTAGGAGTATATCCAAGGCAAGGCGATCTTGCATTACCATTGATCTGATTGCAATGACCTCAGTATCTACTAATTGGAAGCCACCAGCTGTGTCAGTTGATAACCTGTCAACTATTGTGGACAATTTTCTGATTCTACCTGCATTCAAGGTAATACCTACTAAAG
Source organism: Lissotriton helveticus (assembly GCF_964261635.1). Taxonomy (NCBI): domain Eukaryota; kingdom Metazoa; phylum Chordata; class Amphibia; order Caudata; family Salamandridae; genus Lissotriton; species Lissotriton helveticus. Next base: position 599,688,362 of record NC_136059.1, read on the forward strand.
GTATCACTGCTTCAAAAATGTCTCCTAAAATCTCTGAGAAACTTTCTCTTTTGTATCTGTTCACATGATTATTAATTTCAAATGAACCTTCTGCAGTTCTGTCAACATGAAAAAAATTTGGGAATACAAGACCAACAAAACACGTCCCATACCAATGATCCGGGAGATTATAATAGGCTTTATCTCCGCAGACAAAATAAATTCCAGGAAAAATTGGGTCTTTGCCACCTTTGAATCCCCAACCCCCCATGATCTGATAAGTGTCTTCACAATTGCTAGCTCCTACAAAATATTTATCAAAAAGTGTGTTATCTCTTCTAATGCAAAGCTTGCCACTAATTGGTTTGTCTATGTGAATTGCAACATTGTCAAAAGATTTGCCATTAAACTTTTCATCCTCCTTTTGCCAAAATTTGGATTTAGTCTGTTTGGCCATCTCATTTCTTTTATAAATTGCTCTCCTTTCCTCAACAAGATTCAGGAAAGTCTTTTCTTCACCTCTCAATTTACAGGTTAAATTATTTCTGTAAGCATATTCATAGGTAAGTTCATTAGTGACTAAAAAGAATTCCCTCATCTGTTTAGCTTGTTTGTGTTTATTTAAAGCCTTCTCAACTTTCAGGTTAGCAAAAATGTCACGGTAATTGGAATAGTAATACTCCAAACGACGTGTCTGATAAAATAAACTAGCTATCACACTGCAAGTTATGCCATAAGTAAGAGGAAGCATATTGTATGTCACTCCCTCAGAAACAGAAGCTGGCAACTTTACACAAATATAACAATCTTTGACACTCATAACCTTAACATATTCACCCAAAAGTCTTGAAAAAGTATTGCTAGAAAAATCACTAACAGACCTGTCCTGATGAGCCTCTGGTCTGTGATCAATAACTTTGTTAGCTTTGTTTGTTGCACTATGTTTGTCTTGACTAACCAAAGCTTTGTTTGTCATATTGACCTTGTACATCTCCTTATCGATCCCGAAAGGAAAGATGACAGCTAAAACTAACCAGAGCAGAATTAATATGAGCATACACATCAGAGTCATCTTGCAGAAATTTTTAAAAATGGAACATTTCGAGGTACTACGTTTTAGAACTAAAGGCATTTTCACTAGCTTTATCTCAGAAAAAGAAAACAAATTTTTTAAAATATGTCTAAATGTAAACTTTAAACACACCCGCCTTTTTAAAATATTTTTATTTTTTAAAAACCTTCTAACAACTTTTCTTCGACCTAGCGTCGCAAGTTATTTTCCAACTAAACACAATTTCTTTGACCTAGTGTCTCCTAACACAATTTCTTCAGCCTTATGCCAAAAACAAAAACCTTAAATTTAACTGATTTAGTACTTTATTCATTATCACTGTAGTCCTCAATTTCTTCCTGACTGCAACTATGTATCTCAACTACAGGTGGAATGATAATATAAGCCCACTCAGGCGACTTGTATTTTTGATTTGGCTTCAAAATTCTCTTTGTTTTTCTAGAGACAACTTCTATTTTCTTCTCCACCTCTGCTTTCTTTTCTAGATCCCCCTGACTAGTAATCTCATTCACCTGTTCTTTTGATCTATTTATCAATTTGTATCTCAATCCTCCTTTTTCACCTGGCCAGATATCACCTTTTCTCAGAATTTTCTTCTTTGGCTCAGTCACATTTGATTCGTTTTTCCAAGATCTGTTTCTCAATTTGCTTATTTGCGCATCTTCCTCACTCTCTCCAGAGTCACTGTCAGAAATTTTAATTCTTGACTCAGGCGCTTCTTTACTCAGCAGTTTCACTCCGTTAGGAACTTTACTTCCCTCACTGGTACTTGGCAATTCGTCCTCTTCTTCAATTAACTTCAACTTCCCAGCTTCAGAATTCTTGTTCCTGCTTTCAGAGTTTCTTTTCTGCTTTTCAATACTCTCCTGGTCCTCCTTCTGATCCTGATCAGACTCTTCTGTTTCTTTTGCTTCTTTTCCAGATTCCTCTGTTATTTCTTTTTCTAGCAGATCTTCATCCTCAGAGTCTACAACAATGACTTCTAAATCTTTTTCAATCAAATCTCCATTCACAGATATATTTTCCAGATGTCGACCTTCCTGTCGATCTTCAATATCTGGATTCTCTTCAGCTTCTTTTTCAGAATCTGAATCATCTGTGGTTTCACTCTCTTCATCAGAGTTTTCAGGTGTAGGTATAGGTATAGTATGACTAGGATGAATCCACCTTATTATACCTCTACACTTTACTGCATTTGTTGTCACAAGTATCACCTGTCTCGGTTTCTGCCACCTAGGTACCAGACAGTTTCTTCTTCGGTGAACTTTTGTCCTTACCCAATCTCCAGGTCTCAGATCATGTAATTGCACTTTGTCTCTTGACTGCACTTCCGTTCCCACCTGATTAGACACAGAAGTCACGATGTCAGACAACTTCTTACAGTATTCCAAAATTGCACTGTCATAAATGCTCAACAGTTTTCCCACTGGAATAAATGCTTGTCTCATGACTCAGCCCATGAGTATATCATGTGGACTTAAACCTGTCTTTTTATCTGGTATACTTCTTAGTGTCATCAAAACAAGTGGAAGAGCATCTGTCCACTTTATACCTGTAGCTAGACACATTTTCCCTATTCTGTTTTTGATCGTTCCATTTATTTGCTCTACAACTCCAGATGCTTCTGGTCTGTATGCACAGTGCAACTTCTGCTCAATGTGTAATGCTTAACAAATCAATTTCAGCAATCTGTTATCAAAATGACCTCCTCTATCACTCTCAATAGTGACAGGAAATCCGTATCTTGGTATAATCTCTCTCAAAAGCAATTTTGCTACAGTAATTGAATCACTGTGACGTGTAGGAAATGCTTCTACCCACCTTGAAAACAAACAAACAATCACCAAAATATATTGCAGCCTATTGTGTTTGGGCATTTCAATGAAATCCATCTGCAACCTGGTAAAAGGACCACCCTCCCGTCCTATGATTCTAGTTCCCACAACCGTCTTTCTGTTTGGGTTCATTTGTTGGCAAGTCAAACATCTCTGACAAAGAGATTCTGCAATTGTTCTAAATTTGGTATTAAACCAAGTTTCCTTAAAAAGCCTAATCATTGAATCTCTTCCAATATGACCTGGACCATGGTACATTCTGGCCATGTCAGCAATCATGCAATTTGGTAAAACTATTCTGCCATCTTTGTAAGTCCAAACTCCATCCTCATCCTGCTGCCTACATTCAGCTTTTAACCATGTATTTTTCTCCTCATCATCAGCTTCATCCTGCAAATCTTTGACGTCCTGCCATGTCTCAACCAGTGATGTTAGCATTAATGAATTCGAATCATGTTCATTGACCTTTTCTCGATTAAGTGCAACATTATTTCTTGCACAATATTTTGCAATTTCATCTGCATAAGCATTTCCTTTTGGTGATAAAATCTTCACCTTTTTGATGAGCAGCACATTTTACTACTGCAATTTCTTTTGGCAACTGTATGCCATCAATTAATCTTTTGATAAATTTTGCGTTTCTGATTGGTGAACCTGCTGATGTCATGTAGCCTCTTTGAGACCAGAGCTGTCCATAATCATGTACAACTCCATATCCATATTGGCTATCAGTTATTATCGTTATTCTTAAGCCTTTTGCTATTTCACATGCACGAATTAAAGCAATCAACTCAGCTACTTGTGCTGAACGAATTCCTTCAAGACATGATGCTTCTTCAACATCTGCAACTGTACAAACTGAATAAGCTGCTCTTAAAATGCCTCCTTCTGATCTTAGACAGGAACCATCTACAAAGTAGACATAATCTGAAACGGGCAAAGGTACATCTTTAATGTCTGGCCTTGGCTTGGTACAATATTCTAGAATGTCCAAGCATTCATGATCTACATCATTTTCATTTCCAATTTCAGTCACAGTACCATCAGGCAACAATGAGGAAGGATTTAAATTCACACATCTTACTATGGAAACATTATCTGATCCCAGAATTATTTTCTCATACTTCGTGAGTCTATTATTTGTAAGATGCTGCGTTTTACTTCTTGTAAGGAGAATCTCAACAGAATGGGGAACATAGACTTTTACAGGAAACCCCATTATGATTCCTTCACTTTGCTCAAGACTCACACTAGTAGCTGCAACTGCTTTTAAGCAACCTGGCAATGCCTTTGCAACTGGATCAAGTACTGCTGAGAAATAAGCAATAGGTTTTCTCAAATTTCCATGTCTCTGTATTAACACAGACAATGCACATCCTTCCCTTTCACGACAATACAGTTCAAAATCTTTCTCATAATCTGGCATGCCCAGAGCTGGAGCTTCACATAAACTTCTTTTTAATTTTTCAAAAGCTTCCAACTCAGTTTCAGTAAGGACAATTGGATCTTTTATGTCTGATTTTGTCAATCTTTGCAGTGGTTTTGCAATTACTGAAAATCCACTAATCCATTGACGACAGTAACCAACCATCCCGAGAAACATTCTGACCTGCCTTTGTGTTTTTGGAGGTTTCATTCCCTGAATCATTTTAATTCTCTCAATTGTAACCTGTCTGATTCCTTTCGCAATTCTATGACCAAGATATTTTACTTCTTGTTTACAAAACTGCAATTTTGCAGGAGATACTTTATGTCCCTCATCTGCCAAATGATTCAAAAGAGTAATTGTATCTGTAACACAGTTTTCTCTTGTTTTTGCTGCCACTAGAAGGTCGTCAATATACTGTACCAAAGTTGATTGACCCGGTAAATCTAGATCCTCTAAAGATTTCTTTACCAATTCATTAAAGATAGAAGGACTCTCTGTATACCCTTGAGGAATTCTACACCATGCAAGGGTCCTTCTCTGGAATCTGAATGCAAAGATTTCCTGGCTCTCTGGATGCAATGGAACAGTAAAGAATGCATTGCAAAGATCAATGACAGTATACCATTCTGCGTCATGTGGAATTTGGTAAAGAATGACTGCAGGGTTTGGAACAACAGGACAACAAGGAACAACAATTTGGTTAACTTTTCTCAAATCCTGAATAATCCTATATGTTCCGTTTGGCTTTTTGATCCCCATAATCGGTGAGTTACAAGGACTGCTCTCAATTTCTTTTAAAACACCTTGCTTAATGAATTTTTCAATCACAGGAATGACACCCTCAATTGTTTCAGCTTTCATTTTATATTGTGGAATGTTTGGAAAATCTATTCCTTGCTTTACTGTAATTTTGACTGGATCCACATGTTTCATCAAACCCATTTCATTTCCTGTTAAATCCCAAATTTCAGCTTTAACTGTCTCTTTTAATTCATTAGGCAAATTTTCTTTATCAAATACAGGAAAAAACCCTGCTTCTTCTGCTTCTACCATTAACATGGTTAATTTGTACAGCCCATCTTCCTCCATTGTTTGTAATTCAATTCCTTCTGGTGAGCAATATATTCTGCAATTCATCTTGCACAATATATCTCTCCCCAACAAGTTTACTGGACTGCTATCGCAAACAACAAATCTGTGTTTGTCTTTAAAATTACCAATTTCCACCTTAACAGGTTCTGTCAGATCTGTCTTAATTTGTTGATTACTTACACCGACTACTTGGATGGATTCCCCAGAGAGACGCAGGTTTTCAATTTCCACTGATCTAACAGTAGAACGGGTAGCAACAGTGTCCACAAGAAAAGTGATTTCAACATCATTCACCTTTCCATTTACATATGGACCAGACTGGTCAACCTCAAGAGTGGCTCCAATTACACACTCTTCCTCCTCTCTCGGGCACCGTCAGAAGCAGTCGTCAGAATCACTTCCTTGATTTCCTGTTATCAAAAATTGTCCTGATGCATTTTGTACATTTGGTCTGTGAGCTCTTATTACCTGATCACTTCCGCTGAATCCTGTACTTTGGTTACACCTTTGACCACCTCCGCAGTTAGGAAGAGGAGGTTGTGGAATCTGACTCTGGTGATGTACTAACTGTCGCTGTAGCTGTTGCTGAAATCTCAAGTCGTTCAACCGTCGCTGTAGCTGTTGCTGCAGATCTATATCGTTCTGCATCTGTGGATTTAATGTTAAATTTTTAAAATTTCTGGGCGGGTTTTTACACTCGCGCTTCCAATGTCCAATTTCGCCGCAATTAAAGCAAGGTAACTTCTGTTTTAATTCTTCAATGCTAACATTACATTTTGGCTTATTGAAATTATTTTTAAATTTTCCCTGACCCTGATTCTGGTTCTGAACAAAATTTACATTTTTATTTTCAAGGTTTGCAATTTGATGTTCTGCTACTTTCACCTGAGCCCACATTGCTTTCTCTTTTAATTTCTTTTGGTTTGCTTCCAACTCATCACTGCAGTATTTTGCCTTTCTCAAAATATCATCAACTGAATTTGATTGCCATCCGACAATATTATTCCTAATCATTTCTCCAATTTCAAGTCTAAGACCATAAACAAATCTATAAATAAAGTGGCTCATATCTTTTTCATCTAATTTTTCATAGCCACTGTATTGCTTAAAAACCAGTAATAACCTTTCATAGAATGAATGAACTGACTCCTTTGGTTCCTGATTAGTTCTGTATATTTTTACCCAATCAACTTCTTTTGGGGCAATTTTCTTTTTCAACCAGTAAATCACTTTATCATACAGATCCATGACCTCAGATGCTGGAGCACCAGTCTCTTTGTTTCGCTCTGGTTCAACTTTTGGCCAACTCACAGCAATTTTACATTCTGTCCAGAGATCTGATGGGACAACTATGTCAAAGAATCCATCTAGATCAATCCACAGAACCTTTGAAACTTTAATAAACCTGTCTACCTGTCGATACCATTCCACAGGCTTCTCCCTCAGCCGAGGAAATTCATTTGTAAAAAGTAGAATGTCTTGTCTCGACCATGGAACATGAACATATCCACCCTTAGCAATTTCCCACATTGGAAGCTGTCTAGATAGCTTTTCTATCCTTTCATCTTCTTTCTTTTTGGTCCATTTCACTCTCCATTTACTCAGATCACCTAACCTTTTGATGTACACCATCAACTCTTTTATGTGCATGATTCTTCCCATTGTATTAAAATTCGCGATGTCTTTCTCGGTAAAATCTAATCAGTAATGTTTTCCAAAGTTTTTCTGTTTACTTAAATCAAAATTTAACTCTGCAGCTAATTCCTCCAACTGATCATATTTGTTTTTAGTTTTCCACTGAATACTCTTACTGATGAATAGAAGTTCATCATCCCGATAGTATTTCAAACTGTCAGGACCAATTGTGCCAATTATTAACTCTTCTAAGTCTGCTTTTAGTTTTGCCACATCAAGTTTAGAAGTGGACTCTGTCTTTTCTGATGATTCTGTATCTGACTCTGCACCCATTGGTGTTTTATTCAATGAACCTTCATTAATTGTTAAATCAGGCATTTTTGTTTTCTCACGATGTATTTCAGTTAATTCTGAATAAACTTTTTCAGCTACTTTCTGAATTTCGGCATTTAATGGAATTGTCAACCCTGGTTGTTTAATTTCTCCTTTATCAAAAACAGGCTGGACAGGACCAATCGTTACTGGAGCTGTTACCGCTTCCATTCCCTTTGATAATTGTCAAATTAATTCTTCTTTTGATCGTAAGTAGTCTGATGTGTTTGCAACTTCCTCATCTCTCCTAGTATCAATTACATTTCTTTGAACTTCTTTTCTCATTGGGGTTTCAGAACAATTTCTACTCTCATTGTAAACACTAGAATTAGTTCTTGTTTCAAATCTTTCAGGTGTTTCAAAAGATTCAGAATTATTGGGATACAATCTGGATGATTCTTCATTTAATGGAGGTGCACTCGGTGTGGTCCCTGGAGAAACCATCGGAGTGGACCATGAACAAGCTGGTTTTGATGAGGTCTGTTTTTTATTTGTAATGTAAATTTCTTCTAAGACTGCATCTTCTGTTTCGCTTTCAACAACAGCATTATTTTTCTTTGAGTATTCTTTTCACCTGGTGTTCCTGAAACCATTTCCCTAATTACATAAAGACCCTCACACATGTCTGCCTGTCTCCATATACGCATTCTATCCTCATGTGTTTCTTGTTTATAAATCGATGTTTTAGGAGGTCTTATTAAGCCGTTTGCTTCCTTCTGAAGTTGAAACATCTCATCCTCCCATTCAACTAATGCTTCAAATTGTGTCGGTCTAGGCTTTGGAACAAGAGCTGTCATTTTTTCTCTTAAGTTTCTCAAAATTCTTGTGTTAAATGAACCATCATCCGGCCAAGCTAAAACTCCGTCATCTTTAGTGTATTATTTCCAAACATCAAACCATAGGCAGGTGTGATAACCATATTCACCTTCCATATACGCTGCAGGTGTTTTGTACTTATGAAGTAATTTTCCACCTCGCGTTTCAATTTTCTTATCGGGTGAAATAAAACATTTTAATTTTTGAAATAACGTAGGATTTTTCTCAACCTTTTTGTAAAAATAACTCATTTTAAAATCAAATTCACTTATTTGAAATGTTCCTAAACACTTCCTGTATGTTCCGCAAATCTAGCCAATCCGTGCGCGAAACACACCAACAGACCAATAAGGTTCGAGCTACGTCACCACCTTGCTCAACCAGTAAAAAACAGAGCTTTCCGCAAAAGCCGATCAGTGTCTAGTTTGTCATTGTCACGTGAGCCAATCAGAATATTAGTTGTGACGTATGTTACCCAATCACAGCGCGGACCTGTGACGTACACAGCCGCTGCAGTTTCTTGTGTCTCACTCCCAGCGCTCACCCCTCCTTTACAAAAACTTTTCAGAGCGCCATTTTAAGAACGCTTTTTCAATGGAAATTCAATTAATAACGACACATAAAACAAACCATTTGTCTGTTTCTCTAACTTAAAGTGACAGTTTTTACAGACAATCAAGAATTCTTTGCATGGAATAGACAACGCTACTCTCACAGAATATACATTCATCGATAAAGTAAACTTTTACTCTACCCTTCAAACAGGTAATAACAAACTCATTTCCCTCTGAATGCACATAAAGTAGCAATTCAAAGTTTGACTCGAACGGAATTACAGAATCATTTACGCACTTTCAAACGGAAAATTACCCTAACTACATACACACGAAATTCTTGGCAGGACCTTAACCAGCCATAGAAATCCAGAATCGTTAGTAAAATAAACGACGTTATTCCACCCTTCATACAAGCTCGAATATATACTATTACTCTTTTCACAGTGAGTTTTAAAAACGGGCTCTCTGTCCCTATACTCAAAGCCAAAATTTTATAGATAATCCTCACTATACATACACTCAATCTGACACACCTAAATCCCTAACACGTGTTGTACGACCACAACACTTGTGATATATATTAATATCACTATTCTGAAACAGATCAAATGCACTGCGTGACTTCACTCTTGTCACACCACTCTGTACCGGTACCACTAGGAATTTTCACACTGCAGGAAAAAACCTTTCGACTACATATAACACAAGTGAACGAACTCAACATATGTTAGGCATCGATCCTATGCAACTACCATGTAGCATGTTGGTTACCATAGCAACCATCAATTCTGCTACCAGGAAATTGATCCAGCGGCCTATAGAAAATATGCCATAAGCAACACTACCCAACTCAACAATACCTACCTTCTACCACAAATTATTCGTAAGGCCCATAAACTAACATGACATATTATGACCAACTGAATCATGTGACTTAATTAACCTATTCACAAAATATATACATTTATATACAACTGCAGTAATATGAATTCATCACACCTTAACAAACCCTATGATTAATTAAGCCACTGAGGCGATTAAATCTGCTAATGATAACCTAAACTCATGAAATAACAAGGCCAGCTTGAATTTCAAAGTATGTTTTATTAACTAATGTATTAGGAATTTTATTAAAGCGTTTTTATTAAAACTCTTGCAAAATTAGTAATGACGGTTTCAAATAAGTTTTAATAATACAATTTTAATAGAAAATAGCAGTTTGGCATCATTAAAATTTTAGGTTTCTGACTACTCTTGCTATATAAAAGAATAAAGGATAAAATTCTTTAGGGTTCTAAAAGTCTCTTACGTGCTCCAAAAGAAGTCCGTCAGCATGACATTCCCATCTAAAGGTCAGCAAGAAGCAGCAACCTCTTCCCCGGGGGAAGAGTTTTTATACCTTTCTACTCTAAACTAATCTATGAAAACTTATATTTTTCTGCTCAAGTTGGAGTCCGATTGGCTGTCAAGTGACAGGCCATCATGTCATCACATTTTCTGAACCTTAGGTCCGTCTCTTTCTTAGAGTCCATTGTCCTTTGCTTTTCGAGTTACGAGGCTTCCTTTAGTTTGCAACATTATAGTTCATAACTTCCTCAGTTTGTTTTACTCGTCTGCCCGTTCCTGGCCTTGGCCTCGCTTGACTAAAGAACAGTCAGCTCATCACGTTTCACTTTTCGTTGCAATAATAATTTTTGGCAGGGGATTCGACCACATTTGGACTCTTGCTTTTCTCCGAGCAGAATTTTTCTCAATCACGAATGCACTAGGCCTCAAAAACTTTTTCACGTTAACTAGTAAATAAACAAACATAAAAGAATAATTAATGTAAGAAATGAAATTCGTTCTGTTACCCACCCATCACCACTAATAATTAACCCATTTAATCTATATTACCTAGCAGAAGCAAACAAATAAAGCAGCATTTATATGTACCATTCTTCACTTAGTCCAGCAGGATTCTCCGCATACCTGTATAGAATAAAAGACACATCACATAGACAAAAGCATACATAAAATAAGCACATGCCATTAATTAAATAGCAGCTATTAATAAAACAAATAGACAAACAAACAAGATTAATTAATTAGTTTCCAAAAACATATTTGCTGCAACATAAAGCACATAATGTTATACCCATGTTTTCGTGTGTGCAACTTTAATCTAGGTTGAATTAATAAACACATGACACACATCATTGTTAATATTATTAATCGTTTATGGAAGTGTAACTTCACGAGCTGAAATGAATGCATTTCTGAAACTCGCTCCATCACAGGTACAAGTTCTATAATTATTCTCTGGGAATGACCAGGGTAGGGGTGTGTATGGTTACAAGAGAGCAGAGTCCGCACCATCCAGGAATGAGCTGAGTGTAGGCAAACTCACTGCACTGACAGTACTTATCCATCAGCATGGAGGAGCCTCATTGAATATCCACAATGTGCAGGATCATAAAGCGGGTTTTATTTGTATCCAGTGGAAGCATTCCGTTACCTCTGAAACTTAAGGAATAAAGTGTAAGCTTCTGTTAAATTAGAGGTTGCCCCTTCCCTTCTAGCGAAGTGTATCCACCCACCTCGGTATCCCAGGTTTTCTGACATGGGGTGTCTATGCTTTCGTTCAACCCTCCCCTTCAAGACCCAATTGCCTTTGTATCATAGAGCTGGATGGCCCTACATAGGGAACTCCATGTCGGGGGTCAACTTGTTGTTAAAGAAGGCTGCCCCAGATACACCATTGGACCACACATAGAGGCAAAGGAGAATGTGATTTTGCATTGAGTTGGGGATATTGCTACCTTCAAGAATCTCTTCTCTGGGAAGTCTTGGGGCCAAACAGTATCCTCCCCTATGGTGGCCTTTCTGCGCTTCCTATCTAGTTCAGTTTGAATATCGTTAGGCTCAGTGAAAAGGTATAAAGCTGTTGGGTTTGTCGTGTAATGGGTCAGAATCACTACTACTCTGTGGGGTTCTACCTTGTTGGGCTAGATTTGTGCCCTGATTTTGCATAGGTATAAGTGGGGAAGACATTTTGCTTTTTCAGGGGCTACCTCTTGGGGCAAGTTAAGTCTATCTGCACCTACTGTATGCAATATCTATGAATAGACGTACCACAACCTGGCTGATGTCTTAGAGTCCATGGCGGTCATGTACTGATACCACGTGTTGTGAAAAAGGGCGCTGTGTAGTGCATGTGGAATACTAGTGTTTGGGTTAGTGTAATTATTAGTGACATGGGAGAGACCCCTATGCAAGCGCTGTGATAGTTTTTAAACAGACTCAATTTGGCCAGGCGGTTCTTTAGCAGCGAATAGGTACGGCAGCACCCAAACTAGACAGAGAGTACATAGAAGTGCAAAAATACATAACTTGTAATTGAACATTGCAGTTCTCGGATATGGATCCTTTGGTTATCGTGTGTTTTCGTTCAGCAGTTTGATCAAAAAGTTCGCAGTGCAGTTCATAATTTTGATTCACACACTTTAGATCCACGTTGGGGTGATGATGTGCCAGCTGAAAGGTTGTGTACTTAGAGGTTCAATTGCAGACCTGTTGGATAGACCTTGGTTCATTTGTTAATTCAGAAAAATATTGCACGTGTGCCGTTGTTATTAATCTTTTCTTCGGGTTGCCCTAGATTACTTTTCTCTGCTACTTCTGCTCTCTACTGATGAAGGGCTAAACCCAGAAACACATGTCTAGAGATAACAGCACTACCTGCACCAACTTTGGTGAAAAACTACAGCAACTTTGAATTAAGCTAACTGCATGTGCCAGAATGCAATGGGAAGAACTGTGTTGGGATGAGAGCGGTGTGCTCCCTCCCCCTTGTGTTTAAAAGGCTCCCTTGAGCCAACGACCTGACAAGCTCACCTGGGATGCACCTGTGTGCTTGTGGGGTGGTACTGTGACCTATAAAGAATTTGCCAGCATTTAAGCAACCCCAGATGACTTTTCGCTACTCTCTACTATGGAAAATGACAATGTATATGTACATAAGCGGCGTTCATTTGTGTTCACTCATTACCAACTGCATGTGCCCTAAGAATCCGAATTTCGAAGCTGAACGTACGAAAGCTTTGTACGATATCGAAATACGTAATATAATGGGGATAGACATAAATTGACATGCTGGCTAGATATGTTGAAAAGGGAGGACTGTTCAAATCTGGATTGTGGCGTAAACATTATCGACGCCATCTTGTCCTTTTCAGATCCATACGTGCGCGTAAGCAGCAACCATTTTGATTGCCATGGCCTCTCTGCCCACTCCCGATAGCCAGTGTCTCTCTCTCCCCCTCACTCCCCAGCCTCGCAAGCATCCCCGACAGCCCCCGGTCTCTCATGCATAGGCCATAAAACCCTCTCCCTCTGCGCGACCCTGCTCTAAAAGTGACACCCCTGCCTGACCGACACCCCCTGCATTCCTCCCAGGAACACCCTTCCCCTCTTCTGATGACCCCCCCCTGGCTACACCTGGCCTCTCGACCCGGTCCCAAGTCATAAAACAAAGCCTCATGGATGTACCCCCCCTGGCCCCGCATAGCAAAACGTGATACACCAACTGAAGTGCCCGATCTTATCGCCTGCCCAACCTTAGATCTGACCACCCCCCCTTGCCCTCGTGTCCTGTTGGAATCTCCGGCTGCAAGATTACAATCACATGTTACATTTGGGAGGGGAAATGACATCCGAGCGACAGGCATGGGAATAGGCCTGAAGCTGGGATTCCAAACGTGCCTTTTCGTACTTCAAAGTTTCTTTATTGCAATAAGGAATGTTTGTGCATCATAAACCTGTGTATAAAAGACGGAGCCTCAGAGAAACTTGTTAGAGCACCTCTTGAAGACATTGTGCGTGTGTCCGAAATGACAGGCTCTCCTCATGAGAAATAAAAATCTGTTCTTGCACTCCCGCTTCCAGCGCCCGTCTCTTCATTTGGTAACTGATCAAAATGGGAACTAAGAGGCGTCTTGTGCCAGCAGCCTGGGCATCGGTTGTAAATTGGGCTGTTTTTCCTCAATTGGCGTCCCAACGCGGGGCCCATCAGCGACATAAGGTCCGGTAAGAGAGGTCCAGACGATGGGGTGAACATCTGAACGATTGGAGTATACCTGCCTTGAGAGGGCCCTCGTCCGGCTGCCAATTGAATGAACTTCACCGATTCCGAACGGACCTCTCTCAAGCGACCTACTGTCCTGACTGGGATCCCACAGGAATGCTGCGGTAAAAACATGGAGTAAGAGAACGATCGGGCGCTGGAAAGGGAAGGCGAAGAACTGTCCACACGGTCCGGTCCGGGTAAGGTTAAGTAGGACGTCTTTACGTCTGATTGATTGTTTATATTGGAATCAGTATTTAAATACTGGTATTGTTCAATGATTGGTTCATTTAGCCTTGGTTGCTACTTGAAGTATTGGTTCTTTTTGAGACATTCTCTGTTTGCAAACAGCGACGAATAGGAACGTTCCTCTCTCTTTGCAAATAGTGAAGGATAGGTAATGCGGACTTTTGTCCCCCGTTGTAATCCGTCATGCCTATTTTTCTCCCCACTGATTGATTGGTTGCTCTGTTGCTCTTTGAGACATTCGCTGTCTACAAACGGGGAAGAATAGGAATATTCTGTCTCCCTTTGCAGATAGTGAAGGGTAGGTAATGCGGACTCTTGTCCCCCGTTGTAATCCGTCATGCCTATTTTTCTTCCCACTGATTGATTGGTTGCTCTGTTGCTCTTTGAGACATTCGCTGTCTACAAACGGGGAAGAATAGGAATATTCTGTCTCCCTTTGCAGATAGTGAAGGGTAGGTAATGCAGACTTTTGTCCCCCATTGTAATCCGTCATGCCTATCTTTCTCCCCACTGATTGTTTGTTATCGATTTTTATCGATTATCGCTCTTTTGAGATATTCCCTGTCTACAAACAGAGAAGAATAGGAATATTCTGTCTCCCTTTGCAGAGAGCGAAGGATAGGTAATGCAGACTTTTGTCCCCATTGTAATCCGTCATGCCTGTTTTTCTCCCCACTAATTGATTGATTGTCTGGACATTTATTGTTCAAGGAATAGTTCTTTTGAGGTATTCTCTGTTTGCAAATAACGTGGAATAGAAATATTCTGTCTAGTCTTTGCAAGTAGTGAAGGGTAGGTAATGCGGACCTTTGTCCCCCGTTGTAATCTGTCATGCCTATCTACTCCCCACTGATTGGTAAACTAGTTCCACCCGGACCATTTATTAGAGGTAGATCGTCTGGCTCAACCGGAGGGCGCCCCTAATAAAAAGGACATATATAAAATACGAAGTGATCACCGTATCCTGTTAACAGAAACTTTAGCACGAAACACACTAGAAAAGGAAGGAAAAAGAAATCGAGCAAAATCAGTAGGCCACTGATGAGTTTTTTGACTTCGCTAGAAATAAGAAACGTTAGAAATAGCCCACAATAAGAAACATGAAAGTGGTGAGAGAAGCCAAGCTTGACATCACGGCAGCCACGAGGTAGCTAGGCTCCGCCGCCCCTCACTGCTCCAAACATGTCTGTCACACCGCCCGCCACGCCCAATAACGGTAACATAAGATAGATACAAGTCAGCAGATACCTACCCCCATTCCGGAAGCTCCCGAAGTGCAACAGGTCCACGGTTACGCCCATCCGGAAGACGAGGCCTCGACACGTGCAGGGCGGGGCCCGGCTGGCCGCCATCGGCCGGAGAGGTCCTGGGGTGGATGGCCCAGAATGTACTGGTCTTCCCATCCCCTTCTTCTGGCGCCTTGCAGGCCACGGGGGGGATGTCTTGCTTATGCCTCCGACCCCCCCCCTCTCTCATCGCCTGGTCCGGCCTCACGAATGTCAGCGCCAGGAGACGGCGTGGGGTGCACTGGGAGGGAGAGGCGGCGCGGACGAGCCTCTCCCACCTCCCCAGGTGGAGGCCCCTCAGCTGCACCCCCAACGCTCCACTCACCCGACAAGGGTTCGTCCACTCTTGCGGTGCAACGCCACGCCCGACAGGCTGGAGTCCGTCTACTCTTGCGATCCAGCGACTGCCGGTTGCCGCGGAACTCATAAAATAACGGTCGACTCTTGGGAGATTGGGCCTGGCGTGCAAAGATGGCCAGGTCGCTTGCCAGCTAGGAATTGAGTCCCCCGTCCAGAAGCGTTCTCCTCAGCTTTGAAGATTCTATGAGAGCTGCAGGGGCCCCCGACCACCCGCGGGCCCCCCGATGGGTAATGACTGCCATGATTGCCCGCGGAACAACCAAGACGTAGCCACGAGACGTCGGCGCTCTCATGCTGGCGCCAGCCTCAGTTTGAATGACCAAAATCCTGCAGACTACCAATTTGATCAGTTCCGGTGGAACGCCAGTATGACCCGGTAGGAAAGATTGTTGCCTCCCTCCCCCCTTTGACTGATGGTTGATGTCGACGGCCCCTTCTGTTGCCCTTTAACGAAACTTTTGGACTGCCGAAAGAGGCTCTGGTCCAACCACGAGTTGGTGGAGACCTTTTGACTATACTTGGACCTGCCTGACCTCACCCAAAATGGCGCCGGTACAAATGAAACTCGCAACTCCCTGTTGTGTTCCGGTTGCTCAGCCTTGATCGCATGGCGGGAGGGGATGGGTACTGATTGAACACTTGGACAATGAATTGATATTAAATTCTGACGCGTCATTGATTACCGTATTATTGAAAGGTCGAATTTTCGACACTTATGGTACTTGCCCACAATGAATTTTCGATATGATTTTATTGCACTTGTCGCACCTTTATGAAATCAACGGTCACCGACTCCGTTACGTTTTCCTCAAATAAATATCCCCTCATGTACAGTTCCAGTCTGCTCCGTGGCCGGTCCACGTGATTGTAGACCCGTATTTGTGCGCCAACATTTTTAAATAAAGGTTTTTCTGAAAAGCAAACAGAGTTGTAGCGCTTAGATTGGTAAGTTTCGAATAAATGGCCACTGTTTCCGATATAAGTAACATACAGGTGAAATGAAGCAACTCGATTACTTAAAGGTTAAAAAGCAAAGTACACAGAAATATTGCAAATGTAAATGGTCCAGGTTTGTTGTGTGTGTGTTTTTTTTTTATATATATATTTTTATTTTTGTGCAACGTAAAGCAATCGATAAAGGTCCCGGTATTTAGCCTTTACTTTATGTGCCACATGTATCAGGGAAGTCGTTTCAGATGCCCCAAAGCCACTCCGAAGGAATGCCACCTAGCCCCTCTAGTTTCCGTGCCTGATGAACAAAAACGACCCTGTACCACTGTAGACCATCCCTCCTCCTCGAAGGAGAGCATGAGTTCACCCCCCCTTTACACTGACTGCCCTTTGTTTTGACCCTTTCCTACACACGATCCGTAATACCACACTTGGGCGATCTATGCAATACACAGTCCATCAATGATTATCTCTCCCACACTACCGGTCCCTCTGGGCTTAAACGCCGAGATGAAAGGGACTGCATCCCGCGGAGATAGGTCGAGTATGTGGTAAGTAAAAGCATTTTCGGGTTTATGCGCGCTGATGTGTTTTAAAACGCTGCCCCCACCCCTTCTTTTTCCCTTCTTTTCTGCAGGTCACATCGGAACGTCGACTAAAGTATGGAGAAGACCTAAGCAACACGCCATGGTTCCGCACGGAAAAATTGTATATTGTTTATGGGGACTGCCCCTGAGAACGTGACGAATTTGTGTGATATGAATGCATGCATGTATGCCCTGATGTGTATAGCTCGACTGAATACACGTTGCACACGTTTGGATTGATAAGAGAAATGTTTTATGTATGACTTAAGTGATGATCGAACGGCCGATGGAATGGGGAAAAGGGGTCTGAACATGGTGCCTATACACGACGAACAAACAAAGATATAGCACTCCTTTACTTAGAAACGACTGTCTCTCTCTCTCTGAACCCAGCGACTGGGAGGGTGGCCTGAAGCAGAAACTTGACGGGTTATTTCAGTATGACGAAATATGACTCCAACCGGCACCCCAAATAATGCAACCAAGAATGATGTGCACCCATGAGTAAATTCATACGGTAACTAAATAGGGAAAGGTTCAGGAATATTCCGGGGTGAGGTTTACCCAAGTACCCTCCTCCTGGAAGACTAGGAGTATTGTCAATGTTTAAGATTTACCACCTCCTTCTTGCACCCTCATAGACATGAAACTCAAAGCTGCCCCATTGTTCTCCCGACTGACACCCTCCGTTGCCTCAGCCTGGATACCCATTCGCTAACAATGATTCGAAGATCCCACCGTGAGTATTAGCCCAACCAGGTTAGTTCCCGAACAATTGACAAAGGTGTAACTATTTGCAACCGAGGCCACCAGCAAAGGCAGCCAGATGAATTAAGTAGGATACTAAGGATGCGCAGCATGCAGGAAGAAATCTTTTTGGCCAAGTACTGTTCTATGTTTTGTCTCGGATTTTTGTATATATTACATGTACTATTCCCCCCCTGCCTGAATTCATGTGTACGTAATGTATGGATCTACGTCGTCCCTCAGCCTGTGTTTCTATATAACTTGACCCCTGCTGTTCTGTGTTGTGTGCGCACTAAATGGCCTATTATTGTACACGTTTCTCTCTCTCTCTCTCTCTCTCTCTCTCTCTCTCTCTCTCCATGTCGTACGTGTACCGAATAGTTCGTTTAAAATGCGGACGACTCTCTCTCTCTCTGAGGGTCCCCTGTTCCCTCTTCCTTTGTGTGGTAACGTTGTGCCCCGCCGGCACAAGCCTAATTGGTTTTTTAACACAAAGGTGTTCGGCAAAATTGACAGAAACTAAAACAATTGTAATTCGCCATATTACTACCTCTCCTTTCTGTAAAATGATGGAACTTGAATTGGCTAAGAAGGAAAGGACAGGTAAGACGACTGATGTCCCCTAATCTGGCCTTTATTTATAGGGGGACTATATGTCAGTGGCCTTCTGTTCTCAGTTCGTTAGAAAAACAATCCCCAATGCCCAGATTGCCCCGCCTCTCTGCACCCAAGTACAGATGTCCAAAGCATCCTCGTTTCTCCCGATTGATCCCAGCTCCATACCCCGAAGAATAACT
The DNA here is from genome assembly GCF_964261635.1 of Lissotriton helveticus. Classification (NCBI taxonomy): domain Eukaryota; kingdom Metazoa; phylum Chordata; class Amphibia; order Caudata; family Salamandridae; genus Lissotriton; species Lissotriton helveticus. The sequence goes on from NC_136059.1 coordinate 599,707,230, forward strand.
GATGACCCTGATTAACCGTTGCTCCCCGAGAAAAGAATGTTTAGCCTCTGTCCCTCTCTCATGATGATAGAAGACTGCCAGGGCTTGGGTTAGAAAGACGAGTCTCTACCGAAGGATCCGATTGCGAGTTTGATGGAATACGCAGTTGATAGGAGTCTGACTTCTCTCCATATACGTCATGAATGAACGCCAAATAGACTTAGCACAACCTCAGTAGAAATGCCCGCATACATACTCCATGGTGATAACTTCTGACCGTGACCGATGAACGTATCCCCAACTACTTAAGATTGGGGGGGGAATTGAAATGTATAAATGTCTTCTCCTGCCAGTTCTCTAAAGCTTGTTTTGTACCCATTCAAAGATACACAATCACCGGAGGAGAGGGGTCGGACGTGACGCACAGCCTAGCCGCAGATCATGAAGCACATGTGACCTCGACCAAAGGTGGAGCCGCAGAGCAACGAGACGCGGGACGAGGCACCACTCTCAAACACGGAAAATGAAAGGATGGAGGGCTGCCTTGAAGCCCTCTGCTTGCTGACCCACGCGTGCCAGAAGTCCCCGCCCCTTTGAGCCCGATTGATGGGCCTGCCTGCTTATTATCCTTTGCTCCCTTGGTTTGTCTCAAAGATCTGATCCCACTCCGCCCTCTCTTCCCTCGATTATCCGACAACCCCCCCTTTTTTTCACATGGATTTTGACTCAGAGAAGAAGAACAGCAGTTAGGTAGAATAGGGTTTGCCACGGAAGGAGAAAGAAATGCAGGTGCCCAGCATGAGGCACACTTAAAAAGATTAGTTAGGAAACAGGACTGTGGTCTAACAGCAGAGGACAGATCGCACCCTGCGACGTGTAAGGATGGATCCGAGCTGGACCTATAGCTCCACCGCCGGTGTTCAACAGCGCCAACGGAAGAACACGAACTACTAGAGCCTACCAGTGATGGCTCGCTGCTAAAAAGACACTGTGGCGAAGACCCCCCTCCCCTTTCTGAACTTTCTACCCCCCCCCCCCTTGACTACTTGCTTGTATTGAACTGAATTCCTTCCTCAACCACTTTGTATTGCTTTCAAATTTTTCATCGGTCACTCTTGACTGTACATTGATACCGCCGGAGAGAGAGTCAGAACATGGTTCCATAATGTGTCGGAACATTTCCTTGATTGACTCCGACTGAGTAGTATACCAATCTCTAGACTCGTATATATAACACGACAAATGTAAATTCATCTGTATTGCACCTCGTCTATCACATCGACTGCACATGGTTATTTGCAATCCGCCAGTATTGACGAACGCTATTTCATTGACCATGCATGGCTATATGTACACCCCGTCAGTTATGATAAACACGGAAATGAACTAACTTATGTTAAAAAGCGGCGACTGTGGAAAATGACAATGTATATGTACATAAGCGGCGTTCATTTGTGTTCACTCATTACCAACTGCATGTGCCCTAAGACTCCGAATTTCGAAGCTGAACGTACGAAAGCTTTGTACGATATCGAAATACGTAATATAATGGGGATAGACATAAATTGACATGCTGGCTAGATATGTTGAAAAGGGAGGACTGTTAAAATCTGGATTGTGGCGTAAACATTATCGACGCCATCTTGTCCTTTTCAGATCCATACGTGCACGTAAGCAGCAACCATTTTGATTGCCATGGCCTCTCTGCCCACTCCCGATAGCCAGCGTCTCTCTCTCCCCCTCACTCTCCAGCCTCGCAAGCATCCCCGACAGCCCCCGGTCTCTCATGCATAGGCCATAAAACCCTCTCCGCGACCCTGCTCTAAAAGTGACACCCCTGCCTGACCGACACCCCCTGCATTCCTCCCAGGAACACCCTTCCCCTCTTCTGATGACCCCCCCCCCCCCCGGCTACACCTGGCCTCTCGACCCGGTCCCAAGTCATAAAACAAAGCCTCATGGATGTACCCCCCCCTGGCCCCGCATAGCAAAACGTGATACACCAACTGAAGTGCCCGATCTTATCGCCTGCCCAACCTTAGATCTGACCACCCCCTCTTGCCCTCGTGTCCTGTTGGAATGTCCGAATGTCCGGCTGCAAGATTACAATCACATGTTACATTTGGGAGGGAAAACAACATCCGAGCGACAGGCATGGGAATAGGCCTGAAGCTGGGATTCCAAACGTGCCTTTTCGTACTTCAAAGTTTCTTTATTGCAATAAGGAATGTTTGTGCATCATAAACCTGTGTATAAAAGACGGAGCCTCAGAGAAACTTGTTAGAGCACCTCTTGAAGACATTGTGCGTGTGTCCGAAATGACAGGCTCTCCTCATGAGAAATAAAAATCTGTTCTTGCACTCCCGCTTCCAGCACCCGTCTCTTCATTTGGTAACTGATCAAAATGGGAACTAAGAGGCGTCTTGTGCCAGCAGCCTGGGCATCGGTTGTAAATTGGGCTGTTTTTCCTCACTACTACTTCTGCTCTCTACTGATGAAGGGCTAAATCCTGAATCACATGTCTAGAGATAACAGCTCTTCCTGCACCAACTTTGGGGCAAAACTACTGCAGCTTTGAAGTAAGCGTACTGCATTTACCAAAATGCAATGGGGAGAACGTACTGGGATAAGGGGCAGTGCATTTCCTCCCCCTTGTGTTCGCTCAGGGGTTTGCTCTTCACACTCCATTTACACAATTTTTAGTGAGGCACTGGAAGGTTGCCCCAATTGTGGTATCTTTTTGATGGTTAAAGCTAAAAGGTGGCTTATGGGTTATAAGGCAAAATCATCTATTTTATGAGCCTTTGTACCTAACTTGATGCTTGGATTAGTGCGATATGTTTATGGAGTGGTCTTGTGTTCATAGGGATAGATCATATCAGTTTTTATCTAAGGGTTTATGTGCACCACCAGTTTTCCGAGACCCTGTCTCTCTTGATCTGTGCATGAGTGTCATTAGTGCGGGCTGCTTTCAACCTACAAGTATGCGGGACTGCATGAGGAGTGGGTGTGTCACTGTTAAGTGTTGGTGGTTGCAACGTGCCCCGAGATCACGTATGTCTCGGCATGCAGCATGCAATGTGCCCCTCTCTTGTGGCACCAGATATCTCGATTCCACACTTTCTCTAGAAACTTCTTTTTTGGGCTAACTTAGGGCTACTTTTGTTGTTTTTTGGTAACCTTCCTTTATCTCCCGCGATCTGCTATTTGATTTATCATTAGGCAGGTGGTCTTAAAGTCATTCCCTGGCCCCCTGATTGTGCCGTCTTGTGGTGTCCGAGGTTGAGGCTTACTGATTTTTCCGGATGGTGTATGTGAGGCCTGGTGCATTGATTAATTGCTAGCTATGATACGGGGCTAAGTGCATTCTGCATTCTACTTTCGCCCGGAGCTGTGATGAACTTTGTGGCCTCCAATCTCACAGGTACCCCTTTCTCCCTCAGACCATGTCTTCTCAGTGTGTTTGTATTTGTGGTACCTGTCTTGTAACTTGGGACTTCTAACTAGAGGGCATGCTCCTGTTGCAATTGTGGAGGGGTATGGCACTACCAGGAATTCTGGGAACGTAATGTCATCGAGGGGGCGTAGGCCCTGTTGCAGGCACCAGGTCCCCCCTTACTCTTTTTGACATGGAAGATCGGCATGTTGCAGGCAGATACTCCCACATTGAGAACCACCTGAGCAATTAGTGCCTGGATTGTGGACACTATACACTTATCAGCTTCCTTGGAGAGTGGGTACTGGTGGAGCCAAGGTAGTATGGCCCCTTCCCACAGCGTTATCCTTACAGGTTCAGCAGTATTGATGAGGCCCGTGTCATAGGGTCCCTCTGCTCATCGTTGTGGCAGCACTGCCAGCAGAACTTGTTCCTGCTATGTAGTCAGTACTTCCATGGGCTGCAGGGTTCTACTTTGCAGGTATACCCTGACCTTGATTGAATCGGCAAACACAACCTCTGTGGCCCTCGGGCATTCACTCAACAGTTGATCATCCATTACATCCCGTACACGGAGGCCGGGAGTAATAAAGATGATACACGCTCACAATGCATTCTCTTGGTCAGTGGCCAGCAAGACCCCATAATCAGGCTGTAATCCGACTGCCTCCAAGTAGAACAGCACATCTTCTTGGGGTTCCAAGTCAGGATGTTTTTCAAGGCGGAACTCAAATTTGTTGGGCAACTGTAACTTTTGACCTAATAGGTGCGGTGTGTTAGCAATAATTGTGAGTACCGCTCTGGTGAAGGCTGTCAGGTCTCTGGGCAATGCCCTCATTGACCCCTCTGTGCAATGAAGGCGGTTTAAGGACATGAGTCTTGATGGAGAAATCAGAAAGGTCAAACAGGTCATTGTCCCATCTTTTGAGAAATGAATGGTTATGTTAAGTTTGGCCATCAAGTCTCTTCCTCGGAGATTTGTCCGGATGAGTGGTGATATAAAAATTGTCAAAGACCAAAGATGTCCCGAATGGGTGGACAATCGTCCTATTTAGGTGTTAATAGTAGGGGTATAGTATTGCGAACAGCATACCATTCAATGGACGGGAAAGGCAAAAGTACAATAAGATGTATTGAAATGATCTAAACCTGTGAATTATACAGTATCAAACAGAGCACAATTGTGGATTCTAACAAATTATAAACATTTCCTGAGGCAAAGGGATTTAAATCAATAAAACTTGTCATAAAACATGTATTGGTAGAACTGTGTTGAATTTATTTACACAATCAAAATACAGATCATAACTCATATCAAAACATTGTTTAAAAACATCTCACATTGGACATTTAATAAAAAATTACATGAAATACGTAATAAATACAAGAAGAATCAAAATACTATACCCCTACTATTAACACCTAAATAGGACGATTGCCCACCCATTTGGGACATCTTTGGTCTTTGACTACTGTCTTCCCCCCAGTCCCTTATAACTCTGTGAGGGGTCCTCCTTTTTTATTCCGATATAAAAATTGTCCCTTTATGCTTCTGCCTCCTACGTCCAACTCCAGAGGTTTTGTGAAGGGGACCCTCATAACCGTGCCCAAGAACCCCTGCCTATCCATAGTGTCTTTGATTAGGCGAACGCTCCCTTATTTTTAGGCATGACTTGGTTGCCCCTGTATCACTCATAAAGCTGTAGGGCATGTTATTTACTACCGCTGTTACAGTTGGTTCCTCCTCAGACTGACGAGTCACTGACAGCACTGGACACGTGGGGGTGGGTGGCATCCACCTGAAGCAGGACCAACTCTTATTGACCCGTGGCTTGCTTACTTCTGGGAGCGGAGGAGGGATTGTGGACAGGTCCTGCCTTTGGGAGTTCTCCCTACTACTTCCTAAGATCCTACTACTACATGTTTTATCTCTTTGGAACCTCTGGCGGTACCCCCATCGGTGCCGCTGCCTTCCGTACCACTGCAGCTACAGCTGTTCTAACCAGGGCCGCCCGCTCCTGGCTCATGGATTTCGCAGCAATGTCCTGGTTCTGACCCAACTTCTTTCTGTACTCTCTCTCTTTCTTTCTTCCTCTGGCTTGCCTTTTCTCCCAGCCCGCGAGACAATGCTCCATGTAGGGGAAGTTCCAGTTAGGATTTTCCTTTGCATACCTGAGTCAACCCTCCGCTGTAGGCTAGCCCTATCCTCTGGCTCGAATGACCCTCCATAGGCCAGGAACGGTCAAATTGGTTCCTCTCCTCAGTCCAGTCTGCCAACAAGTCACAGAACGGGCTTGCAAAGACCCGCCTTCCTTTTTCTCTGGCTTCTCCCTCCGGGTCAACCTATAACCGTCGTGTGTTTGGGTGCAGCAGTGCCCCCCTCGTCATCCGTGCTCGGAGGACTGGGTCCCTTCCTCACTCCCGCTAGCTGCATCATTGTCTAGAACCACTACAGACTTCCCTGTCACTCGTGTGTGTTCGCCTGAATCAGTGAGAGTGCATGTTCTCCGCGCCACTTGGGTTCTATGTGTCAGGTGCGACGGACGTTGGGGTCGAACTTCTGGGAGCCCATACACCGGACTGGAGTTGTTCTGTGACTGCCTGGGCCTGCTGACCTGTTAGTCTCTCATACCTGGGCCTAACCACTCGTTGCTCGGTGGGGGGCCTGCTGACTTCAACTGGCAGATTATGGTAATGATTACCTTAACTGGCTAGAGATCAGAAAAGGAGTTTTCTTGGCAGATGCCTACGGGCGTATGGCACGCTGAGTCAGTCAAACACAGAGCAGTATTCCAGAACACACAAAGTGTGGTCTGTGATATTTCTCCTTTTGCACTAATATTAGCCTTTCTTTTTCATCAGCCTGTTGATTACAAACAGGATCCCTGTTAAAACCACTCCCCAGTATCTTTTGAGGAACCCAGCCACTGCTCTGCATGAGTCCATCACATTCCCTAAACCTTTAGCCATTCACATTATGTAGCCTTTGAATTATGGGAAGAGACACAAGACCAGTGTAGGGTATTTCTAAATTAGTTGCGGGAAAAGTTGTGAAGCTTTATTTTTGCAAACTGTGCAAACATCATAACGTTGTTCAGTTTGCCACATGTGCATGCCAATTGCAACTTTTCACACAATTGCGGTCAAGCATATTCTTTTTCAACTCCAAGAAAGTGGTTATATATAAGGTACAGTACCCAGCAAATAATGTTGTTTTCCTCAGCAAAGTCTTGTGCCTAGTGAAGCTTCGTAAAATGTGAAATTGAAGCGAACAATTAAGCATGCATTTACCATTGTGTGAAAAAACCTTTACAAAAGTTGAATTTACAGAGATATTTTGTGTTGCTTGTATTGAGTTAAAGGTTGGAATTGACAAGATACAATGTTTGCCTTACGTAATAAGTTTAACGAGACCATTCAAATTTGCAATCAAATTCGATGCTGCGACATTAGCACGTAATCAGTTTGAATAATCGAGACTTGTGGAATTCATATAATATGGAGACTCTAAAAAGCGTGAATATTCATTTATTTACGAATTGTCACAACATTAACACTGTTCACATGTTCTGGGTAAGTCCTGCAATACATAACAGAGAAAAAAAATCACGTTTGAGGTGTAATTCTTGCATTTATTTTATTTTCCTTTCAGAAAATGGACACCACCCCTCAGCCTTCTACTGTGGAAAATGATATGAATATGATAGCGCCCGAGTTAGATGTTTCTGAGTTGCAGAACCGACTGGCGTTTTTGAACGTAGACTTTAAGTATATGATCCCAAAAATGGAAAAGGAGTATTTGGAAATTAAGAGAGCTTTGCCCAAGACTTACAACTTCAAGATGAGAAGTGAGCTGGAGAGGTTGACGTCATTCCTCTCTCTGAAACCTTTGTCTCCCTGGTCCCCAACGAAGATGGCCAGCGCTGGCTTTTTTAGCACAGGCCTCAAGGACAGTATCCAGTGCTTCTGCTGTGGTTTGATTTTCTGCACAACAAGTCTCGGAAGACAACCCTACGAAGATCACCTGAAACACAGGCCTGACTGTAAATTCATTCAAGGCCAAGAAATAGGGAATATTGGCAAGTATGAAGTGCGTGTCCAGAAAGCAGAGGAGAACTTTGTGCAAAATTCAGAAGAATACGGATCAGAGAATGCACGACTAGACTCCTTCAAGCAGTGGCCATTTTATGCCAGGATTGACCCAGGTGTGCTCGCAGGGGCAGGATTTTTCTTTAAAGGTATGAAACATTCATCGTCAACGTTTGCTATTCACGTATCGTGAAGGCTAAAGTAAAAAGGATCTTTACGTTTTCGCATAGGTTTCTCTATTGAGTAGATGAGTGGGGATGAGTAGGAAGAGCTGCTTGTCATGTGTAATGCCTTTAAGGAAGTGTACATTTTCGAACCCAATGGATCCCTGTGGACTGTAAGTTGTTTATGGACTGATTTAGCAATGTTCCTAGGACGATCCTAAAATCCTCATGTTAACATCTTCTGGGGCCTTAGGAGAGACATCTGACAAGAACCATTAGACCAGATCCAAATATAAAAAATATCTGATGAAGACTCATTAGAACAGATCCAAACTTAAAAACACATCTGACAAGGGCTCAATAGATCAGTTCAAGTATATTCCTTCCTGGTTTATGTATGAATGTCGTTTTGACTATACCTTTGAATTCCTCTATCAAGGTCTGATATTGGATGTCCTGATGACATGCTAAAGATACTTGTTCCTCTTAGGAGCAAGGGCTATCGCTATAATGAAACACCTTTCATGCCTTTCTACATAAGGGAATTGATTCTCTTTTTATTAATTCACTGTAAGCTCTTAAGGCCACAGTAAGCCTCCCGTGGAGAAGACGTTAGGGTTTGGGAATTGATATAAAAAACCTCTGCCATTGAAAATATGGTTTTGAAGCTGCTTGCCAGGCTAAAAAAAGTCCCCTCCAATTAAATTTATCTTAAGGGATTTTGGTTTCCATGTGCTACAGTATACCCTAACATGTCACTTATTAAGGTTTTGGAATGAAGCTAATGCGGTTGGGGAGTGATTCCTTATGGTTTATGGATGAGTTTGACAAATAGAGCATTAAAAATCCAGTGATTCACTTGGGACTCATTTAGGTAGGTATTCATCAGTTATTGGATGTGTGAATCACCCAAAATATAATGAATATGTGTGTATTAATTACATGTTTGATATTTATGTGATTGCACTATAGAAAGTGCAAGAGGAACTGAATATGAAATTAAACATACTATTTTGTACTATGCCTGATGATTTCAAAATTGTTTTAATGTTTTCCTCCTCATGGTAAATCTTATCACTGGAAATGCCTACCTCAAAGGCAAGATGTGAAGTGTCTTTGCACCTAGGGCAAGATTTTTGAAAATCTAGTTTGCTCAGGGAAAACTTTATATAATTTTGTTACTATCAAAGGCCATCTGCATTCTCTCCCTTGTGCTCACCCAAGCACCTACCTGAATTATTTGTTAGGGTCTACTCATGTGATTGATATTAGAAAATCAGATTAAGTGGTGGATATCTTTTCACTACACATTTGAAGAGGCATTCAAAATCTATAAATGAAGAGCCAGATGTACAAAGCCTTTTTGCAGTCACAAACACATGATTTGGAATTTCGAACCGCAAAAATGTATTTGCCACATGCAAAACAGTTTTACCATCGAGAATGCGACAATTCAAATTCAGTATTTGGAATGGGCATGTTATGGACAAATACTGATTCAGTACCAGAGTTCTAGTTGCAAACGATTGCAAAGGTACAGTCTTCCAAGTGGGAGTGGTAACTTATTCGCTAAAGGGAAGGAGTTGCCTTTGTACCCCTGCCACTTTGTGAATTAGGGTCCAACTTTCAGAGAAGGCTGGCAGTGGTCCAAAGGATCACTCCAAACTATCCCTAAAATTTAAAAAAGAAATGTTTTTTAAAGCAGCCTAATTTCCTGAAAGGAATTGGGCTGCTTTAAAAAATATTTTTTTTTCTTCCAAAAATGATTGCTTGAACGATGGCTATCATCGCTGTGATTTCTGTCAATCAGATTAAGTAGCAATTAGCAACCAACCCAGTTAATATTAATTAGGTAAGGTTGGCTGTGACCCACTCTAATATATGAATTCTGCAAACTGATCTCTTCGTAAATAGGTCAGTTCACAACATTAGATACCGTTCCAAAATGTCTGTTTGCAAACTGTGCCCAGCTTTTGAGACTAGTATCCTTGTACATATAGCCAGAAATTCCAAATCCGCCTATTCACGAAGGCAATTGTGTCGCGGTGTGTGTAAGGATAGGCTCCAAGCCATCTGGAAAGTATACTGATAAAAAGCAAAACATGAGTAAGAACAACAATAAGGCATTTGGATATGTCCTTCTGAATGTGGCTGAATTGTATACACTGGAGGAGGGTGGGCATTAGGGGTTGCCTGGGCTCCATTCCCACTACTGTGAGCTTGATAGGTTAAGCAGAATGGGGCAATGTTGTTGGGCAACAGAGGGTAAGAATGGAGCAAACCAATGGGTACTTGCAGCACAAATCATGCATCCCTTCTGACGTGGGAGAGGCTGGGGTCCAGTCAGGTGAGGTTGGGGCAGGAGGAATTTCAGGGAAACCGCGCTCCTGGTGCTGTCCCTCCACACTCCATCAGGATCCCTTTAACAGTTTTTTCACAGTTTTCACGCATTGTTTTCAAATCTTTTAGGGTTGGCTTAAGAAATTCATCTGTCTGAGAAACAGAGTGTAAGCGTCCAGGGCAACTCAAATATTCAACAAGATCTACATGATATAACTTTACAAGAGCATTTAAAGGACAACAACACCATATTGTAAACCAATACACAAATAATTTTATTCAAACAAGACCTTATATATATATATGATTCACATTCCCACATCAATCATATCTGCATTCATTCTGAAGTCTTTCTACACTATAAAAATAGGTGCAAAGACAGGCACAAGACAAAAAAAAGTTCAAATCTGCTGATAGATCTCTTGTCTGTTATAAAGATCAATGAATATTTGGTCTGGTATATTCAAAAAACCGTAATACAATTGAATGACAATCAGTGGCTATAACCAAGATGTGGTTCTCTATGCGCATTTCGGCACAAGCTGTGCCTTCATCAGGAAAAAGCCACAAAAACTTATTGCGTAGTACCAGAAAAAACGCTCCAAAAAAGAAAGATGAATGAGCCGAAGATCTAATTATGACACATATGGAGTTACAAAAAAACGTGGGGGCAGATTTATGATGGGAATGTGCCACGTTTGCGTCACGCAACTGCGGCGTAAACGTGGCGCATCCCTACGACCCATTTACAACGTGACGCATCTAGGCAGATGCGTCACGTTGTAAAGCCCTGCGCCACTTGTGGGCGTACCGGCGCAGGGTGGGCGTTTCGGGGCAGGTGCGCCTCGCAAAAGTGGCTGAGTGAAATCTATAAGATTTCACTCAGTCACTTTCAGGCCAATGCTGCGTCAAAACCCTGCGCCTGCTTGAAGCAGGCGTAGGTCTTGACGCAGCATTGTATAGATGGGGCACCCCCGAGCCTTGCTGGAGCTGCGTCGCGCTTTCGACGCAACTCCAGCAATGCGCCACCTTTACGGCACAGATGCGTCACGCATCTGTGCCGTTTTTGCCCCATGGTGCGCCGCATTGTAAATGCGGCGCACCATGGTTGGCGGAGCAGCGGCGCAAAATAACTGGCGCATCCCTGGGGATGCGCCAGTTATCATAAATCTGCCCCCATATGTCTAAGCCTTGATGAATTCTGTAATTGACAAAAAACACTCTTCAAACTGGGGACTGCTTCGAGAGCCCCGTGTTCGCGTGTGCCAATCGGTAATGCGCAGTTCTATTGATGGCAATTATTAACATTCGCCCAAACATCCGTGGATAGACAATTAGTAATGCTGTGGATAAAATGCTATGCGAGTCTCGATATAACGAGGGCAGCAGCCGGACGCCGTCTAAGCCATGAGGACTATATGAGAAACATACATTGCTTAGGTGGCGAGATCCTAAAAACATTGATCTTAGAAATGGAATTATGCCAATTCAAGAAGCAACTGTAGGATCTAGCTCTTCCATATCTTTTTCTCCTTCAGAAATCTCCAACTACTAAGAGAAGGCAAATATACTTAAAACATTTCTCAGTTTTATTTCTTCCCTTGTACCTTAGGGGGGGTCAGAAAAAACAAGGTAAATATTCGAACAACATTCCCCTATTAAAGCCTCTCCCTGTAGATTAATTTATTCCCGTCTGAGCTTTTGTAAATGGCTCAGATCACCGGGGCGTAATATGAGGCAATGTATGTTTTTTGGCTATTTATTTCCAGTCAGTCTATCCACTGAGGGTGATTCGCGGGTAGGCCTGACTTTGCGGCAGCTCCCGCTATGTTCTTTTCTGCATTAGCAAATCTGATTCAGCTTGCCTGACGCTGACTGGCATCCAACAATGACAAATTTTCTTCGGCTACAGCCTGCATCCTTTCCCTGCAAGAAAACCTGACTTCCAGAAAAGAGTCTTAGTCAAAAGGCAGAAAGCTTCACCGAGAACGACGCTGATCAGCATCTGATTAATGTCATTAATTCCTCAGCGTGAACTTCAGACTTATTCCCACTCTGAATTTTTCCCACCTTCATTGATGGCTATGCAGAGACCTTGTCCTTTGTCAACCTGTTGTTGAAGAGCCCTTCTTTGGATCCAGGCTGTAGCCTGTTCTTATAGCTACCAGGGGTTGAGGACAGGTTTATATTACTAAAACCTTTATTGGACCTAACAAGAATAGTGCCATTATTACCTGTGATCAGACGCGGTGCGTCCATTGGGGCGTGGGGGCGTAGCCCCCCCACCTCACCCGCAGCCGCCCGCAGCCGCCCGCAGCTCCCTCAGCGGTTTACAGTTCAAAGTAAATACGCAGACACCAAGGCAGGCGGGTCTCAGGAGAACTGACATTCCAATCATCATGTCAGTCAGCATGACATCACATCGCCCACCCCCTTCAGAGTCTGAAGGGGGTGGGCGGGGTGGCCTCATGTTGACTGACATGATGATGTCATGTCACCAGGGCAAGCAACACAAGTGCGCATGAGTGGGGACGGAGGGTGAATTTTTTACCCGTGCCCACGCATGCGCACTTGTGTTTGACTTTTTTGCACCTTTTACGCCTCACCACTTTCAAATGTCACCAGCCGCCCCTGCCTGTGATGGTCTACCATCCACCCTAACTTAACCCATATTCTCACATGGTGCATCAGAGAGGTTAACTTGAGCAAAACGCGATGGAGTACCATATCCCAAACCCTCTGTTTGCCCACCTCTTTTCCAGACCGCTGGACTAAAAGGTTTCTACCAAAAGAGCCCCTGTTGACTCAATCAATGGAATACTTCTTCTGATGCCACTGACGGAGTTTGGACAGTCAAAGGAAGGATTTTACCCTGCCCAATTTGGGGTAGATGGTGTAATAGGTTCCTGTTTATCTCGACCAAGAAAATCTTTCAGTGAGAGAAACTAAAATATTGATGATGACCTCCAGACCATGGAAGAAAAATCCCAGAGTTTGGGATATTAGTTTTCTGATTTTCAAAAGCAAACTCCCACTTTGGGAATTTGTGTTAGAAAAACAAAAAACCTTAGAAATGTGTGGCAGCCAGCTATCATAGCTTACTGTATGATCCGTCAAACTTTTTCTACATTGACAGGATCCGCCATGACAACAGTTTCTGAGAAGAAAAGACCCTGGGGGCTGAGGACAGCTGTAAATTTGTTTAATCCCCTGAGTATATTAATCTGTCTGCTCTAAATCAATCCTTTTGCCAGATGGGCAGTTACAATCTCCATGCTGTGCAGCAGCATTTACGAAGGGACATCAAACTAGGATAATGTAGGAAGTAGATAACAAAATTATTTCGGAATGGATAGTCTCGCAATGGAAAGCGTTGGTTTTTAGATTTGGGTAAAAGGGCAGCCATGACGTGGAGTACAGCAACTATGAGTGTGAGCCAAATACATCTTTTTAGCGGTTCCAGTGAGATGGGCAGCAAATGCCAAAGCTCATAAGCAAGAATAAAGTGGGGGAATAATATGCAATAGGTTTCTTTTGATCTCTGTAAACTTATATCAAATTCCTGACCAAACCTGACTATTTCGTGACAGTGCAAGTAAATTATTAGGCTGCCCTAATGTAGGGGCAATCAATAACACTTGTTCTGCCTCATTGATACGTTGTAAAGCCTCTGTAGTATTTTTGTTTACATAATCTTGGTGGGGTTAAAAATAGTCCCATAGCCCAATATCTATTGCCTGTGATCCAGCGGCCTATAGGAAATATGTCATAAGCAACGCTACCTAACTTTATAACCTACTATATTAAACACTACTCTAACTCATGGACCCATTAATCAAATATGACATATTTTGACCTACTGAATCAGGTGGCCAAATTAAACTTATATACAACTTATTTACAATTTATATACATCCGCGGTAAAAGACAACATCATTTGAACAAATCCTAACTATTTAAATGACCACCATGGCGATGGTATCTAGCTAATAGTAACCCACACTTCTGAATAATCAAGACCAGCTTGTTTCCAAAAGATAGATTTTATTAACTAATTTAGATTGTTGTGAATATAATTTTATAAATGTAATTTTATTAGAATCATAGTAAGTATATTTGAAAACATTATAGAAAACTATAGTTTCAAGCAAGAAATTTAAAGTTTAGCATTTCTAAAATCCTAAGTCCCTAGCTAAGTTAAAATAAATGAAAATAAAGTTAAGTCTTTATGAGTTCTTACGTGCTCCAAGCAAAGTCCGTCAGCACGACACCCTCATCTGAAAGTTGAAAAGCAGCAGCCAGCCCTAACCATAGGGCACAGATTTTTATACCTTTCTATGCTAGCTAATCTAAGTAAAAGAAAATTTTCTGCAGAAGTCGATGTCCCATTGGTCCGAAAGTGACAAGTGACATGTCACCCCATATTTCAAAACTTCCATTCCGTCATATTCTTTGAGACCATTGTCTTTATTGTACGTGTTCCAAAGCTTCCTTAGTTTGCAACAAATGTGAACAAGAGTTCTCACTGACTTCATTTTACTTCCTCGGATGCCAAGTTATCAAAATGTTCTTTCTGCCGGTTTCTGACCTTGGCCATGTCCGACAAAAATAATGACAGCGCTTCTTCATTGTTTAAGTGAATGTAACTTTCATGGAAAACTTTAGGGTGGACATCGTGCTTCAGGCAGAAATTGAATTCATCTTTTTGCAAACTCGAGCAAACTAGGCCCAAAAGCAGGCAACTTATTTTTCTAGTATAAAACAAACACAAGAGAAGTATTAATGATAGAAATATCAATTTATTCTGTTTCCACCCTTAGTTTACTAATTAATTAACCCACCCTATTAGTCTAGTGTTACCTAGCAAGAAGCAAACAAATAAAGCAGCATTTTATATCTACCAGTCTTCATAAATCCATGAAATCTTATATGCACCTATAATAGTAGAAATAACATCACACAGACAAGGGAAGCAAAACAAGCACATACCACTTTTAAATCTGCTGCCGTTAGTAATGACAAAATTGAAAACGACAAAATTAATTTATTATTTTTGCACAAACAAAAGATGCAACAATAATGCACGTTTATGAGCACACATGTTAATAACCCCATGTGTAAAGTTTAATCTAAGTTGAGTTAGCATAACACATCACAAATCATTAATAATATTAATTTATATTATGGAAGTGTGACTTCGCGTGTTTAAACAAAATTTTATTTTCTATCTCGCTTCATCAACTCCCTCATCTGGTGATTAACAAATCACCACACCACAACCCAAAATTTGGAAAATTTAGACTACTAGGAAAATGATTCAGTATTTCTAGAAATTTGTTTCTGCAAAATCCTTGCAATTGTCATATTGTGCTCTGTGTAATTCTTGTAACTCAATTTCCCTTTCTTCTTCTTTTTTAATTTTATAAATTCTTCTCTTTTCTTTCATTTGTTTCTTTCTCTTATGCAACAAACAACCAATTTTCGTCAGAACAAATATGAATATTATCACAATCAAAGGTGCCAAAATCTTGCCAAGAATTGAACTTCCAATATCATGAAACCACTTTTTATAGTTTGAAATCTCTTTGAAAGCCTTTCTGAAAAATCTTCTTCTTCCAATGGAATTATCTCTGAATGCATTTCAGTAATATTCTTAATATACATCTCAATGTCCTTACTCTCATCAGGAATGTAAGTGCAACAATGTTGCACATGTAAAATGCCGCAGACTCCTCCCTCTTTTGCAAGGAGTATATCTAAAGCAAGGCGATCTTGAATCACCATGGATCTAATTGCAATGACCTCAACATTCACTAATTGGAAACCATCAGCTGTATCTGTTGACAATCTGTCAACAATTGTGGACAATTTTCTAATTCTCCCTGCATTCAGGGTTATACCTACCAAAGGTATCACTGCTTCAAAAAAATCTCCCAAAATTTCTGTAAAAGTTTCTCTTTTAGCCCTATTTACATAATTATTAATTTTGAACAAACCTTCTGTATTTCTATCAACATGAAAGATTTTAGGAAAAACAATCCCAACATAACAAGTCCCATACCAGTGGTCAGGAAGGTTGTAGTAAGCTTTATCACCACAAACAAAATAAATCCCAGGGAAAATTGGATCTTTTCCACCTTTGAATCCCCAACCTCCCAAAATCTGATATGTATCTTCACAATTGCTCGCACCCACAAAGTAATTATCAAAAAGTATATTGTCTCTTCTAATACAAAGCTTACCACTGATTGGTTTGTCTATGTGAATTGCAGCGTTATCAAGCGTTTTACCATTTAACTTCTCATCCTCTTTTTGCCAGAACCTAGACTTAGTCTGCTTGACTATTTCATTTCTCTTGTAAATTGCTCTCCTCTCCTCAACTAGGTTCAAAAATGTCTTTCCTTCAACACTTAATTTGCAGGTTAGATTGTTTTTGTAAGCATACTCATATGTGAGCTCATTAGTAACATGGAAAAATTCCCTCATCTGTTTAGCCTTTTTATGCATATTTAAAGTAGCCTCTATTTTTAAATTAGCAAAAATTTCATCATAATTCGAATAATAATATTCTAAGCGTCCAGTTTGATAGAACAGACTAGCTAACACACTACATGTTACACCATATGTAAGAGGAAGCATATTGTATGTCACTCCCTCAGAAACAGAAGCAGGTAATTTAACACACACATAGCAATCTTTAGCATTCATTACTTTGACATATTCGCTCAAAAGCCTTGTAAATGTATTGCTTGAAAAATTACTAATAGATTTGTCCTGATGAATGTCAGATTGACGATCAATAACTCTGCCTATTACACCATGTTTGTTTTGACTAATCGAAGCTTTGCTTGTCATGTTTACTTTATGAGAATCTTTGTTAATTTCAAAAGGAATAACAACAGCTAAAATTAACCAGAGCAGAATCAAAATGAGCACACACACCAGAGTCATCCTACAGCATCTCTTAAAAATGGAACACCTTGAAGTACTCTGTTCCATGACGTAAGGCATCTTTTATTATCTTTACCTTAAAAGAAAACAAAAAAAGTATTTTAATTATTTTAAAACCGATCCAAATAGTTAATTCTTATTTACACCCCCCTTTTTAAAAGATTTTTTTTTTTTTTTAAACCCTAACAGTGTTTCTTCGACCTTATGTCACAAACAATTTTTCTCAGCTAATCAAAATTTCTTCGACCTTATGTCACCTAACAAGATTTCTTCGGCCTTTTGCCAAAAATAAAGAACTCAAAGATCCAAATTAAAATCTCTATACTTCAATCATTGTCACTTATCTCTTCAATTTCTTCTTCTTCTTGGCTGCTATCGTAAATATCAATAACAGGAGGAATCACTAGATAAGACCACTCAGGAGATTTATATTTTTGATTTGGCTTTATAATCCTCCGTGTCTTTCTTGTCACTACTTCAATTTTTCTTCCAACTCCAACTTCCTTTTCACAATCCTTTTGACTACTTATTTCTTCCACGTGCTCCTTTGGTTTTTTGATTAATCTGACTCTCAATCTTCCACCTGGCCAGAAATCTTTTTTTCTCACGAATTTTCTTTTTGGTTCAGAAACATTTACTTCTGACTTCCAGGATCTCTTCTTTGCACTTCTACTTTCACCATCCACGTCACTTTCTCCAGAATCGTAATCTGAAACTTCAATGATTGACTCAGGAATTTTTCTATTCGGCAGTTTCACTCTGTCAGGAACTATGCTTTGTCTTCCATCACTGGTACTCGGTAATTCGTCCTCCTCTTCTTCAATTACCTCCAACTTCCCAGTTTCTGGTCTTCCGTTCCTCGCTTCAGAGCTTGATTTCTGCTTTTCGATACTCTCCTGGTCAGAAATTTCAATTGGTTCAGCTTCTCTGTCTTCATTTATCTTCAGTTATCTTCCCTTTTAATAGATTCTCTTCTTCTCCAGAATCTATTTCAATAATTTCCAACTCTTTTCTTTTCAACTCTTCATTCACAGGTACATGTTCCAGATGTCGACCTCCCTGTCGATCTTCAGAATCTGGATTTGTTTCACTTTCTACTTCAGAATCAGAATCTTCCGTAGTATCACTCTCATCATCAGAATTTTCAGGAGTAGGCACTGGAATAGTATGACTAGGATGGATCCACCTTTTCAATCCTTTGCACTTTACTGCATTTGTAGTGACCAGAATAATTTGTCTAGGCTTCTGCCACCTAGGAACCAGACAATTTCTTCTTTGATGTACTTTTGTTCTGACCCAATCACCAGGTTTCAAATCATGAGTCTGAACTTTCTCATTTGATTGTGCTTCAGTTCCCACCTGATTAGACACAGAAGTTACTATATCAGATAACCTCTTACAGTAATCCAAAATAGCACTGTCATTTATACTTAACAATTTGCCTACAGGTACAAAAGCTTGTCTCATGACTCTTCCCATGAGAATTTCATGAGGACTCAAACCTGTCTTTTTATCAGGTGTACTTCTTAATGACATTAAGACAAGTGGAAGAGCATCAGTCCACTTTACACCAGTTTCTAAACACATTTTTCCAATCCTGTTTTTATTGTTCCATTAATCTGTTCTACCACCCCAGATGCCTCTGGTCTGTATGCACAGTGTATCTTCTGCTCAATATTCAATGCCTCACATATTAGTTTCATAAGTTTGTTATCAAAATGACTCCCTCCATCACTCTCAATAGTGACTGGAAAACCGTACCTTGGGATAATTTCTCTGAGCAGCAGTTTTGCCACAGTAATTGAATCACAATGTCGTGTAGGAAACGCTTCTACCCATCTTGAAAACAAACAAACAATCACAAGGACATATTTCAAACAATTGTGTAGAGGCATCTCAATGAAATCCATCTGCAACCTGGTAAAAGGACCACCCTCTCGACCAATTACCCCTGTTCCTACAACTGATTTTCTGTTTGGGTTCATTTGTTGGCATGATAAACACCTTTGACAAAAAGATTCTGCAATAGTTCTGAATTTTGTGTTAAACTAGGTCTCTCGAAAAAGTCTGATCATAGCATCTCTTCCAAGGTGAGCTGGACCATGATATAATCTAGCCATGTCAGCAATCAAACAATTTGGTAAAACTATTCTACCATCTTTGTAAGTCCACACTCCATCCTCATCACGTGGTCTACATTCTGCTCTCAACCATAAATCTTTTTCCTCATCATCTGCTTCATTTTGTAAGTCTCTAATTTCCTGCCATGTCTCTACTGTTGTTGTTAGCATCAATGAATTTGAATCACATTCTTTACTTTTTTCCCGATTGTATGCGCGACAATTTTTTGCACAAAATTTAGCAGTTTCATCTGCATAGGCATTGCCTTTTGAAATATAATCCACTCCTTTAGTATGTGCTGCGCACTTTACAATTGCAATCTCTTTAGGCAATTGTATACCATCAATTAATCTTTTAATAAAAACTGCATTTTTAATTGGTGACCCTGCTGAAGTTAAATAGCCCCTCTGGGACCAGAGCTGTCCATAATCATGCACAACTCCGTACCCATATTGACTATCAGTAATGATGGTAACTCTTTTATCTTTTGATATTTCACAAGCACGAATCAAAGCAATCAATTCAGCCACTTGTGCTGAACGAATTCCCTCAAGACATGATGCTTCTTCAACATCTGCAACTGTACAAACTGAGTACGCTGCCTTCAAAACGCCTCCTTCTGTCCTCAGACAGGAGCCATCCACAAAGTAGACGACATCTGATTCAGGCAAAGGTACATCTTTAATATCCTGCCTCGGTTTGGTGCAAAATTCCATGACATCCAAACACTCATGTTCCACTTCATTCTCATCAACAATTTCTGAATCAGGTAATAAAGTAGATGGATTTAAATTCAAGCATCTTGAAATAGAAACATTGTCTGCTCCTAGAATGATTTTCTCATATTTTGTCAACCGGCTGCTGGTTAAATGTTGAGTTTTACCTCTTGTCAGTAATATTTCAACTGAATGAGGCACAAAAACTTTCACAGGAAATCCCATTATGATTCCTTCGCTTTGTTCAAGACTAACACTAGTAGCTGCAACTGCTTTGAAACAACCTGGTAAGGCTTTAGCTACAGGATCAAGAACTGCAGAGAAATATGCAATGGGTTTCTTCAAATTCCCATGTCTCTGAATTAACACAGACAATGGACATCCTTCTCTTTCACTACAATACAGTTCAAAACCTTTCTCATAATTTGGCATGCCTAAAGCCGGAGCTTGACATAAGCTCTTTTTCAAATTCTCAAAACACTCCAACTCAGCTTCATTAAGAATAATTGGATCTTTTACATCAGACTTAGTAAGTCTCTGTAGTGGTTTTGCAATTACTGAAAATCCACTTATCCATTGTCGACAGTAGCCAACCATTCCCAAAAACATCCTAACTTGTCTCTGTGTTCTCGGTGGCTGCATTGCTTGAATCATTTTTATTCTTTCAACAGTCACCTGTCTCTTCCCTTTAGCAATTCTATGACCAAGATATTTCACTTCTTGTTTACAAAACTGCAATTTTGCTGGAGACACTTTATGTCCCTCATCTGCAAGATGGTTCAGAAGTATTATGGTATCTGTCACACAATTTTCTCTTGTTTTAGCAGCAATTAACAAATCGTCAATATACTGCACCAACGTTGACCTGCCAGGTAAATCTAAATCTTCTAAAAATCTTTTTAACAGCTCATTAAAGATTGAAGGACTCTCTGTATACCCCTGAGGAATTCTACACCATGCGAGGGTCCTACTCTGGAATCTGAAAGCAAAAATTTCCTGACTCTCTGGATGTAAAGGAACAGTAAAGAAAGCATTGCAAAGATCAATGACAGTGTACCATTCAGCATCATGTGGAATCTGATACAAAATAACTGCTGGGTTTGGAACTACAGGACAACATGGAACTACAATTTGATTAATTTTTCTCAAATCCTGAACGATTCTGTACGTTCCATTCGATTTCTTAATTCCCATGATCGGTGAATTACAAGGACTACTCCAAATTTCCTTTAAAACACCTTGTTTAATGAATTTTTCAATCACAGGTATAACTCCCTCAATTGTCTCTGCTTTCATCTTGTATTGAGGAATATTAGGAAATTCTATTCCCTGCTTCAATGTAATTTTGACTGGATCGACATGTTTCATCAGACCCATCTCATTTCCAGTCAAATCCCAAATTTCAGATTTTACAGTATTTTTGAGTTCTTCTGGCAGAATTTCTTTTTCAAATGTGGGAAACAATTTTGATTCCTCTGATTCCATCAACATCATTGTCATTCTGTACAAGCCATCTTCTTCTATTGTTTGTAATTCAACCCCATCAGGAGAACAATATATTCTGCAATTCATTTTGCACAATATATCTCTGCCCAATAAATTTACTGGACTACTATTACAAACCACAAACCTGTGTTTGTCTTTAAAATTTCCAATTTCAACAGGTACCGGGTCAGTTAGATCAGTCCTGATCTGTTGATTACTTACTCCGACAACTTGGATGGTTTCCCCAGAGAGAGGTAGGTTTTCAATTTCTACTGATCTAACAGTAGAACGGGTAGCACCAGTGTCCACTAGAAAAGTGATGTCTACATCATTAACTTTCCCGTTTACAAAAGGACCAGACTGGTCAACCTCAAGAGTGGCTCCAATAACACACTCTTCCCCCTCTCTCGGGCACCGTCAGAAATAATCATCAGAGTCACTTCCCTGTCCTTCAATTAACAAAAATTGTTGTGAAGCATTTTGCACAGTTTGCCTTTGGGATTTTATTACCTGTTCATCTCCTTGAAATCCCACACCAGAATTATATTTCTGTATTCCCCCACAATTAGGAAAGGGAGGTTGTGGCAACTGATTCTGCTGGTGATTCACCTGATGCTGCAGCTGTCGCTGAAGATTTAACTCATTAATACTCTGTTGTAACTGTAGCTGTCGCTGCAGATCAACATCATTCTGCATCTGTGGATTTAACAATGGATTTTTTAAATTTCTTGGTGGTTTCTTACATTCGTCCCTCCAGTGTCCAATCTCGCCACAATTAAAACAAGGCAATTTCTGTTTCATTTCTTCGATCTTAGGATTAAATTTTCTGATAATATTATTACCCTTAAATTTTCCTTGACCAGGATTTGAATTTGCAGTCTGAACAAAATGTGTGTTTTTATTTCCAATATTAGCAATCTGTTGTTCAGCTACTTTTACTTGAGCCCACATTGCCTTTTCCTTGAGCTTCTTCTGTCTCACTTCTAATTCATCACTACAGTATTTAGCTTTCCTTAAAATGTCATCAACAGAAAGTGCTTGCCATCCGACAATACTATTCCTAATCATATCAGCAATTTCTGGTTTCAGACCATAAACAAATCTGTAGACGAAATGACTCATATCTTTTTCGTCTAGTTTTTCATAGCCACTGTATTGTTTGAAAATCAACAGTAACCTTTCGTAAAATGAATGAACCGATTCCTTTGGTTCTTGGTTTGTTCTTTCTATTTTAACCCAATCAACCTCTTTAGGCGGAATTTTTTCTTTTAACCAGTAAATCACTTTTTCATAAAAATCCATTACAACCGGATTAGGAGCACCTGTTTCTTTTATTCGTTCAGGTTCTACTTTTGGCCAACTTATGGATATTTTGCATTCCGTCCAAAGATCCGATGGGACAACTATGTCAAAAAATCTATCCAGATCAATCCACAGAACCTTTGAGACTTTGATGAACCTGTCTACCTGTCTATACCACTCAACAGGTTTTTCTCTCAGCCTCGGAAAATCATTTGTAAACAGTAGTATGTCCTGTCTTGACCATGGAACATGAACATACCCTCCACCTGCAATCTCTCTCATTGGAAATTGCTTCGACAATTTTTCTAATTTCTCATCTTCCTTCTTTCTTGTCCATTTAACTCTCCACTTACTTAACTCTCCCAGTTTTTTGATGTAAACAATCAAATCTTTTATATGCATTATTCTTCCCATTGAGTTTAAGTTCTCAATGTCATTTTCTGAAAAGTCTAATCTGTAATCTTTTGCAAAATTCTTTTGCCTGCCTAAATCAATTTCAAGTTCTGCTGCCAGTTCATCCAACTGATCATATTTGTTTTTCGTTTTCCACTGGATACTCTTACAAATGAACAGAAGTTCATCATCTCGATAAAATTTTAAACTGTCAGGACCTATTGTACCAATTATTATTTCTTCTAAATTCGCTTTTAATTTTGCAACATCAAGTTTAGGTTTAGTCACTCTGACTTCAGAACACTCAGCATCAGATTCTGCACCCATCGGTGATTTAGGACATTAATCCTCATTAAAAGTTAGATTAGGCATTCTTGTTTTTGAAGAATTAATTTTAGAAATGTCTGAATAACAATTTTCGATAACCCTTTGAATTTCTGCATTTAAAGGAATAGTTAAACCTGGCTTATTAATTTCTCTTTGTTCAAAGACAGGCTGAACAGGACCAATCGTTACTGGAACTGTCACAGCTTCCATGCTTTTTGTTATTTGTCGAATTAATTCTTCTTTTGATCGTAAATATTCAGAAGAATTCTCAGCTTCCACATTTCTGACTTCTCTCACATAATTTTTTGGTGCTTCCCTTTCTCTTGGAATTAATGAAAAATGTCTACCTTCAATATAGACATCCGCATTTGTTTCAGTTTCAATTTTTCTTGGAGTTTCAAAAGATTCAGAATTATTTGGATAAATCCTAGAAGAATCAATAACTGGAGGTGCACTCGGTGTGATTTCTGTAGAAATCATCGGAGTAGACCATGACCTAGGAGGTCTCAAAGGCTCATTTCTTTTATTGGAAGTATACATTTCTTCTAAAACTGTATCTTCAGTTTCACTCTCTACAGGAGTATTATTTTTCTTTTCAGTTCTTTTTTCACGAGGAGAACCTAAAACCATCTCTCTAATTAAATAGAGTCCCTCACTCATATTTCCCTGTCTCCACATTCACATTCTGTCTTCATGTGTCTCCCTTCTATAACTTGGAGTTTTAAGAGGTCTTTTAATTCCACTTGCTTCTCTTTGTAATTGAAACATCTCATCCTCCCATTCGACTAAAGCTTCAAATTGAGTAGGTCTTGGTTTTGGAATAAGAGCATTCATTTTCTCTCTCAAATTTCTCAAAACCTTTACGTTAAACGAACCATCATCAGGCCAAGCCAAAACACCATCATCCTTAGTGTAGTGTTTCCAAATATCAAACCACAAAACAGTATGATAACCATATTCACCTTCCATATATGCTGCAGGTGTTTTGTACTTATGAAGTGGAAACAACACCCTCTGAGGCGGAAGCCGGAGGAGATACTCGATCTTTTAAAAAATTGTATTTTCTTGTTTCTCATGTTTTAAAACTTTGCACTTGATCAGAAGCCTTCTCTGGGCAAAACCGCCAGGCAGGCTCTTCACCTTCAGCGGAACTAGCGCTGTTAGGTGTCATACTTGGCTCACGAACGCCATCGCTTGAGACACGAGGCCACGCCCCCTGTCAGGCCACGCCCACAACCCCCGCCTATAAACAGCGCTGACAAATAGCGCGCTTTACTGGAAACAACACCCTCTGAGGCGGAAGCCGGAGGAGATACTCGATCTTTTTAAAAATTGTATTTTCTTGTTTCTCATGTTTTAAAACTTTGCACTTGATCAGAAGCCTTCTCTGGGCAAAACCGCCAGGCAGGCTCTTCACCTTCAGCGGAACTAGCGCTGTTAGGTGTCATACTTGGCTCACGAACGCCATCGCTTGAGACACGAGGCCACGCCCCCTGTCAGGCCACGCCCACAACCCCCGCCTATAAACAGCGCTGACAAATAGCGCGCTTTACTGGAAACAACACCCTCTGAGGCGGAAGCCGGAGGAGATACTCGATCTTTTTAAAAATTGTATTTTCTTGTTTCTCATGTTTTAAAACTTTGCACTTGATCAGAAGCCTTCTCTGGGCAAAACCGCCAGGCCGGCTCTTCACCTTCAGCGGAACTAGCGCTGTTAGGTGTCATACTTGGCTCACGAACGCCATCGCTTGAGACACGAGGCCACGCCCCCTGTCAGGCCACGCCCACAACCCCCGCCTATAAACAGCGCTGACAAATAGCGCGCTTTACTGGAAACAACACCCTCTGAGGCGGAAGCCGGAGGAGATACTCGATCTTTTTAAAAATTGTATTTTCTTGTTTCTCATGTTTTAAAACTTTGCACTTGATCAGAAGCCTTCTCTGGGCAAAACCGCCAGGCAGGCTCTTCACCTTCAGCGGAACTAGCGCTGTTAGGTGTCATACTTGGCTCACGAACGCCATCGCTTGAGACACGAGGCCACGCCCCCTGTCAGGCCACGCCCACAACCCCCGCCTATAAACAGCGCTGACAAATAGCGCGCTTTACTGGAAACAACACCCTCTGAGGCGGAAGCCGGAGGAGATACTCGATCTTTTTAAAAATTGTATTTTCTTGTTTCTCATGTTTTAAAACTTTGCACTTGATCAGAAGCCTTCTCTGGGCAAAACCGCCAGGCAGGCTCTTCACCTTCAGCGGAACTAGCGCTGTTAGGTGTCATACTTGGCTCACGAACGCCATCGCTTGAGACACGAGGCCACGCCCCCTGTCAGGCCACGCCCACAACCCCCGCCTATAAACAGCGCTGACAAATAGCGCGCTTTACTGGAAACAACACCCTCTGAGGCGGAAGCCGGAGGAGATACTCGATCTTTTTAAAAATTGTATTTTCTTGTTTCTCATGTTTTAAAACTTTGCACTTGATCAGAAGCCTTCTCTGGGCAAAACCGCCAGGCAGGCTCTTCACCTTCAGCGGAACTAGCGCTGTTAGGTGTCATACTTGGCTCACGAACGCCATCGCTTGAGACACGAGGCCACGCCCCCTGTCAGGCCACGCCCACAACCCTTCTCCACAAATGTGCCACCAACGCAAGCGCAGCGGACGAGCGCAGCGGGAGCGCCGTTTGCGCGCCGAAGGAGCGCCTAGGGCAAGCCCGTCTGCGCCCGTCCGCGCCAAGACCGCGACAGGCGCAGGAAACTCTGTACCCGGGCCCCCCACTATAAGTTACCAAGCCAACTCTCTAATAAACTTACGCAGTGGCACGAACTGTGCCTGCAGAGTCGACACCAACACCATCAGTGGGCCTTTTAGCTGCAGGCTATGCAGATGGACCTCCTCCCCTGTTAAGACTTCCGCTTCTCAAGTAAATTCTAGGGAAGACAACCCACCCTTTATCGGAGGGTTGATCAATGCACGATCCATGGCCTGCCATAACCAAGACATTAAAGACCTCATTCAGGAACTCAACCTTGACTGTCTTCTTATAACGGAGACCTGGCTTACGGACAACAGTAATCCTGACTTAGCCACTGCTCTTCCACAAGGATATTCCATATTTAGGCAAGACAGATTAAAGGGGAGAGGCGGAGGAGTAGCCCTGCTACTACGCAACTCCTTTAAATGCCACACCTTCATCCTTGACTCACTAAAAGGAGCCGAATCCCTCGGATTCTCTATCAAACTTAATGAGTCCACCTCCTTCTCAGGAGGACTTGTCTATCGCCCCCCAGGTACCGCTACCAAATGCTTAGACTCTCTCAGTGATACCCTCGGTCAGCTCCTAATCAGATACCCGCATGTCACCCTGCTGGGTGACTTCAACCTGCACCTCGATTCCACAGAGGATGCGCAGACACTTAACTTTCACCAAACCTTGGAGATCTTCAACCTCCAACAAAGGGTCAAGCAACCTACCCACCTAGCGGGACATACTCTAGACGGGGTCTGTACCAACCTCCCCTCTCTAGAAACCCACACCCCAGTCCCACAAATCTGGACAGACCACAATCTGATCCCATTTCTCATTAGAACCCCCAGTATATAAACGCAATAAAACCTAGTTCATCTCCAGAGAACCAGGTCAACTGGAAAAAGATAGAAGATGCCTTTAAACTCAAACCCACCTTTGAGACCCAGATCCCCAGCATGACTGGAAACGTGGAACAAGACTCCCAATCCTTCCACAACTGGATATTACACGAAATTAAAGCCCGCGCCCCACCCAAACGCATTAGGAAAACGGATACTAAAAGCAAAACAAACGCCCCCTGGTTTACACCAGAAGTAGCCAAGGCCCATCTGCTTTGCAAAAAAGGTGAACGTAAATGGCGAAAAACATATGATAGTACGGACAGAAACTCCTATGTCCAACTAAGGAAAAGCTATCACTCCATTATAAAAAGCGCCAAAAAAGAATTTTACACCAAAGCCATTAATGAGGCTAAGCAAAAGCAAAAAACCCTCTTTGCAATAGTGAAGTCTTTCACTCATCCTAAAGCCTTACAGCCCGAAATACCTCCGTCTCAAGATCTCTGCGATCAAATAGCTGACTTCTTTGAAGAGAAAATCAACCTCATTCAGAAAGATTTTCCTCCATACCAACACTCCCAGTCCCACTTCACTCAGGAACAAGAAGGAAAAACTACTGGTTACCTAAAGACATTTTCACAGGTCACCCTAGCACAAACCAGGGAAGTCATTCTAGCATGCAAGTCAGGCGCCCCCTCCGACTCCTGCCCTCCCAGAATCCTTCATCAATTGATTGAAACTGTCAATCCCATCATAAATGAAATAGTAAATACCTCCCTCAGCACTGGCATTGTCCCGAGTGCATGGAAACATGGCATTGTTAAACCTCTAATGAAAAAACCGAACAAACCCCCTTCGGACCTGACCAACCTCCGCCCAATCTCCCTTCTCCCAGTTTTGGGAAAAATCACAGAACAAATAGTCTACAGGGAACTCAAAAACCATCTGGAAACGAACAATATCCTCCACCCCCAACAATCAGGCTTCCGCCCCCAGCACTCAACAGAAACAGCTTTGATCGAATTAACTGACTCCATAAAACTTCTTCAAGATCAAAGAAAAAACACTGTATTGATCTTGTTGGACCTCACAGCAGCGTTCGACACCATCTCCCACCTTATACTCCTGGACAGACTTAGGGATATTGGCATCTCCGACCTGGCATTGGACTGGATAACATCTTTCCTAACTGAAAGATCCCAATCCATCAAACTAGGACCTTTCAGTTCTGCAGGGAAAAAGATTCGATCAGGAGTCCCACAAGGTTCCATCCTAAGCCCCTTGCTTTTTAACGTTTACCTCATACCCCTTATCTCCCTGATCGAATCATTCGGCATCACTGTTACATCTTACGCCGACGATACCCAACTCATAGTCCCGCTAGAGGAGAACTCTACGACTGCCGAACAAAATCTAACAAACTGCCTGAAAGATGTCTTCCTGTGGATGGAAACAAACCATCTCAAGTGTAACACAGGTAAGACAGAGATCCTCCCCATGGGGAAAAATGTCAACTTCTGTCCTCATCTTTGGTGGCCAGAGGATTCCACAGCCCCCCCCCCAGACCGTCACAACTGCAAGAAACCTTGGAGTCACCTTCGATACTGACCTATCCTTCGACCAGCATGTCAGGAAAGTGGCAGGAAGCTGCTTCGGAATCATTAAATCCCTCAAAAAGTTTTTTGACTTCCTACCAATAGAAGCCAGAAAGGCGGTAACTGTGGCGCTAATTCTTTCGCGCATAGATTACTGTAACGGTCTAATGGCAGGTGTGAAAAAAGCCACACTCAAAAAACTGCAGAGCGTTCAGCATTCGGCTGCCAGGCTGGTGCTGGCTCCCCAGGAGGTCTTCAGCCTCTACCGCTCTAAGAACCCTCCACTGGTTGCCCGTGCACAAAAGGATCCTTTTCAAGATCCTAATTGTCGCTTTTCGGGCATTTAACCACACTGGCCCCAAATACCTAATCAGACGCTATCCCCACTACAACCCCCAGAGGACTCTGAGATCCTCTAACAATAACCTTCTAAAACTAGCTAACTTCAACCTAAAAACTAAAGGGGGTAAAACTCCTACCCACCTATCCTCCAAAGCATGGAACTCTATGCCCCAACATCTGAGATCCCTGACCAAGGAAATCCACTTCAGGAAACAATTAAAAACATGGATCTTCAGCCTATCTGACGAGTATGTGCTGGACACCATCTAATCCTGCCTAAATTCAATTTCAGGTACACTTTCCAGTCAGAGCCAGGATGCTTCTTCCGGAGCGACAGTCGCGCTTTACAAATACCAATACCAATACCAATACCAATACCAATACCAAGTAATTTACCACCTGGCGTTTCGATTTTCTTGTCAGGTGAGATAAAAAATTTTAGCTTCTGAAATAACGTTGGCTTTTTCTCAACATGTTTAAAATGATAACTCATTTTAAAAATTAAAATTTAATTAAAAATCTTTGTTCGTAAAATATTTCCGAGATATTCCGCACAGCTAACCAATCCGTGCGCGAAACACACTAACAAACCAATGAGAGTTGAGCTACGTCACTATTTTGCTCAACCAATAGATGTGGAGTTTTTCCGAAAAGCCAATTAGCTTACAGCTTGTCAGAAACTCAAGAACCAATCAGAACACAGCTAGTGACGTATATCACCCAATCACAGCGCGGCTCTGTGACGTACACAGCAGCTGCGGTTTCTCACCTCTCTCCCTCAGCGCTCACCCCTCCTTCACAAAATCTTTTCACAGCGCCATTTTAAAGCACTTTTTCGATAAAATTAAATTTAACAACGACAAGAAAGACTCATCTGTCTGTTTCTCTAAAAAGTGATAGAATTTCAATCACTCAAATATTCTCTTTCTCGGAATAGAAGGCGCTATTCCCATAGAATACACAATTGCCAGTACAGTAATCTTTTTACTCTACCCTTCAAACAAGTAATTATGAACTCATTTTCCTCAGAACGCACAACTAAGTGACTGTTCGAAAGTTCCACTTGAACATAATTTACAAAACAACCTCGCACTTTCACACGGAAAAATATCCCTAATTTCAAACACACATGAAATCCGTACAGGACTCTCACCTGTTTATAGAAATCATGTACCGTTAGTAAAATAACGACGTTATCTGTACAGGACTCTCACCTGTTTATAGATATAAAACATGTACCTCTACAGGACTCTCACCTGTTTATAGATAATCATGCACCGACATTATCCTACCCTTCATTCAAGCTCGAATATATACTATTACTCTTATCACAGTGAGTTTTAGAACGGGCACGTTGTCCCTATACTCATGCTGTTCAAATTTCTTAGAAAATCCTCACTATACAACATTCACACCTAGCCCTAAAATGTGTTGCACGGCCACAACACTTGTGATATACGGCGATATCACTACTCTGAAACAGATCAAATGCCCTGTGTGACTACCTTCTCATCACACAATCTGTACCGGTACTACTCACATATAGCACAAAAACGAACTCAACATGTGTTAAACATCGATCCTATATCTATACCATAACATACTGGTTACCTTTAGCAACCATCAATCTCTGCTACCAGAAGAATTGATCCAGCGGCCTATAGGAAATATGTCATAAGCAACGCTACCTAACTTTATAACCTACTATATTAAACACTACTCTAACTCATGGACCCATTAATCAAATATGACATATTTTGACCTACTGAATCAGGTGGCCAAATTAAACTTATATACAACTTATTTACAATTTATATACATCCGCGGTAAAAGACAACATCATTTGAACAAATCCTAACTATTTAAATGACCACCATGGCGATGGTATCTAGCTAATAGTAACCCACACTTCTGAATAATCAAGACCAGCTTGTTTCCAAAAGATAGATTTTATTAACTAATTTAGATTGTTGTGAATATAATTTTATAAATGTAATTTTATTAGAATCATAGTAAGTATATTTGAAAACATTATAGAAAACTATAGTTTCAAGCAAGAAATTTAAAGTTTAGCATTTCTAAAATCCTAAGTCCCTAGCTAAGTTAAAATAAATGAAAATAAAGTTAAGTCTTTATGAGTTCTTACGTGCTCCAAGCAAAGTCCGTCAGCACGACACCCTCATCTGAAAGTTGAAAAGCAGCAGCCAGCCCTAACCATAGGGCACATATTTTTATACCTTTCTATGCTAGCTAATCTAAGTAAAGGAAAATTTTCTGCAGAAGTCGATGTCCCATTGGTCCGAAAGTGACAAGTGACATGTCACCCCATATTTCAAAACTTCCATTCCGTCATATTCTTTGAGACCATTGTCTTTATTGTACGTGTTCCAAAGCTTCCTTAGTTTGCAACAAATTTGAACAAGAGTTCTCACTGACTTCATTTTACTTCCTCGGATGCCAAGTTATCAAAATGTTCTTTCTGCCGGTTTCTGACCTTGGCCTTGTCCGACAAAAATAATGACAGCGCTTCTTCATTGTTTAAGTGAATGTAACTTTCATGGAAAACTTTAGGGTGGACATCGTGCTTCAGGCAGAAATTGAATTCATCTTTTTGCAAACTCGAGCAAACTAGGCCCAAAAGCAGGCAACTTATTTTTCTAGTATAAAACAAACACAAGAGAAGTATTAATGATAGAAATATCAATTTATTCTGTTTCCACCCTTAGTTTACTAATTAATTAACCCACCCTATTAGTCTAGTGTTACCTAGCAAGAAGCAAACAAATAAAGCAGCATTTTATATCTACCAGTCTTCATAAATCCATGAAATCGTATATGCACCTATAATAGTAGAAAAAACATCACACAGACAAGGGAAGCAAAACAAGCACATACCACATTTAAATCTGCTGCCGTTAGTAATGACAAAATTGAAAACGACAACATTAATTTATTATTTTTGCACAAACAAAAGATGCAACAATAATGCACGTTTATGAGCACACATGTTAATAACCCCATGTGTGAAGTTTAATCTAAGTTGAGTTAGCATAACACATCACAAATCATTAATATTATTAATTTATATTATGGAAGTGTGACTTCGCGAGTTTAAACACAATTTTATTTTCTATCTCGCTTCATCACCTGCAATAACCCACCTTCCCAATGAGGTGTGTGCAACTCGTGGATCGTTTCAATGTGGTCTGCAGGCAGGTGCTTCTCCCTTTCTGAAATATTATGACCTAAATAACAAGCATTTACAATGCAATGGTTTGGCCTTTGGAAAAGTTTGAGCTATTGGCATTGTAAATGACAAAATTTGTATTTATGTGTTGGTTTTGAAAACAGATAAATAAATGGCATTGTCATTTACATTGCCATTAGCTTAATCTCTTGCAAATGTGAGACCTATTGTACCCTACGGACGAGCTCAGCAGACAGCAATTACTACCACACAAACACACCCAGAGCCAGCCACACACACACCCCCAGAGCCACACACACACCCACCCAGAGCCACACACACCCAGAGCCACACACACACACACCCAGAGCCACACACACACACACACACCCAGAGCCACACACACACACACACACCCAGAGCCACACACACACACCCACCCAGAGCCACACACACCCACCCAGAGCCACACACACTCCGGGGGCAGGGAAGCAAGCACAGCGAGGGGGCAGGGAAGGAAGCACAGCGAGGGGTTTTAGTCTTGTGTTCTCAGTAGTGAACACAAGACTAAACTGGTTTACTGGGCCTATTCCCGACTCCCAAGTCCAGGAGACTGGGTCACAGTTTTGTGGATTTGGATTTTCTTTTGGCCAAGAGGAGGATAGCCCTTGGTTGGAAGTCAAGACACCCACCACTGGTGGTTACCTGGGAGGCGGACGTCTCTAGCTGGTCTAGGGCGGAGGAACAAGCGTTGCTTAAAGGATAGGATCACTAAACGTCGCAAAACCTTAGCAGAACCTTGGGCAGACATAGCAAAGGAAAGGGACACAAGACATGCACCGAACAAGCACTGCAGACTACCGTGATAGACTCTGAAGCTTAGTGGGAAACAATAGTACATACTCCTCGCTCCCTTCCTCCCACGCTTCCCCCCCCTCTGATGCCCCCCCCCCTATGATAGGGTTGCTTCATACATGATCATAGCTTACAGGGATGGCGGGCACTTGGCAGTTGGTATGTAGTTGTTGCAACATGTTTAGTTTAGGTTGTTTTGGATATCATTTCTTGAGTTCTTTTCTCGTTCCTTTTTATTTTTATTATTTGTTTTCCTTCTTTTTAAATGGCTCCTTCCGTTCATATTGTATTAACTAACAACTGTACAATGGGGCGAGATAGTATCTAATGGACATCCATACAAATATTACAAGAGATAATGTTTATGGGCCTGAGAGAAGTGCGGCAGCACCCCCATAAAATTTGAAAAAATGCATGCGGAGATCGACAATCGACGGGACATTCAAATGGCGGCATTTGAGGGGTTTTAATCCAGGCTGTGACATATCCTTTATACCTTTAGTGAAATGACGTTACTGACCAGCACTGTTCACGCTAAAAAAATATCCTAGCACCACTCACTGCCAAGCAGCTAATTAGGCTTCCATTCATTACCTCAGTAAGCATTTTTTTACTGTATGTAGAAGCTTTGACATTTCGAGATGCACTGTTTTTCAGACTCGTCTGGTAATGAATCCATTAGATGTGTCCTTTCCAACGAGTTACTTACTTTTGCTAAATACATTTCTGATGGACACTCGGAGTCCCTGTAGACTCGTCATTGCAGTCCCTCCTCCCCTCTCGAGCTGTGGGAGATGATTTACTGTAAGTAGAAGCTTTGACATTTCGAGATACACTGTTTTTCAGACTCGTCTGGTGATGAATCCATCAGATGTGTCCTTTCCAACAAGTTACTTACTTTTGCTAAATACATTTCTGATGGACACTCGGAGTCCCTGTAGACTCGTCATTGCAGTCCCTCCTCCCCTCTCGAGCTGTGGGAGATGATTTACTGTAAGTAGAAGCTTTGACATTTCGAGATACACTGTTTTTCAGACTCGTCTGGTGATGAATCCATCAGATGTGTCCTTTCCAACAAGTTACTTACTTTTGCTAAATACATTTCTGATGGACACTCGGAGTCCCTGTAGACTCGTCATTGCAGTCCCTCCTCCCCTCTCGAGCTGTGGGAGATGATTTCATGAATGGTTCTCCCAGTTAATAATCGTCTAGCTAGCTCGGTCTCCTATGCTGGCCTCTGTGGACCACTTGAATTTTTTTTTTTTTGTGAAAAACCTTTATTTAACATGAAAGAGAATACAATTACAGGCATACTAGCCTATGGGCCGGCCAGTTACATATCTGAAAAACAGTATAGTATTACACAGCTCATCAGCCGACAACCAAGGGTCCGGCAGCAATGGTGCACAATGTTGATCAAATCTATAACGATAAGATATGAAAAGGTTTCATTTTTAAAACAAGCAAACAAAAACATCGAAGAAAAAGAAAAAAGAGGCTGCAGTCTAAAGTGATGTGTCTGTTCCATACGATACGGGGAGAGGCAATCAAAGACAATACGGAAAGCAGGAGAACCTCCAGGAGAAAAAGAAGGGTGTGGGGAAAGGGGGACCCAGAGCCAGAAACATATCAAGAATGTGGTACAGGGGGGAGCCGAAACGTATAATCAAGGGGAACAAGGAGTGTCAGGGGGATCAAGGAAGGGGGGGATCACATATCTCCCCACGGTATGAGTTCCATTGGCCCCATATCCTACCCCATTTTTGGGGCCTGCCACGGGAGATATAAACAGTCTTCTCTCTGAACATGCACCAGTCCATATTTTCCTCCCATTTGGAAACTGATGGTGCCCTCTAAGATCCCCACAATTGTGCAATGTCCCCCTTCGCAACCATGTTTCCCAGTGTAACCCACCGAGTTTGAGCAACAGTGCAGTCGTTCGGTTGACCGCTAGAATTAAGGTGAAAATTAAGTCATGGGCGCATTCATGGAGAAATGTCGTATGTAACTCCACGCTAGAATCGTACTGGCGCCACCTAGAGGCCATTGCTGGAGATTACTTTTTTCAATCTGCCTGATGCCTGGGAAGAATGCATCGAATAAATGATTCGGCAAAAAGACATCCGGGAAAAAAAATTCTATTACTGTATTGGCCTGTCCATGTAGCTTACTACCCATGAACAGGGCGTTGAAGCACAATTGGGTTGAAGCAACTTGTTCAGTAGAACCCAATAACGTACCAATGAAAACTCCCAGACTTTACTAAAGGGGCACAAGGCAGAAACGGAGAAACTGATGAAAACCGACCAGCTATTGGCAAACCAAGGGGGCTGAACAGACGCCATCTTCAGATGCAGAGGCCCACTGATAAAGAAATGTAAAAAATCTAATAAAATCTTTTTTACGGGGACAGAAAGGAGAACTGGAGACGTTTTTTAACCCGTGGCATAATAGGATAAATAGTGAATGACGGAATGCCTCTCTCTGGGCCCACAAAATGGATATGTGTTACCTGGCCTGCACCCAAAACAGTAGAAAAGATTAAACACGCTGTACAATTACCTTTCTGTTAACTAAGGCCTCACCTGAACACTTTACTTGCTCTCGACATTATAGTTAAAAGCCCTTGACTTTATCTGCTTTGCTGGCACACACAGGAGGCCCAATAACAATTGGCATCAGACCCACACAATCTGGTGCGACGGGAGGGAGTGGGCTGTGGCAGCCCTCCATCAATTCGTGCAGTAATCAAGGCATTGCTTTTTATTTGGATTTATGTATTTATTTTGGTGATTTTATATAGCGAGTACACTGCCTGAGGGCATCAGAGAGCTTAACACGACAGTTACCAAACAATTCCAGCAGGAGTGCATTAAAGCTAAACCTCGCATCGAGAGTAAGTGGGAGTAAACATGTGTCTGGGTGCAGTACCCAAACAATCAGTGCAGGAGTACAATTCAGAACAAGCATTTACGATGCATTTACACACGGGCACACGGACAGCGGGAGGGGGGACGGGCTCACGGACAGCGGGAGAGGGGATGGGTTAACGGACAGCGGGGGGGGGACGGGTTAACGGACAGCGGGAGGGGGGACGGGCACACAGACAGCGGGAGGGGGGGCGTGCTCACGGACAGCGGGAGTGGGGGCGGGAACGGGAGTAAAATATGCCGCTTACCTGCTAGCCGATGCCAGGCAGACGTCCCTCGTTGCGGTGCCTTCCAGGAGAAATGACCAAAACAAACCTACCCCCCCAAAAAAAAAACACCGCCCACAGCCGCATGACGTAGGCAAAAGCCTAAAAGTCTCGGGAACGGCCACAAATCTGCTCCGGCTTTGACAGACAGATCTCTGTTCCAATGGCTAGCCTCCATTTATGGAGCTAGCCAATGGAACAGAGGGCGGATTCCCAAGCCACATACTGTAGACATAAGATTTCGCCTGCGCCGAAAATCTGCGCGGCAGCTTTCGACGAGGCGAAACCTAAAAAGCACTGGGAAGACAGAATACATTTTCTGTAGAATTTGTGTGACCTGCCTTAGCTAACCCAGAAATACAATACAGGGAGTCCGTATTGGTGCATTGATCCAAAGAGTCGGGCGTCAGCAAAAAATCATCTACATATTAAACCTAAGTAGACTCTCACAAGAGTGTCAAGAAATTTCTTGAATGCTTGAGAAAGGATGGATAGTGGCTTGTTAAACACATGTAGGAGTCAACACCACATTTACTGGTCTCCTGAGAATGGGAATGCAAAAAGATACTGTGTTTTAGGGCGTACAGGGATGGAAAAGAAGGCTGAACAAAGATTTACTGTTGTAAACCATTTGGCAGCAGCTGGAATAGAAGACAGTATTCATGGTTAGTAACAACAGGAAAACTAGATTTCACAGAAGCATTTTTAGCTTGCAAGTCTTGCATAAATATGTACAGCTAGAACTTCATTTTCATTGTTTTTCAGCACATTCTATACCATCACCAGTACAATAGACAGTACAGTTCAATTTGTACAAAATGTCTCTCCCCAGTTGATTCACAGGATAGGTGGAACTCAACAGAAACGCATGTTGATCTGTGAAAGGGACCTAGAGTCGGGATCATTAGTATGGTGGGAGTCAGGGATATTTTAAATGTCAATTGCATCACTAGACCAAGAGGTAATGAGGGGGATTCAGATGTTTTCAAGGCAGATCAGAGAGTACCAGCATTAATAAGGCATGATGTTTTTTTCTCCATTTATAACATATTTCACATGTGGGCCATTTTTGTCAGCTAGGATCAAGGTATTTATGGAGCAGTTGGCACCTCAGGCTTTTCTAAAAGGTAGAGTATCTACTCGGACAGAGCTGGGTACAGGTTGTTCAGGTTGGAGTGGTGTGTTAGAGGTTAGATTGGGGCAATCCCATTTTCAGTGACTCAACTCCTCACAACTGAAACATGTAAAGCCAGAAGGTGAGGTTGAATGGCCCCGCCCCTTCCCTGGATTCATACTGCTCTTCCTCTCCTCTGCCTGCTCCTTTTGGTGAACTGAAACATGTAAAGCTAGCAGGTGAGGTTGAATCACCCCTTCCCTTCCCTGGATTCATTCTGCTCTTCTTTTCCTGTGCCCGTCCCCTTTGGTTAATCTTCATATTCTACCCTTCCTCCAACCTTTAGAAAAATACTGCATTTGTAAAGACATCAATCTAGATTCTTTCAGTTCCTTTTTTCGTTCTTGTACTTCCAGACAGTGGTTAGCAACAGGTACCTAGCTTAACCCATGATCCCTCACTCAATATGGGTGGTGTGTAGATATTCCTGTATCTTGGGCAGCAACCTTAAATAAAACCGCACCAGTAAGTTCAGTATCATGAGCACTTATGACAGGTTCAGTAATACCAAACTTCAACGTTCAAACACATCTTTCAAGTGATCAAGATAGTCAGCAGGAGATTCACTTTGATAGCGTTAAACAAAGCCTCCTGCACAGCCACATTAGCAGCCTCCTCACTAGGTGCCTGTTAAGGTGAATTATGCTTTTTCACTAACTGATCCCTAACGTCACACAACATAACAATCAAGAGGTAATAGTTAATTCATATCTGTCCAGTTAGGTTTGTAACGGGAAACAACCTTTACAACGCACTACCATTACAACGAAACTTTTACAACGCGACATCCATTACAACGCATGCATTTACAACGCAACCATTACAACGCATGTCACTACAACGCACACCACTACAACGCATGTCATTACAACTCAGTCATTACAACGCATACCATTACAACGCATAACAGTACCATCCAACACTTACCCTACTGTTGCACCCCCTGGAGTTAGAATAGTAACTTTTACCCCTAAACTATCCAACACTTACCCTACTGTTGCACCCCCTGGAGTTAGAATAGTAATGTTTACCCCTACACTATCCAACACTTACCCTACTGTTGCACCCCCTGGAGTTAGAATAGTAAATGTTACCCCTACACTATCCAATACTTACCAAAGAAGCAATGTAAGGTAATGTGTTGTAATGGTATGCGTTGTAAAGGTAGTATGCTTTGTAATGGAAAGCGTTGTAAATTTAGTTTTTAAAATTTCGTTGTAATGGCATGTGTTGTAATGGAATGCGTTGTAATGGATGTTGCGTTGTAAAAAATGCGTTGTAAATGTGTGCGTTGTAAAAGTGTGCGTTGTAACGTCATACATCTGTTTGTAACAATCAAAAATGGGTTGCAGCTCCACTCAGAATGTCATGGGATTTTCAAGGATGGAAGGAAATTGTTTCTTAATTGTAATTAGGTCTGTTGGCAACCAAGGAACATGAAAAGTAACTTGACCTCTGACCCCTGATCTCAGGTACTCTTGTAGAGGAAGAAGGACATGTTGGGATGAATAGGGCATCTTGAGGATCATCATCATCTATATCACTGGAGGGGGTATGTTGATCCTTTCCGGGCTTTTTCTAAATATCTCTTGCTCTTCTACTGATGGTGTGCCTCAGACTATCCTGGGTACTAGCCGGGCTGTGAGCTCATTGTCATTTGGCACCTTACTGAGGTGATGCCAAGCAAAGCTCACCTTGGTAAAATGTAAAAAAAAATGTAAATTGATACTTGTATAGCGCACTACTCACCCGCAAGGGTCTCAAGGCGCTTGTACGAATACCGCTGTGGAACCCATCCTGGCTTTCCCTGTGAGGTGTCCACTCCTGGGCACCCCCAAGGTGGAGGCGATGCATCCTTAGCGTTGTGGGGGCCGTTGTGGAGATTAAGCAAGCTATAGCCCAGAGTGGGACTCCATGATTGGAATAGGCACCGAGGCGAGAATTATCAGGTCCGTGGAATTTTTGAGCCCAAGACCCGTCGAGGCGGGGAATTGAACCCTGGTCCCGGGCTAGACCTCTGCATCAGGGTCTGCCGCTCTAACCAATGAGCCACACTTCTCCAGGTGCCAAATGAGAATTAATTCTCCAAGTGGTATATGCCGTTGTGGAATCAGCCTTGTATGTGTTTCACTGTCCTCTAGCACTTTGCCTCCTGACACACTGCTGATCACCAGGTATACTATGCATGACTGCACATTGTTTGCCAGTGCCTCTCCTACTGGCTGTACTGCCAGCACTGCTTCATTTTCAGGTGCTACCAAGGGCGTACCCCTGACATCAGCTGCCAGCATGTCGACATCTATCAAGTCCTCCTCCTTGTCTTCTCCTGGTTCTGACTTTTTGGACATGACTTGGGGAAACAAATAAGGAGGAGGCAGAGCAGTAGAAGAACTAACCATAGACATCTAACTTAAATGGGTAATTTTATATTTGAGTCTATCCTGGGACTCTGTCACACCCCACAACTTAGATTTCGGTTTGGGTTTGTTGGCTTCCTTATACCAATTTAGGGAGAGGGGCTATTTGTCAGCATCTGCTTTACTTTTGGATTCTTTTAATGCTTTCCTGAGATTATTTACATGCCATATATTGAGTGTATATTCCTCTGGAAATGACTTCTTTCCACCCTCCAGAGTCCAACCCACTGTTTCACATACTTGCACATGCTTTGGAAAAACTGGTGATCCCTTTAGCTAGGGCTTGTTATTGTTTAAGCTTCTTTACTTCCATTTTCATGACTAAACCCTCATTTACCACCAGGAAGATATAAAGAGGTCTACCAGCTTTGTTCCACAGCTCATCTCACGGAGGAGGTGGGGTTGAAGGGTAGGAGTAACAGCTCTTTCCTGTATGTTCCTATGTGTATGCCCGTTGCCCCTTTACTTTTGAACTTCCCCAGCCACAACCTGTCAACATTAACTGAGGTTCAAGTGTGACTGTGTCAGCATCCCTCTTTCACTCACTTATTCATTTACTAGGGTCTGTGCTGGGGTTCTAGACACTCCTTTGATTCTCCCCCTTCTAGCACCTACTTTAGAGCTTTCTGGGGTACACCTTTGATTCCACTCACACTACAAAATTTCAAATCAGGGACTGTTCCATACCTACCCAAAATTAATTTTGGTGCCTACCCATGCAACACATTCCAGGTTCTCTTCAAAGCTTTAACAGGCAATAAGAACAATGAGACTTTGTATAGTCGAAAAATTTGAAAGCACTCTAGTGCTGTCTGACCTGATCAGTGAGCTGAACAGCAGGTCGCTTTCAATCTAATCCCCCTTAGTGTAGAGTTCTCTGGCTTGGTATGAGGACATTGAGCCCCATTCTTAATAGTGACCGACATTTCACCGCCTACACTGCAGCGTCTTAATAAACAGCGCTGCAGTTGTAGATGGCAAAATGCCCATGAGCAGCGTGTGGAGGGCAGTAGAGTACGGGGGTACTCCCCGTAAAAGCAAAACATTGTGGGACGAACACCAGCGTGGAGAGTGTGTCAGCGTTTGTTCTACTCTAAAATATCTGCAAATCATCTAGTTTACCTTTACACCGGACGTTGTAGGGTGGAGCCTACTCTGGAGATCCAGCACTTGGCTGACCTCTTAACATTGGTTATCCGATGGATCTTTCTTGTCGACTGAGAGATAAAGGGAGTTAGCATTTATCCAACAATCTAATTAACAGTGCAACCCATTTGGTTACACAATGAGGACCAGGAATCGGGAAATAAAGTTAAGACGTTTTATTACAAATTAACAGTTGGTTTAATGTAAATAAATCTCAAAATCATGCTGTAAAGATACAGAATAGCAACAGGATAGCCAAACCTCCCAAAGAAGTTCAGGCACATCAGCATGAGACAGACAAGGAGTTCAGTTAAAGCAATACAGAAGATTAACAATAAGATATGGTGCTCAGAGAAGAGTCTTCGATCTTCTCTCCTAAACATGAGGAATGTCTAAAATCATCTAAATTGGAGTCTTGGCCAACAAGGGTGGCTAATTCCAAAGGGACACAATTTGTCTATGAAATGCAGTGAGGAGGAAGCATGCGGGAATGTGTCAACATTGTAGAAGCTCAATCACAAGTCTTTCCGGGATAGGGAAATAAGTGTTAGCTTAGCCACACTCAGCAAAGAATAAAAGGAGAAGCATAGAGGTCTGTACCTCTCAAGTCCAAAAGGAATCGTGCATATCCTCAAATGGTGAGAACACCATCTGATCCCACAAATATCTTCTGAGTGTCACCACATGTTCGCGTTATCAGGGCTCCATTGTTCTTTCCATTCTCACGTTATGAGCTGAAACCTTGGCAGATTCTACCAGACCAGACATGGGAACGATGTCAACCTTGGGTACCATACAACTCCTTAAACATTACTGGATAGGTATTGTCGGTCAACACTCAGGCTCTCCATGTTCTTGTCAAGGTCCTCTTCTCCGGCTGTCTATCACTAATAAAGTGTTACATCTATTGTCAGACTAACAAACCATGTGAATGTACCTGCAAGGAAAAGACACTCAAGCAAAAATGAAAAAGCAGCATTTTATGCAGAATAAAATACAGGCCTACTTAGGTCAACTTTAAATGTGTGATTCAATCGTGCACATTCAATTTGTGTTCATATGTGCACATACAACTTAAAAAAAATTAAATTGTCAGTACACACATTCTGAATGAGAGCTATGCTGCACTTTAATTAAATGCAATATAACTTTGAATATAGGAATATAGATGAAAGGGAGAACTAAATTATAAACCTGAATGTGAAAACATTAGTGCACATGTTTACATAAATCTTTTTTTAAAGTAAATACATTTTAATAGTGTGAGGATGGTTTATCAGGTTTCTAAAGACCCCATTTGTCATTAATAGTGTTAAGACACACAGTATAGATAGTGTCAGGTACATGTAAATAGCGCACTTCTGGCATGTGAAAGGGAGGAGCCAAAATTACTCTGCTTCAATCCCCCCTCCGATGGTGAATCAAGCCATCACATCAAAGTATAGATCTCTTATCCAGTTAAAGGCATTTTATTGGAGATGATCACATTATGATGCTTTGTACACACCCAAGCTGCACAATTAGTTTGGGTACAAGTAAACTCTCAAAATCATACTTTACCAGAAGATCAAGGCATGTGCCAAGAAGACTAATCTGTAATGCTTTAAATGGAATGACGGTAAACACTAGAGCTAGGGTGAACATGAAGCTATTCCTAAATATTTGGAGATTCCTCTTAAAGAATGGACAGGGTTTCCTTCATGCATTTACAAATCAGTATAGTTTACTAATTGCATATAGGGGCTCTCGTCAAAAGATATGCTCTGGGCAGAACAGTTCAACAATCTCATTCCTGTGCCCCCCCTTTCAGAGGAATTGAGATCATCTTATGCTACGATAAATATCATGTTCTAGGCAGGTTGTGTTTAAATCTCAGGAAAAATCAATGTCCTACTGAATTACAATTACATGTAAGGGCCCTTGCTATAAACAAGCTGCTTGAGAAACGCAGACACTATTGGGCGAAGTCTACAAAAACCAAGGTTGCTGAACAAGGACATGTTTCGAACTGAGGAAAATGGTGGACTAGACCTGAACGTGTTACAGT
Source organism: Lissotriton helveticus (assembly GCF_964261635.1). Classification (NCBI taxonomy): domain Eukaryota; kingdom Metazoa; phylum Chordata; class Amphibia; order Caudata; family Salamandridae; genus Lissotriton; species Lissotriton helveticus. The sequence goes on from NC_136059.1 coordinate 599,750,079, forward strand.
AAAACTATTTGAAATACTGGCACAGTAAAAATAAGACCTCTTTGCAAATGTTTTAATGTCTTGTTGTCAGGAATCACGGGAGGTTTCCTCCTCATACCTCCTCAGTGGCTTCTACCCTCCCATTCCAAACGCAAAGAGTACCTTATTCTTTAAGTTGGAGTGCTAGTTGGCACCGCAGAAACTCCAACATGGCTGCCAACATTCTGTCACTGCAACAGCTTACTGCTGTTTAGCAGTCTAGTCTTTTAAACAATCACAGCCTGGTGAGGTGTGCTCCAACATTCTACTGTGCACTTCACCAAAGAATCTACTAGGAGAGCATCTGAAAATGGAGCGTCGTGGAAGTTAGTCAGGGTAGGCTCAAAATATCCGCGTTTTAGCTTCGTCGGTAAAAGTCCTGGTTCTAAAAATAAGGTTAGTGCTGAATTAAAAGTATTTCTTTAGTCCAAAGACTGGTTTATAATTTCCCTTGTTGATAAAACCTTAGCGTTAATGAGGAGGTAAAAAAAGTCAAACTTTAGAGTTATGTTCATCTTAAAAATTAAAGAATGCCTTGCTCCTAAGAATTAATCTTTGTAAAACATTTCTGAGTTGAGCTGACACAGGCGTGACCTTTCTACACGATGTGTCAGAAAGAATAAACTGTGTTTGTTGCAGAAACTAATATAGAATAAAGTCTTATTTGAGCACATTATTTCTCCCTGCTGTTTAGGCTTTCATTTTAAAAGGATTAAATGTTAACATGAGCATTTCCTGCTTGCTCGTGAAGGAAACCCATAAATAATTCCCTTGTCACTGGCAGTTCATTAGCTCTTGGAACTGTGTGTTTCATGAATTAATGAAAGAAATAGACTGGTACAGGTTTTCAGTGTTCTATTTATTTCCTGTTAAGCTGCATGAATAAACTAAAGCCTAGGCTGCGTGTAGCCAATAGTTTATTCATTTAATAAATATGAGGAAGCTTATCTCTCTCTCTCATTCGAATTAAAACCCCTCAAGAGAGTATTAAATCTGCTCTCTTTTCCTACCTAACAAGAACCTAATAACTTAGGCTAGGAGAGTTGGTTTTATGGAGAGAAACTAAAGACTCACCTCATCATATCAGACCCCAAATAGAAGTCCACAAGTCTACTTGTTGAAGAGAGTACATTAAGGAGAGAATTCCCAAGACATTTACAGAAAGAAGTTAAAGAAGAACATACACTTACCTTGTTTTCTCTCATAGAAGATAGAACAGAGAATGAAGTCGAAGGGTCTGTAAAGAAAAAGAACAAGAGACTTAGTGAAGGCTTCTCTTAGTGAAAATACGCATCTATAAGAGAAGTAAGAAGAGAGGCAAGCCCAAAAGTACTTTCTGGTAAGATAAGTTATTCATGTGTTAAAAGAAGGTAAGTTTTATGCAAGCAGAAAAGGTTATATTAACATTTGTTCTTTAGCCTGAATAATCCGAAGAAGAAGAAGAAGCACAAAGACGCAAAACAGGCAGAGTTTTGGAGCAGTCTCTTCTCTATCCCAATTCCCTTTCCCCCCCTTAGTACTTACCTGCAAGGAGTATATCACTTACCTGCAGAGGGGTTCTGAGAGGGGTACTGGGACTTAGAGGCATTCTGCTCCTGTGTGGTTTCTTGCTGCAGTTGAGCAGCCCCTTGACACTTGTAAACAAAAATCTGTGTTTTCTCTTTCAGAACAAGGTAAAAAGCAAGAAAGGTGTTCCTCTTCAAAAGACGTTCCCTGAAAAGCGTTGAAATAAAATAAAATAATGAATGCTACACAAGTCAAAATATACTATTTGGTCCAAACACAAGCTATCAGATGGATCAGTTAAAAACTCATGGGCTTCATAAATGTTCATCTGGACTCCTCCAGATGCTTAATGTCATCATAGTATATGCTCTGTCTTTCTTCTAATTCTATGTCTCCTCTTTTTCTCTTTACTCCCTTCTTCACTTGGGCACATTGGTATCCCTTATAAGTTACAAATATAAATAGTCCACAAAGAGCAGTTACCAATAGGGGACTCAAGATGCTTCCAACAATACCACTCCGTAAGTTTCAAAACCATCTGCCTACAGCAGTAAATCCATGCCCTATTCCTTCCCATGCACCTGTTGCTTCCAACCCTTTCAAATCTCTCTTCAAATCAGTAAGGTTCTTAATGTATTTCTTCAAGTCCTTACTCTTGTCAGGAATGTAGGTACAGCACTGCTGGGCCTGTAACATCTTACAGACTCTGTCCTTATTTGAGAGGAGAACATCTAATGCAAGTCTGTTTTGCAAAACCATAGATCTAATGGATACCATCACAGTATCTACAACTAAAATTGTTCCAGCTGTATTGGTAGACAACCTATCAACCACAATAGACAGCTTTTTAATCTTATGAGAATTTAGTATCAGTCTCACAGTCTCACAGATGGAATAATTGCACCAAAGATGTCTCCAAAAATCTCAATAGCACTGGTACTTCTTTTGGTTCTAGCATATTTTTATCCTATTGAGTCATGAAGATGTCCCACATGATAGATTTTCGGAAAAAGTATCTCTATATAACAAGTGCCATACCATCTCTTAAGCATTTTTTCCATGAATATAGTAAACTCCAGTTATAACAGGAGCCTTTCCATCTAAATACAATTCCCAATTTCCACGAGTTTCCAAAGTGTGATCACATTCACTCCTGCCCACAAAATTTTTATCTAATTTGGATTTTCTATTAAATAGTAACCCCGGGCGGAGACCTACGCTCCGCCCACGGAATGTGCGGAGATGTGCCTTCTCCACGTTCCGCAGGGAAGGCTAATCTCCGCACACTCCGCAGAGCAGCGGAGTTGGCCAGCCCCCGCCTCCACCCCATTATAAAAAGTGATTAAACATTAATAAAAAAATTAAACCACTTACCTGTACTGCCGCATCCCCCGGCTGCCCTCCTCCTCTTCTTCGTTGTGTCGCTAATCCATGTGAAAACTGTGCATGCGTGCGCATATGCATTTCTCGCAAGAAATGTGCATGCGCAGGCGCATGTGCAGTTTTCACATTAGCGAGACGGCGAAGAAGAGGAGGAGGGCAGCCCGGGGACGCCGCAGTACAGGTAAGTGGTTGTAAATGTATTTTTTATTAATGTTTAATTACTTTGTATAATGGGGGGGTGGAGGTGGGTGGCATAGAGGAGTTCCAAGGAGTTTGTTTGCAAATCCGTGTACCTCAGCGTAGCCCCTCTATGCACACTATGCCAAGGGTTATAATATAGACACAATGTTCCATGATGTTGCCAATCCAATGCTAATACTGCTATATTTCTGCTACTTTAAGCTCAATCTGTTCCTTGGTTCAATTTGGTGCACTTGTATGATATGCTGCTTTGGCCATTATATTTCTTCTCCTGTCTTCTACTGAATCTATACATTTCTTCTCAACATCTGTCAATGTAAAATCAAATTGTGTCTATAAGAACAAGAAGTGTCTAATGTCATTGCAGGTTTAAAGAAGTGTCCAACTATTTCTAGTGTTTTAGCATCAGGTTGATGATTCAAATGTTTCAAAAAAGGAATGTCTGAAAAAACACGTAATAATTTGAATAATAATATTGGCGATGTCCCTTTCCATAAAAAAAGGCTCATCAACAGACTACTCGACACATCATAAGTTAGAGGAAGGTGGTGATACGTGATGCCCTCTACAGTGGAGGCAGGTAATTGCATACACACATAGAAATCCCGGGCATTCATAGTATCAACATACTCATAAAACAATTTAGAATAACAATCTGTGAATAATCTTCTGTAGATGTATCTACATGTGAGACTTTCTCATCAAATGAAAGCAAACTATTTTCAGTAGGAAGTGGTGTTTTAGGAGCATCTGTAGACCTACTTTGCCCTATATTAGAATCTGTTGGTACTCTGGCAAATATGTATCTATGTCTAACACTAGTGTTATTAGGCTCCATGACTTTTCTGAGATCAGACTGGTTTGGTGGAATGTAGCAACAGCAGGTCCTCCTCCTATGATTTCCACCTGTGCAAAAATGGCAAAACAATGTCCATGCAGTGAAATCCAATTATAGTATTTCTTTGTGAGTCTTCCTAAGCCCTACTCTGTGTTCTTCTAAATCCCTACCATACGCTCCTTAAAGAAACTTAGGCCTAGGTACTCTTCTTTCTTCCATGCAAAGTCTATTCAAATTCACTAATGGTCACATCCAGGACAAAGTGTCTCAGTCAGTGTAGTGGCAATACAATTTCAAAACTCAGTACAGCCACAAAGTTCAGTTCAAGAGGCTCAGTTGAATTCCAATTGTTATAACATAATGTCTAAAATTTGGTCTCCCAGTCATTGGCAGTGAGGTATGTCCATTGAAGTGAGGAGTACCTTACTCTCTTTGATCTCTTTACAATGGGCCCTTTATCCTCACTGTCACTTAGGTCAGAATTCTTTGTCTCTTCTGGGATAGTGTGTAGCACATACACCTCAGGCAAACTTTGTCTCCTTCTCTCCTGTTCTCTTGGCCACCGGTCTGCAGGCACTGCTTGCGTTACTGCCTCACTAGGCCCTTCACCAGGGGCTGAATCTGGCATGATCAACACACCAGGATGGGACCTTTGTAGTGTTGTCCCTACAAATCTACAGGATCTGTGGTTTGTTTGGTTAACATAAACTAAGGGTTTGGTTTCTAAACTGATTCCAGACTCCCCCGCAGGATATGTTAGCCTATAGACCAGCTAGCTCGCAGTGCCACTATAAGCCCACAACCCTTACCAAGGAACAAATAGCTTTCTGGCAACCACTGAACATAACAACTCTCTAACCCCTCTGGGATCGTGGAAACAGTGGAGTACTTTTTGCTCAGTCACTCGTGCTTTCTAATTCTCCAAGAGTTGCACAGAATAAACAATGGGGATGTTTTCAATAAGTCTTTGTTAAACCAGCGTCATTCTAGTGTAAAATGTATTTGCTGCGACAATCATTAGAAAGAAATATATGTATAAGATTACAAGCACCAACAGAGCAAATAATAGGTAGAATCCTACCATGGTGCTGAAACAGTGAATGTATGCATGCATTTCGATTCATATCAGTAATTAGGAGTACTCCTCAGATGCTAACCCTACCTAAGTGTACCTAGCATGTATATGGGTTTGAAGCCAAGAACCCCCTAGGAAAGAGCCAGCCCCATTACCTGATGGGAAAGAATGAAAGACCCCGTCTTTGGTTTCGAGTGGACACCCCTTGAGGGATGTCAGACCACTGCTTGTTGGACCTGTGTGCAGGACCTCGGCGTCTTGTGTCAGCATGGAAGTTTCTCCTCTGGTTTGTCCAGTGAAGATGCGGTGCTTATAAATGCAATGAATTACTTTGTAGATTGCTTTTCTAACCACAGGACAGGATCCTGGATTCAGTCCTGTGCTGTAAATAGTTAAGTAAAAGCGTTTTGGTTATAGTAGTCTTTTAAGGAATATTATTGTATTTTAAAAGTTGACACTTCGAAACTTTTTCAATTGAAATTACTAATGTTATCCTATGGAAGGAAATTTCAAGTTGCAGATAAAGTAGATTCACGTTACTTTTGTAATCCAGTACTGGACTCCTAGGTTCAGCACTGGGACATCTATCTAAAACAGGTAAGCAATTACGTTTTTGTAGTTGGTACGATTTTTAAAGAATATTTGTAGTTTGCAAAACTCGTCACTTAGAAGAAATTTCACAGAAAAGCAGTCAATGGTTTCCTATGGAAGAAAATTCAGGTTACTGGTAAGTACGGTTAAAATTACTTTTCAGGGTTTGTGCCGGGCTAAAAGATGCAGCACTGAGGTCTCTCCTAATAACAGGTGAGTAAGTCAGAATTCGTTGTTTGGCTGATTTTAGGTGAATATTTAAAAGTTCCAAAACTCCACACTTAGAAGACATTCTGAGTGAAACCAGTCAATGTTAGCCTATTGAAGAAAAGTGAGTTATCAGCTTTTAGGTAAGTACTCTACTGGCAGAGTTAAAATTCTGGGCATAGACTCAGGGGTCTCCCAGGGTCAGGTAGATACAGTTGGTACACCCTCAGCGGCACAGGGGCAGCCAGGTGCAGAGGTAGTTAGGCCCAATGTTATTCAATGAGAAGCAGGGAACCTTAGGTTGGTGGCTGCTGGCTAGCAGGCCACGCGGCTGTGGGAGCTGGGCTCCTGGTCACTTGCTCAGGGCAAATGGGGAATTTGAATAGGGCAAAGGTTGCACTGCCAGGGGCACTCAGGCAGCTGGGTGCAGGGTGCTTTTGAGTCATCTGGCGCTCAATGTTAATCAATGGAGATTTTGGAAAGTGGAAAAAGGCTGCAGGCTCGGGACGGAGATTCTTCAGACACCCAGGAGTTGGCCACAGGGGGACATGGGGCATCGGGTGCAGGGGTGTCTCTTGACGTCGGGAAATCTTAACCTCAGCTGGTCGCGGTTGGAGGGGTCCCTGGTTGTGAGGCTGCAGGTGTCGTCTGGTTCGTCGAGGAAGGTCTTTGGGCACTGGACTTCGGGTCCCAGTCGCCGGGGGGACGTCCTCGTGGTCTTGGGTCACTCAGGCAGGGGGGGGCCGGGCTTGGCGGGTGCAGAGTGTTATGGAGTCGCGGTTCCTGACTGGCGCCAGGGGTATTGCTGTTGGAGCAGAGCCACTGCTCATGGGAGTCCCAGTCTTTCAGAGGGTCAAGGCAGGCAGGTCCTCTGTGGTTTTCAAGGTTGCTGTTTGCAGGAGTCACCGGGATTTAGCAGGAGCAGGTTCAAGGATCGACAGGCCTGTAGGACTGCGGCCAAGTCAGTTGTTGTCATCCTTTTGTTAGCAACTACACGTGGGTCTTCTTATTCTTGATCTTCTTTCTTGTTGTCGTATCGGGATCTGAGGAAGGAAGGTTCCGGGTGCCCCTAAATACTAAATTTAGGGGCGTTACAGGTAGGGTGAGGGCAGGGACCAAAAGGTCCCTGTCCTGGGGTGGGTACACCCCCTAACCTGCTCTTCTCCTGTGGGAGGGGGGCAGGAGCCTAGCTGTGAGTGGGTAGGGCTCCCCATCCTCAAGATGGCGGTAGCCCTGAGTCATGCTTTTCCTCGCCTCTTCCACCTGAGGGGTTGGCACAGGCTGGCACACCTCCGTCCCTGACGTAGGGTTTCCCACCAGTCTTCCCGTCAGAGTGGGGGTCAGAACTGGTGGGGGGCAGTTGCTGGGTACAGCAAATGGCCTGGAGAAGCGGCATGCCTATGAAGCTTCCCCCTGCCCATCCTTGGGGAGGAGACCTAGCACCCCGCCCACGAAGTGCATTGTTGCAGGCCCAGGAGAGCGGGGGGCACCTAAAGGTGGGACAATAAGTGCTGCAGCCCTTAGGAGTCTTCTCTGGTCACAATGCCCTGGGTACCCATGGTACCATTTACCAGGGGCTGACATGTGGCCAGAGGTGCCAATTGTGTTTTAGCTTCAATACAGTTTTAGGGAAGGAACATAGGCCATGGGCACCTGATTGGCAGGAGCCCAGGGCACACTCAGTCAAAGCACATCAGCAATTCATCAAAAAGTGGAGGCATACCATGCAAGAAAGATGGCACTTTCTCACACATGTTCTACCTTATAAATACATTGCAAGCTGCCAATAGGGCTACCTAGGATCTACCTTTTTGGTGACTTATATGTAATAAAAGCGAAGGTTTGGGCCTGCCAAGTAGGTTAACTTGCCAGGTCGAAATGGCAGTTCAAAACTACACACAGAGGCTCTGCAGTAACAGGCCTGAGCCACGTTTAAAGGGTTACTGAGTTGTTGGCACAAGCAATGCTGAAGGCCCACTAGTACCATTTAATTTACAAGCCCGGGGCACATATAGTGCTCTGTACTAGGGACCTATAAGTAAATGAAATATGCCAATTGTGGATATGTCTATGTTACCATATTTTGAGTACAGAGCATATGCACCGTAGCCCTGGTTAGCAGTGGTAAAGTGTCCATAATCCTACAGCCAGCAAAATTAAAGTAAAAAAAACAGAAGGTCAGAATGCAAAAATTCAGGGGAAACCACATCAAGGATGCCAAGTCTAACACTCAACTTCACCTTCAATAGCATAATTTCCAGGAATGGCTAACAAATTAGCAGGGTTCAAAGTAGTACATCTCTTGAGAGTTATGTTGTCAGCAAAAAGTATGACCGGCTATTAGTGAGATATCTCACTAATAGCAGTCCTAGTGCAAGTTAACAATATTTCTACAGAATCAGGGACAAAAACTGTCAAAGGATGACTCATAAGAAAACTTTCACATTGCTCGATGCTGACACCTGTAAATGCCACCACTTTGAAACAGCCGGGTAAATCAGCAGCTACTGGGTCAAGGGTAGCTGAAAATTAAGCATCTGGGTAAGCATTGAGATATCCCAGCCCTCCCTCTCACTGGAAAACAAAGTGAGGCATTTATTGTAGTCAAACATTCCCAGTGCTGGAGCACAACAAAGACTTTCTCTCAGCTCTGGGAAGGCATGCATGCAGATGTCATCCCAGGGTACCAGATCTGACACATCCTTGTGTGTCAGCCTCTGTAAAGGCTTGGCCACTAGGGAAACGTTGGGAATCCACTGTTGACACTAGCCCACCATTCCCAGAAACATCCTGACTTCTTTCTGAGTAGTTTGCAGATTCAATCTCAGAATCGCCAAGATAGAGTACTGTTGAGATGTACCCTGATTCACAAAAGGGTTGCTGTTTGCATTGAAGACCCAATTTGAGTTAAATCTGGGAGCATTTGAATTCAGTTGTGGCACTGAGGCTTGTAGAACCCGCATTACCTGCACTTGGCGCACATTCAAATGTTGTGTTCTATGCCTCTGTACATGCTGTGTCTGAACAGGATTAATAACTTGAGGTTTTACAAATCCACCATTCTGAACCCGGTTCTCATTCATCATATAAGCAGCATTGAGATAACACTCCCACTTCCAATGCCCCAACTTGTAGCAAACGTGATAAGGATTAATTCTCTTCAACATAGCCACATCAATCCCTGTACTTGGATCAGTTGGGACCCCACAACCTCTAGCCTGTTGTTGAAACCTATTTCCACGTTGCATTATTGGACCTCCCTGTTGGTACACTCCCTGTATAGGGCCAAGATTCCTGACAAACTGCTGATTCTGTCTTCATTTATCCAGCTTTCATCTGCTCTACCATCAGCTTCTCGTTCAATTTCTTCTGCTTCATCTCCAATTAATTACTACAATACTTTGCGTTCTTCAAGATTTCACCATTTGATTTACTCTGCCAACAATTAAATGCTGCTAAATCATCATGCTAATCACAGATCTCAATCCATGCACAAACCTGAACACCAAATGTCCCATATGTTTGGTCTCAATGGTCTCTGTCCCACTATACTACTTAATTACCTGCAGCAGTCTGATAATAGGAGTGTATGGACTCTTGGGTTGTTCTATCAAACTTGGCCAAATCAATATATTTAGGCGATACCTATGGTGATGGACACTTCGATATTGGATGTCTCATAGGTTCTTTCTCAGGCCAGTCCACATATATTTTGCATTCAACCCACAAATCACTTGGAACCACAACCTTAAACAAGGTAGTTCTCGGCGACTTAGCTGCCCGTTCTCCTCACTTCCGGTCACACGATTTGCATCGGCCATCTTGGAAAGGGCGGACTAGTCTTTTTCTCTGCTGCACAACAGTATAAACATCGAGCTATGGCACTGCTGTGCAGGAAAGCTGACATTTGCTGCTAATTTGGTTAGAGTTAGTAGCGTGCGAGGGGTGCTACGTGCTGCACCTGTTTTTACTTCATTTGTCTCACTGTGTTTGGGATTAGCTCTATCTAAGCAGTGTTGTGCCGTGTTTTACTCATTTGTTAAATTTGCTCACTGCATTTTAAATTGTTTTCTGTGCGTTGCTCTCCTACCCGGTCCACCGCAGCCCGTGCTGATTGTGTGGAGGAAGTTCTTGGAGACTTAGATGCCCGTTCTCCTCACTTCCGGTGGCATGATTTGCGTCAGCCTCTTGGAAGGGGCGGACTAGTCTTTCTCTCTGCTGCACAACAGTTTAAAATCGAGCTATGGCGCTGCCGTGCAGCGGACGTGTGCCAAAGGCGCGCCAAAGGCATGCACGTCTGCGCCCGTCTTTGCCAGTTCGACGCCAGACGCCAGACATGCTGCCCTTTTTAGGAAGGGATATTGTTAATTAGACACAGGAGGACTTGTTGGAGCTTAGGACTTTGGGAGTGGTTGTAAGCAGGCCTGTGGGAATGTTGCAGAGGGCCCCGTCTGATGTCTACCATGTGGCTTTCAAGCCACATATGCTTTGCCCCTGCATCACCGCCCTTCTAAGTCTAGGATGCATACGAGCATACTCAGCCTTAACTGTCGCTCATTAGTTAAACACCATGCCTTGACTTGCTAGAGGAGGCTTCCCCGGATGTTCTTTTTCTTACTGAGACATGGCTCTCTGATGCCATGACAGCTGAACCTGGCCTTGAACTTCCCATGGGCTACAGCATTCTCTCACTTAATAGAGTATCCAGGGGGGGGGGGCATAGTGGTAATTTTTAAATCTTGCTATTCATGCTCTTTTATTAAACAGGTGGTTATTGGCTGTGAGAGTTCACATTTTAAGGTCACCTTGAGCCCGAACAGACTATGTCTGGGCTCCTAGTGTACTGACCTCCAGGGCCATCCCTAGGTTTCAGGGAGACCCTTGTAGATACGGTCAATATACTGGCAGTCAACACCGCTAACTTCGTGATTCTAAGGGATCTGAATCTCCACTTGAACAATGCTGAGGACACTGATATGGCAAGTTTTGTAGCCGACCTTGCAGCTTGCCAACTGCTGCAGTTGGTCGCAGGCCCTACGCATATTGCGGGACATTTACTAGACCCTGTTTTTACTAATATACCCCTAATCACAATGCGTGCACCCATCAGGATGGGATGGACGGATCACTTCCTGGTCTCAATGAACCTCCATGGAGTCATCCCTACCCAGTCTGAGGGTCAGCTGACCTCCCTGAAATGGCCCTGGCACAAATTGAATTGAGATAAGGCATCCATTAGACAGTCTAATCCCCATGAAATGGTCAGTAAATCGTAAAACCAAAACAAGACCCTGGTTTAAGACTGAAATCGCCGATATGCGCAAGGGATCAAGAAATTAGTTTAGATATGGAGAAGAGATTTCAGCCCAGCAGCCAAAGACATCCATCGAGCAGCAATTAAAAGATATCATAAATCCATATATCAGGCATGAGCAGTTTTTCCCTCCAACCAAATCCGCAAGAGTGCTAATCCCTATAAGAGCACATTCTCAATACTTGCCAGTCTACAATCCCAGCAAACCAGCGCCGGGTCCACCATCAAGTCCAATAAGCAGTGTGAGGACCTGGCCACCTTTGTTGTAAAAAAGGTGGATGATATTCACAGATCCTTCCCCATCACACACAGTAACTTGCCGGTGGAACCTTGCTGTCAACGGCCAAATACTCTTCACACCTTCTCACCGATCTTGGCAGATCAGCTGCTAGCACTTTGTAGTAGGATTAAGTCTGGTTCCCCTACTGATCCTCTCAAACCAGACCAATTTAAGAAAGTACTGCAGACTATCTTACCCTCCCTGAATCAGGTGATCAATGGGTCCCTCAGTACAGCCTCGGTGCCCAGGGCTTGGAAACAGGCTACGGTAATTCCATTACTCAAAAAACCTGTGCTTGACTCAACAAAATCAGAAAGTTATCGCCCTATCTCTCTGCGTCCCTGGGCAGCAAAGATCACAGAGGCAAATGTCAGATTTTCTTTCCCTAAATATACTGGATCCCTCCCAAAAATTTTTAGGCCAGGTCACAGCACAGAGTCAGCTCTCCTAGCTGTGACAGAACACCTTTGGTCAGCCATGGATGAGGGGCAAACGTTGGTGCTGATCCTGTTGGATTTGAGCGCCGCGTTTGACACGGTGTCTCATGACCTTCTGTGAGACGCCTTGCAGAGTTAGGTATCACGGGCCAGGCACTGAAGTGGCTTGCCTCACTTCTTCATGAGAGGTCATTCTCAGTATCTGCTCCCCCGTTTGCTTCTGGCGAATATTGCATTAAATAAGGGGTGCCACAGGGTTCCTCCCTCAGTCCCCTACTATTTAACAACTATGTTCATCCTTTGGCTGCTGTAGCCATGAGTAGGGGCTTGACCATGATCTCATATGCTGACGATACTCAGTTGGTGGTGGCACTCTCTAATAACATCGAGCAGGACGCCCTAAGTTTCAGGGCGACCTTGCGGCAGTGGCCAAGTGGATGACGGCTAACTGCCTCCAACTGAACTCCAACAAGTCAGAGGTACTGTTAGTAGGTAGGGACCATGGTCTGTGGAGTGATCTCTGGTGGCCAGCCAGCCTGGGCAAGCCCCCACCCCCTCAAACAAGCGGTAAAATACTTAGGGGTCTGGTTGGACTCATCCTTAAACTATCGAGTCCAAACTAAAAAAAACAGCAGGGACTTGCTTTGGACTTCTACAGGGGCTCAGACCATTGCTGGACTTCTTTGACGCCTCTGCACGTCAGGTCACCATCCAGGCGATGGTCTTGTCCAGACTTGATTATGCCTGTTCCCTATATTTGGGGTCCAACAAAGCGGAGGTCCTGAGGCTAAAAAAGGCACAGAACGTAACAGCAAGAACACTTCTAGGTCTGCACAAGTTTTGTTCTCTGTCCAGCGCCATCCGTCGTATTCATTGGCTACCTGTGGCCAGGCGTATCGAATTTAAGGCATTATGTACTTCTTTTAAGGTTTTGAAAACTGCCACCCCTCCTTTTCTGGCCAATCTCCTTTCGCCATATGTTCCATCATGGCCCCTTCGCTCACAGGGCCAGCACTTGGTAGTGGTTCCTCGGATACGAAGAGTTTGCGCCGGTGGCCGCTCCTTTTGCTGCAGAGCTGCCACTTTATGGAACACACTCCCGGTGCAGTTCCACGGCCTCAATAATTATTTGGAATTTAGAAGGCCATCTTTTCCCTTTAATTTAGTCTGTGTTAGCTTTGCTGTTATGTCAGTTTTTCCTACCACCGCCGGGACGCCCGTTTGCTGGGGCAGCTGTCGCACTCTATAAGGCACAATAACATAACAATAACATACCATCCATAAGACATTTCATATTTTCCTCAAACCGTCCAACTTGTATCTACCATTTCACTGTTTTTTCCCTCAATTTTGGAAAATCTTTGTGAATGATGGAAGATGACTTCTGTTACAGGGCATGTGGACAATACTTCCACCAGATAAAGGCAGTTATAGCCCTACTTTCTTTATTTCCTTCTTTGCCCACCTGCCTTCCCATCTATCCACTTCACTCCACTTTCAGATATAGCCAATCAATTCCCTGATCTATAATGTCATTCCTGACGGTCTCATGTTAGTGAGATCACAGCCATTAAAACTTAAACTGTAACCTCTCTGTAAGGCTTTGGATCTATTCAAATTAATTCTGTATTTGCGAGCTAATTGGGACAATCTTTCATGAGCCTGTCCAGCAAGTCTGGTAATATATTTACACATGAACAAGAGCTTGTTGTCTTGGAAGGTATCTATTTGGGATAAGCCAAGATTTCCAAGTGTCATTTCATCTCATTCTAATTTAATTTTAGCCACAACTACTGTCTTCTCCCTCTCTGAGGTTTGAACAGTCCCTCCACTTGGTCCCGGACCGTCAGCTTTACTTGGGATGTCTAAACCTTTGAGCCAATCATTGAATTCTTGAGTACTAACACCAGGTTGCTCTGCAGGGGTATTAATGATTATCTCTCCTCTATAGGTACTAGGATTTGCATTAGCTGGTGAATTTCAAATGGACATGTCAGAATTTGGTGTAGCCAAAATGATTCCTGTCCTGGGGGTACTGTATTTAACACTTTGAGGTACATTTGTGTTGGGCATGAAAAAAGGTGGTGATTTATATAAAGGGATTGCAGTAGGAATTGTGACAGGAACGGTCAATGCATCTGGGGTATTTAAGACAGACAAATTTGGAGGGACAGTCATCCCTGAACCCTCCCCCACTGAATTATAACTCATATCCACTAGTGCTGGAATTTGCATTTCTCACTCCTTCAGCTTGGGTCACATTGTATGGGGGTGAACGGTTTAACAATAGTTAATTTATAAAAATCCTCATTTGGATCGCTATCACTGTCCTCACCTACATTCTCTATGCCATCTGTCTCTACCTTCTTTTTCTTTTCATTTTGTTTACCTCTCCCATCTTCCTCACTTGTCAGTGTAGGGTACAGACTCTCTCCCTCGATCATATGAATTCTCAATTTTTTCTGTTCTATATTCCACCTAACATCTAAACAAGTGTGTTTTGTCTTCTTGACTCTTCACTCATATCTTGCCTTGTGTCTTGCCTTGACTATTCCCTCATATCTTGCCTTGTGTCTAAGATGAGCTATGTCTTCCCAAGCACTAAGTAGTTCGCACTGTGCAGGTCTAGGAGGCAGTTTCATGTCTTACAATGTCCTCCTTAAATGTTAAATGATTCTCACATTAGGCGTGACATAGCAGGTAAACGTCAGTGCACCCTCTTTTTCTCAGTGATCTTATGCCATTGTTCAAGCTAAATACACATGTAAATACCCGCGTTTATTGCCATTAATGACTTGGCGTACCATTGGGCGGTGCTTTTTCTCCCTTTATAACCGGTATAGTCACATCTCCCTTCATTAAACTTTGAGAGTGTTTTAACGAATTGTCAATCAAAACATGCACAATTCACAAATAACTTTTTGACACAAGGAAATGATTCTTTACCCACAACTTTCTATTTGGTGTCCACAACCAATATCAGCGCGACTCTATGACGTCAATCTCACTCCTTGCAGTGGTTCGCCCTCCTTTTCAGTTTTCCATCCACAAACACACTCTCTCACAATTTACCCAAAAAAAACAAATGCAAAGCAACTTCAACAACTAACTTTGTCTGCTCCTCTAAAGAAATTAAGGTATGATCAATCAAGCAATGGTCCGGAACAACACTTTTCGACCTGCCCTGTCATACTCTCAAACAAAACCTCAACCAGCAGGTTCCCACTTGGATTGATACAGTTCCCCCCTGTCCACTGGGATTCAATATGCCAACCCCACCTCACAATCACGCTAAGATAAAGTCCCTTTCTCAATTGTGCTGTCGACAACGTCTCACGACTAGCACCACAACACAGCAGACGCCTACAATATAGTGTATTCTACACTTTTTACTACCATCCTAGGATCTTGGGTCATGTCAGACACAATAGGACATTAACTTCTCTGCATTGAGGGCCGCCTTCACACAACAACTTAAAACATCTCAGCAGAAGATCACACAATCACTGAAGCCAAGCATAAGCAATTTCAATGTGCAGCCCTATTGATACTCACACAACCCCTCCTACACCTTTCCCCCAAACCACTGGAGCATAAAAGCTAAGGCACATATGTATTAAACACAAATTTATGTTTCCTGTTGCGTGAAGTTCCGTTAGGATATCAAGCTTTTTCTAGAGGAGGAGAAAAAACGTAAGAGAACCGGGTCTGAGAGAGTGTGTTTTTCTCCCCCTGCTTAACCATTGGTGGTGGGTATCCAAAGATATTGGAGTAGACGCCTCACTCACTTATCGTGTCCTGCTTCATCATAGGCGTCTATCGACACCCAGGTAAGATGGTACTACCCGGGTGGACTCAACCAAAGATGTGATGGGAGTTCTTATATAAAACAATTACTGGTTATGCAGGGAACCAGAGAAGTGATAGTAAAAATACCTTCAGGTATACCCAAACAATGTGTTTATTCAAAGGGCACCTGGTGCATGGATAAAAAAACTGCAAAGTTCGGGGTTTTCTGAGTGTAATTCTTCCGGTGTACCCCTTTCAAAGTGCCAACATGTTTCGACCCAGGCTGAGAGCCCACATGGGTCTGGGGCCTTCGTCAGGGCTATTCATCTACTACTTAATGTCCCTGCGTCTGACAAATGCACGCGTTTCATGCACTACAGTGAGGCCTATTGCGTTCACCTGTCTTCCGTGTGTCCTCAGTAGAATTTCTACTGGATGTTAGTTTTAGGTAACATGCAGATCAAGCGGTCGTTGCTGCCTTATAGTCACACATTCGTCAAAGTGCTAGCACCGCTTGTTTGCCTACATGCCTTGCTCTGTCTGCTGCCGGAGAAATTCAACTGCACAAAACAAACTTTTAGAGAATATCAGTAGAGATTGGTCAAACACTGTGCATGTGCATAGGTCTTCATATATTTTCCTTCCCTTCTATGCAAAATGGGTTGGCACCTGCCCTTTAGGGAAGAAATGTTCCATCAGTGTAAAGGAATGGGTGCTATTGGTCTAGCAGTTAAACCGTAAATATGGTGAGTAGCATCTACATTTTAAAAGGTGCATTTTCACTGCTCTCTGAAATACTCCACAGTACAATTCTTGACGACCTTAGCAAGTAATGTTTGTATGTCATCACCTGTGCAGGTAAACGGGATACAGTGGAGTGCTTCTCCTGTGGCGGCTGCTTGGGGAACTGGATGGAAGGTGATGACCCCGGGAAGGAACATGCAAAATGGTTTCCAGAGTAAGTAAATAAATTTAGTAACACCAGACAATGATTATTAGTTTTTTTATTTGTTTTCTCCATCTGATGTTTTTATATTACGCCTATCCATACTTTCCAAATCGTATTCAGAATATAGTTTATTAGTTAATTAAAACCATAAACAACAATCACAAAATATAAAAGTAAGGACAAATGCAGCATAGTTAATCAGCAATCCTTATCTTGACCTATGTTCTATCAAGACCTCACTGGAGATCCTGCAAATGTACAACCAATACCCCAAAATACCAACTCCCTCCACTATACAATCGACCGACCATGGGCAGAAAACGCCCATACACAATTGGAGTACTTCTCCCTACCCTAACGCCCCATCCAGACCCACTAGATCCAAGAATCACCTATCTGATCTGAACATTCTCTCCCTCCTCTGTGACTACAACTCCTGTGTAAGGGTCAAATAAGTCTTTACTGGAATCACCCAAACTGCCCTTCTGATCCCTCCGGGAGCTACTAATCACAAGAACATCATAGCAGAGGCTATACAATCCATTCCATCTAACCCACACAGAGTGCCCAGACACAATGCTAATGCCTTAAACACTGCTAACCTTATGCAAATCCCCATTATTCAGCATTTTACCACTGACCTCAAATCACACCTGAAAAGCATGTTGCTCAACTGTAGATCAGCGGTGAAACATGCTACGGACCTTGCTGATCTCATCCTAGATCAGGAATTAGACCTCCTAATCCTCACTGGAACTTGGCTTAGTGACTTCTCAGGTCCTATCATTGACATCTTAATCCCTCCGAGCTACAACATTATTAGACAAAACTGAGTTAAGAGATCGAGAGGGGGTATAGCCTGTATTTACCACAACAGTCTCTCAGCAAGTCAGTCCCCCTCTGCTACTCTCTCATCCTGGGAATATATGTGCATAGACATCATCAGAAAAAATAGACCCCTATGCAACCTACACATTTTTTACCATCTTCCTGGTAATAACCTCCCTCTGATTGAACAAACTATGGAAACAATGTCGTCCAACCTGGGTCTACACATGACCGGAATGATTTGGCAGTGATCAGTCTCAAAAGCTTCCTGGCTGACCTCAACCTTACGCAATTCTGTGTCAGTCCAACACACAACTTAAGCTCAAACCTCGATCTAATCATCTCCAATCCCAACTCCATTCAGCATGAATCTATTGATCTGTGTGACTGGTCGGATCATCACTGTATCACATTCAGAACCCTAGAAAGGTGGAACTCCAAAAGACGGCAACCTTTGTAGAAAGCTATCTTAGTGGTAGCATGGACCAGCAGTCTTCAGGCTAAGACTTCAGTAGGCGAGTTAAGCAAGTTGTTTTACCATATATATTCCCTTTAATACCAAATGAAAGAACACCACACAAGGTATATATCAAATATATATGTATTTAATCTAAACACAACCCCTCTGCACTCTTTATGAGGTCAGAGATAAAAATACAATACAAGTCACACAGTTATACACAATAAGTTGCACAGTATACGTTATGCCCTAGGGGCCTCACTAACCATATACTAAGAAAGTAGTATAAGTACCACGTGAGAGTTAGAAAGCAGACCTAGGGCCTGTAGAATCGCTGGGGCTACACTAAACGACCAAAGGTTAGGAAGTAGGAGACCCACGGGAGCCGCGTGCAGTGTTTAAACACAGGCGCAGGTTCCCATTGACTTTCAATGGAGTTCGTAAAATTTACAAAGTTACAAGTTAAGGACACTTCCGGATGGACTAAGATGGAACCCTTTTAAACTAGGACACTTCGAGAGTCAAGACCCACGGGAGCACCGGAGTACTCGTGTTAACTCACCCAGGGAAGCCGGGTGCATAGATGCCTTTTTGTGTCGGGTTTCGTCGTCGTTTCCTATGGAGAGCTGCAAAGAAGTGCTGCAGGCGACCAGGGGAAAAGTGTCCGGGTGGATCCAAAGGTGGATCGGAGATGTGAAGAACCTGAAAGCAGAGGGGACAGAGTCTGGGTCACTAGCCATTGACCAGGAAGAAACCAGGGAGGAACCAGGCGATGTTGGGTGCTTTAAGGTGAAGAAGGTGAGTTTGTCTCTTCAGCCATGAGGTCCAGGAGGCATTGACGATGACCAGGAGCTGGATTCGAGCTGTCACACAATGGATCTAGGTGACTGCAGTGTCGGTATCTCGATTGGACCCAACAAGCCTTGGCAACCGATACCCACACAGGATGTCAAGATTGGCTCTGTTGCAGACCAGCAAGATCTGTGGCACTTCTCCTTTGTAGGGAAGCTGGGGCAAGCCACGAGCAACCAGGATCGCAAGTCAGATTCAAGATGGTGACTTCAGGGGGCTCACTAGCCAATGGGCAAGGAGCTGGGAAATGTGTCAAGCACAAATGTAAAGGCGGGGCCCACGGGACACTCGCAGAGTGTGGGGGCCTGGGCTTCAGGTCAAATGATGCTCGGGGCTGGAGCTTCTCGTACCCCAATGCACAACTGCGAGGGTACCTCGGTCGTTGAGCAGTTAGCAAAATGCAGGATGTCCAGGGTGTCCGGTCCCACATCTCTTGTGTCCGCCACGGGTCTCAGCTTTGCTGTGGATGTGTAGAGAAGTCTGAGAGTCCAGTTCCTGTGTCGCTGAGTCTTGTTCCGGCGGGAGCGCCGACAAAGCAGACTGGCAAGTTACTGGTGGTGCCTGTTTGCACAGGGTGGTCACTCCTTGACCACAAGGGAGATATCTTCCGTCTTCTAGTCAGAATAAAATGTCAAAGGTCCAAAAGTTCTGTAGCAAATTTTCTTCCCAGGATAATCTAAAGTCCTGGGGACACAGCTCCCATACTTATACTAAGGATGGGGCTGGATTACCTGCCTAGGGGGGCTCAGCTCATGCTAGGGCACCCTCTCAAATAAAACCAAGCACTCTGCCTCCAGGATTGTCGAGGCCTACCATAGGAGTGGCTTATAGGTGTATATGTGTCTATATGTAAAGGTAGATATAGGTATACTATATCTAAGTAAGGGGTGATTACACCACCTTACCCAGGCTGTGTGAACAGACCTGTGGTGTCAGTTTGGAAGGCAAACCAGGGGTGGCACAATACATGCTGCAGCCCCTGGTAGGCCTAGCGTACACCTATGCCCTGGGTACCTATGGTACACTATACAGGGGCTCACAAGAGTGATAGTATACCTATATCTACCTTTACATATAGACACACATACACCTATAAGCCACTCCTATGGTAGGCCTCGACAATCATGGAGGCAGAGTGCTTGGTTTTATGTGAGAGGGTGCCCTAGCATGAGCTGAGCTCCCCTGCAGCTTTCGGAACAATGAACAATCGTGTAACCACATTGAATTCCAACTCCTTGATCAATTCCAATCTGGTTTCCGGCATGGCCACTGCACAGAAACAGCCATCACTCACATAGTTGATGACGCTCTCACAATGCTTGACCAGAACGAATCTTGTCTACTAATCCTACTCAACCTCTCATCGGCATTTGACACTGTCAAACATGACAATCTACTGAGCCTTCTGGAATGCAGGATGGGGCTCTCAGGCATTGTACTAAAATAGTGTGCCTCCTTTCTCAATACCAGAACGCAGAGAGTCAAATCCAATCAAACTCTATCCAACTCCGGTCGCTGTACTCTGGGGGTGCCACAATGGTCCTCTCTCTCCCCCACGCTTTTCAATCTGTTCATTGAACCTCTTACTGTAATCCTCAAAGCATCTAACATCCAATATCACGTGTATGCGGATGACACCCAATTGTACATGAAAATCTCTTCCCCTGAAGATATTAAGATACTCAATGGAACCCTGCTCAAAATCCCAAAAGTGGTTAACCTCCAACAACCTCAAACTTAATGCCCTCAAACGGAATTCTTACTTATATCACCATCCAAGCAAACCCCCATTGTGGAGAAATATGTGAAAAACCTCTCCGCTCTCAACTGCACACTTCACATAATTGACTGTACGAAATCGCTAGGAATAGTGCTTAGTAAGAACTTAAATATGCAGGATCACATCAGCACTTCTAGCAAAGGAGCGGATTTCAGACTGAGCATCCTCAGGAAACTTAAACCCTTCCTTCCCCATGATGACTTCAAATCTGCGGTGCAATCTTTAGTCATCTCACAGTTGGAATACGGTAGTGCCACACTCTGCGGGCTACCGATATACAGATTAGCCCCCCTGAGAGCATCTCTGAATGTGGCGGCTAGGCTTATCACGGGCTCCAAGAAATCCAACCACATTTCTCCTGACCTGAAATCTCTCAACTTTCCTCCGTTAGAGGCAAGGATTCAATTCACAATTGCATGTATGACTCATAAAGCACTGCATTTCAACACCGATTTGCACCTGGCAAATAAGCTTGAACTGTCAGCCAGTGCCCGTTCCTCAAGGAGCTCCAGCACCCTGCTTCTCAAGCCAAAGAAATATTAAAAAATGTAAACCTACAATCGTACTTTCTCAGGTATTGCCCCAAGGATCTTGAAATCCTTTCCCCCGCCTTCAAAAGGAAACAGAAAACTTTACTGATGAACACCGCACTGAACTAGAAACTCTTGCCCTTTCGTCTCCTATCATGTAACGCTGAATATGGCCTACTTGGCAATTGTATTACACCATTGCCTGCCTCTTTTATGTCTTTCTGTTGTCATTTTTACCAGCTGTTATGGTTTCTATCTTTGCCTTATATCATTATATTGGTTGGTATTACTTTATATCATCGCCTTTTGGGTTTCTCAACTCTTATGTAAAGCACTCTGATACCCACTAGGGTCACGTTAGCGCTATATAAACTTTAAAAATAAATAAATAAAATAAATAAGTCCCTGTAAGCTTAATCCAATTGTATCTAAACCTAAGGGAACACGATTCAATGAGGTTAAAATCTCACAATTACCCGCTCCCAATATTAGAAAACAAATTTCATACCAAGTCGCTTGAAACAGTAGGCCTGGGGGGACAAACCCCCTGCAGCCCATTCCTTCTGGGGTAGAAGCCCCCATACCATGTTAAAATGATGAAAAATCAGACTAAAGGGATTGGGAAAGGGGCGTTTATGATCCAGCTCAAATGCAGTCTTCTAGCAGCCTGCCCCCTAGAAATGAAAACGTAAATTATAACCAAAATGGTTCAGGATAGAGGATGGCATGACCCAGAAGAAAGACAGTCCTCTAGCAGCCTGGTCTCTGTGGATAAAAACAGGTGTGGTATTAGGTTTCGGAGCGGGGGCAGTGATCCAGCTAAAACGTAGTCCTCTAGCAGCCTGGCCTCTAGAAATAAAACGTGGGTATTAACAAAAAGGGATCAGGAAAGAGGAAGGCATGACTCAGATAAGACAGTCCTCTAACAGCCCATGTGGATAAACATGTGTGGTAACATATTTAGGAGGAGGAGGGCAAATCATGTTGAGAGGTCTCATATATTACACTATAACCTACCCTAGGAGCCTGAGGGGCGAGAGCTGCAACCTCCTTAATGATGATGTTAAAAAAATTGCACTGTTCAGATATTCAGCAAAAAGTTCAGTGGGTTTAAGGACTCAATGAGTGCCTGCCTGCAGCTTTGCACATCCAGTGCCAATAGTACTAGGCGTAGCAATGACCGCTCATGAATCAACATACAGTGACCGATGCAGAATATGTGCAGGATGGTTTCCTCTGCAAGCTTGCATAGCCGACATAATTTATTCACAGAATTTGCCTTCTTCCAGCCACTTTGGGGTGTTTGTTTAGGATCAGGAGGGACCCTAATCACAGTGCCCTGAATTTTCTTTTGATTTGTATGGAGGAACAGGCCCCAAGTGTGGGTGCTCCAACAAGTCTATAAAAGAGTTTAAAAACAACCACCCATCAGAGGGCTCTGCAAGGTCCCTTTTGTCCTCCAACCGGCTTAACCTCTGGATGCATTGTTTACTGCGTTTTTTAAACACAGCTTGGCTTGTTGGAAGGGGCCATAACTCCCCAAGAGCCACATTTTCAATGGATTCATCCAAATATCTCTTATAACATGCCTTTCCTTTCTGCATGTTTAATTCCGCCCAGACATAATTATCCAGAGTGTCATTTCTGGTGGTCCAAACCTTATGACAGAATTTTAAAAGGCCCCCTTTCCGACCACGGTTTGTTTAGTCAGTGAAAACTCAAGCCATATTTGCGCTGGGGAGACAGATCTGGGCAACTTAAATACACATTTGTACATCCTTATTAGAAGGGTCTCCATAACTTCAGCACCCCGCCCAAGCATCAATTCACTGCCATAGGAAATTGCAGGTAAGAAGTTTGATTTTACTACAGCTAAGAGTGGGCTCAGAGTGGGGCCCCAGAGACTTTTAGAAAGGGGTATGAATGCAAAGGTTAGGGCTGAGGCCTTTCTCTTAATAATTTTCTTCTGTGGGACAAAGGATGCCCGTGCATGTAGATTGAAACCCAAGTACTTGTAGGTGGATACTTCTTATATGGGCCAACCAGTGAGTAGCCACTTGCCCTGTTTTGTGATACGTACCTAGAGCGAAATCACCTTGGACTTGTTAATGTAAATTTTTAGGGCGTTACCCACTGTGTACTCTGAGCTTGGTAATCAGACTTGGCAGGCCCACTCGTGTTTTACTCTTCAGCAGTAGGTCATCTGCGTAGAGGACATTAGATATAGATTGACCTCTGATGTTGTGCGCGTGGGAGGCCACCATGTCATGGTCAACTGAGAGATCAGAAAAATTAAATGGGAGTGGCGCAAGCACACACCCCTGCTTCAGCCCCATTGATGTTGGTACGTCCCTTGACAGGTGTCTTCCAGCCCCTACCTTGATTGATCTTAATCCTTGTTTTATAGTATAGAAACTTAATGGCCTTCAATGGATTCTATAGGATGCTCCAGCCATCCATTTTAGCCCACGTGGTCAAAGGCAGCTTTGAAGTCCACAAAACACAAGAAAAAGCGTGAACTGTAGTCACATGATTTTTCCATTAGCAGCCCAACTGTCATTACATTTGTAAGAGTGCCTTGTTTCTTTGTGAACCATGTTTGATTTAATCATGCCGCAGCATCACGTGATTTTTTAGATGTATTTGGTTTCCATTTACATTTGAATACATAATTAGCGAATCATGTCATGTCTTTTATACTTTAGTCTCCAAACGTGTAGTGTAAACTGGAATCTTCTGCACAGGACTGAATGAATCAAGATTAGGTCTGCTCTGCCCAAAAGTCTGCTTTCACGCTTTTACAGTTCATTATGCAGTTTGACAGAAAACATGTTGTTCAAAACAGATGCCGGGCTTATTGACTCTATTCCATTGTTTGCATTAATATGCGTAATTTGCCTATTCTAGTTCACCACCTCTGTTTCTCCTACTCTGTTCCTGGTGTAAGTAGGGTTAGGTGAACGGGCTAGACCTGTAGGTTACAGGTTCAAATCTAGAGAGGTCGAATTTAGCCTTTCACACTACTGAGATCAATAAAATAAGTAGTGTTGAAATGGTTAATGTTGACACCTGTCAGTTGAGCACCTCGAGGTCATTCTGTTTTTGATTGGATGTGTGCTGTGATATATCCATTACAATTATTAGTATTAATCATCCTAGGAGATACTTTCTAGGTCATTGCATTTAAACCTCCCCATGAAGCATGAATTAACCCATTGCGTTCCAAGATTCACTAAAGAATGCATAAATCTTCAAATGTTAGTCTTCCTCGATTCACATAAGCAGCATGCCATGCATCATTCAGTGGACAACGGTTTGAAGCATGAATGTCAGAAATGTTCAAAACCACAAATTTCTATTTTTTTCCTCCATGAGAAACTCACAAACAATCTGTAAAGTGTGTAAAGTTGCTTTAATATGGGTTGTCTCAAGGCATCAAGATATATTTTAAATACAGGCACATTGGACATGGAAGGTGAGGGGGTACCATGGCCAACTAGAGCATGGGCATCAATTCATTAAAATGCTAGGGGTAGTGGAAGGGTACATCAAAGGAAATTACATCACATCAGGGCCTATTTCAAAGTGGAATACTCTGCTGAAACAGTTTCCATTCTTTTAAAGCTGAAAATGAATGATTATGAGTAAAATAAAGTGCCACAAAAATGCCAATAAATTTCCATATTTGTGCCGCTAAATTTCATAATCCATGCCGCTATATCCTGGAGGGTCTGTTTATGGGATTCTGCCTGTGCTGATTGTCCAATCAGAGAGGTTGATCAATAATAGGGATGAAAAATATTTTAGTTGCACATCTAGCAGGGCTATGAGAAGGTATCCGCTTGAGGAGGATGCCTTACCACCTTTGAAGATGGGATGAAGCCTTGCCAATTCTCCAGGGGTAACCCTACTTGTAGGATTTTATTAAGCATTGGTGTTAAATACTTTGGCCAACTGATCAGCTGCATTTTAGCAAGTCTTGTGTAATGTGGCTCAAAATAGCTTCAATTGGGTATTGTAACACATCATGTTTGTGAGGGTCGTCATTCCCAGTGGATATTTCAGTTGGCATGTATTCTGGGGTTGCACTGCTTCCTGAGTTTCCTGAGCAGTGAGCTTTGAGGTAATCTGCCCAAAAGGCCTCACTAATATTGGCATTGTTAGCAGATTGCGGACCTTCTTCTAGGTCGTTAATGATCCTCCAGAATTTCTTCGGGTCACTGCTATTAGAGGCGCATTGGAGCTTGCCCGTTAGTTCTCATCTCTACTTCTTTTTAGCCATTTCCTCTCTTTTACAACGATCTTCCCTCAAATATCTGAGTAGCACAGGGTTTTGTGGATTGTGCCTTAATTAACGAATAGTTCTATTGATACTGGACTTTAAAGGTGTATATTTTTTGGCAAACGGGCCCTCCTAATTCCAAGGATGTTTCTTTTCTTACAGGGACTGTTTAAGTGGTACTTTTCCAGTATTTGCTCTTTGAAGGCTACCTATGCTGTTATAGGATCTGGTTTATTCTTGAACACAACTTCCAAAGCGTATAGTGTTTTAACTACCTTTTGGATGTCATTTGGGCCCCATCTTAAATGCTTCAGATTTTCTGTATTTGCTGGCTCCAGCAAACTTCTGGCGGGCACTATCCTTTCGGACTCTGCCCTTTACCATATGTTCTAGGGCTGGTGGTCATTTCGGCATGGTTACTGATCCTAAAATCCATAATATTGTTATACATACTAGGGCTCACTATAGTATAATCCTGGTATGAAACCGTGTTAGCTGGGGCCCTCGTTCAGGCTGGTGGAATGTTGCCCTGAAATTTTCATTCAGCATTATTAGCCCTGCATGTTCAAAGATTCTTGACAATGTATGGCCTAGCTTATCCGGTCACACCTTGTTGGAGTGTATTTGCTCTGGTATAGTCCCACAAAGGGGCCCTCCCATGTCATCAGGGGCAACGTTTGCCGGCAGGAAAAGGTTAGGGTTGAAATCACCAGTAATTATTATGTTGGATTCTGCATTCAAACCTTTAGGTCTACAGCTTTTCCACCAGGGCTTTTTCGCCTACGGGGTTAATATAAATATTTTTTAATATTATAGAGTTCACTTGCCAGAACCAACCTTCCAGAAGCAAGGCCAGTATCCATGGTTCTTGCAGGACCAGCATTTTTACTTTAATCGAAGAATCAGAACTAATTTATTCCAATAGACCACCCTTCGCCCTTCCGTATTCACTATTTTTCTGGGTGGGCGACCAACATTCTACAAAGCCAATGAGAGAAAAATCTACATAACAAAACGGTTATGGTATCTATTCCCTGCACTCTGTATACTTTCCCAAAAAAATCCAAAAAAGGTGCTCACTCCCTGGGTCAACCGTCTTGAAAATGACCCAAAAACATAAATGAGAAATATTGGTAGAAGAAGCATACTTCATACATATAGATTCATTTATAGAACAAGTCCCAAATTTGGGACTCGTTTTACAAAATCAATCTATATGTTCGAAGTGTGCTTCTTCTACCAATACTTCTCAATGAGAGAAATTCTTGTCAGGGCCGATGTCTCCTGTAGAGCTATTATGTCAAAATTCTTCCAATATTGTGTCTGCTCCATCTCATAATTTGCTACGCTCAGATATTGTGTTCATTGGCTCCACGGAGCATCAATTCGGGCATCGCTCCCTTGACAGGGCCAGAGGGAGCCAGATCCAGTTCACCAGTTTGTCCTGTCTGATGACAGTCTTTGTGTCTCCACTGCTGGGTTGCCATTGGTTTTAATTTTTGGGCCTTGCTGCCAAATGATGGAACCCTACCTACTGCATCTCTGAGTATTGAAGGGGCTGGTCTCTTCTCCTTTAACTTCTCGTTTTGGCTCAGCAGTACATTGGGGTAGGGTTGTTCCTGGAACAATTTCACTTCACAAACTAGAATCATACAGCCACTCCCACCCTCCTGATGGCACAATGAATACACACCCTAAAACACTTCCGCCAAGCTTTCTCCCTTTCCCCACAACAAACACATATACAGCAAAACAACAACTTTCATCCATTGGACAATTTGGAGCCTTACAACATGACCCACATGCTGCAACACCACCCCAACTCATACAACGTCCACCCTAACAGATGCAAACAAAATAAACAACATGCCACTCTTCACAACTTCGCATCTCCATGTCTACTGCACAACAAGGCTACTCTACAAAAAAAGTTTAGCTCACCAATTCACTCTCAACCCCCATCTCCACCAGCTATACACGCAGACCTGCTGGGCGAGGATTTTGATAGAGAAAATCTTACACCATTGCTATCCTCATTAAGCTAATACCAAAACTAAGGAAACACCTGCAACAAGTTCACAAAATCCAACTCCCTTTTCTAAAAATCAAAGTCACACCATCACCAAAACACAATCTCTAAACTGCATACGAATAAACGTTCAATCACTCTCCAAAAACAAGCATCACATCAACAACCTTTTCACTGACACACAACCTGGCTTGCTTTTTATAACTGGATCAGGGTTGGGAGGTGACATGGCTCCAGTGTTGCATGAAGCCATTCCTCTAGGCTATCAAACTATCGCACAAAATCGTATAGACAAAAGAGGAGGAGGCCTAGCTGTTGTATGTAAGCAAACACTAAATATCACTAAAACTGACAACACCTCCATACAAGTGTTGGAATAGAAATGCTTTTAGCCGAATTCTCTATGCACGTTACAACTTAAGTTAGTATTCGCAGCACCACTTTGTAATCAACCGCCACAATGATCCATAATCGAAACTAACTTCTGTCTCACTTTTATTTTTATTTTTTATTTTTTTTGTCCTCATTTATGCGGTCTTAGTGGTTATAGCAACAAGGTCACCTCTTACTTTGGAGTCCTCTGGAGATGAGGTGGAGGCCTTGTCTTAAAGAACCAACACTTTCTTTTATACCAGAACATAGGGACTCAAGATTTGATTGATCGCATGGTTTAACTCATGGGACATCCCTTCCTACCTTACCTGATACTATTATCTCAAAATTTCCAGTGTTTAGTGTGCTTACTCTCACCTCTGGACTTATCCAAATTCCTGAACTTATCTACTGCCCGAACCCACGTCTCTGCTGTTGGAGGAGATGAAAGAATCCAGTTTATACACACCTCACGTCTGGCAAGCAACATAAATGTAAATAAAAGATATTTTTGATTTTTAGTTAGGATAATTTTGGAATCATTGATATTCATAATAAAAAAGATAATAATGAAGGCGCGTACCTTGATGCTGATATTTAAAGTCTCATTGATAATCTTACCAACTTCGTTCCAAAATGCATCAAGGTGGGTACATGTGTAAAACATTTGGATATCATTTGCTTTCCTCTCACCACATTTAGGGCATTTTTTCATCTCCTGGTTATTCATTTTTGAGGGCTTTTCAGGCGTCCAATAGAATCTCTGCAAAGAAAACAAATCATTTTTCCTAAGGGGTGCAGAAATTATAATGTGCCATGGAAAAATGCAAGATACTTGCCAGAGTTGGTGCAAGTCTTGAGCCGGAAAAAAATTCCTCCATATGAGATTTGGAGTTTTGAAATCAACTTCGTTCTTCTCCACGAGGTACCAGTACCACTTTGATACTTCTTTACGCACTGGCTCTTTATGTATTTCTTGCTCTAAGTTCCCAATGTGGTCTGATGTTATTACTTAGACTCTTGACCAGCTGGTAATATTTAAACCTAGATATTTCGTTGTTGGTCCTATTTACTGGATCGTCCCATGATATTAATTTACCATTTTCCAGAAGATCTCCCCACTTGTCGATTCCTCCTCTTTTCAAGGGAGCTGCTAATAAATCTTTCATACAGTCTGGAGTTCCGGGAGAGTTCCGGATTGGTGCTTGGGGACTATAATATGGAAAGTGCCATATCTTCCTTATCTCTGACCATAGTTTGAACCCTGTTCTTGGTACCTTCAGCCTGATTTTTTTTTAAGTACTTTTGGTGGCCAAATTTGTAGAGGCAGTGGTCATGATTAATAATCGCTTTCCAATAGGCAGGGTAGGTCCCATGACTTCGAAAAAGATGTCTTACATTTTTGAAGTGGAAGGCTTTGTAATACATCATGAGATCTGGGTTGGCTGTTCCTCCTCGATTTTTTTTCTGGTGGAGCTTCTTCCATGCTATCCTAGCACCTTTGGAGGCCCAGATAAAGGTGTTAATTTCACTCTGGATCTTTTTTATGCAAGATGAGTTAAATTCCAAAGGAATTGCATTAAAAACAAAAGTAAACTTCAGAAGGAGACTCATTTTTATCACGATAGATCTCCCCATAAAAGAGAGAGATAAACAGCTCCATGATTTTAATAATTTCCTCACCTCTTTGATCTTTAACTCTAGATTTACTTGGGCGATTTCATCAATATTTTTTAAGACATGGATCCCAAGATATTTGATTCTATTTCTAGATTCTGTCAGTGGCCTAAGCATGTTCCAATGCATAACCTCGGTTTTTTGGTGATTAATTTGATAGCCCGAGATTTTCCCAAACTCTATTAGTAAATGTGTTATGCAATTAGAAGAGCTCTGTAAGGACCTGGTGTGACCAGGTCTAGCTGGGAGCTCAACCTGAGTCCATTAAAGGTTTCAAAATTGTATAAACAAAATTATATTCACTTGTCCCAATTCAACATCATATGACGTACAAAGGTTCTGGTTCAAAGTATTCGTTATTTTTACTGTACATAATACAACATATTCATGTAGTTTCAACAAATACGAAAATGGTGATTGCATGAAATACAATTTGGCTTAATACATAGTTAAATCACATATGTATATTTCATTCCTTGCGTCTTTACAAAAGTACTTAAATAAATAATAAACATCAAAACATATCCCAATGCATTTCGGGTCACTACTGGACCCTTCTTCAGGGGTTGGTCCTTATTCAAACAGTTTGAATCCTTGATATTCAATAGATGTTCTGTTTATGAGCACTTCAAAGTAGTATTTCAAACACTGTAAAGATAGTAATCGCCATAATGGGAATATCAGTATTTTCATGTGAAAGTCTGCACTGTATCAAAAGTAATTCTAATAAAGGGATAAAAAATTGTGAGGGTACTGTGAAACTAACGAAAGCAAAGCTGAAATGTGTAAGGAAACTAATTGGGGGGGTGAACTATAATGGTGCCGAAATACCAACTTAATTGGAAGACCCTACTCCCACATATGAGTGTGCTTTTCACCAAACACCAAGTGATGGAGAAACCACGTGCAACTCGAGTGCATCCTAATTCAAAAATATCGACTTACCCGCCCAACAGGCACAATAGTGGACGGTTTCAAGAATTCAACGAACGTATCCGGTTCTGTGAATTACATATATACTTAAGTCAATCAAACACTAACGTGAGAGAAAAAAAGCGTCTCCAAAACTCTGTGTTTCTCTACTGGCTTACCGGAAGACGAGTGTCATAAATGTTAATCCCAAAGTTCCCGCAATCTGCGGTACATCATAGACGCGCTGGCAAAAGGCTCCCTGTAAGGTAAAGGATGCGAGTGCATCAGTAACCCGCCTGCATTTTCCCGTGTGATAAAAGATCACATAAAGCGGCAAGCGCTTAAATCGTTCCTACCTTCGGTGTCGTGGCGTTCTCTAACCCTCGACCTCCTGATTACTTCCGGAAACAACATCCGGTACAACGTAGTTTGCTTAAATAGTCATGCGCCCTGTCCTTAGTCTGATGTCCGGTTCGCTGTGCGTGTACTCTTAAAGGGCTAGGTACTATTTGGGGACGAAAACGCCGCCGAAAAAATATTAGAAGACATGGTTGCCTATGGGGTATTCCGTTAATTGAGCTG
Organism: Lissotriton helveticus; assembly: GCF_964261635.1. Taxonomy (NCBI): domain Eukaryota; kingdom Metazoa; phylum Chordata; class Amphibia; order Caudata; family Salamandridae; genus Lissotriton; species Lissotriton helveticus. Next base: position 599,780,971 of record NC_136059.1, read on the forward strand.
CGTGGTTTACTAAAAAAAGATCAAAGCTTGGCCAAAGCCGTGTGTAGTGTTTAAAAGTACCAATGTATCTGAATCCCATAGTAGAAGATTATGTAATGATTAAAAGGGTCTGCGCTCAATGTGAAGTCAAGTAAGCTCAAAGGAAAATACTAAACAATGGAAGAATGTAAAGCTAAAGTGTACTGCTCCTAATCAAAACGTTAGAAGGTGTGCACTCAGAATGTCTAGGAAAAAGGAACATAAAGGATAATGAATGGTACAGTGTTCGACTGAAATAAACTACATCAGAATTCTTAATCTGACTGTACAGCTAACACTAATGATATTCCAATGACTGCGTTGGTACAATTAGTTAAACAGTTATCAATAACATAGGCGATAAACACTATTTTTAACAATGTCCATGGAATTACTGGATGATATTAGACAGCACAAATTAAATCAACTAATTATATGCAATCTAGTACATAATTCATCACAGACTAACTGTTTAACGTCCCCAAATAGTACCTAGCCCTTTAAGAGTACACGCACAGCGAACCGGACATCAGACTAAGGACAGGGCGCATGACTATTTAAGCAAACTACGTTGTACCGGATGTTGTTTCCGGAAGTAATCAGGAGGTCGAGGGTTAGAGAACGCCACGACACCGAAGGTAGGAACGATTTAAGCGCTTGCCGCTTTATGTGATCTTTTATCACACGGGAAAATGCAGGCGGGTTACTGATGCACTCGCATCCTTTACCTTACAGGGAGCCTTTTGCTAGCGCGTCTATGATGTACCGCAGATTGCGGGAACTTTGGGATTAACATTTATGACACTCGTCTTCCGGTAAGCCAGTAGAGAAACACAGAGTTTTGGAGACGCTTTTTTTCTCTCACGTTAGTGTTTGATTGACTTAAGTATATATGTAATTCACAGAACCGGATACGTTCGTTGAATTCTTGAAACCGTCCACTATTGTGCCTGTTGGGCGGGTAAGTCGATATTTTTGAATTAGGATGCACTCGAGTTGCACGTGGTTTCTCCATCACTTGGTGTTTGGTGAAAAGCACACTCATATGTGGGAGTAGGGTCTTCCAATTAAGTTGGTATTTCGGCACCATTATAGTTCACCCCCCCAATTAGTTTCCTTACACATTTCAGCTTTGCTTTCGTTAGTTTCACAGTACCCTCACAATTTTTTATCCCTTTATTAGTATTACTTTTGATACAGTGCAGACTTTCACATGAAAATACTGATATTCCCATTATGGCGATTACTATCTTTACAGTGTTTGAAATACTACTTTGAAGTGCTCATAAACAGAACATCTATTGAATATCAAGGATTCAAACTATTTGAATAAGGACCAACCCCTGAAGAAGGGTCCAGTAGTGACCCGAAATGCATTGGGATATGTTTTGATGTTTATTATTTATTTAAGTACTTTTGTAAAGACGCAAGGAATGAAATATACATATGTGATTTAACTATGTATTAAGCCAAATTGTATTTCATGCAATCACCATTTTCGTATTTGTTGAAACTACATGAATATGTTGTATTATGTACAGTAAAAATAACGAATACTTTGAACCAGAACCTTTGTACGTCATATGATGTTGAATTGGGACAAGTGAATATAATTTTGTTTATACAATTTTGAAACCTTTAATGGACTCAGGTTGAGCTCCCAGCTAGACCTGGTCACACCAGGTCCTTACAGAGCTGTTGTACAAAGAATTGTGGGCACAATTCATACTGGGATAGCTCCCACACGAAGTAAACTTGCTTGTAAATTCGAATAATTGGTTGAAATTAGGCAGGTGTGCAGGCTAGACAATTACAATGCAATTAGAAGACTCATTTAGATTACTCTTATAAATCATTAAATCGTCAGCATATAGTGCCACTTTTAACTTCCAGCCATTAAAACTAAAGGGGGAAATTTCTCTAGAGGATCTAATCATGTTAGCTAAAGGTTCTATATATATAGATTAAAAAGGTGGGGGGAGAGCGGGCACCCCTGTCTGGTGCCTCTTTTAATTTGAAACCCTTTTGATACACAACCATTGATAAGTATTTTGGCTATAGGAGTTGAGTATATATTCGCAATTATCCTAGAAAAATTCTGTAGTATGGCCAATTTACGCGATCAAAAGCTTTGGCCGCATTGAAGGTAAAGATCGCTAAAGGGACCTTTTCCTGAACTGCGACATCAATGGCTCCAATCAATTGATGGGTAAGGTCGTGTAAGTGTCTCCCCCTTATAAAGCCCTTATGGTCTTCATGAATCAGCTTGACAGGAAGGGCACCAAGTCTTTTTGCTAACAACTGTGTAAATATTTTATAGTCTGTATTGAGAAGCGATATGGGCCTATATGACTCGCAGTTGGAGGGGTCTTTTCCCGGTTTTAAAATCAGACTGATGGTTGCTTCATTCCAAGATTTTGGAATCGGGGAACCGTCTAGTTAGATAGTGTTAAAAAAATCTACTAGTTTAGGGGCCAGAAGTTCTTTTAGAGCTAAGTAGAGTTCATTTAGGACTGCATCAGGGCCAGCAGCCTTTCCTTTTTCCAAGCTATTAAGTACCTCTAGGACCTCCTTCAAGGTAAAAGCTGAGTTTAATGCATCACAGGAGTCAACATCAATCTTAGGGAGTTGTATGTTTTTTAAGAATGAGTCCATAACTATAGGTGAAGGTGAGAGATCCTCCTCATACAATGATTGGAAGAAATCTACAAAGGCTTCTTCGATACCCGCTCTATCTTCAACTTTTTCTCTTCTATTACCCTTATAGATAGCTGTAATTTTATTTCTGTTAGAGCTTCCAACCTAAAAGTTTTCCACAATTTTCGCCAAATTTATAATTTGCTAAGGAACTGGCTTTCCACCTCATCCTTATCCTTTCCTCCAGGTATGAAGACAACTCCTGTTTTTTTTTAATATGTCCTCCTCCAAGTTATTTTGCTCTTCCTCTGAAACTCTGGCTTCTACCCTCCCTTATTTTTCTAATATTCCAGCCTCCAGCTGCATTATTTTAATTATTTTCTCTTTATTTTTACCTGGGGCAATGCCAATTAGTATTCCTCTAAGAACAGCCTTATAGGCATCCCACATTATTGTGTTAGTAACTTCTCCCCCACTATTTGCTAAAAAATTATTTACTGTTGTTACTCTTAATTTGTCGATACCTTGTTGATCTAACAGGAGGGTACGATCCACTGTCCATCTTTTCTCTCCCTGCACCTGCTTAAAATCTATATCTAGTTGAACTAGCGAGTGATCTGAAAGATGGGCAGGCATATGAAGAACTTTTTTAATACTATTACTTAGAAGTTTATCAATCAGGAAAAAATTGATTCTTGAGGCATGACCATATTTATGGTTCCTATAAGTACATTTATTGAGCTGGTCTCCTCTTAGCTTCCAAATATCAGTTAGGCCCAAATCGTCTTTAAGTCTATTCAGACACTCTCGCATTCTAGGAAGATTTTGGGCTCTACCAGGTGGGTGTCTATCTTTTTTGGGATGTAATAGGATATTATAATCACCACCTAGTATAATATGAGTGGAGAGTTTTATTAGTTGCTCGTAGAGAGATTGGAGAGGTGCAAGGTCATCTATGTTAGGGCCGTAATATTCAACCACGGAGAGGAAAATATCTTGCACTTTTATGTCAGCTATTGCCCATCTCCCTCTTGAATCTACAACTTCTCCTATTAATGTCAGATTTGGGAGATGTTTTATTAATAATTGATACACCCTTGATGTTACAGGATTGATTTGTACAAACACTCTCTCCAACCCATTTCTCATATTTTATAGCTTCAAGCCACTCTTTCTTGAGAAGATGAGTTTCTTGCAATATAATTAAATCACTTTTCATTAACTTTAGGTATTCAAAGATCTTTCTTCGCCTTCCCCTGGTTCTTAGACCATTCACGTTCCATGTCACAATTTTTAACTCGCCCATTAAAATTAAGTTTTTTTTCCCTGGATTATAATTTGACCTTGTTTGCTATTAGTTTTACATATTGGTCAAATATATTTTTTTTATTTTTTCCCAAATGCTCCCCACCCAAAAGAATTTTTAATGTGCACAAAGGAAAAGAAGAGAAAATCTTAACCTTACCCCCACCCTGGCGAACCCTCCCTATAATCATTGGGCGATCCCTTTTGCCCAATTTGAGGACCTCAATCGTGAGAGTTTCATTTAAGAGTCTAGGCTCCCAGTATTACTTCTTACTAATTGTTTTCATGCGTCCTAAGAGCATTTCAACTTCTTTCGGGTCTCTGATGTTATGAGTCTTATTATTCCACCTTATTCGTAAAAGGGCTGGAAATTTCATTTGGATGGTAGCCCCTTCAGCCCTCAGCTCTGGTATGTATTTTCCTAGGGCCCATTGTCTGTCAGCTGTTGCCTTTGAGATGTCATAACAAATGTTATAATTATATCCGTCTTTTGTAAGAGTGACGGAATTCAGCGCCTTGCTCAAAATAATGTTTTACAGAATAGGATTTGAAGTTAACAAGCATTCTACTGGGATTTTTTCTGTCATTATTCAGTCTAAAAGGGTCTCTATGAACCCTTTGAATATCTTCGTTCAGATTTTTTTCATCCATTTCAGGGATAAAGTCTCTTTGGTGATTTACTATTAAAGCTATTATGTTCTGCCCTGCTTGGCCTTCCGGTATATTTAACAGTCATAAGTTATTTCTCCTGGATTTATTTTCCAAAATCTCAACTTGGTCCCTAAGTTCTTTTTCTGATAGTGTTAACTTTTCATTATCGCTCTGACATAGCCTCACTTCTTCGCTGACACATTCCAAGACACTTTCACCCACCACGACTCTGTTCACTAGTGCATTGACCTTGGTTTCTAGGGCTTCGCAAGTGGCCTGAATTTTCTCTTGGTTTTTATCGAATTTTGCAAAACCTAGTTTCATCTCCTTCAAGAGGGAACCCACCAAGTCACCAATATCACCCTTCAAGGGGGTTTCTATGCCTTGCTGTGTATGATCCTTATGTTGTGGAGTCTCCTTGCCTTCAATAAGATTTTCATCATCATTATTCAGATATTTTGTCATTAGAACTTGAAACTTATTTGGGGACTCCATTATTAAAGATGACAAGGACATTATTAGTTGGTCTTGCTTAGTTCTGTTCTCTACTTTGAGAGGCCCGTCTCTTGGAGTTGGCTTCTCTTGAACTTTAAAAAAGGAGTGCAGTGATGGGGTCACTTTCAGGTTAGATCCCTTCTTCAGATGTTCTTTTTTGCCTTTTTAACGGCTCTAGTTGAGACCACCGCTGCTAATTCTCCTTTTATCTGCTGGACCCTTTGTCTCCTGTTGTTGTATTTGGTTAGGCCACTGCCCTGCGATATATACATCTCTTACTCTTGTTCCTGATGTTTTCCAGAAGCTTTATCTAACAGAGAGGTAGCGTCTTCCGGTGAGGAAGCCTTTTCCGAACAATAAGGTCTACTCTTTAACGTACATACACTTTCATTTGGGTCAATAGCAATAAGTTTAGTGTTTTCCCCCCTCAACAGGCAATGACGCTGATTCGTCTTGGATAGACACTTTTTGTGAAGAGGAACTCAATGAAACCCCTTGTAGTGAAGCTCCAGAAGATATATTTGGAAATAGAAAGAGCCTTTTTTTCCTCAATCTTTTTTCTTAATTGAATTTATATAGGCAATGGTTATTCCTTCATTATCAACAAATTGGAAGCTATTTTTAGAGTTCCATTCAGATTTTAATTTCCCTTTCAGAATCACATTCAAACATTCTCCCCATCACCACTGGGGGGGGTTCACATGACTAGAGACCGACCCTGACCCCCCTGAAAATTTCTGAGTAAAATAAGGGATTTAGAAGATGGCCCTCTGAAACTTACTCTGTTTGATGCCCCTCGAAGGTGTTGAAAAACTGCAGCCACCTCAGCCCAGAAGTCACCTTTTTTATTAAGTCTTGAAGCGCTGGATAGCCGCCTCCAAGCAAAACACACTTCGCGCTCGGGGCAGCCCAGCTGACTCTGCTTCCATACTGCCTCCATATTGACGCGTCTCGGCAGCACAGAGCAGAGCCGCTGCCCAGCTGATTCGGTAGAGCCTCCGCTAGTGCTTCCCACACCGCCGCTCCGCAGCTCCGTAAGCTCCGGGTAAGTGGAAAAGTTAGACCTGCAAAAGTTTCACAGAGTTTAGCGAGTGACAGACATTCACGCAATACGAATTGCATTTGCATTTACGAGCCGAATTCTGGTTTGTTTCCTCCCATGATTGCGGAGCTCGCGACCGTGGCGTTCAGCCGGCCGCCATGTTCTCCAACTGTCTCACTTTTATGTCTGCCTCAGGGCTATACTGAGAGCCCTAGTATATATAGTCAAGGTTTAAAAGCCTAATTGGACTTCCTCGAGCTTCCCCCAGGTAATGTATTGCTCCAATATGTAGATGACCTTCTCATCGCTTATGACACTGAAAAGGGTTGCAAAGACAGTACAGTTAAATTCATGTTGCATTTGGCACACCACAGACATAAAGTGTCCTTTTCCAAATTTCAATATTGTCAACAGGAGGTGACCTACTTTGGTCACCTACTGTCGAAGGAGGGTAAGAGATTGACTCCTAAGCGCATCAGTACCATTGTTAAAATGCCTATCCCTAAAACTCAGAGGGATGAGCGCGCTTTTATTGGCATTTCTTCCTATTGTCGCCAATGGATCTCTACTCGTTACTAACAAAATCCCTGCTTGCACTAACCACTAAAGATGTGCATGAACCCTTGCCTTGGATGCCTGAATGTCAGCAGTCTTTTGAGCAATTAAAAGTCGTGCTCTGCTGGGGCGCTAGGTGGCGCCAGACCAAGATGGCCGCACTGTTGTGAGGCTCCCGAGCGACCAAGCACGTTTGCCTATCCTGCAGTGATCCTGACCGCGAAAATCTACTCTGAACTTGCCCCTTCATCTGCACCTCACCGTGCTGCTCACGGCGATACCTTATCTGCCCCAAAAATCCTGACTCAGCGTGATCGGCGGCCGGAGACAATCTGAACGACCCGAGGAGCGATTGGCGGTGCACTTCTGGGCAGCCTTACATCGTCAGGAAAGTCCGGTGCTTTGCGGCCTGCTCGGCGCGGCCGAGTGAGCCGGGCCTGCTGTGCGGCACCAACCCACCGGAAGCTGAATTACACTTGCGCGCCCGGGGGGGCCTCCAGCCACTGCACAAGGTGAGAGCTGCCTGCTATCTGCGAACCTCCGCAGCCTCCTCTCCCCCCCCACCCCCGGCCGGCGCTTTCCCTGATTCTTGCTGGGCCCACCGGCTCGCCTGTGCTCTACCCCGCGGCCATCTCGGGCCGACTTCCTGGACTTCTGCGGGCCGTGTGTGTTGGCCTTCCTTCACTTCGTCCCTTCTGTCTCCCCCCCTGCAGCGGGGCCCGACTGGACATTTGCAGCTGCTGCCCGCCACCCACTGCTCTGAAGACGGCGCCCTCCCAGCCTCTCCTGTCCTTGAGGCTAGCGCTCCTCTGCCTGCGGTGCAGGGACCGCTTCTACAGTTCCAAGGTGCGGGGGGCAGCCTCCACGTTGGCTTGAACGCCTGCCCACCCTCCCTCTCAGACCACCTCTCCGGGGCCGGAGGGACCACCTTACAATCTGCCGACCATTCCTGCTGTGATTATGTGCTGCGGGGCCGTCTGTCACCGAGACGTGTAGACTCATCCACACCAGGTCGGTCCACCTGTGCTGGACAGTTCACTCTGCCCCTCCCCCCTCTCCATCTGTGGGAGACTGCATGCAATACTGGGCGCTTCCAATGAGCCCCTTCCCGGAGCAGGGGTACGGGCGCGGCCTACTGCGGTACTAGTGTTGACTGGGGTCACTGCGTGGGGCGCCGGTCCGCAGTGCTGCCGTTTCCCCTGAGCTAGCTCTCCACGCTGCCAGTCCTACCAGGAACCCCATATCATTCGGAGCCTCCTGCCACAGCACTCCTTTCACCAGTCTCCACTGCGTGGGCTCGGTCGTGTGCTCACCTTCTCCTTTGCAGGGCCCCTCCTGCGCTCTGGCGTCCATTTCCCCCACTGCATCGCGGACGCCCAGGAAAGACATGGGCCGTAACGATGCACGCCAGTCAAAAATACCCTTTGAATCAAAAAAACCCTCAAAAGCGGCGCCGGAACCTGACGGAGGTCCTCCTGCCCCGGCGCCTCCGGAGGAGGAGGACTGGAAAGCGCTACTGCTGGGGTTGAAAAAAAGCCTGTCCACAATTGACGCCAAAATAGACACCATCAATGTACGCATGGACAGCGTGGTTACTAAACTGGAGCAACATGACACCCGCATCAAGGAAACGGAGGACAGAATCTCTGTGCTTGAAGATGGAGCCACCTCAACGGTTAAACAAGTCACTCAAATGGACAGGTTGCTTAAACTTATCGCGGACAAGAACGAGGACTTGGAAGCGAGGTCTCGACTCAACAACGTCAGAATTTTAGGCCTTGCGGAGTCCACCAACACCGGTAAAATGGAGACCTTCGTAGAAAACCTCCTCACGGAATTGTTTGGGAAAGAATCCTTCTCCTCACACTTCATCATCAAGCGGGCCCATAGATCTCTGGCAGCACACCCGCCTCCTGGAGCCCAACCTCGCCCTATTATTGTGCGCTTCCTGAACTATAGAGACCGAGACGCGGTGTTACAACGGGCGAGAGAAATGGGAACTGTGAAATATTGCAACACTACCCTCTCCTTTTTCCCTGATTTCACCCCCTCCGTCCAGGAGGCTAGACGCAAATTTACAATGGTAAAAAAGAAACTTCAGGCGCAAGAGATCCCATATGCCATGCTATAACCTGCCAAGTTGAAAGTCACATTTCAGGGTAAGCATCACTTCTTTCTAAACCCGCAACAGGTTGAGGACTTCTTTAAACACTGCAGAAAGGAACAAAACAGTGACGAAGCAACTCGACGTAGATCTAGGTCGCAATCACCAATGTCGCAACAGGACTGAGTAACTACTTTGTGGTACTGTTCCCTTTTCATAGGGCACTCACTGCTCATTCCCGAACAAATGTCTGTTTCTTCCTATTATGTTTTAGGTACTTGATCAGCACAGGCCTATCGGTCCGTGATTTCCCTTCGTGCTCGGTCACCCACCTCCGTCCCACGGTAGGCGACTAGGGTTTTTCACCTGTTGTCTGTGGGTGTAAGTAGGGAGGTGGTTCGGCGGGTCTGGTGCCCCTAGTTCTGGTCCCCAAATGGGCGAGCCCCATAACACCCCTTCCCCTCTATGGGTAGGGATCTGTATCATGCCTTTTCTGGTTTTTAATTGGTTTAATTTCTGGGATGTTGGGTGGGGGTTGTATTCCCGGCCAGTTGGGGTTGCCGGTGTGGGTGGGACGGAAGCATGCTCCACTACCTATGACATAGTAATGCTCCCTATGTTGTCCCTGGGGGGAATCTGTGGGGGGTTTCTGCGGGGGGATTGTAACCTGTTAGACGTCAAATGTGCTATGTTTTTCAAATGTGTGATTACATGCTACAAGATTAACTCTGTGTCTGAATGGGTGACGTAGGTGATACGCTACCGTCACACCAATTTCAGTTGGTGTCGTGGAACATATGAGGGCTGAATAACCCTAGAAAAAAGAGGCAAATTTTAGGTTACCTCGATAGGCAGGGCATATCAATTGCGATGCTGCAAGAAACACATTTAATGCCGGATAGCTCGTCTCTCTTTGCGTCCAGGTGGGCCTCTTGTAAGGTTTTCTCCTCCTACTCCAACTACGCAAGAGGGGTTACGATCCTGGTTAGACGGGGTATGAAATTCGCCCCTGCCGGGACGGAGGTAGATCCCGGTGGCAGATACTGCTTGGTATGGGGTAAATTACACTCACATACTGTCCTTTTTGCATGCTACTATGGCCCCAACGTAGACGATACCTCTTCACTGCTCACGATGTGGGGTAAAATTCAAACTCTGGGCATAGGCCATGTAATACTGGGTATGGACTTCAACACTGCTGTGGCACCGAGAATTGACAGATCTCACCCCCAGCCTGCCCACTACTCCCAAACCCAACGCGCTCTATCCTCCGTTGTTGCTGAACACCACTACATTGATTCATGGCGGCACCTACACCCGTCCCTTAAACAGGGCACTCATCACTCTGCAGTGCATTCCACATGGGCACGTCTTGACTACGTGTTCCTATTGGCAGGCCTCACTTCCTGGTTAATCACAGCCCGACACCTCGCCAGGACTTTCTCTGATCATTCCCCGGTCCTAATCTCACTACGCATTCCCATTGAGACCTCCCCTTATTTGAGCTGGCGCCTCAACCCTTCCCATCTCACAGATTCTGCCTTCAAGGCGGACCTCGAACAAGACATCCAAGATTTTTTTGACAGAAACGTGGGGTCGGTGACGGACCTCTCTGTGGTATGGGAGGCCTTCAAGGTCACCGTTCGGGGATGGTGCATCTCTAAGGGGGGCGGAGTCCTTAAATCTCTGAGAGGAGATGTTCGTAAAATTGAGTCCGAACTTCGAGATCTGGAACGGATTAGTACTCGCGAGGCTCGCGACCATTCTTCCAACGCCCTCCTCCGGGAGAAGCTGAACGACTATGCGGAGGCGGCGGATAGGGAGTGTAAATTTCTCGGCAAACAGCACACTGCACGAGTTTTCGGTGAGGGAGATAGACCAGGCAAAGCCCTGGCCTCCGCTGTCCGGTCCCCTAGATACAATAATTTCGTTACCACCTTGCTTGATGAGCACCAAATCCCACAACGAGACCTTCCTGAACAACTTCGCATCCTTACAAATCACTACTCCACCCTCTACACCTCTCAAAGATCGGTATCTGTTAACCTGCATCATTATCTGGAAGACACAGCCATCGCGTGGCTGGGACCATCCCAACAGAAATTCCTCCACCACATCCTCGAGGTTGATGAAATAAAGGATGCCATCATGTCTATGAAATCGGGTAAATCACCGGGGTCTGACGGGCTGCCAATCGACTTTTACAAGGCATATATCCACATCCTTGCCCCAATACTACAACAAGTTTACTATTCTGCCCTCGAAGCGGGAACTCTTCCACCCTCGATGCGCGAGGCCCTTATTACGTCTCTCTTAAAACCGGGTAAAGCACCGGAACACTGCGACTCCTATAGACCCCTCTCTTTGCTCAATACTGATATCAAAATCCTAGCAAAGGTACTGGCATCCCGCCTTAACCTGTTGATGGAGCGCCTGGTCCTACCCGACCAGGTGGGTTTCGTCCCCAACAGGGCGACTTCACATAACTTACGCACCCTTCAGGCTGTATTACAAGACATTAACCCCAGTTGCGAGGCTGCCGCAGTGTTCCTCGACGCCACTAAAGCGTTCGATTCCCTTGAATGGGATTACCTGTTTGCCCTCCTCGAACGCATGGGGATCCCTTACAGCTTCCTTGACTGGATAAAGTTGCTGTACAGCAACCCACGTGCCTCTGTCCTACTCAATGGGGCCAGGTCGGCTCCCTTTGACATATATAGAGGCACCAGGCAGGGATGCCCCCTCTCCCCTGTCCTCTTTGCGATTGCCATCGAGCCGCTGGCGGCCAAACTTCGTCAGCATCACAACCACCGCTCCTTAATATACCCAGAACGTCAGCTTTTAATAGCTTTATACGCCGACGACATGACCCTATATGTAAATAAACCGCAAGAAAACCTCAACCCCCTTTTACGCGAAATCACCAAATTCGGCGCTATTTCGGGAATACAAATTAATTGGTCGAAATCGGCCTTATTCCCCTTAACAGATAAGACCGCGTACTTTCCCCTGGACTATCCCTTGATATGGGAAACTAAGGAAATAAAATATCTAGGAGTTGTGGTATCCCGGAATCGGGAGACCCTCATTAGGGCTAATTATGGCACCGTGCTTGACAAACTGACCGATACCATCACTAAGTGGATCCACCTCCCGCTTTCAATGGCAGGACGCGTCTCTCTTATAAAGATGGTGGTCCTCCCCAAATTGTTATACCTCTTTACTAACATACCATACAATCCGGGTTCCCACTTCTTCCGCGCCCTCAATTCCCAATTGTCGAGGCTTATTTGGGGTGGTAAACAGGCCAGGATCAGTCTAAGGACGCTCATGTTACCTTATCATCAAGGTGGGTTCGATGTTCCTAACTTCCAACGTTATTACGATTGTGCCCAGGGCCACTTTGTCGCGTACTGGTTACATCCTCCTCCCTTCATGGCCCATCTAGCGGTGGAGGACGGATATATGCGCCCTTTACAACCGTCGGGATATCTCTATACTACGCTGAGCGTTTCGGACCGTGACCCTACCACGGTTGACTGCACGGTGCAGGCATGGAGGCGATTAGCGGAACACATGGAGATCGAGTTTTTGTACTCCCCATGTATGCCTCTAGCACATGACCCTAGGTTACGAGTTACCTGTGAGGAGATTGGTCGTAAACTACTCACGAAGCTGGCGATCCACACGTGGGATGATCTATACCTCCAGGGGCAGTTCCGAACATCGGCGCAATTCTTCGGAGAGAACACCCCTTCTGTCATGGACACGTTCCTCTATGTCCGGCTGTGACAGAACGTTAAGGCAGTTACTCCAAACTTCCCCGACGAGCCGGACACCCTAGACCCCCTGCACTCGCTCTTGCAATCGGACAACCCCAGACATGTGGTGTCTATGCTGTACAAGCATGCCCAGCCTGCCCCGACGCCGCCTCCGCTCAAAGTCCGCAGTGCATGGGACGATGACCTTGGCTCCCCGCTGTCTGACGATCAATGGGAAGAATGCTGCTCGCACACGAATGCAGTAACCGGTAATACCCGGCTCCGGTTGATTCATTTCAAATTCTTGCACCGCACCTACTTCACTCCTTCCAAACTGTTCCGGCTTGGCCTCCGTGACACTGACCATTGCCTTAGATGTGGGGTGGAGGGTGCCGATTTCTTTCACGTGGCGTGGACATGCCCTTCCGTCGCGGCATATTGGCATGCCATTTTTAGAGCCCTTTCGGACATGGTTGGAGTTGACATTGATCCCTGCCCTACGACGGCCCTGTTAGGTCAATTGGTCCCGGCACTGAAATCACATAGAGAGTTTTTTGCACTGGGCCTCTTATTAGCCAAACGCCATGTAGCCTGTCGATGGGGTAGAGGACGTGCTCCTAAATTTAAGATCTGGCTTGACACTATGTCAACTTGGCAAGATCACCTCCACAATTATGCTGAACTCTTACCACACAAGTCACGTCCCAAAGATATCTGGGGTCCCCTCACTGCCTATCTCATCCGTCAACAGAGCGAGGAGCATTCTGACACTTGAGTCCATGCCCTACCTCTCTGTCCCCCCCTCTGCTCCCCTAGAGCCCTCTGAACCAGTAGGCGTCCTCCTCTCAATCCTAGCAGTTCCCGATGCCCGGCTTTAGGCTAGTCCGTGACGCGCACTTCATGCCTGACTACACACTCACGTCACGAACATGTTACATGTAGCACTACTTACACGACCTTTACACATTATTGACCTCCCAGGTTTGGTTTTGGTATCTCCCCCTCCTACCTCTCTCCGCCCCCCCTACCCCCCCTCTCCCCTCTTCCCTTTCTGCCCTTCCTTTCCCATGCCAGCCAGAAGTATTTAGTTGGTGTGGAACATACCACCCTTGATGGAGGTCGCTCCTCCCACTACTTAGTACTGTATTGTGGCTCCTCACCCTAAGATCCTCTGATCCACATACACTGTATGGTGGTATATCATGGGAAGGACTGTTACCAGTTGAGTTTAGGTTTCTAGGTTTGTTTTTTCACAAACAAATGGAAAAAGAAGCCTCAATTGCTCTTTGCTTGTATACAGTATGCTTCCGCCCTGTAGCTATACCATATGTACTACCTGACTATGCCACTTTTTATCGCGGCCGGCCCAGGGGGTTGTAGGCGGCATGCTGTGTTTAAGTACTACTGTCGTGCCCTTTTTAATTATGAGCCTACTCTGGACTCTATTCTGTGTAGCTGCCGGCCTGAAGTTGCAGGTTGTAGGCGTAAAGCTGTGTACTTCTTAACGCTCTTGTCACCAATAAAGGTTTAAAAAAAAAAAAAAGTTGTGCTCTGCTCTGCGTCTGTGCTTGGTAATCCTGACTATGCAAAGCCGTTCGTGCTGCACGCTTTCTGTTTTAACACAGGCCTTTGGAGGTAAGCAACGGCTGGGTGCTTATTTTTCTGCTCTTCTTGACCCTGTCGCAAGAGTCCTCCTGAGTTGTCTAAGAGCGGTCGCGGCAGTGGCCGTCGCCATAAGGCAATCGACTGGGCTCGTACGTGATACTGACCTCACAGTCATGGTCCCCCATGCTGTGGGTACCCTTTTGAATAAGACCAAGACACAGCACCTCACCAGTGCCCGTCTGACCGGTTATGAACTAACTCTCTTTGCACCACATGTCACAATTAAAAGATGTGCCACTTTGAACCCAGCCACATTGCTAGCCCTCCCTTCTGAGAGTGAGGAAATTGACATACATGATTGTATCTTCTGGACGGAGGAAGAGATGAAAGGACGGGTAGATCTGACTGATGTTCCCTTATCTGAACCCCAAGGGGTACTATGTGTCGATGGCTCTTGTTTTAAGTTACCAGCCGCATACGCAATCACAACACTGTACACAGCAGTTGAGACATCACGAGTGCCCTATCAGTCAGCCCAAGCTGCAGAGCTTGTTGCCCTTATTCAAACCTGTGAGTTGAGTGAGGAACTAGCTGTCAATATCTATAATGACAGTCAGTATGCCTTCGGAGTCACCCATAATTTTGGACGGCTCTGGGCAGATAGAGGGTTTCTCACTTCCAATGGGATGAAGATCCAGCATGGCCCTCTTATACATAGGCTTTTGTCGGCTTTGACACTCCCCGAAAAATTATCGATAGCAAAGTGCAGCACCCACAAGAAAATTACTGAGAAGATTACTGACGAACGCCTTTGCATACCAGACAGCCAAGGAGACAGCCCATACAAGGATGAAAAGGATGTTTGTAGCAGGTCCCGCTAGGTGGATGCCTACGGTCACCTTGTTTGAGGATATGCTGGAAAATGTCAAGGAGATACAGAGTGAGGCAACAATTGAGTATTTAGCAATATGGCAGGAAAGTGCAGCATGTTTGGATGAGGAGGGGTGTTGGACTGATAAGTCAGGTAAACAGAGATGGATGCTACCCGGTGCATATGTTCTTCCCATAGTCACCATGGCACACCGGACAGCTCATATCAGTGCTAAAGGCATTTGTAAGTTGTTAGACCCTGTATGGTAAAATAATAATATCCCAAAGACTGCGGCTCATTTGGTCAAATATTGTATGGTGTGTATGATGCGGGAGATTTTAACTTCCACATGGACGTGGGTGAGGATCCGGATGCGAACAAATTGTTCGATATTACGGCCCCCCTTGGCCTCGTCCCTTTTCTTTCCGGTCCCACTCACGACAAGGGACATACCTTGGATCAGGTCTTTTCCTCGGTCCCTCTAGCGGATATTGAGCTTCTCCCGGTGCTCTGGACCGACCATAGGTTGGCCAGGTTCTCTGTACTGGGCAGGGAGAAACTTTCCAGTAATGCCCCTAGACAGCATGGATCTGCCTCGAGGGCATTTCACCGGGTGACTCCTGAGTTGTTAGCTCAGGCCTCTATGGACCATCCGTGCCCCCTATCAGGCGACTTAGAGCAGGACGTAGAGTCCCTGCAGGTGTGGCTGATGGATAGGCTGAATGATCTAGCCCCTGTGATGGCTCCCCGGGCCACGGTAAAGCGGGTTTCTGCCTCGTGGTTCACTGAGGCATTGTATGCCACTCGCAGCCAGTGTAAGGTGGCTGAGAGGGCGTGGCACCTCCAGTATGATCTGGAGGCCAGACTTGCATATAAGACGGCGGTCAAAGCCTATCATCGCGACATCCTTCGTGAGAAAAGGGATTATCTTGCCCGGAGGATAGAGGCAGCTTCCAATTCATGCAAGGAGATTTTTACTGTGGTGAGGGAGTTTACGGCCCCTAGATCCAATCTGCCTCAAATTGCTCCATCTGAGTCGGGGGTCTGTGATTTGGCCAAGTTCTTTACGGACAAGATTAAATTGATCCAGGACTCCTTCCCAGAGAGGTTGGCTGAAGCGCTTTCCAGCACGGTGGTTGGATTAGCTCCTTTATCCACTCGGGATTCAGTTTTGGCGGAGTTTCCTCCCATCTCTAGCGCTATGTCTCTGGCACTTTTGGCCAATCTCAAATCGGGGTCGCCGTTAGACCCCTGTCCGGCCACATTCTTGGCCAAGATGGCGGCTGTGGTCAACCCATTGGTTAACCCACTTTTGAACCTGTCCTTGAGGGAGGGGAAGGTCCCGCAGTCCTGGAAACGGGCAATGGTGATCCCCCTCCTTAAAAAGCCTGGTCTAGACCCTGAGGTTTTGGCCAATTACAGGCCCATTTCCCTTCTTCCGGCGCTGGCTAAAATCAAGGAGAAGCATGTGCATGGCGTACTTTCGAGCTTCTTAGAATCCAATGACCTGCTGCACCCCACGCAATCTGGTTTCCGCCCTAATTTAAGTACGGAGACGGCACTCTTGGAGGTGTCAGAGGCCATTAGGGAGACGCTGGATTCAGGAGGCAAGGCCATGCTTGTCATGCTTGATCTGTCGGCGGCCTTCGACACCGTCCCCCATGAGGGTCTCCTCGCCAGACTTTATAACATCGGTCTGAGGGGGACGGTGTTCAACTGGTTTACATCTTTCCTTGAGGGTCGCCGACAAACGGTCTGGGCCTCCCCGAGCTCCGCTGAGATGCCGCCATTGGGAGTCGGAGTTCCACAGGGTTCTGTGTTGAGCCCGACTCTTTTTAACATCTTTATGACCCCTTTGGCGGCACTGGTGGAGTCCTTTGGGGCCCAGATCGTTTCCTACGCTGATGATACCCAGCTG
The DNA here is from genome assembly GCF_964261635.1 of Lissotriton helveticus. Lineage (NCBI taxonomy): Eukaryota > Metazoa > Chordata > Amphibia > Caudata > Salamandridae > Lissotriton > Lissotriton helveticus. Next base: position 599,797,933 of record NC_136059.1, read on the forward strand.
CTCTTCACGTGTAGGAAAGATCAGGTTTTTGACGGAGAGAGCATTCGGGGCTGTCTCGGGATGGTCTTCAATTGGTTTCAGCGGAACAGCCTCAAATGTAATTCCAATAAATCGGAGGTGCTGTTCTTTGGCTGTTCCTTAGATCCTGATTGGCAGGCTTGGTGGCCGGCGGATATGTTCCCCCCTGCACAGGCATCCCAGGTGGCAAAAAATCTGGGAGTCAAGATTGACAATGATCTGACGCTGAGATCCCAGATCCTTGGTTTGACGGGCCCTTGCTTCGGCATTCTTAAGATGCTCCGGAAGTTTTTGCCTCTGCTCACAGAAGAGCATAGAAAGATCACCGTGCAAGCCTTAATTGGCTCCAGATTGGACTATGCCAACGTCTTCTATCTGGGTCTTCCGGACTATCTTGTACAGCGGCTGCAGGTTGTGCAGAACTCTGCGGCTCGCGCTATCTTTGGCCTTCATAGGCGAGCCAGAGTGTCCGGTTTGGTGCAGTTGCTTCATTGGCTGCCCATCCGGAAGCGGATTATGTTCAAAGCGTTGACCCTGGCTCATAAAGCGCTTTTTGGCTTTGGAGCAAAGTACTTGCAGCGCAGGCTTGTCTTCTACCGCCCGGCCCGACCTTTGCGGTCTGAATCTTTGTTTTTGGCCGTGGTTCTCCGAGTGATGAAGGCCCGTATCGGGGGGCGCTCCTTCAGATTGAGGGCCCCACAGCACTGGAATAAATTGCCTCTGGCCTTACGCGGTACATCTAATCTTCTATTGTTCAGGAAGGGCCTTAAAACCTGGCTTTTTAACCTTTAGTGTGTCTTCTTTGTTCCCTGTTCATGAATGTTTTTTATGCTGTTATGTTTTTTTCTCTGAGCTGCCAGAATAAAGCGCCGGGACACTCTTCTTGAGTAGCCGTGCGCTATAGAAATTAAATTTAACATAACATCATGGAAAAGGTACCCTTACGCCACCTAGTAAATTTGCACCTCCCATTTTCCCTTTTGATGTCCTTCAGATAGATTGAATAGCGATGGATCGAGTCAACGATTTGAAATATGTAATATGTGTTAGTGGTTGTTTGTGCATTCAGTAAATGGGTTGAGGCCTATCCCACGAAAGAAAATACAGCCATAGCGACTGCAAAAGAAAACATTCATTATGGAGAAATAAAGAGCTATAAAAGATAAAACAGCAAATCGGTAAGTGGCAACCCACCTGGCTCAGAACAAACACCAATCAAGATGTACTTCACCTATAGAAACTTAACAGATATTCAAGTCAGCAATCAAAACAGCTAAAAGAAAATAATATTCAGACAGAATTCAAAATGCTAAATGTGCAAATGAAGATTTTTATAAAATCCTCATAAAATTTCATAAACCAAATTGCGTAGAAGGAACTCATCCCATTACTCAAGGATTCACGTTCAAACTGTCAAATCATTACACAACCAAAGTGGACACGTTGGACTCCTATTTGAAAATAAAAAGAAAACCACAAGCACTGACCTCTTTGTAAAAAAAAACTCCAAGAGTAGGCTAACTCAACCTTTGCCTTTCTTCCAACACATACCACAAAGTGAATTAATAGATCTGGTTAAAGCAAGTAGGATTGCCAGCAGCCCTTCTGATCATGTCCACCTCAAACCTTCAAGAAAATTCTTCTAACAGCTTCTGCTGCCATACCAGTAAGAAGCATCATCAATAACTCCTTAACTACAGGAATATTTCCAGAAGACCTAAAAAAGTCATACGTATGCCCATTACTAAAGAAATCAAATCTCGACCCGCTTAACCCCTATGTTGGAAGCCGGAGTCCCAGTCCCGCACTACTGTCACCAAGTGCGCAACCTGGGGTTCCCCACTCAACGTTAAGCCAAGTAAGGACACCGTTTGAGATAGCCCTGCTCACCCCTTAGTAGCTTCGGATGAGCAGCCAGGCCTATCTCCAAGTCACGAGTGTTCTGTATGTGCGGGCATGCCCACAGCGACCTCCTGGTGACACCACAAATGGACTCCACACAAGTTTGATGAAAAAAGAGTATAAACTTTATACACAAAGATATACGATCAGACCACACGATACATAAGCCAACATAGAATAAAGGGTAATATTCGTTCCGGCTGACTGGTAGGTTCAAATCCCAACCATTGCTTTCAAAATGCTATGCTGGTCACAATTAGGGGTGGGTGGAAGTCACGTAAGGGACTATCGCAGGCTATCGCGCATGCGAGGTTTGCAGATGAAGCCGCGATGGGCAAGGAATGCCGCAGCAGTAAGGTAAGTTTTATTTAACTTTAATTTTAGCTTTTACATATAATTTAATAAGGCGGGCGGGCGGGCAGCCAACTTCAGTTCCGCCCCCGAATGTGCGGAAATTTGCCCCGTTTTTCCACCTTCTTTGCGGAAGGGGGGGCAAATCTCCGCACATTCCGTGGGCGGAACGGAAATGTTCGCCCACCCCTAGTCGCAATGGACAAACAATAGTGCACTGCATAACGATACAATCCTGTGCTGGGCAAAGGAGAAATAATACAATGCGTAACGATACACCCCAGTACCTGCAATGGGAGAAATAATGCAATGCATACCGCTACATTCATGTACTGCACAGTGAAGGAATAATGCAATTCATCACACCCCAATCACCTACTTTGCAATTAAGAAATAATGTAATGTGGGCCGCTACTATCATGTACTTTGCAATTAAGGATAAATGCAATGCGTAACTACAATCATGTACTTTGCAAATGAAGAAATAATGCAATGCGGGCCGCGACATTCCTGTACTTGGCAAGGAAGAAATAATGCAATGCGTAGCGCTACAATTGTGTACTTCGTTAGGCAATAATAATGTCAGGCGTTCTAAGGCAGTCCGGAAGTTCGTAGCAGCAATATTGGCAATGTGCATTATGACAATCAGCCTCTTCGATAACAGTTGCCCCCACACAGTTCATCAATGACACAGAGTACAGCTTCTTACTCTGGCCCCTGTACTGCCACTGCTTTCATCAGTATGGACCCCACTCTGAGCCGAAGCAAAGGCTCACGTCATCAGAAAGACTGAGAGGCCGAGAGAGTGTCCCTCCTAGCCCGCACCCCGCCCTGGTAGTAATCCACGTTACCTGGGGGCGCGACCCCACTCTCCTCTCCTCCTTCCGTGAACTGGGCCTTCCATGCAGAACTCTCTCAACGGGCCTCAGCTGCTCGACCTGGCCGCTCAGCTCCTCCGGGGAGGCGGTCCGTGCCGCGACTGTTAGGAAGGCCTCAGGCGGCCGCTGGGCACACGTACCCCACTCCCCTGAGATTACTTTTACTCCGGGTGCACATTCACCACCGTACCCTCCGGGTCTCTTCTGGCACGAAGCACACACAACGCTGATGGGCCTCCACGTCGACTTTGAGTGCACGCTCACCAGGCACTCCTTCCTGCAGTCTCAGTTGGCGCCAAGACATGCTCACCGCGCTGCAGAGACAGTTCTCCAGTATTAGGGGTGTCTTTCATAGATTCACATGCCTGAATCATTCCCCGTCGTCGGAGTGGGAGTCCCACGGTATATAAAAAAGCAATAATATGCTATAAATACATAGTAAATACCAATAAAAAACAAACCAGGAAGTAAAGTAGCCAAAGCTACAGTAGAAAAAACTTCCACATTAGTGACTATCCCTGTCATTTTGTATAGCCCAAACTGCAGCCAATCAGGCGACAGCACCCACCAGAAGGTTCCCCCCAGAGGCTCATGCTGTCAGATTTTTTACCGCACGTCGTGTGCAGGGAGTCTCCCTGAGCTCTGCTCAGTTTCTTCATTTATTTTATATATATATATATTAAATGTTGTGATCTTTTTGCACATGAAGTCTATTTGTTGACCCTGTGTCACTGGTGGAAAGCTGAGACCGTTTCCATGGATCATTTTGTCTGCCTGTCGCTGACATGGTAGGATAAGAAGGGGATGTTCTTGTGATTGACTACCCCCCTTCTGATGTGGGAGGATTTTCAAGGTTTATATGGCGCCTTTATGTGCATTGATGTTTTTTTGGCTTTACTTCACCAGCTGAGGTTGCTTCTAAGGTAAGGGGTCTTTGACCTACTCCGAGTCTGCCTCCCACATCTGCGCCCACGAGATTTACTCTCAGGCGTTTAGACTCGTTCTGTGCACTTTTCTTCTGAGAACGTGCCAGCTTGTTGACTAGACGCTCTTGGTTCTACGACGGCAATCTCTGCCGTCACTGGTGCTCTACGGTGTCACAGGGCTACAGGATCCTGTTGACAGAGCCCTCTTATGCACTGGTTGTAAGTCGCAGGAAGCTGCGCAGCCGACAAAGAGCTTCGTCGACCAACAGCCTTTTAACAGAATGCAATTTTGCCTCGTCAATGGTCAGCCTCGCCGACGAGTTTTGCCGCGTCGACGACGAGCAACGTCGACGGTGATGGTGGCATCGTCGACGGGAAGCATCGTCCATGACTGGGGGGCTTCTTCGACGATGAGCCTCGTCGACGACGAGGGAGCTCCGTCGACGGCGAGCCTCGTTGACGGCGAGCCTCGTCAACGGTGAAGGGTGTCCCTTGTCGACGCTGAAGAGCAATCGTCGACGGTGAGGAGCCTCGTCGACGGTGAGGAGCCTCGTCGACGGAGGGGTGCCTCGTCGACGGTGAAGAACCTCGTCAACGGTGTGATGCCTCGTCGACGGTGGGGGTGCCTCGTCGACGGTGGGGTGCCTCGTCGACGGTAAAGAGCCTCGTCGACGGTGAGATGCCTCGTCGACGGTGAAGAGCCTCGTCGACGGTGAGGTGCCTCGTCGACGGTGCAGGGTGTCCCTCGTCGATGCTGAAGAGCAATCATCGACGGTGAGGAGCCTCGTCGATGGTGAGGTGCCTCGTCGACGGTGAAGAGTCTCGTCGGCGTTCGAGAGCCTATTCAGCTGACATAGTCAACTGACAGCTTTGGCGACGGTTGGCTCAATACCACTGGGCCACTGACAGTGGCCCTTCTGACATGTGATCCATCGGCAGTTGGCCATTGACAGTGGGCCTGGCATCTCTAGGCTGTCAACAGTGGGCCTATAAACAGTGCAGTTGGGGCCATTAACAGTGGGCACATCGGCAGTTGGCACGCAGGCTTTAGGTCCGTAAACAGTTGGCCCATTGACGACAGTTCCCCTTACTCACTAGCAGGCTCGTCGACGACTTTCTAAGTCGACAAACTACTCGATTCATCAATCATCCTCAAGGATGGTGAGTTTTATTGTGGAATGTTGGCCAAGTTAAGGATCAGTTTTCGTTGCCAACAAGAAGTACGTCTACGGAGGGCTTGTAGACTGACAACGTCAGCGGTCACCTCCACAGTAGTTTAAGTCTGCAACAGTTTTTCCTATGCGGACACTGAGGGTCACGTTTTTTTTTTTTTCTTTTTTTGACCTCTCTGATGCTGGACCCAGTCCATGGTCAGGTTAGTCGACGCTTGATCCAGTTGGGCTTATGTACAGTGTTCCTTTACCCTACTTATTAATCGTAGCCTCCTTTCAGCAAGATACGAGATCTTGCATGAATCTTTATTCTTCTATCCTCCGGCGGATGTTGACGGATTTACCCTCCTCATGTAAGGAACGGTGACGCGCTTTCGTCAAGCCCTTGTCACCAGGATAGAGGCGGAAGGTTTCTTTCTCTTTCAATATTGTATTGACAGAGATTTTGAGCTCTGCTTAAGCCAAAAGATCGGCGCTGGTGACTCTCTGGCAATCTTTTAGCTCTCTGGACAGGATCAATTTTAACATAGGGGCACAGATTGTGCATAGCCTTGAATACCCCTACACTGGCGCTTCTACAATTTTTAACAAAAAGATGTAAAAAAGATAATCATCAACAAAACACCGTGCAGTGTACATTACATCTCCAAGTTTTGCAGTATTGTGTTGCGGAGTTAGGGTTAGAAGAACCCTTAGTTCCTCGCCCACAAGTCCATACTGAGATAATGGCTGTACCTTTTTATAGTTATTACTTCGGGGCCATCATATTGACCAGACAATACCGCGCCTTCGATTCTCCACAGTACGGGGATCAACTCTTTGGGGTGCCCGAGGACAGTTTTCACATTTTAATCCAAGAGGTTCCACCCAGTATCTGGTATGCAACTGTATGATTCGACTCTAAATCGTATACAGGAAGTCATTTTTCCAGGAAACTACGACTTACTTTAAAGCCCATCATGACTCCATTCCAAGTGGGATAAGGGTGGCATACCTCTGGGATTTTATTTGGTCACCAATGCGATTATCTATGGGAAATTCTAATTGTGATGTCAAAAGAGCATGCTCTAGAATTGGGCAATTTCCTGTCTGCTACGCCTTCATGGTGACCGCATTCACCTCATCTGCGCGGGTCATTCACATATTGACTTATGGATACATCAGGGACCGTCGGAGTGGTTCTGAATCTAATAAGGAGTTAGGTTTTTTTCCTCTCAGATCCTCATCAACTAGCTGGTCAGATATGTAGCGCCGGATTTTTGTCATCTCTGCGCAAACATTTTTCAAAGGTTGTACCTCAAGAAGGTTTTTCAAATGTTACTGCCAGAGGACCTGACATGTGCACTCGACCTCCAGAGTGTCAAGGTTCAGGTGACAATGCTTCCACAGCACGGGACGTGGCTGATCTATACTCTAAGTTATATCCATTTTCTATCACAGGCCTATCTTGTCAGGACTCTCGGTCCACTCCACGTGATTCTTATGTAGATTCTGGCAGCCTATCTGTGTCTGCAATACATACGCATTCATCATTTCTGAGACAGGTTTATTTAAGGAGGATCACTCTTCTTAATAAGCAATCCAGTACATCCAGACTTTGCAGTCACTGTTTCAATGCCTGGTTTTTATCAATATACCATGTCAAGTCCTAATTATTCCTTGTTACGACACAGGATTTTCTAGGAACAACAGTCAATGCAAATTCAGCAAGGGTGTTTGTCTCTTGCGAATGAGAAGCCTGCAGCTCTTTCTTGCTGTTTCTTTTACGTACATTAGTCTATTTCATTACATTCTCCAAATTTCAGCTGGCCATGACCTCCACCTGCTTCCTGTGGGTGTCCTTCTGCACAGGATAAAGCTGCTAAAGCAACTGCATAAACAGTGGTTTCACGTCTCCGATTCATTTGAAGATCTCATTACAATCACTCCTCGATGCGAGAGGTTTTTTCTTGGGTGAATCCAAGACAGAAATTTGTACACAAGGTGTGTTTTTTCCCTCACAAAGGTATCAAATTGCACAATCACCATGGACGCATCCCTCAGGAATTGGGGAGCGTTATTTAGGGGCTGAAGGTCTTCGGGAAATGGAGCCCTCATATGGGGCTTGGTACATCATCCTGCTGATCGAAGAGCCATCTTCCTTGCCCTCCAATTTTGTTACACATTAATTTCGAGGAAACAACTGTATTGTGGCACATAGACAATACAACTGTTGTACTCTATGTCACTAAACACAAAGGGCTAGATCAGCTTTGTTGCCTCAGGAAGCCGGTGATCTATGTGCATGAGTGATACAACGCACACAACTTTCTGGCGATTCCACGTTCCTGGTACAAGAAACAGTCTGGCAGGCACTCTCAGCAGGACGACAATTTCCACTCTCGAGTGAGTTTTCTTCTACGGAATGTGGATTCAAATTTAGGCAAAGGGGTGCATCCAGATCTGGTCTTTTCGCGACCAAGAAGAACAGCACATACTGGTGCTTTTCAAGTTGGCATCCCCACAAGAATTTACAGGGAAATGCGTTTGTCGTCCAACTGATTTCAATCTGATTCCATTTTCCACCGATACCTTTGGGTCTCAAAGTTCTCCGGAAGAAGAAGATAGAGTGGTGTCGAGGGTTCCTCTTTACCCCTCATGGCTTCGCCAAGACTGGTTTACTGAGTTTCTCTTTTTTCCAGTCGGAGTACGATTCAATTCGGACGTGTCCACCTCCGGATCTATTTTCTTCCAGAGCGGCCAGGTTTATCACTCGGAACAGCCATCTTTGAGGTCAGTGGCCTGCCCCTGATTGCCTTTGGTTCGCCTATCTAAACATCCCTGCGGTTTGCAAGGGAGTGTTAGCCATAACAGGGACAAGGTCTCAGATGCAAATGTTTTTGCGGTATCTGATATTGTTCGGCTAGAATTCATCCTTTTACTCTTAAAATAGAAAGGATCTTCCAGTTTGTTTTCATTTAGCTGGCAAGTTCAGGATTGCCACATACAACTCTGCTAGTTCCTTAACTGGCAGCAGCTCCAGATGCCGACGAGATGGGATCACATCTTTTTATTCCTCATAAAATATAAATCAATCCTTCAAAGGAATTTTCAGATTGTTTTTTCTCCGCCAGTTCGTCCATTACCATCGAGACATCTCAGTGTGGTAATAGGGCAGTTCATGTGCTATCCTTTAAACCTTTCCTCAGTGATGATCTACGATGACTTAGAAAGGTGTCATTTTCTTTTTATTGGCTTTGACAGTCCTCTATTAGAGTCAGTTAGGTTCAGGTCTTATCGATTCTTTAGCCTTTTCATACAGTTCACTATAACTCTATGGTGGTTCGAGTTACTCTGGAATTCATACTTAACGTACCTCCGGCATTTCTTTCGGATCGAGCCTGTACATTCAAATGCATCTTTGCCTCCACCACTATCAACAACATGGTTTTTTTTCCATACACTTGATAATAGGAAAGGTTTCAAATGTTCTGTTTACAAGGGATAGTTCGGTTGTCGCAGATCTGATCAATTTATTAACTAGGGTACGATTAGTTAAAACCCAACAGGGTCTGGGCTAACAATTGCATTATTGATCTTTGCTCCGATCGATATTTTGCAATGCACAAATTGAACAGCTTTGCTAGCAGCCCCTAGAGCGCACTCTACCAGGGCAATGTCTTCCTCAACTGCTCTGTTTGCTGGAGTTCTTCTCCAGCACATCGGCAGAGCGGCAACCTAGGTTAGCAGCCTTGCTTTCACCAATCACTACTGTTTGCTGCAGCCAGTAAGACCGATGTTTCCATGTGTCCAGCAGTTCTAGGAAATCTTTTCAGCTAAGGTGAGCCTCTGTTCCCACCTCCTTTTTTCCTGTAGTCAGACGCTTCTGATACCGTTTTCAGAGTGTACATTCTTCACTAGATGCATTTTATCATGCTTTAGGCTATGCTAATGCATTTTATATATATTTCATTATAATGTGCACAGTTTGACAAGCTGGGTTACTATGGCGTCTGCCTAGCAAGGATATTTACTGCTATCTACTCTGATTCAGGCATGTGAATCTATGAAAGACACCCCTAATACTGGAGAAGAACAATAGTTACTTACCTGTAATCTGTGGTTCTCCAGTATTGGTGTCTTTCATAGATTCACATGCACCCGCCCACCTCCCCTTCAGAGGCTCTTACAAACTTTGGTTTACTATCACTCCGTGCGACAAAATCTGACAGCATGAGCCTCTGGGGGGAACCTTCTGGTGGGTGCTGTCGCCTGATTGGCTGCAGTTTGGGCTATACAAAATGACAGGGATAGTCACTAATGTGGAAGTTTTTTCTACTGTAGCTTTGGCTACTTTACTTCCTGGTTTGTTTTTTATTGGTATTTACTATGTATTTATAGCATATTATTGCTTTTTTATATACCGTGGGACTCCCACTCCGACGACGGGGAATGATTCAGGCATGTGAATCTATGAAAGACACCAATACTGGAGAACCACAGATTACAGGTAAGTAACTATTGTTCTTCTTTCTGGTGCACAAGATGATCAGCCGATCACCTCCACAGTCCCAGGTTGCGCCAAAGCACGCACACTGCTTCTCTGAGACTTACTCCAACTTCGGTGCCCCAATATCCAGGCGCTCTTCACCAACACCTTCGGCCGCACCACAACACGCTCACCGTGTCCAAGCCTCACTTCTCCTCTGGTGCACTCAATGACCAGGCGCTTCTCACCAATGCCTTCGATGCACTCCGACACTGACCCTGCGCATCCGAGACTCACTCCACTTCGGATGCACACGTTGGTCGAGCGCTCCTCACCAATGCTTCCCGTGCATCATGACACGCAGCGTGCGCGTCCGAGACTCACTCCACCTCCGGTGCACACGCCGACCAGGCGCTCCTCACCATTGCCTGCGGTACACCACGACACACACTCTGCGCGTCAGAGTCTCACTTCAGCTTTGGTGCACACGCTGACCAAGAGCTCTTCACTAAAGCCTGCGGTGCACCACGACACGCACCCAGCACGTCCGAGTCTCACACCTCCTTCGTGTGTCCAAGATCACAGGACATACCTTAGAGGGTCTCAAGCTGCCACAACATACGCCCACCGCGTCGCTTGAAACTTCTCCCGAAACTTTTATGTTCCTGTGTTTCCAAACAGGGAGCCAGCTCACCTCAGGCCCTTGGGGTTACAAGACACAGCTCAAAGCACAGTCTTTGTCAAGCAGGGGGACCCAGTGCCTCCAAGCACAGTCCCAACAGCCTCTTCCTTGGTTAGAACAGCAAATTGCAGACCAGCCCCAGATCACGAAGCAAGGGTTGGTCTTTCCCCAGCAGTCTCTTCAGTTGCTCCTTCCACAGCAGAGGTTCCTCTTGACCACGAAATGGATCCAAGTCTTTTCGGTCTCAATCCATTTCTGTTTCATTCCAACGTTCAGGGGTTTCAGCTCTCATAGTTATACCCCTTAATGTCTTTGAAGTTTGTTGTGCTCAGGGGTCCCTGACACCCTAAATCAGTTCTGGGTGTTTCCCTCCCAGAGTCACCTTTCTCCCTTTGATACTCGGGGTCTGGATCCTCAAGGATCCAGACCCAGGGAGATTGACCAGGAGATTGGTAAATTGGTTTATAGCCCCAGCCCAGACCTTTTCACCTCCTGGGCTTCTCCTCCCCCTACTCTCCAGATGCAGGGCAGCCTGGTGCCATCTCAACCCCTCCCTGGGTCAAGACCTCTCCCAGCTCCTCTCACCTCTAAGATCCATACAGTCAATCCACATTCAGCAGAGACACACAGAAATGCTTAAAGCTAAAAACTCAGCCACTTTCTAAAAGAGTGGTTTCTGAACACACAGTGACAAAACCACTTTCATAGAAAGATGTGTTATGACATTGTGAGTTCATACATACTAAACTTCACCTCTCCATTATAAACGTACAGAAAACTAGGCTGCCAAAACACAATACCCAGCCTCCCCCATTCTGTCCTATGGACAGGATGGCCTTTCAGCAGTGAAAAAACAAAATGGAGTGTTTTTCACTGTCAGGACATAACACACACTTTAGTATATGTCCTGCCGTTTACTTACACTGCACCCTGCCCAGGGGGTACCTGGGACCTACCACAGGGGTGCCCAATGTGTATGAAAAAGGGAAAGTAAGGCCTGACAAGTGGTTGCACTTGTCGGTACTTTGACACTAATCAGCAGGGGCAAAGTACCCAAAGCATATAAATTGGCAACTCAATGCCAAGAAAACAGTCTAGGGGGAAAGCAAAAAGTTTAAGGAACTTTAGCCAAAAAGGCCAAGTCCTACACCACAACTACAGATCAATCCCAAATGGACTTTTCCAGGGCAAAATGATAGAAAGAGCAGCATTCACCCAATGTCACAATTCATTGAAGACATCTCCATACTTTCAGACTTCCAAACAGGATTCTGTCCAGAAAGAGACACATAATCTGCCCTCATTACTATCTGGGATGATCTTAAGAACACAGGAGACCGGAACGGGGTTGCTGCACTACTACTCTCGGACCTCTCAGCTGCATTTGACACAGTTGACCATGACACTCTAATACAAGGACTCTACGAAGCTGGCATAGAGGGGACTGCTCTCGACTGGATCACATTGCATCTTCAATACAGAACAAATGTCATTGATACCCCATCTTTCTCATCCTAACCGTACTTATCAAAAACATGGGTCCCACAAGGATCTATCATCTCACCAATGCTTTTTAACATCTACATTAAGTCATTACCGGCACTGATCAATGAATTTCACATTACATGCTGTAACTATGCAGGTGACACACAAATACTGCTTAAACTGGAAAGCCCCAGAGCGCCATCTCAAATTGAATGCTTCCAAAAAGGAAATATTCACATGTGGCGATTGGAAAAGGTATTACCCACTCGCCGCCTGGCCTGACAATCTGGAAACACCGGCTAAAGTATCCAAGGAAGTAAGAAACCATGGTCTCCAAGCTATCAATGAATGTGCAAGTGGACAAAAAATAAAGATCAAGCTTCATTACTATAAAAACTGTACGATGCATCTTCCCTCACCTGGGATTTCAACACAAGATCCAGGCTACTATCTGTTTTGTACTGTCCAAACACGATTACGCCAATGGCTTCTACCACAGATCATCTTTATTACTACAATGAATTCAGAACTCTGCTGCCAGACTACTCCTAAAATGTAAAGCCACAATCCCACTTCTCCCCTGCCTTGAAAGCCCTACATTGGTTTCCGGTTGCCAGAAGATCCACATTAAAGGAGCTTTATATCACTCAAAAAGAGCAATACATGGAGGAGAGCCGCTGTTCATCAGGAGAAAAATCACCAAATACATTCAACAAAGGAGCCTCCACTCTAGATTAGCACCTCACCTCAAAATCCCACCATACAAGAAAAAACCCCAAAGATGACACATCCTTCTCTGTTCAAGTAGCCAAACTATGAAACTCAATACTCCTAAACATAAGATGCACAAATAACTATCTTGTCTTCAGAAGACTACTTGTTGGCTCTTCCCTACATAACCACCATACTCAAACATAAATGTACAGCAGATCTCTGTGTATTTAAGCATTTAATTTGATTATATGTACATATCTAGATATGCATAAATTGCATACATGTGTATAGTAATATGTTTATAAATATATAGATAGTCGTTAGGTCTGCTTAACAAATGTGCATAATACTTATGGTTGTATTATTCTAAGCTTAACATGTATGCAGGTCACTGCATAGTTTTCAAATACGTTGTTTGATTAGATGCTTATGGTTCCCCATTTATTTAGCTATCACAATGTGTAATTATTTCCATAACTATTTATCTACAATTGCTTCACTATTGAACTATTTACAGAAAAAAAACATTGTTTTTAAATAAACACAAATTAGCTTAGAGTACAGCAACACTTGAAAGTCTTAGTTTATTAAATACAGCTTAACTATTGATATTATACCTTCTTTTTACATATATAGCGTCCATGTACTGATGTAGCTATATAGTTCTTACTTGACTCCTAGAGTTAAAAAAAGAAAATTCCGCCTCTCCAATACACTACCCTGTATCTCACCGTATTACTCTCTCAATATATCCTCTAACTCCACTCTCTGACTCGTCCCAAACCTCATTCTACTGCTTTGATCCCCAAAATAACCCTTTCTAGACTCTTCCCTCCTCTATCCCTCCTTGCTTTATCTCAAACCTCTTTTTACAGTTCAATTCATTAAGTCTTTATTGTGATTATTCATCATAAAAGACATAGCATCCAAATAAAATGAGAATCCTTCACATAAAATACACCACGGTTATCAAAAATATAACATTTGATTCCACGACATCATAGGTTAATACATGAATAAATATACAAGAGCATATTAAAAAGTTTTATCTCTTTTTTTTTTTTTTTAAGTATTAAATATATGAACAAGCAGACAGACTTAATTCAACATCAGTTAATTTTACCAGTGGGCGAGTCGTCTTAAAAACCATACCTTGGGTCAACAATATCCAACTCGAGCCCCTCTATGAAATCGTCCCATTTTAGTCTTTATACAACTGCTATGCTGCCCCCATTTTTATTACGTATAGCCCATGCGCAGCCTAGAAACTTAGACACACCAATTACAATGAGATTTGAAGTATCTGTTTTTAAAATTCTCCTGGCAACATGCGCCGATCTAGAGTTCATACGAGAGCATACTGGCTTGAGCCAGTTTCTCCTTGGCTGTTGGTAGGCTGGGCATACAAATAAAAAATGCTCTATAGTCTCGCTATGATCTTGACAAAAAACACACTTGTCATTACTAGCAGGGCCCCATTTGCTTGTAAAACATCGTAAAGGAAGCGTACCAATTCTGAACTGATGGTAAAGCTTACGGTCATGAGGCTTAGTGATAAGGCCCCAATAACTTTCCAAAATGCCTTCATCCTTGATGTCTAAGAAGGCCCTCGATAATGAATGACTTATGTGGGAAGAGAATCTCTTGAGTTTAACCAACTCCTAATATGCTGCTTTGTAGATCTTCTTTGGTGGAAAATCCGCAGCCTCTGGGTGTTCCTATAGGTTACTCATCCCCATTTCTGTCAGCATAGTTTTAATTGAGGACAGCCATAGGATCTTTAAAGCTCCACTCATCCTCCTCACTTCCAGTAAGGCCTTAGCATACAAGGAGAGTTCCGGAGTAATCCAGAGGCGCCTCCAGAATGCCAATGGTCTGTAACAAGCTACATCTTTAAAAGCATGACAGCCCAAATCAAGAAGCAACGGTAATTAGGTGACGATTCTGGTAGACCAACTATAGATCTCATAAACCTATGGTGGGCTATGGAAAGTGGAGATAGATTACAAAACCCCAAATTTCAGCTCCGTATAGAATAGCTGGGTAATTTTGGTTGTATATATCTTTATAATAGGTGCGATAGGTTTGGGACAACCTGTGTTCCTTAATCAGGGCACCAACCAACTGAGCATGCTTTAGAGCCAGTATTTCGACTTGGGGCTTCCAGCTTATTTTATCATTAAATGTGACGCCCAAATAGGTGAACACATCCGTTTGCTCCAATAGAACTCCGCCCATATAAACATTAGCTTTAATGGGCTTAAGGAGCACCATAAACTTTGTCTTCCCCCACATTGACCACTAGCTCATGTTTGTGGCAAAACACATCAAAATGAGACAGTGCCGCCTGCAGCCCCTGTCTCGTTTTAGAAATCAGCAGGGTATCGTCCGCGAACATGAGCAGTGGTACTTTCATGCCAGCTAACATTGGCGCATCAGTTGGGTGAATAACAAAGTATTGAACTACCCCATTTATAAATAAAGAAAACAGGGTAGGGGGCAGCACACACCCCTGTCGAACCCCTTTTGCGACCCTAAACCTGTTTGTGGTCTCACCCGGTTTGCCCCAACGAACCTGCACATAAGTACGTTCGTGAAACTTAACCAAAATTGCAACCAAACATGGGGGCATCCCCATTACCAGTAATACATTCCACAGTTTCTTCCGAGGAACAATATCAAAGGCGGATTTTAGGTCCACGAAGGCTGCAAAGAGCAAACACCCACCTAAGACCACCTCCTTCCAATATATTAAAACAAAACTAAAGGCCTGATCAAGAGTGCCTGTATGTGACCGAAATCCTCCCTGTAAGGGGGTTAAGATGTTATGTTTCGGTCATCCATCCCTGAATCCGCCCAAGCACTAATCTGGCTATGATCTTCTGAACAGCGTCAATAAGGCTAATGGGCCGGTAGTTCGCTGGTTCAGAGCGATCCCCCTTCTTGTAGATTGGCAAGATCTCTGCCCCAAACCAAGATTCCGGGAGCAGGGCCCCACTTACTATGGCATTTGCTAACAAATTAATGTATGGGACCCATAGATCTTCATCTTGTCTGAACAAGTCTGCAGGAATGCAGTCGGGCCCCGGGGCCCTGCCACTCAGAACTAACTTTTAGCACAGACTCTACCTCTCTACATGTAAAATTCAATGGTTCGTTATATAAAATAGGGTGGGCTATCTCCTTACTACTGTGTGATAACTTAAACTGAACTTTAAATTACGTCACCCATAGTTCTGGGACCACATGGTTGCTTGGAAACTGTTGCTGCGGACTATTACCCCACTTAACTAAATGCCAAAAATGGGTCATGTTCCTCCCATCACATGCCTGTAACAGGTCCTTCCATCTTTCCTCATCCCACTCTCTCTTAGCTCTGCTCTGTGTGGCTTTATAATTTACTCTGGCCTGCTTGATATCACCCTGTGATCGTGATCTAATAGCTTCCACAAGGACTTTATAGGCCTTCCTGCACATGGATTTATACCATGAGCTAGGCTTCGGGGGTCTATTCTTTTTACGGGAGCTTTCTTTAATAAAGAACTTTTTCAGTCCCTTGAAGAGGTTGTCATGAACACCGGGTAGGATGTCGATTAGCGCCTCCTGGGACTCACAGTCGGTAAGCTTAGACAAAGAGCCCGAGATCAAGTCCCTCATCTGCAGTACCTCACTCTCATTTTTTACTATCTTTGACCACCGGACCCGTCTTAGATCATTGGGGACCCGTCTTAGATCTTTTTACTTTTCAGATCTCCCAAACAAGCCTTTCTAACCCCTTCCTTCATTCATCCATCCTAGACTCATCCGATACCTCATCATCTTTCTCCCTAATCCACTTCTAGAGACTCTTTCCCTCCTCCATCTCTCCTTTACTCATCCCAAACCTCCTCCAATAGTTATGATCTCCAAACAGACTTTCGAGACCCTTCCCTCTTCTATCCCTCCATTATCCTTTTCAATCCAACTAACAGACTCACATGTCTACCGCTTAAATTAATTCATATTTCCCTATACTAATTCACCACTAATCTTTTTGGGTTCTAGAGTAGTGTGCTACTTTCCGAAAAGTGCTTTGACGCCTCGTTAGGGGTAGTAAGCTCTATATAAATGCAATTACAATAAATGTCCCAGATTCTCAGCCAGGGGCGTAACACAGGCCCCTGCAGCCCCTACATTGCGGGGGGGCCCCTGCGCTCCAGGGGCCCCGGCCCCCTCACAATGCATCGTGGATGTTAATGGTGCGCTGTGCGCACTGCACTCCCGGCTGGCTTCTTTAATAAATTAAATGGTGGTGGTGCGCAAGACATGCATGCCTGGGCCCGCACTGAGGCTCTGAACTGATTGTTGCACTGGCCCTGGTCGGGCCCCTGAGGCACTTATAAATGGTGCGCGGGCCCCGGCCAGGGCCCCTGAGGCTCTTGCAAATGGTGCGGGGGGCCCCTGAGACTCTTGCAAATGGTGAGGAAAGAAACTCTGCATAATCCATTTTACATCCAGCAATGCTGGAAATAAGTTTGTACAACTAGTGCACTTCGATGTGTTTGGCCCATTATTATTGGCATTCAATTAGCAAATGTAAAAATACATTTTCACTGTTATCTCCCAATATTCTCGAAGACGTTTGCCCCGCCAGAGATTAGAGAAAAACTGCTTTTTTGAAGTGTGTTTCAGAATTATCGCTGTATCTGCCAAGATCAGGGGGTGGTGCGTCAGGCAGAATGCCTTGGGTTGTAGAGGGCATTGTGTGAGTGTCAAGTGAGTGTACTTTGGTGCTGACATAACTCACCGCCAGCACACAGCATTCCCACTGTAAAGCCCATCGGGTTCTCACGGCTTCTTACAGCCACTGTGCACTCTGAGTTCCACCTCGTACTACGATTTCTGGGGCTGCTTGGTCGTGGGGAATATATATTTTCTGCTGCACATCACAATGGATGTCTCTCCCCATTGTATCTTCCTGACTCACAAAGTTGGTAATGTTTGTTGTTGGAATGGCACACCAGAAAAAACATTCTACAACAACCCGGATGGCAGGGGGCCATCAACACGTTCGCAGTTGCAAAATCACCAGAAGTGGCACAAACTGATGGAAAGTGTTGAGTTCTTTAAACTTGACTAAAACACAAGTAGTACCTTTGGGTCAAGGAGGCTTCCCATGTGTGATAGATACTTGGACATTCCCACGCTACCACCTATGGTTTTTGACACGAAGCCCTACCTTTTAGCATTTGTAATCATGGCTTTGCACCCAAAAACTCCACCTCATTGACATAGGTACAGAATAGGAGAAAAAAAATTCTCTCCAAAGTTTGCATGTGTACTGCACTGTACAGCACACATACAAGATGGAACACGTTTAAAAGTATGTCCGACTACATTATTTTGTATTAGAAAAGTACTCTTCTAGTAAACAAACCTTTGTTAGACATCCTCTGCACACTGTGGGGCAAATATGCGAGCAGGTGCTAGGCAGCCTGAGTGTGCGCCTGCGCTTGAGAACAGAGCACTAGCCCCAGATCTTTATAGATGGGGTGGGCTGACACTACCTGTCACAAATCACAGCGCTGTCGCACCGACCGGAGCACTAAATTGCATCAGATATCAGTAAGTCTGCCCACGGGCGTAACACAGGCCTCCGCAGCCCCCGCGTTGCGGGTGGGCCCCCTCGCTCCAGGGTCACCCTTTGCTGTCGCACAACCAGCAAGCACTACACACATCCTTCTGGGATGTGATAGGTTATGTTATGTAACTTGTGTTACGTTGCACCTCGTCCCGGCCTCATCATAAATTAAATGATGTGCTGCGCGCAGATATATCCGCGTCTGGGCGGTCTTCACCATTAGAGTGGGGCATGTGACCATGGTCATGCGCATTGCGCAATTAACATTGCGCGTGAGGTGAGGCATCCCTGGCCCGAGGCGGCTAAAAGGGACTTCCGCCGCCCGCTGGTGCCTACCACTGAAGCTGCAGCAAGCCAGGCTTCAGGTGAGTCTGTTGAGGGACCGAGGCCGAGGAGTCACTTAGAGGGTGGGGTGGGCTGAGCAGCATACAGCCACATTCATGATGAGGCAGGGGTGCCAGGTGCTGACTAACCCTGCAGCGTTTCACAGGATCATGATTGATTAATTAATTAATTTATTTATTTATGCGTTTTTATATAGCGCAAACTTTACCCGAAGATGTCAGAGCGCTTCACAATAGGAACAGAACTGATACATGAGAACATTACAAGTGAACAAATTACAAAAGCAAACGTTACATTACATAAGGCAAAAGTGACAATCGTGAGCAAACAAAATACAAGAGGTAGCAAACGGTGCATTACAGGAGGAAAAAGTGACATGTGTGAAGGTTACAAAAGACTACAAAGTACAATTAGAGGTATAATACTGCAATAAATGGAGGACACTTAAATGCAAGAACAAACGTTACGTAGGCAATGGTGGCACTTGTGCAAGTATCGAAAGCAAACAAAATGTAGGAGGTAGCAAACAGTGTGTTACAAGAGAAAAGTGACGTGTGCATGTTACAAAAGAGTACCAAAAACAGGTAAAAGGGTAATACTGCAATAAATGGCAGACTCTCAAACAACAAAAACACACTGGGAAGGCACTTCCATAGTCATGGAGAATAGAAATTTTCTATGATAAAAGGTCTTCCTTCAGATAATAGAGAGGGCATGAATTAAATTTGGAAGTGTCTTTGAAGGAGGAGAACTTTGAGGTCAGTTTTGAAGACCTGGGAGGAGGAGGTGGTCCGGAGCTGAGGCGGAAGTGAGTTCCACATTCTCCATGCGTTGCCTGAAAAGGATTGGGCCATCGATCTTTCCTTCTTGAAAATGGGAGGTTCAAACAGTAGATTTTCCGCATTTCATGATGGTCTAGATCCTCCAGAGAGTTTCAGTTTATTCGCCAGGTAGCGAGGAGAGGAGGAGTGCAAGGCTTTGTGGGTGATGCAGGCAGTCTTGTAGATAGATCTTGCCTCGATGGGAAGCCAGTGGAGGGTGGATAACATGGGCGTGATGTGGTCGCTTCTTTTGGCCCCATAAATGAAACGAGCTGCTGAATGGAGAACAGACTTAAGGGGGGACAGGTGGGATTAGGGGACCCCAGTAAGAAGAGAATTGCAGTAGTCCAGTCTGGAGAGGACCAGCGATTGGACCAGGGTTTTAAGGTCATGTTCCGGGAAGAAGCGACGAATCCCCCAAAGAAGGTGCAGTTGGTATCGAGCAGACTTTGCAATTGAATTAATGTGGGAGAGTAGATTGAGTTTTGTGTCGAGTATGACACCAAGGGATTTTGCGCTGTCGACAATGATGGGTTTATTGTTCAGTAGATTCATCTGGTCCATCCATGATTGAACCGGGGGAGGAGAAAGTGAGGAGGAGAGGAGGAGGAATTCAGTTTTGGAGGGATTCAGAATCAGTTGATGTGTTGACATCCAGTTTTGAATGGAGTTCAGAGTAGAGCTTAGGACGGAGAGATCGTGAGTGGAGGCAACCGTGAGGTAGATTTGAGTGTCGTCTTCGTAGAGATGATAGTGGACCCCGGATTTACTTAGGAGATTTCCCAGTGGTTCCAAATAGAGATTGAACAATGTGGGTGCAAGTATAGAGCCTTGAGGAACACCTTTTTAAACAACAACAGCGGTCCCCAACATTAAGGAATATCACCACATGAATAAAATATAGACAGAGTCAATCTATATTTTCAAAAAGACATGTCCAGCCGGACAGTGGTCTTTCAGAGATTTTACTCAGGATTTATGTATTGAGATCACATAAAGATACCATCCAACAATCAACCAGTGTGGACCACAAGCCTGTGTCCAGTACTAACAGAGCAAGTACAAGAGGTGATGTAGACAGCAGAGAAGGGCTTTGTAAGGCGAACAAACATTACTCTATAAACAGTACAATTGTCCAGAGTATAACAGTCATGCACTTGACATTTCAGTAGTAATCACAGTTAGGTTCCAGTGCATTAAAGGTCGACGGCGTTTCGGACCCCTATTAAATATCAGGGACCATCATCAGGACAAATACAATGAAAAGCCTTAGGTTAATTAAGCCTCTAAATGCCTAAAGGGGGAAAAAAGGAAATATTTAAATTAAATACAGGAACAACGTAAGCATGATCAGTAACATAGTGACTTGAGTGTGACCAGTGAGCAACACAGTCCCGGTCAAGCATGTCAAGTGAACTATGGTGAAAGGTGTAAATGGTTAACCGTGATCCGGACGGAGGGAAGGTAAGTATGGCAGTGAAGGTGTCCAGTGAGGACGAAAACGCAGTCAAGTACGTCGTGGCACACAAATTATGCCGCGGTGACTAAATTGGAATGGCCTCGCAGTAAGGGAGTGACGTCTAGGGAAAGGAAGGTAGGCGGTATTTAGAGCAGGATGCGTGATCGTGAATGATTAAAAGGAGTTGATGCGGGGAGTCAAAAAATGGGACCAAGGCTCACCAGGACGCCTCATAAGATAAAGGCTGGCTCCTCGGGCAATAGAATAACACGCGATCACCCTGTAAGGGCGGAAAAATTAGTTGCGGACAATAACGTGGCATTTTAGGCAACATGGCGCGAGGACTCTACCATGGGGGTAATGCACTTACCAGAATCGAGTGGCGGCGGCCGCGGAGTCAAATAAAGTCCGTCGGCTTGCCAGGGTACCTAATGGAATGAGGGACGCATTACCAATTTGTACAGTATCGGTAGTATCAGTACGAGAGGGGAGAGTAGAGGGAATCCGCTTACCGGGTTAGTCGGTCTGAATCATTTCCTGGCGTGCACAGAGAGGAGTCATTCAGACAGCAATATAGTAGCATCTGATTGGTCCCATGGTGGGGCATGAAAATCGATGACGGACTCCCATAGGCGCCATCTTAGGACAGTGGTTGTGAAGGGAACAGGTCGTGACGCGAAGGAAAATAACATGCTTTAAGAAAAACGCATGCTTTAAGAGAAAACCTGTGAATAGTGCAGTTTAAAATACATTTTTACAATAGAATACAGGTCTGACTAAAACTAGCATCTAGTTCTTGATGAATGCTTAAGGGAAAACACATAAATATTGCAGTCCAGATACATATGTAAAACAGAGAAGTAGGTCTGACTCCAACACCCAAGTATCAAATAAGGGCAGTCCATTCATCTTGAAGGTTAAGCCCCGAATTCAGACTGTCAGTCTTCAAAATCCATTTGAGTTCCTCCCTGTTCAAGAGGCGTGTGAGATCACCACCCCTGGGTGAGATGATGATTTGTGAAATCACAGTCCATCGGATATCATTCTCCGAATGTCCCTTCTCCAAGAAATGTTCCACCAGAGGGGCGTTGGGTGTTTTACACCTGATGCGGCTCCGATGTTGGGAAATCCTCAGTTTAACCTTCTGCTTGGTTTGGCCCACGTATATCAAATTGCACGGGCAGAAGATGGCATACACAATGTTCTGACTATTACAGTTGGTAAATGTTTTTAGTGCATTTCTTACATTGTTGTACACAAATTCCTTGCCATCAATTGAGAACTCACATACAACACACGACCCACAGCGGGCGTGCCCAAGGAGTGGGGGTAATTGCCAGTGATCGTGAAGGGTTACATTTCTAGTAGATGGTAACGCAGCCCTCACCAATTGGTCCTTGAGATTTTTGTTCTTCTTGAAGGCAAACAGAGGAGTATCCCAATTCAGTACCCCTGAGTTTAGAATGTGCCAGTTCTTTTTTACACATTGTCTAACCCGGTTGGAGACTGGGGTATATGTAGTAACACAGACCAATTTTTCAGTTGCTTTTTTGGGTTTTGGTTCAAGGAGGGTTTCCCGAGGACAATACCAAGCTCTCTTCATAGAGTTCTTAATGAGGCGCCGGGGGTACCCTCTGAACCGGAGTTTATTCGATAATATGTTAGCTTCACAGAAGTAATCTTCCTTTTTATAGCAGTTCCTTCTCAGCCTAAGGAACTGAGAGTATGGCAGACTGTCCCTCAGAGCCCTGGGGTGACAACTGTCATATCGTAGCAGCGTGTTTCTCTCCGTAGGTTTGCGGAAAAGGGAAGTGTATAAGATGCCCTCATGATGTTGAATATTTAAATCAAGGAAGGAGATGTTACTTTGGTTGTGAGCAATCGTGAAGGTGAGGCCATTACAATTATGGTTCAACCAGTGCAGGAGCCCATCCAGTTCAGGGATAGTTCCCCCCCCAAATCAAGAAAATATCGTCTATATATCTCTTCCAATTTTTTAATCCCTGGTAGAAGGGATTTGTGGGGCACAGGATAGTGTTTGTCTCCAACCAATCCATGTACAGAATAGCCAGGGTGGGGGCAAAGACAGCCCCCATAGATGTACCACGCACTTGTTGGTAATACTGCGAGTCGTACATAAAGAAGTTTTGGGTAAGACAGATTTCTAAGAGTTGGATAATAAATATAGTCGGAACTCTATGTGGACTGGGTCGGGTGTTGAGAATGCTCTCCATCACCAGCAGAGAGTCCCTCTGTGGTATATTCGTGTACAAAGACTCGACGTCTAGTGTACACAGGGTCTCAGTGTTAGGGTCAAAAGTGTGGTTTTCTATGATGTTTATCATATGCATACTATCTCTAATATAGCACTGCGTTGTTGATACAAAGTCCTTTAGGAAATGGTTGACATAAAGGCCCAGTGGTTCTAGGACTGAGCCACAGCCAGAAACGATGGGTCTACCCGGGGGGTTGTCCAATCTTTTGTGGATCTTCGGTAAAGTGTAAATCACTGGTATTCTGGGATTGGAAATGTTGAGGAAGTTATATTCATGTTGGCTGATGATGCCCTTTGACATCGCATCTGTTGTCACATGCCTGATAAGAGTCTGCAATTCCTTTGTCGGGTTACAAGGTAATCTGCAATAATGATCAGTGTTGGAAACCTGACGTAGTAGTTCTTCCTTATAATTTTCAATGTCTTGTAAGACAATACCCCCACCCTTGTCAGCAGGTTTAATTATAAGCTGGTTGTTATTTTTCAGGGTGGAGATGGCATTCTTCTCTTCGATCGGAATGTTAAAGGGTATGAAGAGATGAGATTTTTCTAACTCAGAAATCTCTTTAAGGATAACCTTTTCAAATGTCACAATCTCTCTCGGTATCATGCTAGCTGCCGGAGAGAAGGTCGAGGGTGGTCTAAAAGGTGTAACAGTGATTTTCGGCTCAGAAGGATTGAGTTCAAAGTAAGAGCGTAGTCTTAACTTACGAAAAAAGGCCATCAATTCAGATTGAAGGTCCAAGAAATTAGGGTATTTAGCAGGGACAAAAGATAGTCCTCTCTGGAGGAGTGATGACTCATGGTCAGTGAGTAAGTGGTTGGAGATGTTAAAAATCGGTATAAGGTTGAGGGCACAGTCAGGAGTTACCATTGGTAAAATTTGTGTCTCGTCTGGCGTTCCCCTGGGGGATTGTGCCATCTCTGTTGTTGTTTTACCCTGCCTTTCTTTTGGGGTTCTGAATTGCCTCTGGATAAAAAATGAGAAGGGTTGCGTTGCTGGCCACTTGTTCCTTCTCCTGTGTCCGAACTGTCAGATGAGTCAGCTGACGAGTCCGTGAATCCAACCACTGTGTTCCTTTTATTAAAGCGGCCCCAAGGTCTTGGGGTCTGCTGGTGTGGGTTAAAGTTGCGACTAAGATAAAAGTCCTTCTGTAGATAGGGATAGGTGCGCTCCAAGGAAAAGAATTTGATGTCCTTCTTTACCTTGTTTGATTTTTTATTCTGTTCTATCCGGTGAAACTCTGCAACCGTTTTGTCAATTTTCTCCAATAGGGAGTTTGTATCAACAATGGTTTTGTCATCTACGATTTGTTTTTCCAAATCCTTAATAATATCGTCAAGTTTTTTCAATTCCTCAATAGCAGTATCAATCCCAAGTACTAACCAGTGGCGGGAACAGGTAGTCCCAATCCCGCTAAACCCTGTGATGTATTTGGGGTTGTCAGTAAACACACCTGGAATATTTCTCACCTGTAAGCCAAGGGGAATGGTATTGGACTTAAGATACTGTGTCAACATAAGCATCATCAATTCTAGCCGTGCATGTTTTTTCTTATATTTTTCCAAATCATCTGGTAAGCTAGTATTACCTGTCGGAGATGGTGCATCTGGGGTGTCAAACAAGGAGGGGCCTGCGCAAATTTTGTTTATATACTCGATGGAGTATAAGGGTGCTGGGTCAGACATAACACAAAAAAAAGGGGAAAGGTACACAACTGTAGGTACCGGAAAGCAGGGGCCACTTAGGAGAAGTGGAGGGAACGGAAACCCTTGCAATCAACCGATTGCGCAAAGTTAATTTAATGACAACAAGGGACCCCAAAACTAGTCAGTAGGGACCATGGGGAGCATACTTTTTAAACAACAACAGCGGTCCCCAACATTAAGGAATATCACCACATGAATAAAATATAGACAGAGTCAATCTATATTTTCAAAAAGACATGTCCAGCCGGACAGTGGTCTTTCAGAGATTTTACTCAGGATTTATGTATTGAGATCACATAAAGATACCATCCAACAATCAACCAGTGTGGACCACAAGCCTGTGTCCAGTACTAACAGAGCAAGTACAAGAGGTGATGTAGACAGCAGAGAAGGGCTTTGTAAGGCGAACAAACATTACTCTATAAACAGTACAATTGTCCAGAGTATAACAGTCATGCACTTGACATTTCAGTAGTAATCACAGTTAGGTTCCAGTGCATTAACACCTTGAATGCTATGGGGATTTTTCTCCTGTGCTGGGATTCTACAGATACCACTTTACATGACGAGCTGGGCTCGTCATCAGCGTAGCAGGAGGCTACTGCATGACGAGCCCAGCTCGTCATGAGCGTCGAAGGGGTTAAAGGTCGACGGCGTTTCGGACCCCTATTAAATATCAGGGACCATCATCAGGACAAATACAATGAAAAGCCTTAGGTTAATTAAGCCTCTAAATGCCTAAAGGGGGGAAAAAGGAAATATTTAAATTAAATACAGGAACAACGTAAGCATGATCAGTAACATAGTGACTTGAGTGTGACCAGTGAGCGACACAGTCCCGGTCAAGCATGTCAAGTGAACTATGGTGAAAGGTGTAAATGGTTAACCGTGATCCGGACGGAGGGAAGGTAATTATGGCAGTGAAGGTGTCCAGTGAGGACGAAAACGCAGTCAAGTACGTCGTGGCACACACGTATGTATATGTATCTGGACTGCAATATTTATGTGTTTTCCCTTAAGCATTCATCAAGAACTAGATGCTAGTTTTAGTCAGACCTGTATTCTATTGTAAAAATGTATTTTAAAATGCGCTATTCACAGGTTTTCTCTTAAAGCATGCGTTTTTCTTAAAGCATGTTATTTTCCTTCGCGTCACGACCTGTTCCCTTCACAACCACTGTCCTAAGATGGCGCCTATGGGAGTCCGTCATCGATTTTCATGCCCCACCATGGGACCAATCAGATGCTACTATATTGCTGTCTGAATGACTCCTCTCTGTGCACGCCAGGAAATGATTCAGACCGACTAACCCGGTAAGCGGATTCCCTCTACTCTCCCCTCTCGTACTGATACTACCG
The DNA here is from genome assembly GCF_964261635.1 of Lissotriton helveticus. Lineage (NCBI taxonomy): Eukaryota > Metazoa > Chordata > Amphibia > Caudata > Salamandridae > Lissotriton > Lissotriton helveticus. The sequence continues at coordinate 599,824,118 of NC_136059.1, forward strand.
ATACTGTACAAATTGGTAATGCGTCCCTCATTCCATTAGGTACCCTGGCAAGCCGACGGACTTTATTTGACTCCGCGGCCGCCGCCACTCGATTCTGGTAAGTGCATTACCCCCATGGTAGAGTCCTCGCGCCATGTTGCCTAAAATGCCACGTTATTGTCCGCAACTAATTTTTCCGCCCTTACAGGGTGATCGCGTGTTATTCTATTGCCCGAGGAGCCAGCCTTTATCTTATGAGGCGTCCTGGTGAGCCTTGGTCCCATTTTTTGACTCCCCGCATCAACTCCTTTTAATCATTCACGATCACGCATCCTGCTCTAAATACCGCCTACCTTCCTTTCACTAGACGTCACTCCCTTACTGCGAGGCCATTCCAATTTAGTCACCGCGGCATAATTTGTGTGCCACGACGTACTTGACTGCGTTTTCGTCCTCACTGGACACCTTCACTGCCATACTTACCTTCCCTCCGTCCGGATCACGGTTAACCATTTACACCTTTCACCATAGTTCACTTGACATGCTTGACCGGGACTGTGTTGCTCACTGGTCACACTCAAGTCACTATGTTACTGATCATGCTTACGTTGTTCCTGTATTTAATTTAAATATTTCCTTGTTCCCCCCTTTAGGCATTTAGAGGCTTAATTAACCTAAGGCTTTTCATTGTATTTGTCCTGATGATGGTCCCTGATATTTAATAGGGGTCCGAAACGCCGTCGACCTTTAATGCACTGGAACCTAACTGTGATTACTACTGAAATGTCAAGTGCATGACTGTTATACTCTGGACAATTGTACTGTTTATAGAGTAATGTTTGTTCGCCTTACAAAGCCCTTCTCTGCTGTCTACATCACCTCTTGTACTTGCTCTGTTAGTACTGGACACAGGCTTGTGGTCCACACTGGTTGATTGTTGGATGGTATCTTTATGTGATCTCAATACATAAATCCTGAGTAAAATCTCTGAAAGACCACTGTCCGGCTGGACATGTCTTTTTGAAAATATAGATTGACTCTGTCTATATTTTATTCATGTGGTGATATTCCTTAATGTTGGGGACCGCTGTTGTTGTTTAAAAAGTATGCTCCCCATGGTCCCTACTGACTAGTTTTGGGGTCCCTTGTTGTCATTAAATTGAGGAACACCTTGACCCACCGCCAAAGGAGAAGAAAGACTCCGCTATTTTGATCATTTGGGATCTATCAGAGAGAAGGAAGCAAGCCATTTAAGCACAGTGCCCCCCATGCCCATTCTCTGTTGAAGAGTGTTGAGGAAGGTGTTGTGATTGACAGTGTCAAAGGCTGCAGAAAGGTCGAGGAGAATTAGAAGACAAGACGCCCCCGAATCAAGTATCCTCAGCGCATCATCAATCACTTGCAGCAGGGCTGTTTCAGTGCTGCAGTTTTGGATGAAGCCGGACTGAAAATTGTCAAGAAGATCATTGTACTTGATATGACGAGAGAGTTATTTCACAACACATCTTTGATTGAAAATGTTCCTCGCAGCTATGCAGACCTACGAAATGGAAACTCAGTGTGCTACGTACGGCCGCATGGCAGTTGGGTTCTCTGGGCCTGGCTGTTCTCCTCAAGAAACAATCGCTTCCCTGGGTGTACCTCCCAAGCAAACTTTAATATTTACAGCAGTGTATAAATACGCCCACGCAAATCTTCACATTGTTCGTATCCTTTCTGCTCCATTCCATGACTTCTCAAAGGTGTCATGGAAAGCAATTCATTTGGAATCGCAGATATTCACAAAACCATCCAGGCCTCTGCTGCTGTTGACATCAGACTTAAAGGAGGGGGGAGGGGGAGCGGTGAGCAGTATGTCATCGATACTGGTAGGCAAATTAGTTTAAGAGTCCTTTTTCTGGAAAAGTACAAATTCAGAATTTAAAAGGTAACACCATTGTTAGTGGTTCTCTTTAATAATAGGAATTGTTTTCCACCCAAATAAACCCTTTTGGCAAGATTAGAATATTGAGAGACTGGGGTCAAAACATATAGCTCTAACATATACCTTGCAGTTTGCATGCAGCTCTTTGAAGACAGTTAATAGGTCAATGTTCTATGTTAGGATTTTAACGTATAAACTGCAAGTAACAAAACGATCTCTCCGACAAAAGCAGTAACCCGCTGACTTATTTACATTATGTGCATTTTGTAATCTGTGTGGTACATGTTCTTGGAAGCGGGCACATTAACCCTCTGCACTACCTTACCCTGAGTCAGAACTTCCACTAGACAAATCTCTGCCTCTTTCCAGAAAGACGTTTCATTATTGGAAGTATCTTGACATTTTAATTGATGCCTGAAATTGCTGGTGGCAAGGACCACAGCAGCAGGTGCTTTTAAAATGATAATATAGTTTTAAAAATTATGCCCTCACCCCAAGTCAGCTCCCAGTGCGGTGGCACCGCCCCAGCCTTTTTCTTTAGATAATTTATAAAATATAAATAGCAGTTATGTACTTCATAGTTGTTTTAATATGCTTATTGCCATGTCTTAGGTTCTTGTTGTTAGATCTCCTTATTATAAGGTTTTTTGTCTTTAATAAAGCTGATTAAACACAAGAAGTTGATACAATAAATGAGACGGGGTGGATTCTCTGCACTCACCTCAACCTGTTTAGGTGAACAAATTCATGGGAGCCTACTCCAATATCTATACATGATGGTTCTGTTCCTTCTTTATTATCTTGCACTCTTCAAACATCACCGGTACCTGTGGTAGGGGGTGATTAGGAAAGGGAGGAGTTGAGGTGTGGGGAAAGTAGAGCTGTAAATGCTACTGTTTAAGTCTAGCGTCAGCCGAGATGGTTTGAGGGGCTTTCAGCCAGCTCTCTTCATCCATTGGTTGATTGTTGTGTAATTCATATTATTGTCTTGGCCACTGCACTAGAATACCTGAGGCACTGGGTCAGCCCAATTCAGTCACTGGCTTACCTCTCTGTTAGTGACCACATTCCAGACTGGCTCCATGTGCACAAATGACTAGACACAAAATGTAAGAGCATTCATTATCAAACAGGTGGAAAAGCAAAAAGTAGGCAGCTGTCACCTGACTTATTGGCTATGCCAATGCTTGTTTGGGCTAAAATGCACAGCAAATGTTTATGGATTATATCTTATAGCCAGTGTGCAGATGTTTTCTATGGTTCTACTTTAAATGAAAATGAATAAAAAGTAATTCTTCAAAAAACAGAACAGTCCGTCAGACCGACTTTGCCTGCTCGGTGCTCACCGCTCCCCCTCCCCCTCCTTTAAGTCTGATGTCAACAGCAGCAGAGGCCTGGATGGTTTCGTGAATATTTGCGATTCTAAATGAATTGCTTTCCATGATACCTTTGAGAAGTCATGGAATGGAGCAGAAAGGATACAAACAATGTGAAGATTTGCGTGGGCGTATTTATACACTGCTGTAAATATTAAAGTTTGCTGGGGAGGTATGATGGAGCGGGATAGAAAACAGAAATCTGTTTAAACCCGTGAAGTCACACTTCCATAAATAAATTAATAATGCTAACAATTTGTGCTGTGTGTATAATAATTCAACCTAGTTTAAAGTTACATTACATTACAGAACACGTGGGAAACTAACATATGTGCTCATAAATGTGCATTATGTTGCATTCTTATGTATGTGGAAAATAATAAATTAATCTTGTCTATTGTCATGTCATAACTAATAGCAGCTGTTTTTAAAATAAAGGCATGTGCTTATTTTGCTTCCCTTGTCTATGTGATGTCATTTCTACTATTCTAGGTGCACATAAGGCTTTATGGATTTATGAAGACTGGTAGATATAAAATGCTGCTTTAATTGTGCTTTACTGCTAGGTAATTTAGACTAATGGGTTAATAATTAGCAATGATGGGAGGCAACAGAACAAACTGTATTTCTTTCATTAATTATTCTTTGTGTTTGTTTATATAATAGTTTTACAAATGAAGCTTAGAGATGGCTGCAGGAAAATAGTACCCTTTTAAAAGTGGCGCAGGGACAGTGGCGCAGAAAATTGACGCTCTTTGAAAAGAGGCCTAATGATGAAAATGGCTCAAGTGAAAATAATTCCAAGAAGGATGGAAAAGGCCTCTGAGCTTTTATTTTGAAAGGTTTTGGAATGAACTGCTAAAAAGATGACTTTTTGGAGAAATTTGCTAACGGTTGCTAACGTGCCACGGGAGTTCAGAGCTGACTAGCTCAAGGTTAAAAAGAAGCTGTCGCTACAAAATGTAGCAGACTAAGGAAGAACTGCCAAGACTTCTAAATGAACAATGGACTAGTGAATTTGCCCGGGCATGTAAGAAGGAGGTGTCACAGTTTACTGTGGTACGAGGTGGCTCAGCCAATGGAGAACTAGAATTCGTCTGCTGGAATGTGAAAAATAGTTAGCTCAGCTAAAATTAGGGTATAAGAATAGGTTCAGAGAACACATAGTTGGCTTACGCTCGAGAAATTCTGGAGGACGATGTTATGCTGATGGACTTTACACGTGAGGACAGGAGTTTTTATTAATTACTTTATTACTAGGTGATGAGGGTAGAGACAGAGATATAGTTAGGATTTTGGGAAATGCTTAATTTTACTTATTCCTGCTAATGAATAATAATTCTTGATTTATGCTCTTTTTATTAATACTGAATACATCTTTCTTTATGACTTTTTCTAATGCTTGTTTAATAAAATACCAAAACCTAAGTTTTTCTAGATGTGTTAAAATAAACTTTCTAAAATGACAAGCTGGTCTTGATTATTGCAGATGGTTTAAACAACTATATTTAGATCTTATCGCCTCATGATTCAAGCGCTCTATTGTTGATATGGGCCTAGTGTTGTATTGTAAGTTTGGTGGTAGTAAATAGTGTCATTTGTGCAATATTTTGGTGAGAGCGCTGGATCAGGTACACCCAGGGAAGCGATTGTTTCTTGAGGAGAACAGCCAGGCCCAGAGAACCCAACTGCCATGCGGCCGTACGTAGCACACTGAGTTTCCATTTCGTAGGTCTGCATAGCTGCGAGGAACATTTTCAATCAAAGATGTGTTGCGAAACAACTCTCTCGTCATATCAAGGACAATGATCTTCTTGACAATTTTCAGTCCGGCTTCATCCAAAACTGCAGCACTGAAACAGCCCTGCTGCAAGTGATTGATGACGCGCTGAGGATACTTGATTTGGGGGCGTCTTGTCTTCTAATTCTTCTCGACCTTTCTGCAGCCTTTGACACTGTCAATCACAACACCTTCCTCAACACTCTTCAACAGAGAATGGGCATGGGGGGCACTGTGCTTAAATGGCTTGCTTCCTTCTCTCTGATAGATCCCAAATGATCAAAATAGCTCCCACATTGTTCAATCTCTATTTGGAACCACTGGGAAATCTCCTAAGTAAATCCGGGGTCCACTATCATCTCTACGAAGACGACACTCAAATCTACCTCACGGTTGCCTCCACTCACGATCTCTCCGTCCTAAGCTCTACTCTGAACTCCATTCAAAACTGGATGTCAACACATTAACTGATTCTGAATCCCTCCAAAACTGAATTCCTCCTCCTCTCCTCCTCACTTTCTCCTCCCCCGGTTCAATCACGGATGGACCAGATGAATCTACTGAACAATAAACCCATCATTGTCGACAGCGCAAAATCCCTTGGTGTCATACTCGACACAAAACTCAATCTACTCTCCCACATTAATTCAATTGCAAAGTCTGCTCGATACAAACTGCACCTTCTTTGGGGGATTCGTCGCTTCTTCCCGGAACATGACCTTAAAACCCTGGTCCAATCGCTGGTCCTCTCCAGACTGGACTACTGCAATTCTCTTCTTACTGGGGTCCTCAAATCCCACCTGTCCCCCCTTAAGTCTGTTCTCCATTCAGCAGCTCGTTTCATTTATGGGGCCAAAAGAAGCGACCACATCACACCCATGTTATCCACCCTCCACTGGCTTCCCATCGAGGCAAGATCTATCTACAAGACTGCCTGCATCACCCACAAAGCCTTGCACTCCTCCTCTCCTCGCTACCTGGCGAATAAACTGAAACTCTCTGGAGGCTCTAGACCATCACGAAATGCGGAAAATCTACTGCTTGAACCTCCCATTTTCAAGAAGGAAAGATCGATGGCCCAATCCTTTTCAGGCAACGCAGTGAGAATCTGGAACTCACTTCCGCCTCAGCTCCGGACCACCTCCTCCTCCCAGGTCTTCAAAACTGACCTCAAAGTTCTCCTCCTTCAAAGACACTTCCAAATTTAATTCATGCCCTCTCTATTATCTGAAGGAAGACCTTTTATCATAGAAAATTTCTATTCTCCATGACTATGGAAGTGCCTTCCCAGTGTGTTCTTGTGGTTTGAGAGTCTGCCATTTATTGCAGTATTACCCTTTTACCTGTTTTTGGTACTCTTTTGTAACATGCACACGTCACTTTTCTCACCATTTGCAAGAGCCTCAGGGGCCCTGGCCGGGGCCCGCGCACCATTTATAAGTGCCTCAGGGGCCCGACCGGGGCCAGTGCAACAATCAGTTCAGAGCCTCAGTGCGGGCCCAGGCATGCATGTCTTGCGCACCACCACCATTTAATTTATTAAAGAAGCCAGCCGGGAGTGCAGTGTGCACAGCGCACCATTAACATCCACGTTGTATTGTGAGGGGGCCGGGGCCCCTGGAGCGCAGGGCCCCCCCCCCCGCAACGCAGGGGCTGCAGGGGCCTGTGTTACGCCCCTGCTCTCGAGAAATGTTTGGGAACCCGCAGCAGGTTTGATGTATGTGTTCAGCACCTCCGGTGCATTGGCAGAGAAATCTTTATCCACCTGCATCAGGGGTCTGCTGGTACCCTCATTCCTCGCTCTCTGGGCAGCATCTGATATGGGGCCACGTTCTGGCTTTTCTGCTGCCGTATTTTCTCCTGTTTGGACAGAGCACGGTTTCGAGGCCATTAAGTTGGAATGAAACCTGCGTCCATATGCTGCACTGCACTTTCCGAATGCGTTTCTGTGGCTAACGCACCCATTCTCCTTGGAGGGGTTGCCGTAGCAAAGATTCAAGAGGTGCATGAGCTGGAGTTACAAACAGAGCGTTCACCCTTACGCCCAGTCTCTTGGGCCTCACCTCCCTCTGTATAGTGTACTACGTATCCTAGTAGCGTTTCAATTGCTGCCTTCTTGGGAGGTTGCTGTGGTCGGGGCATGCACCCTGATCGTGCGAGCCTGCCTTGGGATTTAATCGGATCATCTCCTCTGAGCCCACCCGGTTCTTGCTTGACGTGACATGAGTTGCATTCTGGCCGTCTGCCTTCCCGACCTGCAGGATCGGTTGAGCAAGTAGTTGAAGCGAGTGCCTTGCTTGATTTTTGTTCCTGCCTTTTGTCACTGGCTTCCTTTCTCGTTTTGATAAGCGCAATTTAGTTGGCTTCAAGTTCCCCACTTCTGGCTCGCACATAGATGGAACCGTAGCGACCTTGGTTCACTAGTTGTGCTCTTACCGTGATCCTTTCCTATTGGGAGGGTTCTTTCAACAGATGAGGCTAAGTAATCATGGGTTTCCTTGTATACTGGAAATAATGACGATAGCATGCTGAGGTGGTCAGAGTACGCATCATCCTTAGGAGTTCGTAATGTTTTGAGTCGACCTTGATGATGAGGTTAGTGTTAGAGAGGGGCCGACTACAAAACATCTCTCACATTATAGCTGCTTGCCCAAACATAGTCCAACTTTGAGGGTAACCATTACTGCATCTTTCCAAGAAAATACTAAGCGCATTTGCACACAGTATTGATTTGTTAGATGAAATGTTTATTGTACTGCGACCCAGAAACGATTTTCACATGTGGACTTATTATTTTAGAAGTGTTACTAAGCATCACTTGTATTTATGTGACTGTGTTTACTACATTTGTTTATAAAAACAAACAAAAAAAATGCAAATATTGTTAAAGTTTTAATTAACTAAACAATAAATTTCACTAACCTACTTACATTCCTGCATATATCTAAGCAGCTACTAATGTCATGTGATAGAGGGCATATAAGGCATAATGTACAAAATGCAGATCACACCCATTCAGTGTTTTTTACTCACCAACCGATTTGTGACTTACCCTTCATTTTGTAATGCATATTTTTAGAAGTTTGCAAAACCTCTAGTCTCATGGCTAGGTATGAGGCAGAAGATGTTTTGCAGCGAACAGCAGACCTTAATTCTCTACATTCCTATTCTTTGCACGTCAATGTATTTTTTTAAGCAGCTATTTTACACATCAACTTGCAGGGAATTATATCAGGGAATCATGCAGTGGCACCCTGGAATACTGTAGGGGTTCTTCAGTGGGTACAGCTTCTACTTTGCAAATGGTGTTCTATTCTGTTTTGGTTATTTTGAAAAGGTTTGCATCCTCAACTGTAGCTGAAAAGAACATATATATATATATAAAAGCTCCACTTGCACCTGCCTGTCGTACTCCTTGGCTGGTGCCTGCTAGTCGGGGGTGCGCCCGACAACAATATCGGCTCAAAACAACCCTACCCCGTACTTCAGCGGGAATCAGGAAGCAGCACTCTATATATATATTTATATATTTTATATATATATATATATATATATATATATATATATATATATAAATCACAGAGAGTTACCCCCTTGGACCAGCCTAACCAGGGGGTAACTCTCTGTGATTTGTATTTTTACGGCTGACCCGGCCGTGGATCCAGCTCCGCCGCGCAGTGTAAAGCGGTCCGCAGGTGACGCCAGATGGTGATTATCAGGACAGGAGGTTCGTGCTGGAAGAGGTTTATGTGCATCCAGGAAAAGCGGGACTATTTTGCAGAACTCACTGGGGTGTTTGATTCATGGATTCAGGCTGCGCAGAGCACCTCACAGGAGGAATACTTCGGGACTTCAAGTACCAGCAAGCTGTGCAAAACTGCCTCTGGGCGGGAGCCAATATTTGTATTAAGTGCCCAGCATGCTCTGCGCTGTGACTGTCCATCCTGCCTTTGAGAAAGTGAATGGTTTTCACGAAACGCGTCAGGCAAGGAAATTTTATCTGCAACGAGCTGGCTTTCCTTGTTGCAGCTTCCAGAATAAAGACACGATTATTTAAACCTACCTGTGTGTGGCTGGTCCAAGGGGGTAACTCTCTGTGATTTGTATTTTTACGGCTGACCCGGCCGTGGATCCAGCTCCGCCGCGCAGTGTAAAGCGGTCCGCAGGTGACGCCAGATGGTGATTATCAGGACAGGAGGTTCGTGCTGGAAGAGGTTTATGTGCATCCAGGAAAAGCGGGACTTTTTTGCAGAACTCACTGGGGTGTTTGATTCATGGATTCAGGCTGCGCAGAGCACCTCACAGGAGGAATACTTCGGGACTTCAAGTACCAGCAAGCTGTGCAAAACTGCCTCTGGGCGGGAGCCAATATTTGTATTAAGTGCCCAGCATGCTCTGCGCTGTGACTGTCCATCCTGCCTTTGAGAAAGTGAATGGTTTTCACGAAACGCGTCAGGCAAGGAAATTTTATCTGCGACGAGCAGGCTTTCCTTGTTGCAGCTTCCAGAATAAAGACACGATTATTTAAACCTACCTGTGTGTGGCTGGTCCAAGGGGGTAACTCTCTGTGATTTGTATTTTTACGGCTGACCCGGCCGTGGATCCAGCTCCGCCGCGCAGTGTAAAGCGGTCCGCAGGTGACACCAGATGGTGATTATCAGGACAGGAGGTTCGTGCTGGAAGAGGTTTATGTGCATCCAGGAAAAGCGGGACTTTTTTGCAGAACTCACTGGGGTGTTTGATTCATGGATTCAGGCTGCGCAGAGCACCTCACAGGAGGAATACTTCGGGACTTCAAGTACCAGCAAGCTGTGCAAAACTGCCTCTGGGCGGGAGCCAATATTTGTATTAAGTGCCCAGCATGCTCTGCGCTGTGACTGTCCATCCTGCCTTTGAGAAAGTGAATGGTTTTCACGAAACGCGTCAGGCAAGGAAATTTTATCTGCGACGAGCTGGCTTTCCTTGTTGCAGCTTCCAGAATAAAGACACGATTATTTAAACCTACCTGTGTGTGGCTGGTCCAAGGGGGTAACTCTCTGTGATATATATATATATATATATATATATATATATATATATATATATATATATATATATATATATATATATATATATATATATATATATATATATATATATATATATATATGTATATATATATGTATATATATATATATATATATATGTATATATATATGTATATATATATATATATATGTATATATATATATATATGTATATTACCTACTGGCGGTCGCCAGTAGGTATATATAGTTAGGATTTTTTCTCTATGGGTTTTTTGAAAATTCTATGTCTAATAACTTTGGCGTTTGTGGACGGAATTGGCTGAAATTTTCAGGAAAATGGCACATTTTGTTTCTGAGCAGCCCCTGAAAATTTTGGGGGGGTTCGTCAAGGGGGGGCCGAGAAAAAAGGGGGGTCCCAAAACGCGTTTTTCCCATGTTAATTTCCATAGGGCGGTTGGCCTCACTTTTAGCCCGAACGGCTGAATGGATTTGCACGAAACTTGGCAAAATTGTAGGGACTGGTAGCCCGATGTGCCTTTTGTAGGTCTCAATATATGTGCTGCAGTGGATTTTGAGAAATTAACGTTTAAAAAAAGATATATATCTGTAACAGCGGACTGGGCAGCGGCCCAGGACGCGTACTTTTCGCGCAACGGAGCTTTGTGAAGCGAAGCTGATTGGTTCTCCGGCGTCTGTCAACATTCCAAACAGTCCGTAGCGGCCGCCATCTTGTCTCTCGGTAGGATCGAGAGACAAGAGGAGGTCAAAACAAAGGGGGAAATAACTATAAGGGGGCATAGTAGATCCTCGCTGACCCCCTAGGTTTGATGTGGAGGTTTTAAAAGGGCCCCGCGGGGCAAAAAAAAATAATAATAATAATAATCGAACGGCTGAATGGATTTGCACGAAACTTGGCAAAATATTAGGGACTGGTAGCCCGATGTGCCTTTGCTAGGTCTCAATATATGTGCTCCAGTGGATTTTGAGAAATTAACGTTCAAAAAAAGATATATATCTGTAACAGCGCTCCGCTTCGCGTAACGGAGGTTTGCGAAGCTGATTGGTCATTCTGTCACTGGGCTATAGTTGGGCTACATCTGGCTGATATTTGGGCTACATTTGTTTTTTTGTGTGTCTGGCGGCCATCTTTGGGCTACATTGGGCTACATTGGGCTTCATTGGGCTACATTCGGCTAATTAGCAAATAGCTCATCGCAAACTAGGAATGGTAAAGAATCGCTATTTATTCCTTAAAGTTCGCTATTTAGGAAATGCAAAAAACTTTGATGATACATATGGCGGTTCATCTCTAACAAGATAAGAAGCATAGGGATACATTTGTGATGACTGCCGCATCACCAGGGATGTGTTAGTCATTCTGTGCCGCTGTTCCGTCACCTATGGTGTGCTGCATTTACAATGCGGCGCATCATGGGGCAAAAACAGCACAGATGCGTGATGTATCTGTGCCGTAAAGGTGGCGCATTGCTGGAGTTGTATCGCAAGTGTGATGAAGCTCCAGCAAGGGTCGGGGGTGCCCCTGTCGCAGGGTTTCTGTTCTCACACAGAACTGTGGGCAGAGGATTGGAACCTCGGCGAATACATTGCTGGAGTTGTATCGCAAGTGTGATGAAGCTCCAGCAAGGGTCGGGGGTGCCCCTGTCGCAGGGTTTCTGTTCTCACACAGAACTGTGGACAGAGGATTGGAACCTCGGCGAATTAGGGTGTCCCAAAACTCACGTTAGTAATCAAAAACTCCTTAGCAAGCTAGGTACAGTGTCACATTGGATATAACAAACTCTCAATGTTTAGACAATCCAGAATATGAACTTATAGTACCTCAGGATACGTGGAACTCATGAACAGTCGGTCGTTATAGATTTCTTAGAAACCAGAACATGGAGTTAAGAAGAACAGATGTGTATTTGAAATGTTTATTTACTAATGCCGTCTTCTCAGGCGTAGTACCTTAGATAATAAAAGTACACATATTATCAGTAGCAAAATTACCAGCATAGTTACTAGTACATAAAAAGCGAATGGTGACAGTATGTTAACATGCTGTAAATGAATAAGAGTTAGCAACACTTATAAGCAGCCGCGGGCCGTGGAGGGAGTTACGGTGGGGCAGGGAGGCGGGGAGGGGGAGGGGCAAGGTAGAGAGGGCTCCACCCTGCTTCTCCCCCTCCCCGCCTCCCTGCCCCATCGTAACTCCCTCCACGGCCCGCGGCTGCTTATATCTCACCCTCCCTAATACACATATTATATTATTTGCTAAGAAGGTCTCTTTGTGTTGGTTTAGGGCGTGCCCATACTTTAGTGTCTTAGATTTGAAGGAATCACATCAGCATACACCAGCTCTCTCTTCATGTGAACCGCATCAACTGTTGTGTATGTGTGTTCGGCAAAGCAATATAAAACCCGCCTCATGCCCAGAATTGGCAGAAGTTGCACTTATGTTATGAGTATGAAGTCGTGGAGATCAGACCTCATAACAATTCTGTATCGTGTTGTTCTTGAAACTTTAGCACTCGCTGTACAGATATAGTTTAACAAGTAAAGCAGATAGTAGACCAATAACATATTATTCTCATGTAAACCACGATGAACTACTAGGTGGAAAGCTAAAGCAACAACTAAGTGTCTTGTGCAGAAGTTGCAAAAAAGGAAAAATGGCGTTTAAACCGGTAATGAGCCCATGCTAACTTAACACGGTGTAAAGATATCCAGGACCTAGATGACACCTCCCCATGATCCGGAAACGAACTGAATAAGATAATAGAAGTGCCATCTCATGAGAGCAGATTGCAAGTTTATATGTGGACGGTCCGCAAGGTAAAGCATTAAAAACTAGGAAAATTTAATGCTAAAGAAAAATAAAACAGCCAAGTACTTTATCGAGTCTTAAGCCAATAGGCAAGGTAAATAATAAAAACTTGACAAATAAGTCAATGAATTGTCAATGAAATGCTAGTACTCAGCATATCAAACATGAAAAAGGTCTATGACATAACTGTGTATGCAAAATAAGCTGCAACAGCCTCCAATAGGAAGTCACCGTCTTCATCCGAAAACAGTTCAGCCATCCAATTTAAAAGCGGAAAAGAACATACGTGCTCTCCCAGCACCGGATCCTCTATCACCATCAGAGGACAGCTCGGTGGGTTTTCAAGAAAGCTCTGTTCCAAGAAAGACTGTGCTGCCGCCAGTAAATTCCAGGGACCAAGTAGTCCATGCATCAATGCCACAGCCATAATCCTTTCGCCAGGACAAACCAACTCGTGAGTAATGATAGGAGTCATCAGCTGATTAAAGTCGACGTCAGGAGAAACCGGTCCGCAGAGACACAAATCAATGGCCCAATCGAAATCACAGGTCAGGCAGTGAAATACAGGCTGGACACAGGTGAAGTAGGAGAATCGAAAAGATAATCCATATGCCGTGCTTAATTTCGCCAACGGCATTGTGCCATAATATTCTAGCATGCGATTGCGGAACAGTGTCAGCAGCTGCAGGGTGTGAGGTTGCATAGGAGGGACATCCATATTTAAAAATGTAAAAAAGCACAAGAGCGTCCGCTGGTAATGCAAGTAAAAATGCCAATCCACGAACCAGAGTGGAGAAAATGGAATGCAAGGAAGCAGGGATGACTCCAAAGATTTTCTCAAATGAAGTCACGAGACCACTGGTAACAACTTTAAAAAAGTGCGCCAGGGACTTTGTGGAGGATGCGTTAAAGATAGTCGGAAACATGTTGCTGAAATTGAAAGGCAAATCTTAATTGAAAAGGGTGTGCACCTCTGTACGGGTGTTCGCTATGTGAAGTACGAAAGTTTCACGGGCCGAACTCAAGGCCACCTCTCTCTGAGACAAAAGAGCTCTTATTCTTGCCATGCCGTTGAAACGTGTCCCAAGGTTGGTATTTGTTTCTATTTTAGCGAGGTCAAAAAGAGATCCCATTAGTGGCCTACTGATTTTACTCGATTCCTTTTCTTTTTTTTTACACGATTTTTCGTTATCTGCAAAGACTAAACAGAGTATTGCGACTCTGTGTTTGTTTGTAAATAGAGAATGAACCAAAGAGAACTAATTCTAAAACAGTAAATACTTGGATAACAATCAATCAAATGGAGAGAGAAGCAGGCACGACGGATTACAACGGGGGCAAAGGCCTGCGTTAACTACCTTTCACTATCTGCAAAGAGAGAGTACTCGTAATAGAAATGAGGGGGGGGGCACCATTCAAAGCAGATCAGTGTGCATAAACACGAAAATGTTTTCACTTACCACGTACTTGACATTCGACAGCTTATGATATTTGCTATTAAAAAACCATTGAAATTCACTGAAAAAACCATAGGTTATAGACCATATATAGTTAGGAATTAGCATTTACAAAACCTTGAAAATTCACTGAAAAAACCATAGGTTATAGACCATATATAGTTAGGAATTAGCATTTAAAAAACCTTATTTTACTCACACAAAACCATTGAAATTCCATATATAGTTAGTTGCTCTAACTATATATTGCGCACCCGCAATCCACTGCTGATGATGTCACATATTACATCATTCATGACATGGTCAGTGACATCACTGATGACATCACTGATGACATCTCAAATGACATCACTGATGACATCACTGATGACATCTCATTTGACATCAATGACCACATCACTGATGATATCATTCATGTGACAATACAATGCATCTCCTCACATTTTAATATAACCTCTGTTTCACCCAGTGTTAAAAACAGAGTATAATTTTTGAAACCATTGACACACCAATACTAGTTACTACATACGTACTCACTGATTCCTACGTCTACACACACATTCACTCATTCACCCATACAATCATTCATACATAGAATCACTCATGTTTAGAACACTATCATATGCACTCATACACCTATACAGACACTCACACTCTGCCACTCATCCATGGAGTTACTCACACACCTAGTCAGTCCTGTAAAGAATCAATCACACTTCCATTTTCTACTCTATACAGTTAAACATAGAGCACCTTACGTTTTCAACCATATACTAACACATACTTACTCTCTTATACAATCATTGATACAAGTACACATTGATCTGTACAGAGTCACACACCTCCCAGCCAGCCACACACACACTCAGTCTCCCATGCAAATACTTGGGCAATCAATCAATAACCCATATAGTTACTCATATAGCTACTGATCAACACATGCAGCAGTTTACAGAACAACAGACATAATGATGCACAAATTAAGACAGTTTAGTCACTAACCCATGCACTCAGTGAGACACATTTAATCACTCACTCATACATTCAGTCATGCACCTACTAAATCCTTCGTCCAGACACTTATACATCCACTCATTCTTCAATATGTAAGACATATTTTAACTTTACAGAAACATAGTCACTGGATGTTGTCATCAGTGATGTCATCAGTGATGTAATTTGAGATGTCATCAGTGATGTCATCAGTGATGTCACTGACCATGTCATGAATGATGTAATATGTGACATCATCAGCAGTGGATTGCGGGTGCGCAATATATAGTTAGAGCAACTAACTATATATGGAATTTCAATGGTTTTGTGTGAGTAAAATAAGGTTTTTTAAATGCTAATTCCTAACTATATATGGTCTATAACCTATGGTTTTTTCAGTGAATATATATATATATATATATATATATCCATACCAGTCTCTCTCCAACCAGCATACCGAAGAAAGTGTGAACAACTCCGGGGGAATAAAGTAGCTTTTAATAATATAAAAAGCGCTAACATGCAAGTTGATTTCTGAAACGCTAGGCAGACGCGTTTCATCCTTTAGATAGGAATCTTCAGTGCCCGTTTCAGTCCGTTGACAAACACAGGGGCCATTGCTTCGATGATTTTTGAAGCTGACACCACTCCCATTCTGTGGCCACACCCTGTGTCTGCCTCGTAGGTGAAAAGTTCTAAAAAACCATGTCAGCTCCCAATGCTGCATTATGGGTCATGTGGTCCGCCGCAGGGACCCATACAGTGAGGGGTTTTCCGTAAACATCCAGTGATGGTTCCACACAGTGGTGGACGGCGTCCCACTCTCCCACATGACAGCCAGTGCAGAAAATTTAAAGTCTTTCCTTTAGTCCCCCTTACTCAGGCAGCAAAATACTGCCTCCATCTTTCCCCTCGTGTTGGTAATTCGCCAAGTGGACTGTTTCCACGCGCAGAGGGGGGGTGACACGGTAGCAGTTTTATGCATCACCAAAGAAGTAGCAGGTAGACCCATGTCACACCAGACCGAGAGGGGTTCACAGTACGCCGACACCTACTAGCCGGCGTTACGTATCCATACCAGTCTCTCTCCAACCAGCACACCGAAGAAAGTGTCAACAAATAAATAAAAAGTAGCTTTTAATAATATAAAAAGCGCTAACAGGCAAGTTGATTTCTGATATATATATATAATAGTTTCTCTCAGTGAGAAAAGGGCACCCCTTTCATGTTTCCTCTTCTTTGCAATTTAGAATAAGTCACAAAAGACTTGCAGAGTACCTTTAGTACATAGCGACCTGTGATTTAGCAAATTGCAGACTTTGAATGCATGGATGTTTGAGCATGGTATTTCTTTTGCACAAAAGGCAATGATGTGCTGTACATGGACAAAGGCAAGCTAAAGTTGGCAAGTAATATGAGAGGAAGCTTAGTTGTGGACGTTTAATGCACTGTGATGTAGTGTTCTTTATTGAAGTGAGTTTTCAACTCTTTCCTAAATTCGAGGAGCTTTGTGATGGATATGGGGATGTTGTTCCAGTTGTCTTCTTTTTACTTTTTACACCACTTACTCTGCAGTCTGATAGTATCCTGGCTTTCAGTGTGATGAGAACCACCAGTTCTGATCATATTTCTTCAGGCCGCGGGAGGCCATGGGGCAGGGTATTGACCACCATCCAGATGCTGGAGTGCAAGCCCTTGAACAGCAGTTCTGAAGTTGCTTTCTTCAAGAAAAGATTTGACTTTCTTTAGAAGAGTTAGCTGGTATCTGGCAGTCTTTGTGTTTTTTGGTGATGTGTTACTTTAGGAAGAGGTTGGTGTTCAGGGTGAATACAAGTGATTTGGCTTTTGCTGAAAGTTGGGGTTCAAAACTGTCAAATTTGATGTCAATGTATCCACAAAGGCAGGATATTAGGCTCTTATGGATTCCAGAGTGTCTCCATAATATGCATATCTCTACCATACTTTACCTCATTGTGCTTATTTGTGCATGTTGTTCCCTAACTGACCATTTAATCAGTTTCCTCCCTTATGGCAAGTTATGAAATGCTACTTTTGTACGACTTTCTGAAACAGGTGACCTTTTACAGAGTAGCTTGCTCCTGTCTCTTTGATACCAGGCTCTTAGTATTCTATCCTAATTCCTGTACCTGACATACATAAACATGTCCTTAGGCACGGCATAATTACTCTGTATAAGGGTCACCGCTTTTTTCATCCTTGGCCAACAGCCAGATGTGCATGATCACATTTGTTTGGAAAACCATTTATGATTGTTTTCAGAACAGAAGGAACCCTAAAGTGACCGCTCTAGTATATAAGAGCCTTATTTCCCCCCGCAAATTAGATGAGAATTCTTTCCAAGCTGACACAGGGTCCTACATGCTGAATCTTTGACACGCAGTGGACTGACATCCCATGCTGGGTGTCATCCTCGAAGCTGAGACGGGGTCCTTCATTCTTCAACATCAGGTGAGGCCCTGGTTCATCCCTAGGGGATTCTTGGCTAGATACATACATTTACGCATATACATGCTACACATACAGATCTAGGCTAGGTACATTTAGGCAAATTACTTAGGGCGCATATTTTAGGAATATGCAAATGGTACTATTTTATCTGAACTTATGTTCATCTTATTAGCTCTATGGTAGAAATGTATCTACTATTTACTATATTGGTACTAGTAATCTCTTTTGTATGCTTCTGTCTCCTGATTGTCCCAGAAAATATGTTTTACACAAGACTAACGCTGAACCAATAAATACTTATTGAAAAAGTTCTCATTGCCCTCTTGTATACTTTCTGAGAATAAGTAAGCATAAATGACTGAGTGAAAAGTACTGTACTGTTTTCCACGATTCATGAGAAATCAGGGTCATGTTCAGTAGTTGCCAGAAACTACCTATACCACTGTAGGATTCAGGGGGGTGATAGTGGCACTGTAGAGCTAGCTGGTCTACACACTGACATATCCTGTGGGTGTGTCTGGAAGCGGTTGGGACACCAAGCTCTTAGTTTAGGTCATCCAAAATGCGCAGGTCCTTGGGATTCCTGGTAACTACACAACATGGCGCCAAATGCTGGTTTGGTTCTTATATTAAGGGTTAAAATCAGAGTAGTTCAGTTGTGCTTTCTCAGAAAGTCCTACTCACACTTTTCAGAGACGTCTGAAGTGGGAAGGCACATCTGCCTCAGCTCAGCAGATATACTCTGTGTTTTGACTGAAGGTTTAAACAGGCTTGTAAGGATAAAGTTCCCACATTGTACAAACCCCAGCTCTTAAGTTTTCTCCTTTAAAAATGACTGAGTCTAAAAGTAGTGGTTCAGGTATGGGGGAAGAAGAATTTGCAAATGCTCTCAACATTACAGAGAACTGCAGACATGTGGTAACTATGGAATTGTTAGAACACAGTGTACCAGCAACAGGTGGCTGTGCCTCCTTCGTGATTGAGGCACACAAGGTGTTTGGATCAGAGGTATTGTAGTCTTGGGTTTAGCACCCACCTGCATATCTGCATACTAACTTGTTTCACACATACATTGTAGTTGAACCACCCGATGAATACATACCATACGAAGACATTGAAGTCCCGTTAACTTACCAGCAACACAGAAACTGGTTTAAAGGCACCCTCCCACACACAACATCTTTAATGAGACTCGGTCCACGCAGCAGATGAGGAGCAACCTGGCTGGTCTTAGCGACATACACTCCACATCCCGATAGATATACTACCAGTGGATGAAGTCCGTACAATATACAAAGACATAGTCAGTCTATACAGACAACTTGTCCAGTTTGACATGGCGAACATTAATAGTCCAACCTGCAAAACATGCTCCAGCTGGTCCACATCTACCAACACATAAAATTACCCTACAGGGAGCGTGGCCATCTGCCATGCAAGAGGGCATGCAAGATGGCCGCAACAGAGTAGAGCTACGCTCAGCAAACTCTTAGATTCCCCCACGTACAGAAAAATATCTGCTATCACCAGTTCAATTTGCTGGCCCTTGGCTCCTAATCACACCTGGCATAGCCGGTCTAGAAATGAACCATTGCTGAAGGCCACGAATGGAGATATCACGGCCGGTGCCACGCTAGATTACAGAGATGAGAGAGGCCCGCGCAACGCTGGCGCTGAGAGCGTCTGATCGATCTCATGGCCTCCGAGCTCTGAAGCGCGTCCCAGCGCTGTGACCCTGCTGGTATCCAGGAGTGAAATTGTGCTGCTCCCTCCACACTAACATCGTGGCTCTCCTATGACGGCGAGCGGCGCAACATCGAGCTCGGCTGGTAAGACTACGCGTCCCGGAGGGCTCTGCCCAAAATGCAGGCCGCAGTGGCCCTTCCACGTAGCCTGGGCTGATTTTCGCTGCACAGTGGGGAGAGAGCTGTTATTCTCCCCACCTTCCTGATACACCAGGCAGCTGAGACCCCCAGAACTGACATTTAACTGTAACTAAGGTGTAGGGAAAAAAAAGGGGGAAATACGATGCCCTTGAGGCCTGTGATCGCTCCAGTGGCTGTCCACTGGGGGGCTCCACCACCATAGCTCCACTATTGGGGCTGAATACCCCGGGACACAATAGCTCGTTGGCATGAGGGACAGGACCATTGGACACTGACACTTTGGCCTGCCTCTTGGACGCCCCCAGCACTCTCGCTATCATACTCTGGTGTACATGTGCGTTGCCTGGATCCATCGAGGATGCTGCGGCTGCTACCGCCATGGCTACCAAGAAGGGAACTAAACAGGCCCATGTGTTGAAGCGAGCAAAATTTGCCAACTCTAAAGCTGATGCCACAGAGGATAAAAGCACTGAGCAAGAGGCCACGCACTATGCCGCCCCTACGCTGCTTGATGTAATGGCTGCCATACAAGGTGTTTGATTCGCGCTGGGGCAAAAAATCGACACAGTGACGATCGAGGTCACCCTCATGCATGCACTCGAAAGGTACGGATTTGGTCCTAAGTTTTTATCTTGGGTGAAACTCCTTTACTCGTCACCACAGACATGTATTATAGTAAATGGGGGACGTTCCGCAGTATTTGTATTACAGAAGGGGACGAGGTAGGGGTGCCCCACTTCTCCCTTGCATTTTGCCCTGGCCTTGGAGCCCCTGGCGATTTGGATCAGGGGGGACCCCCTCATTAGAGGCCTCAACTGGACGGCAGATTGGAATGAAAAAATCTCCCTCTACGCTGAAGACATTTTGCTCTATTTAGCCAAGCCTAAGTTATCCATCCATCGTGTTTTGCATATATTTGCCCTATTCCAGAAATACTTGGGTTATACTATTAACTGAGATAAATCCCTGGTTTAAGCTCTTAGTGGAGGGTGCCCAATCCTGCCGACTGGCTTTGAGGCCAGAATAGTTACTGAGGGTGTCCTATACCTGGGTATATATGTTACAGTCAATCCTACAATATTTCATGACTGTAATCTTGTACCTCCTCTGCATTGTTTTCGTGCTGACGTGCAGCATTGGAAAACACTGCCCCTCACTCTGCTTGGCAGGGCCGCTCTCTACAAAATGATGGCCCTTCCCAGATTTCTGTATGCTTTACAAAATACGCCTCACCTGGTTCCTCAAAATTACTTTAACGCCATCGAGTTAGAGGTACGCGCCTTGCTGTGGAATAACGGTACCCCCGCATAGCTTTGGCTAAACTCACAAAAAGCTGATACGATGGAGGTATTGGCTTGATCGCGATTAAAAGCTATTATTGGGCAGCACAGCTAGTGGTCCTCAACCATTGGGTGCACCGCCCTGGCACTGACCCCGCATATCAAATGGATAGGCACAACATGCTCCCCGGTAGCTATGCTAGGGCCCTTTATGGAGGGAAGAAACATACACCATCGCACACGCCAACCTTCACCAAAATTACTATATGGCACACCTCAGCGGCCACCCTGGGATGGAAAGATAAAATAACACAAGTTACCCCATTGCTCGATGCACGCCAGCTGGGTGTACCACCAAAACGACTGGGATTTGATAAATGGGAATTAATAGGCCTTTCAAAGGTGCGTGGTCTGTGGGCAGGAGGTAAGGTGACCCCGTTTAGCGACCTTCAGTGCAATTATCAATTGCACAACAGGGAAACTTTATGTTACCTTCAGGCTCGCAGCGCATTACAAAAAACAATATCCAGAGGAACCGACCTACCAGTCTCTTCCCCGTTGGAAGATAGACTCCTAGATGACTACCTACAAGACAAAGCCATTTCACTGACATACCACAAAATACTTAACAATATGCCTGATCCTCTAGTAAAACTTCGTACCAAATGTGTGGATCATGTTGGAGACATCGATGACGAAGATTGGCAGGAGGCCCTGGCCTCTCCTCGCGAGGTGGCTATCCGATCCCGCTTTAAACTCATCTAACTTAAACTACTACAAAGAGCATACTACACTAGCTCAGTTCTGGTTAAAATGGGGGTACGAAGCTCCCTCTCTTGTCCCAGAGGGTGTGGTCTAAATGGCAGTCACCTCCACCAGTGGTGGGAATGCCCCGTTCTTCAGACTTACTGGGGGTAGGTCATGTTAGCGCTGTCTTGAACTTGTCATAAACCTATCTAAGTCTCACCCCGCCTTTGTCTGCTTAACATCTGGGAGGCTACCGATTTGTCCAGAACTGAGAGGGTGTGGGTATCCCTTGGATGTATAGTTGCAAAATGAAATATCACCAGAACATGGAAGGGATTGACGAAACTAAAGTTTTCAGATTGAGAATCCGATATGGATTGGTGCATGCACAGAGAGAGAGTGATTTATGAAAGTAGAGAATGCTCATAGAAATAGACTAAAATGTGGGGTCCCTGAAACATAAGCAGAGGTATGATATGTGCTCCTTTTGATGACGCTCCCCCAGGATCAGTTGACCACAATGTTGAGTAATGTCTTGCTAATAACAATATGTATGTATTCTCTGACCATTTTATTGTTCTGTAGATCTACCATGATAACTGTTGAACTACAGTCATGAGAATGTTGTAAAATAACTGATGTCCGCTCTGCACTGCACTTTATTAATCTTTGTCAATGCTGCTTTGGTTTCTTGTTTACCTAATAAAACGATTTATAAAAAAAAAAGTATAGCCTACAGACACTGATATCAGTAATAGGGACAATACCTTCCAAACCGGAGCAAATTCCATTTTGGATAGCACAACAAATTGCACAGCTGGAAGCAGTCTTTCCCCGTACGGGTCTGCAGGAAAACCTAGAATGTTAACCATTTGCTTGCCAATGGGGATGGTTCCCTCGATTGAAGATTGTACCACTTGGGGAGCAATCTTTGCTGCGGTTTACATAAGAATACACAGTAACCCTTCCATAGCAGTTATTTCTGATGTATTGAAACAGATACAGAATGAGTACTAGGCAGGACCTGCCCTGGACTTGGGGATGAAACTAATGGGTAATGTTGCACAGGTCTCTGCAATCATGCTGAGCAACATAAAGGGGGAGACAGCAGCAGTGGCGATACACAGCCTCCTAAGAGAAATAGCACCTATAAATAAGGAGCGAGAATTACTAAAAAATATCGAAGAAACCTATGCTGCATTAGGTAGAGATAATTTGGGAACCAAAGCAGGGAAGCCACAAATGGCGGGTAGTGCCG
This sequence comes from Lissotriton helveticus, assembly GCF_964261635.1. Classification (NCBI taxonomy): domain Eukaryota; kingdom Metazoa; phylum Chordata; class Amphibia; order Caudata; family Salamandridae; genus Lissotriton; species Lissotriton helveticus. The sequence continues at coordinate 599,847,121 of NC_136059.1, forward strand.
ACAAGGACAACTCAAATCAAGCACCCTCTTCTTCTAAAAAAAAAAAGTGGGATAACAAACAATCCAAAAAATAACAACACAGAAAAGAATTCATGATCAAGGGATGGGTATCCCAAATGGGAGTCCTCAGAAAAGAGGTATAACCGTAGGAATCATGATAACATTAGGAAACTTGAAAGGTATCAGAACTCTGATACACGTTCCTTTCGGGGTACATCAAAAAACTCGGAGAGGGACGGGCGATCAGAACAAAAAACAGAAAATCTTCCAAAGACAAAAAGGGAAACACATTGTACTTCAGATTACATTCTCAAACAGGAAGAACAACCTACAACTAAACCTCAGTTTAAAAAAAAAAAGAAAGTAGCTGGCTTAATAATTAGACATCCACAAAACACTATGCCTGTCCTTACAGAAAGGTGAATACTACCACCTCTTCGTTATTTCTATGGTTATGAGTAGTGGGTATATCTATCTCCTACTACCTATTTTGTTATCTCTCATCACTCTTTGTGTGGATACTCATGTATAAAATCAAGCGTGTGTGTGTAACCTAGTTCCCTGTGCTGATCTAATGGCCTTCTCTACCTTTCTCTAGTGGAAAAAGGGGAGGGGGGGTTGGCAACGCCTCACGGGAGTAACCACCAGGAGAATATGTCAAACTGGTACTCGCTTGACTCCCCACTGTATCATCATCAGCAGTTGCCAACCCTGAAAATAAAGGGGATAAAACTGTGCACAAAAGAAAAAACTCTGTGTAGTTACGTGAGTGACCCTCTTAGCAATAGGACCTATCCTCCAGGATATGAGTTTTAGGACCTACTCAATTAAAAAGAACTCGGCTCCACTAGTATTTCCCACTTTATTCTTTGCCGTGTGCCTGTTCTAATTAAAAACGACCAACATGTTTCATCACCGCATTATACATTACTGGCGACTTCATCAGGGTTATTCTGGGTCAGCGTGATTCTTGCACTTATCTTTTGATTTTCTCCCTTTATTGTACCTATATACACATATGGAAACAAAAATATAACACACACACATACATGTTTATTCAACCATTGTGTCTCAAGTGGGTAAAATAAACCACCATTTCGGATGTTTTCTGCTTTTCTTATATACATTACCAGGTCGCCTTATGTTGCAATGCGTACCAGGCTCCCGTAGAAGAAAATGGATTTAAAAGAACCCCTTTTATCCGTATATGGGTTCTTGTATACGCCCTTTGGTCGGTATCTAAAAGATCAAGTGATATATATAGTCTTTTGTCGTTAGGTCCTCGTTACATTAACTTACATTGGTGCCTGGCTATTAGTTATCTCGTTAATGTTCCTCTCGATACATATCTATTGCACCTTTTGGTGTCTGACTCTTTGGTATTCACATCTCTAGTTATCGTCAAGCCCTTGCCCCTCGAGGTGCCTGTTTTTCTGTAGCATAAGCGCGTAATACTTATAGCCCCCGCTGTTGCTTGTTACTTGACAGGAGTATCGAAAAAAGCCAATACGCGCTTAGCGGCTCTCTCGGCATTCTACAGTCTTACAACCCACTCAGACTTCCTCGGTTTAGCTCTCTGTCTAGCCCATATCGCCTGCGTGCTCCTTACCGTTTGTGCAGTCAATTGTGGCCTCCGCTCACCCTGCTCGTTCAGGTTAGTCGTCGGGATTTCTGTTTTTAGAAAAGCCGGCGGAACTTCCTGATCACGTGTCTAATGCACTTCCTAGACGTAACATGATTTTCTATATTATCGTGTCGGCCATCTTTGAATGGGTCTGGGGCCCCTAACTAACGTCTTATACATAGAGTTATTGACGATATCCAGGTTGTAACATTGTTAAACCGTGATATTATTGGGGACAGGTGGATTAATTATGAGGTAATGGATCAGTCCTTCACATTTGCCACATAGTTTTGTAATTACTGGTAGAGTCCAATCATTCGATTACCCCCTCTGCTGTTCTATGTAATGGGTACTTCTAACTCTTACTTTTGTAAATACCGCCCTCACGATTTATGATGGTTCCGGTTTTATCTACCTCTATTGATATTTAACACAAAATATGTATGTCTTAATCAAGAGGGTGTATTTCTTTTGCAATTTTTATCGTTATCTCCTAGTGTACTCTGTGTCTCTGTATTGCATACTTTCTTAGCTGTTTTAGTCAAGTGGAGGGGAATTTGTGCCATTCAATAGTATCATTCAACCCTTGTTGGTCCGTTGCTTCTTCAAAAATCCAACGGGCCTCTTTTTTGTGAAGTATGTTGTCCATGTTGTGCTGGTCCCCCCGTACTGTTTCAATTACTATCCAACGCAGATCCCTGGGTTGGTGTTTCTGATTCACGAAGTGCTGTACCAGCTTGGTCGTCAATTTTGCAGTTTTCAGGGTGCTAAGATGCTCCTGGATCCTGACCTTTATTTTTCTGGAAGTGAGTCCAATATAATGTAGATTACATGGGCAAGTGAGTCTGTAAATCACATTGGTTGTATTGCAGTTGCTAAAAGTATTCAAATGCCATGCCCTGCCACTGGCTCTGGTAAATGATTTCACTTTACTTGTGATTCCGCAGACTGTGCAGCTACCACACGGGTAGTGCCCGGGTGGAATGTTAGATTCTTTCGCCGCTGGAACTGGGCGCGAGTGGACCAAGCGGTCTCTCAGGCTAGAAGATCTATTAAAGGCGGACCTCGGTTGTGGCATCTGCTTTAGGTTGGTATCTAATATGTGCCAATGTTTCTTAATTATTTGGCGAATCTTGGTTGATTGAGGACCAAAGGTGGTGACAACCGGTATACATTCTTTCTTTTCTCTGGTTTGCTTTGTTAGTAGGGCTTCCCTTGGGGTGTTCAATGCCCGTTTGCGTGCTTGTTTCACTATTTTGACGGGATAGGCACGGGAAGTTAGTTTTGCTGCCAAATCTTCTGTCTGCTCAAGGTAGCTGGCTGTCGTTGTACAGTTTCTCCGGTACCTCATAAACTATCCTACCGGGAGGTTATCCCGGAGGGCCCTTGGATGAAAGGATCTATAATGCAAAAACGAATTCTTATCCGTGGGCTTTTGATGAACCGTCGTAATCAATGTATTCTCTGTTGCGTGTATATCCAGGTCTAAGTATGTAGCCTTCCGTCGGTCTATATTCAATGTGAATCTCAGGCACCGGTCCAGGTTGTTAAGCCAGGTTAAGAACTGGTCCAGTGTGTCCGCAGTGCCCCTCCATATGCATAGAATGTCATCAATGTATCTCTTCCAGAGGACAATGTTCCTCTGGAAGAGATTCGATTCATGATGGATGTAATTTGTCTCGAATTGCCCGACGTAAATACACGCCAGTCTCGGGGCAAAAGTGGCCCCCATCGAGGTCCCCGATGTTTGGAGGTACAATTGGTCCTTATAAGCGAAGAAGTTGCGGGTTAGTGCGACCTCTATGCATTGCAGCACAAAAGTTGGCGCCGTGTCGTAGAACCATTCACATTGCCCCAGGGCACGATCTGCTGCCACCAGCGTCGCCTCCTGGGGTATGTTGGTGTAAAGTGACTCTATGTCAATCGTCACTAAGAACTGTTCCTCCGAGTTGTATGTTATTGTTTCCAGATGTCTCAGGATGTCCGTGGTGTCTTGTACATAGGAAGGTTGTGTTACCACACACTCACGTAGGAAGAAGTCTGCGAACTGCGATAGTGGCTCGAGTATTGAATTGATACCCGAGACTATCGGGCGCCCCGGTGGTGGTCGCTGCGCTTTGTGGATTTTCGGCACTATATAAAAGGCCGGAACCCTAGGAGATGGATTAATCAGGAATTCCGCCTCTTTTGCCGTTATCCATTTCTTCTCTTTTGCCGTTATTACCAGTTTTTGGATAATTGTTTGCAGCTCTTCTGTTGGATCTCGTTGGAGGGGTCGGTAATGTTCTCTTACCCCTAGCAGTCTGTTAATTTCAGTTTCATAATCTGTGGTGTTCATCACCACCACCGCTCCGCCCTTATCCGCCGGTTTGATGGTGATGGAGGTGTTATTCTGAAGTGATTTAATGGCCATCCAGTCTGATTTGAACATGTTACTGTGAGTCAGCTTAAGTTGTTTTTGTTCCAGTTCTGTAATGTCCTTGAGGACTTTTTGTTCGAATACTGTAACTTCCGGTCCTACTTGGTGATTCAAGGGCGTAAAAGTAGAGGGGAGTCGTAGATCTGTACTAAAAGATTCCGGCACCGGTGATTGTTCCTTTCCCTCAAAGAACTTGTGGAGTTTAATTTTTCTGAGAACACCATTGAGTTCCCCCCTTAATTGAAAAATATCATGCCGTGGGGTGGGGACAAACCCCAAGCCGTTGTTTAAGACTCGGTTCTCTTCCTTTGATAGTGGGTAATCAGAGAGATTCACCACAATGTTTACTTGGGTATTTATATCATGGTTCGCCCCCTGCTGCGGGTGATTCTGGGTGAGGGTATTGGTCGTGTGGCGTTGGGTATGTGGCGTGCTCGCCCCCTTCCCCTGCCTCTTGTACTCACTCCTCTCTGGTTGTGTGGACATTGATCTAAAAAAGCCCTGAACATTGCCCCTAAATCTTGATCAGTATTGGTGTCTGGATTAAATCTGACTCGGGTATTGCTCTGTTGATGAGGAGCTGTTTGTTCATCCTCTTCGCTGCTCGTATTGTCAAAGGCCCAATGGTTGGGGGTTCTCCTCTCTTGTGGTCTCCCTCCCCTGCCCCGCTGGTATCCTGTGTTCTGATTTGGAGTCTGTTGATAATACTTGTCTTCTGTGTAGGGGAAGGCCCACCCATGGCTGAACCTCTCGAGATTGCGCCTCAATCCTTTGATCTTCTGATTTACCATGTATGCCTGGTATTCCCCTAGATCTGTTTGTATTTTATTTAATTGCTCCTTTGTGTCTAGAATTGTTGTGTCATTTTTTATGGTGGTTTCTGGACTCAATATCTCTGTGAATTCGAGACAAATTACATCCATCATGAATCGAATCTCTTCCAGAGGAACATTGTCCTCTGGAAGAGATACATTGATGACATTCTTTGCATAAGGAGGGGCACTGCGGACACACTGGACCAGTTCTTAACCTGGCTTAACAACCTGGACCGGTGCCTGAGATTCACATGGAATATAAACCGACGGAAGGCTACATACTTAGACCTGGATATACACGCAACAGAGAATACATTGATTACGACGGTTCATCAAAAGCCCACGGATAAGAATTCGTTGTTGCATTATAGATCCTTTCATCCAAGGGCCCTCCAGAATAACCTCCCGGTAGGACAGTTTATGAGGTACCGGAGAAACTGTACAACGACAGCCAGCTACCTTGAGCAGACAGAAGATTTGGCAGGAAAACTAACTTCCCATGCCTATCCCGTCAAAATAGTGAAACAAGCACGCAAACGGGCATTGAACACCCCAAGGGAAGCCCTACTTACGAAGCAAACCAGAGAAAAGAAAGAATGTATACCGGTTGTCACCACCTTTGGTCCTCAATCAACCAAGATTCGCCAAATAATTAAGAAACATTGGCACATATTAGATACCAACCTAAAGCAGATGCCACAACCGAGGTTCGCCTTTAAAAGATCTTCTAGCCTGAGAGACCGCTTGGTCCACTCGCGCCCAGTTCCAGCGGCGAAAGAATCTAACATTCCACCGGGGCACTACCCGTGTGGTAGCTGCACAGTCTGCGGAATCACAAGTAAAGTGAAATCATTTACCAGAGCCAGTGGCAGGGCATGGCATTTGAACACTTTTAGCAACTGCAATACAACCAATGTGATTTACAGACTCACTTGCCCATGTAATCTACATTATATTGGACTCACTTCCAGAAAAATAAAGGTCAGGATCCAGGAGCATCTTAGCACCCTGAAAACTGCAAAATTGACGACCAAGCTGGTACAGCACTTCGTGAATCAGAAACACCAACCCAGGGATCTGCGTTGGATAGTAATTGAAACAGTACGGGGGGACCAGCACAACATGGACAACATACTTCACAAAAAAGAGGCCCGTTGGATTTTTGAAGAAGCAACGGACCAACAGGGGTTGAATGATACTATTGAATGGCACAAATTCCCCTCCACTTGACTAAAACAGCTAAGACAGTATGCAATACAGAGACACAGAGTACACTAGGAGATAACGATAAAAATTGCAAAAGAAATACACCCTCTTGATTAAGACATACATATTTTGTGTTAAATATCAATAGAGGTAGATAAAACCGGAACCATCATAAATCGTGAGGGCTGTATTTACAAAAGTAAGAGTTAGAAGTACCCATTACATAGAACAGCAGAGGGGGTAAACGAATGATTGGACTCTACCAGTAATTACAAAACTATGTGGCAAATGTGAAGGACTGATCCATTACCTCATAACTAATCCACCTGTCCCCAATAATATCACGGTTTAACAATGTTACAACCTGGATATCGTCAATAACTCTATGTATAAGACGTTAGTTAGGGGCCCCAGACCCATTCAAAGATGGCCGACACGATAATATAGAAAATCATGTTACGTCTAGGAAGTGCATTAGACACGTGATCAGGAAGTTCCGCCGGCTTTCTCTAAAAACAGAAATCCTGACGACTAACCTGAACGAGCAGGGTGAGCGGAGGCCACAATTGACTGCACAAACGGTAAGGAGCACGCAGGCGATATGGGCTAGACAGAGAGATAAACCGAGGAAGTCTGAGTGGGTTGTAAGACTGTAGAACGCCGAGAGAGCCGCTAAGCGCGTATTGGCTTTTTTCGATAGTCCTGTCAAGTAAGAAGCAACAGCGGGGGCTATAAGTATTACGCGCTTATGATACAGAAAAACAGGCACCTCGAGGGCTTGATGATAACTAGAGATGTGAATACCAAAGAGTCAAACACCAAAAGGTGCAATAGATATGTATCGAGAGGAACATTAACGAGATAACTAATAGCCAGGCACCAATGAAAGTTAATGTAACGAGGACCTAACAACAAAAGACTATATATATCACTTGATCTTTTAGATACCGACCAAAGGGCGGATACAAGAACCCATATACGGATAAAAGGGGTTCTTTTAAATCCATTTTCTTCTACGGGAGCCTGGTACGCATTGCAACATAAGGCGACCTGGTAATGTATATAAGAAAAGCAGAAAACATCCGAAATGGTGGTTTATTTTACCCACTTGAGACACAATGGTTGAATAAACATGCATGTGTGTGTGTTATATTTTTGTTTCCATATGTGTATATAGGTACAATAAAGGGAGAAAATCAAAAGATAAGTGCAAGAATCACGCTGACCCAGAATAACCCTGATGAAGTCGCCGGTAATGTATAATGCGGCGATAAAATATGTTGGTCGTTTTTGATTAGAACAGGCACACGGCAAAGAATAAAGTGGGAAATGCTAGTGGAGCCGAGTTCTTTTTAATTGAGTAGGTCCTAAAACTCATATCCTGGAGGATAAGTCCTATTGCTAAGAGGGTCACTCACGTAACTACACAGAGTTTTTTCTTTTGTGCACAGTTTTATCCCCTTTATTTTCAGGGTTGGCAACTGCTTATGATGATACAGTGGGGAGTCAAGCGAGTACCAGTTTGACATATCCTCCTGGTGGTTACTCCCGTGAGGCGTTGCCAACCCCCCCTCCCCTTTTTTTCACTAGAGAAAGGTAGAGAAGGCCATTAGATCAGCACAGGGAACTAGGTTACACACACACGCTTGATTTTATACATGAGTATCCACACAAAGAGTGATGAGAGATAACAAAATAGGTAGTAGGAGATAGATATACCCACTACTCATAACCATAGAAATAACGAAGAGGTGGTAGTATTCACCTTTCTGTAAGGACAGGCATAGTGTTTTGTGGATTCTAGTGAGTGGGGGGCAGCCTGCATTCTTGTCCAAATCCCCCTTGGGCCCCTTGATGTTCGGGTTAATAATTAGACATGCCCAGCTTCTGAACAGGGAATGGGCTCTTACCATGCTAGACAGTTCGGCAGAAGAAACAATAGCTCGCCAGAACCTGAAGGATTTTCTGGTGACAGCAGTATTGAATGAACATATCACGGTGGTGCCAGAGTTAGTGTCCAACATAGACTGTATGAAATTACACTACAAATAGAGGGGGAAATCTCAAGAAATGTTAAAGGTCTCTTTTGGGAGAAATTAACTTATGGATGGATATGAAATCCTGTTAGTAGAAAAAGATTGGCCGCCTGAGTTTGTGATGGATTGCCCAAAGGGGGAAAACGTCTTTTTGCCTGCTTTCTCCGACCTTGTTCCAGAATCTTTAAAATATTCATATTCATACGCCCATGAGTGGGCACTAGCTCTGGCATTATACCAAAACCATGTAGGGTGGAACATGGAGTCTACTCACCACAAAATTCTATTAAAATCCACTCCAAATCCACAGAGAAAGTACCCTATTATAAATGATGCAAAATGACAGCTCACGGAAATGTTAGACCAGCTTAAATACCAAGGTATGATTGAGACTTGCACCTCCCCAGTGAATAATTCTTTATTTCTCCCAATGAAACCTGAAAACTTATATCGTCTAGTTTTGGATTACAGACATTTAAACATATGCACACAACCATTTGCAGTACAAAATGCACACAGTGCTGCATTCATGAATATCATTGGGCAGAAAAATACAAAACAACATTAGATATCTCAAATGGATTCTTCTGCCAGAATATAGCTCCAGAAAGCAGATATTTGACAGCAATTTCTGCTCTCGGCACTCAGTGAAATTTCCCCAGGGGTATAAGAACAGCCCAGGGCTATTCTTGACAGGAGTGTCAGAAATATTACAAACATGCTATGAGGAGGCAGTGTCCTATGTAGATGACATTTATATGACGGACGATGAATTACTTGAACATTTGTGTAGGGTGAACAACATAATTATGGGATTTGCCAATTTGCGCTACAAATTTAATTTCAAGAAATCAAAAATTGCCCATCTCAATGACCTATCTCTGGCATATGAGCTATCCAGTGACGCTAGGAGCCTGGCAACCAACTGTTTATAAAAGTGTGCAGTGCTCCAACCTCCAAAGAATCTAAAAAGTTTGCAATCCATTTTAGGATTTCTAAATTTTGGCAGAACATGCATTCTGAATTATGCAGAAAAGGTAAAACCTTTCTACGACTTAATTAGACCCTATTTCACAGCACATCAGTGGACACAGGAACATACAGATACTCTGCGTTCAGTTCAGGCTGACATGATAGTATCAAAACATTTACAGACACGTGTGAATACTACGAACTTGGTGATCCGGGTGGTCTCGGGTTTATCAGGATATACCTACATCACTTTCAATGAGGGTGAGACAGTCGCAATTGCATTCAAATCACATTTGTACACAAATGCGATTTGCATCCACTGAAATAATACTTACTACAGTACAGACTGCTGTAGTGAGAGAAAGAGCACTAGCACAGGGGAAATGCATAATCGTTGGAACCCCGGTACCACCTTTAGAAGCTGTTACCAAAGAAAGCATTCGAAATGCGAAAGCACTGCACCTGCAATGGATACAATGGTCTCATGTCCTCACTGCAACAGATGTAGATTACAAATACGATTCTACATTAAAAACAGAAGCGTTCCTGCAGTACGAACAAGAATACCCTCTCTTGAATTAAATCTTGCCTTATAAAAATATGAATACATCATTTACCCTGATGGTTCTGTCAGCTTGCCATTGAAAGTAAACAGCAATACAGCGCAGCATGTGCTATAGTGAAGGATTGAATGTGGGACGGTTCCATTCCAGCATACAACTACACAATCTCTGGGAGATTGTACCGCACAGCTGGCAGAACTAAAAGCCCTGATACTGGCACTAGTATACCGGTCGGGAATTCCCCAAACTGATAGTGTGATTTGTTTTACTGTGTGCAGTCATACAAGGAATATCTTCATTACTGGGGCCAGAATGGGTTTAGAGATTCCAAGGGTTGCACAACTAAGCATAAATTGTTATGGGACCCGGTGGCAAAGCAGAAAGAATGCCTACCACGGGCTCAAGTAATTCATACCTTGAGTCACCAGCGTGTTAGCATATACATGGAATGGAATTCAGTGGCTGACGAAGCCACTGCGAAATGCTGCCATTGCTGCAATTACTCGTCCTAGCATGAGGATAAACAGAGAAATACTGATAGCTGTCAACGCCTCAAAGAACAGCTTGGTTGTTCCAAATGGCTTTCCACTCAAATATTCCTATAATTTAGATGCACAAAACATACCTTATGCGCAAATTCCAGGAGTGCGGGATAGAGTTACACCCAACATGGATCGCAGATTAGGTTTAATTCTAGCTGCACACGAGGGTCTGGGCTCATCACACACAGGAGTCACTGCTACAATTTAATTACTGAAGAAGCGATTCTAGTGGCCAAATTTGTCTAAACAAACCAAGGGTTATGTCCTGAAGTGCGACATCTGCCAGCTGATAAAAGGCTCCACCGTAGCATGGCCGCCACAAATACCATTACTCATTTCAGACAGACCTCTTGCATGTGTCTATTTGGACCACTGCGGCCCCTTAAATTCAGACGGGGCTTACAAGTACATCTTGGTGGCAGTTGATTCATGCTCTAGATTTCTATGGGTTTGGCCTCTGCGCTCAGCTGAAGCTCGAACTATTATAAAGGATTTGCAAGTCATCATCGGGACATATGCAATTGGCACGTTACATTCCGACCACGGCCCTGCGTTTAGCTCTATGGCTTATAAGGAAGTCATGGAAAGAATGGGTGTAGCCTTGCAGTACTCCTCCCCCTACCATTTAGAGGGAAATTCGGTGTTGGAGAGGTAAAACCGGGACCCAAAGCAATCCTTAACAGCAAGGGTATTAGGTGTGGACAGTAGTTGAGTCAATCACCTATATGGAGTACAGAGGGCACTAAACAACATGCCAAGAAGTTCCTTGGGAGGACGTACGCCCTATGAGATCCTGTTTGGGACTAGAATGTGGGTACCTGACCTCAATTTTGCCAGCACAGTGGCGGATGTATAACCATTTGAATTGAATGATCGTTTGGATGTTTTACAGAAACGCAATGAATTCCTGGCATTACAAAGCAACGTCCAAGTTAAACGCACCGCCACTGAGGAAGTAAATTGGGTGCCGGCAAGACCTACCTCTGTCCCGAAGGTTGGGGACCTGGTCAGAGAAAAGATCGTGGACAACAAGGAGTTTGGGCCATCCTACTGAACACCTGTACCTGTCCTAGCGGTTCAAAGAACAAGAATAGTACTTCTTCTGCCTCTTGCCAGCAAAAAAAAAAACACATATGTCTCCATTGATCTAATCAAATCACAATATGTGCCCAATTCTCAACAAAAGGCCACTTGGAATCCTGAGTAGCCTCAGATCACCTCTCGCTACTATACAGAAGTTCATATGGAAAGATTAATAACGTTTCAAGAGTCCTCTGTGCAAGATACAAGAGTATCAAATAACGGAGTATGAATTCCACCAGTTGAAGTTGAAAAACATCCAAATACAAATGAAATGCAAATTGCAATTCGACTCAATAATGACATCTACATCAATGTGCCTTCACAAGAAGCAACTGTCAGTTCTACAAACACTGCTGAGCTACCAAAGATAGATTGAACTGCATCTGGCTACTTCATCAACTTCGATAACTTCTCTTCCGATTTGAGTGAACCAGAGCAAACACCACCTATTTCCACAAAAGAAAAACTTTGACAGTTCTATCTCTGGCTGAAAAAGACTTACTTAGTGTACCCTTGGTTGCATTTTTGGTTTGCATTAGGGATCCTGTTCCTGTTAATTCGGATTGGTGTAATAACTGTCTTTTTCCTATTTCTGAATCGACATTACCCCGCACAACGCTCTGCAGTCCAACCTGTGAACTTGGTCTTGAAACCTCATACGTCATCACACCATGACCATAGAGACCTGTCCCTAGCGAACATTACAGCAGTTTCAGGACCGGATGGTATAGTTTGGGATAGGGTTTCATATGATGTATTTGGTCCAACCGAACATTTGAAAATTCTACGCGTATTCAAATTTTCATTGAATGACTTCATTACCCCGAGTACACTCTCTGATGATTGGGACATTGACACTATAAATACTATGCTCTCAGAGGGAATTGTACGAAGATACACTTGACTTCGACAGTATGTATTCTTGACAGCATTATGGTCATCACTTTTTGTATAGAGCAAGTGTCCCATGCACTTTTAACACTTAACATCAATGAGAACATTGCCCGACACCATCAAAAGATAGTTCTGCTACATTTGCACAGAAATTTGCATACTTTTCAGGGTTCAATACATCAGACCCAATGTCATACTACTGTAAGCTAGTATAGACAAATGCAACTGCCAAGAAAATGATGCTGACAAACACCAAGCTCATATATTCAGCACATTTCATCTTCCAACTGTCTATTCAAGATTTCGACTGTTGGACGGACACGATAGACACAATATCTATCTGGGAGATGAAAGATTGGCTGGTTCAGGGAACATAGGCTTTATTTAGAGCTTGCCTTGTACCATTACAAATATTCTTCCTGAACATAACAGTGCAACATACTACCTGCTATGGGTTTGCAAAAATAAAAGACCTGAAAACGCCACAGATTCCCTTGCCCACACCCATTGAAGGTATATCAAATGACACACTGATAAGTGAGGAGATGCTGGGTGGAATGATACAGAATGGTACATACAACAATTACTCAACTTCCAGTTGGAAGGGATGATTGGTTTGACCTATCAACACAAATAGGTGTCAATTAAGATTAAAGGGTACCACCGGAGGGTTTAGTATCCATAGGCCTGACCCACGCTATGTACACACAGATGACCCAGTGGTAGTGACTTCTTATAGTGTTGGGAAGTTGTGCCTAGAATGACTAAACACCTCAACACTATTACACATAAAACAACACTTGTCCCTTCTATCAGAAAACATGGATCTTAGTGATTTCTTGCTAGGTACCAAGAAACCGTGTAAGAAACGCTTCTTATATGCCATCTACAATTAAATATTGAAAGTCTCCCAACGGGATGCTGCTGAGTGATGCATGAGATTGATAGACTTAACCTAGAAAAGGCCTTGGCAGTAGTGGACAATGGCATGACCACACTCTCTTCACGTATTTATTCACTGGCCAACAGTGTGTCCTCAGCAATTGACATAATGGAACAAGATTTGTCTATACTACAACATGGGCAATCTCAATTGCGCTCCATTGTGCTTTGAAGCTGGACGCTACATTCATTGTGTTCTGGCCATGTGCCATGGTGATACATTAACAGCACAAATTTGTGTTTGGCTTATAATCTAACCAACAGACAGTTGACCATGGCACGTAGAGATGCAAAGTACACCATGCTGCTAATTGAAAAATTAGAGAAGTTACCATTTACAGTAGCAGAGTCACCATCTACAGAATGGTTAATTCATGGCTATACCACACTGCCAATCATGACATTCCAGGTCCAATACTGCCTTAGATGCTTCCAAGCAGGCAGGTATGAAGCATTAGGTGATGGGTACATACAGGAAACCTGAGAGTTACCTTATAGATATAGGTGCAGAAATAAGGAGACTGAAGTTTTCTTAAGTGGTACAGACTGTGGGAAGGCTTTAAGTGGGTCTTTAGTGTGCAAAGAAGTGTCACTTCATTGAGCGTGTAATGCGTCAAAAGCAAACTTATCTTGCTACTTGGCTACAGAGAATCATCCACTTTTTGAGTTGCCCTCGAATGGGAGTTATTTAATGCTGAATGATCAAGGCTGTTGCAGGATGGCATCAGACATTGCATATCTAGTCACGGTAAACTTCAGGGTTGTTTACTGTAAGCAAGTATTGTTTGCCCGGGTCGCACAGTTTGGAAGGCACCACTGTGGGCTTCATTGAATGTTTCCAGTATATAGTCTGATTCACTGAGCAGACTGAAAGCCATGTTGTTTCAACAAAATGTGGCCTTAACTTCAGCCCGAGAGACTTTTGATCTCCAGGTTTTAAGGTCGTCAGCAGAGATACGGGCCCTGGTCCGTACAAACTTCCCAATCCATTTCAGAGAAATGGTTCATCATATCTTTAACATGTCTGATACAAGTGGGTTTGTACACTTATTTAAGCGACTTCGATCAGGTCTCTGAACCACCTTTCAGACCATCTTCATAGTAATTCCAGCTTTCATATACTCCGTTCTTGAAATTGTTTTTGGAGGACTTACTTTGGTCCTGCTATCAGTAACGGTCATCCTGATTTTAATCCTATTGCTTTGTAATGGATGTCTAAATCCCTCTAAACATTGAGAGAATACTGCTGGAACGATGTTGTCGTGAGTGTATGGTGTTCTACCTGGGTACGTCTCAGCTTCGAGAGCTGAGTGAGCATTGGTTCCTGTCTTTCAGACCAGTCTGACTAAACTGTGTCCTGCCTGTGTTCTGTTGCCTCTCCTGCGGATTTGGCTGCGTGTTGAACCTGTGTCTGACACTTACATCGGTTGTTCCGCCAGACATAGATGTGCTCCTGGTGCCCTTGCAGGCCCATGTGCACAGTTGTCCACAGCGTATTCCCTTGTTGATGACAGCATTTCTAGAGCCTCCAGGGGATGCTTCCACTCCTGTTGGTAGGGATAGCGACTCTGCTCTAGAAGTACAGGCATCGGTATCAGGCGTGCAGGCATCTAATGCTTCCCCGGCGGCTGCTATGGGAACCGGAGATGAACATCTTTGCTCACTCGACATGATACTGGAAGTTCTGGAAGGATTGCCCCATGCAGATATGATGTTCAGCGATGTTAAGTCTTCAGCGCAGGATTCATAAACATTCTGGCTTCTCCTGTGCTGTGAACCGTTTGGCAACTTTATAAAACATTTACTAAATTGAAGGTTGTAACAGACTTTTTTTATTTTTCTTCTCTGCTCTAACTGAGCGTAATGGCTTTCAATGTGCTCAGTGAAATAATACCCACATATACATGTTTAGAGGACCTTTTGAACGTTTTTAAAGAAAATAGTTTCATGGACATTTTTACCAGATTTTTAAAGAAATGCTTTTTAGTATCTTAAGTTTCAAATGATTTTTATGCTTTTTATAGCTTGAGCTTTATTATTATTTAGCGGGCCCTGTTTACCTTTTGATGAGGAGTGGGTTTCATGCCCTTTAGGCTGGTCCTGTCACGTATACCCCTTTTTACATACCTTGTCCCATCCACACGACCATAACTGTTCTGAAACAGGTTACGTTTTAACTAGTAGCTTGCTCCTGTCTCTTTGACACTAGGCTCTTAGTATTCTATCCTAATACCTGACGTGCATAAACATGTCCTTAGGCACGGCATAATTACTCTGTATAAGGGTCACCGCTTTTTTCATCCTTGGCTAACAGCCAGCTGTACATGATCGCATTTGTTTGGAAAAACATTTATGATTTTTTTCAAAACATACGATTCTAGAAGAAACCCTGGAGTGACCACTCTAGTATATACAACCCTTATTTCCCCCTGCAAATTAGAGGACAATTCCTTCCAAGCTGACACAGGGTCCTGCATGCTGAATCTTCGACACGCAGCGGCCTGACATCCCTTGCAGCCTGTCATCCTCGAAGCAGAGATGGGGTCCTTCATTCTCGACCATCAGGTGTGGGGGCTGGCTCATCCTTAGGGAATTATTGGCTAGATGCATAAATATACGCATATACATGCTACACATACAGATCTAGGCTAGGTACATTTAGGCAAATTACCTAGGGCATTCATTTTAGGAGTATGCAAATGGTACTATTTTATCTGAACTGCTTATGTTCATCTTTTTAGCACTATGGTAGAAATGTATCTACTATTTACTATATTGGTACTAACAATCTATTTTGTATGCTTCTGTCTCCTGATTGTCGCAGCAAATATGTTTTACACAAGACTAACGCTTGACCAGGAAATACTTATTGAAAACCTCATGATTGCCGTCTTGTGTACTTTCTGAGAATAAGTAATCACGAGTCACTGTGTGAAAAGTACTGTACTGTTTTCCACGATCCATGAGGAATCAGGGTTGTCATGTTCAGGGGTTGCCAGAAACTACCTATACCACTGTAGGATACAGGGGGGTTGTAGTGGCATTGTAGAGCTAGCTGGTCTAATGACTGACATATCCTGTGGGGGTGTCCGGAAGTGGTTGGAACACCAAGCCCTCAGTTTAGGTCATCCAAAACGTGCAGGTCCTGGGGATTCCTAGGAACTACACGACAGTGTACCCATTGTTGCTCTGGCGTACAATTGTTTCTCTGGCGTACACCCTTAGCCACAGCTGCAGTGTCTCACCTGCAAAGACTGACCTCCTTACTGCGCAGTGACCACAGAGTGGAAGGGGTCTGCTTAAGCCAGCCTAATGGAGGCATTGACAAATGCAGTTCCCTACAGCTGAGAATTCGATCAAACCTGTTTCCTGGAATACACCTGGTTTGAATCTTGCTTTTGCAACATATTACCTCATAATGCATGAAAATAAATGGAGTAATGCTCTAAAATATTAATTGAGATATTTGTATTTTAAGGTGCCGGTTTCTGAAGAGTATGAAATCGCCGGATGAGATTGTGGAGTACATTGAAGATTATTGTGGTTTTGCTGGAGCTACAGTGAGTTTATCAGACTCTCTTTTTTAATAATCCACAGGCTGCCTAGTTTATGTGGTCTGCAGGATAGCTCTTTTCATACTCTGCTTTCATTTGTACTTGTATTGTTTACAATTAAAAAATAATGTGTTTGATTTTATTTGCAGAGTTATAACCTATTTTTACAGCAACCTTTGAGTGTCTGCTCAGTTATGGAACCGTATAGAAATGGTTTGAATATCTGATGCCAGAGTCCCTATCTGTAGCTGAGGCGATTAACTGTTTAAAAATGTCATAGTATTTTTCATTTAGTGTTTATTAAATTTCTGGGGTCAAGATAGAAGTTCTAGATAATAACCGGAAACGTATCCACCTCTTAATAGCGCTATGCAAAGGTTTTCCACATTATGATTCCCAATAAGCACACTTGTCCAGGCCAAAATTGGAAGTCTCGTGGCCTTCGGAGCATAGGTGTGGGGCTGGGTAGTTGTGTTAAGTGCCTGCCTCCATGCGAAACCGGGTTTGGAACAAAGTTGTCACTCATACCGAAGGGCTTACAGACTGCTGCGCTTGACTTACAGATGGGTTATAAATTGGCTGTACAAAGAGTGAGCATTGCTCCGACAAGATACACTGCAAAGAGAGAAAGAGGCAGCTCAAATAGCTTCTTGGGAAGGCAGGAAGGTTATATGTTCACTCGCCCGGGCTGACAAATCCATATTTCTAAAACTGGAGGAAGTGCGGAGATGAAGGTTGCACGTGCCTCTGTCCTCTCGTGATAAGGGGATTGGTGGAACGTAGGTAAAGTGTTTGTAGAAACCATGCCCAACAGACTTCAAACCCAGATAGCCACTGGAAATGCCTGCCTTCGTTATGAAGCAGAAGCAGGAAGCCACAGAGGCTCTTTCTGACCTTCCTCCAGCACCAGGCTGCCTTGGATAGCTTGGATACAATTCTGTTAAGAGAACCACGGGAGAAGGCAGGAGTTACTTGGGAACTTGGAACATTTATTTTTACTGCCTATGTTCACTTTGGTGGGAGGTGATTGATACCTTTGATGTGAACGATGAAGTTCGACAAAATACAACTTTGAGGTTTTTTAGACTAATCCAGAATTACTGGGCGCACTATCCTACATATATACTCCGTGTGCGGTAAACGGCGACCGGGAAACTTAAGAGGGGGAACTTTACTGTGCAGCTTAGGCTGAGATCGACTATACGCCTTTTTGGAAAACGGCGTATCCGCCCATTTTCCAGACGTTTTCTCCTCCCGGTATAATACCTAACATAGGAATAAGAAGATTGCCTTACTTCCTGTTTTTCGTTTGGATAACTCGCATAGAGCTTCAATTACACACGAACCCGGATGGGTTATATTCCGCACATATATTTCTCTTGCACGGACTGTGCGGATTTCAGGCACGAAAATCTGTTATGATCAGGACACCCTGTTCACAATTTGTCCTTATACTGATACAAGTAATCGATCCACCGTACTTTTTATTGACCATACACGGATCAAGCCCTGAAGAATCGCAGTATATATGTTCCCTGCGATAAAACACGTGTCGGCTGTCATTTGGAACGAATAAACGAACGTGAAAACACAAAGAGACTTTTGCTCCACATATGTATACAACGTGTTTGTTACCTTTCTCAAAGAGTCTTTATCTGTTGTAACTGTTACATAAGATATTTGGTTGTGGATTTTACTATACTTGAGATACTAAGTGTTGTAGTGCAGAGGCATTGTAGTTATTGATGAAGTTCGACAAGGCTGAATTCTGGCTGCAGGCCTTCTAACACTTTCATTAAAGATATTTCGAAGTCCTTAACACTTGCTCCTACAGTGGCCCTACCTTCGATGGTTTTGTAGGACCCTGTCGGCTCTAGGCAGACGGCGACCTTCATTTAGCCCAGAAAGAAAATTCTGTTCACCCTTTGCTTTTGTCATTCGAGGCCCATTTAAGGGATAAGAAACTGAGATCAGGTGTTGTGAAGTTTAAAATGTTATGTGTAGGTAGGCTGTACTGTCTTGGACTCTACTTTTTGCTTCATAATAATGCTCTTAAAGGAGGTGAATAACTTAGAGTATTTGTGGCTGTAATCTTATATGAGGCCTTCTTAGTCAGAGCAGTTAGCTATACTCTCAAATACAGCTCAAGTGATAATAGAGTGGGAAAAGGACCAATTTCTGCTGTTGGAAGTGTGTTAAGCCGAAATGGAAGCAGGCGCTAAAATATTACGAAGTATATTTCTTTACTCCAATGTCAGAAAATCTTTCGTTGGAGGATCTAAAACGTGCTGAAATCCACCCAGCTCTTCCCTTTGAAGGCTGCAATGTGCGTCAGTGATATATCTGATTCTGTGGCCATTCAGCATTCAGTCAATTCTGGTTTGCATTATGGTCTGGGCCAGTCCCTGTCGTACTGTTTTTCAGCGTACACAACAGGGCGTACAGACAGGATAAAGCACTCCGACTTCCATAGATCGCCCATATATGATCTACCTTAAATATTCTATTTCATAATCAACATTAGGGGTAGCCCAAACAATTTTGAGAAGGTCAGAACTGATTTAATGGTGAATTGTTATTTCACTTTGGGTGCAGCCTCCATCTGCTGTCGCTCCTTAGGGGGCCATGAAATATATTTGGATTAAAGGTTTCCTGATAATTTGCGTTATTTACACCCCAGATTTCCATAGGGGACTATGCCTCTGCATATTTGTTTTCTGTAAGATGGCAAGTAAGTTCAAAGTAAATTTATTCTATATAGTTAATTAACACCTTTAAAATTTTTGTACTAAAATCATCCGGATAACATTAAAAAGTAAAAAGGATGCACAGATAGTATATACTGTCATATTTACCAAATTAACATTGACTTAGATGCTGTGCAATGATTAGCTCCCCAGTCCTTAGATTGTAAACTTTAGATTTCATGCTCTGAAATGTACCACGGTATGCAGATCTTTGGAGAACAATATAATGATTGCATGATAAAACTAAATATAAAAAACAGTACCAGAAAAAGAAAACTGTAAATTCGACGTCGTTTTTTTCCCAAGCCAAAAGATTCTAAAATGCTATTTTTCAGATGTCTGTAGTAAATGACTGACTTTCTGCGGGAATCTGGTGGCCCTGCATCCTACCTGTAACAATTGACTGTTCAGTACTAACATTACTGCTGGCCGAAATGATCTAATTTGGTATGTACGGAATGCTTGTAATAAATAATAACGTCTCAAATTATTCACAGTTGGACAAATGCACAGTAAATCAATCAAAGTTTCTTCCACTTGTCCCCAGAGTCTGCAGAGTGTTGTTGGCCATATTTGTTTCCATGCTAGAACCTGATCTTTTGAGATGAAAGTCCCCAACCGAACTTGAAGTAGCAATTGTTGAATTGCTTTTGTTATATGCTCGACCAAGTATGGTTGAGGGGACTGTCTCTCATATGAAGATAGTCCAGTCGTGTTTTTTCTTTGCTAGGGCGGCTTCTTGTTTTGCCACATTATTGGCTATTTTTTTAAAAGCTGCAAAGCTATAGTTAGTGTTCCAGGCATCTTGCATTTTGAGGTTTACCAATGCTTCTTCTAATACAGTATTCCTGGCTTTTTTTCCCTTTGTCTGATTCTTTATTTCGGTTCAACAGTGCCCCATCTAGGAATCCTCTTGTGCTGCTTTTAGTTTCCAACACATTTTTATTATTGCTGCTTGTCTTACTGGGTGCTGATTTGATAGCCCACATTCCAGGCATACTTGTGCATGAGATACAAACTTCGGGATCTGAAGGATGTATTTAAATAACCCTGATTGTTGGAGATTCAGGAAGTTTGCATCTTGCCCTCTGAGTATTTCGGAGCCGTACGTAAGGGTTGGAAGAAACTTATCAGCAATGACTTTTAATAAATATAAGTTGGATGGGCACTTCAGTTTTGTTTTTAGTAGATTCAGAGAAAAGCATAATTTGTTTGCCTGGGTTTTTCTGTTTAATAGGTGATCTTTTAATGTAAACCTTGTGTTTACCACTACTCCTAGGTACTTATATGCCACACTCTGTTCTATGGTGTTTCCTGCTGCGTTCCACTTACATTTTTTGTTTTATCCCATGTGTGATGAAAAACAGATGACCTTCGTTTTTTTTGTAATTGAGGAACAGACCATGCTCCCTGGTGTATTCGAGCACCATTGTGATGGAGCGCTGTAGGTCCATTGGGGTCTGGCTGCATAGGACATTGTCGTCTGTGTACTGCATGCTTCTTATTTTGCAGTGTGTTAACTTTGGAGGATCACTTTGAACTTCTGATAGCCTCTTATTCAGGTCTGCAGTAAAAATGTTAAATAGAGTGGGGGCCAGTACACATCCCTGCTTAAGGCCAATGTACGTTGGGATCTTTGCTGTTGTTCTTTCACCGTTCCCTAATTTTATCTTGACCCAGGTGGATGTGTACAGGTTGATGATGGCCTGCAGTAACAATTTTGGCATACCCCAATTTGCCATCTTTTGCGATAGTAAATCCCTGGGTACCGCGTTGAAAGCTGGTGTACCATTTAGTTGATTTTTTCTTAGCTTTTTCGATAAGAAGGTTCAAGGCTAACAAGTTACACGGTGTTTGTTCCAGGCCTGGACCCGGTCTGTGTGATAGGGAGGATCTTGCTCGTGGTGACCCAATCTTCCAATGCTGTCAGAAGGTTTGACGCATATATTTTGGCCTCTACGCCAATAAGGGCGATCAGCCTATAATTCGCCTGGTCCGATCTAGCGCCTGCTTTAAAAATTGGATGCAAGACGCTCCCCCTCCATGATGATGGTATGCTTTCTGTTTGAAAAGTGTGGATAAACAGTTGAGTAAGGTATTCTGCCCACAATATTTGGTCATGTTTAAAGAGCCCATTTGGCAAACCATTTGGGCCAGGGGCACCAGTGGACCTTAGTTTTTTTATGACCATTTGTACCTGGTGAGATTTAATCCAATTTTCTTCAAAGTTTTGTTCAAATTCTTCGCTTTTTTGTTGGTATTGGATTGTGTGATCTGGTTTCATTATTTTCTGATTGCTGTTGTTCCCCTGGTTTTGCGCTAGATAATGTATCAAGTCTGCCTCTAATATATTTGCATTATGTACACGGAAGGATCCGTTTGCTATTTTATTGATTTCTGCCCAAAATTTCCTATTATTGTTTGATTTACTTGTTTCCAGTAATTTTAACCATGTTTCAGTTTGTTGATTATTCTTTGCTATCCAGATCTCTTTTTTATATATTTGCCCTAAATTGTAAATTTGTCGCTTTGTATCTTCACCCGCGATCTGATCTTTTCCTCTTAACTTTCTAATTTCCTGATTTAGAGTCCTTTTTTTGCACACTAAGGAGCCAAGGGGCTCTGAAGTTATTGGCCTTGGTTTGTTTCTGTGGCTTTTGTTTTGGGATCCGAATTTGTCAATTAGACTTAAGATCATCTTTTCCCAATTTGTCCAATGCTTTGCCAATCTTTGTTCTTTTCTTTTTGTCTATACATTTTTTTAATGTGTCATTATTTCTTCGGCATTCTTTCCATTCCACGCGAGTCTTTTTATGTTATATGGGCTGGGAATTTTCAACAAGTCATTGCTTGCTGGTGCCCTTGCGATTTGAAGGCTGAAGTCAATTGTTTGCAGGCTATGATCGCTCCCAAGTCTGTGGACTATTTGGTATCCTACGATCCTTTGCAGTACCTCAAGGTCCACCATGGTGTAGTCTAGTACTGATTGTGCCTGTTTCGCTATTCTGGTCGAAACCGCTGGCTGGTCTTGTGGAAAGCATCCATTCAAAATGATCATGCCAATTTCAGTGAAATTTGAGGCACACAGCTGGCCGTAAATATCCTTTTTTCGTTGGTTTGTTATTAGTGGGGGGATTGTTTTGCCATTGAATTTGTTTTGTTGTTTGTTTTGTGTGTGTTCTGCTTGTAATAAGAACATGTTGAAGTCGCCTGACACTACAATTCCCGCCTGTGGGAAAGTAGATTGCAAAGATATAACCAGGGCTTTGAGGGTCGCGATTTTCTCTTGTTTCGTATTTGATCCTGGGTGATGTAGGTATTACAAATTACCATTGACCATGCATCTTGAAAGTCTTGTGCACCAGAGGAGAGGTCATGTGGTAGTAAAATGTTGATGCACTGGATCGATGTTTGTCCAGACCCAATCAGATCATACGACCATGGTATACTTGTGCTAAGGTAGATAGATAATCCGCCGGCTGCCCTACCAGGTGAGCTGCCTTTGGTGACATGTTGTTCAAATTCTTTAAAACCATTTATCTGAACAGATGCTGTTGACCAGGTTTCTTGAAGTAATAGAATATCATATTGTTTTAGAAATACTAGTAGATCTCCATCCTCTGTTTTCCTGCCTAGTCCGTTTATGTTCCACAAGCATAGTTTCAAATTGCATTTTCATGCTTCATTTTTCCTGTGTTCCATGGAACTTGGTCTTGGAGGTAGAACTTTCCGAGTTTGAATGGTTGCTCCTGATGATCCTTGATGGATGACAAGTAGCTTGGTCCATCCTTCCTTGATACTGGCAGTAGGGCCTGCTGCCCCCTGAAGTAGTCCGGTGTCCGTTTGTGATCTTGACTCTGTCATCAGGCATAATGGGCCTGGATATCTTTTTGTTTCCGTTAATACAATTTCAATTCCCCATTTGGTAAAATCCTCACTGTGCTGCCAAAAATCTTTAGCATTCTTTGGGTCACTCCAGGTTTCCACTGTCTTATCTCTCCCCTTTGCACTTGGGAGTGGTTTGAATTGGATGCTTTCTATATGGTTTGTTGTCAGATGTTTTAATGTTTGAATTGAGTTTGCAAGTTTTAAAATAGCACTCCGTTCGAGGATTTCATCATTCCCTCTGGAGCTGTAATGCGGGATAATGTCTAGCGTTGTTAAACCTTCTGGATAGTTCTGTCCTTTGTTATCATTTGATTCTGGGAACCTACTATTTTTGACTTCCCCTGTGTATTTTTCCTCTGCTTGTGTGTTTTGGGCGCTTATTTTTGGATTTATTGACTGAATTGAACTGGTCAGATTTCTTGTCCTGGTCTTTTGCCTGGTTGCCTGGTGCCGGCAAGTGCGCCGTCAAAGTCTCTGGCCATTGTGTAGTAATTAATGGTTTTTGCACTTTAGCCATGATCTTTCCATTTTGAGCCTTTGTAATTTTGGGGAAGTATTGAGATATACTTTTTTGTTCTGCTTGAGTCTTATGTTTTGAAGAACAGTCTACAAATAGTTTTTTTGTGCGACCATGTGCGGGCTGGGAGTCTTTTGGGCTACTTAGCTGCACTGTTGTTAAGCTGTTGGGTACATATTTGATCTACAGTAGTTGCTTTTGTGTCTAAATTCCCCTGGTTCTTCGGTGAGGCTTGTGCTTGCCGCTTTTCCCTTTGGCCCAATTTCGGGAACTGTTCTGGGCAAATTGACATTCCGGCAGCTTACCAGTGGTATCACTTGAGCCTGATACCGAGTAAAGAGTGCTGTGGCTTTGTTACTTTTTTTGCCTTACTTTTCTCAATCTTTTCCGTTCGCGTTTTGTTAAAGGTTTATAAGATTTTTGTTGCTGGTTTATCTGTGGCCTTGTTTCTTCGGTCAGTCGATCATCATATTCTTGTATTTTTTTGTGGTTGTTTTGCATAGACATGCTTTGTAATGTTTCTATCTGGGCATCTGAAGTAAGGTTATTTGAATTGCCTTCCATTGCCTCCACACTGATTTGACCAGGGTGGTAGTGGGCTTCTGTTTTACTGAGGCATTTTCCGTGCAGATACCGTGCAGATACTTGCGATAATATTGTGGTGGTCGGTTGTTTTTTTAACCTCTGCCAGGATATCTGTTAGGATTGTGGGCAAGACCTGTAGTTGGTTCATTATTCCAGAGCATTGGCATTCGTGGTACATTGTATGAGGGTCTTTCTGTACACGCTCAATAAATCTAATAATCTTATATTTTTCAGTCTATACCAACCACATGGGATGCCAAAATTAGCAAGAGATCGATTTGTAACTCTAATTTTTCTGAATGTTGGAGTAATGCTGAAGATATGGTTTCCATTATGCCAATAAATGGCGGCCCCGTGGGCCTATGATGAAAGGGATGTTCTGTCTGATTAGCGCCTGCTCGCTTGCTTGAACAAATATCCTCCCCTGGTTTGTTCCAGATGTCATCCACTAGTTCACCTCCCGGGCATGCGCCTAAATCAGATTTTGTTGGTTTATCACTTTTGGTTTGATAGCAAGGGCCATCCGTTAGTTGGACCTTGATTGGTGAAAGAATGGTATGATAATCATGATAATCATGAAGAAGCCCCGTTGCTACAATTAGTGAAATTTCGATTGACTCATGGCAACTTATTGAACTTATTAGGCAATCCTGTGCTTCTTGTGTTTCTGAAGCTGATTTGTTGTTTGAGCTTCCTGTGGTGGCTCCTGGCTGCTCATTGCACACTCCTGTGCCTTCTGTGTTTCAGAGATTGGATTAACAGTGTTTTTGGTCTGGAACGCTGTTTGGTTTACGGGAATTTCTTTATTTTTAATTCGATGTCCGTTATATCCATACTTGAGGCTGACTATGGACCACCCCCGAACTTGGTCACCTGAGCACAAAAGAATGACCCAAGGCTTATTGATTGTCGCTTTGTTTTTCCAGCTGGTGCCTCTAAAAGTGTTTTGAGCATATTTGATTGTTCTATGTTTGCTGCTTTTTGGGCTGTCATGCTTATTCTATTGGCCGTCGTTTTGGGGATCTTCGGGGGGCTTTGGCTGTTCTCTAATGGGATATTAATTGGATTGGTTTGGATTGGATTGACATTTATAGAGCGCACAAATGCCGAGGCGTCTTGGCACTGGGGTGAAAGAGAGGGAGGACCAACGTCAACAGGACCGACATCTTAAGTCCTGGGGAACAGCCATGTTTTTATTAGATTCCTGAACACTGTTCTGTTTGGTTGGAGTCTGACTGTGATAGGTAGTTGGTTCCACAGCCTAACCACACCATGAGATAAACTCTTACAAACCCATCTGGCTCTACGGACTTTCGTGGCACCAATAAGACCAGAATTAGCTGATCTAAGACTTCTTGTGGGGGCGTACCAATGGAAGATGTTTCACAGGTCCACAGCCCCTCTGCCATAAAGTGTCTTATGAGCCAGACATAAGGCCTTAAATTCTAGATGTTGCCGTATTAAAAGCCAATGCAGCGACTTGATGGCATCCGACTTAAGGTGACCTTTAGGAATATTCAACTGTAGAAGCGCCGCAGCATTTTGAATAGACTGCAATTTAGTCTTCTGTGCCTTGGCAATGCCTACAAATAAAGCATTGCAGTAGTCTAGATGAGATAAGACTAGGGCCACTACCACAGTTTTCCTTAACTCGTATGGAATAAAAGGGAACACCTTCCTAAGTAGCTGCAAAATATAAATGCAAGTGGAGGTTACGCAATTGATCTGAACCGCAAAGCCCAGTTGTTCATCGACTATGATCTGTGAACTGTGTCTGTAGCAAGTTGGGCAAGGAGCCAACGGAGTAGGACGTCCCTTTTTTATTGTCCTGGGTGCTGGTGGCAATTGATGATTTCTGAAATCGCAGCGCTGATGGTACTGGTGAGATTAGAAAGTCTGTGATCTTTGATCTTGTGACTGCTGGTGTTTTTTAAGGCGTCGTGACAATGTTGATTTTGTTCTCCAGCGCTTTGTCTTCATCGGGAAAGGCACTTGCTCCTTCGCTCATCTTGCCACTGTTCTGTCGGTTTCTTTCTTTTGTTTTTGGTTTGGCCTCTGTTCTGTCTCTCCCCGATCTCATGGTGGACATCAATGCAGTCACACCCCTTAAGGTCTCCTTGAGGTACCTCACTTGACGCGGGGTGGGTAGGTGTGGGTAGGGTGGATGGGGAATGACTGGTTACTTGCGCACCCTCTAACTCCTACTCCTACTCCTGCTCCTGCTGTTACGACTGCTATTGTGGTCTAAGAGAAACGTGGACTAAACATCCAATCGGATGGGGTGAAGTGATGGAGTAAAGTGAAAATCCTACTGTGCACGGTGTGTGAACTTGAATCCGGGTGCAGGTACAAACTCTAATGTTCGATGGTGTTGGGGGGCCAACCCGTTAATCTGTGCCCCGCTGTGCCCTGTGTACTGGTTGAGAGCTGAACCCAACAACCCCCTGCTGGAAACAGGCCTCCTGCCGTTTGCCTCTGTGCTCTGGGCTCTGTCGCCCGGTCAACGTACGGCTCAGGCAGCGCACCCCCCCTCCCTGTACTCCGCCAGGTAAGCCGTGCCCGGTTCTCAAGGCTGCCAGGGCCGCTTCGGCGGGGGTGATACAGGGCGATGGTACAGGGTTCAGCAGTTGGCTGTCGCAACCGGGCCTCCTCGGGTGCGATTGAACGAGTGTACGAGTGAGCTGCGGCATCCTCACCTGCTGCACGGATCTCTATGGCTCCAAGATGGCAAGTAGACAACTCTAGTTACTGCGCCTACAATCAAAGTCAGACCCAGGATGAGTCACATGTTCTTGCTTTTGTTTCTTTTTTCTTTGAAGAGGTGTTGGTTTGAAAGCGTTTTTTTTTGCAGACACATTTAATAGGTATGATGTAAATGTACAGAAAATATTAAAATTTAGTTTTGTAAAATTATCCTCAGCATGCAAGGGCAATGAGCAAAAGAAAACTGCTCATTAAAAAATAAACGATTTCAAAATTTAACTGGGGTGCCTGTTCAGGTTCTGCCGTTTTTTATGTCTGGCTAGAGATAGAGTTCATGTTTCTGCAGAGATGGGTGGGTGTTATTTGCCATAATTAGGATGATCTTTAGTAGGAGTCAATTTAAACTTCTAGAAAATGGGATCGTTATTTTTAGGCTTAGTTAGCCTGTATAATATTATTAAATGACTATCTTGCCTCGATATCTTTACTTATTTATGTCTATAACTCTTCATGTTCCAAAATCTTATTTAGAAAAAAAAGTAGAATCAAGCTGGCAGACATTTATCTGACATTACAAAAAACCATGCTATGGAATTCAATGTCTTCAAACCCCTTGTGACAAGGGTGATATATTGCTCCCATCTATTTGCTCTTAATTTTTTTTTTGTAAACAGATTTTGTATTCAATTTTCTGATAGTCAACAAGTTACAACATTATTGACAATTGCGTACATTGAATTGTAATCTACAAAGGCCTTCGGGTGTACGTTTACTATATTTAGAGTTCCCATTTTTGTAGTCTAGCACCTTTATTCTCTGTGTCTCCCTAGGAAGGTGATACTAATTGACTTAATATCAGTATAATCATTCACTCCTTTAGATCATGTATTCACTATTCATTGTTATAAACTAACCCCAACTGTTCCCCCATCCTAACCACCCTCAAAAGCGTGTCACGAATAGCCAATCTCCTACCCAACTGATCTGAGGATATTCTACTCCTGGCTCTGTTGACTACTGGTATGGAACCCAATTGGTATCTTGACAATTAGAGGGGATACAACAGTTGCATGGCTATTACTGTGGCATAGTTTAGTGTGCAGGGTTCAGCTGTCATCGTCAGGCCCCCCCACCTGCTTGATCCTCATCTCCCATGTTCTCCAGGTTCTTTAACGAGTCCACCAACGCTGCCCATGCCCTAGCTGTCTCTAGTGCTTTTTCACTCTTAGCTATTTGCAATCTGCTGGCACCCTCGCACTCTGCCCATTTTATAAATTCTTTGTTCTACCTAAATGGGTTAGGGCCACCACTCGATTTCCAATGGCTGGAAATATCTATTTTAGCCAAGACCAGTCTAAGGTCCTTGGTGGTGTAGGGGAACCAGTGCAAGAGGCAATAGCCAGGTGTATTTGCTATCTCTTTATCGGTCACATCTGCCAGGGTCGTGGTGGCCTCTTCCCAAAAATCTCTCAGACTTTGGCAGCTCCAAAACATGTGTAAAAACCCTGCTCCTGTTCTATTACAGCGTGGGCAGGCTGCTGTTTGTGTATTAAAATATTTATTGATCTTACCTGGAGTAAGGTAGGCCCTGTGCAACACGTAAAAATTTACCAATTGAAATCTTGCATATCTGGTGCTTTTTCATGCTCTTTCCACCAGATTCCCCCACATCTTGTCTGCTATTGGTTCGTCCAAATCAGCTTCCCATTCTTGATGCACCTTAGTCAGAGGAGGGAGTGTTTCATATGTGAGTCTCCTATAAAGACATGTGACACCCTTAAAGGTGCCAGCCGCAGTGGCCACATTTTGGCACCCTGTCGGAGTGGTTCTGTGAGTCCCGCCCCACAGTCTTTCCTTATTGATGCTATAAATGCTGTGTGTAACAAAAAATCCCCCACGGTATATCATATCTTTCCCTAAGATCGTTAAATAGGATCAGATTACCCTCTTCATATAGATTTCCCATTGTGGATATTCCTAGAGCTCCCCAGACTTCCAATCTACCCCAGTCGCCTCCATGAGGTAGTGCTTCATCACATGATCAACGGAATCTCTCATGCATTGGGGTGTTTAATCTTGGATCATCGCAGGCTCATATTCCATTACTTGCGTGCTGTCTTCAGTTCAGTGGGGGTGTCACTGTCCTAGCTAGGGAGTCTCAATACTACTCGCGATAATAGTCTTGGGGCCCCATCTCTCTGTTCTCCTGTCCCTCTGAGTTTGCCCGCCACCCATTTTGTGAGCCACTGTAATTGTGCTGCTAGGTAGTAGAACTCGAAGTCAGGGACTGTTAGCCGCCCCTCGGCTACTCTCCGCCTGCTGGTGCTTCATATGAACGTCGTCACCAGTGATTTAAGTTGGTTAAACATTCGCGCCGGGATCCAAATTGGCAGTACTCCGTAGTAATATAATAGCCTTGGCACCGTCACCATCTTCAGGAGGGAAACTCTACCTGCCACCGACAAAGGTAGGGTCCCCCAGAAATTGAAACAACTCTTAACACCTTTCAGGGCTCTCCCTACGTTCCCTTCCAATAAGTCTCCTTGTGTGTAATATATCTGGGTGCCCAAGTACGTCAACAGTGGTTTTCCCACTGAACCTCTTCCGACTCCTGTGGGCCTACCCTATTTGCTCTGACAGGAAAGAGGCATGACTTTGCACAGTTTACTTTTAGGCCTGCCACTCGCCCCAGGCTGTGCAGAAGCTCTTTAGCCCCTTTGAGCGCTTCTCCCGCATCTGCAAGAAATAGCAGCAAATCATCCCCAAATAATGTAATATGATGGATTTGTCCGGCCAGCTCAAGTCCACGAAAATATTGGCCTGTACGAGCCCTGGCCGCCATCAGCTCCATGGCCAGGGCAAACAGCATGGGCGACAGCAGGCACACCTGCTGCGTATCCCATTCTATTCTGCAGGTTTCAGAGATCAATCTGCCCGTCTTGACCCAGGCGGTAGAGTCTTTATAAAGAAGAGCCGTCCATTTAATTAATTCAGGCCCCAAACCAAATCTCTTCATCACCTCGAAGAGGTAATTCCATTCGAGGCTATCAAAGGACTTTTCAATATCCACTGAAAAGATGGTCTCGTCATCCTCACAGTCAGATCTAGCCTCTAAGACGCGCCGTAGTAGGAGTCTGACATTCCACGGCTTTAGTAGCGGTATTTTTACATTTAATGCCGTATTCCTGGTGGGAATGAAGCCCGCTTGGTCTTGGTGTATCAATGTTGACATATTCGGGAGAAGGCGAGTTGCTAGTATTCGACTCAGAATTTTATAATCTAGGTTGAGCATAGTCAGGGGCTGGTAGGCACTGTGTCCCATGCTGGCTTACACAGCTTTAGTAGCGGTATAATTGCCACCTCTCTCGTTGTACTGGAAAGATGCCCCTCCTGTTTCGCCTGATTGTATAATTCTACTAGTCTAGGGGCCAGTAGGTCAGTATGTCCAGTAAAATTCCACCAGGAGACCGTCCGTTCCTGGTGTCTTATTTTGTGATGTTCTTTATGGCCTTCCTCACCTCGCTCAACTCAATATCTTCCCCCAGGGTCTCTGCTATTTCTTCAGGCACTACCAACAGCTCCATGTCACCTATAAAGTCAGCTAGTTCCTCGTTAGTTGGGGACTGCCTGCTCTTATATATCTATTTGGTCTTAATGAATCCCTGGTTTTATATTTAGAATTTTTTTATTTTTTATGTGGAGGGCAAAATGACCATAGGACTTTTCTTTCAAGATTATCAAGGTATAGCATAGGCTTTGAAACCACCAAAAGGTTTGATTGATTGAATATACTTTAAACATAATCGGTTTAAAACTCTCCTTTTATTTCATAACATATGCCAGAGTAGTAGATGTCTCTGTAATATCTCCTGTTTCCATCAGTTAACATGGCTAGTCTATTATCCTAATACCCCATCATTTATGCACACTAGCTATGTATCTTGCTGGAGATTCCTGTATTTTACACCTTTTGGGCAAATCACTGATGTGGGTGGCTTGATTCCTAATGACACACACATCACTTTAACTATGTAACTGTAATGTATTCTTGTATTATTGTAGATGATGCTTTGATACTTTCCTAAAAAAAAGAAAGCAGATATCCGATTCTTGGGATCATATCACATACAGTAAACATTGGGAGTGCTAAGTTAAGATGCAGAACCCAATTAGGAGTTTGGCTAACAGAGTACTCTATCGCAAACAGAGTTCCCTGCCCACCCAACTTAGGTCTGCTGCCTAATTGGAGATAGATGGACCTTAAGTATTCTATCGACTTAGCTGCCATTGGCTCTGCTGACGGAATACTTCCTGCAATGTCCCAAAATGGTAGTAGCTGTCGATGAAAGGAGATTACACTGCTCATCCTATTTAGGGTGGATGATGTTATGTCTGTTTCTTTCCTGTCCATCACCATCAGAAAATGCCTGGTGGATAGGGACAGGAATTAACAAATAATGACCCTCAGAGACCAGGAGAAAACTCAGAGTGTGTGTCATTATTTTTTGTTTCTCAGAAACATGATCCTGCTGTGGGAGTTTGATTCTGAAAAACAAAACAATTTCAAATATTTGATGGACAGCTGTCAAATGCCCACAACCACTAAACATTTTGTACATTGAGAGGAACTGCAGTGATGTTGATTCCTTTCCAATGGCGGGAGATACGTTTTGGAGGGAGGGGGGCGGACGCGGCACATGCACAAATACACATAACACTCACTGCAATGCATTCACACGCGTGCAGACACACAAACACATCCATTCACAACACTCTTTACCAAACATTCATACATACACACACACCCCAAACATTAATTTGAAAGAAAACACACACTTACCTGCAGCCAGCTATGCCTCGGAGGTTCCAGGAAGCTTGGGACTGCTGCCTTCCCTCTTTAGCTTGCGGAACGGCAGCAGTCCCAACGTCATCACAGAGTGGGATGGGGTCAGTGAGAATGCTGACCCCACACCACTCTGTGATCAAGTGCCACTGATTGACACTCGACCATGAGCACTTCAGGGTTAAAATTGAAGCGCCC
Organism: Lissotriton helveticus; assembly: GCF_964261635.1. NCBI lineage: Eukaryota > Metazoa > Chordata > Amphibia > Caudata > Salamandridae > Lissotriton > Lissotriton helveticus. Next base: position 599,879,252 of record NC_136059.1, read on the forward strand.
CTGTGTGAGGCAAAGCCTCTCGTCACTGAGGGGAGGGCCTCAGGGACCTTTGCTGAGCTGAAGAGGTCACACCCACAGGAGCTGTGAATTCCTCAGCCCAGCAAAGTTCAGCTTAGGCAGCCAGCAGCCTGCTCATTTAGCGCATGCCTGGGTCCTGGCATTCCTGACCTGAAATGAACAGTGTCTGTCAGGCTGACCTTTGTTCAGCCTGACAGACACTGTTCGTGAGGGGATAAAGGTGGGGGGCCGTGGCCCCTCAGCCCCAATGGACTGGTCGCTTCTGCTCCTTTCTATCTACATAGATGACCTTAGGGCCAGGTGGTCATCTCTAAGTTTGATGGACAGTTGTCCTTCAAGTTGCCAGAGGTAATGTTGTTCGCCACCCTGAAGAACAGTCATCGGTCCATCAGCCTCACAATCAGGCTCACAGTCTCTGTAACAGTTTTGGGCTGAATGATGTCTTAAGTTGTTGAAGAGCTGGAACAACTCCATTTTATCACCTTAGACCGTGGCAAATGATTGCTTGTCACAGGCACTTTCAAGGTATATGCTGCTTTTGAAAATATGGTAGTAATTTTTGACATATCTAAAGTAACCACAGAACATAACTCCATAACATACACAAAGCAATATAAAAACACAATTAAAATATAACAAGCAACATCTCAACAAAACAGTCAAAACATAACACAACAATTGCAGTGCAAGACAAAAAAAATCATGTTACACAAATGCCCAGCAGCACAAAAAGCAACACTTTTCCACCACAACAAAATGGAATACAACAAGTATGCCCAAACGTTTGTGTCACGCATTACTACCTCCAAAATTCTGTTTTGACTATGCGGTGGTAAAAGGTGTTTGGAACAAGCACTGCCTTAACTTACAATCTAAAACATGATATGGAGCAAGTCAAAAATGCCCTGCGATCTGTCGCATTGTGTCTGTGCAGCAAACAGCTTAAATACTATTTACGATATTTTATCTTCTGGGTCTTGTGGAGGATGACTTGCTTCTGATATAAAGGCTAGAGAGCATAGAGCATACAGAAAAGGCTTCCTCAAAGGTAGTAGGACATTATGTTGGTTTGTCTGCTGCTTTAGATTTGCATGTGACAAAGGCGAGGGTGAGCTATTTAGGAGGCTTGGAAAAAGAGAACTATGTCTATTACAGAAGCTAGAAGCCTTGTGCAGATACACAGACATTTCCAGATTCATTAATTCCATCCAGTCTATTCCCTTCACCTTTTATGTACTGTACATTAGGCATCTTCAAGGGAGTTGGCTTTAGATTTTGTCTTTACTCAGGCAACCGCGCATCACCCTAGATGAGATCCTGCTCCTCGCACGGTCGCACGAGTTATCTGATATTCGCGCAACAGCAATGGAAGCCGCGCTTAATCAGCAGACAGATGCGAGCACCCACATGAAGACAGAGCGAGTAGACGTCATCCGCACACCAACTCGGAGCGAACGAGGACGATGGCCCAGCAAATCGACACAACGTACTCCGTGTGGATTCTGTGGCAGAGAAGAACACAACTCAGATGGTTGCCCAGCGCGAGGCAAGACGTGTTCCAAGTGTGGAATCCCTAATCACTTCACAAGTGTGTGCCGGGGAGGATTCCAAGGCAAGAGCACCGCGGGGAGGAAGTCAGTAGCAGGCGCAGTGAGACACCTATCGCTGGAAGAACCAACGACATCACGGTCAGCGAAGGCACCGTCTCGCAACTATCAACGCCTGGAGATTCCTCGACCGATGAGGAAGGAGAATGCTACTTCGTGTCGTTCGCAAGTGATCTCAAGCGACAACGAAGACCGCAGCCAAAATGTAGCATTGAGATAGATGGGTCATCAGTGACAGGTCTAATTGACACAGGAGCCACGGTCAACGTGATAGGCCTGCAGCACTATAAAAGCCTAAATCAAAGGCCGCAGCTCACGCCGTCCAAAATCTGGATTCTGACATATGGCAGCCAGAAGCCACTACCCCTCAGAGGAAAGATGGTAGTCCAGGTGAAAGCGGAAGACAGGGAAGTCACGACGATGTTCCACGTTGTAGACCGGGTGGCGGACTTACTGGTAGGAAGCCACACCGCAGAAGACCTCCAACTAATAGCATTTGCGAACGCAGTAAAGATGCTTCAGACGGAAGACATCCTAGAGTTATTCCCGCAACTTTTCGAAGGGCTAGGAACCATCAAGAAACAACCAGTGAAGCCCCACATCGACAAAGCAGTGCAGCCAGTGGCACTACGACACCGGTGAATCCCGTTTCACCTGAGGCCGCTAGTCGAGCAGGAACTATTAAAACTAGAACAACAAGGCGTGATTGAAAAGGTGTCAGGTCCCACCCCATGGGTGTCGCCCATGGTCATCGCCGAAAAGCCAAAACAGCCAGGCAAGATTAGGATCTGCATCGATATGCGGATGCCGAACAGAGCCATCAAGCGGGAGAGACACCTCACACCAACTGTGGACGACATCCTTGCCGACCTGAATGGCTCGCAATGGTTCTCCAAGCTGGATCTCAATGCCGGCTATCACCAATTGAGATTAGCGGAAGAGAGAAGATATATCACAACATTCTCAATCCATCTTGGACTCAGCCGGTACAAGAGTCTCAATTTTGGTATTTCATCAGCCAGCGAATTATTCCAAAACACCTTGAAAGAAATCCTATCAGGCCTTCAAAGCGTGCTCAACGTGAGCGATGATATTTTGATCCACTCCAAGACAGTCGAAGAACACCATCGGCAACTCAGAGCCACGTTGCAACGACTGACGGAACACGGAGTGACTCTCCACAAGGAAAAGTGTCAGTTTTTTAAAAAAACATTGATTTCTTTGGTTATATATTCAGCTCAGACGGAGTCAAAGTAGACCCCAGAAAATCACAAGCTATCCAGGGCACCCCTGCTCCAACCACCACATCTGAAGTCAGAAGTGTACTGGGGATGGCGACTTATTGCGCAAGATTCATCCTGAATCTAGCAACCGTCGCCGAGCCACTCCGCAATCTCACAAAGAAAGACACTCCGTGGAAATGGACACCGGCGGAAAGCAAGGCATTCGAAAATGTAAAGTCAGCGCTGCTAGACAGCACCACGATGGCCTACTTTGACACCTCCAGACCTACAGAAATACTGCTCGACGCCAGCCCAGTTGGTCTGGGAGCGCTACTAACCCAAGAGACGGAGCCAGGCACTTGGGCTCCATTGGCATTCGCGAGCAAGGCCCTCACCGCGACGGAGTCACGATTCTCACAGATTGAGAGAGAGGCGCTCGCTGTAAAGTGGGCATGCAACCACTTTCACGTCTATGTCAGCGGACACCCGTTCCGGGTGGTGACCGACCATCAACCCCTCATTCCATTATTTAAGGGGACAGCGCCACATCCACCTCCCAGGATAGAACGATGGGCAATACAGGTACAACAGTACCAAATGGACTTAGTGTACCGCCCGGGAGCCAAGAACCCAGCTGATTTCTTATCCCGTCACCCTGCCCAAACAAGTGAGCCGGACGCCGATCAAGAATCAAAGACTGAGGAGTTCGTCACCATGGTGTCCCAGTTGGCGTGTCCCCGAGCAATGTCAATTGACATGATCAAAGCACACCTCGACGCCGACCCCATTCTCACGAGAGTTGCTCATGCACTGGCAAGCGGGTCGTGGGAAGGTTTCCTCAAGGACGTCCAAGGCTGGAGCGAAACAGAGAGGAGCCGGCTGGCACAGTTCTGGAGAGTTCATGACGAACTCAGCATCGCTGAAAATGGTATCATCCTGAGAGGGTCGCAAATCGTCATCCCTAAGGACCTGCAAGAGCAAGCCACGATCCTTGCACATGAAGGCCACCAAGGCACAAGACGGATGAAGGCAAGGATGAGGGAGATGGAAGCTTTGACACTGTGGTTCGCAACTGCAGATCCTGCCAGCTCACCAGCAGCTCAGAAAGCCCAGCACCTATCATCACGGAGGACCCAGCACCCTCACCGTGGTCATGGGTGAGCCTTGACTTCGGAAGTTTCCCTGATGGGAGGATCACCATTGTTTTGGTCGACAGCTACACCAAGTATCCAATTGTGGAAATTGCCCCGTCAACAAGCTTCACCAATGTGCAGCCTATCCTGGACAAGTCGTTTGCACTATTTTGAATACCGCAGGTGATCAAGACAGACAACGGACCCCCATTCCAAGGCAGTGAATTCAGAGACTTTGTGGGAAGCCTCGGGATCAAACACCACCGGAGCATGCCGCAATGGCCCCAAGCAAACGGGGAGGTCGAGCGGTTCATGCAGACCATCAACAAGGTGCTACGCATCGCAACGGCGGAGGAGAAACACCCAGAGACCGCTCTTCAAAACTTCCTACATGAATACAGGAGCACCCCGCACTGCACCACACAACGGTCTCCTTGGTCACTCATGCTAGCCGGCCCACGGCCGGACATGCTACCCATGGCGGATACCTGGGTTGCTGAACCGTACGACCCACAGGCAACCCAAGAGAGACGACGTAACACCAATGACAAAGCCAGCCAATAACGGAGGGCTCGTTCCCGGATACTGATCCCCGGGGACTCCGTATTGATATGCGCCAGGCGACCTAGTGGAAAGTTCCGCACCCCCTATGAGGCAGGACCATGAACTGTGAAATCAACAAAGGGCATGACCATCACCGTGGAGAGGAACGGAGAAGTTGTAACACGTAATGTGTCCTGGTTCAAGCAAGTACCAACAGTAGCCGAAGGGTCTCAGCCAGGAGATTTGTTAACAAACACCGATCCTAACCTGACCGTCTCGGATGCTGGCGGTAGCGAACCTCTGATGGACTGTCCTGTGCGGCCAGTACCCTCGAGCGGAGAGACCAGCCCTGGGCACCGTTGCGAAGGCCGTCAACAGCCGTACCATCTCAGGCCGAACCCTCGGCTCAGCCAGAGACTTGCAGATTTCATGGGCTAGTTGTCTAAAGTTTGAAGTGTTAATAAAAGACTGGTTTGGAAAGGGATGTAGCGCTCTAGTGTTTCTGCTCTCAGGGAGAAAGCAGGAAGCACCTACAAACGTTGTATCACTCTCTGGCCAGGCGTGGCCAGAGAGCTTAAATAAACGGGCCGGGGTCGCTCGAGACTTCCGGTCCAGGCTACCATACCACTGTGTCGATGTCCTTTATCTTGTGCATGCCTGCGTAGCCCTGTATGCCTGATCCATCACAGAGAACCCGGTGACGTGTGTTAGCAGACCCACAAATGTGTCGCGTCTCAGCAGGAAATTCAGGAGTGAAAAGGGATTGCGAACTGCAAAACCGAGGTATTAAAGGAATAAAAAAAGGCAATATATTTAACAAACAGGTGGTTGCATCCGATGATTTTATTGACAAGAGCGGGTTGCGCGACGATACCCATCTCACAGTTATGCCCTGGCAGTGCTCTCCACATCACTTCATGGTAGATTATGCTGTTTAATGGCTTTGTAGTGGGTCGGAAAACCGGGATGTGCAAGGGACCTCAGATATTAATGCCTTCTGTTTAAACTCTGTTATATGTACAAACATAGTATGTTTGGGGCAAGAGTCTGTCTTTGTGAATTGCTAGAGCAGAAACACTATGAATAAATCAGGCTTCTGCCTCTCCGCCCCCACATAGCAGTGCGCTGCTGTAACAATGCGCGTCGGCTCATTCTTGCATTTAAATACCTAACCCAGCCAGCTGTTCAGTATAGTCTAGCATATTGTTACAGGGACCTTCAACAATTTTAGGGAGATGGAGTTATGCTCAAGCATTGGCAAAGTAGCAAGTCAAGCGGGTGGCAGCTGAAATATTAGGCATGGCACCCGTGTTGTTATAATGCTGAAAGATTAGCTCCTGCTCAGGGGCGGAACGGCAAGGAGGAGCGAGTTTTAAACAAGAAGTTTAAAGTGCACCTGCTCTGCCAGGTTTAGTACATAACTGTTCAGTGAGTATGCCATATGTTGGGATGAATAAAAAAGCGCAACGTATGTAAAGCATGTGTGGCGTTGAGGCAGGAAAAAACACAAAGAAGAAAAGTAGTCCCCAAACAAAAACAAAAACACGTAAAGCGTAATGGTGTAGTACTTGGTCGTGCTGCATGGAGAAAAGTTGAAATGAGAAGGAGGAACAAAGACCATGGAATGCCCATTGGAAAGCAAGTATTTTTAAAGGACAGTAAGTGAGACAAATAAAAAGCAATCTGCAAGGAACGGGTGGAGTTCGACTCTTAAAGTATACACGACAGGTTAATAAGTGATAACGCAAGCGATGTACGCTTGACCTAAAAAGCAAGCTAAGCCGATGTATGCTTGACCTAAAAAGCACCCTAAGCCCCACTGTTCCTTAACCTCTAGGAAGGTACACACCAATTATTTTTTCAGGTATATCTGCATTAGCGGCAGGTGTTCTGTGAAGTGGAGCATATTTATACACAGGGAGGTACAGCTACTATCTAAGAAATGGGCAAAGAACACACAGTTCATATAGTAATTGAAGGAATCAGTTGTACCATGTTTGGGTTCAAATTAATTTCCAATCTCTGCCACTCAGTTCAATCTGTATGACCTGTTTCATCCTCCTTGCAATGATTAGGGAAACTGCTTTTTGACTGAAATGTACATACTGTATTCTTTATTGTTAAGAAAAATAACAATATATCCCTTGGTTGGCAAATACTGAGCAAACTCTTAATCATTCATTCACCTAAATCACACACATCAAATAATAGGGGATACAGTACCAATTGAAAAATCAGTGTGCCAGTACACATGAAAAATATTGTAAATGTTATGTATCAATTTATTAAAAGCATATAAAACAATTGTAGCAAATTAAAAAACAGTTAATCATACATAATTTATTTATTTCAAAATCAAAAATAGTCACACTATAAATAAACAAATGAACAAACTTAATAACAGAGACAATTATATAAGAGTATTAAAAAGACACTACACTTTGTCATAAAGGGACCATATTCATTTGAGGGAACGTTGGGGCTGTACCCTGATGTACAAAAGACAAATCAATATCTAGTGTGGCAGCCCAGTGTGGGGATTATGGTTCTATTGCGTTGATGCGTTTCGATGGTATTATCTTGATTTAAACCATCTTTAGCAAGATTACATTTATCACTCTCTGATGATATCTACAATTAAAAACATACAATTATTACACATAGACAATAACTAAAACGGGCAATACAAACAAAACATTTCAATCACAGGATTTATCTGTTAAATTATTAAAATGTACATCTAAAACTACAACAAGTCGATTACAAAATTCATGACATTACCGCTTTAACAATTACCTCCAACTCCCCCATACCTATCACATAACACATTCATAAATTCACACTCTGTTCCACCCAATTGGCAGAACACTACAAACCCATACATGAGTGGGCATTTTCTCACCTCAAAAAGTAGCTTGAGGGGCGTGGCCACGGGAGCAATGGAGTGAGAGGAGAATTTGGTGAGCTTCATCTCCCCGGGGCCTGCTATACAGCAAACAAAGCACACCGGAGCAGTGCGGGCGTCCTGAAGTGCTTGTGTCAACACATGGAGTCTGTGGGGACATACCTTTGTGATGCTCACGCCCCAGATGGATGGATTCCCGGCGAATAGCAATGACGAGCGGGAACAGGAAACTCCGACCCCAAATTTGCGGCTGCAGCCCGGGGTCAGTGATTGGGCTCGGGGAGGTGTTGGCAGACTTCCGCGACCCCGGAGGTTCTCGGGATCCAGCTGAGACTCCCCGGTGGCTGAACCGCATTGCCGCCGGAGTGGCTGGCTTGAGCCCGGAACACGATGCAGAGCCACCATCTCATATCATGTACGGGCGGCGCGCCAGTCCCCTCCCCACCGTACAGATGCAAGGGGCTCAACCTAAAGCACTCCAGATCCTGCTGAGACCACCCATCTGCAACACCGCCTGAGTAGCCCTCCAGAGCCCGGGAAATACTGCAGAGGGGTGGGAGCCTGCCGTCTCAGAATGGGTATGGGCAGCACGCTGGTTCCCTCTCTCACTTCAAGCGACTTCATTGAATGGTGCCCCTGGGATAGGCCTGGGGACATCTTAAGGATTTTTGGGGCCCCTGTTCGGAACAGCTCTAAATATATGATCTAATTTCAGCTCTTTCATGTCCTTTTTGGCCAGGACACTCACAGGCACACTCCTCCAAATCCCAAATGAATTTACATCTAATATTCCTGGAAAGTGATGTGTGTTTTCAATATTGTAACAAGCAGCAGCTCACTAATATTGCTGCAAACAATCTCTGTGACCCCTTCCCATTCCTAATATGTGAGGTCCTGTTCTATCAGGGGCCCCTTGAAAGGCTGGGGGTCCTGGGCCAGAGCCCACTTTGCCCTTGCCTTAAAACGTCTCTGGATAGGCCTGCGTGTGTCTCCCTGGAGATGATCACCGGGGACGCTGGAACCTACTCCTGGAACCTGCTGGGGCGCGTCGAGCTGCCACATGCCTGACTTGGAGCAAATACCTAAAGGGAGCTCTGGGGGCCGCCATTTTGAGACCGGAGTTTGAGGCCTGTGTCTGTGCTTTGGGAACCAACGGCTGCTCGCAGGAGCTTCGAGATTCCCCCTGTATTTGCCATGACCTAAACAACCGCTGCCCGGAGGCCCACTTAAGCTGGTCGGCAGTACCTTACATCTCTGGTCCTAAATCCACTGGGAAGAATTTGACGATCACCCATGCATAAGCAGCAGTGGTGAGCCCATCCCCTCCCCTGTTGCACGGACACAGCAATTAATTTGGGGGGCACATCGGGAGTGGGTTTGCACCTGCTCCCCTAGGGGCCCCTCAGCAGATGAGAGTGCTGCAGGGTGAGGTGGTCATCATTGAGAGTGCTGGGGCAGGCGGCACTGCATGGAAGTCCCTTGTATAAGTCTGGAGTTGGCCCTGAGACCCCCTGTCGATGCCAGGGCCCAGCTTGCCTTGTACATTGCTACTGCATAGTAGACCCAAGCAACGCATGTTCTACTGGACTAGATCTGAGCCGGACGACAGTGCCCCTATCCCTTGACACACAAAAGTTGCCCAGATGGGGGATCTTGGATGCAGACTCGCCCTCCCCTGGCGAGCACAGGTGGGGTCTCTGTGCTATGCGACTGCAGGTAGGACTGGCTGTTGCACCACGCACTAGTGGCTCCAGATTGCTGATATGCCACGTACCAAGGGAAATAAAGAAAACCCGGTAATTTCCTTGTGGCACAAATCTCCCCAACTGGAAGTGGCCATGGAGTCCTCGGCCCCAACCCCGGGCCTGACAGGCGGGGAGCCATCGGCGCCAGTCATCCAAGCCTATATGGAACGGTTCCTGCAGGAGAGACGCACTGATATCTCCTCTCTGAAAGAGGAATTCAAGTTGTGGCTCTGTGACATCCGGAGATGACGACCTAGAGCAAACCATTGATTCCAGATCAGAAGACCATGAAATGCTATTGCGGTGCATCAGTGCGTTAGAGGATCAGCACATTGAACTGCAGACCAAGCAGGAAGACCTTAAAAACAGGAGCCGCCGCAATAATATTTGCATTTGGGGGGTGACGAATTGGCGCGGAGGGTGCAAATATAGTGACGTTCACTGCAGAGTTCTTGCGGACAGTCTGAGGTGATGAGGATGCCTCCCTGCCGGCTCTGGATCAGGCTCACAGAGTCTCCGTGGGCACAGCGCGCAAAGGTAGCGGACCGGATATCCTCACTAGGGTGCACTTTTATACCAAAAAGGAAGCAATCCTGCAGGGGGCCCCCAACAAGACAGATATCAAGTACCAGGAACATACGGTCCAGGTCTTTCAGGACCTCTCCACTGTCACTCTCCATAAGTTGCGAGACTTCAAGCCTGTTTCGGACAAGCAGCGAGTGCAGGGCACCCGCTACCAAAGGGCCACCCCTTTGTGCTCCTGTTTCAGTGGGAGGGCAGGCGCCACTTGTTCCAATCACTGGCTGAGGCTAAGGCACTGCTGGGTCTGACTGAGGAAGCTCCAACAAATGACAACTCTTCCCACCTGGGCGCCTCGGGCCGTGACCTTAAACCCAGATGGGACACAGTTCTTCCTCGCCGCTTCAACCGACAACATGGCGGACTATCGTCCCAGGAAGCTGAAAAGGATGTGATTGACCACCTGTGCAACCTCAGCGGGGGGCCCTCCCCATCCCACTCGACTGCTCACTCTGTCTGAAGATGAGACACCATGGAGGTGACTGCTTGCACCATACTCCGAACGTGTTGTTGGCAACTGGAAGAACCAAATGCAAGTAACTGTAACCATGGACCGTTGCTTCGGGACCTATGAGTGGTGGGCCCTGGGGGGGACACGGGGCATAACCTGAAAATATCCTGAAGCCATGGCCTGGATGGCTCACCCCCTCAGACTTTCACTGCAGAGTTCTTGCGGACAGTCTGAGGTGATGAGGATGCCTCCCTGCCGGCTCTGGATCAGGCTCACAGAGTCTCCGTGGGCACAGCGCGCAAAGGTAGCGGACCGGATATCCTCACTAGGGTGCACTTTTATACCAAAAAGGAAGCAATCCTGCAGGGGGACCCCAACAAGACAGATATCAAGTACCAGGAACATACGGTCCAGGTCTATCAGGACCTCTCCACTGTCACTCTCCATAAGTTGCGAGACTTCAAGCCTGTTTCGGACAAGCAGCGAGTGCAGGGCACCCGCTACCAATGGGGCCACCCCTTTGTGCTCCTGTTTCAGTGGGAGGGCAGGCGCCACTTGTTCCAATCACTGGCTGAGGCTAAGGCACTGCTGGGTCTGACTGAGGAAGCTCCAACAAATGACAACTCTTCCCACCTGGGCGCCTCGGGCCATGACCTTAACCCCAGATGGGACACAGTTCTTCCTCGCCGCTTCAACCGACAACATGGCGGACTATCGTCCCAGGAAGCTGAAAAGGATGTGATTGACCACCTGTGCAACCTCAGCGGGGGGCCCTCCCCTACCCACTCGACTGCTCACTCTGTCTGAAGATGAGACACCATGGAGGTGACTGCTTGCACCATACTCCGAACGTGTTGTTGGCAACTGGAAGAACCAAATGCAAGTAACTGTAACCATGGACCGTTGCTTCGGGACCTATGAGTGGTGGGCCCTGGGGGGGACACGGGGCATAACCTGAAAATATCCTGAAGCCATGGCCTGGATGGCTCACCCCCTCAGACTTTCTCTTCTGGGGGGGGGACCCCTCTAGTGGGATTAGTGTACCTCGGTGCCAATCTCCGCAGACTGAGAAGACCTTGTTGAGCCCTGTTGGCTCACTATTGTTTTTTGCGTTCTTTTGGTCTCTCTTGTGGGCCGGCCCAGATGTTATCTATGGGGATACTGGTGGGTCACTCGTGGACATAGAAGGGGGGGAGACGCAGAAAGCCAGGCACCCACAATGCCTACCTGGAGATGCCAGTTCATCAAATCTATTACTGCAGCTCTTGCCTTGGGCCCTCCTGTTCCACTTTACTTACTATTCCTTTAAAGCCTGTTTAAGTTGTATGCAATGCTTTAGCTCCCATGGCTAGTCCAAAGTGGTTGTAGGCGACTTGCTGTGTATGACCCAGCTGGATGCTTTTCTTTTTTAAGAAGTGTTTACACTGCTGGCCCGGTCAGAGTTGTAGGCACCATGCTGTGTTAAATCTGATTTGTTATCAATAAAGGTTTTTAAGAGAGGGAAAAAAAGTAGCCAAAGTGGTTGACCAAAGTGCAGAAGTCACTTCTATCCTGAGACTCCTTGCCGGGAAATATAAAATGCTTCTCCCAACAACAGAGAATGTTTTTAAAAAACACCTATATAAAGACCAGAAATAGTGTCTTCAGAACCAGCATTATGCATTTTATTATGCCTCTTATACCCTAATTTGGTGTTAGTGAGTTCAAATGGTTCATCTTGGAGAAAATGAAAGGAAACATTCGAGGTGGTGATTCAGACAAAAAAAGGAAACTCAGAGAGCAATGCAATGCAAACTTGGAACAGTGCAGAAAGGGCTAAACTCCCTACTACGGTGCGAGCTGAGGCAAACATTGTCTTTAACCATTCTAAGATGGCCAAACTTCTTTCGCCATCTGGTTCGTGCTAGGTAAATATTCTCTCTGGGGCGTGATCGGCTAAATGGTTGACCCACCTCTTGATTCAACAATGTAGGCAATAAAGGTTTTGCATGAAATTACAGAAGCCGCTAATTAGAATATATATATATTTTGTAAGGGACACTTGTAAATGCAAGTTTAGACAAAGTTCCCTTATCTGAGCAGATAGTACTTTTGACCATTCCAAGATGGCTGAATTACTTTTGCGGTCTTCCTCACGTTAGATATATTATCTCCTTGGGGGTGTGGTCGAGTTATTGGTTGGCCTGCCTGTTGACCTAGTTTCATCAAGGTAGGCTGTATGAAAAGCGAGGTTACACGCAGGCTCGGTGTTTATTGAAAAACAACAGTGAACGGATGCAGAGTGACGCCACCATAGTTAAGGATTTAAGGTATCCATTGAGGCACTTATAGAGCCATTGATTTTCGGTGCCCAGAGTAGAGATAATACTTGTTCTGAAAAAACTTTTACCTTAACAAAATGGGCTATTGTAATAATTGTGGTTAGAGTTTGAATATTATATCTCTCTGCTTAATATGTGGGTAGGGTGTCCCTAGTAAATCCTTCTTTGAGTAAAACATTTATCTTATTGCACTATAGACTGGCCATTTAACAGTAACTGGAAGAATTTTTTTTGTGGGGGTGTACAGGAGCATGTCTAGATTAGTATGGATAGATAGGACTATTCCCTCTAATATTTGAGTCCTGTCCTGAACTGATGTAAGATATTCTTTGCTTAGGATCTATTAACTGAAGGGTACTCCCTAACTAACTGAGTTCTGATTTTATTATTTCCTGCAGACCCTATCAAATGAAGGGCATATAGGAACTCTGTGATATATCATTCAGGCCTAAGTAGGCAGCATTATAGCAACATTGGAGATTACCCCTATTGGTGCTGGAGCTATGTTGATATTTGCATCATTCTGGCAAGAATAGACCTTTTGGGGAGTTGCATTATAAACAGTACAATATCCCCTTGTTTTAGGTTCCACGACAAAACGAGGACAGTGAGGCTAGGTGTTGTTCAAATCTGCATTTCGTATTGATCCTTATACAAGCTGAGATAGGCTCTTATTTACAAGTGACTAGGGCCTCTAACACCGAATTAGGATATAAGAGGCATAATAAGATGCAATATGCTGGTTCAGAGACACTATTTCTGGTCTTTATTTAGGTGTTTTTTTAAAAGCATTCTCTTGTGTTGGAAGAAGCATTTTATATTCCCGACAAGGAGTTTTAGGATAGAAGTGACTTCTGCACATTTCGGTCAAGCTACATTTTAAGGTGAGAAAATGCCCACTCATGTATGGGTTTGTAGTGTTCTACCAAGTGGGTGAATTTATGAATTCGTTATGTGATACTTATGGAGGGAGTTGGTGGTAATTGTTAAAGCAGTGATATCATGAACTTTGTAATCAACTTGTTGTAGTTTTAGATGTACATTTTTAATATTTTAACAGATTTAGCATGTGATTGAAATGTTTTGTTTGTAGTGCCCTTTTTGGTTATTTTCTATGTGTAATAATTGTATGTTTTTAATTGTAGATATCATCAGAGAGTAATATATTTAGTCTTGATAAAGATGGTTTAAATCAAGATAATTCCACTGAAATGCGATGACTCAATAGAACCATAATCCGCCCAGTGGGCTGCCACACTAGATATTAATTGTCTTTTGTACTTCAGGGTTCAGCCCCAACATTACCTCATACGGATATAGTCACTTTATAACCAAGTGTAGTGTCTTTTTAATACTCTCGTCTAATTGTCTTTGTTATTAAGTTTGTTCATTTGTTTATTTATAGTGTGATGTTTTTTTGATTTTGAACATAAATATACTATGTATGATTAACTGTTTTTTTAATGTTCTACAAATGTTTTATATGCTTTTAAAAAATTGATACATAACATTTACTATATTTTTCTTTTATACTGGCACACTGCTTTTTCAATTGGTACTTTATCCCCCATGATTGGATGTGTGTGATTTAGGTGAGTGAATGAGTAAGAGTTCACTCAGTATTTGCCACCCAAAGGATATATTGTTATTTTTCTAGATTGAACCCTAGTCCTTTGGTGCACAAAGGGTCCCTCTCATTTTTTCAAGAGTTCTTTATTGTTAATACAAAACTGTAATCAAATTGTAAATTCACCAATAGTTAAAATAAAGGATCTAGGGTGTCCATCAAACTGAGCACTTCGGTAACCAACGGTGTAGACCAAGAAAGAAGCCAGACCTACTTTCAATTAGCCTGAATAGGTAAAAACGTATCTCTAATATTGTTTTCTTTGCTATGATTGTTAAAGTGGTAACTTGGTGGCGCGACACAGTGGCTACTTGTAGTGTATCCCCTTGTGAGAGTTGAAGAGAAAGGCATTTTGGAAGGAATGTCTGATGTGAGAGATGTTATAATGGATAGCGAGTGCATATTCACGTGACTCACTACCCTGCTCTCCATATAGAGGGAGTTACATATAATCATTGGATGAAAGCAGGCATTGAAGAGTAGTTCTGATTCTTCTGCAATATGGCCTGCAAAACGGAACCCTAGTGATAGTCAACAGAACTACGAATTGGAAAAATTCGACAACATGTTCTCAACCCTAAAAAGATGTGTAGAGAACTCAAGTTCGCAACAACACCAGAGTCCACAAGAAATCACTCTTAACTCATCTGACACTATCTCCACTATCAGCATACTAACTAGAGACCTTCAGGAACTTGAACAATCTATGCAACTAAGAGACACAATCGGAACAGGAGATACATCGTCTGGGTATGATACAGAGAGAACAGAATGGCCCTCACGACATGCGAATAACAACACAGAGCTTCTTCAGAGGGAAAAATCGACCTCAGACAGCATACTAACCAGAGACCCTCAGGAACTACAACATTCAATGCATCTAGGAGACACAACCGAAATAGGAGGCCCAACGTTTGGGAATGATACAGAGAGAACAGAAATGTCCACACGTCATGTGAATATATCGTTACAGAACCTCTTCAGAGGGAAGAATTGACGCCTCCCCCAATGACGAAACATCTCCAATGAACAGAATACCCAATGAAAACCTATGAATAACTGATATGGAAATGGCTACCCCTACCATACCCCAAAGTACTTCAACACAAAGGTCACTTAGATCCACTCGAACTGTATATCCTACAAACATGAAACTAGGAACACAAAGCATAGATATCGGATCCAACAAGGCAATTAATTATGGAATAGACAACCGATCTAATGGCAAAAAGAAAAAGACCCTGATAAAGAGTTCAGAATGAAAACACGAGAACAAAACACGTGAATCTCGAAATAAGCGGATAAGCAATCCTAATACTTCAACCCAGACCCTGAGAAAAATTATAGAGCTCCAAACACGAATGGGCAACATGTCCCATGACTTACTAAGCACCCTTCAAGTGGTAGAAAAACTTTGTGATATTACGGAGAACACTCATACCAACGTTGAGCACATCCGAGAACTAATATATAAATCTCAAAGAAAGAGCAATAAGATGGCGATGTCATTATCAAATAGACAAAATCGACCCGATAGGAATCAGAAATATTTAACGGAAGAAGAAATCCTATCCTTACTCCGGGAATATGAGCCTACTGTCAGCAGTAGAGAGGAGGAAATTAAAACAGTCCGGATAGATGCCAACAGAATATCTAGACTGAATAAGAGGAAACCCAACCTTAACAACCTTCAACAAGTCCAGCTAATCACCGACTCGCAAAATCTGACCCCAAGCATAACAGGGAAAACACTAAAATACCTACTGCTCGTCTGTCGGTCCACAGCTAAACATGCTTCTGACATAGCCGATCTCATCATTAACCAGGAAATAGACATAACAATCCTTTCAGAAACATGGCTATCAGAATCCTCGTCCCCAGTCATGGATCTACAGGTGCCCCCTCATTATAATATTGTGAGACTTGATAGGCTAAAAAAGACAGGGGGTGGTATAGCCTGCATTCACCGATCGGATTTTGAAGTTGGCCAAATACAATCCGACCCACTAGAATCATGCGAATACCTCAGTCTTAATATAAGATCGGCTAACAATCAAAGATGCAACCTGCATGCCCTTTATCACCCACCAGGTAATAATATGCCCTTCATAGACCATCTAATGGAGATCATCACGGCTAACTCTAACACTGAAGCAAATAACATATATCTAGGGGATTTTAATCTACACTGGAATGACAACAACGACAAACAGGTCAATGCTCTTAAAGACTTTTTATCGGAACTAAACCTCTCCCAAGCATGCACACAACCAACTCACTCGAAAGGAGCTATGTTGGACTGGATAATTAAAAAAAAAAGATAATACTTCAGTCCTCTCAATAGAGCTGTGTGACTGGTCAGATCACCATGCCATAACCTTCCTGATACCCACATGGAAGAAGATAAAGACCACACAACCTATTAAAATCAAAAGATGGATACGAGATACCAGAGATGCAAATATGGAACTACTAATTGAAAGCTGCGAGAAAGACCTAAATCTACCTCACAACTTACTTCAGTAACAAAAATAGTCAACGCCACCATACCACTAAAACTGAACCATGGTTCAATGGGACATTGAATGAAGACAGACGGAAATTGAGACTTGCGGAAAGAAAATGGAGACAACACCCATCATCCCCTGAACTGATATCCCTCAGAAAAATCAGAAACGAATACAACAAAAAGATCCTCAACTCCAAGAAGGAATTTATTAGATCTGAACTGGATAACGCAAAACAGACCACGGAAACTATTAGAGATCATAAAACAAAAATCAAATAAGCTGGCCAAATCTGCCCAAGAAGTCACAAAAACGCAACTAAGCTGCGAAGAATTCTCAACCTTTTTCACCGACAAAGCCAACACACTGGAAAGAGAACTCATGAATGCAGCAGACAACCTTGAATACCATACACCATCATTGAACATTACCACATCGAAAAGTGTGGATAATTTGAAAGAAAACAAGGCACAATGGGACACCTCCAAACTACTGGATCAGAATAACATTGCCAAAACGCTATCAGACATCAAACCCAACAATCACTACAACGACCCACTACCATCAAAATGCCTGAAAGAAATCAGCCATACCGTGATTCCAATATGGACAGAAATTATAAACGCCTCTATATCCCAGGGGAGCCTTCCAGAATGCCTAAAAACAGGTCAAGTAGTCCTGATCATCAAAAAACCTACAGAGAACCCAGCAGATCCAAATAACTATCACCGAGTGACCAACATCCCTCTTCTTGCCAAACTAACCGAGCCAACACATCGACAATTTCTCTCTATTGGATGACTGCCAATCGGGATTCAGAACAGGACACAGCATGGAAACGGCATCTTACACATAGTCGATGATGCACTTCAGGCACTAGATCACAATCGAACTTGTCTGCTTATCCGTCTTGACCTGTCATCTGCATTTGACACGGTTAATCATGAAAAACTACTGAACAGACTCCATGACAGGATGGGAATATCTGGTAAGGTGCTGAAATGGTTTGAATCCTTCCTACCGAATAGAACCCAAAGATTCCTGGTCAACCAATCACTATCACCTTCATGCCCTAACGCAATTGGAGTCCCACAAGGATCTACATTATCTCCTTCACTGTTTAACCTGTATATCAAACCCCTTACAGAAATTCTCCGAAATTCCAAAATATCTTACCACATGTACGGGGATGACACGCAGATATACATCAAGATCACGTCCCTGGAAGACATCAACATAATGAGTGAGGCCCTAAAAATGACACTAAAATGGTTAACTATCAATCATCTGAAGCTAAACGCACATAAAACAGAATTCTTACTAATCTCACCACAAAAGAATCACTCAGAAGTGAAGGAATGGTCCAAAATGATCAAGGCGTTAAACTGCACCCCCACTCTAGTTGACTCAACGAAATCACTAGAAATCACACTGGAGGAGAACCTAGACATGAAAGCCCACATCAAATCAATGGCAAAAAGCGCCCGTTTTCATCTGAACTACTTAAGAAAAATTAAATTATTTTTATCTGAAGCAGATCTAAAACTAGCAGTGCAATCACTGGGTATTTTGAGAATTGAATATGGATGTACAACGTTAGCAATCCACGGCACCATTAAAAGCATGCCTCAATGCAGTGGCAAGACTTATCACAGGAACGAGGAAATTTCTACCATATCTCCCCACACCTGAAAGCATTAAACTGGCTACCTTACGAAGCCAGAATTCAGCTAAAAATGGCATGTATCACCCACAAAGCGCTTCATAACAATACACCTAGATACCTTGCCCAAAAAATTGAAATATCTGGAAGAAATAGACCAGCCAGGAGTGCCAAGGAACTGGTGCTGAAACCACCCATCTTCAGGAAGAAAAAACCTATGATAGAGCATTCTCAGGAGCGGCCCCTAGAATCTGGAACTCACTTCCCCCGAATATCAGAAACATTCCAAACACAGCAACTTTTAAGAGGGAAACCAAGATCTTTCTAATGAGTAAGTTCCTTCCATAGGCAAGACAGCTCGTCACTAACTCTTTGACACAGAGGTGACCAAGATATACCCTTGACTGGAGAATATAGAACGAAAAACTACCACTGGGTCTGGGCTCCCAACAGCAAGGCTTAGCCACTGACTAATATTTAACGAAAATAGAGTGCCAATACTGTTCTTTAATTTGAACTTGAATCAACTCAAAACATACGATTTAAACAATATGCTTTGTTGTCACGTTTTTCTTTGAATAAATCTTTTTATTATTTTGCAAAAAAAAAAAAATTCTTCATGAATTTGGTTATTATTTAACGAATTTCCACATTTCAAAACACCATCTGTACACAACATATACATTTTGACATAAAATTCTCTTAACACATTACCTTAAATACATTTCCAAACATTCATACGCTCAAACATTCCCTCTCATGCATCCACAGACATCACACAATCATATATTTACACTGGAATAACAATATTCACAGAATGCCATAGATCACTCCCTTTTAGACACTTTTTTTGAGCAATTATGAATTAATTGTTTGATCTTATGGCTCTAACAGTCTACGCGTTTCGAACTTGCGATGTTTATGGAGTTCTCATCAGGACAAGAGCTGTGAAGAAATGAAAGAAAAGCCTTTCTTTAGAGGATTGTTAGAGGATTGTTGTGACCTTTCTCACTTCTTACTGCTCCCTACACCACTTCAAGCTTCCTTTTCTTACCTCTGTTGTTCAGAGCATATGTGATGGCTTTCAGTCATCCCCGGCGCTAAACCATCTAATTGAAAAACCGAATAAAAAGCTGCTATTACTGCACTGTTTCCATCATTCATCATTCAACCCAACTCTGTTTGTGATGAACTTACTTGTATTAAGGATTATGCATCCATCTATGTTTATATGGACTGCCTGGCCTATGGAGAGAGGAGGGGGGCATAGTAAGTGATCTGTCTCCTGGAGCATTTCAATTAATAGTCAATGTCTACACAAGTAGTTTTTCTTACTTGCTATGCTTGCGCAGGCTGCTGTGTACAAGGTTGTTCACGGTGACTCCTGCCTGAAACAACAAGGAGGGACCACTGGTTACTTTAACAAAATGTTGTTCGCTAGTAGCACGTTTAAAAAAAAAAAAAACATTCTGTTTCTTTTTTGCAGGGCTTACCTATTTGGCTAGTCACCATCAAACGGAGGGGGAATCACTCTTGTTCTCGTGGCACGGCGTCCGATCAGTGCCAGAGCGCTTGCGGGTCCGCAGAGGACCACGGGAGCTGTAATTTTGCACGTGACGATCGTTTCCTTTATATCGCAAATGGATTGTACGGCATATCGCAACGTTCTCGTTTTTTATTAATTGAAAACGGGTCCCAGTTATTTTTTAGAGGTTTTTTTTAAGAGACTTAACTTGCTTTAGCCAGCATGTCTTTTTACCATTGGTATTCCAAATCTGTCATATTCTGATCGGGGTTACTGCAGCGGCCATCTTGTAGTGTAGTTCCCTATACATATTTTTTAACATATGTGCTTTTAATGCTGCGAACTATGTTTTTTAAGGTTCCTTAATGGGTCCCAATTGGATTTAGAGACTTTATATGGTTGCGACAATATGTCTTTTTGACATTGATATTTGAAATTGTGTCACATTGAGATCAAATTTACTGTGACGGCCATCTTGGAGTGTACTTCCCTTAACATGCTTTGTATTTGATACTGCAAATTATGTTATTCAAGTTCCTCAATCCGATATGTTTGTGTTAATATCGAAGGCATTGCTGGTTGTAGGTGGCCCAATTAATTTAATTTGTAAATTTCTGTGAGCTCATTCAATCCGTGTATGGCTGAGTGAAATTTGACGATTAGCATGGCCTCTCTTCATGATAGTTTGACCTCCAGGTCACCTCCTCTTATGTCATTTCCGACCTTTGAGATTACTGTCCATGACAAGTCTGTTTCTTTGTGGTTATTTAAGCACCAATGGTTCACCAAAGGGGCTGTCAAGACATTTTTCTTGATCCTTGACTTATGTTGCTGAATCTGTATTCCACTTCTTGATTAGTTTTCCCAATATATAGTAAACCACACGGGCATTTGATCCCATATATTACAAAACGTGACTTTCAATTGGTAAACGTCTCATGTTTCCACACAATGTTGTTATGTCTAAAAGTGGTGCCCTCTACTGTGGTGTTACAGCACGAACACGTTCCACATTTACGGTGTCCTTGGATTGGTGGTAGGCCCATCATTGTTCTTAAATTAGGCTGTTTATTTTGCGGGAGTGCTGCACGTACCAGCTGATTGGCAATGCTGCAATCTTTCTTGAATGCGAAGAGTGGTTCATTTTGGAAGGATGTAATGTAATGTAATGTAATGTAATGTAAAAAGGATTTGTAGAGCGCTGCGTTCACCGGACGGTTTCTTGGCGCTGATCACTAACCCATGAAGAGGCAGAGAGGGGAGAAAGGAGAGCATTATGTATAGACACCACGGAAAAGGTGAGTTTTTAGGAGAGACCGAAAGTGAAGGTAAGAAGAGGAGAGTCTGAGGTCTAGAGGTAGAGAGTTCCAGAGTGAGGGGGCCAGGAAGGAGAATCTAAGGCCTCCGTGCTTTTTTCGCCTGAACCTAGGTGTCTGGAGAAGGGCGTGATGGGAGGAG
This sequence comes from Lissotriton helveticus, assembly GCF_964261635.1. Classification (NCBI taxonomy): domain Eukaryota; kingdom Metazoa; phylum Chordata; class Amphibia; order Caudata; family Salamandridae; genus Lissotriton; species Lissotriton helveticus. The sequence continues at coordinate 599,900,557 of NC_136059.1, forward strand.
CGGAGGTGTCTGGGGGGGGCGTACGGATGAAGAAGAGAGGAGATGAAAGAGGGGCCGATGAAAGAGGGATTCATTTAGATTTTTAAGTAGATGCCAGTTGTTTTTACTACCTTTTTCAACATGTTTGAATTTGGGCAAAATGTTGATACAAACACCATTCTGTCTGGTTCTTTCTTTATCCTTTTTTCCAAGAGACAATTACATGGTGTCCACCACGCTCTTTTCATTGATTTCCTTAATAGTTTCTTTGGATACCCTCGTTGTAATAAATTGTCTGTCAATTTGCCTGCATGTTTAAAATATTCTTCCTTGTATTGACAATTTCGACGAATTCGTAGGTATTGGCCGTACGGGAGGTTATCTTTAAGGCTTTGAGGATGGTCACTAGTAAAGTGTAATGCCTTGTTACGGTCTGTCGATTTTTTGAAAAGAGTGGTGGCCAGGCCGCCTTCTGATGGGTAAACCTCTACATCGAGAAATGGTATCTTCTTCTGTGAGTGGCTCATGCTGAATTTGGTCGCGTGTATCTTATTATTAAGCCATTCATAGAATTTTTTCCGTTTTTCTTCTGTGCCAGTCCAGACGAAATTTTTTTTGTCTATATAACGACTCCAGCTTTGTATCCATTGGCCATAAGGGTATTTTGGTAGACAAAAGTCTCTTCATAACTTGCCATAAATAGAACCGCCAGCTCTGGTGCGAAGGGGCATCCCATGGCGACTCCGCCAGTTTGGAAGTAGAAGTCGCCGTCAAAATTAAAATAGTTTCTTTCTAGAGTAAACTCAGCAAGTTTCAAGATAAATTCTGTTGGAATTTTATGTGGTCTTTCTCTTCCTTCGATAGTAGATTCAAGAACATACAAACCCTCATCCTGCAGGATTTGTGTATATAAGGACGTGACGTCCATGGTCACCATCCAGTGTTTATTTTCTTCAAATTTGGTTATCGGCAGTTTATTGATGAAATCAGTTGTGTCTCGTATGAACGATTCAACATTTGGCAGAAAAGCTTTCAGAAAGAAGTCCACGGATTTCGCAATGGGCTTTTATGTATTTTTGATAAAACATAAAAAAGCGGGATCCTTGGGTTTTTGATTTTCAGGTATTCCATTTCTTTTTTGCCCAGAAATCCTTGGTTGTAACCTTCATCAATCATTGCATGGAGTTCACTTTTCAATTCCGATGTGGGGTCTTTATTGATTTTCCGATAACACAAGATGTCATCTAATTTTCTTTTGACCTCCGTGATGTAAAGGGTCCGGTCCCAAACTACAATTGAGCCGCCTTTGTCGGCTTGTTTAATAATAACCGAAGTATCTTTTTTAAGGTTGATCAAGGCTTCAGACTCTGATTTCGTCCATTTCCGTAATTGCCGACAAAATCGTTCTCTCGAATGTTACCACTTCCTTTGGGATTTTATTGGTCGAGGGGCAAAATACTGATTTGTTTCTTAGCCCTTTAGTTTCTGCTGGTGTTTGGAATGCGTTCTCAGTAAAGAAAGTTTTGAGTCTAACTTTGCGACAGAATTCTATCGCTTCTGTTTTCAGTTTAACAAAATCTGATTGTCTAGTTGGTACAAATGAGAGTCCTTTACACAGGAGACTTTCTTCTTCTTTCGTTAAAATTTTATTCGACAAATTAAATATTGGTGACGTTGTTAGTTTTTGTAATGTTGTCGTCTTGTTGACATTTCCCAGGGATGGTAGTTATATCTTGTTTTGCCTCGAGCTTTCGTCTGGCCTCTTCCTAAAAAAGGCCCTTGTTGGGGTTGTTGGTAGGAACCTTTTCTGTTATTATTTCTGCGAGGGTCTAAATTTTCTCCTTCGCTACCACTGCCCGAGGAGGACCCGAGGAGAGCCATAAGATCAAACAATTAATTCATAAATGCTCAAAAAAGTGTCTAAAAGGAAGTAATATATGGCATTCTGTGAATATTGTTATTCCAGTGTAAATATATGAGTGTGTGATGTCTGTGGATGCATGAGAGGGAATGTTTAAACGAATGAATGTTTGGAAATGTATATAAGGTAATGTGTTAAGAGAATTTTATGTCAAAATGTATATGTTGTGTACAGATGGTGTTTTGAAATGTTGAAATTGGTGAAATAATAACCAAATTCATGAAGACATTTTTTTTTTGCAAAATAATAAAAAGATTCATTCAAAGAAAAACGTGACAACAAAGCATATTGTTTAAATCGTATGTTTTGAGTTGATTCAAGTTCAAATTATAGAACAGTATTGGCACTCTTTTTTCGTTGAATATGGAGAATATAGAAGGCACAGGAAAAGACAGTTAAAAACAATCATACAGGAAGACCTAGTGCACCACATATAATTATTACCTAAACCTACCTCAGGACATTGTTTATTCGGTTTAACCTTGTACTGTATTTTTTATTATTTTATTTTATCTTACTTTATTACTTTACTAGCAGCCCGTCCCGACGTTGTCTGGGTATGAAGAGTTGAGTGGGTGGCAGCTCACGCTAGAGACGCTGCGCGTGTGGGAAAGTGCAGTCAGTTTCAAGGTTAGTGTGCCAACAGGGCCGCTTAGTCGCGTCAGCCGCCGCTTGAGGCCTGCTCCAGCCCTGATTGATGTTGGGCGCCGTGTGTAAATTAGTTTATGCAGAGAGTTGAGTGACAGCGCGCAGGAGACACTGCAGTTATCATCCCCGCAGGCACGCTCAGTGGCGTGTGCCCCCGCTTGAGGCCCGGCTCCAGCGGCGACCGTATTACAATGCGAATTAGGTGACCCTTGAAAGTTATTTCCCAGTATTATTATTTTTTTAGGACCCACATGGCGTGAAAGCAGGAATGTTACGGCAATTTAGTAAAGTACCAACGGCATTCGGCCCCAGTCTGTTTGACACGCATCCAGCACAAGGTACACCCTGCATTCGCCCCAGTATGTGTGACACGGCCCCAGCACAATGTGCAGGCCCACAAGTGAGTAGAGCGAATGGTTACTTACCAGGCCTCCAGCTGAACGCAGATGCCCATTGAACGCCCAGGTGCGCGATTGGCATCATAATTTAGGAATGTGTTGCGATTGGTGTCGGCTGATTGCCGCGCACATTGGCCACGGCCTTTGCTCCCGTGCAATTCCGCAATTGCCGCGCCCATTGTTGTTTGTCTTGCCCCTTGCTCCCGCACAATTGCCGCGCTCATTGTTGTTTGTCACGCCCCACCACACGCCCCCAGCCTTTGTCACGCCCCCAGCACACGCCCCCAGCACAACACACACGTTTAAGGAACGCTTTTTTTTGTCGTTATGCCGCGCCCCACCCACGCACACGCCCACAAGGGACTACTTTGCTGGCAAGGTTCTTTTACCTTTCAACTGTATATGGTGGCCATCTTTATAGCCTATGTCCTTCTGCTGCAACTGCCCTTTCCAATGCTGTATTGGGTGTTGTAATTGGTGCTGTGGTTACTGAGATTACCCGCCTCAAAGGTTAGGGCTCTTTCTTTATAATATTAGTATAGATTTATTTATTTATTTATTTTCCTCGTTAACCCTTTGTGGTAGCAAACCTAACTAAAATTGTTTACTGTAATCTTGTTATATTTTTACAAGACTGACTCTATTGTACCTCATGTAATGTTAAGCGCTCAGATACCCAAGGGTTTTGTTCGCGCTATAGAAAACTTTTCAATAAATAAATAATAAATATCCTTTTCAGCTCGTGATGAGCAGATGACGTCTAGAACTGAGAGTTGCAGTGTGGACAGACAGTTATAAAGATAGGCCAGCACAGTCACCCAGAGGGATGCCTTCTGTTTGATTCATAGCTGTCAGCTCTGGCGCCTAGCAGTTCATTGATTTTGCTTGTGTGATTGAGGGAAATGGTGGACAGACAATTGGGATTTTGCTGGGGTGCGGAAGTTGTACTACATGCTGAGTTGGGGGAAACATAGTGGAGGTGACTGGCTCGATGGGTGAATGTTATCCCTGGATAATTATGATGAGGCAGAGATAGCTCATAAGAATTGTCTCAATGAGTCCATTCTCTCATCCTAAAAAAGTGAAAAATAAAAAAGAAACAAAGGGGGGGGCGTGGCCGGGCAAGATGGCCGAGCAGACGTGACCTGCTTCGGCTCCCAGTCCGCGCGGCACTCAGCGGGCCCTGTTTGGCAGTAAAACAGGACGGAACTTGCCGTCCTACAGCGCTTGGGGTGGCGGAATGCACGGGGAGCAGTGAGCAGCATCGGAGCTGACTGTGGAAGCCCCCGAGAGCCGTTTTTTGAGCTTCGTCCCGGCGCGGTCCTCTGCCTGCAAAATGGCGGCCGGAGGGTGAAACGAGAAGATCTTCGGGAGCCCAGACCAATGTCCACAGTGCTACGTGGCACCTGCGGCGGACGAGCGGAGCTGCCAGATACCTGGGGGATCCAACTACTGCCCACCTACCGCCGGGTTGGCCATGAGACTTCCCGGGACGGCACCCCTGATGCCTGACCCTATGATGGCAGCCGTCGGGACATGCTGAATAAATCCTTGCCACGAGGGCTTTATGGGACCCCTGCACAACTGCACCCGATCCAACTAGGTGCGGAGACCCCTCCAACACAGCACAGTCGATTCATGTGTGACGGCCACCCGAAATAAAGGCGATTCCTGGGAGGAACACGAGTTTGAGGGGCCTACGCTGGGAGACCTCGGGGGGACAAGCTGCCTGGAGGAGGGGGTGACACTGACTACCCGAGTGCATTGGGCCCACCGGAGCCACCTGCGCCCGCCAGGGACTACTACTTAAATTCTTCCCCAGCTGATGCCCACTCCCCTCTATTAAGGCTTTAGATTGGGGGTCACAAGAGTCACGGCGAGCTTGAGTGGCTATATCGAAGAGAGTGACCCTACTCCGTATGCCGCCGAAGAGGGGCACGTCTAAAGGGTCTGGCAGGGTCTCGGATTTCTTCGCTCCAACTGACGCCGGGCCGGCACTCCGGGGCTCCACGGAAAAAGCCAACATGGCCCTCTCCAAAGCGGACCTCCAATCTCTGTTTAAGGAGTTCAAGTCAGAATTGAGAAAGGAGCTGAGCCACGACATGAAGTCCTCTATTGACCAACTGCGCTGGGATATCACGGAACGCATGACCTCCCTGCAACAAGATGTGGGCTCCGTAGGTACGAGAGTGCTAGACCTGGAGGCTGGCCACCAAACGCACAGTCAGGCCCTAGGGGAATGCCAGGACGACATCAGGTCCTTGAAGGAACAGCTAAAGTCCGAAGACTTGGAAAATCGCGCAAGGCGGGAAAATGTTTGCATCAAAGACCTTGAGGAGGGCGCTGAGGGCCCCGACCTGGAGGCCTTCATGGAGGGCCTCTTTGCGGAGATCCTCCACCCCACAGTGCTTAAAATAAAGCTTGACAGGGTGCATAGAGTGGGCCCTCCCCCAAAAGGTGATCGGCGGTGTCCACGCGACATCCTGGCGAAATTCCACTCGTATAAGGTGAAGGAAAAAGTCCTGCAGGCTGCGAGGGCTAAGGACTCCATCTCATTCCAGAACTTTACGTGCTCTGTATTTCAGGATATCGCTCCGTCCACGCTGGCGAGGCGCCAGGCCCTTCGTCCCATCACATCCAAGCTCCACGATGATGGTGTTAGGTATAGGTGGACATACCCCTTTGGTCTGAGTTTCGAGCTCCAAAACGAACAACACCACATCACCTCCCTGGGAGAGGGTCTGCGCCTCCTGGGGCTGCCGACAGAGGAGGGCGACCCTGAGCCGGACCCATCACAGTCCCCGCCGAGGAATGCAGCTTCCACCTCGCCATGGTCGCAAGCAACGACAAAGAGGAATGGCTGATGGGCCGTTTGGTGAGCGTTGTCTTTTTTCTTCGTCTCAGGGAGTGACCGCAGAGTCTACGGCGGGCCACCTCCGACCTCCGAGGTAGTGCTCGTGCCGAAAGGGTCACTAAGGACAATCTTATTCCCATGACTGGCGGACGCTGTGCTGCATGGATCGAACTGTAAGTGCCTTTTTGTTCCAATGACTCTAACTCCTACCGCTGTGTTGCCGCGCGGTCCGGGCCCCAAGGCCCGTAGTTCCCACCTGCCTGTTAGTGGGGTGGGCCGCCCCACGGGGCAGCCGCGCAAAGTTCTACAACTTTGGTTATGGTTGTTCATTTTGTTTTTCGTTCTGGGGAAGGGGGGGAGGGAATTCTGGTGGTGGCTACTTATTCTCCTCTGGATTGGCAGGAGCTGGAGAGAGGGGGGGTGGGGGGAACAGGGGCTGGAGGGGGCACGAAGGAGATTACCTATGTATCCTAAGGGGAGTGGTGGGCATGATGATGACCGGGATGTGGTCTGGCCTCTGGGAGGGGGAGGGGGGAGCAGCGTCTGGCGGTCCCTCTCCGGGAACCCGGGTGGTCTCACTGAGATGGTTAACCCGGTACACACACTGCAATGCCAGTCACAATAGGTACCTGGAACGTTAAGGGGCTTAACTCCCCTCAGAAGAGGCAGAAAGTTTGGAAATACATCTTAGACCACCATATAGACATACTTGCGCTCCAAGAGACCCATTTAATGAAAGCAGAGGACTTTCGCCTTAAACATAAGGCCTATCCGCTTATTTATAGATCCTCTGCTCCCACCAAGCACAGGGGGGTGGCACTCCTTTTTCGTCCCTCTGCTCACTTTCAGCCCCTGGATATACTGACTGATAAGGATGGCCGGTGGCTGATGGTTAAAGGCCGACTACAAGGGAAGTTGTGCACCTTTGTGACCCTGTATGTCCCCAATAGCGGTCAGAGAGCCTTCCTCAACACTCTCTTGGGTAAAATAACGGATTTTGCCGAAGGCCCCCTGTTTGTACTGGGCGACTTCAACTTGGTATGCACACATACTAACCGTTCGGGCCTGTGCTCTTTCCATTCTGATACTCAAGGGCTTATTACTGACATGGGACTATTGGACACCTGGCGGGCCCTTTACCCACACACCCAAGACTACACCTTCTTTTCCCACGTCCATCACTCCTACTCTAGGCTGGATTACATCTTTGCTAGCCAGTCCCTACAGGGCAGCCTCAGGGAGGCTAAGATATTCCCCATATCTGTCTCCGACCATGGTTTATATTCTATTTGCTTGTCCTGGTTCGGCAATGCCCCTTCCCCGACCCGATGGTATTTTCCAGCATCTCTTAATAGAGATAAGGACTCATGCGACCTCCTGCGAGAGACTATCAGGGATTTCTACAAACATAACCTCCCGGAAGATACCTCTGAATACAACATATGGGACGCCCTTAAGGCGGTGATTCGGGGTAGGTGTATTGCCCTCAATTCCGCTCTGAATAAATGTAGGGCGAAGGAGAGGGAGGAGCTAGAGGAGGAACTGGCATCCGTTGAAAGTGCGCACAAACTCGCACCCACTAGACAAACACTCCGCAACCTCACGGCCATTAGGGGCAAACTCAGGGCCATTTATAATAATCAAGCCGAATTCACCCTTCTTAAACTGCGCAACCTCTCATATACCCAAGGCAATAAGGTCGGTAAACACCTCGCGAGACAGCTGCAAGACAAAAGGGAGCGGGAGTACATTGGGGGTATTCAGGACACCTCAGGGACGCTCACCCACAGGGACGAGGACAAAGCAAACCTTTTCGGGGACTTCTACAGAGCATTGTACTCTGCAGACGCCCTAAATCCTGCCGCACAACGTGACTTCCTCCGGAATCTACCGATACCGCAAGTCTCCCCAGCCTGGAATGATGAGCTGACTGCTCCAATCACGCTGGAAGAAGTACTTTCTGCTATCAAAGCCTTGAAACCCCATAAGGCGCCAGGTACAGATGGGTACACAGCACTTTTTTATAAAACCTTTGCCCCCGACCTAGGCCACCACCTGGTTAGGCTGTTCAATCAAATGGCTTCCGAAGGGGAAACGTCAGTCTCTATGGCCGAGGCAGTGATCTCGGTGATCCCTAAGGCGGGAAAGGACCCCTCTCTTTGCGCCTCTTACCGGCCTATCGCACTCCTGAATATAGACGCCAAACTCTATTCCTCTATCCTGGCTAAACGACTTAACAGCCTTATGCCGCTCACCATCCACCCTGACCACTCTGGCTTTATTGCGGGTCGCCAAATGCACGATAACACTCGGCGCATTACCCACCTAATTGAAAAGGTGAACAAATTTAAAATTCCGGCTATCCTAGTCGGCCTCGATGCTAGGAAAAAAAGCCTTCGATCGCGTCGATTGGAACTTTCTCATGGCAACACTCACGGCGTTTGGCTTCTCCCCCAAATTTATGCAAATGCTCCAAGCCAATTATAGGTTACCGAGATCCAGGGTTGCGGTGAATGGCGTCCAATCCGCTCCCTTCCTCCATTCCAGAGGCACTAGGCAGGGATGCCCCCTGTCCACTTTATTGTTTGCCCTTAGTATTGAACCCTTGGCCATAGCCGTCAGAGAACACCCGGGCATCGAAGGTCTCCCATTCACGGGTGAGACCCATAAAATGTCCCTCTTTGCAGACGACGTCCTCCTGTCCCTCTCCAATCCGGCATCGTCCCTCCCGCACTTGCAGGCTGTTCTAAGCCGCTTTGAGAAAGCAGCGGGATTCAAAGTCAACCTGACCAAATCCTACATACTCAACCTCACTCTCTCTCTGCGACGGAGGCCTACCACCTCAGGTCACTGACACCCCTGTCTTGGGCCTCCTCCTCGCTTCAGTACTTGGGGGTACAGCTCACGTCGAAAGTGGAGCACCTATATGGCGCTAACTTCCCACCTATCCGGACGCGCATTCAAGCGGAGCTCATGAGGTGGAAACCGCTATTCCTCTCGTGGCTGGGGCGGATCCACGCCGTTAAAATGACTCTCCTACCCAAACTGTTGTATTTATTCCAAGCACTTCCCATAGAGATGGATAAGGACTTCTTTAGAAGAGTGAAGGCCATGATCCTGCGATTCGTATGGCAGGGAGGGCGAGCCCGTTTCTCCTTTCACTTACTTCGACGCCCCCAGAGGGAGGGAGGGGCTGGCCTACCTGACATGCACCTTTACTATAAAGCAGCCCAACTTAGGATCCTAACCGAGTGGTCACAGAAAGACTCCGAGAAACACTGGCTCCATATGGACCGTAGTGTGGCGGGCAGAACGATCGGGGACCTCATTTGGCGGCTGAAACAGGACAGGCCCAAGAACACCTACCTTAGCCCTCCCACGCGTACCACCCTGAACGTCTGGGACTCGGTGACCCCGCTGGACGGCTGGACCTCCTTCCTTTCGCCCTTCACCCCTATCCATTTTAACCCAGCTTTCCCCCTGGCGCTGTATGAAGGACCCTTTGATTCCTGGAGGGAGGGGGGCTGTGTGGCTCTGACCCATCTGTTCCACAACTATGATCCCATCACATTCGAGAACTGCAAAAGAGATTATGGGGTGGGGGACTCTGAACGCTTCCACCACACACAGATGCTACACTGGGCCCTAGGTCCTCAGGTGCGGGAGGGTGCAACCAGACCCCTCACCAAATTTGAGGCCTTCCTAGTTAAATCTACCACTATGAAGGGGGCCATTTCATTCCTGTACAAACACCTGCTGTCTTCATCACGACTCCTAGACCCCGATACATGTCGATGTGGGAGGGACTGGCCCAGAGGGATGTCACTGACGAAGAGTGGTCGCACTTATGGTCCGATATCTTCAAATTCAATCAATCTGCAGACTTGCGAGAGGCGCACTTAAAGACAATGATGGATTGGTACCTATATCCCTCCAAGTTAGCTCGAATCTTCCCAGGCACGTCAGATAGGTGTTGGCGAAGGTGAGGGTTCCTGGGAGACTTTCAGCACATTTGGTGGGACTGCCCTGCCATCCGGCCATTTTGGGAGGAAATACTAGCGCAGATGAAGGCCTTACTGGGGTATCCTATACCGTCCTCCTTGATTGTAATTCTTTTGGGGGTCAGAGACCCTATGCTGGAGCACCAAACGAGGGCGGACAAAAGAATTATGTGGCTCTGTATAGGGGCAGCCAAAACCACCATTGCAGCGGCCTGGAAGAAGCGAGAGGCGCCGGCGATGTCCTTGTGGCATTCCCGGCTATGGAGGCTCCTCAGTATGGAAAGTATGTCGGATATCTCCCAAGAGGACTTCAAAAACTTTGAATTCAAGTGGGGACCGCTGGTTACCTTTCTGTCCCGGGGGCTGCCCTCAGCGGTGTGCCCTCCCACAGTGTGGGCTCTGCATCTCTTCTAGCTTTAGGTCATCCCACTTCTTGGACTCCAACTGACACTGCTGCCACCACCAGAGGGGAGGGGGAGGGGGGGAAGGGTTGTGAGGAGGGTGGGGGGGGAGTTCATTTTCTTGTTATCTCATGGTTGCAACTACCGCCTTGCTTCTTTCTTGTATTCCCGTTTCTTTTTACTGCTCCCTGAACCCCAGGGGGGCGACGCGGTTTACTGACAAGCATGGACTTGCCCACAGAGAGACCTGTCAGACACTTTAGCTCCTCCTTGGAGTGATGGACACTGGAAGATTTAACGCTGCACTAAGTCAGAGGAGGGCTACTTGAAGCACCGTTTTTTTTTTCTCTCTACAGAATCTGTACCGTGCATTTAGCTGTATACATTGGGGCCAGGGCATGTGTCTCTAATCCGTTGGGTTTCCTCCTCGTTCGGTTTATTGTCTACTATATGAGCTGCTCGCCCCTGCGTGGGAACTTGGGCGGATTGTGCCATGAACTGTTTACAAAAATTAATAAACACATCTTTGATAAAAAAAAAAGAAACAAAGGGTGGAATCAAAGATAACAGTTAATCTAATTTGAAGTGGGACACCAAAATGAATATACTAAATGAAAAACTTAGGACACTCTGGGTTTTGTCTGTTTGGAAGGGCGAATTCTGATTATTTTGTATGACTCGAGACTAAAATAAATGATATCCTTTGCATTTTTACACCAACCATGTTACTGAGGGGAGAATTCTTGACAGGGAAAGAGGCCAGAGGGATACTTTATGAATGATATCAGATGCAAACAATTACTTATAGGTGATTGTAAATTACAGCAATACACATGACGATAGGCTTGAGGCACTAGGAAATCGACACTTCACCCCACCACTTCTCAAACATCACAATGGCTAACAGCCTTTTTGGTTCTCAGTGATCCGGTAATATGTAATATGTTATTGTTTGAACCAAACATTCTCGGGACTCAGAAGTAAACTTTATTAAGCTGCTCTGGTTCAGAGCTATTCCGGTTTTGATTTCATGTACAATCAAAAAAGTATCCTATTGATTTCAGGCTTGGTGCCAGAGCCTCTGTGCAAGTGGCTTCGGCTTTAATAACACAAAGTTAAGGTACATCTAGAGGAATATTAGTAGGGTTAGTAGGGTTACTCTAGCAAATAAAGCTTAAATTAATATGTGGGGGTGGAGGTGCTTTCTCTTTTGAGACCTAAAGAGAGAACTTCTGAACTTTCTGAAAAGTATGTCCAAATGACAGGTGGAACAGAAATAAAAGGCCTATGAGAACTACATCTGTGATCGTAGCATATACATTTTGATTGTTGCTTTTAAGAGAAACTACTGATGCCAGATAGCTAGTGAGCGGTATGGACAGATTCTTGCTTGCCCTACAAGTTGAGTGTCATCGTTCCGATGGTTAAACATTGGTTTGAAATGAGTGGCCGTAGGAAGCACTTACTGGAGGGCACACTGAAGGCATGATCCCCTTTTGTGGGAAAGTTGTGGAGAAGGTAGTGAATAGGCAACTTATGAAATTCATTGAAGAGAACTCTTGTCTCCATTCAACCAAGTCAGGGTTTAGAGCAGGATATTCAACCGAATCCGCGGCCCTCTTTTCCACAGAATGTCTAAGACAACTTGTTGATGAGGGGCAGACAGCAGCGTTGGTGTTATTAGATCTTAGTGCAGCATTTGACACCGTGCTGCACTCGACGCTGCTGTCTCGCCTCTCCGACATGGGAATAGAGGGTCCAGCCCTGGAATGGATAAAATCTTTTTTGGAAAACAGGAGTTTTCAGGTGCATTGCCCTCCTTATAAATCATCCCTTCGCAAGTTGAGACATGGGGTTCCACAGGGCTCAAGCTTGAGCCCCACGCTGTTTAATATTTATATGGTGCCTCTGGCACATATTGTGGAAGCCTATGGTGTGGATATCGTCACATATGCTGACGATACCCAACTAATAATTAAACTTGCCAACAACCAGCCAGAGGAAGCCACTAACTTCTCCAACTGTATGCGGGCTGTGGCAGGGTGGATGAACAGCAACTGCCTACGCCTAAACGGCGACAAAACTGAGTTGTTGGTGGTTGGTAAGTCCCCCTCCACTTGGTCGCAGGACTGGTGGCCGACGGAATTAGGGGCAATCCCCCGCCCAGCGGAGGTTGTTAGAAATTTAGGAATTATGATAGATGTGGAGCTTTCCTTTAAGCAACAGATTAGTAAAATCACGGGAAAATGCTTTGGAATATTGAAAACTCTCCGCAAAGTTCTTGACCTGCTTCCCATTGGTGCCAGGAAGAAACTTATTCATGCCCTAGTCACACCACATCTGGACTATGGCAATGCCCTTCTCCTAGGCCTGAGCAAAAAAGGCATTCAACAACTACAGTGTGTCCAAAATGCCGCCGCCCGCCTGGTACTTAATCTTCCACGCAGGGCATCTGGAAAGACGGCATTGTGCAAACTTCATTGTCTCCCCATTGTGGAGCGCATTAAGTTTAAGGCACTCTGTATTGTTCATCGCATCACCCAGGGAAAAGGCCCAGACTGTTTGCAAAACCTCCTTACCACTCATCGCCCCATCCGAAATCTTAGATCTGCCGGAGTGATGTTATTCCAACTCCCTCGTGTTCGCAAGACCAGGATGGGAGGTAGCTCCTTCCGCTTCTTAGCAAGTAAACATTGGAACAGCCTCCCCTTGAATCTTCGGATGGAGCCCTCCGAAATAAGATTCAGACAAAATTTAAAAACTTACCTTTTTCCCAAGTAAATAAGTGCCTTGTTGTAGTCCGGGATTTTAGTTTGACCCGGTTTCGGCCTCCTTAGGGAGTAGTAGCATATCTTAGCGTGGGGACACACCGTCTCAGGTGTAACCAGGCGCTTTAAAAATGGTTTTATTATTATTATTATTATTATTATGATTGGCTAACAATTTTTGGAGAGAATACAGACAGAAGTCAAGGGCACACACAAAAGTACACACACAGACCCACAAACGCATACCCATACATACACATATATATTTCAGAGTTGACAATAGCATCTCTGTATTTATTTATAGATTGCACTTTCCATATGAAATGGCTCTACTAATAGCTTTGGCACAATTTGATGAATCTGCGTGAATTTTGGCAATTTGATGGCCTCTGCTTAGTTTTTTATTTCACATTGCATCAGATCTATATAGGGGAGGCAACATTTATTTTGGCTGAAGTAAAAATAATGTGTCCCATATAAAGTCCAATAGGAATTGCTGCTCTTCACTTGAGTAAAAATTATTGATTGGAAACTTCAGCTGTGGGCAGACGGAAGGTGGCAGAAAGAATACAGATGGGGACCCAGGGATAGGTGAAGTGGGGAGCAGGGAGTTGGAGCAGCCTTGAGCTTTCCCTCTGCAGTTGTTTGCCCCCGCAAGCTACGGCATTTGTTAGGTGGGTGCTGTGTGCTTCTTCCCACAACACTTGCAGTACATAACCGAATCTAGAATTTGAGATCTGATAATTCATGGCCCAGGTACACTCAGAATTGTGGGTGGCAGACTTTCTCCTGGAGTTATCTCATACTTCGTGTTGAGGCATCCCATGAAAATTTTCAAAGGTTGCAAAAAATAATTAGCAACTTTGTATACTCTAGTGGAGAAGTGTGGCTCAATGGTTAGAGCGGCAGACCCTGATGCAGAGGTCTAGCCCGGGACCAGGGTTCAATTCCCCGCCTCGGCGGGTCTTGGGCTCAAAATTCCACGGACCTGATAATTCTCGCCTCGGTGCCTATTCCAATCATGGACTCCCACTCTGCAACTCTGGGCAATAGCTTGCTTAATCTCCACAACGGCCCCCACAACGCTAAGGATGCCTGGCCTCCACCTTGGGGGTGCCCAGGAGTGGACACCTCACAGGGAAAGCCAGGATGGGTTCCACAGCGGTATTCGTACAAGCGCCTTGCGGGTGAGTAGTGCGCTATACAAGTATCAATTTACATTTAAATCCTCCCTATCCATATTACTCACTGTTGGGGTTCTCAGATGCCAAAAAGGCCTGCCATCATTTCCCTCAAAAGCTCTCAGATATTCATGACCATTGACCCACACAATAATGACAAGATGATGCTACATGCCATCCAGCTTCCTTCGGCCACCTGTTTAACAGATGCAGTTTCTTAAAGAAATGGACCATTTGTAAACAGATTATACCCTCAGCCACCAGAAGCTTCAGGATTGGAGGGGGCTGAGCAAAATGTTTCTATGTGTTGTAGGTACCTTTCTGAATGGAACAAAACTGCATTGGTTGCAATGCAGCCAAAATAGAGATCCAGCTTCGTGTTATGGTGTGCTCACCGTCCCTGCCATTCAACTAGCCAGTCACCTAGCATCACCCCCTCCCACAACTGCTGAAAATATTCAATATAATCATGTGGTGAATGAGTGGTCAAGATCAAAATGGTGACAAAAAAACTGTCAAATCCACAAGGCGTTGGATAATTAAATTTCCCAAATGAAAAATATAACAATGACCCTATTTGGGTGGAAGAGCTTCCTCTCTAGAAACAGATTTGTCAGGTGGAAGTGGAATTCAAGAATTGAGGGAGGAGGTTGAATGTCCTATAGTCTTATACAGGGAAGGTGATCCAGTGGCACAGAGTTGTTCTCAGCTCATGACTGTGGAGAATCAGAAAGGAGGCAAGCGGTGTGTTGTACGACTGGTGCTGACATCGGTAAGGTGGCTAGATAGGTGTTGGTCTGGTGACAGAGAGTGTGAACTGAGACTCGTAGCTTTCCCAGGTCCTGCTTTCTGTGCAGTGAGGCAACTCTCCGGAAAGATTATCAGGATTTGTTATACCTTACAAATACGCCTGGCAGCATGGCGTCCGGCTATTTTGACGTTTCTGCTCTTAATGACACCTTGAGGGATTTCCAACAACAGGTAGAGTTGGATCGAGTGGAGAACCAAACCTTGCGGTCACATGTAATAGGGATGTCCAAAAGGTTAGATTGAGTACAGAGTGTCGGAGCTGACTGTGGATCTCGCCTTCCTGCGGGTGGAACTAATACCTCTCACTTTCAGTCATGTCAACAAATAGCAGTTCCTTTGGCACCCCCTGAGCGCTATCAATGGGATCCTCAGAAATTACATGTTTTTCTTACACAGTGTAAATTACATTTTTATGTAGACCAGCTGCGTTTCGAACACCCGAGTCTAGAGTAGCCTTCATTCTCTCATATCTATCTGGGGATGCGGCAGACTGGTTCTTAACCTTTGTGGCCAATGATGATCCTGTGTTATGTTCCTTTGAGCGCTTTGAGCAGGATCTCAGGCACATTTTCGACCGATGAACCTCCATACAGACAGTAGACAACGAACTACTGGATCTACGCCAAGGGAATAGAGTTCTCCTTGCTTACCTCGCACAGTTTAACAGACTGATGGTAGAGGCCCACTGGCCAGAACACAAAAGAGAATCATTATTCTACAGAGGATTGCATGAATAACTTAAAGATATGCTGGCTCAGGTGGTCGACCGCCATCGAGACTGTGATGCGCTCATAAACCTGGTTCTTCAATTAGACCATCGGTTGGTGGACGAGGGGAGAAGAAGAGTGCCGTGAACAGAGTACCCCCACCTTTGCCCCGTACTGACTCCCAACTATTCTGCAATGCGATAATGGATAGCGGAGAACCCATGCAGATCAGGTCGGTTCAACCACCCCTTTCCAAGACCAAAAAGGACAAATGATGGCGCGACAACCTTTGTCTGTATTGTGGCCTAAGTGGTCACTTTGTGAAAGACTGCATCAATCAATCAATAAAACTTTATTTCGGTTTTTGTTCAAAAACCACAAAAGTACAAATACAATTATACAGAAGATTCATAGTACATTAAAAATACAGATCATAACAGGATACAGAGGTGCAAAAAGGTATAATTTCGTCATTTCATAAAAACCGAAGAAAAACATAATTTATCCAAGTTGTACTGACAAATTCATAAAAAGATTTCATTCCAAGCATTTTCTGTATTTAACGGTTGATTTTAAGAATTCAAGAACATGCAGAATACTGTCATTGTGTAAGAGTTGTAAATACATCAAGGCTGGTCTGATTTGAGTAAAATTAAGATTTCTTAAAAGTGTCACCAGATAGCGTTTACGGGGGTATTCATAAAAGCTACATAAAAATATAAAATGCCGCATATCCTGCGGAGACTTTCCGTCGCAGCCGCAGGGAGCTGCAACTTTACTAAAAATAGCAGTTCTTGGCCTAATAAGCAAAAGATGAAAGAGATTCAGCCCAAATCTGGTCAATAAAATTTTTTCATGAGAGTTCAGAGATCCCATTAATTAGGGGTCAATAGATGCAGATGTTTTCAGCATAACGTATTTTCTGACACTCGGCTTCTGAATCTCAATGGCTTCCCTCTGTAACTTCCTATCCATGAGGTAAGCCAGTTTCGTTGCATCCAGGTCCCCCTTAACAATGCTACTAGGGTTTTCAAACAATTCTGAACGCCCCAATCTGGAAAAGCTAGATTTCAAATATTTCATCCATGGGATAGCCAGTGCATTATCCTGAGACAAACAATCTTTCACAATTAAGTGTGTTAGTGGGATATCAGGATTCAGCCAAAGTTTTATCCAACAAGTCAGTGGTCGTAGGGAGAAAATATCACTTATATATTGTGTCCCTAATTCTTCATGGACTGCTAGATTGGACGTGCCCGAGGGGACACACAGGAGACGCTTCATGAAAGAATTTTCCACAATCTGGAGCTGTTCTCCTGCTACATACCCCCATATTTCACTGCCATATACGGCCATGGCCACTGATTTGGCATTATATAATTGCAACATGGCGCCAGTTGGTTTTTTCCCCAATTTGGATGCAAAATTAAAAATAGATGCGTTCACCCTAGCCAGTTCTCCTTTCTTTTTTAGAAGTTGCGGGCCCCAGTTTAATTTACTGTCAAAAAGGACCCCGAGATAGGAGAATGTCTTTGATGTGGGGATTACTGCTTCATCTACTTTAAATAAAAAGTTCCTTCTGGGTTGTTGACCTACTTGCATGACAAACAATTTGGAATTATTAATCATTAAATCCCTATCTGTCATGAAGGACTAAAAAGCATTCATAAGAGCTTGGAGGCCCCTTTCAGTCCTCGATATGAGTACTGCATCATCTGCATATAATAGGACTGGAATACCCCGGCGACCGACTCTAGGACAGTCAGCCGACACCTCCTGTAACACGCTATCCAAGTCATTGATATAAAAGTTAAAGAGAAAGGGAGCCAGAATACATCCTTGTCGGACTCCTTTTCTAATTTTAAAATTATTAGTCACGCTCAGATCTTGAGAGAATCTAACATTAGCTCTAGTATTGCTATGAAGATCTACTAGGAAGTCGGGGGGCGTGGCCGGACGAGCAGCGAGATGGCCGCCTAAACAGCGAGCTCCGCCGGCTGCCTCGACAAATCCTTCAAAATCCTGCCATTTCGTGCATATAAACGAAACTGGACGTTGCGCGGAGGAGGGACGGGAGCTGAAGCAGCCTCGACCCGAATTTCAGAGATTTTCGGCGCCCGCCTTGCTAGATAGGCGATCCTTCAAATCCTGCCGAGGTGGACAAGCTGTATGACCTGCCGTCCTGGTGACCTGTGCGGCGGCGGCGGTCTACTCGAGGGCGGGGCATCGTGGGCCTGCCCTGCTACGAGCCTCCCGTTTGAAGATGCTGGCCGGGTGACCCACCAGACCGGGGTAAGGAGAGGCGACGGCAGGGTCTGGGGGGGGCACGGCCTGGACACAGCAGACGCTGATGATGCCTCCGGGGCCCCGAACGTCGGAAGCAAGGAGGTGACCTCCATTTCGAGACTGCGAGTGCGCGGCAACACCCAGAGCTTCGGCGGCTGCCGAGACTAACGAAGCGGACACAAGCCTGGGAACCTGACGCTCCGCACCTACATTGCCGCGGTTGGCGCTTGGGTTGAGGCTGCGCGGGCGGCGCTGAGGTGACAGTGGCAGACACGTTAATTGCGCATTCCGCCAACAGTGCGGCGCCGGGGGCATAGACGGGCCGCCGCTGCGGAGATCCAGAGCTGCTGGACTGATCGTCTACAGGAACTCACAGAGGGTGCTGCCGAGCACTACCACCGACCATGGCCCATTAGTCAGGATACAGCGCTGCCCCAGATTGGAACCCTGTAAGTGCACTCTACTACCGGACTCAATGAGAGAGGCTCTCATAGTCACACTACTTAAACCCGATAAAGACGATAGACGCATTGACTCCTACCGCCCCCTGTCTCTCATTAATGTGGATGTTAAAATCTATGCCAAAATTATTGCAGACCGCATGCAGCCCCTGCTCCCCTATGTAGCTCTTCCGGATCAATCTGGATTTATTCCCGGACGCTCTACTGCACACAATCTTAGAACTGTCTTCTCTGCACTACACTACCTACACCCAGACTCACAAGCGGCAGTGGTATTTCTAGATGCGACAAAAGCCTTTGACTCCCTGGAGAGGCCGTTTCTCTTTGCCATACTAAAGCGTATGGGGTTTAGTCAACTGTTCATAAACCTTATTCGTCTGCTGTACACGGCGCCGAAAGCCAGAATACGACTGAATGGGGTGGTCTCGGACTCATTTTCCATCTCCAGGGGGACAAGACAAGGCTGCCCGTTATCCCCACTCCTATTTGCCATTGCTATGGAGCCACTCGCTGCCCGTATTAGACAACACCACACGGCAAGGGGCATTGCATTCAGTTCTCGCAGTCTGCTTATATCACTGTATGCGGACGACGTGACACTGTATGTTTATAATCCAAACGAGAACCTCAACCCGCTGCTGCGCGAGTTCGTCAGATTTGGTGGCCTCTCCGGGGTATCCATAAACTGGTCCAAATCTGTGATATTCCCTCTCACAGACAAGACCACAGTGGTGCACTCAGATTACCCGCTCAGATGGGAGGCAGATGAAGTAAAGTATCTGGGAATCTGGATCAGCAGGAACATGCAGGAACTCTGGAACCTGAATTTTGGCAGGGCAATTGCGTGGCTGGAGGGGAAGGTGGCGCTATGGTCCAAACTGCCCCTATCGTTGGCGGGCAGGATTGCCTTGGCAAAAATGATTGTGCTCCCTAAGTTCCTTTACTTATTCACTAATGTGCCGATCCCACTGACTCAACCCTTCTTCACGAGACTACGATTGAACCTCCTGACACTGGTCTGGGCGGGGAGTCAAGCCAGAATATCTTGGGCACTACTGACACTGCCACTGAGACAGGGGGGGCTGAGTGCACCGGACATGCACTTATATGCACTTAGTGCACAAGCACAATATCTGCACTTCTGGGCCTACCCCACGCCCTATCAGCCGCATGTGGCAGTGGAGACGGACATGGTATCACCACTGCCTCTTAAGGTAGCCTTGTATCACAGGGCGCTGCGACCCTCGCAAGATGTGAACACAGCTGATATGCTTCGATGGTCCTGGAGAGAACTGTTGAAGAGATCCCCAATCCCTTTGCTATATGCGCCCGCGATACCCATCACACAGAATCCAATGTTTCCATGCCTTGAGTCCAATAGTAGTGACGTGTCCATAGCTGGTGTTACATTGCGCACATTTGCAGCCATTTACCCTGAGGGCAGGTTTCTGGACCTGCCCACAGATACACCTGAGGGCTCGTTGTCCATTTCTGACAACTTCACATATCACAAACTCAAGGCTGCGTGTAGGGCAATGGGGGACAAATTTCCCGAGGAGCCGCCACGTCTGCTAGCGTTGCAGGAGGTACTGGCCAAGGCGACCCGCAAAAAACTGGTTTCCAGGATATACAATTCCATGCAAGAGCAGGGCCCCCTGGTGGTGCCGAAATCACGACAGCTGTGGGATGCGGAACTGGAGACACCGCTGTCGGATGAGCAATGGGCTTTCTGTTGTGGGCAGCTGATGGCATTGTCACCGAACTATAAGCTCCGGCTTATTCACTTCAAGTTCATACATAGGTATTACCGCACCCCAAGCTCTCTCCATCGCATGGGACTTAGAGAAGACGACAGATGCTGGAAATGTGGGGAGGGGGGGCTACCTTTTTGCATGTGGCCTGGCACTGTCCGGCGCTTTTTGAGTATTGGGCTGAGATATTTGAGGCCACAAACCAGATTCTAGGCAGGAAGGATGACCCGTCACCACTGCTGGGAATCCTTGGCTGGGTTGCGGGTACTGCACCTGCGAGCCGGAAGCTCCATGCATTGTTGCTGCTATACGCCAGAAGGAGGGTTGCTATCACCTGGGGGCGTAAGACAAAGCCGAAATTTGAAGATTGGTTGTCTGATGTGGCGTATGGTCATGCGCAGCTTGGTTCCTATTGGGAATTGATGCCAACTGCGGCGCGCCCAAGAGACATTTGAGAGCCCTTCCTGCAATGGTCCCGCAATGGAACATCTCCCATGGAGGTGTCTCCGGAGTGCCGGGCTGCGCTAGACCAGGCCTGTTAACGGGCCTTCATTATGGGTTGAGTGGATCTGGCCGTCTAGTATGTGAGCTGTGCCACGGCAGGGATTGTCAGCTGCATTGCTGTTTAGTGCCCATTCCCTAGCAGTATATGTGCATGTTGAGTCGCTGTCCACTTACTGATTGCTATTACCGTTTCATTAGGGATGTCTACTTGCCACTCCAGACTCGCATTAGCGCACTGATGTATTTAAGATTCTTTATATGACCACTATCAGAACTGTTTATTATCGACTATATTGACGTACACCTATGTTGTTGTTTGCATTGTTATGTATAACACAAACGGAAAAAAGACTCTCATCCTTTGTTGTTGCACATCAGAAAACATTGTTGCATTTATCTGTACTCATATTTAATCTCACCAGACCTCATGATGTGATTGTAAGTTTTCATGATTTGCAAATGCTTAATAAAAAAATTTAAAAAACAAAAAAAGATCTACTAGGAAGTCAACAATACCACTGTCCAACCCTCTCGCCCTCATGGATTGCCACAGCTTCCGCCTGTTCACACAGTCAAAAGCTGAGGACAAGTCCATAAAGGCGAGGTGGATGGTACCCCTGCGAGCCACTGTATATTTGCCTAAGATTAGGAAAATATTAAGGCATTGGGTTGTTGTTGAACGACCACTACAGAATCCATACTGGGAGATGAACATGATGTTATTTTCCTTCACCCAGGATGAGAGTCTCTGCAGTAGTATCCTTCCTATTATTTTTACCATGGAATCAATAAGTGAAATGGGTCTATAGCAATGTGGGCTACATTTGTCTCCTTTTTTAAAGACAGGGGCAATTGTGGAGACACCCCAAGATTGGGGGCATCCACATTGCACTGCAGCATTAAAAACAGATTCCAGAATAGGAGCCCAGAAAGAAGGCTCAGACTTGAATAAATCCGGAGGGATCCCATCTGGACCGGGTGCCTTCCCGGCTGTTAATCCCATGATACCCTCAAGGATTTCACTCCTGTCAATTCTAAGTAACTTTCAATTGTTGGCAGATGCCGGACTAGGAGTTTCTTCCAGTGGACAGTCGTACAATTGCTTGAAATGTGCTTCCCAGTCGTCCTTGGGTATATGGCATTCAAGACCGTCACTCGTCTCCTGGACAAGAAAGGGCTTTTTCATTACACCCCAAAATTTAGAGCTAATCTTAAGAATTTTAGGGTCCAATAACTCGTTCCAAGCCTCTACCCTTAGGGATTCCTTGCGTTTGGCTAATATTAGTTTATATTCCTTCCAGCATAATTGAACATTAGCCTGTTCTCTGGGTTTAGCTGCTAAAGCCACCCTTAGATTGCTCGCTGCTTTAGAACAATCATGATTAAACCACTTAGGGCCCACATTAGCTTGATTTTTAGCTGGTACAGACAGCAGCTTCTTGACCTTGTCTGAGAGTGACTGAAATGCCCCAAGCACCTTCATATGCTGTGTGCCTCCTTGGATGCAAGTGATAATTTCGACAGCGCACATTATTTTAATATCATTATACAGCAGATCAGGAGTAATCTTAGACCATTTCAGTCTACGTCTACCATCAGTTGTGGTTAGTCTTCCCTGACTAAGATTCGGCCATTCCTTTGCTATCCATGGTCCTAGCAGTCGCAAAGTAAGATGATTGGGATCGCTAAATTGACTCTCCTCAATTAAAAATGAATCTACAAAAGTCTGCATGGATAATGAGATTAACATATAGTCAATAAATGTTCCCTTTCCATGTCCCTTAAAAGTCGGTGTCTCAAATCTTTTGGAAGGGTCCATCAATGCCATGGTGGGTGTCACATCCAGATCATTCAACATATCATTAAAAAGCTCCCCCTCAATCGAATGTTCAAAATGTAACCCATGAGATCGTGAACAATTTAGATCTAGGATACATTTAAATAGGGGGTCCCCACAAGGGTGTACATTAAAAACACCCATAACCATGAGATTATGCAGGCTATGATTCATTGACATGCTGATAAAAACATTCAAAGCAGATAAATGACTAGAATCTGAGCATGAGTTAACTGAATTATAAAAATTTACCAGCCCAGCTCAACAGTTTTCACCATTTAAAGTTAAACCAAGAATGCCAGGGTTAGCAGATGGTACTCTACGCACTTTACAAGTTAGCGCTACAGAGATATATATAACCAGCCCCCCCTTGGGTCTTCCCTTAATGGTTGCAGTGGCTGGAACATAGTATGCCTTATACCCTTTTAAGAAATGATTACATTCAACAGAGCAAGTATCCTGTAAACAGATTATCAGGTACTGCCTAATATAATTGATCCAGTTACAGTCCTGCATCTTGGCAGCTAAACCTGCGATATTCCAGGAAATGACATTATTAGAACTCCTCTTACCCAAGCTAACTTCTTAGGCTCCCAGGTCATTCGGTCTCCCCTCTCCCTGATCTTCAGGGGCCTTAAGTCAATCACAGGCCTCTAGGCCCGATAGAGGTTCAAATCTGTTTTGGATTGGGAGTCCGAAGCCATTCATGCCTTGGTTACTAAAGTTATTATATTGTAACCTAGGAGGCGGATAGCTGGTGAGGAATCTTGCCCTTGGGTTATCTCTCATACCCCAATTGCCTCCCTGGTTGGATCGTACCATGCCCTTCCCATGAGCGGGCCTGTAAAAGAAACCCAGTGGAAGTAATTCAATTGCCGTTCCAGTCATACGCTGGCGACATTGACCATTGGATAATAATTGGCCGGCAGTGGAAGGGTTATCAAAATTAACAATAATGCAATCCCCATTCCCTGTTTTATTTGTACTGCCAATCCAACTAACCCTCCATATCATTAATATGTTGTTAGCAAAACTCATCCTCCCTAGAGAGTTTTGATTGAGCCAATATGTTGTTTTATTCCATAATTGCTCATAGCTCTCTGTTTCCCCAGGAGGGAGAACAGGAGCATGCCCCAGTATGACCACATATGGGGTCACTTCCGGGGGCAAATCAATAACTACGGGACGAGGAGCCGTACTAATGCCCTCGCCAAGTCTTGCCTGAGAGTCCGAAATGGGCATTTCCCTCCTTGAACATGGTTGGTGTGAAGTGATTTTAATAGCACCATCAGGAGCTGGGGGACTTGGTGTGTTTATTATTGCTGGGGCAGTTGGGTTGGAGCTAAGACTGGGTGGCATGATCTTCCCACTAATGGAGGGTGGATTTACTATTTTGGAAGGAGCTGAAATCGGTTTTTGCTTACCGTTATCCATGGAAGATTCCAGGAGCAAGAGCCTGGAATCCACCCCAGAAGTTTCAGCATAATCGGTTCCAGCAACGATTGCATCATACCTTCTAGTTTTCCCCAGAAGTCTCCCCCAACCAGGTTACATCTCAGTGTTGCTCCATCACACTGGGCATTGTGGATTATACCACTATCAGCTTTTTCCCCGTTATCATGTATGTCTACAACAGTCACAACCTTGCTACCCATAACTGCACAATTTTGTTTAGGCACCCTGGCTTTTTTAGGAGTAATGGGTTTTTTCGGACGATTCTGGACTGGAACGGACATCAATAAACCTAAGAAAGATTGGGAAACACCAAACTTCCCAAAAGGGTACTGTGGCCAACACCAACCAGATTGGCACCACCCATGTCACTTTGCATGTATCCTTCCTTAACTGGTTCCAATTTTCACCTCCAAAGCGTGCTAGGCTACAGGAAATGTCTGTGATTGGGGATTTGCTCGCACTCACTGAATTCCTGTGACAAGAAAAAACATAATCGAACAAGTCTGTGCTGTTGACGGTTCCCTGTTATCCTCTGGGCCCCTTTCTCATAGCACTATCTCCTTGGTCATGGAAATACTCACAGGGCATAAAGAACAGTGCCAACTGGATTTAAAAGATGCCTTCCAGTACGGTGTTATATCAGGCATCTGCTCTAAGTTTTGTATAGTTCATGTTTCTGCACCCTGTACCACCACCTCTTTGTCATCTCAAAAGCAAGTAATTGCCACAACCCTTACTGGTCTTCCAAATGAATATCAAGACTTTGCCGATGTTAGGGGGCGTGGCCGGATGCCGATGGAGCAGGGAGCCAAGATGGCACCCGCAGTCTAAGTACTGCCCTCCGAGGGACGACCAGAGGCTGACAGCTGGGTACAATGGAGCTAGTTACGGGCTTGAGACAACGGAGCACCGGGCCCGAGTAATCCTGCGATCAACAGCTCAGATCGGCAAGTCTTCGCAGGAGAATCAGCCAAAGTGGGGGAGCTGTGCGGTCTGCCAAGATGGCACCCACAACCCGAGAACTGTTACCCAAGAGATGCCTGGAGGCTGCCAGCTAGATACAGATAGATACAGTAGAGCTTGTTGCAAGCACGAGACGACGGAGAGCCGGGACCTCGCACCTGCAGAGCACAACGAAAAGTAGGGAAGTGCAATAGAGGAGGGCCCGGGTAGCAACAACGAGGGAGGAGTTGGGGGCATCCAGCGGAGTACCACTGCGGGCATCCCCGCAACGACATTATACAATCTCTACAACTGGGCGTGGGAGCCCGATCGTCAGAGGCACTGTGAGCTGTCTGCCCGGTGCGCCCCGTGTGCCCGGTGACACTACTGCTCGAACCCTGCCGCCTTGGACCACACCACTTCCTGGGAGAGCCCACCTCCTGGTACAGGAGCATCGCAACCTTCCGGTGAGTGGGGCTGCCCGGGACTGTGGGGGTTGCCCCTGGAGGCCTGTACGCTCCTGCCTCCTTCCCGCCCCGCTTCCTCCCTGTAGCCTACGCAGGCAGCGCCAAAATACACTCACCATGAGTCAGCACTTCACCAGCAGCCCACACAATTGACAGCGGTGCCTGCACTTTGCCCGGGGAGGCAGCCTGTGGAGCACTGGCCCCCTTTGCTCTTGTTCCTGACTTCTGCCTGCGCCATCATATAAAGCACTGGCCCATATAAACCCCTCAGTCCCTGCGCTGATCACTGTGCCCACTAAGGGTATCCCCAAGTATAACTCAGGCCAGCGCTGCACGCCCTAACAGCAGAGAAGCTAGTGCACAGCCGCGCAGCATCATGCCAGCCTAGATTACTTCTGACCGCGAGGGGGGACATACACGCCATTACCGCCAACTTGTCGGACCTTCTCATCGCCTGTACAACCTGCCGCATTTCTCTTACGCTGCCTCCGAGACTTGCAGTGAGTACCCGCACACTAAGCACTTGACCTCAGCCACTTTTACACCCCTGCAGTGCCCTCTTCACAATCGCCATCAAAGCCAATTGCAATCCCCATTAACCAGACTACTGTCACACTGACTTAGGCGCCACTGCACTTGCAACTATTATCTACCATGACAGAGAGGACTCCGGCTTAGTCACTTTGCTCTAACGAGGCCTGCTAACCTCTACTTATTGCACCTTTTGCAACAAGACAACTGCCCCCTCGCCATTCACTCATAGAGATGGAACCGCTTTCCCGCTCTTCTACAACTGACAGGTGGCTCAGTGACACCGAGGCAAGAGCACGTGGGGAGACGGGACCATGCTGCATCGCGGGGCACAGATGCCGCTAGGATGTGGCACACACTGAGACCATAAGACACAGTAGTGACCGGCTGGAAGACGCAGGGAATGCATCCACCCCAGGGCGAGTTCTGACTGGGAAAGACAGAAGGAACAGAAGCCCTCCCCAGGGGGTCACAACCAATAAAGGGTGAACCAACAAAAGGCGAGATACAGAGCAACAGGAGCCAGTGGGAGAGGATGCTGGTGAGTCATGACTACGCACAGGAGCCCATAGCAAAAAGACAGCACCCCAAGACGAACTATCACTTCATGACATCCTGCAGGCCATAGTAACATCAAGGAATGCCGTAGAATCTAAAACTGATACGCTCTGAGAGGATCTGGGCCTACCGGGGGCAGATCACAGGAAGCGGGCAGACCGTGTCACGTCAGTAGAAGGAGATGTCAGATACCTGAAACCACAAGTATCCGCGTCTACCCGCAAATTCACTGACATTGAAAAAAGGGTGCATGTGCTGGAGCTGCAGGCTAAGGACTCTGAAAATAGGGCAAGGCGTGACAACATCAGAGCCATTGGGCTGCCAGAAAAAGTTGAAGGGAAAAACATGGTTGCCTACCTTGAGAACTTGATCCGTACTGAGGTGGCAGAGGAGGGCCTCTCGCCTTTCTTCACCCTGGAGGAGGCGCACAAGGTTCCTGCCAGAGCACTCCCGCCTTGGAGGCCGCAGAGGCCAGTGGTGGCAAGCATCCTCTTTTACAAGGACAGAGACCATGTACTGAGCCAAGTGCGACTTAAAGGTCATCTCAAAATCGATAACAGCACTGTCCGGATCTTTCCAGACTTCTCCCGGGAAGTGCAGAGGCAGAGAGCTTCCTTTGTTACAGCCAAACCTAAACTGCAACAAATGGGGGTATCATACTCCATGGTGTTTCCAGCTAAGCTCCGGATAGGGCACGCCAAGGAGACCAAGTTCTTTACTATACCCCAAGAAGTGTGGGACTGGATTGAGGAACAGGGACCGTGGGACCAGAGAAATGAAGGCCGGGGCCAGCCAGAGAAGGACCCCACAAAGTCCCCTGGAAAGGGGGGAAACCCAAGTTCCTCCCAACACTGGAGGAATCTCGACGAGGCAGGGAGAGTGCGGTTGCGGCAATAGCATCCCTGAACACTCAAGGCTCACGGGGAACCTCCTCACTATCCAGGGAGGAACAGAGCGACTCAGTCTCTGACACCAGCACAAGCACCGTGGGGGATGCCAGTGAGACCCTTCCTGAAGTGACTACCAGATCAGCAGAAGACTTGATCTGATGGACACATAGCACACAAGTACCCGCTGGACACCTGAGCTAGGAGGGTGTAGAGCCCTGATTAGGGGTTGATAAGTACGAGGGGGGGCCCCAGGATGGGTGCTATGAGGACCAACCACCGGATGGGGGGACCAGGCAGACTGGGGGGGAAGGCTTTCCTCCATGCGAACATTAGCCTAGCCACCACCTAGATTTCGGACACTTGTTTATTTCTACGCCAGAGCGCAGTTTGGATGGGGGAGATTTTCTCACTTGTCCTGGGGAGGGGGCATTTTGGGGTATATATTGTTTTAAAGTTGGGGGCACTGCTGTCTATACGTAAACTGGTACTTGAGCTGCTGCGGGAGGGTTCACTCCACCCAGAATAAGTAGGCAGAAGGAAAACAAGGGTATGAGGGTCAACCAGAGGTGTAGAGGCTAATCTGGCATGCAAAATCAGAAGGTATATAACCTCCTCTCTTGGAATGTCCAGGAGATGCACTCTATGCAAAAGCGCTAAAAAATCTTTTCCCACCTGAATAGGTGAGGGATCGATAAAGCAATGTTGCAGGAAACGCACACTTTGGCTTCTGAGGGGGCGACATTACACCATAGATTGAGAGGTCAGGCATACTAAACTTCATTTTCGGCATTTGCCAGAGGGGTCCTGGTATGGATATGGGCGGGTGTGCCCTTTCAGCACACTGGACACAAAGTAGATCCAAAGGGCCATTATGTGGTGGTCACAGGGAGACTAGATGGGTAGGCTGTAACGCTGATAAATATTTATGGCCCGAATTAAGCACAAGGGGCTTTCCTGGAACAACTGTCGGGACTTTGGCACCATACATCACGGGGTCGATCATCATGGGGGGTGGGGGGATTTTAATGTATTGCAGACCTGGATCTTGACCGGTCCCACCCAAAGCTCTGCGATGCCCCGGTCCACAGGACAGCTGGAATGTTCAGGAACTGGCAATCTCAATGGGGGATGGTGGACATGTGGAGACACATGCACCCCCTAGACAGCGAATATATTCCCACCTCTCCTATGTACATGACTTGCATGTCTGACTAGATACCTTTTTGTGTTCCCCAGACATGCATACATGGCTCCAAGGCACGGAATACCTCACTCAAATTGTGTCAGACCGCAACCCGTTACTGACTTGTCTACACTGGGGGGCCCAGCAGCAACCCATCCCCATGTGGCATCTTAAGCCAGAGGCCCTGGAGGATCAAGTGTTTTGACACGAGATCAGGGGCCATATTGTTAAATATTTTTGCTGAAAACGCACAGTCCACGGACTCCAGGGTGACGGAATGGGAGGCCTTTAAGGCTGTAATTAGGGGACGATGCATGGCATTATCCATTGGGGTACGGCGAACGCTACTCACAGACGCGGAATGGGCTGACCGAGTGCTGAGGGAGGTGGAACTCCGATGCTTGAACCACCCCGAACTCTGCCAAGAGCTTTTAGAAGCAAAGGAAGAGGTGGCTGTGCAGGAAGAAAGATTACGGTGCTTTGACTTTCAAGCCTATTTGGCCAGGACCCACGCTGAGCGGGACAGAGCGGGCAGACTGTAGGCATGGCTTGCTAACCCCACCTGCAGGGAGGACACAATAGTTGAGCTGGCGGACCTGGAGGGGCAATCACTATATAGATAAGATGCCATCAACAATAGATTCCGCAGCTCTTATGAGCAGCTCTATAGGAGCTCCGGGTCAAGGAGGGTGGAGGAAATTGAGGAGTATTTGTTGGACCTTCCTCTTCATGCCCTGACAGAGGAGGGAGCAGACCAACTAGGGGCGGAAATATGCGAACGTGAAATCAGGGTGGCCATTAAGGAACTGGCAAGAGGGAAAACACCGGGCACAGACGGGCTCCCCAAGGAATTTTATGCAGCATATGTGGAAGAATTAGCCCCCAGGTTAGCAGAGATGTATGCGGAGGCAGGGGAGAGGGGCCTCCTCCCGGACACCACTAGAAACGCGGTGGTTGTTTCGCTGCTGAAACCCTACAGGTACCCTCTGGAGTGAGCAGCATATAGACCCTTGTCGATGCTAAACCTCGACTTTAAAATTTTAACTAAACTACTGGCAAGGAGGCTGCTCCCACATATGACGTTCCTGGTGCATCAGGATCAGACGAGCTTCATTCCACGCAGGAATAAGACTTTGAATATATGCCGCCTGTTATCCATTATCGAGCCAGGTGTGACGGAAGAACGGGCAGGGGCGGTGTTCGCAATCGACCTAGAATAGGCATTTGATAACTTTGAATGGTTTTTTTTTTATGCAGTCTTATCCAAAATGGGCCTTGGACGGGGGTTCCTGCGCTGGGTGCAATTGTTATACGCTGATCCAGTGGCGAGGGTCCGCACAGGGCGCACAATATCAGAGCAGTAGTGAGTGGAGAGGGGCACGCGTCAGGGGTGTTCCCTCGCCCCACTACTGTTCGAACTAGCTTGTGTGGTGCGATCTGAAAGGGCTTACCAGGAGCAGAGGCACCACATAGCGTTATACGCTGACAACCTTTTACTCTTCCTACAGCATGCTGGGAGGGACCTGCCAGGGGCAAAGCATATGATGGAGGAATTCCGAGTATTGTGGGGACTACGGTAAATTAGCAGAAGTCCAGACTGTTCCCGCTAGTGGAAGACATGCTGCCACCTGAGAACCTGGGTGATTTGCGATGGGAACCCAAATGCTTCCGATACCTGGGAGTGCGAATATTTCACACTATAGAAGATGTGAAGAAGGGAACATAGGGAGGATGCTTCGCTCGCTCTAGGACAACATGACATTCTGGGGAAAGCTTCCCCTTTCGGTGATGGGCTGCATCGCTCTGCTCAAAATGGTGGCTCTCC
Source organism: Lissotriton helveticus (assembly GCF_964261635.1). Classification (NCBI taxonomy): domain Eukaryota; kingdom Metazoa; phylum Chordata; class Amphibia; order Caudata; family Salamandridae; genus Lissotriton; species Lissotriton helveticus. The sequence goes on from NC_136059.1 coordinate 599,930,915, forward strand.
CCCAGGCTGCTGTACTTTTTTACCACACTTCCGGTGTGGATATTGGAGGTGTGGTTCCAGGAGCTTGACTCCTGCGTACCCGCATTCATATGGGGGACGGACCGGAGAAGGGTGGCCCCTACCACGTTGAAAAGAGCGCGGTCCGATGGGGGCCTCGCTGTGCCTGATATGGAGCCATACTATATGGCAGGGCAGTTGCAGAGATTCACGCAGTGGGTAGCGGGGAGCATAGAGCCAGATAAGGGGCTGACACCCTTCTCCCCGGACAAACTGAATGTGTTCCGCACCCTGTTAGGGACAGCAAAATCACAACAGGTCCGCAGTAACAAACAGAGAGTGATACAAGGTGCTGGGTTAGGTGCCTGCAGAAGACTAGGACATGACGCCCATTTTCACTGGAATGATCACTGACACTAGTGGAGGCCCTTCCCCACGGGGGACAATGGAGGGGGATAGATGACTGGGTACAGGTAGGAGCCTCGAAGGTGGGAGATCTATACCGGAACGGGGAGCTACTCTCCAGCACCGAATGGGACATCCCACTAGGACACTTCCTACTCCATAGGGCAGTTACGGGGGCCATGAGGTCACATTGGGACACAGGCACGACTGAACCGCCACAACATGCCACCTGTGAAGACATAAGCCTAACTAGGGGGACCATAAAAGCTGTTGTGTTGCTCTACAGGGCCATGCAGCCACTGGACTGGTTGAGCAACCAAGGGGGAAAGACATTGACAGACCACTGGAAGACAAAGACTGAGAGAACATACTGGTGTGGACAACCAAAGTATCCCGAAAAGCAAGTTTCAGCCTGATTAGCTTTTATATACGTCACCGAGCATACATGACCCCAGAACGTATTAATCACTACTTTACTAGAGAGGACGCTAAGTGCCCGAGATGCAATGCACAAGGGGCAACTTTCATTCACATGATATGGAGCTGCCAATCGTTGACATACTACTGGCAGTAAGTGACTTGGGAGACAGCTAGGATAATGGGGAGGGTAATCCCATGTACACCAGCGCATGTCCTGCTCAGCCTGTTCACACACACCACCAAAACTAAGACCACGGGCAGGTTCCAAGATCTCACCTTCTTACTTGCGAAATGAGAAATCACTAGCAGATGGCCCCAATTTTAACAGATGGAAGCGAGAGCTGGTAAAATGGCCTGGATGCGAGGACAGAGTCTTGCTTTGTGGCGCAAGATGGGGGTAGGCAAGATGGAAAGGGCTCGGGCATGGGAGGTTTTGATGGAAGAACTGAAGAGCGATGGCAGAGAATCTGAGGCCTCCACTCCTGAGAGACCGTCACAGCAGGAGAACCCCCAGAGGCAAGATCAGGATGGGGTAATAGTGCCGATCGTGAGAGATGGAGACACATAATATGCTTAGACAAGGGAGGGTGCAAAGTGTTTTTATTTTCACTGCACCATGGGACATTCAATGATTGAAAAATCAAAAGTAGAGTACACAAAATTCAATGCGCCCACAGGAGGAAGGGAAGGAGTGCAAGGAAGGGAATACATTTCGAATAGTTACACATCACTAATCAAAATTCATTATGCATAAATCCACGAGTCAAATCATAATTATCATTGATCCACATATGAGAGGTCAAGAAAAAACATATGTCAGACAAAACATTTCTCGTGAAAGAGACTCCTATGATGATTATTATATCAATCTAGGGTTAGGAGTTCTTGTTGTAGATTATTGTCTACGTTTCGACCCAGAAGGTGTAGGACAGTGGATCCTTACTGCGCGGGTCTTCGTCAGGACGTGAAGGGAAGTGGAGGGTGGAGTGGGGCTAATTCCTAATCACAAAATAGAGATAACAACTCATTACTTAAACCGGTCTCAAAGGAGTCCCGACATGGTTAAATTGGAAGAAACGGAAGGGCCCGTTTTGTCCAAAGTTAAGGATAGGATAGGTGAAAATAGGTTTAAAGTTAAAAATTGAAAAGTGAGTTTTTTCCAAATCCAATGTGTTTCCAACACAGCCAATGCCTGTTTCACATGGTCCGTAAGAATTACCAAACCACAACGGGAGTCTTTCTTCCTCCCCGTTTTGGAGAATATCCGCGACTGAATGCTCCCTTGTACCCTTAGCAACGGTAATTAGTCTTTTTTCTACGAGGTTAGTAAACCTCTCTGGTTACCCGGGCAGCACTTCCTGGTTCCAGGAGACGCGGTGACATGCCGGCTCGCACGCTCCCCCTTTGACAATTCACAATCCCTTCGGGTGAGTTTAGAGCAAGCGGCGCGTTTTGTTCCCTTTAGAATCAAGTCACCGGGTAACTTACCCGAGAACTGAAACGCCTTTTACATTTTTATATTTTGGTGTTTTTCAGATGTGGTACGAGTGCCCTTTTATCACTTTGAGGATTTTTTTAAAAAACCCCGTTACGACGGAGGAACGAAAATCGGTTGAATTACCTATACCTTACTGTCCTGAAAATAAGGTAGGCTGCCTAAAAGCGATCTCCCGTGTACACGTTTTAGTAAACCACCTTAAGGGTTGGTGCCATAATTTTCTATTACGGTCCTTTAGATCTGGACAACAAACAGCGCAGAACAAGGCATCGCCTGGTGACGGACCACGTTTTTCTGGCCGTTTTTCTGCCTGCTCCGCCAGGTAATTGCTTAAAAGTCTAATATGTGGCTTTATCCCTAGCTTATCCTTAGTATAACTTCCCTCCTTTTTAATTTTCAATTTTTAACTTTAAACCTATTTTCACCTATCCTATCCTTAACTTTGGACAAAACGGGCCCTTCCGTTTCTTCCAATTTAACCATGTCGGGACTCCTTTGAGACCGGTTTAAGTAATGAGTTGTTATCTCTACTTTGTGCTTAGGAATTAGCCCCACTCCACCCTCCACTTCCCTTCACGTCCTGACGAAGACCCACGCAGTAAGGATCCACTGTCCTACACCTTCTGGGTCGAAACGTAGACAATAATCTACAACCAAGAACTCCTAACTCTAGATTGATATAATAATCATCATAGGAGTCTCTTTCACGAGAAATGTTTTGTCTGACATATGTTTTTTCTTGACCTCTCATATGTGGATCAATGATAATTATGATTTGACTCGTGGATTTATGCATAATGAATTTTGATTAGTGATGTGTAACTATTCGAAATGTATTCCCTTCCTTGCACTCCTTCCCTTCCTCCTGTGGGCGCATTGAATTTTGTGTACTCTACTTTTGATTTTTCAATCATTGAATGTCCCATGGTGCAGTGAAAATAAAAACACTTTGCACCCTCATTTGTTTTGGATCTATTCTAATAAATATGTGAGTATAAATAAATAATTGTTTGTTTGGTCTGGGACCCCTTTATATATATTTCAATCAATTACCCAGGTCCCACTGACTACATAGGTCCAACCTAATTATCTACAACATAGACAAGGGAGGGCCTGGACCTGGAAAAGAGGGGACTGAGAAATGCAAACACAGACCGCAAGGTACAGTGTAAATGAATTACTGAGCTCAATAGATGATGTTAGGAGACAGCAGTGCGGGGCTGGAGGGGGGTTAAGTGTTAGATATCTTGTTGGGGGGATGAGGGGAAATCGGAACCTGCATAGAAGAACCTTTGCTGGGCAAAAGATGAGACAGATGGAATCAAGAATACATTTGATATGTAAATGCATAATATGGAATGTGATATACTACTCATGAGTATGCTATGCACTTACCTGTACCGCCACCAGCGAAACGGATGAATGATATGTAAAAGGCAATAAAGTTTGATTAAAAAAATAAAAGACTTTGCTGATGTTTTTGATGAACAAAAAACAGAAACTCTTCCCCCTCAGCGAGAATTTGACTGTCAAATCGATCTAGAACCAGGGGCGTGGGTTCCTTGTAGCCCTATTTACGCTTTAATGGAAAACGGGAACGACTTCTTAAAAATATACCTAGACAAATATATAGCTAATGGATTTATCTGTCATTCTAAATCACCGACCTCCTCTCCCCTTTTCTTCATCCCTTAAAAAGAAGGGGACCTCCGTGCTTGCATCGACTATCGACCCTTACATCAGGTGACCATTAAGAACCGGTACCCTAACCCCTCATCGCCTCCATGATAGATCAAGTACAATCCGCCACCATCTTCACCAAACTGGATTTGCATGGTGCATATCATCTGGTACGGATGAGAAAAGGTGACGAGTGGAAGATGGCCTTTAGCACCAAGTTTGGGCTTTTTGAGTACCAGGTGATGTCATTTGGTCTATGCAATGCCCCGACCACCTTCCAACACTTAGTGAACAGCAATCTACAAGAGTTTTGGGATATTTCTGTACTAGTGTACATTCAATCAATCAATCAATCAATCAGGTGTTTGTTAAGCGTGACTACTTACCCGTAAGGGTCTCAAGGCGCTGGAGGGGGTTGCAGGTTCCAGTCCATCAAGGATGGGGTCTGTCGAAGAGCCAGGTTTTTAGGTTTCTAGCGAAAATGGGGTGCGATGTTATCTGTCTGAGGTGGAGTGGAAGGACATTCCAGGCTCTGGCCTAGGAACGACCTTTTGATCTTTTCGCACTCCCTTTCCTAACATATTGAACATGTGCGAAAAGTATTACAGGCATTACACGAAAACCAACTATTCGCGAACAAGGAAAAATTTGCCTTTCATGTCACTAAGGTGTCCTTTTTGGGATTTGTTATTTCACTTGAAGGTTTGGCTATGGATTCCACAAGGTACAAGCTGTCCTCCAATGGCCAGCACCCAGTTGCGTGAAAGATATCCAACGATTTCCTGCGTTAATAATTCTTTTTAAAAAGGATTGAAAATGTCTTGGGGAAAGAAGAACCGATTGGAAGTCAGGGGGTGGCAAAGACATAAAGGGAAGCTAATGCTGAAACATGTAAATGGCCCAATACTGCCACTCAGAAAAGGACCATGCCCCACACAGGTGTGGGGCATGGTCCTCAATCTAGCTCTTCAATCTACACCCCAGGTCACCTTCGCACCCTCGTTATTACCCACATTTCCATCCCTCAAACTTTGGTTAATCCTCTTTTTCCATTCCTTTCTTCTTATATTTTCAAGTACTTTGGGAAAAAGTCAAAATTAGCTGTAGAAAAATAGAGTTCCAAAGTTTTTGGAAGGATTGTTATGAAAAGTGGAGGCCAAATTCATGGAACGCTGTGTGCAGATTTCAAAAGTTATTCTCGGTGTCAGAAGAAAACATCAAATCGTCTAAGCTGGCAAATAAATCGTCAACCACAGTAGGTGAAAGTGGAACTACTTCATCAAGCAGATCAATTGTGCACAGATGAGAAGAATCGCCGTCAGCGTTAATTGCAGCGTTAGCAATGTTCATATCAGATGGTACCTGTGTGTCTGTTGTTCCTCGTATCTCGCCTCCAGTTGGATTTGCTGGTGAGATCTCAATGAACGCTGTCATCAGGATTGGTAGCCGTTGGGGGCAACACAACACATGAGCCATTACCGGACCAAGTAATGCTCCTGCATCCGTTGGCGTAACCGATGGTAGTGTTAGACAAACATCTAACACGCATTCTTCTCCACAAAGCAGGCATCTTAGAACAGGTGAGATGCAATCTTGTCAGATTGGTCTGATTGGTTTGAACGAAAGAAACCAAGTGGTATTCAGATCTCTTAAACGAGCCAAGCCAAGAATCTGTGTAATCCTTTCACAATACCGCATGGCTAGGAGAGCTTGTTCCATGGTAGTCTGGGTATCATTGGTGACTGGACTTACCATATGGGAGCAGAATAAACAAAAATAGAATTCCAGCTACAAGTCCCATAATGAGAGGCAGGCCACCGAACACAGAGTGCACGAAATTTGGAAAAATACTGAGGACTGCTTCAAAGGGTGCTAACAGTCCCGAAAAAATCGTCTTAAATATATGTGTGATGCCATTGGTATCAGACATGTTTAAGATTTGACCTAACATTTCTGCAAAATGTACAGGGTAGTTGGTTGATAATAATGTATCTCTGCAGAAGTCCTTGCAACTTGCAGATCATACGTTTCTCTAGACGAGGTCAGTGGCACAGTTTTTTGCAAAAGAATGGCTTTCAATCTGCTTAAAGTATCAATTCGTATAGACTGGGAAGATCTTGGAAAAGCGGCAGAATTGAGGGACTCTAGACTTTTCTGGGAAATAGTAAACCGACCTTTTTTAAAGAATGGGGACAAGGGCAATATATTAGTGCACATTCTGGAGGAGACCTGGGTGTTACACTATGGGAACATTTTTAACCCAAACGAGGTGCTGCTGGTTACTGACGATGGGGTTGGAGATTTTAATCTGATGTCAGCTAAAGAACTTAGCCTCTCTATTACCTTGTCGGAGATAGAGGTTGCCTTGAGGATGGGGATTCCATTAAAGGCTCCCGGTCCGGATTCAGTACCTTTAGATCTCTTTAAACATAACCCGGAGGTCTGGGCACCATTGCTATTAAATGTTTTAGAGCAATTGTGGTGGGGCGTATCCCAACTTCGTGGCATGAGGCGGTAGTAGCACCGATTTTTAAAAAGGGCAATAAGGGTGACCCTTGCTGCTACCGGCTGATATCCTTACTAGATGCCTCATGCAAACTAATGGGTAGAGTGATATTGGCACGCCTTGAAGTTTGGGCAGAATCCGCAGGTACCATAGTGGACTCGCAGTACGGGTTTAGGAAGGGTAAGGGAACCACTGAGCAGTGTCTCAATCTGGCATTAATTATGGGCAAGTACATCGGGGCCAAGCACAGTTGTATTCACTTGGCCTTCATGGACTTGTCCAGTGCCTTTGAGACTGTATGCAAGGGTAAGTTGTGGCAAATGATGGAAAACATGGGGTTTGAAGAATCATTAGTGACCCTGCTTCGTAGACTCCACGCTGCCACCTCAGTGAAAATTAGATATGGTCCAGGAGGTGAGAAGACAAATCTAATTCCATCCTCCGAAGGTGTCCGCCAAGGTTGTATTCTGGCTCCATTCTTATTCCTGGTGTACACCAACGGTTTAGAAAGTTTTTTGCTTGATAGCGGAGCCGACTTCCCTCAAGCAAATGGTAAAAGGATACCGATGTTGTCCTATGCACACGACACAGTCCTAATGACCCTCACTTCTTATGGTATGCAGACTACCTTAGCTGCCTTTGAGGACTTTATGGGTAATTTAGACCTCAAGGTCAACTTTGCTAAATCGTTTGCTATGACCTGCGGCCCGAAAGGTGTAAAATCTCGTAGGTACATGGTAAGGGATTCAACTATTGCTAAAGTTGACAATTTTAACTATCTTGGCAACCTTTTTAATAAAAAGTTAAACTGGGACCCTTTAATATCAGTCAGGGTACAAAAAGTTACACAATCGGTCGAGGCTCTGTTTCGCTTTGCTAGCAAATTGGGGCAAAAACCGATTAGAAAATTAATACCTTTATATAAAGCTAAATGTCTCTCTGCTGCCGTATACGGGGCAGGTGTATGGGGGACTCAGAAATGTGATAAAATACAAGTCATGGAAAATAAAGTTTTAAAACGGTTGTTATGTGTCCCACCAGGTACCTCTAATAATTTTTGTCATGGGGAGGTGGGCATTACTTTTGTGAGCGACACTATTCATTTGTCGCCTTTGTTGTTATGGTCTAAAGTTTGGCAGTCAGAAGAGTTAAAATTAACGAAGGAAATCTTGCATGACTGCCTTAAACTTGATCACTCCATGAATATTCCGTGGCTTCGATATGTTAGGGATACTTTTAATATAATCGGGTTAGGGCAAATGTTTGAAAGTCCACTTATGGCCGGCAAGGATTATAAGTCAATTATCCAAAAAGCTTATTATTCCAGCCGGGGCACTTTGAGAAATGGTGAGAACGCAGTATATAGGAAGGACAAGCTGTACCAGCAGTTTTACTTGTCACATATCACCTACACTCAATGGCGCTTTTTCTTGACAAGGTTTCGATTACATTCTTTACATTATCTCTTTGCTTTCCCAAAACAAGGGGGGTGGTGTGAGAGGCTACCCCCTTGCCCTTGTAATAATAGGGTCTCACAAAGCAGTTTGCATCCTATTCTTTTTTGTGCATTGTACAAGGATGCAAGAAACAGGTTTATCAAGCCGGTCCTGTTAAGCCTTAGATCTCGTTACTACAAAGAAGGCTATGAGTACCTTTTCTCCTTGTCAACTCCAGAGATTTGTAGTGCTGTGCTTAGCTTTATCCGAGTGTCTCTTAACATTAGAAACAAATATGAATCTCCATAAAAGTGATAACTGTTTAGCTAAGAATATGGTGTGGATTTAAGACTGTAATGCACTTTATGAAAAGTTTTATAGATGTGCTTTGACTGTTTTTGAATTTCTTGAAAATTGTAAACTGTAAAATTAATTATGGATTTTTAATAAATCATGTATTTTTGTATAATCAAGTGAAGTTTGAATCTGTGTATACTTTTGTGATTCCCTTGTTGAATCGAATAAAGTTATTCGAACGTATAGAAGAGATAATTCAGTGACCATAACACCGAATCCCTGTCTGTCTTGCTTTTAGGATACAATACTTGCATTCAACAAGTGACCCAGGCCAACACACTAACTAGATACGCTTTTCCTGGCAACATGCCACAACAGCTGTGGCCATTGAGCATAACGTAGCTGCCATTGGAAAGCTGCCTGAAAATTGGTTCTATCACCCCTGCTGGTGAATCATGCAGGTGGCAGGAGATGTTATTTTAAGAACCTTCGCAGGCTACGTGTAAATTAATACCATCACATAAAAGTGTACCACTTAGTGAGTCTTTACAATTTTTAGTATTAAGAAATACCTCCATTCCCCCACTCCAACATTTGTGTGTGTATGGTAAATTCCAGGTTGACTTAATGTATCCTTTACCCAACCTTTCATACAGGCCTGCTGGTATATGCAGTAGACAATACTGATATTGGAAAATCATCACTGGTATCGTGATGGTGCCATGTATTATCCATTCCACGACTGGTTTCTCAGAAACAGTTAATGGCAATCTTTCCAGTTTTTCAATGCTCAGCACCGTATAGACTGCTCCTCTTTGTTTATCTGTAAGGTTAAAGACAGTAAACAATGATGTAGTGTTGATTAGACGCCACGGCACGTAGCCTGAACGGAGATTTTTTAATGCCCAGTCTAGCAGCATTAAAGAATGTAATTGAGACTGGCCATGTTGTAACATTAGCAAGTCCTGTTCTATTATGTCAATGGCAGATGGTACAATGCTGTCCAAAGAATAAATTCTGGAGGACAGAGTCGTTAACCCATTGTCCACTACAGAGAGAGCTTTCTCTAAATTAATACGATCAATTTCTCATATCCTTTCTGCAGTTTCCATTTGCGTGACTTTCCATGCTTCATTGTAAGCAGAATATATACCGGTGTATATGAAACATTTTTGACGTTGTTTACAAGGCCCTAATAAGAAGTCTCGCAAGTCAACGCCTTCTTTAAGTAAAGTTAAGTGTTGTTTAATTTCAGGAAGTGTGGATTTCTGTAGCCACTCAAGGCATAGTTTTCCTACACTGTATGTTGTAACTATCCCTGGATGTTGTCTCTGGGAATATCTCAGATCTGGCCTGTTCATTTTGAACCCTTCTGTTTTGTTCAGGAATCTATCTTGACAGTTATTTGTGTCTATGGGCCAGATTAACCATTTTTTCCAATCAGGATTAGTTCTGTTTTGTTGTAAAATATAATTTACGTCTACCTCCTCATCTGAAGTGAAATTACTGTCAGGTGTGGCTTTAGGTATGGACGGTTTGTTTAAATCTTTTATCTTAGCTAAGCCAAGACATGATGTTTGTTGAACAGTGTCATTTAAAAATATAATTTGTTCTGGGATGATGCAGACTCTGAACAAGGCTTCTAAACCTTGTACCTGCCAGTCTTTTATGCCCCAGACAGTTTTTGGCTCAATATTGTCTTTCCAAAAGTTAAAACCTAATGTAGACAGCTGAGCATAAAATTTCGCAGAATAAATTTGTTTAGTATTGGGCAACATGTTTTTCATTCCTGTCTTATTCACATTTTGTAATAAAACGTTTCTGGATTTGTGACATTAAAACCTGAGAAGTTTGGAAACTTTTCATAAAATGTTTTTGAGCTGCCCTTTGGCGGCGATGGACAATGTTCCCATTGATTATAAGTAAAAACATTTCTAGGATTTAAAGATTTGTGCAAATGATGGTGACCATAATGATTATAACAATACATTTCTTCATAACTTGATGAACCTTCTAAGTATTCATGTTTTGTAAATTTTGCTGAAAATTCTAAATCTGTCATCATATTATTAACAGTTTCAAAGTCCCAATCATCAGAAAGAGTGCTTGGTGAGACAAAATCACTTAAAGAAACCTTAAATTGGTGTTGAATCTCCAATAGTTCCACCGGGCCATAAATGTCATAATCAGTTGTGTCCCATGCTATACCACCAGGTATAAGGATGGTTGTGATGTTTACTGATGACAGGTCTCTTCGTTCACGATGAGATGATTTGTAAGGTTGCAGGAGCAAGTTGATGTTCTTACCTGCTGTGTCCTTTGTACTGTATTTTCCATCTATCATTTTTCCCAAACTTAAAACAAGAATGAGTCATAGTAGGAGAAAAAGTACACATAATCAAATCCAAAATTCAACCCATGGTGAAACTAGATATGTTTTCTCAAGTTGATGAAAAAGTTCTGTTATTTTTTCTTTAAAAAGCTTTTTTGCTGGCGTTGTTTCTGGTTCACTGGGATCATCAGAAAAGTTATCGAAGTTGATAAAATAGCCAGAGGCAGTTCTGTCAATAGTTGAGATTGCATCTGGATTTTTCAGAATCGCTGGAGCTGTTTCTTCCTTTGTCATATCAGTATAGTCAGAGGCTATATCATTGTAGACAGGTGTTTCTTGACGAACTGTTATTTGGGTCTCAAGAGGTACAAGTTCCATGGCTTTTTTGCATAGTCCTTCTTTTCTTACTGCAGGTTTATCAAAGGTGATAAGTCTTTCAGTTTGAACCTCTTGTATTGTAGCCAGATTTGGTCATCTGCTACTTCTCGGGAGTCCATTGGGCCTACTACTTATTATCGACCATATGATGTGGTTTTACCAGGTCGATGAATACGGTTCTGTTCTCCCTTTTACCAGCAAGCGGCGGTAGTAGCACTGATCTTGTTCCAAGGATTGCTAAGACAGGTACTAGTTTTCTATAAGAAGGTCCAAATTCCTTCTTCACCGCGATTTTTTCCCTGACTAGTTCCCCAATCTTTGGAATCCAGACAGGTCTTGCTGCGACAGGTGGTTTTTCTTCAGTGATCGTTGGGCTTTGTGTTGTGTTACTCAGACTTTTTCTTGTTTCATTTAAGTCCTGTAAAACAGCCAAACGCTCTTTGATATCAAAGGGTTTCTGTCCCACCACTGAAGTTTGACAATCAAGATCCTGGATGAGCTTTCTAGTACCAAATAGTAATTCATATGGAGTGATTCCCCCCAGAGAATTTCTTGGCAGATTATTAAGACTATGTTGGACACTATTCAGATGTTTGACCCACCCGTCACCCGAACCTAATACCCTAGCTGTTATAGATTGCTTTATGTCACTTTTTTTCTCTCCACTACCGCATTTCCCTCAGGATGGAATGGACTTGAAAACCGCAAAGCAACGCCCAAGCTGACCATGGCCTCCTTGTAGGCTCGAGAGCTAAACGCAGGACCCTGGTCAGAATGTAGCGTGCCGATTTCGTATGTGCCGATAAAGACTCGTAAATCTTTTATAACAGTCTGGCGTCAGCATCCAAATGAATCTTGTCTTAATATTTGTGGCACCGCATTCGTCTATGGTGACGTCTGCGTGTAGATAGTCTAATGCTGTCTAACAATGGTGTCTGAACTGGGCTGGTTACACTGTAGTTAGGTACCTGGTGGCTTTCAAAGCTATGATCTCTGTAACAGGTATCACAGTTAATTCCGAATTTGTAAACTTCGATGCTCATTCCCGGCCACCAGTACCTCTTTTGTAACTCTATTAGAGATGTTAATATCCCTTGATGTGTCAGACCCTCTCCTATATGTGCTTCGTGAACCAAAACACCTCTCTGGTTCCTGTTTGGAATTACTCTATCCCCCACTCCACGGATTCGAGCAAATGGAACGGAGTTTGCATCAATTATATATGTATTTCCGAGCGGATAATTTAGAGGTAACGCTGCATAGCTGCGTTTCATTGAGGCATTTACTGCTAGCATTGTTTCACCGTCTATTTTTGTTTTTGAACAAGTGATTGCAGCTAAGGAAGCTGTATTGCACAGCTGCCTTCGCGCCCTCATCAGCCAATGAATTCCCTTCAAAGTGAACGCCATCACGCTGATGACTCAGTGTATGAATCACGTGAGTCTTTTGTAGTTCTTTTTGCAAAATAACTACTTGTTCCCAAAGCAATTTATGCTTAATTGTGACACCTTTTGCGTCTTTGAAACCGTTTTGAACCCAGTTCTGCAGATATTCATTGTAAGACTGGACGCAGTAATACGAATCGCACACTATGAGTGTGGGGAATTCGCAATCCGTATTTTCAAGCGCCATCTTGAAAGCCTGTAGTTCAGCTCGCTGAGCTGTACAGTCTCCGAGTGATTTCGTTTTAGTGACCATAGGTTTAAATTTACCTGCATGCCAGCGACCTTCTACAATCACGCACGCAGCACTATATGCTTGTTTACCCCCTATTGTGGGCTGTGCTGATCCGTCTGTATAGATTATACAGCCGTAATGTTCTAGTGGCAGAATTTCAGTCGGCAGAGGACATTCTAGTTCATATTGTAGCAATTCTTGTGTTTTCAAATAGGGGTCAAAAACGTATTCAACGTCTGTTGCAGCAAGATAATTAACACATTGTATCCATCTTGGATGTAGAGCTTTTGCATTTGAAATGCTTACCTTTGTTACTGCCTCTAAGGCAGGTACAGGTGTAACGATTTTAATGCGTTTAACCTGTGCGAGGGATCTCTCCTTTGCTACAGCAGTCTGAACCGCTGTCAGAATCTTTTCTGTTGAAGTGAATTTCATTTCAGCTTGTGTGTACAAGTGTGATTTGTAAGCTATTGGTACCTTTTCACCTTCGTTAAAGGTTAGGTATGTGAATCCGCTTCTCCCTCGTGTGGTAAATAAATAAATAATACCCTATTTTTGACTAGACATATATCATAACAGATAGCTCAATAAATAAGAGTCAAGATTCGAGGTAGTAGGAGTTTTGCAGGTTTAATACAGCATAAGGACAGGAACAGGACAACCTGCATGGGAATAGGATGACAGGGCCCAGCAGCTGCTGGGGCTCGGGTCTGGGATGAGCGCGCTGGCATTCAATAACAATACATGAGCATATATACATAACGCAAACACATAGCATTACATTGCAGTAGGCGTAGCAGTGGGTGGAGCAGAAGGCGTGACGCGTAGCAGTCGCGAAAGATAAGGGGGAAAAAGAGGTGTAACTGGGCGTATACATAGACATGTGATGCAAACGTAACAGAATATGTCATGAATGGGGCGGAAACCATGGAGGGGGCTACCTGAGGAGCCGGGACCTCTAACCTAATGGTGCGCGCAAACTGGCAATGACGTATCACTAGGAGAAGCTGGGGGCTATGAACTCTGTGCTAGGAGCAGAGACTGAAGTCTGGAGGGTCGGAGCGACATGTACCTAAACAGTACCTAAACAGTATCTAGTATCTGATGTTTAGAGAACATGTTGATATAAACTAGAAGTCAAGAGAGGAAAGGCTAACTTGATTCTAAGACTGGACCATGCATTATTCTACATGTAGTGCGTGATGAAGAATATGGAATGACCATTAAATACAGTATTTCTCTAACGTGGAGACGTGAAGGCTAGACAATGACGGAAACTATTGATGCAGTTCAGTAGCTTAGGAATGCAGAGAAGGAGGGCTGAACTGATAACTGGAATCATAACATATTCTTGGCAGACTCAGAGACTGAGCCAGGCTGGGCCGGGCACTGCGAGGCAGGAAGTAAGTGAAGGGTCGAGGATACAGGTGGGGGCTGTATCCCTCCTCAGCGAGGTTTCAGGAGACAGGAGCTGAATCTGATGTCCAGGCCCTTTTGAGGCCTAGAAACGGGGACTTTATAATGGAATAACGTGCACACTGAGAAACGTGGCAACATAACTTTACATAGGCCTGATATTCGTAGTATTCACGAGGACTGGAAACTGGCATACTAGAGGTGGACACAACTGTAATTGCGTCATTAATCAGACATGGGGAGTACATATGCATATTTAATCATGCACACATAACATATGACGGATGACACGTAGGGACACAGAACATGGCAAAATTTACTTTTCCACATTCCCTCCTTGTCACTACGTTTCCATCAGGAAACATCAATATTCATGATACCATCTATCATTTCATACAGTATCATTTGCTCGTCTCGAATTATCCTGGAACGGGATTTAGAACTGGGCTTGGGACTAGGAATACAAGAGGTAGCACAAATGCCGCAAATCGCAGGGCCACATTGTATACAGAGGCAGCAGCTGACTATGATCGCTACTGCAATACCTAGGAAGGACAAGACTTTCCATCCCCATGCGGAAATTATATTCCAGAACCAACCGGACCATGTCCAGGTGCCTGGATCTTGGTGTAACAGATGGGCAATTTTATGGAGTCTGGTTATAGCTGAATAAACAGACGGCGCGTTATTTGGAATGAAAATGCAGCAACTAGATCCGATGACTCTACAGGCCCCGCCCCTATCGGCCAGTATGACGTCAAGGACGAGACGATTCTGTAAAACGACAAATCTCATAGCAGATTGCTCTTCGGTTAAGTTACCTAGAGCAGAGGCAGTCTCATTTACTACAGCTTCAAGGGTTCTGGTTAACCTACGGATTAACTTACTATTCTGGACAGGTCCTATAAAGAAGAAGAAACCTTTATTGAAATCTGTATACTGTTCTAGAGCAGTTTCAGTATAATCGACAATTGGGGACTCCCTTCTATGTCTAATGTGTACTAGATGTGTATTTCTATGATAATCAGGTGGGGCTAGGAAAACTGGTGGCAGTAGGAAGGCAATGTAACAGGTTCCCTCCCAATCGAGGGGCAGACGAACATATGCGGTTTGACCACAAATAAAATATGAATGACATGAAGCTTTAAAAATAGATTTCCCACTGTCACTATACTTGACAATAGTAGTACAATCACTATGTCCTACATGTACGGAACCATTATTTCGGACACATAATTCGCCTTTTACTGGTAGTACTGAAATAGCGGGTAAGTCTGGAGTAGTATCAGACTGGACATTCAGGACCATAAAATTCGACGAATAATTACCTAAATTATACACTTCATTTTCTAGATCTAACCCGGTTCTGTGGGGGAAACCTTGCTTGTCTGGGAAACATGTACTGTTAAGAAAAGACATATCTGTTGAGGATGACGTCAACGTGGACCATGCTCCACACGAACCATTATGTGAAAAAGGATAAGGAAAGAGTGGCAGAACTCCCTTTGACGTCTGGAAAGGGGGGAGTCGACCACACACCCAACAATTAGTGGCATTGCTGGTCTGGTGTGAGTAATGTAACATGCGGACAAATGAGTTATTACGCATAGCGAGGCGGTAGGACAGTTCATGAGGAGGCAGATCACTAAACGTGTGCTCTACTGTAGCATTAGTAGACTTATTTACATGTGAAACTGGGAAACATAGGAAAAATGCATAACTGGTGCAGGAAATCATAAGGCTGGAAAACAATATGAAACATAGAAAAACGATACATCGGATTGAGTTTTGACTGACTCTCTCACTATGGGGGTCTATTTTATACATGTCAGAAACAGTCTAACCGTTTCACCTAGGGGAGGACTTAGACAATCAAACTGGCTGACTTAATTTACTAGACCGTAGTTTTTGCTTATACTCCTGCTGCGGAGTTTTCTCTAACAGGGGAGGGGTTGTAGCAATGTCTTTTGCGGGACAGTCCTTAGGAACAATGTTTTGGCAATCCTTCGAATCCTGAGAAATGTTCTTTAAGGCGGGTTTTAGTCCTTTAAAAAGTTTGATATGAGAAAGGTGCACCCAGCCCTTGCGTCCCTCCAACTTCACGGCTGTACGGGTGGTGAGGAGGACCTGTCGGGGCTCTTTCCAACGAGGCTCCAGCGGACTTGATCTGTCAAAGTTGCGGACCATCACCATGGATCCTGGGACGATTTCATGCGGTGCCACCTCGGTATTGTCTGGAAATGCGGCGGCAACCTGTGAACGACATGAGTTGAGGGCAGACATCAAGGAAGCTAGGTAATCTGTCAGCATATTACTTGAAACATCGGTAATACTTCGGGGTCTGGGAGTACCCCACATATTTGGGGGGCGGCCGAAAACGACCTCATACGGGGACAGACCTGATCTGGAATGTGCGACCATGCGCATATAAAATAAAGCAACTGGCAGGGCTACTAGCCAGTCCACACCTTTTTCTTGACAGACTTTGGCGATGCGGATTTTCAGGGTCTGATTATGTCTCTCAACGAGACCGGCTGCTTCAGGATGGCGTACACAATGGAACTTCCACTGGTACCCTAGCAAAAGGGAAACGTGCTTCATTAACTCTGAGGAGAATGGCTGGCCGTTATCAGAATATACGACTCTAGGGAGTCCATAACGAGGGAAGAATTCACGAACCAACTGCTTGGCAGTGGTCGCGGCTGTGTAATCTGGGACTGGATATGCTTCTGTCCACCTGGACAAAGCGCATACAACTACAAGGACATACTTGAAACCTCGACATCGCTCCATCTGAATATAATCCATCTGGAGGACTTCAAAAGGGTGGTCAGGAGGCTGGAATCCCCCTTGTTCCACCGGGACACTTTTACCTGGATTAAACAGACAACATATCATACAGGTACGGACTTTCTGCTTAGCTGCAGCTCGTAAATGCTTGTTGAACCAAATGTTCTGGATACTGTCTAACATAGCTTTTTCTCCTAAATGTGCTGGACTATGTGCGGTATTAATGATAACTTGAACCATAGAGTCGGGGAGAAACCATGTGGCTCTACCCTTTGTTAACCATCCTTGATCTGTCTGGACCCCTCCTTGTTCGGACCATTTCTTGATTTCTTCGGGAGTAGCATGTAACTGGATATCTATGACATCTTGTGTAGGGTCCTTAACTGTCATGCATGTAATCGGATCTGGAGTATGTGTCATGTTAACTGGAATGTCTGGAGTCTGTGCTGTAAGCTTGGCTGTGCGATCTGCTAGATCATTACCTTGGGAAATAATGTCAGTGACTTTCGTATGTGCTTTGCACTTCATGATAGCGATAGATGTCGGTAAATGTATGGCATCTAACAGAGCTTGAATAAGGAGACCATGCTGAATCTTGGTTCCATGAGAAGTCATGAAACCTCTCTCCTGCCAGAGCACTCCGAAGTCGTGTACGACTCCGAATGCGTAGCGTGAATCTGTGTAAACGTTAACTCTCAGGTTCTTGGCGTGTATACAGGCTTGTGTCAGAGCAACTAGCTCTGCTGCTTGAGCGGACAGAGTGTCAATACGGTGTGTTTCAATAACTTCAGTGTCAGTAGTCACTGCATACGCGGCGACTAGTTCTCCTGTACTTGTTCTCATACATGAACCATCCACATAAAGTGTCAGGTCGGGGTCTGGTAACGGAGTATCTGTCAGATCTTGTCTTGGCTTTGTCATAATGTTAACTACTTCCACACAGTCATGTGGGTCAGGATTTGAAGTAACTGATGGTAACAGTGTAGCAGGATTTAAAACGTTGCAGCGTCTGATTTCTATGTGTGGCTGGAACAGTGTCAATTCATAACCTGTTAAACGTGCAATTGTCAAGTGCTGAGTTTGTGTTCGGTTCAGAAGAACTTCCACAGAATGTGGAACTTGTACTGTCAAGGAGTGTCCTAAGACTATGGAATCACTTTGTCTGATAGCTAGTGCTGTGGCTGCAACTGACTTGAGGCACGCAGGCAACGCCTGGGCGACTGGATCTAATGTGCTCGAAAAATAAGCACACGGCTTGTATTGCCCTGCTTGATCTTGTGTGAGAACAGATAATGCTGTACCTTCGCGTTCAGTAACGAAAAGTGTAAAAGGCTTACTGTAGTTCGGTGTCGCTAGAACTGGAGCTTGACATAGGGCTTTCTTTAACTCATTGAAACTAAGTGTATGTTCAGATGTCCAAGGGAGGACAGTCGATACGGCTGCCTCCTGTGTCGTTAACTGTATCAGTGGCTTGGCTAGAAATGCATACTGAGGAATCCATTGTCTGCAGTAAGAAGTAAGGCCAATAAAAGCACGTACCTCCTTCTGGGTCTTGGGCTGAGGAAGACTCGCTATTAACTGGATACGGTCTGGTGTCAACTGCCTACCCCTCTTGGACAGTAAGTGGCCTAAGTAGATCACTTGCTGGACACAGAATTGAAGCTTCGAAGGGGACACCTTGTGCCCCATTTCGGCTAGGAAATACAAGACTGTAAGGGATGCTCGCTCGCAAGCACGTTCAGAACGGGCTGTGACCAGTAGATCATCGACATACTGGAGCAGGGCAGTGTCAGTTGGCATGTGAATGTTGTCTAGTTGTCTCTTAAGTGCTTGACTGTAAATACTAGGACTTTCTGTGAAACCTTGAGGAGCTCGTGTGAACATATAGCTCCTTCCATTTAAACAAAATCCGAAAAGAAACTGGCTGTCTGGATGAATAGGGACACTGAAAAATGCGTTCTTGAGGTCGATGACAGTGAAGAACGTGGCTTCGGAATCAATGGCTGTTAATAGGGAAGAGATGTCTGGGACAACTGGGTACTGTGGAATAATACATTTATTAAGCTCTCGTAGGTCGATCACTAATCGATATACTGGGGGTGCATTTGGATCAGTACGTTTCATGACTGGAATGATCGGAGAATTGCATACGTTGGAGTCAGTTTCTACAACTACTCCTTGAGCGATGAGCTCGTCAATAATTTTGGATAAGGCTGCTACAGCCTCGGGTGGCAATCTGTACTGTCTGATTCGTGGTAACACTACACCTGGCTTGAGAGTCACACGATAGGGTGTGATTTGCATATAACCTACATCAGTTGGACCTTGCGCCCATAGATGCTGTGGAACATTAGACAGTCTTGGATCAAAATCTCGTAACACATAGTGACCCTTAAAGTCACGTAGGAACAATCGTATTCCCTCTGGGGAACAACATATAACTGCACCTAACTCTTTCAGTGTCTTAATGCCTAATAGGTTTTCTGGACATGACTTAGTAAGTAACAGATCAGTAGTTCGGGACAATGGACCTACTTCTAGAGTAACTGGCTTTGAAATCTCATTTACGATAGGTTTTCCTGAAAATCCAAGGGAAACATTTCTTGAGCCTGAGAGCGGAGCCCCTGGAACTTCGGCGTGACTAATTGTGGTCCTACTTGCCCCTGTATCAATCAAAAACTTTCTGTCTTTCCCTAATACTTGACTGTGAACATAGGGACCTTCTTGATCTACAGGTATCTCGATGAGAGGCAAGCCTACCTCCCTCTCTAGGCTGTTTCATGAATACTGCTGGTACTCTGGATACTCAGACTGTGCATACTGGTACATCTGCTGTGTAACATGCTGTGTTGCAGCGATAGGCTGCGGTACTGTAACTGTCTGTTGTGCATTCTGTGACTGAGGGATCTGTGAAACTTGTTCTTGTCTAGGCGGACGTGGTCTTTCTTTAGTCTTACCAGTAGCTATGTTGTGTTTCAGAACTGCACACTCATTTATAAAATGACCTGGCTGTTTACAATAATTGCAGTTCCCTTTAACGGGAGCTGCAGGATGACTGGCTTGATTCGGACCCCTCTTCTGACTGTCTTGAGGAACAGATTGTGCAACTAGTACTTTCATTTTCGTGTCTTTCATACGTTTTCTCTCGTGTTCTTGCTCTTCCCTGATTCTATTCTGGTGGTACTGGAGCATCTGGAGCATCTGGGACGGAGTATTAGCTTGCCAGGTACTTTCGACTTTCAGAACTCGATTTTTAATTTGTGGACTTGAATTCTCGACTAATTTAGTAACAAAAAGGTGAGGGTATGACTCGCTACTTGTCTTGAGACCACTGTTGATACTAAAGCACTTTTCAAACCTAGAATAAAAATCACTAATATCTTCATCTTGTTTCTGTTTACAGGCTGAGATTGCATCCCAGTCTTCTTTTCTAGTTGTCAATAATCTGGGTAAAACTTGAATCAATAATTCTGGTAATTCTTTACATTTCTCTCCTAGACCGGTACCTGGTACTCGTGCCTTGTCTTCAGCTTCTAGAACTGCCCAATCTATCTTTTTCTCTCCCACCTCCCATTCTTTTTCCTTTAGCTTTTCATACACCCCTGCGGGCAACAGGACCTTTAACATTTTAATGATATCTGGGTAAGTGTATTCTCCCATACGGAGCATGTCTTTTAATTCTCTATGGAACCCTGCTGGATCTTTGTCATGACAGGGAATTAATTTCTTCATCTCGAGGAGTTCCATCTTTGTTATTGGGGTGTAAACAAACACTCGTTGCATTTCACCGTCCTCTGTCTTAACTGGATGCACTTCTCGTAACGGATTCTGTCTTTCTATGTAAAATGGTTTACTTTCTGGGGGTGAGACATGAACAAAATGCGGGTTCAGAAACGTTCTATATTTGTGGCGCTGTTCTAGAATGACACTAATTAAATCGGTACCTAAACCTCTCCATCTATACTGGAGTAACTCGTTCAGGATATCGTGTAACGGACCTGGATCAGAGTGCTGACCCTCATACAGAGTAATGAGGTGCTGGATCATATACATACCCACCAGTCGTTGCTCGGCTGGGGGCAATTTCAGAAACATTTGTGCCACTATTTCGTCTGGAAAAGTGGTAGAATCAGTAATCCATCGGACTGCTGATCGGGCTAGTTCTTGTTCATGCATGGTACTTAACTCACTGTAACCGATTCGTGATTTCAGAATGTGATCGGTAGCTTGGAATACTTGTTCTAGGGAACCTTGTTCTGGTGCTGAATGATGGAAAATTGGCTTGTGTTCTAGGCGTAAATGGCGATCTGGAAATCTAGATTTTCCTACATACGCTATTCTGGCAGTATTCTCGTCGTCTTCCTCTTCAGGATCAGAGTGACTTTCTTTCTCGCTTACTTGTGCTGCTTTACGTTGTTCGTGTATCTTTATTATTTCTCTACGGATTTTCTTGTACATACTCTCCATGGCACTAATGGTATTGTGCTTACCCTCGGCTATATTATCACTCCACTTTGTCAGGGTTTTCATTTCGGCCGGATCTTTAGATGGGTAATCTTGTTCTCTTATTAGACAATTAATAAAAAACTTTAATATCATACGCTGGATCTCAGCTTTCCTTTGAGACATGGCATCACTAATACTTTCTGGATCATCCCCTGTACGGATGAAACGATATATTCTGTCTAGATCTTCTTTCATATTGGGTAGGGTGACTAGATACTCGGTCACCCTCCTTACGCGTACTGAATATAAAACCATATTATTCTCGCCTGGGACTGGATCATAGGCACATTCGTCAAGGGCTTGCCTGATTTCTGCAACAGACTTATTACTCTTGGGAGTACGCTGTGATGCTTGAGCATGTAATTCGAGTGCTGATAAACGCTTGCGTGGCGGTGGGGTTTGAGGAGGACCTCCTCCTGCGGCCCCTAGACTAGAATCGTCGACTGATATTCTTCGTGGCGGAGCGGGAAATTGAAATGCTGGCTGGACCGGGGGTACCGTAGCAGGTACTGCATGGGGTGCCCCGGTGTCTGGAGGAGTAGGATGTGCCTGATTTACTGGGACTGGCGGAGCGCGAACAGGATTTGCATATTCAGGGACTGTGTCGTCCAGATAGGACGAAATAAAAATATCAGCTGCGGTCGGTTTGTGACGTAGCTTGGTCGGAACTAGTGGTGGCGGGAAATTACTGGATGCCTCCGGGGTCGCTTTTGGCAAGCCCTCGGCAAGAAGAGGATACATACCCTTAATAAGGGCATGCCTCTGTCTGTCTGACTGTTCGGCTTTGACTTGTTCACCTATCTCGATTAATTCTTTTTCTTGGGCTCGCTCTAAGGATTCTCTACTTAATTCTGACTTTCTGATTTCTTTTTCAGTTCTTTTATGAGCTTCTTTGCGCCATAACTCGATGGCATCTTTCTGTGACTGTCTGGCTTTCTTTTTCCATAATGCTTCTTCTACTCGCATGATGCATTCGGCATCCCATGTACCCGATACGGGCCATCTATACTTTTCTTCTAACTGTTTGGTATACTCTACCCATAAATCTAGATACAATATGGCACTTATGCCATGTTTCTGATACATAAAGTGACCTGGACTGTCCCTCGGCGGGACAGGAACTGCTGCTTCCAGCAGACCCTTTCTAGTTTTTAACTGACGTAACTTGGAAAATATGGGCATGACTGAACTGTAATCTAGACACAATATAATACACAATGAACACGATACTTATACCCCATTCATACCACGACATTAAAATACATGAAAAACATTTAAAAAATAACAGTTCGAACAGAATACTACCTGGAAATACTGAGAACAGAACACATAAATTTTCTCGAGAACAGAAACTGACTAGAACAGAAACTAGATGCACTGCTGAAACAGTACGAAACTTACCGGTCTCGTAAAGAGACACGTCAGGACCCGCATCCACCGAAGTGGACACTTCGTTTGTGGGACTGTGTACCACCAACCCACAGACCAGAGTCAATTAAATTGACCCTGTCTAGATACCACCCCAGTAACGGTACTCACCGGGCAGCAAGAACGGAAGGCCTCAGACTGGACTGGACTGCTACGATGACGGACGACGAACTTCGGACTTCGGACTTCAGTTACGGGTGGACCTCCGGATACCTCGGACCTTGGACTCTTGGCTTGGGCTCTGGTCGGGACTCGCCGCGTTCCTCCACCGTCTCGTCTGGATGCTGGACCGCCTCCTCCGTCTCCTCCGTGGGCCTGAGGGATACTTGAGCAGAAATATCTGCCACTGCGCAGAAGAGTTCCGTCACGACTGCAGAGGGTCAGGGGGTCGGCGTGGCTTCACCGACGCGTGGGGAAAGGGCAAGTCCCTGTTCGGGCGCCATTATGTGGTAAATAAATAAATAATACCCTATTTTTGACTAGACATATATCATAACAGATAGCTCAATAAATAAGAGTCAAGATTCGAGGTAGTAGGAGTTTTGCAGGTTTAATACAGCATAAGGACAGGAACAGGACAACCTGCATGGGAATAGGATGACAGGGCCCAGCAGCTGCTGGGGCTCGGGTCTGGGATGAGCGCGCTGGCATTCAATAACAATACATGAGCATATATACATAACGCAAACACATAGCATTACATTGCAGTAGGCGTAGCAGTGGGTGGAGCAGAAGGCGTGACGCGTAGCAGTCGCGAAAGATAAGGGGGAAAAAGAGGTGTAACTGGGCGTATACATAGACATGTGATGCAAACGTAACAGAATATGTCATGAATGGGGCGGAAACCATGGAGGGGGCTACCTGAGGAGCCGGGACCTCTAACCTAATGGTGCGCGCAAACTGGCAATGACGTATCACTAGGAGAAGCTGGGGGCTATGAACTCTGTGCTAGGAGCAGAGACTGAAGTCTGGAGGGTCGGAGCGACATGTACCTAAACAGTACCTAAACAGTATCTAGTATCTGATGTTTAGAGAACATGTTGATATAAACTAGAAGTCAAGAGAGGAAAGGCTAACTTGATTCTAAGACTGGACCATGCATTATTCTACATGTAGTGCGTGATGAAGAATATGGAATGACCATTAAATACAGTATTTCTCTAACGTGGAGACGTGAAGGCTAGACAATGACGGAAACTATTGATGCAGTTCAGTAGCTTAGGAATGCAGAGAAGGAGGGCTGAACTGATAACTGGAATCATAACATATTCTTGGCAGACTCAGAGACTGAGCCAGGCTGGGCCGGGCACTGCGAGGCAGGAAGTAAGTGAAGGGTCGAGGATACAGGTGGGGGCTGTATCCCTCCTCAGCGAGGTTTCAGGAGACAGGAGCTGAATCTGATGTCCAGGCCCTTTTGAGGCCTAGAAACGGGGACTTTATAATGGAATAACGTGCACACTGAGAAACGTGGCAACATAACTTTACATAGGCCTGATATTCGTAGTATTCACGAGGACTGGAAACTGGCATACTAGAGGTGGACACAACTGTAATTGCGTCATTAATCAGACATGGGGAGTACATATGCATATTTAATCATGCACACATAACATATGACGGATGACACGTAGGGACACAGAACATGGCAAAATTTACTTTTCCACACTCGGATAATTCAGATCACAAGGTTGCGCACGTTGTTGCGTGTTTGTAGCTGTGTTTTTGCTAACATATCTATTTGCACTGAACGCAACATTTCTGTGTGTTCTTGAGTCCAATTGGTTGATCTGAAATCAGGTTTAATTAGTTCGTAGAAAGGTCTAACCCTTTCTGCGTAATTTAGAACATAGGTTCTTCCAAAATTCAGGAAACCTAGATTTGACTGTAAGTTTTTCAGCGTTTTTGGAGGTTGTAGCAGCGCACATTCTCTAGAAAGTTGGCTGCCAGGCTTTTGCCTTCACTTGATAACTCGTATCCTAAGAATAGGACGTTGAGGTGGGCAATTCGTGACTTCTTAAAATTGAATTCATACCCTTCAGACGCAAACCCAGGTATTATGGTGTTCACTCTTTTCAAGTGCACGTCCAAATCATCGTCTGTAAGATAGATGTCATCGACATAGGATAATGCCTCATCATCATACGTTTGTAGTAACTCTGTTACTCTGGCTGAAAATAAACCTGGACTATTCTTGAATCCCTGGGGGAGACGGTAAAATTGTCCCTGTGTCACCATGATGGAGAAAGCGGTCAAATACCTGCTTTTTGGTATGTAGTATCCTGGGTTGTTATGATTTATGCTGTGCCAGTGGAACTCTGCTTGAGTGATGTAAGATGGAATGTTGGGAGTGGGACCTCACAGTTGGAGAAGGGCTGAGCGCCTAGCTGGGTGTTCCTGGTGGGGTTTTGTACTGGTTTACATCTGCTAATATCTACTGTACTACTACGCTGCAACCAACTTGAAGACTGATGATGTGTTTTCAATGAACTGTCATGGACTGCCATGGTCTCGCTGAGCAGGAGTGCACCTTTAGCCACCCGGTTTGCGTCTCCGTACGTGCCGCCATTGTTGGCTTGGATAATGACTTTGCCGTTTCTCTTCATGACTTGTGCCCGTCATGTAAAACTTGTTGTTCTGCATCAGTCAATTTAGCAGCAACGTCACGGTGTGCAGTTCAATGTTAATGATTTTTCAACTCATCTAGATATTTTATTCACATCTCTGGTTTTTACGAGCTGCCTCTTGAACACTTAGTTCTCCAGCGATTGCAACAACAGGAAAGGCATTTTGACATGTGCAATTCACATTTGAAAGTATTATTTGCGTGTGGGGATGAGGAAGCATCGCGCTCAGCTACGAGGGATTTTCAAGCATATTCTTCATCTGGACTTGGATTTCTCATGCTTTGCCTACTAATGTCTGATGATGTGTTTTCAATGAACTGCCATGGACTGCCATGGTCTTGCTGAACTCTGAGGTAAAGGTTTGTTTCAGTGACAATGGTTTTCTTGTTTTACAGATTTTCGCTTTTATTTTCCATTGTTGACTAAAGACAATATTTTCAATTCAATGGTAATACTACCATGGCATTTATTGGCCATCGGTCCCCTTTGCAGCAGGATATTCTGATGTCCAGTTTGAGCACTTGTTGGTCTTTGTTCATTTTCTGCATTTTGTTTTTCAGGTGCACAAATGGAGCACACTGCTGTTTTTGCACAATAGCGGTTCTCTTTCACAGTTTCAAGTGTGTCTAGTCTAAACTATTCCTTTTACAGGTGAACTCTCACACTTAGAACTAAGCAGACTTCAGCATATAGTCTCTGACCGCAACTTATGCATGATGGTTTATGTGTAAAATGCAATCTGTTGTTCTTCCTTTCTGCTAGTGGTCTCTCCTATGAAACGTCAAGGTTTATCGTGTCCAGCATTTGTTCACTTAAAGTTGCAGTGGGTCCCCTGTCCCATTTGCTTTCAATTGCACACTATGTGGTAGCACGACGTCAGTTGGCCACACATGGACCTCTCTATATTTGTTTTTACCCTATGTATGGTGTGCGCATTTCCGCTTCCTCCTTGGAGCTATGCAAGGGTGTTAGTCCCTGGGCATTGCGTTTATGAGTTCCTACCCAAACGCCATCAAACTATGGTAAGGTTATAGTCCTTTAGTATTAACAAGGGTTTATACCCCTATATTTCATTCTTTGTTTGGAATATGTTATGAGCACTCATCTATTTATGCACATAATTTATTTGTCTCTTGACCTCTCCGTGAGGTGTATTTTCCCTCTCCGTGAGGTGTATTTGGGGTTTTCCCCAAATTCATGTGCATTTCAGTTGACCTCCACTCGAGGTGTGTGTTGCGTGGACGTTGTCCCGCTTCTTCTAAGTACACTATCTTGATCTCTCTGGAGTGATAGATTTTTGTTTGCATATTTTTTTATCCAGGTACTTAGGTGCTCATACAGTGCACTAGTTCCTCAAAACCACTTGGGGTCTGTTTAAAGGATGTCATCCCTTTCGTACTGTGCACAACATTTACCCATGTATATATAGTTTTTACCCTAATGAGTGTATGGTTTTAATTACCATAGTACATGGGCAGTTTTACTCTGGGCGTTCTTATTTATGATGTTTGTTCTGTTTTCTTACACTGTAGCCCAGTTGTTTTTTCAATCTGTTATGTATTCTTAAATTCAGATAGGGAAGTTTGAGTTTTTTCACTCCTATTCTTCTCTGTCGTCTTCATTTCTCCTGATGTGAGTTGTCTCTTTCCTTACTTACCTGGCCAGTGGGTCTGCGAAGGGCTGCCATTAATGGTTTCTCTTTGTATTCTTGTCCTTTCATTTTGTTTTCTTCTTTGGAAAGGATGATGTGTGTTTATGTGTGTTTTCTCCTTTTAACATTTTATTGTTCCTACATAGATTCTTCTTTTTGTTTCTTTTGGAATGATAGAGGATATGTACTATGATTCTTTCCACTGCTCTTGTGTTCGTGTTCTGGTCACACCTTCACGTGTGTTCTACTTTATCTTCTTTCCGCTCCACTTGCGTTCTTGTTCTTGTCACATCTTCACTTGTATTCTATTTTTCCTCTGGTTTTTCATGTTTTCTTGTTCCTCTAGTCTGCGTCCATTGCTTCTCCTTTCAACATTGTATTGTTTCTTATATGGACGTTCCTTTTTGTTTATTTTTGGAACAAGGGAGGATATGTAGTATCCTGGGTTGTTATGATCTATGCTGTGCCAGTGGAACCCTGCTTGAGTGATGTAAGACGGAATGTTGGGAGTGGGAACTCACAGTTGGAGAAGGGCTGAGCGCCTAGCTGGGTGCTCCTGGTGGGGTTTTGTACTGGTTTACATCTGCTAATATCTACTGTACTACTATGCTGCAACCAACTTGAATAAATCCTCCTGAAATACTACTACCAGCGCGGACTTGGTTACTACATTTTCGAATGTTTTGACAGAAGAAACCATTGGAAATATCTAATGTGGTTTTATATTTTTTAAGCACAATGTTATTCATCAGTGCTGCACTATGTGCATTTTGTACTGCAACAAGAGTTTAGATGTCTGTAGTCCAAAACTAGACAATATGAATTGTCTGGTTTGGAGACAGGAAACAAAGGATTGTTCATGGGTGAGGTGCATGTTTCAATCACCCCCTGGTATTCAAGTTGATTTAAAATCTCGCTGACCTGTTTTTTAGCTTCCTGTTTTACAGGATATTGCCTTTGCATTGTTGGTTGAGTTTTCAACTGGAATTTATGGTGAGGGGAATCCTCATTATATCCTACATGATTTTTGTGTAATGCTGGGGCCTGGGCTACAGCCCAATTCCTGGCATAGGTGTATTTTTTATGAATTGGAATGTGATTTGAGAAGGCTGGCATAATTATCTCTTCGCCATGTGGGCACTCCCTGACAAATTCAGGTGGCCAGTCTTGTTCAGCTAGAAGAATGTCATAACCCTTAGATAGCTTCTCTCAAAAGAGTGCCTTTATTTTCCTAGTTATGTCCCGCTCCATCCGGAGTGTTACTTCATATAACTTATGGGGTACACTAACACTGGTGTCGGCAGTTTCAACTTGAATGCATTCATTCAAGTCCACTGTCTCCAGAAGATCCTTCAAGATCTTGCGAGCTATGGTGACATCTGCTGCGCTGTCTAGCATTGTCTGGGCCCACTCCCCGTTCTTGAGTTGTGTCCTCAATATCCTCGGCATGTCTGATCTTTAGACTTGCTACCTTCTTCTTTGTGAATTGAGTTTTCTTATTTTTTGGAACGTGCTGTTCGTCTTTGGACTTCACACGTTCTTCTTTTTGCTCTGATCGTCTTCTTCTTTCGGATTTCTGCGAGGAAGTCTGGAAGGTACAAGAGGAATGTGTATCAATATCTTGATATCTATCAGGTTTTCGCAAATTATCCCTATTTCTAAGGTTATATCTCTTTTCAGAGGGCTCCTGTTGAGGAGACCTTCCTCCGGACTGGGAACTCTTCTCTTTAGGAAGTGTCTGTTTTGTGTTTTCCCACTTCTTTTTAGGAGTAGTAAGGTTATTTTTAATAAAAACTTTCTCAGGATTTTCAGTTAGTTGTGGTTTTACTGGTTTCCCACCCAAACTATCTCTACCTAGTTCTTCATATGATTTTTCAATAATTCTGGCAAGCTCATATGGTTGCTCAGTAATATCGGTTTCTTTTAGTTTCTGGCGGCTCGCCATGGATGCTGCTTCACCTTTAATGTCAGCTAATATTATAGCCGAGAACTATTTGAAATCTTTCAGTAATTTCATACCCAGATTTAAGGCCGGTTCTGGACCGTATTCATTTTGAATCTGTCTCAGAACGTCTGGTATTACCGCCATAGATGGGACACCATGTGTTTTTGTGTAGATTGAAGCAAAGACTGTACCCCAAGTGTCGCAGTCCTCTACGTGTGGTGCAATCCCCATTGGTAAACATATTGCCAGAATTCTGTGTTTCTTATGAGGTGTACTATCAGGAAATACTGCCTCTATTTGAATAATTTTCTGGGTTAACCAGAACAGAATTTGTTCCCGTTTTGCAGGCAATTTACCGATTACTGACTGTATAGTCTGTGGTGTAATTTTGTTTGTGTTCCCCTGATGAGGGGTGTGCTGTGGAATTCTTATAGTCGGTTGGACTGTTAAAGTCCGCATGCCATATTGAACCAATGGTCTATGTATTTTAATTAGCTGTTCTAGCTGAGCTAATATTCTGGACCTGTCATTCTTTCAATGTCAGGACGTGGTGTAGCTGGCTAGTACCTGCTATGTTGCTCCTGGTCTACCTAGTGGTCCGAGCCTGGTAATGTGATTTTGATGTTGTAGGGCGCCTTTAAACCAGAGCTGATGCTCTTGGTAAGTTAGTGGAATTTCAACGTCCTCGAAAGGAACGTAATCCTCTGGAGGTTCCTCTACTTTGTAGTAGTGGAACTCGTGTGTTACTGGATTTGCTGCAGGGAACATAATCCATGAATAGAATACCTCTGTCTGCCGATACTCATGTGCCTCAATAACAAATATTACTTTACCATCTCTCGATGATACTCCATTTTCTATAAGTTTTATAGTAATTGTTTTTCTTATATTTGCCGGGATGAGTATAGCATCCGGGTCATTTTGTTGGAGATTTGTGTCGTCTAAAACTGCTTGAGCTGCTAGTGCAGCTCTCTCCCTTTCGTCGTCACTTTCCGTCATTTTGTTGACCGAAAGTTTGCAGAGCAAGTTTCAAGGAAACAAAGATTAGGTGCACAATATTGTGGAACACTGTATCCTTCAACGTTGAACAAACCAAAACTAATACATAGCATTTTTTGTCCTACGCAGTTATGGCAGATATTTTATCCTTTAACCCACTCCAGACGTCTATTGGAGTATTTTACGGGAAAAAGGGGTCTGTGTGAAAAGCACGACTGAGTTACTCTAGTATCTAGCGTTACATTATCGCCTTACCAAACGTCGGGTGCCATGGAGTGTAGTTCCTATATTCCCAATAGGCTCTGCGCATTGGAATAATATATCCTATAGATTTGACGTAGGACTGAGGTCAACTAGGTCTCTATCGAATATACTAGACTTAATTGGGAGTGCCAGCTAGCTCAGAGGTCACTAGAAACTTTCTCGAATACACAAGAAGGGATTAGTTTCTGACAACCGCATAAACATGTCAACTTTGTTTCCCAAGAATAAGAAATATATCTCTAGAGTAGCGGAAACAATAGATAGTTATTTCACTCAGTCAATCGTGCATTCTCCGTTTCACCAGAGGTGCAGAAAAAAGGAGAGACGAGCGTTCTCAATAAAAGGGTATTTTTTGAACAGTCTTCTTTCTCATGCAGAGGAAATGAACTGCTATAACCGTTATACAGGTTGCAAAGTACAATGCGTACAGTACGAAGAGTATTATAAAATAATACGGTAAAAGCATGATATGGTTTCTAATCCATAAAATACATAGAATACATACATTAATATATAAAGACTAAAAGTACTCAACTGGTGCTTCTAAAATCCACCTACCCCAGTGTACCTAACCTAGGTCTAGTACAAGGGAAGAAGTAGGTGTAGCTTAGTTTCAGTATTCTTTGCCAAGAATCTAATCCAAGAATTCTTTAACGGTCTAATCAGCTTCGTAACTTGGTTTAGAATGTAGGAGGTCTGGTATCTCTCTCTCAGGACTCGATTTCCCAACAACCCGCAAGGGTAGGTTGGAAACACTGGAGCTGGATTTCTCGGCTGGAGAAAGGACAGCGTCTCTCAGTGCGTCAGCTGGAGGGTCGGCTTCCTTCGGCACTTGCTGCAGCAGGGCGCGCCGGGCAAGTAGATAGTCGAATTGCTCCAAACCACTGTGTGTCTGTTTGGGCAAGTGTGGGCATATTTATACCTCGAAGGTCCCAAATTTGACGTAAGGTTGGACATAATAACGTCTTCAAAGACTCAGTTCTTTGAAAACTCCATGAATTCTTGGATAAATCAATGTTCATGCAGGGGGAAGTCCCTGACTGCTGAAGGCGGGTTTTTTCCAAGAAATCGTTGTAGATTTTCGGAACTAGTGGAAGTAGCCAAGCCGTATTAGGACTACGTAAACTATGTCTTAATATGGTTATGATTTCTATGCCTATATAAGGATACGATATTTTATACCTATATAAGGGCATGAAACGGGAAAATTACACTAGGGTCCTAACACACTATACAACATATCCAGTTTGCTTATGTAACTTACTGAATTCATGCCACATCTATTCCCTAAAGGAAGTTCTTTCACAATAGGAAATGCTTTACTCCATGCCTATAGAAGTGCCTTCCAAGTGTGTTCTTGTGTTTGGAGTGACTGTCACTTATTGCAGTATTATACCTCTATTTGTATCCAGTTTGCTTATGGAACATGCACACTTGTCACTCTTTCCTTTTTTAATGTATCGTTTGCTACCTCATCTTGTATCTTGTTTACTGTTGTTACTTGCACAATTGTCACTTTTTCCTCATGTAACATAACGTTTGCTCTTGTACTATGCACACGTGTAATTTTTTCCTCATGTAACGTTACTGTTCCAATGTGGAAAGCGCTCTGACACGTACGGGTAAAGTCTGCACTATATAAAAACGCATAAATAAATAAATCACCTGGAATGGCCACTGCTACTAACCGACCAGGCTTCTTTAGGTTACTATTGGGTAACGTTTTGTTCATCAGCCCAACTGAATAAAAACGGTTTGCTGCAAGATACATCTATGTACAAGACTCCTACCACTAGAAAGTCCTAAATCCATGTTTGAGACTTAATCTAGACTACCTCAAAGTCACAATAATGTTCAAAGCCTACCTCTTAATGACAGCCCATGAATCCAAAGCATCCCACTCTTCTTTTTGCTTCACCACTCATCTATGTCTGTATTAAACACCGTGAAACAAAACAGTCCTCAAGATTCTTCCTGTTGTGCAGGCAAGACATATTGGGGGTGAATTTGACTTTCAACTCCCCAAATTATCCAGCCATGAGGTCAGCCACTCCACTGAACTGTCAACCCTTCCCACCCAAGGTTCCCTCCAGCACCAGAAGACATTACAAAGAACAAAGCCATCTAGGCGTTGGCAACCAAGCAACAGCTTCACTAGCCCTGGCTCCCCTACCCTTACAATGATATAAGCCCTCTTCTAAATGACAAAATGCTAGCAATATAGATATCTATTGTTGAAATGAAGAAGGTTCTGGATTCAGCCACGCTGCCGCAATACAGATTAATGCAGACCAGAGTATTTACATTCTTACTCAAAACTTTTAAATTTTTATTCCTAGCCCCTTTTTTGGGAGGAATCATAATAGCAATAATAGGTTTAATGTGTGGTTACTTAGAACCATTAAAACTAACAGTAACATGTGCAGTGTGAAAAAAGTCCAAGCCATAATGTCTTTTAAACATTTTTACATTTAACAAAACGGCATTACGAGCAGTAGGCCCTTGAGCGGTCTTAAAAGGACAGGCCAGAATGTTTTTCGGACTTTTAGCAGTTATCAAATCTCCAGGTCCCGACAACTGCTCCACTACATAATAAAAACAAAGTGCAATGTGCAATAAAAAATAAACAACAACATTTATCAGCAGAAAGTAGGCATGAGGCCTAATATTCACACCTAAGACGTATATTACTCCTGTGTTTCAACTCATGGTGAAACCAGATATGTTTTCTCAAGTTGATGAAAAAGTTCTGTTATTTTTTCTTTAAAAGTTCTGTTATTTTTTCTTTAAAAAGCTTTTTTGCTGGCGTTGTTTCTGGTTCACTGGGATCCTCAGAAAAGTTATCGAAGTTGATAAAATAGCCAGAGGCAGTTCTGTCAATAGTTGATATTGCATCTGGATTTTTCAGAATCGCTGAAGCTGTTTCTTCCTTTGGCATATCAGTATAGTCAGAGGCTATATCATTGTAGACAGGTGTTTCTTGACGAACTGTTATTTGGGTCTCAAGAGGTACAAGTTCCATGGCTTTTTTGCATAGTCCTTCTTTTCTTACTGCAGGTTTATCAAAGGTGATAAGTCTTTCAGTTTGAACCTCTTGGATTGTAGCCAGATTTGGTCATCTGCTACTTCTCGGGAGTCCACTGGGCCTACTACTTATTATCGGCCATATGATGTGGTTTTACCAGGTCGATGAATACGGTTCTGTTCTCCCTTTTACCAGCAAGCGGCGGTAGTAGCACTGATCTTGTTCCAAGGATTGCTAAGACAGGTACTAGTTTTCTATAAGAAGGTCCAAATTCCTTCTTCACCGCGATTTTTTCCCTGACTAGTTCCCCAATCTTTGGAATCCAGACAAGTCTTGCTGCGACAGGTGGTTTTTCTTCAGTGATTGTTGGGCTTTGTGTTGTGTTACTCAGACTTCTTCTTGTTTCATTTAAGTCCTGTAAAACAGCCAAACGCTCTTTGATATTAAAGGGTTTCTGTTCCACCACTGAAGTTTGACAATCAAGATCCTGGATGAGCTTTCTAGTACCAAATAGTAATTCATATGGAGTGATTCCCCCCAGAGAATTTCTTGGCAGATTATTAAGACTATGTTGGACACTATTTAGATGTTTGACCCACCCGTCACCCGAACCTAATACCCTAGCTGTTATAGATTGCTTTATGTCACTTTTTTTCTCTCCACTACCGCATTTCCCTCAGGATGGAATGGACTTGAAAACCGCAATGCAATGCCCAATGAGGTACTGGGTTTTTCAGAACCGGTACCGAACCGGTAACCCAGTGGTTACCGCTCCGTCCACAGACACGCCGTGGAACTCTGGAACCTCCTCGACGCTGGATCACTGAAAGAATATCGACTGAAAGAATATCGACCATCAAAAATATCGTAGAGAAAATATCGACAGTAAAAATATCGAGTTTCTATCTACAAACAGGTAAGTACAAAAATATCGAGTTAAAAATATCGTTTACAAAAATATAGTTGTAAAAAATATCGTATTTACTAAAAACAGTGTTAAATTAAATTAATATTAATAATTAATTACTAAAATATACTTAAAATTACTTAAATTAACTTATAATAATTAAATAATGAATGAAAGTTAAATAAATATTTTTTTATTTCATATTTATTAAACATATATATATAGTAATAAAATATAATAAAATAATACCCAAAAACTGAAAACTGACCCTGAACCCTAAAAATACCCCTTTACCCAAAAACTGAAAACTGACCCTGAACCCTAAAAATACCCCTTTACCCAAAAACTGAAAACTGACCCTGAACCCTAAAAATACCCCTTTGCCCAAAAACTGAAAACTGACCCTGAACCCTAAAAATACCCCTTTACCCAAAAACCCAAAACTGACCCTGAACCCTAAAAATACCCCTTTACCCAAAAACCCAAAACTAACCCTGAACCCTAAAAATACCCCTTTACCCAAAAACCCAAAACTGACCCTGAACCCTAAAAATAAAAACGATATTACTTCACTTACCTTAAAAACGATATTACTTCACTTACCTTAAAAACGATATTTTGGCTGTCGATATTCTGTCCTGTCGATATTTTCTCCAAACGATATTTTGGAGTCGATATTATGTCCAAACGATATTTTGGAGTCGATATTATGTCTGTGTACCCTCGACGCTACATCACCGGACGTCGCCTTCCTCACGGAAACCTGGATGAACGCCTCCTCTGCACCCGACATCGCCATCGCCATCCCGGACGGGTACAAGATCATCAGGAGGGACCGCGTCAACCAGACCGGAGGTGGCATCGCCATCGTCCACAGGAACACCATCCGCATCACGACCGACGCCAACGACTCCTTCGCCGCAGCCGAACATCTCCACTTCCAGATTCACACCGACCCTAAGACGACCCTCAGAGGCACCCTCGTCTATAGACCCCCGGGACCACGCACACAATTCAGAGAAGACATCACAGACTTCATCAGCCCGCACGCCCTCCCCTCCACCGACTACATCCTCCTCGGGGACCTCAACTTCCACCTGGAGAACAACAAGGACCGCAACACCACCGCCCTGCTGGAAAACCTCGCCAACCTCGGACTCAAGCAACTGGTCAACACCCCCACCCACTACGCCGGCCACACGCTTGATCCCGTCTTCTCTTCCAGCAAGTACATCACCTTCAGCCACGCCACCGGACTCCACTGGACCGACCACAGCTGCGTCCACTTCAGCTTCAAAAGATCCACAACCCACCACCACCCGCAACAGGTACCTCAAAGGAGTTGGAGCAAGATCACCGCAGATCAGCTCACCACCTCCCTCAGCCAGAGCCCACCCGCCAACACAACGGACCCCAACGAAGCAGCCCGCAACTTCACACAGTGGCTGACCGCCTGCGCCGACGACCTCGCGCCACTAAAGAACCCTCCCAGCAGACCCAGAAGACAGAAGGCATCCTGGTTCACCGACGACCTCAAGGACTCCAAGAAGACCTGCCGCACCCTCGAGAAAGCCTGGCTCCTCGACCGGACCACCGACAACATGACCGCCCTCAAACACGCTACCCGCAAGCACCACCAGCTCATCCGCACCACCAAGAAGAAATCTCTGAAGGAACGACTGGACAACAACGCCCACGACAGCAAAGAGCTCTTCACTATCGTCAAGGAGTTCTCCAACCCCAGCACCGGCACCAACGACATCACTCCGTCACAAGACCTCTGCGACTCCCTCGCCTCGTTCTTCCACCACAAGATCGCCGACATCCACAACAGCTTCGGCGCCCCACCCACGCACCCAACCGTCAAACCAACGCCCCCCACTGCCACCCTTCGCACCTGGACCACGGTGACCACCGAAGACACAGCCCGCACGATGAACACCATCCACTCCGGATCACCGACCAACCCCTGCCCACACCACGTCTTCAACAAGGCCGACTCCACCATCGCACCCCAACTCCGGAACATCATCAACGCCTCCTTCAACACTGCCACCTTCCCCGAGAGCTGGAAGCACGCCGAGATCAGCGCCCTCCTGAAGAAACCTACAGCGGACCCCACCGATCTCAAAAACTTCCGCCCCATCTCGCTCCTCCCTTTTCCTGCTAAAGTCATCGAGAAGATCGTCAACAGACAGCTGACCGCCTTCCTCGAGACGAACGGATCCCTCGACCCCTCGCAGTTCGGCTTCAGAGCCAACCACAGCACCGAGACCGCCCTCATCGCAGCCACCGACGACATCCGGACCCTGCTCGACAAGGGGGAAACAGTGGCCCTCATCCTCCTGGACCTCTCCGCTGCGTTCGACACGGTCTGCCACCGCACCCTAGTCCAGTGCCTCAGCAACATCGGTATCCAAGAGAAGGCACTGGAGTGGATCATCTCGTTCCTCGCCGGAAGAACACAAAGAGTCCGCCTCCCCCCGTTTCGCTCCGAGGCCACCGAAGTCATCTGCGGCGTCCCGCAAGGATCTTCACTCAGCCCCACCCTCTTCAACATCTACATGAAACCTCTCGCAGCCATTGCACGCCAGCACAACCTCAACATCATCTCTTACGCCGACGACACCCAGCTGATCCTCTCCCTCACCAGAGACCCCGACACCGCCAGAACCTGCCTACACAAAGGGATGAAAGACGTCGCCGAGTGGATGAAGGACAGCCGCCTGAAACTGAACTCGGACAAGACGGAAGTCCTCATCCTGGGATCTTCGCCCTCCGCCTGGGACGACTCCTGTTGGCCCCCAGCCCTGGGCACCGCACCCAAGCCAACCGACCACGCACGCAACCTGGGCTTCATCCTGGACCCCTCCCTCTCGATGACCAGACAAGTCAACGCCGTCTCCTCATCGTGCTTCAACACCCTGCGTATGCTTCGCAAGATCTTCCGCTGGATCCCGACCGAGACCAGGAAGACTGTCACCCAGGCACTCGTCACCAGCCGACTGGACTACGGAAACGCCCTCTACGCCGGAACCACAGCCAAGCTACAGAAAAGACTCCAGCGCATCCAGAACGCCTCCGCCCGACTCATCCTGGATGTACCCCGACGCAGCCACATCTCGAGCCACCTGAGGAACCTGCACTGGCTGCCCATCGACAAGAGGATCACGTTCCGGCTCCTCACCCACGCACACAAGTATCTCCACGACCTGGGCCCCAAGTACCTCAACGACCGCCTGACCTTCTACACGCCCACCCGTCAGCTACGGTCCAACAGCCTCGCCCTCGCAGCCGTACCACGCATCCGAAGATCCACCGCCAGAGGAAGATCCTTCTCTTACCTGGCTGCCAAGACTTGGAACTCCTCCCCATACACCTTCGGCTGACCCAGGACCATCTCGCCTTCAGGAAACAACTCAAGACCTGGCTGTTCGAGCAGTAGCATACCCCTCCCCCCAAGCGCCTTGAGACCCTTCCGGGTGAGTAGTGCGCTATACAAATGGCATGATTGATTGATTGATTGGTGTCAGGGAACACACCCAAAGACCTCGAGTACTTTCCTGATTTAGACCACAGAAACTCAGAGTCTTCTAGGTGAAGTCAAGGATCGATTTTATTGGCTGCAACCAAGGTAACAAGCGTCCTAGAAGTACAACACACGGGATGTATATTCTCAGGAGACTGCTCAATCTTACAAAGTCAGGCTTCTCTTTTTATACAAAATATTGTGCTTCAGGCAAACATTCTTTGAATTTACAGTATACTATTCACATATTTTCGTTACAAAAGAAAAGCAGAGTCATGATGACAAGCCCATATTTCAGTTTGTCCAGCCCACAATAAATTACCCGGCAAGGCCCAACATTTCATCAGATATCGATGGACCCCCAATAAAAACGGGCACCTCCCCATCATAAAGCAAGTGAGAGAGAAAAGAGCAGGGACAGGTGTGAGCAAGATTCGGTAGGGTGTGTGTGCGATGTAATGGGTTTATGGCCTGTTGTTGCCTTGATGCTATCTTGTTCGGCCACTGGGAGAGGAACTGACCAAACAGGTTCGGCCTGGGGCAATGGATTCAACCTGCCCAGGTCAGAGAAAAGTCAATTAAGGTGTTTACGTGTCCTTTGGAATCGAATTTAGCTGTATTATAAGCCTATGTCAGGGCAACCCACAAAATGGCTGCCGTACACAAAATGGAAGCCAAGGGTTCAGAACGAAAATGACGATTTCGAGGTGAAATCGTCACTGGAATATGACAAAAATGCTTGTACATAGTGTACTCGTCATTTTCGGTCTTTTGATACTAAATTCGTCATGTTACGATGAAGTTTTATTCTCAAGTCCAGAATTTTCAGAACCACAAACCCTCCTTTTGCCCTT
This sequence comes from Lissotriton helveticus, assembly GCF_964261635.1. Lineage (NCBI taxonomy): Eukaryota > Metazoa > Chordata > Amphibia > Caudata > Salamandridae > Lissotriton > Lissotriton helveticus. The sequence goes on from NC_136059.1 coordinate 599,969,479, forward strand.
ACATAGGCAATTTAACCTAATGTCATGCTAATCTGAGTCCAGGTCTATATTCCTAAAGTCATTGAGATGTTGCTGTAACATCATTCTAGTACTTAGCTCGTACCTTGATACAGGTTTCCTTACACATGATGCAGCACAGAGGCCACATATTGCAGGAGCACACTGCACGCACAGACAGAACAGGAAAAGAATGGCTAGGACCATCCCAATGACCATCAGAATTTTCCATCCCCAGGCGGATATCAGTTCCCAGAACCATCCCATTAAAGACCAATCTCCTTTATCCACATGAATAGATTCGGAAATCTTATGCAGTTTAGAGATGGCCTGGTACACTGTTGGAGCGTTATCTGGAATGAAAACACAGCAACTAGATTGGATCAATCTACATACCCCACCTCGGTCTGCAAGTATGACATCTAATGCGACCCTGTTCTGAAGGGTCATAAGACGATCCGACTGGAGCTCAGCAGTCAAGTTACTAAGGGCACCAGCAGTTTCAACTACGGTGGACTCAACCACCCTTGTCAATTGTCTTATATTCCTGCTGTTAGCCATCGGTCCCCAGAATGGCAGAAAACCCTTTACGAAGTCCCCAAATTCTTGTCCTGCAGTGTCGTCTTCGCTGAAGACACCTCTAACTACCCTTGTCTTGTGGTAATCTGCTGCTGCTGTGTAGGTGGGAGGCAACAGGAATGAAACAAAACATGTGCCCGAAAAGTCAGGGGGCAACCATGTATAGGCTCTATCATGGCAGATGAAATAGGTACCCTTAGCTGCTAAAAACGAAGGGGAAGTCTGGGCTGCAAAAACATACGTTTTAGTGCAGATACTCTTCCCTAACTGAGCTCTGGGATTCTTGCCATTACCTTGCAGACACAGGTGACCCTGATGGGGTACAATTCAAATCGGGGAAGATCTCTTAGCTTGCTGTTTCTCACTCAGAGTAGCTCCATATCCGGTTACGTTCCATCCTATGTATACTAGTGTCTCATCTCTCGGGATAGTCTCATAAGAAATATCTTCCTTAATCATGTCTACTATACCCTTAACTAGAGCACTATTCTTAGGATTGTCTGTTACAGAACGTAGGGGGTAGACTTCATGTGCGTATATGAACATTGTTCTGTATGCCCACACGGAACCATTGTGGCTGAAAGGCAGGACCAGATAAGGGATACCTTTATCCGTTGTGTGAGGCATAAGACCACACACCCAACAGTTAGTTGTGTTCATTACAAGTTGGTGTTGGTGCAAGAGCTGAACAAAGGAGTTATTAATAAACTCTAATCTCCTAGCTGATTCGTGTTCAGGAAGGGGTTGAAAAGAGTGTGGGGAAACAGTAGAAGGAGGAGGTATAGGCGATGTAGTGGGTGCAAATGTTACTCGAAAAGAGAATAACACATAACTTATTAAAAATATCATCACACTGAATAACATGAAAATGCACAATATCAAAAAGCTTTTCTTTGTCATTATATTACAGATCCTGGTTTTAAAGTTCACTCTTTTGGCAGGTCTCTCCATCTCGGAAAACTCCATCCTCTCTAAAGTGCTGCCTGAGATGGGAGGTTGTTTCTGCTAAAGAATGCTTCTGTCAGTCCAGGGCAACTCCCTTAGACCAACCAGAACTGCCAACCTAACGTCGTCAGCTGCACCCCAAAGACTTTGGGCAATCGCGGCCCTAGCAGCGGAACCCGGATGGCGGTTCGAAAAACAAAAATGAGCAAGTTTCTCAGATGGGAGAGCTGCACTTTCAAAAAAAATAGCAGGATAAAAAAAGAATTTTATTTATTTGTCCATATGTCTCGGCCTCAAATTATAGCGCTTTTTCCCAGGTACTGTTTGGTCTTTGAAAAGGAGTTCAGGTTCTGTAGTGTCCAATCGGACTGACGGTGATACAGTTGGTTGCAAAATATCGTCGCTCTCCTGTTCAGTAAGTGTTCCTTTTACACGTGCATCACTGAAAGGCAGAAAACGTGGCACGGTTTCAGTCTCTGAGTCGGCGACACCCTCCTGGACCCACCGGTCATATGGCAGAGGCAGAGGGATCCGTTTGCAGTGGATCCCGTGGATCCAGGATTTCTTCCCCTCCACTCGAACAGCTGATCTTGTGGAAAGAAGAACGAGGTGCGGTCCGGTCCACCTGGGCTGGTCGTTCTTGGTACGCTGGAAGTTCTTGACCAGCACCCAGGATCCAGGGTCAATCTGGTGTCCTGGAGCTTCAGAGACTTGAGACAGTGAATCATGCACCTGTTGGTGTAAAACACGCAATTTAGCCGTCAATTCGTACAGATAATCAAGTAAAACAGTGTGTTCAATTTCACTGAACTTGGTGGGTCTTGGCACTCCCCATATGTTGGCCGGGCAGCCAAAGACTATTTCATAGGGACTAAGTTTCACTCGTGAATGCACAGTCATTCTGGTGGATAGGAGTGCTAAAGGGAGAGCATCAGGCCATTTAAGACCAGAGCTCGCTTGGATTTTGGCCAGTTTAAGTTTTAAAGTGCCGTTGTAGCATTCTACTAATCCAGCTGATTGGGGGTGATTTGCAGCGTGGAACTTTTGCTGAATGCCTAGCCCTTCACATACTCTCTTCATCACACGACCCACAAATTCACTCCCATTGTCACTCCAGACCATTCTGGCATTCCGAACCTGGGGAAGAACTCTTTCACAAGTGCTTTAGCTGTGGATAAGGCAGTGTTGTCTTTTAGGGGATAGGCTTCCACCCATCTTGAAAAGGCACAAACAACAACGAGTACGTATTTTAAATTGCGGATGAAATCTAGCTGCAAAACCTCGAACGGATACGTAGGAGGTGCAAAATGACCAGCTGGAGTTGGGGTTCCCCTACCAGGATTGTGTTTCAGACACACCATGCAATTCTTAACGACATTCTCTGCACACTTGGGAATTCCTGAATTTTGCCATACTGGAGCCAACAACTTGCAAATCCCTTTCACGCTGATATGAGCCATTCCATGAGCCATTGTAACCACTGCAAGCACATATGCATCGGGTAACAACCATCTCTGATGCTCTGACAATTCAATCCAACAACCATTGGCATCCATTCTACCCGTACTTTCTCTCCACATGCTCAACTCTTTCTCTGTAGCCTCAGCTTGAATAGACTTCACACTCTCTATCGTGTCCTCACACATTCCAACATCACCAACCCATCTTGCAGGGCCTGCAACATACATTCGGCTCATTACATTCCTTGCAGTTTCTTTCGCGATTTCGTCAGCAAATGCATTTCCACGACCAACATCATCAGTCACCTTTTTGTGAGCACTACATTTCACAATCGCCACTTGCAGAGGCAAGGTCAGTGATTCAAGGAGCTCATTCACCAACTGACCATGCTGAATCTTAGCTCCATGCGAAGTCAGGAACCCACGTTCTTTCCACAATCGTCCAAAACTGTGAGCCACACCAAATGCATACTGACTATCGGTATAGATAGTCACTTTCATTCCTTTAGACAACACACATGCTCTTGTAAGTGCAATCAATTCTGCTGCTTGAGCTGAACTATGTGGAATACGTGCAGCTTCAACAATTGTATGTAAAGTCGTGACAGCATATGCTGCAGTCGTGTCACCATTCGGAAGCTTGAAGCATGAACCATCCACCCATAATGAACCATCACATTCAGCAAGAGGAGTATCTAGGAGATCTACTCTCCCTTTCGTTTCTTCTTCTGTTCTAAGAAAAGAATCATGCTGTTCTGAAGCATCTAGTTCCTCTACAATTGGCAACAACGTAGCTGGGTTGAGGGAGTTGCATCTTTTTATGTGCACATGACTTGCTAACAAGGTTAATTCGTAACCTGACAATCGAGCACTAGTTAAGTGCTGTGTCTTGGTTCTGTTCAACAACGTGTCCACTGCATGTGGAACCATCACAACTAGCATATTATTCATCACTAGACCAGCAGACTGTCGAATAGAAACAGCTGCTGCCGCTGTTGCTCTTAAACAACTCTGCAATGCTTTAGCTACCGGATCCAAAGTCGACGAAAAATATGCACATGGACGCTGCTTGTCTCCAAACAACTGAGTCAAAACTGACAATGCACAACCTTGTTTCTCATGGACATACAATGTAAAGGGCTTACTGTAGTTGGGGGTACCCAACACAGGAGCCGAACATAATGCTGTGCGCAATTCAGAAAAACTTTCCTGACACTCTTCAGAACAAGGAATGGGATTGGGTGTATCTTTACACGTTAATGCCACCAAAGGTTTGGCTAATAACGAAAAATTTGGTATCCATTGCCTGCAATATGATGTAATGCCCAAGAAAGCACGCACTTCTCTCTGTGTCCTTGGCACACTCAATTTCGCTATTGCCTGAATTCTTTCTGGGGTCAGTTTCCTTCCCTCCTTCGATAAGAGATGACCTAAGTAGGTCACTTCTTGTCGACAATATTGCAATTTTGAGAGAGACACTTTGTGGTGCAAATCACACAAATGACGCAACAATGACAACGTGGCTTCTTTACAGATTTCCTCAGTATCTGCAGCAACAAGTAAATCATCTACATACTGAATGAGGGTAGCGCCATCAGGTAAAACAATCGTATCAAGCTGTGTTTTTAAAGCTTGACTATATATTGATGGACTTTCACAGTAGCCCTGGGGAGCGCGTTTAAAGCGGAAGCTGCAACCTCCTAAACTGAAACCAAAAATATCCCTACTCTCCTCAGCAATCGGGATGCTGAAGAAAGCATTCTTCAAGTCAATCACCGAAAACCAGGTGGCAGAAGCTGGAATCGTAGTCAATAGGGCAGTGATGTCAGGAACAACTGGAAACTGTGGCACAACTATTTTATTCACCTCTCTAAGATCAATCACAAATCTGTAAACAGGTGGCTGGGAAGGGTCAGTTCGCTTAAAAACAGGCAGAACAGGACTATTGCAAACGTTGCCTCTTGTCTCTTCAATTACATCTTTTTCAATCAGATCATAAACGATCGCTAGTAAAGCTTTTTCACCTTCACTAGAGATTTTGTATTGGGGAATTTGTGGCATTTTAACATTGGCTTTCAATGTTACAACATATGGTGGTATTTCCAAAAGACCCACATCATTAGGACCAGTAGCCCAAAGAATATTAGGGAGAGATGACAATTCTGTTGGAAGTTTATCCCTTGACAAATACATTGGAGAAACCACTTTCTTACCCAGTGTAAGTTGTACTCCAGAAGGAGAACAGTACAAAGTCGCATACAATCTTTTCAGCAAATCTAATCCCAACAAGTTTTCACCACAACCTGTTGTCAGAATAAGGGGTGCTTCGAATTCACAAGGTCCAACAGAAAGGGACAAAGGGTCAGAAATCGGATTTCTAACTGGGGCGCCAGAAAAACCTACTGATACATTCGTTTCGCCAGACAAAGGTGCGCCAGGGAGTTTGGAGTGCATAATAGAACTCTTTGTAGCACCAGTATCCAACAGAAAAGGTTCTGACACACCTGATGTAATCACCTCAACGTAAGGTCCACTCTGATCTACTGGAACTGAAACAACTCCCTCTCTTTGTCTATGGCTGTCCTAGTAATCACTACCTTCCCAATGCTCATCTTCTGTATAGTAATCATCAGCATAGTACTGAGCTGTCCTACCAGATGCGTTATTCTGCTGATCGAACCTATTCATAGAATTTTGAGGTGGAAGAGACTGTGTGTTCTGGGGGAAATTTCCACGTCCTCTACCGCTAGACGCTTGTTGAACACCTCGACCTCTTACACCAGAAGCACCATTTGCACGCTGTAATAAAATAGGACAACTATACTTGAAATGACCCTCTTCCTTAAAATATGAACACTGATTTGGGCCTACAGGGACACGTGGTTGAGTATACTCGACTCTTTGCGAGTTCCTCTGATACTGTTGAGGCTGCTGATAATTATTCTGATAGTTACTCTGACCACTATTATTTTGACCTCCACTATTCTGGCCACCACCACCACGTGGCGGATATGCTTGCTGTAACAAAACCTTCGTTTTCAACTCTTTAGGTTTCCTCTCTGCTCTATCTTTCTCATCTTTGTCTCGATTTTCATAGTACTGTGCAGTAGCCAATATCTGTGCTGAAGAGGAAACTGCCCAAGAACTCTCTGAGTCTTTTAACTTTTTACACAACTCTGGAAGCAGATTGATTGTGCACGAATTTATCAATGAACAGTCGCTGACCACCTTCTGTGCTCATATCTTGACCACTGTGGTCGACAAAAGTCTCTTCAAACCTGGTGAAGAAATCTGAGACCATTTCATCTTTTTTCTGCTTACATGCAGACAATTTATCCCAATTTACTCGCATGGCAGGCATTAAAGTCTTCATGTAATTAATAATCCTACCAGGGAGGTCTGCTACTAAAGGCTCGGGTTTAGCACCACCAACCTGTCGGCCATCTGCAGAAGTAATATTAGCCCATGAGTCACCTAACTCCTGATAACGATCTGCATGACGAATCTTTCCCCATAGAGGCTGTGGAACAACGTTCCCAAACAACATGTCTATGTCTGATAAATTCATGATACATGACCCAGCAGTTTGTGACAACTCTTTGTAATACCCTGCGGGATTTTTAAGGGGATCAGGCAATGTCTGTTTAAGGGCCAAAACTTCAGCTCGCTTCCAAGGAACATGTACCCACACACGCTGAAAATGTGCTGGCACAAGTGGTGGAACATTACCAGGACCAGCTGCTACTTCTTCCTTCCATACTGGAGGAACTTCTCTCATGGGGTACTGTCGCGCCTTTTTCCTACCGGATGCGTCATGCTCAAATAGTGATCGAGAAGTGCCCCCCTTACTCCGATACGACAACAATGTCTCAACCGCTCTCTCGACATCGGGACCTACGATCATGCCCTCTGCAAACTCGAACCGTACACGACACAACTTGGGCGGGTTGTATTCCAGATCATTGTCTTCCAAATCTTCACAGAGAAAAACACACATTTGTTCAAAAACATATCTCTGCTTCGGTGCTTCCCATTGACGGAAGACTTCCATGACAGACTCTACATCATATCTTACAGCGTCGATAACCCATTTATGCGCTAAATGATTCAGTAAATCTCTCTCTCGATAGTCAGGCAGTTGACTTCGCAACTGTCTTCGTTCCATGTTAGGGGTCGTATTAGGCGACCCGAAAAAAGGTGAGAAAAGATTAGTAACAGTGTTGGCCATTCTCTGTCGAACGGAAGGAGAAACTGACGGAAGAACGGGTGGAAAAACAGGTTGAGATAAGGCAGGGGCAGAGGCAATAGCAGAGGGATCATTAGGAGAAATAGAAGGTGCACTAGGCAAAGTCGTAGAAAGCACAGGTGAAGCAGATGTGATCGGTGGGCCTTGAGGAGGCTGCACCGAAGGAGCAGGAGCCAGCTGAAGAACAGCTGGGGGGTGCTGTGGAGGAACAGGAGGCACAGGTTGCACAACTAAAGGTTGCGGAGGTGGCGTGGCATTTTGCGCATAGGGGGGTGGCGAACTTAATAAATGCGCCATTAACGGGTCTTTTTCAAGCTCTTTTGCTGCATCTTGCTCAGGAGGCGGCAAAACTGGGTAGCATTTATCTATTACCATTTTACGTTGCCTGTGCAACTGCTCACTCATCTGTTCTTCTTCATTGTCTTTATACTGCATAGCAGCTTGTATTATCAAAATACCCCTTTCTCTCTTATTTTTCTTTGCTAATTTAATTTCCTTCTGTTTGGCTTCCTTACGCCATAGGCGGAAAGAGTCAAACATTGCCGGCCGGGCTTTCTTCGTGAAAAGTTTAACTTCGAGGTTATCTAAGATTTCTGTATCAAAGCTACCATATTGGGGCCATTTTAAAACACCATCTTTTCTGGTGTATTTGATCCACACTTCATTATATGTGATGGGACCCACGCCATGTTTTACATATAATTCATAAGTTGGAGTTCCAATCGGAGGAACCGGACACGAGTCCTCCAATCGGGAGTCCCTATTATTACAACCAAGACAAAACAAATTTCCAAGTCTGCTAAGACCAGGCATCTTCGCTCTCTAGTCTAGCTTCAAACTTCAAAGGATTATCGATTAGGATATTGCTCGTGAATACACGAGTCCTTCGGTTTTGGCACTTGCAAGTTCCAAAAATGATCCCAAAGGGAATACCCAAACTAAGACCAACTAAGGACTGGGAGACGCTCCACTTATACTTAACTGAGATATCGATGACGTCACCAGAAGACTCGTCTATCGTTTCGCTCTACCAAACTTCAAGGGTCCAAATCAGGGCGATAGCCAGGGCAGCAGTCCTTTGTAGCCGTCGGGAAGCGGGGAACCTCGCAGCAAAGACTTTCGGACCACGTCGACATGCAGGGGTCGATGAAGTGGTTGGCCTTTCTCCAGAATTTTCACACGAAGCTCCTCACGAACCTCTGGCTTGGACCGGTACCGCTGGTATCGCCTCCGCGCTGGGCGCCAACTGAGGTACTGGGTTTTTCAGAACCGGTACCAAACTGGTAACCCAGTGGTGTCAGGGAACACACCCAAAGACCTCGAGTACTTTCCTGATTTAGACCACAGAAACTCAGAGTCTTCTAGGTGAAGTCAAGGATCGATTTTATTGGCTGCAACCAAGGTAACAAGCGTCCTAGAAGTACAACACACGGGATGTATATTCTCAGGAGACTGCTGAATTTTACAAAGTCAGGCTTCTCTTTTTATACAAAATATTGTGCTTCAGGCAAACATTCTTCGAATTTACAGTATACTATTCACATATTTTCGTTACAAAGGAAAAGCAGAGTCATGATGACAAGCCCATATTTCAGTTTGTCCAGCCCACAATAAATTACCCGGCAAGGCCCAACATTTCATCAGATATCGATGGACCCCCAATAAAAACGGGCACCTCCCCATCATAAAGCAAGTGAGAGAGAAAAGAGCAGGGTCAGGTGTGAGCAAGATTCGGTAGGGTGTGTGTGCGATGTAATGGGTTTATGGCCTGTTGTGCCTTGATGCTATCTTGTTCGGCCGCTGGGAGAGGAACTGACCAAACAGGTTCGACCTGGGGCAATGGTTTCAACCTGCCCAGGTCAAAGAAAAGTCAATTAAGGTGCACGTGTCCTTTGGAATCGAATTTAGCTGTATTATAAGCCTATGTCAGGGCAACCCACAAAATGGCTGCCGTACACAAAATGGAAGCCAAGGGTTCAGAACGAAAATGACGATTTCGAGGTGAAATCGTCACTGGAATATGACGAAAATGCTTGTACATAGTGCACTTGTCATTTTCGGTCTTTTGATACTAAATTCGTCATGTTACGACGAAGTTTTATTCTCAAGTCCAGAATTTTCAGAACCACACCAAGCTGGCCATGGCCTCCTTGTAGGCTCGAGAGCTAAACGCAGGACCCTGGTCAGAATGTAGCGTGCCGATTTCGTATGTGCCGATAAAGACTCATAAATCTTTTATAACAGTTCTGGCGTCAGCCGAGCGCTGGGGCCACATCCAAATGAATCTTGTCTTAATATTTGTGGCACCGCATTCGTCCATGGTGACGTCTGCGTGTAGATAGTCTAATGCTGGCTAACAATGGTGTCTGAACTGGGCTGGTTACACTGTAGTTAGGTACCTGGTGGCTTTCAAAGCTATGATCTCTGTAACAGGTATCACAGTTAATTCCAAATTTGTAAACTTCGACGCTCATTCCCAGCCACCAGTACCTCTTTTGTAACTCTATTAGAGATGTTAATATCCCTTGATGTGTCAGACCCTCTCCTATATGTGCTTCGTGAACCAAAGCACCTCTCTGGTTCCTGTTTGGAATTACTCTATCCCCCACTCCACGGATTCGAGCAAATGGAACTGAGTTTGCATCAATTATATATGTATTTCCGAGCGGATAATTTAGAGGTAACGCTGCATAGCTGCCTTTCATTGAGGCATTTACTGCTAGCATTGTTTCACCGTCTATTTTTGTTTTTGAACAAGTGATTGCAGCTAAGGAAGCTGTATTGCACAGCTGCCTTCGCGCCCTCATCAGCCAATGAATTCCCTTCAAAGTGAACGCCATCATGCTGATGGCTCAGTGTATGAATCACGTGAGTCTTTTATAGTTCTTTTTGCAAAATAACTACTTGTTCCCAAAGCAATTTATGCTTAATTGGGACACCTTTTGCGTCTTTGAAACCGTTTTGAACCCAGTTCGGCAGATATTCATTGTAAGACTGGACGCAGTAATACAAATCGCACACTATGAGTGTGGGGAATTCGCAATCGGTATTTTCAAGCGCCATCTTGAAAGCCTGTAGTTCAGCTCGCTGAGCTGTACAGTCTCCGAGTGATTTAGTTTTATTGACCATAGGTTTAAATTTACCTGCGTGCCAGCGACCTTCTACAATCACGCACGCAGCACTATATGCTTGTTTACCCCCTATTGTGGGCTGTGCTGATCCGTCTGTATAGATTATACAGCCGTAATGTTCTATGGGCAGAATTTTAGTCGGCAGAGGACATTCTAGTTCGTATTGTAGCAATTCTTGTGTTTTCAAATAGGGGTCAAAAACGTATTCAACGTCTGTTGCAGCAAGAGAATTAACACATTGTATCCATCTTGGATGTAGAGCTTTTGCATTTGAAATGCTTACCTTTGTTACTGCCTCTAAGGCAGGTACAGGTGTAACGATTTTAATGCGTTTAACCTGTGCGAGGGCTCTCTCCTTTGCTACAGCAGTCTGAACCGCTGTCAGAATCTTTTTTGTTTAAGTGAATTTCATTTCAGCTTGTGTGTACAAGTGTGATTTGTAAGCTATTGGTACCTTTTCACCTTCGTTAAAGGTTAGGTATGTGAATCCGCTTCTCCCTCGGATAATTCAGATCACAAGGTTGCGCACGTTGTTGCGTGTTTGTAGCTGTGTTTTTGCTAACATGTCTGTTTGCACAGAACGCAACATTTCTGTGTGTTCTTGAGTCCAATTGGTTGATCTGAAATCAGGTTTAATTAGTTCGTAGAAAGGTCTAACCTTTTCTGCGTAATTTAGAACATGGGTTCTTCCAAAATTCAGGAAACCTAGATTTGACTGTAAGTTTTTCAGCGTTTTTGGAGGTTGAAGCAGCGCACATTTCTCTAGAAAGTTGGCTGCCAGGCGTTTGCCTTCATTTGATAACTCGTATCCTAAGAATAGGACGTTGAGGTGGGCAATTCGTGACTTCTTAAAATTGAATTCATACCCTTCAGACGCAAACCCAGGTATTATGTTGTTCACTCTTTTCAAGTGCACGTCCAAATCATTGTCTGTAAGATAGATGTCATCGACATAGGATAATGCCTCATCATCATACGTTTGTAGTAACTCTGTTACTCTGGCTGAAAATAAACCTGGACTATTCTTGAATCCCTGGGGGAGACGGTAAAATTGTCCCTGTGTCACCATGATGGAGAAAGCGGTCAAATACCTGCTTTTTGGTATGTAGTATCCTGGGTTGTTATGATTTATGCTGTGCCAGTGGAACCCTGCTTGAGTGATGTAAGATGGAATGTTAGGAGCGGGAACTCACAGTTGGAGAAGAGCTGAGCGCCTAGCTGGGTGCTCCTGGTGGGGTTTTGTACTGGTATACATCTACTAATATCTACTGTACTACTACGCTGCAACCAACTTGAAGACTGATGATGTGTTTTCAATGAACTGCCACGGACTGCCATGGTCTCGCTGAGCAGGAGCGCACCTTTAGCCACCGATTTGCGTCTCCGTACGTGCCGCCATTGTTGGCTTGGATAATGACTTTGCCGTTTCTCTTCATGACTTGTGCCCGTCATGTAAAACTTGTTGTTCTGCATCAGTCAATTTAGCAGCAACGTCACGGTGTGCAGTTCAATGTTAATGATTTTTCAACTCATCTAGATATGTTATTCACATCTCTGGTTTTTACGAGCTGCCTCTTGAACACTTAGTTCTCCAGCGATTGCAACAACATGAAAGGCATTTTGACATGTGCAATTCACATTTGAAAGTATTATTTGCGTGTGGGGATGAGGAAGCATCGCGCTCAGCTACGAGGGATTTTCAAGCATATTCTTCATCGGGACTTGGATTTCTCATGCTTTGCCTACTAATGTCTGATGATGTGTTTTCAATGAACTGCCATGGACTGCCATGGTCTCGCTGAACTCTGAGGTAAAGGTTTGTTTCAGTGACAATGGTTTTCTTGTTTTACAGAGTTTCGTTTTTATTTTCCATTGTTGACTAAAGACAATATTTTCAATTCAATGGTAATACTACCATGGCATTTATTGGCCATCGGTCCTCTTTGCAGCAGGATATTCTGATGTCCAGTTTGAGCACTTGTTGGTCTTTGTTCATTTTCAGCATCTTGTTTTTCAGGTGCACAAATGGAGCACACTGCTGTTTTTGCACAATAGCGGTTCTCTTTCACAGTTTCAAGTGTGTCTAGTCTAAACTATTCCTTTTACAGGTGAACTCTCACACTTAGAACTAAGCAGACTTCAGCATATAGTCTCTGACCGCAACTTATGCATGATGGTTTATGTGTAAAATGCAATCTGTTGTTCTTCCTTTCTGCTAGTGGTCTCTCCTATGAAACGTCAAGGTTTATCGTGTCCAGCATTTGTTCACTTAAAGTTGCAGTGGGTCCCCTGTCGCATTTGCTTTCAATTGCACACTATGTGGTAGCACCACGTCAGTTGGCCACACATGGACCTCTCTATATTTGTTTTTACCCTATGTATGGTGTGCGCATTTCCGCTTCTTCCTTGGAGCTATGCAAGGGTGTTAGTCCCTGTGCATTGCGTTTATGAGTTCCTACCCAAACGCCGTCAAACTATGGTAAGGTTATAGTCCTTTAGTATTAACAAGGGTTCATACCCCTATATTTCATTCTTTGTTTGGAATATGTTATGAGTACTCATCTATTTATGCACATAATTTATTTGTCTCTTGACCTCTCCGTGAGGTGTGTTTTCCCTCTCCGTGAGGTGTATTTGGGGTTTTCCCCAAATTCATGTGCATTTCAGTTGACCTCCACTCAAGGTGTGTGCTGCGTGGACGTTGTCCCGCTTCTTCTAAGTACACTATCTTGATCTCTCTGGAGTGATAGATTTTTGTTTGCATATTTTTTTATCCAGGTACTTAGGTGCTCATACAGTGCACTAGTTCCTCAAAACCACTTGGGGTCTGTTTAAAGGATGTCATCCCTTTCGTACTGTGCACAACATTTACCCATGTATATATAGTTTTTACCCTAATGGGTGTATGGTTTTAATTACCATAGTACATGGGCAGTTTTACTCTGGGCGTTCTTATTTATGATGTTTGTTCTGTTTTCTTACACTGTAGCCCAGTTGTTTTTTCAATCTGTTATGTATTCTTAAATTCAGATGGGGAAGTTTGAGTTTTTTCACTCCTATTCTTCTCTGTCGTCTTCATTTCTCCTGATGTGAGTTGTCTCCTTGCTTACTTACCTGGCCAGTGGGTCTGCGAAGGGCTGCCATTAATGGTTTCTCTTTGTATTCTTGTCCTTTCATTTTGTTTTCTTCTTTGGAAAGGATGATGTGTGTTTATGTGTGTTTTCTCCTTTTAACATTTTATTGTTCCTACATAGATTCTTCTTTTTGTTTCTTTTGGAACGATAGAGGATATGTACTATGATTCTTTCCACTCCTCTTGTGTTCGTGTTCTGGTCACACCTTCACGTGTGTTCTACTTTATCTTCTTTCCGCTCCACTTGCGTTCTTTTTCTTGTCACATCTTCACTTGTATTCTATTTTTCCTCTGGTTTTTCATTTTTTCTTGTTCCTCTAGTCTGCGTCCATTTCTTCTCCTTTTAACATTGTATTGTTTCTTATATGGACATTCCTTTTTGTTTATTTTTGGAACAAGGGAGGATATGTAGTATCCTGGGTTGTTATGATTTATGCTGTGCCAGTGGAACCCTGCTTGAGTGATGTAAGATGGAATGTTGGGAGTGGGAACTCACAGTTGGAGAAGGGCTGAGCGCCTAGCTGGGTGCTCCTGGTGGGGTTTTGTACTGGTTTACATCTGCTAATATCTACTGTACTACTATGCTGCAACCAACTTGAATAAATCCTCCTGAAATACTACTACCAGCGCGGACTTGGTTACTACATTTTCGAATGTTTTGACAGAAGAAACCATTGGAAATATCTAATGTGGTTTTATATTTTTTAAGCACGATGTTATTCATCAGTGCTGCACTATGTGCATTTTGTACTGCAACAAGAGTTTAGATGTCTGTAGTCCAAAACTAGACAATATGAATTGTCTGGTTTGGAGACAGGAAACAAAGGATTGTTCATGGGTGAGGTGCATGTTTCAATCACCCCCTGGTATTCAAGTTGATTTAAAATCTCGCTGACCTGTTTTTTAGCTTCCTATTTTACAGGATATTGCCTTTGCATTGTTGGTTGAGTTTTCAACTGGATTTTATGGTGAGGGGAATCCTCATTATATCCTACATGATTTTTGTGTAATGCTGGGGCCTGGGCTACAGCCCATTTCCTGGCATTGGTGTATTTTTTATGAATTGGAATGTGATTTGAGAAGGCTGGCATAATTATCACTTCGCCTTGTGGGCACTCCCTGACAAACTCAGGTGGCCAGTCTTGTTCAGCTAGAAGAATGTCATAACCCTTAGATAGCTTCTCTCAAAAGAGTGCCTATTTTCCTAGTTATGTCCCCCTCCATCCGGACTGTTACTTCATATAACTTATGGGGTACACTAACACTGGTGTCGGCAGTTTCAACTTGAATGCATTCATTCAAGTCCACTGTCTCCAGATGATCCTTCAAGATCTTGCGAGCTATGGTGACAACTGCTGCGCTGTCTAGCATTGTCTGGGCCCACTCCCCGTTCTTGAGTTGTGTCCTCAAGATCCATGTCTGATCTTTAGACTTGCTACCTTCTTCTTGGTGAATTGAGTTTTCCTATTTTTTGGAACGTGCTGTTCGTCTTTGGACTTCACGCGTTCTTCTTTTTGCTCTGATCGTCTTCTTCTTTCGGATTTCTGCGAGGAAGTCTGAAAGGTACGAGAGGAATGTGTATCAATATCTTGATATCTATCAGGTTTTCGCAAATTATCCCTATTTCTAAGGTTATATCTCTTTTCAGAGGGCTCCTGTTGAGGAGACCTTCCTCCGGACTGGGAACTCTTCTCTTTAGGAAGTGTCTGTTTTGTGTTTTCCCACTTCTTTTTAGGAGTAGTAAGGTTATTTTTAATAAAAACTTTCTCAGGATTTTCAGTTAGTTGTGGTTTTACTGGTTTCCCACCCAAACTATCTCTACCTAGTTCTTCATATGATTTTTCAATAATTCTGGCAAGCTCATATGGTTGCTCAGTAATATCGGTTTCTTTTAGTTTCTGGCGGATCGCCATGGATGCTGCTTCACCTTTAATATCAGCTAATAGTATAGCCGAGAACTATTTGAAATCTTTCAGTAATTTCATGCCCAGATTTAAGGCCGGTTCTGGACCGTATTCATTTTGAATCTGTCTCAGAACATCTGGTATTACTGCCATAGACGGGACACCATGTGTCTTTGTGTAGATTGAAGCAAAGACTGTACCCCAAGTGTCGCAGTCCTCTACGTGTGGTGCAATCCCCATTGGTAAACATATTGCCAGAATTCTGGGTTTCTTATGAGGTGTACTATCAGGAAATACTGCCTCTATTTGAATAATTTTCTGGGCTAACCAGAACAGAATTTGTTCCCGTTTTGCGGGCAATTTACCGATTACTGACTGTATAGTCTGTGGTGTAATTTTGTTTGTGTTCCCCTGATGAGGGGTGTGCTGTGGAATTCTTATAGTCGGTTGGACTGTTAAAGTCAGCATGACATATTGAACCAATGGTCTATGTATTTTAATTAGCTGTTCTAGCTGAGCTAATATTCTGGGCCTGTCATTCTTTCAATGTCAGGATGTGCAGGGGCGTAACACAGGCCCCCGCAGCCCACGCGTTGCGGGGGGGCCCCTGAGCTCCATAGGCCCGAGCTCCAGGGGCCCCCCTTACTTCAGCAGGAATTTAAATGGTGCGCCCGGCCTCTTAATGAATTAAATGGCACACACCACGCAGCACGCAAGCCTGGGCCCCGTCCGGGCCTTAGAGGCTCTTCTATAAATAAATGGTGTGCGCGTCTGGGCCCCGGCCGGCAGCCCCGCCCAGGGCTTCAGAAGCCCGCTCTTCATTAATTGAATGGTGCACAACACTGCGCATGTGCGGGCCCCGGCCGGGCCTCTGAGCCTCTTCTTTCATTATTACTCTTAAGGCGTTGTCTGGATCACGGGCTGCCCAGAGTTTACACAACCGAAGCCCACCCGCTTCCCCTTTCCCGAGTGAAGCATGACTGAGCCTCAATCCACGCTGCTGCTGCGGAGGCAGTTGGCAGGTAAGGAGCGAGAATGAAAGGAAGCAGTGACAGTCAGTCATGCCATGGTGACTGCAAAGTGCCAATAAAAGTGAGGTCTGCGACCCGCTTCCTCCGGAACACTCTTTATTTCACCTCCTTAGAACACTTATAATACTTAAGCCTGTGATCCTGTGACCTGACAAGTCAGGAAAGGGAGAAATATTTTTGTCTTCCATCCAGACCTTGATAAATGCGGCCACCAGCGTCTCCGACTGGTGTCCTGTGTGTGGATGTAAGCAGGGTGATGGGGCTGGCCCCTTGCCCCGGCGTCTACGTCTTATTGATCAGACACACACAGTTTCTCTCTCTCTCTCACACACACACAAGCACTCTCTCTCTCATTCTCTGACACATTCTCTTTAACTCTCACACACACACACTCGCACTCTCTCTCCCACGCCTACTCTCTCTCCCACACACTGCTTGAGGCCGAGAGGCAAATTTTCTACCCTGCCTATTTCCTTCATCCCGCCTCAACATAACCCCCAACCCTCAGTGTGACTAGTTTTGTTTATTAACCAGTACATGTGCCGTCAGCTTCAGCTGGCCTGTGCATATGGCTTAACTATATTAACAATTTCTGTAGTTCTTATGGCGTTTTAATTCAATGCAACATTTGTCGAATACAAAAATTAAACTGGAAGAATTATCAATCTGATATCTTAATAAAAGAATCTTCACTCGTTCCCCTTTAGTCACCGCTGACGGCGCCCTCTTCAGGTGATGTAATCTATGGACATTTTCTCCTATAATCGGAAGGGTGATTTTATGTGCTCAAGACAATTCTTTTAACGCCACAATTACCTCCTCGTCCCTCTCGCTTCATTACACAGTGAGGCATGCTCTGTGTATTAGAAATACACGAGAATAGGACTCGGGGTAAAGCAATTACCTGTTAGGTACAGAGGAATTACTTGGATTTTTAGCGCTCCTCTTCGTAATTTATCTGTTATTTAATATATTTATACTTTACGTTGACAGTCATGTGGTTCGAGATATGTACAGCTTGCTCGACATTGTCATTGAGTCTTACACTTTCAGAAAGTCTGCATCCTCAGTAGATGGTTCCAGGGGCCAGTGTTTACCAACGACCCCTGGCCGGTGTTACTATGGTTGGTGTAGTTTAGAGGGTAGGCATTTTCTCAACAGTGGTGATTAGCAAGTGGGTGAGGATACACTTGCTAAATCTAGGTGGAGTTATATACACGTTGTTCTTGCTGCGCCTCCCAGTGCTTCATTTACCAAATAATTCACCTTAAGGAACATCAGTTGTTTGTAGCAGGACTTTTAAATATTTGAGCGACCTGAGGTGTACGGAGTATAGGACGGGAGAGAAGAAATAGAAGCTGTGAAGGGCGAATAGGGTAGAAGGTAGAAAGGAGGAGGGGCAGGGGCAGAAGTGGCATGGAGGCACAGTCTTTAAGGGGTCGATTCCGATTCGGGAAAAATCGCTCCGAATAGCCGTTCGGAGCGTTTTTCCCATACGAATCGTACCCTGCAACGTCCCCGTACGTACCACGAAGTACGATTCGTACCAGGAGCCGTACTCCGTACGAGTCGTACAAGACACCGCACGACTCTAATCTCCGTACGATTCTCCCTCGGAACCCGCTGTACACGACATCTGTACGGTTCGCGGCTGGTTTTTACGACCCAGCAAGTACGATACGTGTCGGGTACGCACCGTACGACCCTTTGTCTACAGGGGCTGAAAACAGCCGTAAAAGCAGAGTTCGCGCCGAAACAGGTACGGAACGGCCCCCCCGGGTAAGGTGCCTACCCCCATGATCGCAGGGGTACGCACCGTACCCCTGCGATCATGGGGTGTACGAGCCGTACCCCCATTGTACGATCGGTGTACGAGCCGTACCCCATGTACGATGGGTGGACGAGCCGTACCCCCATTGTACGATCGGTGTACGAGCCGTACCCCATGTACGATGGGTGGACAAGCCGTACCCCCATTGTACGATCGGTGTACGAGCCGTACACCGATCGTACAATGGGGGTACGGCTCGTACATCCATCGTACATGGGGTACGGCTCGTACACCGATCGTACAATGGGGGTACGGCTCGTACACCGATTGTACAATGGGTGTACGGCTCGTACACCCATCGTACATGGGGTACGGCTCGTACACCGATCGTACAATGGGGGTACGGCTCGTACACCGATCGTACAATGGGGGTACAGCTCGTACACCCATCGTACATGGGGTACGGCTCGTACACCGATCGTACAATGGGGTACGGCTCGTACACCGATCGTACAATGGGGGTACGGCTCGTACACCCCATGATCGCAGGGGTACGGTGCGAACCCCTGCGATCATGGGGGGTACAGACCGTACGGTGTGTATATGTTTGTGTGCTTTTCCGTACTACTCGCCCTTACCTGACGTGGACCGTATGAATCGCGTCCTCATACCCCGGTCCGGATCGTACTCGTCGGGTCGTACGGCATGTGTACGAGTCGTACGGTATGTGTACGAGTCGTACGGTTCACGGTTTCAGCCTTGCAATACGTACGGATCGTGACGATTCGGACGGATTCACGGAATACGGATCGTACTTCGCGACTCGGACGGACGGGTACGATTTGTACGGAGAGGGCTCCGGATACAAATCGTACGGATGTTTTTTTTCCCGAATCGGAATCGACCCCTAAGTGTTGACCATCCTGTATCCCTTACCAGCAAGCTGGTATTTGTAAGTCCTGCCCCGTCACTAACCTATGCTTGGTCGACTGCTCCTTACCCTGGCTCTAGACCCATTCTTGCCCATGTAGTTAATGGCACAAGTACACTAAAGAGCTGCCCCATCCTGCAGAAGGTTGTGGTTGCTTGAACCATGCCGGGTCTGTTTGGACGGAACCGAGGGGGATAGATTGCCTGTCTCGGGCAGCGCCAGAGGCCTGGTACAGGCCTGTATTTTGGTGCGGCGAGGAGGGTCTGGCCTACACGTTTTAAAGCCTCTTCAGTATTTAAGATACAGTGAATATGACACTTTAGGCGCCATAGGCTTTAGTATCAGAAAGGTGACACATGGGTGGAGAGGGCTACAGGTGTTGGTACTTCATAAGCAACTCGCATTTTTTTACATCTAGTCCCTTTCAGTTTTCTTTGCATGTCTGTTGTGTTGGAGGTTTGGTATTTATCCTATGTTTTTGAAAGGTATTACGTACTGCAACTAACCGAATCCATGTGCTGTGTAAACCACTTTCGAAGCTGATCTGCACTGGTATCTGATTGACCATAATTCCCCCTGCCGATAGCTTTTGTAGTGCTAAAGGACTTTGTCTCCCGCTTGGGACTCCAGGATGAAGCGGTGCAGGAAAGGTGCACTGTACCCTAACTGTGGCAGGGTTAGTGTCCGCCCTCTTCTCTGTTTGGGTAGTAAAGCACAGCCAATGGGCCTCTCACATCCACGGTGACACTGCACCAAGACTATTAATGCCCCTGACAACATGCTCTAAACAAGCATTGGCAAAATCGATAGGTCTTGTCAATGGGACCCTTTTGCTTTGCCATTTTTTTGGCATAATGTACAGCTCAGATTCTCTGCAGCATGGCTAAGGGAACTACATTTAAAAAAAGGTGCTATGATGCACGCTTGAGCCTACAAAAGCATAGCCAATAGGTCTTGCTTTTGGACCTTATAAGTGTTTAGCCATGCAACAGTGAAGGAGGTGGAGGCAACCTCAAGCGAAGAGAGCGCTGAGCTGAGTGGGGTGGAGGTGAGCATATGAAGAAGAGGTGCTGAGATGAAACTTTATTGTGGTTTATATTTAGGGTATACAGTATGTCTAGGGCATGATGCTTAGCCATACTCATAATAAACAAGAGGCCATGTGCCCGTGGGTTCGCATGTGTTGCCTTGTGAATAAATATGCTTGTGTGCAAAATGTGTAATGGACCGACTCTGAAATGTGCTTCTGACTTTAACCTCTTCTCTGCCCAGGCTAATGAATATTGAACCAGGCCAGCTTTCAGTGAGCATGTTACTAAGGGCTGAAAAACAAGTCAGCTTGAGCTATGGTTCGAAAAAACAAATACTATTTAAAGCAGCAGTGTTATGCTTCCACATTCAACAAAATGTTCGGTTTTGGCTTACTATGTATTTTCTGGCCAATGTAGCTTTCCAGGGCTACAAGATAATTAAAATCATACTATTGACATAGATGGGTGTACATATGTATATGCAATAAGTGCAGGAACTCACCACATTAAGATGTGATTAGGAGGTTGGGCTCTGGGGCGGGGCTACAGGGAGTGCTAAGGCACCCAGCCAGGGGCACACATTTGATTTGATTGACATTTAATTGGTGTGCAAAACTAGTAACCCACATGCCTATGTACCTAAAATACAAATCTGGGATCAGCATGTTGTGTTTTGCAGCAAGCACATGAACCCTCTGTGCTAATTATAATGAGTCAAAACTGTTTTCACATAAAGCACAGATCTTTTCGGCAAGTACTGTTGTTGGCGTTTGAAAAATGGAACATTTGCAGGTAACCTAATTATTGAAATTGGGGTCGAGCTTAAAATGTCCTAATGGCGCCAACACCTCACCTGGCCTCCCAGCGAGTCCCCTGAGAATTTGCACACTCCCACACCCACCATGGCCTGAATCGATGGCCTGGTAGAGAGGTCAGCTGAAACAAATTGCTTCTGCCTTGGGCTAGACCCTTAGGGCTGACGTGGGAACGGCCCAGTGCTTTAAATGTGCCGGTACTGTCCGGTACGCAGTACCAGCACTTTTTTATTTTGAGAGGGAGAGTACCGGCACTTCTCAAGAGAAATGCTATACTTTTAATTGGAGAGTACCGGCACTTCTCAGAAACAACATGTACTCTGGCACAGAGTACCTGCAATTCTATTTTTCCATTTCAAGCACTGGAACGGCCCAAAAGGTAGAGCCAAACCAGGCCTATCTGTAACCAAGATGGCCGCATCATAGGAGCTCACCACGAGAGCTCCTAGGGTTTGGGATAACTAAATATAGTTTAAATCCCGTTTTAACCCCCCCCTCCCCCCCTCAGGACACTGGGACAAACAGCGGAACAACAGCAGAAGTAAGGAAGAGAAGAAGAAAAAAGCTACAACATCTTACCCTGGTAGGAAGAAACAGAAGTCCAGCGTAACTGACCCTCACCGGACTTCAAGACCGCCATGATCACCGACTGCTGAGGGCACCGGAGGACTCGGAAAGGCGTCCACAAGAAGTGCGCATCCTGACACTATAGATATCTTCGCATCGACGTTGCATCGACATCTATGGGACACTAACGAGCTGATCTGCCATACTGCCTCTAAATGCTCGGCGCCCCCCCCCCCCCCCGAGAGTACTGATGCAGCCCCTGGATCTCCTCCGTGTCAGCGGGGAAGCGGAGTGACGAGATTGGAAAGCCCCGTACACCGGAGCGGCACCAAGCGAAGGTGAGGGACGGCAAGGAGGCGGGGCAAATATTAAAGCAAACGGGAAGATCGTATATTTAAAGGGACCCTGCGCACCCAAAAAATATAACGCAAATTGGGGCAAAATAAGGACTAATCCTATACTTCAAAGATAGGATTTACAGAATGAGACTGAAAGAAATAATTATCGAAGCGGCGCGCCTGACTTTAAAATGGCGGCCGCTCGGGACAACTCGATTACCATCCTTAGTAATGGACAGGTAAAGCTTGCAGTTTAAAGAGCAAATAACACAAAATGACAATCACCAGGAAGCAGGTACAATAGAAAGAGGACCAACCAATTAATAGACAGAGAGAAAGGAGCCCAGTCGAAATTCTATACAGAGAATGGAAAGTGAAAGAGGACAAACTCTACGAAGAGAAAGAGAGAAGGTATTCAGCCCTCAGAAGGTCGACCAAAACGGCGGACATCTTGGAAAGTCCATTTTTTAACATTATAAGTTCATAACTAAGGCTAGCTACCAATTATATTGAAGAGAGCAATTTCTAGTGGAACATAGATGATTTTACTTGGAAAAGGAAACTATAACAAAAATCTGTTACAATTTCTAAAGATACTTTCTATTGCTATATTTCTTAATAGAAGTGGGATAATTACCATTAGTATTTAATGATAAGAAAATGTTAATTCCACGAGACCTACTCTACAACGCCAACTCTCACAACAAGATGGAAGACAATTACCTGGAACGAATAGGCAAGAACGCCTACAACATACTATACCCTTCTTATCTCTCCAAAAACGCAGCCAAAAAATTTAAGCATAACCTCTTGAGGAGAAACCCTGACACATTGATCGCCGACACTTCTTTTTGTCTGGATAAAGGGATCATCCTAAAAGATATGATTTTCTTCATCAGAAGAAGGGCAAAATGGCGCAATACCTTCACAAACTTGCTACACATCATATCCACTACTAACATCCCACATGGAACAAAATTCATGACTAAGGCCTTACATAAACTCAGAGCGGACATTTGCATAACTATCTTTAAGAATGGTATAGTATTGTTCCAAGCCTCTAATGACGACCTAGAAAAACTCGACAACATCTTCGATACTCTAAAGAGAAATGTGGAGAACGTGAACTCACTCCGTAACCAGAGTAGATCAGAAGGCAACGCCGTCCTACCCGACACTCTCTACAAGCAGCTTAATAACCAGAGACCACCAGGAACCGGAGAAAGCCATACAAAGAAAAGACACAAGGCATGTTCAACACCAGAATCGGTTTACGGACAACACTTTCTCATCTGACAATAACCCTATAAGTAGTAGCCCAATCAACCCCGTCCAGAAACAATTAAATGACACTTGGTTGGTACAAGTCCAGAATATGCCAACAGACAACCCAAGCTCAGCCGACACCAACACTATAAACATTACTCTAACCAGAGAACGACAGGAAACTGTACAAACCAACATCTCATCGACTATCCTATGGGATCTAGTCTCTCAATCCAGAGACCTAGACGAAATAGAAAATTCATTAATCGAGGACAATTCAGAGAGAACACAAATCATATATAATAACAGTTATAATTGTGATTCTACAAAACAGGATAGAACGACTAACCACAAATCCAATGAGAAAGATAAAAATCGTCCGAAAGGATATACCAAAAATCCAATGACACAATGCTCCAAACGGAAACTCAGGAATAGAAATAGTGAAAATGGAAACTTATGAAAGATTATTCTTAATATGGCACCCAAGGTCATGAGAATTATCCGCAAGACCCAAACACAAATCAGCAACCTAGCAAAGGATATACAAAACTCCAAGATAGGGATAGAAAAACTCTATGATATTACAAAGAATACACAGAATGAAGTAAAACTTATCAGAGAACTAGTAAATACACCCACAGAGAAAAACAACATGAGATCTCTACCTTTGGAAGACAGACAAAACAGACCAGATAGGAACAAAAACATACTAACAGAAGAAGACATAACAGCACTACTCCAGGAATACGAATCATCAGACCCTATGAGAGCACAGGAAATCAAAAGAGTAACGATAGACACTAATAGAACATCTACAAGGAAGGAAAGGAAATTAAACCTCAACAACCTTCATCAAATCCAAATAACCACGGAACCGGTAAACATAACCTCAACCAGAACGGAGAAATCTCTAAAATATCTTTTACTCAACTGTCGATCGGCGGCGAAACATGCTTCGGACATAGCAGACATCATCATAAAGCAAGAAATAGACTTAACTATCCTGACTGAAACCTGGCTATCGGAATCCTCATCACCAGTCTTAGACCTTCTAGTACCACCGCACTACAACATTCTAAGACTAGATAGACAGATAAAGACAGGAGGAGGCATTGCATGTATCCATAGATCGACTCTAGAAGTTGGCCAATTTCAATCCAACCCCCTCGAATCATGCGAATACCTAGGGCTTAACATAAGAGCGGCAAACAAACAAATCTGCAATCTACATGCCCTTTACCACCCACCAGGAAACAATATGAACTTCATTGACCAACTGATGGAGATCATCACTGTTAACACCAACTCTGACATCAATAATATATTCTTAGGTGACTTCAATCTTCGTTGGAATGACAACAACGACAAACAGGTCAACGCCTTTAAAGAATTTTTAAATGATCTGAAACTATCCCAAGCATGTCTTCAACCTACTCACTCAAAAGGAGCCACACTGGACTGGATTATCTCGAAAACTAAGGACATCACAATCCTCTCCATTGAACAATGTGACTGGTCTGATCACCACGCTATAACCTTCCAAATACCTACACGGGAGAAAATAAAAACGACTCAATCTACCAAAATGAAAAGATGGATTAGAGATACCAGGGATTCAAATCTGGATTTGCTAACGGAATGTTGCAAGAGAGACTTAAACCCACCTGAAAACTTGAATGATGTGAATGATCTAACGAACCACTACTACAACACAGTAACGGAAATATTCAATGCCACTATACCACTCAAATTTAAAAGAGTGACGGAAAAGAATAAAAATCCATGGTTCAACGGGATACTGAATGAAGAAAGACGCAATTTAAGAAGAGCAGAAAGAAAATGGAGACAACACCCTTCCTCCCCTACACTGAAATCTCTTAGAAAAATCAGAAAGGAATATAACAAGAAGATCATCAACACAAAGAAGGAATTCATCAGAACAGAATTGGATAACGCCAAAAACAGACCACGTAAATTATTTGAAATCATAAAACAACAATCCAACAAGTTGGCTAAACCTGTCCAAGAGGTCACCAAAACACAACTAAGTTGTGATGAATTTTCTACCTTCTTCACTAACAAAGCCAATAAGCTAGAAGAAGATCTTAAGACCGCCGCAGATAATATTAAAGACAACATGCCACCAGCACTATCTGACCCGAACCATGCAAACAAATCGACTAAAAACAAGGCACACTGGAGCACCTTCAAATTATTAGATCATAAGGAACTTGCTAACACACTTGCGACCACGAAACCCAACAACCATTATAACGACCCACTACCATCGAAATGCCAGAAAGAAATCAGCCATACTATGACAGTGTGACCGGGCCCCTCCCAAACTTCCCGCCAGCTCTACATACATGCATATGGGCCGCCCCACAGTTAGCACACTGAGGGCAGATTAGCACTCGATTATCAGAGTGCTTCACGAAAACAGACTGACTAGTCAGGTCTGTCGCACTTCTTTTTGTACATGCCAAATTGCACTGAGATTGGCATGCTACCCCATGAGTACCAGTACTCTCTTTGAACACGGAGAAGTTCGGGTACTCAAGACCAGAACTTAGTACGGGTGAGTACCGGCCCAATTAAAGCACTGTATATATGTATAAGTATATTAACGACATTATATTGGGACTATATAGAGTATTGGTGTTTCAGATTCGGCACCTCAAATGCTTAGTTGATGATTCCTCTTTTCCCCAAGTTATTCAAACCAAATAACCTTCTTTATACTCTAGAAACTTGGAATGCTTAAGCTGAGTTTCTACATGAGTTTCCCTATTCCTCAAAATCAAATGATTAAGCGGGGTCACTGGCCGAACTTTGCGTGGAGATACATATCTTCTATATTAAGGCACATCTGGGTTCCAAATGCAGCATTCTGCTTGGAGTAAACAGAACCGCCTTCGCCCCAAGAGGAGAAGAGGGAGGCAATCAATTGGAGTCAGTGCTTTAAATGGAAAATGAGAAGTGTCGGTACTCACTAATTCGACTGGGTGGGCCATTAGGGGCGTGGCTATGAGCCAGGAATTTAACAATAGCCACATAAGTAAGCTTTAATGCAAATGTTCTGATTGTCATGTAAAGCACTTGAACACCCATGGGCCAAATACGCACAATATCAAACTGCCTCCTTACATAGGAGATATGGCAAGCATCAGCTCCAATGTCATAGGTGCAGGGCCTAATTTTTGGCAGTTTGATATTGCGCAAATTTTGCCCATGGACATTTAATCACTTTACATGACAGTCAGGACATTTGCATTAAAGCTTACTTTATTTTAAGCACCACCGGTAAAGGGAGTTGTCCAGAATCACAGGATGATGAGCCGACGTCAGGATTCGAACCTGGTTCTCCAGTTCCACTGTCGGCAGCTCTGGCCACCTCCTCATTCTTGTTGCGATGCCAATTAAAACCCTACCACTGCAGGAGCACCCCAGCGCAGGAATGCACTACCTGTTGCCTGCCAGAGCGGCACATAAACATGCTCCATCTGAAAGGTTTTTTTTCAGTAGTTTTTGCATTGCACGTACCTGTACTTCAGGGCATGAGCCCTGCTGCTTCTGGGAGTAACAATACTCTCCTTGCCCAAAAAGAAGTTCCGGTACTCAGGGGGAGAAAACTGAGAAGTGCCGGTACTCAGTACCGGTGAGTACCGACCCATTTAAAGCACTGGACCCTAATGCAGATTTTTTTCTCATAGTTGAGCACATATCATGCGGGTGCGCCATGACACAGGTCTGTCTCACGGTATGCTGTCTTGTTGGACCAGGAGGGGTACCCAACGTGATTTCCTTATAGTGGTGGAAGGCTACAGCCTTCGCCAGGTGTTAAGCAGCACAAGGACAGTAGTGACAGCATACTGTGTGGTGATCAGTAGTAGTGAACAGATCCTTTTTACCCTGTCACTGGAGTGAGGCCTACAGGCTCACTCACTTTTTTTAAAGTTCAGCTGCTGTTTGCTTGTCTCACCCTTGGCCTACTTCAGGTAGATGTGCAGTGCTGCGCAGGAGCAGTGACTGCGCTAGATGTGTATGTGCCTGGGAAGGGTACATTACAGGGATTTTATATGCTGCTGCCTGCTGTACTTATTATTGTTTTAACAGTGACTTTGAAATATCTGCACCTTCATGCACAAACCAAAGGGGCATTGGTTGACTAAACTGGTTTGATTTTTGTATGCTGCTGCCTGCTGTAATTGTTATTGTTTAAAAAGTAATTGTGAAATATTTGCGCCTTGATTCACAAACCAAAGGGCCATAGCCTGATTTAACTGGTTAGATTTGATTTGTGTATTCTGTTGTGCATGTTATTGTTTGACCAGCCACTTTGAAGTATTTGTGCCTTTATACACAAACCAAAGGGGCAATTGTTTGACCAACCTGGCTTCATTTCTGCATACTGCTGGATTTGTTTTTATCACGCACTTTGAAAGTGTTTTCACCTTGATGAAAGAAGAAAGGGGGATTGCTTTATAAAACACCCTTTAGTTTTGTATATTGCTGGATTGCTGATTCGTTTATTATGCACTTTGAAAGTATTTGCACTTTTTCCTTTGCTTCACCAGGTACAATTGGTATAGATTCTGTCATTAGGTGCTTGCTAATATGGTTTGTTTTTATCCTACATGATGCGTTATTGATGGTGTTGTTTGCACTTGTCTACAATATGTGCACCAGAAATCGTGTAATTAGCTTAGTTTACAATACAGAAATGATAAATACAGACACACATCTGCATCAATGTTCTGAAGCATCCAAGCAGTTTTCATCCTCAGCCTTGTGTGCCTGCCTGTTTATGCCCTGCTTACTAATAAAGCCCTGATGGTAAATATTGAAAGTACATCCTCAGTTCATTTTAATTATTATAGAGTGGTTTATATCGTACAAAATCCCTGACAGACGCAAGTGTGTGGCATGCAGATAGTGCACACCAGTTAATTTCTATTGGAGCAGGCAGGATACTGGGTTATATCTTGTGTACTGCTCATGTATATTGTCAGTTGAGTCTGTTAATTTGCAGTTTTGGGTTTTTCTTTCAAAGTTTCAAGTTATTTTCCATCAATGTCCATTCTAATTCTGACCCTATGTAGTTGTTCCTTGTTCTTCAGCATAGGCAGTTCCTCAAACAATACGACCGCTCCTTAGCATTGCTCTGATCCCTGTCTCAGTTAAATAATCTGCTCTTGACAATAATGTTACAAATGGTGTAGCTTATACAATAAAAGTGTTTCTTACTTTCTTATTGGAATTTTGAGTACGCAAATATAGAGGCATTTCATTAAATGTTGGGGGTTTCAATTCAAAATATACCAGATTTTTGGGCGGTCGGGCAAAGTGGTGGGCGGTGGGTCAGGGGACCCCCTCCATGTACTTTGCAGGGGGGCCCCCTCAGGTTTCGTTACGCCACTGAGGATGTGGTGTATAGCTGGCTAGTACCGGCTATGTTGCTCCTGGTCTACCTAGTGGTCCGAGCCTGGTAATGTGATTTTGATGTTGTAGGGCGCCTTTAAACCTGAGCTGATGCTCTTGGTAAGTTAGTGGAATTTCAACGTCCTCGAAAGGAACGTAATCCTCTGGAGGTTCCTCTACTTTGTAGTAGTGGAACTCGTGTGTTACTGGATTTGCTGCAGGGAACATAATCCATGAATAGAATACCTCTGTCTGCCGATACTCATGTGCCTCAATAACAAATATTACTTTACCATCTCTCGATGATACTCCATTTTCTATAAGTTTTATAGTAATAGTTTTCCTTATATTTGCCGGGATGAGTATAGCATCCGGGTCATTTTGTTGGAGATTTGTGTCGTCTAAAACTGCTTGAGCTGCTAGTGCAGCTCTCTCCCTTTCGTCGTCACTCTCCATCATTTTGTTGACCGAAAGTTTGCAGAGCAAGTTTCAAGGAAACAAAGATTAGGTGCACAATATTGTGGAACACTGTATCCTTCAACGTTGAACAAACCAAAACTAATAAATAGCATGTTTTGTCCTACGCAGTTATGGCAGATATTTTATCCTTTAACCCACTCCAGACGTCTATTGGAGTATTTTACGGGAAAAAGGGGTCTGTGTGAAAAGCACGACTGAGTTACTCTAGTATCTAGCGTTACATTATCGCCTTACCAAACGTCGGGTGCCATGGAGTGTAGTTCCTATATTCCCAATAGGCTCTGCGCATTGGAATAATATATCCTATAGATTTGACGTAGGACTGAGGTCTACTAGGTCTCTATCGAATATACTAGACTTAATTGGGAGTGCCAGCTAGCTCAGAGGTCACTAGAAACTTTCTCGTATACACAAGAAGGGATTAGTTTCTGACAACCGCATAAACATGACAACTTTGTTTCCCAAGAATAAGAAATATATCTCTAGAGTAGCGGAAACAATAGATAGTTATTTCACTCAGTCAATCGTGCATTCTTCGTTTCACCAGAGGTGCAGAGAAAAGGAGAGACGGGCGTTCTCAATAAAAGGGTATTTATTGAACAGTCTTCTTTCTCATGCAGAGGAAATGAACTGCTATAACCGTTATACTGGTTGCAAAGTACAATGCATACAGTACGAAGAGTATTATAAAATAATACGGTAAAAGCATGATATGGTTTCTAATCCATAAAATACATAGAATACATACATTAATAAATAAAGACTAAAAGTACTCAACTGGTGCTTCTAAAATCCGCCTACCCCGGTGTACCTAACCTAGGTCTAGTACAAGGGAAGAAGTAGGTGTAGCTTAGTTTCAGTATTCTTTGCCAAGAATCTAATCCAAGAATTCTTTAACGGTCTAATCAGCTTCGTAACTTGGCTTAGAATGTAGGAGGTCTGGTATCTCTCTCTCAGGACTCGATTTCCCAACAACCCGCAAGGGTAGGTTGGAAACACTGGAGCTGGATTTCTCGGCTGGAGAAAGGACAGCGTCTCTCAGTGCGTCAGCTGGAGGGTCGGCTTCCTTCGGCACTTGCTGCAGCAGGGCGCGCCGGGCAAGTAGATAGTCGAACTGCTCCAAACCACTGTGTGTCTGTTTGGGCAAGTGTGGGCATATTTATACCTCGAAGGTCCCAAATTTGACGTAAGGTTGGACATAATAACGTCATCAAAGACTCAGTTCTTTGAAAACTCCATGAATTCTTGGATAAATCAATATTCATGCAGGGGGAAGTCCCTGACTGCTGAAGGCGGGTTTTTTCCAAGAAATCGTTGTAGATTTTCGGAACTAGTGGAAGTAGCCAAGCCGTATTAGGACTACGTAAACTATGTCTTAATATGGTTATGATTTCTATGCCCATATAAGGATACGGTATTTTATACCTATATGAGGGCATGAAACGGGAAAATTACACTAGGGTCCTAAAACACTATACAACATATCCAGTTTGCTTATGTAACTTACTGAATTCATGCCACATCTATTCCCTCAAAGAAGTTCTTTCACAATAGGAAATGCTTTACTCCATGCCTATAGAAGTGCCTTCCAAGTGTGTTCTTGTGTTTGGAGTGACTGCCACTTATTGCAGTATTATACCTCTATTTGTATCCAGTTTGCTTATGGAACATGCACACTTGTCACTCTTTCCTCTTTTAATGTATCGTTTGCTACCTCATCTTGTATCTTGTTTACTGTTGTTACTTGCACAATTGTCACTTTTTCCTCATGTAACATAACGTTTGCTCTTGTACTATGCACACGTGTAATTTTTTCCTCATGTAACGTTACTGTTCCGATGTGGAAAGCGCTCTGACACGTACGGGTAAAGTCCGCACTATATAAAAACGCATAAATAAATAAATCACCTGGAATGGCCACTGCTACTAACCGACCAGGCTTCTTTAGGTTACTATTGGGTAACGTTTTGTTCATCAGCCCAACTGAATAAAAACGGTTTGCTGCAAGATACATCTATGTACAAGACTCCTACCACTAGAAACTCCTAAATCCATGTTTGAGACTTAATCTAGACTACCTCAAAGTCACAATAATGTTCAAAGCCTACCTCTTAATGACAGCCCATGAATCCAAAGCATCCCACTCTTCTTTTTGCTTCACCACTCATCTATGTCTGTATTAAACACTGTGAAACAAAACAGTCCTCAAGATTCTTCCTGTTGTGCAGGCAAGACATATTGGGGGGTGAATTTGACTTTCAACTCCCCAAATTATCCAGCCATGAGGTCAGCCACTCGACTGAACTGCCAACCCTTCCTACCCAAGGTTCCCTCCAGCACCAGAAGACATTACAAAGAACAAAGCCATCTAGGCGTTGGCGACCAAGCAACAGCTCCACTAGCCCTGGCTCCCCTACCCTTACAATGATATAAGCCCTCTTCTAAATGAAAAAATGCCAGCAATATAGATATCTATTGTTGAAACGAAGGAGGTTCTGGATTCAGCCATGCTGCCGCAATACAGATTAATGCAGACAAGAGTATTTAAATTCTTACTCAAAACTTTTCAATTTTTATTCCTAGCCCTTTTTTGGGAGGAATCATAATAGCAATAATAGGTTTAATGTGTGGTTACTTAGAACCATTAAAACTAACAGTAACATGTGCAGTGTGAAAAAAGTCCAAGCCATAATGTCTTTTAAACATTTTTACATTTAACAAAACGGCATTACGAGCAGTAGGCACTTGAGCGGTCTTAAAAGGACAGGCCAGAATGTTTTACGGACTTTTAGCAGTTATCAAATCTCCAGGTCCCGACAACTGCTCCACTACATAATAAAAACAAAGTGCAATGTGCAATAAAAAATAAACAACAACATTTATCAGCAGAAAGTAGGCATGAGGCCTAATATTCACACCTAAGACGTATATTACTCCTGTGTTTGCTGATTCTTGTGCTCACTTTTCTGGTTGTCAGTCCTATGTACGTAAGATTACACGGGCAACCGATCATATAAACTACTTGTTTGGCATTGCAGTTTGTATGCGTTCTCAGTTGCCATGGGGTCCGTAGGCCAAGGTCAATCTCTTTTGTCGCTGAAGGGAGGTGACATACCCTCAACACTGTCCACATAGATAATGTCCTGTGACCCATGGTAGTTCCAGTGCTGCATGTATGGTGTTCACAGGTTTCTGATTCTGTTTATGTCTTGTATGTACTAAAGTATCACACAAACAGGAGGAGATCCCAATGTCTTGTGCCTGTATTCAATATATGTCAGTTTCGTTTAATTATGTGATGGGTCTGTTTTCTAGCATGTAAGGGTTTCCAGTAATGCATCCCAATTTCGAAACTTGCTCTTTTTTTTTCTTTTCTGGATTATATGTTCGGGTAGTTACGGGCCCTCAATTTGTCTGAAAATATATTAGCCTGGCGTCTGAAATCCCTGATTTGGCTACAGTTTCTCCGGATGCGAAGGAACTGTCTATGGGAAGGTTCTTCATAGTGGACGAGGATGAAAACTGTCAAATCTTAGAGATTCCTTCCTTCATGGAAAATTGTTACATCAAGGAATGTCAATGTGTTCTTGTTCAATGTATGTGTACATTTTAAATTCTGGGACAAAAGCATTGGTATCATAAACAATGACGTATGTGCTTTGCGAATTTTACTTCTGCAAGTCAAATGGATCGAGATGCTCTATGCCAAACATGCAATGTGTAGCCTTTTCCTCTTCATGACTGATGACTGACAGCCTAAACCACACAACCATTCCCAACCAGGATTAATATTAGAGATTTAGGGAACCACTCTGTCTCGATGAATGCCATAGACCAGTTATGACACACAAAGAGACTTTAATAGTAGGAAGGCATACAGCTTCATTGCTCTCTGATCTGCTCCCTCGGAAGCCCATGTCACCACAGTGAGAAGGGACCTGATGATGAAGCATGTCACCTCAGTGAGTGAGAGCCTTTGTCCTTTTTAGGGAAGGAACCAAAGAGGTAGTGTCTGTTCTCCGTAGGGTGTCAGTCCTCTGGAGAGGGGTCTAAGTGTTCTTTCCTGATACTTTGTTGTTACATATGACTGCAGGAGTGTGCCTTGACACACTGTAGCCAATATTTCCTTCTCCTCACATTGTTATACTCAGTACTGTCAGAGAAGCTGCAATATCAAGAGCCCCCCAAAAAAGACAGAGAGATGCCTGCCTGCCAAGCAGGGATCTCTGTATTTAATGGGCAGCTCTCAATAG
Organism: Lissotriton helveticus; assembly: GCF_964261635.1. Lineage (NCBI taxonomy): Eukaryota > Metazoa > Chordata > Amphibia > Caudata > Salamandridae > Lissotriton > Lissotriton helveticus. Next base: position 600,002,781 of record NC_136059.1, read on the forward strand.
CGCCTTCTTGGCCTCCGCTGACCTCACAGGCCAGCGCCCCACTAGCTGGGTCTATATGACACCATTAGCGGTTCCATAAATTATTTTTTCCATGTTTGCTACCTTTTACTACAGACTGCTGTACTCACACACTTGCTTCCTTTATTTTACTTTCAGACTGTTTCAAAAGTGTTTGAAGAAATCTTCTGCAACATACTAACGCTGTTTCAATCAAAACTAAATTTTTTTTAAATACAATGTTTATTCAAGTACTTATTGAAACAATGGTTTAACAAGTATTGATACAAAATCCCGGCATGCCATGTGATTTGGGGAGGGTATATGGCGACCTTGTGCTAATTTGGAGGAATTGTCATCATACTGTTATGTACATGTGATCATTGAATATTAAGTAACCCACACATCTGTCCCTTGATTCTAGGGAAAGCATTTCACATCATTCTTCAACAAGATGATGTTGCCACAAGTAGAAGGTGAGAAAGTGCTCATGTTTTATTAAAGTATTTTTCTGTTTGCCAGCTTCTTGCATCACGATTCGAGTTCTTGTATGTATAAGGTATTTCAATAGTGAAAACCTAGTCAAATAGCAGTAAAGACAAGCATAAAGTCAACGAGTGATATAGCTAACCTTTTAGTAAAGAAACAAAACGTTGAAGTGATATTCTTTTTGTACAATATATATACGTTTGCTTTTCTGTTTATTTTAGGAATTTTTATTGTTGGCAAATACATAAAGCAATGGAAAAATATTAATAAATGCATTTTATCATAAAGGGATAACGAGTATAATTGAGCATAAATGCCCATATTCTTCAAGTGGACCCCAGTTGTCCTCAAACTTGCTCATGCATGTTGAATCTTGTAAACATTCCTTATAATTTGAAATGTCCATAAAACGTCCCTCTAGCAGATTTCAAAGTCAAGGTTATCCCCATACATCCAGAGTTAACCAATCAAAGTAGAGATCAAAATTAATGGAACATTCTAATCGAAATAATCGGTAATACATGCCAAAGAAAACCTCACCTTAACAGGGGCAATATCCACCTAACCAGACATCTGCGAGAACACCCACCTCTAGAAGATTCAATCACTGGTGCGGTCCAATTATTTATGTGAGAGAAAGATCCGATTGACACATAATGAAAGCAAATGGGGGAGCGTTTATATATCACAAAATGCAGGTTAATGGCAGAACTTATAAATGTGTGAACCTACCTTAACAATGTACTCCAAAATAACGTATCAGTATCCATACATAAAACAGTGGCCTTGGAGAAATCTTTTTGGAAAATAGATAGTATCTGTGATCTTCATCGTATTTCATAGCATCCATATTCAAAACCGGTTTCCTAAGCTCCTTAAATGCATCACAATTGGAGATTAGATCATTTTTAAGGGATGTCAAGGCCAATCTCTTCTCCTCTCCCTACTTACCGCAATTGATTGATGAGGATCAATGCAGATTCATTCCAAAGAGGCACATGTTGCATAATGTACGTAGACTCGCTCTCGTAATGCACTCCCCAACTTTACAGTTGGATCAATATGCACTTGCACTATTGGATATCTCTGGCTGGTTCTCCGTAAAGTGGGTGTGGGGGATACTTTTATTAAATGAGTTCAGCTGCTGTATAGAGACCCTGCAGCCAGCGTTTGGGAGGGCGGGACTATATCGAGGAGATTTTTTGTTGTGTTGAGGGATGCACCAAGGGTGCCACCTCTCGCCACTAATTTTTGCTCTAGCTATGGAGCCACTTACTTGCCAAGAACGACACTGCGTGGATGGGGTATACAGGTTGGGGAGTCAACCCATGTGGTCTCCCTTTACGCAGTAGACGCATTACTATATCTCAGAAGTCCCAGACAATATGTCCCCATCATGCTAAAGATAATGACTGAATTCAGGGGGCACACTGAATTAAAAGTCAATCGTAAAAAATCCAAGCTATTTCCTTTGGGGTACCTGGTGGGTCGGCCAGCAACAGATATGCCTCTCATGGATCTCCTTTGGAAGGCCAAGATGGTTTGTTATCTGGGGATCCGAGTCACACACCGGGCACAAGACTTCGAAAGGGAGAATCTGGACAGGATCGTTGAAGGCTTACAACAAAGTATAACATTCTGGAATACACTGCTGCTATCTTTAATGGGTAAAATAGCCTTACCTAAAATGGTAATTCTGGACAGATGTTTGAATATTTTCCAGGGGACCCTATTTGACATCCCGAGACGTGTCTTTGCAGTCCTAGATAAACTGATAGTGGCGCTACTATGGCATATAGGAAAACGGAGGGTTAGCTTAGCAACACTGAGACGTACCTGGAGGAGGGGTGAGTTGGAGGTTCCTTGCTTGGAGTACTATTTCGTGACCCGCAACTCCAACATGCAATCCACTGGTTGGATGACCATGAAAACTGGGAATTCAGGCTACTGGGGGGTTTGACTGGACAATACTCACAGACTGCAAATGCAACAATAATTTTATCTAAGAATAATCTAGTACAGTAGGAATAATTTAACATAAATGGCGGTTTCTTCCAAAAGCATTGGGGTTGAAACAGTTTTAATAAGAAAGTTTAACATACTGTTGGAAATGGGATCCCCGGCTGGCCAGGGCTTTCGCCAAAGTCAGTCAGAGACCACCACACCCAAGTCAGGGCAAGGGAGTTACACGCCAAGATAACCCCTACTCACCCTCTAGGTAACGTGGCGCGAGCAGCAAGGCTAAACTTGGAGGCGATGTAGGCTAAGTATTTGCGCACGCACCCCAGCAACAACAACCAAAGGCCCACCACAAAGGAAACTCCACACAAGGTTATATAAAAATAGCCTTTGTATTACACCAAAACACATTAGATAAAACACACACTTTACAATGTGCCAGAGGCACGGGCAGAATTTACAAGGGATATGTACAAGACAGGGCCATCTGGACCACTGTCAGGAATCAGAAGTAGCACTTTCAGAAATAGCACTTAGTACATAGAATATAGCACAAAATAGCACACCACCAGTAATTACTGGTAACCAGGACCTCACTAGCACCACCTGTACTAGGGAGAAAACAACCACCTATGTATCACAATACCTGTAGGGGTGTAAGAGGAAAACACATGATGCAATGCATAACATTCATTCAGAGGTGTAAAGAACAGTTGCGCAAGAATCATCAGCAATAAATTACAATGCGCAGGGTGCACGTAGCAAAACACTCAAAATGTCCCTCAGGCCAACTGGCCTTGAAAGGGGCGGAATGCCCTGAGTCTCAGAGTCAGGGAAGGCTGCGCAGGCAGCACAGCACACAAGCCTAAACGTAGCAACTTGTCAACTAAGTGCTGGACAGTTGTAAATAACAGTTAGGCAAACGTTGGAGCCTCGTGGGCTCAAGAACAAAGGTGGACAAGGAGCCTCTCAGGGGCTCGCAAAGCAAAATGTGCCAATTAGAGCTCCAGCGCTCTTAAAATAATCAACAATGCCCCAGAGCCTCTCTCAGGGCTCTAAATCACGATGGGGGCAAGGAGCCTCGCTGGGCTCGCAAAAGGAAATGCCCTGAGCCACTCGGGGCTCTCACGAACTAATGCGGGCTGGTGGAGCCTCTCTCAGGCTCGTAAATCAAATGGGCACTCGAGCCTCGCGGGCTCTAAATGAACAAAGGGGCCCCGGGAGCCTTGCAGGCTCGCCAACACAAATGGGGGCGTTGGAGTCCCTCACGGGGGACTCAGGATCAATAGGAATGCCCCACGGAGCCTTGGGCTCGAAGAAATGCCCCCAGGAGCCTCGGGGCTCCCCAAAGAAATGCAGCAGCGTTGGAGCGGCCCTCTGCCAATCGGGGCCGCTCGACGAACAAAGGACCCTGTCCCCGCACTCACCGGTATCTCGCTGGTGCTGCGGGGGCAGGAACACTGCCGGCTCTCCTCCTCTGCAGCGCGGGGCTCCTCTTCCTCGGAGCCTCGCTGGCGGCGCCTCTCTCCTCGCTGCCTGGTCGCGGAGGCGGGACTTCCGGTCGGCCTCTCAGGGGCCGCGCTGCGATTGGCCGGTCGGCCAGAACACTTCCGGGTCGTCGCGGGCAGCGCGGCGGCCCGTTCCAGGTAGGCAGGCGGGCTCCCAGTACCCGAGGAGTGGGCTCCCTCGAGGTATTTACAAATCCAAGTACGGGGCAATGCCGGGTAGGCACCGGCGCTCAAATTAAAAGTCAAGCGAGGTGGCACTCGCTACTGCCGCAAATCGGCAAAATCAGGCGGGCAGATGCCGGGTAGGCACCGGCTGCATACAGCGCGCTCCCAAGCGCTTAGGGGCCACAGAAAGCGCGCCTAGCGCTAAAAATAGAAGCAAAGCGCTATTGAGCGCTGGGGCACCAGGAAAGCGCGCCTAGCGCTATAAATCAAATAAGAGCGCCTCCAGGCACTCTAAGCCAAAAGCAAAAGCTCCAGCAGGGACTGGAGGCAGGCAGAGGGGCAGGGCAGGGCCAGAGCCAGCACACTGGGTCTCCAGGCAGGGAGACAGTCCAAGTGGCGGTCCTCCTGGCCCCAGCAGCAGCAACAGCCCCCTCTGGCAAGGATCCACAAGTAGAACAACTTCTGTGGGGACACAGCCCCATTTTTATACAGAGAAATCCTTTGTTCAAGGGTGCAGAGTGGGGGCGGAACCAGTCGCAGCTGGTTCTTGAGTACTCTGTTTACCTCAACCACCCTCTCTATTCACTGGCAGGGCTTGGGTCATTAGACACACCACAGGGGGGCGGAGCCAGCATTGTGTGGGGAAAACCCAGCCCATCCAGGACACAGGTACACTCCTCCCACACATTACTCATGCAGATCTCCCACTCACCACCGGGCAGACCCATCCAGACTTCCTGGAGCCTGGCATGCCAGCCAGCTCCAGCCAATCACACGCCAGCACCCTCACAGCACACGTACAGCCATGTCTAGAAATGGCGCTTCTCTACTAGATACATACATGCTGCATACACCATCTCGCAGCATTCACTCTCACGAGTTCACACATACCAGACTCAAGCCTGTACACCCCACGCATCAGGAACTACCAGGGACACATACATTCCCCATGCATTCCTATGGGCGGGCAGGCCTAGCTCAGCACATGCACTCAGAGTGCGCACGCACTTTCCACTGGGACACAGTGAAAGTGGGAAGAATCCAAAAATCACCATCTCCAGGTCACCATTTCAAGCAAAAAGTCTAGGGGTGAACCTGCCCTAAGGGCCCAAGTCCAACACAACCCCCTTCCAGCCAAAACGCAGGGTAGAACAGTCACCACCGTGATGGACTTCCCTGCTTGGGGCGATAGAACACGGACGCGGGCCCGCAACTGCAGGGACACCCTCCTGTTCTACGCCACGGTGAACCCATGGGATTCCCTCTAAACACACTGTCTGGACCAACTGGGCTACCCCACTGGTACTCCCAAGTTGTCCGCGGCCAGGACCAGGCCCTGGGCCACCCAGGTGCCACTGGTCCTTGCCAATTCGCAGAGCGGGGGGTAGTAACCCCTGGCACATAGCGGCCATTTTCCACTCTTCCTGTCTGCAAGACAGGACTAGACTGCCACTGGTTCTCCAGCCTAGGGCCTACAACCTCAGGCGGACCAGGAGTCTCAGGGAAGGCTCTCCTCCCCTTACCTCTTCTCCTAGGGTTCCTCCTCCTCCGGCGAGGGGTACACCTAGAACGCCATTCCAACCCAGGGCTTATCCACTCAGGTTGCACCGGGGTCAGAGGGGGGCTCTCCCACCCTCTGCACCCCCTTCCAGAGGTCTGCCCTCTCCCACCTGGAGAAGTTCCTCTGGAAGAAGAACCGGTCAGGACACTGGTTACAGTCATCCTACCCTTCAGGTCAGGCTGATCCTGAACCTGGCCTTCCAACCTCTGGTCTAAAACCTTCGGTGGAACAATTGCCTGGCACTCCAGGACTTCTGGGGACTTACACTCCATCCCCCTGAGGCTAACAAATGAGACATATGTTGTGTGACTGTCTGTCTGGCGCAGATCTCCCGCCCTCTGTCCACCTGACAGTGCGTGACGATCCCCCAGACCAGAAGTGGTGTTACCATGGTCACTACACGGGAACCTAGCCCAACTGGGTAGTCCCTGACCCACTGGTCCTTCCACTGGGGAACTCCCCCAATCACTCCTCACTCTGGACTCCTGTACCCTCCCTACCGGAGCGGTACTGCCAGACTCTAGAACCATAGGAGCTCTGGTTACAGACGCTCCAGGTCCTCTACTCACTAGGAGATCTTCCTCAAGTGGACTAACAGGACAGCCTAGGTCCCCAACCTGGTGTTCCCTACAGAAACCATCCAAGTCCTGAGGCAGGGCTTCGGGCGTCCGGGGAACCTCGGTCTCCCCCTCACTCCTGCTCCACTGAGCCAGGCAGTGAGCCCCTACACCCTCCTCGCTATCCTGGGACCTAGCTGGGCTACACTGAGCCTCTTCCACCACGCTGGGCTGGAAGATACCTGAACCACTACTTTTGGAGTCACTCACCAATGACTCTAGAGAACCTCTAGCACTCTCCCAGCGCTCTGCTTCCTCAGCAAGCGCCCAAGGACTAAAGTATTCAGACTTCAACAGGTGCTGGCGCAACTCTGGACAACAAACACTGAGCAACTGCTCTCTGAGAAACATAGTCACCACTCCGTCCTCCTCATCGTCCTGGTTAGCCGCCAGCCACTCCCACATTGCCTCCCAACAGTCGTCCACAAAATACTTCCACTGCTGGTGAGGTGGTTTCCTAAGGTTCCTGAACTTCCATCTGTTCTCCTCCTCTTGGGAACTAGGTACCATGCTCTGGGTACTGGGAATTCCTACGCTGAAATCTAGATAGCTGCCACCACTGGACTCAGCCCTCCCTGGGGAATCCAGAAAATTAAAACTGCGCGCAGGGGATAGTCTATCCTCCAGAGCTACTTTGCCTCTGGTGGAGGCCCTCTCAGCCTCCTCTATCCTTTCCTGCGCTAAGACCCTCTTGGTCTCTAGCTGTTGCTTCCTAAGCTCCAGCTGCGCCATAGCCTGGGCATGCTCCAACCTGAGCCTCTCTAAAGCCAGCTGGTGCTCCCTTTCTCTCCTCCTATCTTCCAGCTCCTCTGGGGACAGGGAAAGGGATGAGGCGCTGCCTCCTACGCTGGACCCAGCAAGGGACTCCCTATCTATGGGGTCCTCACTCTCTACTGGCATCCAGGTGCTGTCATCTTCTTCCTCCTCTTCTGAATCTTCAGGGCTCCCCACAGACCCACCACCCTCCTGGTGTGGAGCCCGGGCCCTTTCCTCACTGCGCTCAAGATCCCATTGATCCTCTTGCCATTTGACCATGCATCTCCTAAGTGCATACCATCCTGACTGATCCGCCCCTATGCCTCTCTCTTCACAGAACTTTCTCAGCTCCCACACACCGTATGTGGCTAGATCATTGAAATCAAAGACCAGCTCCATTCTGGCAGACGTTCTAGGAAAGAGAGCACACAGGGAACCTAGGGGTCTGAGCTAACACAGGAGTACACAATTCACAAAGGTATCAGCAAGCTCTCTACCCCAGAGAACTCACACTCACTTGCCTAGTGCCACACACCATTCATCCACACACAACCCTCCCCTCGGACTGGTAAGGCAGTTTCTACCACCCCTGATTCCTCAACCTGACCACAAGTGACACAGGTACCGACTCTGGGCGCAGGGTAGGGGACAAATGTACTGACACAATTGCACAATGATACCTTCAGGAGAAGAAAATATGAAACTTCCAAAAAAAAACAATCCCCTAAAATGTGGTCATCTAAAATGCAGAGTTTTGTGGTGCAGCCAGCCGCTACTAAGGTACAAGGCAAACACAAATCCTTATCCCACCGCTTGCCGCCAATGTTGGAAATGGGATCCCCGGCTGGCCAGGGCTTTCGCCAAAGTCAGTCAGAGACCACCACACCCAAGTCAGGGCAAGGGAGTTACACGCCAAGATAACCCCTACTCACCCTCTAGGTAACGTGGCACGAGCAGCAAGGCTAAACTTGGAGGCGATGTAGGCTAAGTATTTGCGCACGCACCCCAGCAACAACAACCAAAGGCCCACCACAAAGGAAACTCCACACAAGGTTATATAAAAATAGCCTTTGTATTACACCAAAACACATTAGATAAAACACACACTTTACAATGTGCCAGAGGCACGGGCAGAATTTACAAGGGATATGTACAAGACAGGGCCATCTGGACCACTGTCAGGAATCAGAAGTAGCACTTTCAGAAATAGCACTTAGTACATAGAATATAGCACAAAATAGCACACCACCAGTAATTACTGGTAACCAGGACCTCACTAGCACCACCTGTACTAGGGAGAAAACAACCACCTATGTATCACAATACCTGTAGGGGTGTAAGAGGAAAACACATGATGCAATGCATAACATTCATTCAGAGGTGTAAAGAACAGTTGCGCAAGAATCATCAGCAATAAATTACAATGCGCAGGGTGCACGTAGCAAAACACTCAAAATGTCCCTCAGGCCAACTGGCCTTGAAAGGGGCGGAATGCCCTGAGTCTCAGAGTCAGGGAAGGCTGCGCAGGCAGCACAGCACACAAGCCTAAACGTAGCAACTTGTCCACTAAGTGCTGGACAGTTGTAAATAACAGTTAGGCAAACGTTGGAGCCTCGTGGGCTCAAGAACAAAGGTGGACAAGGAGCCTCTCAGGGGCTCGCAAAGCAAAATGTGCCAATTAGAGCTCCAGCGCTCTTAAAATAATCAACAATGCCCCAGAGCCTCTCTCAGGGCTCTAAATCACGATGGGGGCAAGGAGCCTCGCTGGGCTCGCAGAAGGAAATGCCCTGAGCCACTCGGGGCTCTCACGAACTAATGCGGGCTGGTGGAGCCTCTCTCAGGCTCGTAAATCAAATGGGCACTCGAGCCTCGCGGGCTCTAAATGAACAAAGGGGCCCCGGGAGCCTTGCAGGCTCGCCAACACAAATGGGGGCGTTGGAGTCCCTCACGGGGGACTCAGGATCAATAGGAATGCCCCACGGAGCCTTGGGCTCGAAGAAATGCCCCCAGGAGCCTCGGGGCTCCCCAAAGAAATGCAACAGCATTGGAGCGGCCCTCTGCCAATCGGGGCCGCTCGACGAACAAAGGACCCTGTCCCCGCACTCACCGGTATCTCGCTGGTGCTGCGGGGGCAGGAACACTGCCGGCTCTCCTCCTCTGCAGCGCGGGGCTCCTCTTCCTCGGAGCCTCGCTGGCGGCGCCTCTCTCCTCGCTGCCTGGTCGCGGAGGCGGGACTTCCGGTCGGCCTCTCAGGGGCCGCGCTGCGATTGGCCGGTCGGCCAGAACACTTCCGGGTCGTCGCGGGCAGCGCGGCGGCCCGTTCCAGGTAGGCAGGCGGGCTCCCAGTACCCGAGGAGTGGGCTCCCTCGAGGTATTTACAAATCCAAGTACGGGGCAATGCCGGGTAGGCACCGGCGCTCAAATTAAAAGTCAAGCGAGGTGGCACTCGCTACTGCCGCAAATCGGCAAAATCAGGCGGGCAGATGCCGGGTAGGCACCGGCTGCATACAGCGCGCTCCCAAGCGCTTAGGAGCCACAGAAAGCGCGCCTAGCGCTAAAAATAGAAGCAAAGCGCTATTGAGCGCTGGGGCACCAGGAAAGCGCGCCTAGCGCTATAAATCAAATAAGAGCGCCTCCAGGCACTCTAAGCCAAAAGCAAAAGCTCCAGCAGGGACTGGAGGCAGGCAGAGGGGCAGGGCAGGGCCAGAGCCAGCACACTGGGTCTCCAGGCAGGGAGACAGTCCAAGTGGCGGTCCTCCTGGCCCCAGCAGCAGCAACAGCCCCCTCTGGCAAGGATCCACAAGTAGAACAACTTCTGTGGGGACACAGCCCCATTTTTATACAGAGAAATCCTTTGTTCAAGGGTGCAGAGTGGGGGCGGAACCAGTCGCAGCTGGTTCTTGAGTACTCTGTTTACCTCAACCACCCTCTCTATTCACTGGCAGGGCTTGGGTCATTAGACACACCACAGGGGGGCGGAGCCAGCATTGTGTGGGGAAAACCCAGCCCATCCAGGACACAGGTACACTCCTCCCACACATTACTCATGCAAATCTCCCACTCATCACCTGTGCAGACCCATCCAGACTTCCTGGAGCCTGGCATGCCAGCCAGCTCCAGCCAATCACACGCCAGCACCCTCACAGCACACGTACAGCCATGTCTAGAAATGGCGCTTCTCTACTAGATACATACATGCTGCATACACCATCTCGCAGCATTCACTCTCACGAGTTCACACATACCAGACTCAAGCCTGTACACCCCACGCATCAGGAACTACCAGGGACACATACATTCCCCATGCATTCCTATGGGTGGGCAGGCCTAGCTCAGCACATGCACTCAGAGTGCGCACACACTTTCCACTGGGACACAGTGAAAGTGGGAAGAATCCAAAAATCACCATCTCCAGGTCACCATTTCAAGCAAAAAGTCTAGGGGTGAACCTGCCCTAAGGGCCCAAGTCCAACACATACCTTCAATCTACTCAGGTCACAGAAGATACAGGATGTTGACTTTTGGAGTTACCCTTAATGTTTATGCATGATGTCAACATTTAGAACCAGACTAACATTATAAAATAATTACAATCTACCCAGGTGTGTTTTAAATGTTCCTGCTAGTAATTCATGGACAGAGAAATGCCTCATGTTTCATAGAGAGAGGGTACCAAAGTTGCTTATTTGTCTGTTATTCCTCTCTTTGCACGTTTACTTTATCTCACTTGCTGTCCGGAAGGTCACATTAGAGAGAGAGAGATAAAGACCGAGGGAGAGAGATGAGATCTGATCAGTGAACAAGTTGAAATTTTGCAATGTCTGTGCGCTGATGATTTTAATAGTATAGGTTTAGGGTAGTCCTGAGTTCCTGATTCCATCACTGACGCTGCAGATAGTTACTATTTTGGTGGAACCACTGTGGGTAGTATCTTGACCCTCATAGCATCCATCTAACCATAGCAGAGTCGACTGCTGTGATCCAGCCTTGCAGAGCTCATTCAGTTGTAGCTGGTGAACTTTGAAAGTGGTGCAGTGTAGATACATCACACAGGTCATCCTTACAAAAGAAGTAGATATCTACTGGGTAGCAGTACCAGGGCTACCAGCGAGCTCTCGTAGAAGAGTCTAGTATGTCTCATCTGCACAGGGCTGTAAGAGGCCTAGTTGGGTCATTGCTGCTTGCCAGTTTCTTACTGCTCCACTGGTGTCATTGTTCACCTTTTTGAATGCCACCACTCAGTCTTAGTTATGGCTTCCATTTCTCCACTGCTCTTTATTTGCCTCACATTCATTGCAGATTATCATCAATTCCGCTCCTGATCTTCTGGCAGACTCTGAGTCTGCAGTCAAACAATATACATCTTGGCTGGATTCAGCAGATCATTCATTAGTTCCTCTGAAACAAGTCAGATCTCAAAGATTTAAACCCTCTGCTCTATGGTTCACCGCTGAGCTTAGAGCTCAGAAGCTACTCTGCTGCAGGCAAGAACACTTATGACTGTCCACCTACTCGGAAACCAAACTTACTGCTTACAAAAAATGCCTAGCGGATTACAAAGCCTTTATCTTCACACATAAATCCACTTATTTCACTAGCAAAATTGAAGCCGCAACTAACACATCTAAGGAACTTTTTTCTATTGTCAAAAAGTTTAGTACATTTCCAATCTTGTCCTCCAACAATGTCTATCTACCTTTCTGCAATCTAGTGGCCGACACATTTCGCCATAAAGTCAAAGACATATTCGACAATTTCTCTACCAAGTCGCCCTTCTCCATCCGGCAGTCTGACGCTAGTCCTCCTGTTCCACTATTATGCTCCTTGGATTTATTCACTTCACCCTCCTCTGAGGAAACCATTATTCTGATCAACTCCTCTAAATCAGGATCCCACGTGGATACCTGCCCACTCAGGGTTCTCTCATTAGTTGCTGAGACCATCGCACCCACTTTAGCTCACATTTTTCATCTTATGTGCTGTTCTGGCTCTTTTCCATCGGTCCTGAAAAAATCTTCTGTCACTCCCCTCATTATGAAGCCTTCCTTGGACCCTGCCGATCCTAAAAATTAACAACTGATCTCTTGTCTTCCCCTGCCCGCCAAGTTGATTGAGAAAGTCTCCAATAAACAACTCATGAATTATGTGCAGGTTAATAACTTGCTTGATTACTTTCAATTAGGTTTTCGAGCAGATCACAACACTGAAACTTCGCTCATTAAAGCTACAGAGGAAATTAGCTTTTTATTATATCAGGGCAGTTGTGCTGCCCTCATCCTGTTTGATTTGTCGGCAGCCTTCGACACAGTAGACCATGCGCTGCTGATGCATCAACTGAACCGGGTTGGGCGTACCTTGGACGCTTCTCCATTCTTTTCTCAGTGATCATGAACAATCTGTTCGTTTAGGGGATTTCATCTCTCATTCCTATTCATTCCGTGCGGTGTTCCTCTGGAATCCCCGCTTAGCCCCACACTGTTTAACATTTACTTCACCTCACTGGCATCTCTTATAAAAAAAATTGGTTTCTCACTGCTGTCTTACGCAGAAGATATGCAAATTGTGGTCGCTTTTGATTTTGATTCCGATGTCTCAGCGACGGCATCCAATTTTCAGGCCATCATGCATGCTGTCATTTCCTGTATGTCCTCCAACTGATTGAAGCTAAACTCAAGCAAGACAGAGGTTCTGACTTTTGGTGCTTCACCTTCTTTCTGGTCCCCCGGCTGGTGGCCCTCCGAGCTGAGCTCTGCACTGATGCCTGTGACGAAAGTCAAAAATATTGGTGTCATCATAAACGACAAGCTATCCTGCCCTGACCAGGCAAACTCTGTTGCAGCATCAGATTTTTATACACTCTGGCTGTTCATAAAAATCCTTCTGTTCATCCCAATTACCCTACAGAAATCTTTAGTTACTTCCACCATTCTTTCTAAAATAGACAATTGTAGTGTTCTTTCCCCCAATGCCCATCAACAGGCTTTAAAAAAGCTTCAAACTTAGCAAAACGCAGCAGCTCGTTTGCATGTCGAAATTCCCAAATATCAATCAATTTCCAAATTTCTAGGGAAGCTTCACTGGTTACCTGTCAGGCTGGGGATCCATTTCAAAGCACTGAGTATTGTTTTCAAGGCGCTTCACAATCAAGGTCCTATCTATCTTTAAAACAGTTTCACCCGGTACATGCCCGCCAGAGCTCTCCACTCAACCTCTGTGCTGCTAGTTGCTGTTCCCAGATTCAGGTGCACTATCTGGGGTGGCAGAGCCTTTATCCACAAAGCTGGCAAACTATGGAATGGTGTCCCTCTTGCCATTAAGGCTCAGCCAACTCTTCTGGCCTTTCGGAAGGTGCTTAAAACTTGATTGTTCTCCTCCGCTTAATGCCCTTATCTTCTTTCATTTGTAGCGTTGCTAGCATCAAGACACTTCTGGACAATCGAGCTCTCTATAAAACCTCATAACATTCATTGTTTGCACAACTCCCTTTTTCCACATATGTGGCATTTCCACTATCCTCCTCCATTTGTTACCAGTGATGATTGTACTTGTGCTAGTAGAAAACAATGTGCTGTTCTCCAAAGATTCACATTCATCAAATAGGCACTTGAGGTTTCTTCCCTTGCTCTCAGGTCATATTTTCTTTTGTGGGTGACATATTTAGATGGAGATGGCTTATTCCTGAGTGTAGGCGAAACCAGAACTGCAGAGAATTACATCCTTTAAAAACGTCTACCATTAACAGCCCTCTGCTTTTTTTCACTGGTAGCCTCGAGGCTGTATTTGACCAAACTGAGTAGGATGTCATATTGAAGACTTTTTATAGGCACAACAAGGCTTAGATCAGACACCACCAAATGCAATTACACAAAATGTGACTGAATTGGTTTAGGAGCTAGTAATACCAAATACATATAACATTGCAAACATATAGTGCAACTTGCATTTATCAAATTCATCATCTGTTGTAAGCACAACATTATCCGAGCAAGATAGGAAGACGCACTATTGACCAGCTGATATACGTTGTCAGTTGAACGTCTACCATGCACAAAGCCCATTTGATCTTTATAATCTAATGTAAAAAGTGTAGAGTTAATCTTGGGGCAAAATAGATTTGGTGAAAACTTTAACATCAGAACTAATGGGCAGAATTGGACAATAAAGCTCTTATTTCCTTGGTGTTGAGATCTGAACAATAAGTGCATCACCATTGAAATCAATGTGGATAACATCATGGCCTGCCACTTTACCCTTTTTTAGGCTGTTCATATCTGTCAATGTTTCTTTTTTGGCAAGTGGGGCAAACATGTCCATCATCTCTCAAGAGATAGAGGGTGACATATTGACCTAAGAAGGTTTTAAAAAAGTAGGGTAAATTGCAGACGGCTCCCTGTACATGTTTTACAAAAAAGCTGAGGATTGTTTGCTAGCCCCCACTAGATCAGATCCATGAAGCACAACAGACTCCTGAATGGAGTCAAAGACATTAGTCTGTTATTGGTTCTTTAGTAAGAATGCCAGATGTATGGGCGGCCTGCCTCCCTTCATGAAAACATGATTGCCTGTAAAGCATACAGTGAACATGGTCAGTTAGAAATGGCATTCATACTGAATGCTTCTACCCATTCCAATACATGAGAAAGATAAAACAAATATCGTGGCTAATATTGATTTTGTAGAGGTGGGGGGCAGAGGTCGAGCTACTCTTCTGGTGATATTTTCCCATACATCACCATGACGCATCCTGTTGCTTAGTTCTTCCAGTGCTCTGGTTGCACATAGACCAGTTTTTGCCATCTCAATCATGAACTGGATGGTTTTGGTTTCACTACTTATGTCTAGATGGCATCGGTAAAGCAAGCAAATGGTAAGAGGCAGAGGCAGAAGATGGATCCTGGATTGTAGAGGCTAGTGTAGGTGGGTCTTAAATGTTGTTATGAGCTTTCATTAATTGCGTGTAGTGGATTAGCTTGTCAAGGTTGATGCAGAGGCTGGGGGCTGCAATTAAAAAGAGTGAGTCATCCTGGTGTTTTCGTCTGCTTTTTGGGCTGACTGGAAGAATGTATGTTTATGCATTGGTATGCATTGAGCATTTTCTTTTATTGCACGGTACTTAGGGTGGGCCTTTGATGCCCTTGTATGTGAGGCAGAGGATGTTGACAGTGATCACAATGTTCCAGTGTACACTTGCTTTTGAATTGTGCTGCTACTGGTTGATTTTATTATAGGACAAAGAGTAGTCTCCTTCCAGCATGTTGCACCTTCTGCAGCATTTTGATTTGATAATATGGTAGTCCAATGTAACAAAGTACTAACATACTCTAATATTACGTTGTCCATGAACCCTATTACCATGGGTAGTTTTGAGGGGGAGTGAGAAGGAAGGTTTTACTTACAAGCTTGAATTGATGTAAGGATGACTTGAGTACAGCTTGTGAGTTCAGGTTGAGGTCAGCATGCCATATCACTTTCATATTTCATGCTTTGATTTTATTTGGCACACTCTTGCCAAAGAGAATAGGGTTGTGTACTGGATGTCAATCTTTTTAATGAGTTCTTCTGGGCCTAGAACAAGGAGTGTGGTTTTGAAGCCCTTCAGTTTGAGGCTACCTTCCCTAATCCATGCACTGATGCGTTAAGTTCTTTATTTGCTTTAAGTTCTGTTGGAGGGTCTGCAACTCTGAGGTTGATGCCATATTTATAGGTGTGGAGTTGTCTGTGGCAGAGAAGATCCATTACGGGTTTTATGTTCATGTTAAGAGAGAGCAGGGTAGACTGTGTGCTACTCCACATCAGACCTTGTAGGTGGAGATCTGTTCTCCTATTTGAGTTAAATCTTCCAGTAAGGGTTTAAACCTCCTTATTAGCTGTTTTAAGTTGTGGGCCACGGTTTCAAGTCTATATGGTAGGATGATGTGGTCAATCATTTTAAGTATGGCAGAGAGGTCTAATAGTATCAGCTTGCTAAGTGACCTTTTTCGCTGAGTCTAAGAAAATCATCCCACACGTTTACCAGAGTTGTCTCTGTGTTTGGACTTGGATTGGTACATGTTGAGAATTTTGTGCGATTCAATGTTCACTTGGACTGTCATGCGAAGTGTGTGATAGGATGATAGTTTCATTGCTTTTGTCTTATTCATATCCTCCTTACACAGAGCATTTATAAATCTTAGAAAGCAAAAGCCTTAGTTTCAACACACTTTAATCTTTTGCATTCAGTTTGATCCCTTTACAATGAAATACATTATTGTTTTTCTCCTTTTCTGAATAATGGTAGCACATGCATACAATTAAGATCTCTGATGACAAATTTATCGTGAAGACTCTGATCATCTACTTTAACACTTTTATAACAAAATTTAAATGAATTGGAAGTGATTATTTGTATGTATGTATATATAGGTATGATCAACGTTGTACAAATGAAAGATAAATAAATAAAATGTAAAACACCTCAAGTTGGTTTAAAATCAAAAGGGGGGCACCCTTTGCTGTCATCCCTGCCTAGCGTGTCCAACATCCTACACTAATCCTGCTGGTCATCAAACCAGAATAAGTTCTTCTGGTGCCTTGTAGCTGTGTCTGCCTTGTACAAGATGATCAGTGGTGAGTCCCACTCCCTACATGGTGGAAGCGGCCATGGGCAAGGGAGTAGCCTACAGCCTACAGAAACGCTGTACTAGACTGCCTAGGGCTTTGAGGCAGGGCCAAGTGACATGTAAGCCCGGTAAGCCATCCAACTGGAGCAAACCCCTGGAAAGTAAGGTGTAAGGTGAACATTGGGGGTAAGGTGTACATTGGGGGTTCCCCCTGTACCTAGAAGCCACTCTGGACTTTGAAATTGATGCCACTCTGCATTGGCTGGCAGGGGCTGAGATAACAGCTGGCGTGCAGACTCTGAAATCATGTCACCCTGAAGCACGAGAGATCCGAAAGAGATTCGATCCTGGGCTGAGAAGTGGGTCTCATCTGTGTGGTGGACTCTCTAAGAGTATCACAGCCCTCATATCCAGAACTCTATTTTGGCATTGTCTAGACTACTGGAGCACGGCTCTGCCCCTGATTAATCCTGCTCTTCCTGGCTGTAGAAGGTCATTTCTCACCTTGCCTAAAATGAATTGGTGGATCAGAAGCATGGTATGGTGAAAGGCAGGGTGCCCTGACCACTATCAATCAAAAATTAATACATTTAACAATGATACTACGAACTATTTAGGCATGATACACTGCCCTGGAAACAAAAACTGGAGAGATGGCAATGGACATAACTATACTCAGACAAGACTTATGCAATGTAGATGATAGAATAACAGAGGCCAAGTGTTAAATCTCGAAACTCAAAGATACCGTTCAGGGCTCTAAATCCTCTGTAACATGCCACTCATTAATATCAAAGGCCCTGAGGGAATGTTTAGGAGATGTGGAGGTGGGTGCAGATGAGCAATCTTCGATTCATAGCTTTCACTGAAGCCATAGAAAATCCTGAAAAATCCCAAAAGACTAGATATGCACATGGACACCACCAAATTAGCTATTGTCTTGTATAAAAGAAAACAAAACCTCCTTGCAGCAGGTGTAAACACTGAAGTGCACAACATGCATCCAGAGTGTCGGATCATTCTTTGTTTGTCTGAATGCTGATTGTTAGAAAGGCGACCCCGGGGGAGGCAGGAGATGTCTGACTGACCACCCCTAGGTCCACCTCTCCGTTGAGAAGTAGCCGAGCGTTACCGAGAGGCCTCCTGGCTGAGGGCCCTCTCCTAGGATCGTACAGCAGAGTAATCACCACACTACAAACGGACACCACACAGGAGGTCAAGTTCTCAAGCTTTTATAAGTAATAAAGGTTGCGGGTTCTTGGTAGTATATACAGGCGGATCGAGGGGATCCGTAAAGTCTCGAAAAGGGGGGTAAGGTAGCGGGACAGTCTAGCTTCTGGGCGGAGGAGGGGATACCCGGCGCACAGCTCTCAATCCTCGAGCTGGGGGGTTCCGAGAGGTTCGAGCCGCGGCAGCGCCAGCAGGCTCTCAGGATGGTTCAGCAAGGTAGGCCGCGGCAGCGCCAGCAGGCTCTCAGATGGTTTCAGCAAGGTAGGCCGCGGCAGCGCCAGCAGGCTCTCAGGATGGTTCAGCAAGGTAGGCCGCGGCTGCGCCAGCAGGCTCTCAGATGGTTTCAGCAAGGTAGGCCGCGGCAGCGCCAGCAGGCTCTCCGATAGTTTCAGCAAGGTAGGCCGCGGCAGCGCCAGCAGGCTCTCAGATGGTTTCAGCAAGGTAGGCCGCGGCAGCACCAGCAGGCTCTCAGATGGTTCAGGTTACCGGAGACAAGTTCGTCTGGTGTCGGCCGTGACAGCGTCAGCAGGGATTCCAGTCCAGGATACAACTGGCGTCCTACTCCGGGGCTGGCCCAGATATAGGACGGAGGTCCTTTGATGTCCGGACCCTCTCGCCTGGGGGTCAGAGGGGCCGGGGTGATGGTGTCCAGACACCCAGCAGGGGGGTGGAGCCAGCGCCCAGGGAGGCCGGAGGGCAATCGATACCAGGCGTCCGGGGACGGCTGGAGGGCCATCGAAACTCCTCTCCCTCCGGGATCTGGCGAGTGGCCACTCGACCACCTGGGTGGATCTTGGTGCCGCGATGTCGGGGCTTCGCTGGGGCCGGGGCCTGGGCCGAGGCCACGTGGTCGTGACGTGGGGGACCCAAGATGGAGTCGGGCACGGCCTTGTGCGTAGGTCGTGATGGGCCTACGCTGGAGCCAGGCCGGTGATGGGGATCCGGGATGGTAGCCGGATCTGTGGTGTTGGGGCGTGCAGGGTCGGGCCGAAGGGGCCGCCCGAGGTCCGGAGGAGGGCTGATGTCGTCCTGGGCCCGCCATGCGGGAGGGGTAGGACCACGCCATGAGGCCGGGTCCAACACGCGTACCCCCCAGCTGAAGGCAGGGGAGAGTCACCCATCTTCTTGGGGGTTCTCCTCGCCGAGGCGGAAGAATCTGGACAGGCCGTCAGCATTGGCGTGGTCGTTGCCGGGGCGATGCTCCACAGTGAAGTCCATCCCCTGCAGAGAAATGGACCAGCGCAGCAGTTTCGGGTTTTCTCCCCGCATCTGCATCAGCCAACGCAGGGGCCGGTGGTCGGTCTGGACTCGGAAGTGGGTGCCGAAGAGGTAGGGCCGGAGCTTCTTGAGTGCCCACACCACGGCAAAGGCTTCCCTCTCGATGGTGCTCCACCGCTGTTCTCTGGCCAGGAGGCGTCGGCTGAGGAAGGCCACAGGCCGGTCGATTCCTTCGGGGTTAACTTGGGACAGGACCGCCCCGATGCCGTGCTCCGAGGCGTCGGTTTGGACTACAAACTCCCTGCTGTAGTCGGGGGCCTGGAGCACAGGGGCGGTGCACATGGCAGTCTTTAAAGTCTCAAAGGCTGTTTGGCACGCAGGGGTCCAGTGCACCTTCTGGGGTAATTTGTTTGAGGTCAGTTCTGTGAGGGGCCCCACAATGCTCCCGTAGTCTTTTATAAATCGCCGATAGTATCCGGTGAGCCCCAGGAAGGCTCGGACGGCGGTCTGGGTGACCGGGGGCTCCCAGGCCCGGATGGCGTCTATCTTTGGTTGGAGGGGAGCTACTTGGCCGCTCCCCACTTGGTGTCCCAGATAGGTCACTGACCCTTGGCCTATCTGGCATTTGCTGGCTTTGATGGTTAGTCCGGCCTGCCGGAGGGCCGTCAGGACCTTCCAGAGGTGGGTCAGGTGCGCATTCCACTGAAGGCTGTACACCGCAATGTCATCTAGATAGGCGGCGCTGTATTCCTCTAGTCCGGCCAGCACCTGGTTCACTAGTCTCTGGAAGGTGGCCGGCGCATTTTTCATGCCGAAGGGCATCACTTTGAAGTGATAGTGGCCATCAGGGGTCGAGAAGGCCGATCGCTCTTGTGCCCCAGGGGTAAGGCCGATCTGCCAATACCCCGCCGTGAGATCGAAGGTGCTGAGGTATTTGGCGGCCCCTAGGCGATCGATCAATTCATCCGCCCTGGGGATGGGATGGGCGTCGGTCCTGGTGACTGCATTCAGTCCCCTGTAGTCAACACAGAACCGGAGCTCGGGAGCGGTTCCGGGGGAGGCGGCTTTAGGGACCAGGACAACGGGACTGGCCCAGGGACTGTTGGAGGGTTCGACTACCCCCAGAGCTAACATCTTGGCCACTTCCGATTGGATGCAGGCCCGAACCCGGTCGGGCACTCGAAAAGCTCGGTGTTTTACAGGGGGGCTGTCTCCGGTGTCCACATCGTGGACACACCACCGGGTGACCCCCGGCGTGAGGGAAAACAGATCCGCAAATTGCCCCAGCAGCTTCCGGCAGTCTTGTTGCTGCTCTGGGGTCAGGGTAGGGGAGAGCCGGACCCCTTCGAAGGAGCCGTCTTTCTCGGTGGTGCTGAGGAGATCTGGTTGTGGCTCGGAGTCGTCTTCAGCTCCTTTATCGGTCGCCAGCAGCAGACTCAGTTCGGTGCGTGCAAAGTGCGGTTTGAGCCGGTTAGCGTGTAGAACCCGGAGGGGGTTCCTGGGGGACTCCATGTCTACCAGGTAGGTGACGGGGCTCTTGCGCTCCACCACTTTGAAGGGCCCCGTCCATTTGTCCTGGAGGGCACACGGTTCAACCGGGGACATGACCCAGACTTGCTGGCCCGGCTCGAACTCGATGGACGAGGCGTTCTGGTCATACCAGCGTTTCATCTCCTCTTGACTAGCCTCCAGGTTGGCCTCGGCAAGTTCCCGGAACTTCCGAGTCTGATTGCGGAGTGTCAGGAGGTACCGGTAGACATCCGGGGGGGCATCTCGAACGGCTGTCTCCCAGCCTTCCTTGACCAGGCTGAGGGGGCCTCGAACCGGGTGTCCGTACAAGAGTTCAAAAGGGCTGAACCCCAGGGATTTCTGGGGTACCTCTCGGTAGGCTAACAGGAGGCAGGGCAGCAGGACATCCCATTTGCGCCGGAGGGGCTCTTCTAGGCCCTTGATCATCCCCTTCAGTGTCCTGTTAAATCGTTCCACTAGTCCATTTCCTTGGGGATGATACGGGGTGGTGAACTTATAGGCGACCCCGCACTGTTGCCATAGGGACCGCATATGCTTCGAGATAAAGTTGGAGCCCCGATCACTCACGACTTCTCGGGGGAAGCCAACTCGGGAGAAGATGCTCATGAGGGCTCGGCCCACCACGGGGGCCGTGATGGTTTGGAGGGGGATGGCCTCCGGATAGCGGGTGGCATGGTCCACCAGGACTAGGATGAAGCGGTGTCCCTGCGAGGTGCGAGGGTCCAGGGGCCCTACGATGTCTATTCCTACTCGCTCGAAGGGGGTGGTCACCACGGGGAACGGCTGGAGCGGGGCTTTGACTTTCCCCCCGCTCTTCCCGCTGGCTTGACAGGTCGGGCAGGTTCGGCAGTGGTTATGCACATCGGTGCGCATTCTTGGCCAGTAGAAATGGGTCACCAGGCGGCTGTAAGTTTTGTCCTGCCCCAGGTGCCCGGCGAGGGGCACATCATGTGCTAAGTTCAGGAGGAAGTCTCTGAATCGGAGGGGTACGACCAGTACCCGGCCGGCCCCTAGCTCAGCAATCTTCTGCTCACTGTAGAGGAGGTCGTTGTCCCAATAGACCCAGTGGGACCCCGCGGGGTCTCCAGCGGCTTGAGTAGCGGCTTGCTGTCGAATCCCCTCGAGGGAGGGGCAGGTTTTCTGTTCCTGCCGGAACTGTTCGCGGGTGGGGCCACCTTCTTGGCGCCATTGAGCGAGTTCTGGGAGGTGGTTGAGCTCGGTGAGATCTTCTGGGTCGGGCCCTTGGGGGCCGTGTTCGGGGTCGGCGTCCTCGGGGACGACGGGTGGTGGAGGTGCGGGCCACTCTGGTTCCTCGGTCGGAGCTCCCCCCGCTGGGGTGCAGGCTCGGGCGGACCTGGAGCGGGTGGTCGCACAGACCCATTCGGGCAGGCCTAGCATCCCCAGGTGCTCTCTTCGTTCGACGCCAGCCCATGGGGAACTTTCCAGGTCGTTCCCAAGGAGGCAGTCCACGGGGGCATTGTCGCGGACAGTCACTTTCAGCATGCCCGACACTCCTCCCCACTCGAAGGGGATGCGGGCCATCTGGCACAAAGTCTCTGAGTTATCTGCGGACCGGACTGGGCACAGGACGTTAGGAAGGATCTGTTCGGGGGTCACCAGATGGCAGCGGACCGCTGTCACGCTGGCTCCGGTGTCACGGAGGGCTTCGGTCCGGCGACCATTGATGGTGACCCACTGGCGGTATTTCTGGGTGTTGCCGGGTATTGGACCTCGAGGGATCAGGTCGTGGGTACCCAGGCATGCTAAGGTCATGGCGGCGGGCTCCCACTCGGCCTGTTCGTGGTCGTCGTCCTCTTCCTCACTTCTTTCTTCACCCAGGGCAGCTGCCGCGATCTGGCGGGCTGGGGGCCCGGTGGTGCCGGGTCGCTGGTTCATCGGGCAGAGGGGGTCATTCGCATAATGACCTTGTCGCTGGCACCTATGACACGTAACATTTGGGCGGGGCCCCGGTCTGGCTGGGGGGCCCACTTTCCGGCCCAGGGATGGCGACGTGGAAGTAGGGGAGGACCCCTGGGGGGCGTCCCGTCCCCGGCTCTGGCCTACTCCGCCGCCTCGTGGTCGGTGGTTCCCCGGGGATCCCCGGCCGTAGTCTCCCATCGTGCTCCGGGGAACTCGGGTGCTCGCCCATCGATCCGCCTCGACAGCGAGTTTTTGTGGCTCAGTCAATTTGCTGTCGAGGAGGTGCTGCCGGAGTTCGATGAAACAGTTATTGGACATATGTTCCCATAGAATGAGGTCGACCAACTGCTGGTAGGTGGTGACCTGGCAGCCTCTGATCCACCCCTCGAAGGCTCTGCTGTAAAAGTTCACGTACTCCACCCAAGTGGTACCGGGGATTTTTTTGCAGTCTCGGAATCGCTGCCGGTACATCTCGGGGGTGAGTCCATAGCGAGTGAGGAGGGCGGTCTTCATGTGCTCGTACGAGGTCATCTCGGTATCAGGGAGTTCCAGCAGGGCGTCTCTCCCTTCGTTGATAAACTTCCCCCACAGGCCGGCGCCCCAGTCCTTGAGGGGTACTCGATGAGCGGTCATGGCTACTTCATAGGCTTTGAACCATTGTTGGATGTCGTCGTTCTTATAGTACTCTTTGACGACATCCTTGGGTATGTGCACCTTCGTGTCCACCGGCGGGGGCGAGGTCCTACCCCCGGCGACGGCAGACTCGTTTGCCTTGGGTTTAAGTTCCATTTCTTTGAGGACGCGCTCGTGCTCGAGCATGAGTTTTTTCTCCTCGAGGGCTAGCTTCCTTTCTGCCAGTTGTATTTCTCCTTCTTGTCGGAGTCGAGCCAGATCCAACTCGTCGAGCCGGGTCCTCTCTCGTTCTCGGGCGTCTTCGGGGGAGAGGCCCGTGTTTGGGGTTGCGGGTCTCCCTCCCGCTGGGTTCACCTCAGCCTCCGGGCCTCTGTTCGGGCCCGGGTTATCTTCACTCGGAGGTGGCACCTCGCCGGCGTCCACCCAGGCCTGTAGGGCCGATTTAAAGTCTTCTTTGGTGCTTAAGCCAGTGGTAGCGATGCCCAGTTCTTTGCAGAATTGCTTTAGCTCCTTGTGACTGTAGTCTTCCATTTTCTCTTTCTGGAAGTCTGTGCTCATGGTCGCAGTGGGTTTTTCTTGGTAGCAAGTGAATCACTCTCTGTACGATCTGCGTGGGCTCCGATACCGGCGCTTGCCACCAATGTTAGAAAGGCGACCCCGGGGGAGGCAGGAGATGTCTGACTGACCACCCCTAGGTCCACCTCTCCGTTGAGAAGTAGCCGAGCGTTACCGAGAGGCCTCCTGGCTGAGGGCCCTCTCCTAGGATCGTACAGCAGAGTAATCACCACACTACAAACGGACACCACACAGGAGGTCAAGTTCTCAAGCTTTTATAAGTAATAAAGGTTGCGGGTTCTTGGTAGTATATACAGGGGGATCGAGGGGATCCGTAAAGTCTCGAAAAGGGGGGTAAGGTAGCGGGACAGTCTAGCTTCTGGGCGGAGGAGGGGATACCCAGCGCACAGCTCTCAATCCTTGAGCTGGGGGGTTCCGAGAGGTTCGAGCCACGGCAGCGCCAGCAGGCTCTCAGGATGGTTCAGCAAGGTAGGCCGCGGCAGCGCCAGCAGGCTCTCAGATGGTTTCAGCAAGGTAGGCCGCGGCAGCGCCAGCAGGCTCTCAGGATGGTTCAGCAAGGTAGGCCGCGGCTGCGCCAGCAGGCTCTCAGATGGTTTCAGCAAGGTAGGCCGCGGCAGCGCCAGCAGGCTCTCCGATAGTTTCAGCAAGGTAGGCCGCGGCAGCGCCAGCAGGCTCTCAGATGGTTTCAGCAAGGTAGGCCGCGGCAGCGCCAGCAGGCTCTCAGATGGTTCAGGTTACCGGAGATGAGTTCGTCTGGTGTCGGCCGTGACAGCGTCAGCAGGGCTTCCAGTCCAGGATACAACTGGCGTCCTACTCCGGGGCTGGCCCAGATATAGGACGGAGGTCCTTTGATGTCCGGCACTTCTCGCCTGGGGGTCAGAGGGGCCGGGGTGATGGTGTCCAGACACCCAGCAGGGGGGTGGAGCCAGCGCCCAGGGAGGCCAGAGGGCGATCGATACCAGGCGTCCGGGGACGGCTGGAGGGCCATCGAAACTCCTCTCCCTCCGGGATCTGGTGAGTGGCCACTCGACCACCTGGGTGGATCTTGGTGCCGCGATGTCGGGGCTTCGCTGGGGCCGGGGCCTGGGCCGAGGCCACGTGGTCGTGACGTGGGGGACCCAAGATGGAGTCGGGCACGGCCTTGTGCGTAGGTCGTGATGGGCCTACGCTGGAGCCAGGCCGGTGATGGGGATCCGGGATGGTAGCCGGATCTGTGGTGTTGGGGCGTGCAGGGTCGGGCCAAAGGGGCCGCCCGAGGTCCGGAGGAGGGCTGATGTCGTCCTGGGCCCGCCATGCGGGAGGGGTAGGACCACGCCATGAGGCCGGGTCCAACACTGATACAAACACCATACAGTTACACCAAGTTAGTATGGGTTTAGTTAGGGGTGACGGATGTTTCCTGTGCAGAAGTATGGGGGTTCAGTGGCGGGAGGGGGACTGATTTCCATGGTTTGAGTGTGAGTTCTACTAATCACCTTTCAAATATGGCACGGTGAGATATGTCACACTTAGATAAGTCACCAAACAGCTATAAATCCCTAGCTACTCGTAGCCGTTTGCTGGGACTTTGCAAACACGAGGTGATTGAAGACTTCTTGTGCCCAGTCCAAGGTGACGTGACTCTTTGTAAATATTTTAAACATTGACCCTTCCTGCTGGTGCTTGGTCCCGTGAGGGTGCGGGACTGCGAGTCCCAGGCGGCTGTGCGCAGTGGAGACCGAGCGCACCTGGGACTCTTCCCGCCCCCCTCCTTCCGGTTTATTAAATCACGCCCTCTCACGCGCATCGCGGGACGCGCGCGGGTAAGCCGGGCTAAGCCCGGGCAAAGGGCGGGCCGTTCGAGGCCATTAGAGACCGATTAAGACCGGGCTGGGCCACCCCCCTAACTTCTGTTTGTGATTTAGGTCTATTATTGACATATATTCTACCCTATTTTCCAATAGCATCGTAAATATTAACATCTCCCCGAGAGGAAGTAGAAGCAAAACCGTGGCAAAAAATGGGCAACTTACAGGTCCTATAGATAGTTTTATTACGAGGGCAAACTCATTTATAGATCAGAGCTTATCACTTATGGAACGCAGAGTATCCCAAGACTTAGCAGAAGCTAGAAGATCCTCTATGGGACACCTGGCAAATGCAAGAACGCCGGTCTCCCGTAGGGACCTAAGACAGAGTGAGGGCTGGGGCCAAAGGCAGAGCCTACCAAACACAGTTGACCTATCGGTCTCGCACCTCTCGGAAACACAATCAATCCTAGATTTAGAAAAGACTCCAGATTTAGCTTCCCAACTCACCCCGGAAGAGGTAAGACAGGCAAGAGGGAGGAGGGAGGGAGCAATAAAGAAAAAGAAACCTGTAGGTACAAGTAGCAAAACAACAGGTAAACCAACCAAATCTCATACTGAGATAATAGAGAACACACCTAGCTCCCCTCTGTTGGAAGATCAGAATAGGCACACGGTGACGATACATCACACACATGATACCTTACCTCCTACTATCTTAGAAACCGCATCTAACGTTTCATTAACAAATGAGATAGATGACAACCGTAACACCGAACTGTTATCAAAAATTGGAGATCTGCTACAACAAACCTTCACACCCCTACAAGCTAGATTAATAAAGATAGAAAAAGCGATAGCTGAACTTTCAGCCTTGATAAAACCAAATCAAAAACCTAACCCAATTCAGGAGGCACAAAAGGCAGCGGCAGCCAAGCCGCCTTGTTTAACTCCCACTGTCCAAATGAAAAACTCGACCCCTTCATTGGTAGCAGCAGCTAAGCCCACAAACACGACAGCGGTCAAAAATAAAATAATAGAAAAGCCATCATTAAATCCCTCAAATACAACTACTAATACCTTTCGTGAACACACTAATACAGGTATAAAAACAAAACAAATTCAAGCAAATAGAGAGAGGGAGAGAGAACCGCTGGAAGTAAGACGTCCTGTTACCCTCCCGCCAGAAGCGAGCCCATTCGCCGTCATCATGACTGGCGTTCCAGAACTGGTGGACCAAAATTCCGAACCAAACTGGTCGTTAAGAAATAAGATTCAATACTGGCTTAGTATAAATCGCCCACCCCCGCCCTATTGTTCAACTAGAATCTTGATGGTCAGAAGGGCTCCCTGGGTGGGTCATGGGAAAAAAACAATACAGGGCGACTGCATTTTAATTACCTTTGAAGACCCCAGAGTAGTTAAGTACGTCTGCTCAGGGGAGGACTTTAGTTCAAATGGTGGGATTGGAACAAAGCGCCTTTCATTTTTCTACCCTCCAAGATTTCCAGACGGTCCCCCTGTAAACGATGGACCCTGGTATACAGTGGGCCCTCGCTATCGGGGCAGAGAAAGGGAAGAGTGGGGAGGGCAATATCAGAGGGGAAACTATAGAGAACCATCTCAATGGGAGGGTTGGAACGGAATACCAACAATGAACAGGTACAGTGGCTTAGAGTCAGTTGACTGACTACCACAGTCAGGAGACCCCGGGAGCCTAAATCCAGAGAAGTCCGACACTCTTTCTATTCCCCACAGTGGTAACGCTCCCAGGAGGGACCCTCAAGTCTTGAGTGTCGTTTCCTGGAATATTGCTGGACTTCGCCCAAAAATTGAAGATGGGAGTAACATGAACCTCGTGGGTAGACACCAAATCGTCTGCCTTCAGGAGACATGGTCACCGACAGAACTCCACCTTTCAGGTTTCAAGACGTATTTTTCCCCCGCATTGGTGGGGCCCAAGGGCAGGCCAAAGGGAGGACTAAACATCTATATAGCCAATACCATCCAGCAAATAAAAATAACTACTATTGAATTGGATGATAATTTTCAGATTCTTTGTCTCTCCCTACCCAAAAAAGAGTCAGTTGTCCTCATTAACTTCTATAACAACCTCGAGGAACAACAGCTCCTGAGGGTGATATTTAATCTACAAGAGAAATTATCTACCGTAAGGCAGGTAAAAGGTGAAAAGGGCTCTGTATTCTTCTTATGGGGGGGGGATTTCAACCTACATCATTGCAACCATCTGGGGAAAAACTGTGCTGGGATGGTGACTGAGGAGGGCAACCTCCTTACCCACTTTTGTCATACCAAACTGGGCACTACGATGAATGACCTGTTATCAGATCTGGACCTCCAAATACTTAACACCCTAGATGGTAGTACCAACCAGTTAGAACCAACCTATGTGGGAAGGGGGTTTTATTCAACGGTCGATTACATTCTAATATCGGCTGGCCTCAAAAATAGAGTTAAGCACTTCGAAGTCATCCCAAATGCTCTAAGCGACCATTCAGCTCTTAAACTGGAATTGAATTTATTCCAGCAACAATCCTTACCCCAAATAATAGCAAAAGCACAGTCAGAATAATATATATCTGGGTCAGCTAAATGGATTTAGAATAAAGTGGGGGAAGATAAACCCTGGTGAACTTACTGAAGAGCTGATAAAATCTGTATATCCCCAGATTAAAAAATGTCTGGACTTAATGACGGCAGATGAGGAAGTTCTTAGTAACTTCTCCATAATTATGGATAAAATTAAGTCCTTACTTACAGCGAAACCAATAACCCAACCCTCGAATAACAAAGGGTGGTTTAATCGTGATTGCACCCAGGCTCATTCCAAACTCAAAGTGGCACTAAACAAAGATGATAGAGATCCCCACCTAATTGCCACTTTGAGAAAGGAATACCTTGCTGTACGGAAGCAGAGAAAGGCAGAATTAAAGCAGGCGCTGTGGGACGAACTTCACAAAAGTGCCTCAGCAAAAAATAGTGAAGCCTTCTGGAGAGTAGTGAGAACTCCATTCTTGGCAGACGAAAAACCCCTAAAAATAGAAGTCGCCATAGAAGAGACCGTGTGGGTATCTCACTTCTCAAAAATCTTCCAAAAAAGAGTAACAAACCAAGAAACTGACGGTGAAATTCCCCCAGACGTGACATATCCCATTCCAATAGAGTTTGACATCTCGGAGATCCTTCTGCCCCTAAAATTAAGTAAAAATGGAAAAGCTCCCGGGCCTGATGGAGTCCCAGTGGATCTTTTTAAACACAACACAGACCTCTGGGCCCCCATCCTTACCAGGGTATGCACGGCAGCTGCAAAGAACGGGCTTTTGGAGTCTTGGACGAGGTCCGTGATGGTTCCGATCTTTCAAAAGGGAGACCGCCAGGACCCTGCCTGCTACCGCCCGATTTCCTTGTTGGATTCGTTGGGCAAGGTGGCAGGTAGGGTAATCCTGGAGCGACTCCAGCAGTGGGTGGAGGAAAGAGGTATTTTGTCTGAGTTGCAATATGGTTTTCGGGAGGGTTTCGGGACAGTAGAACAGGCCCTAAACCTTTCTATTATTATGGGGAAGTACATTCACGCAAAGCAGGACAGACTCTACATGGTTTATGTGGATCTGTCTGCTGCCTTCGATTGTGTCTCCCATATGAAACTATGGTCCGTGCTGTCACAAATGGGGGTGGATTTGCCCCTTTTAAACTTCTTGAGGGAATTATACTCTAAGGCCTCTGCGAGAGTCCGTTTCGGTATAAAGGGCGAGCTAGCGGCGTCATTTGGAGTGGAGCGTGGAGTCAGGCAAGGATGTGTCCTGGCTCCCTTCTTATTCTCCCTCTATACTAACAGCTTGGAGGTTGAGCTTTTGAGGGGTGCCCAGGACCTCCCACAGGCAAAACAACGCCCGATTCCCGCTCTACTCTATGCAGACGATGCCGTCCTACTGGCACGGACTCCTCGCGAACTCCAGAAGGTACTTTTTAGATATTCTTCATTCATGGGCAGCCTTGACCTCCATATAAACGCAAAGAAGACATTTGTAATGAGGGCAGGCACAGGGAGGAAACGGCCTAAGGACTTAATGCTTAAAAACCAACGTCTGATTACTGTTACCTAGGCATCACGATAGATGACAAACTGTCTTGGAAAGTGGCAGTCGAGGCCAGGAAACATTGCTTTAAGAGAGCCATAGCAGCCCTGGTGTCCTTTTCGCAAAAACTGGGCAAACGACCACCCCTGGAACTATTAAAAATCTATAGAGCTAAATGCCAGTCAACAGCATTGTATGGGGCCGGCGTCTGGGGGCATACGGATGTTTCTGCGCTACAAGTTGCAGAAAACGCATTTTTAAGGTTTCTTCTGATGGCCCCAAAGCGATCCTCAACGTATGCATGCCATACTGAACTAGGCACGCCATATGTTGAGGATCTGGCAAGAATTCAACCGTTGCTCCTATGGCGACGCATCTGGACCTCAGATAAAAACACACTAACCAAGAGGATCGTGGCAGATGCCATGACACTAGATTATTCCCTAAAAATAAAATGGCTCGCCTATATTAGGAATTTTCTCACTGATCTAGGACTAGAGATTTACTACTAGATCAGTGAAATATCCAAGAAAGAGCTAAAAGATCTGGCCTTGGGCCACTTGGATAACCTAAGGCTTCTCACTGAAATAGGGAAACCCTCTGTCCACCACGCCATCATGGTTCAGACTACATTTACCATCCAGCCCTACCTAAACCTCGAAATAAGTATCTTCAATCGATTTCTTCTGACGAGATTCAGATTAAACTTATTTCATAGGTTAGTAGCTTTCCCTACAATGAATGCTTGGGACCCGATTTTACCCCTCTGTCCCTGCGATGAAAAGTCAGGAAAGTCCACCCTACATGTAGCAATGTTCTGCAAATTCTATAATGACCATCGCAAACTGTGACTATTGTCTCTGTTAAAATCTTGGGGTTACAGACAGTGTTGTCCTGCCATGCTGTGTTTACAGCTTTTAGATTCCGAAATCACCTGTTATCACGTTCTTAATTTTCTGAAATGCATATTCAGACACAGGAAAAACTTGTAAAGTGAGGTCTATTAACTAGCTCATTTAAAATGAATTGTGAAACTAATTTCTGTATTTTAAATTGTACTGTACCGTAAAATTTCATGTTTAGAATTTTAAAAACTTATGTACCAATATTGCTTTTATGGATTTCTAATTTTGAAATTCCGAATAAAGAAATTTACATACATATAAATCCCTAGCTACTCAGACTCCTCCTCTTGTTGAAGTAGATGAATATCCCATCACACTGCTATTAACATTCATCCTTCTTGCACTTGACCGCACAAGCACAACATGATTAACTATCATGTAACGTTCTGGAATATCAACTGACTTAATGACCAGTTCAAGAGTGGGGCTATCCCCCAATTTTTCGAATGAAACTCTTCTGATGTCCTGCTGCTGCAGGAAACCCATCCCTGGTTACAAAATGCATCTTCTTGGAGCAGGTTGGCTATAATAGGGCACACCACTTAACAAAGAATTAAGGGAAGTGGCCATACTGCTCTATGGGCTATTCCTGTTGATGGTCACCCAGGCCACAACAGATAATCAGGGTTGTTAGGTTTTCATCTTTGGCAGGATAGAAGGAACATGCTGTAACATTGTTAGCATGTACTCCATCCCCTACAAATAACTAAAGAATTCCTAGGAGAGCTCAGAGATGTAATAGCTAGGTTCCACAGGGGATGACAGTAGTAAGAGGGGGCTTCAATGCACTAATGGATAGGGATTTGGACACTCAAGGAGTGCATGCAGCCAGTTTTTAGCAACACACCACCATCTAGAATTGGACTGCTTCGGACTCTGCGACGCATGGCACATGTGGAACCATGATTAAAGATCCTATACTGTTGTCTTGCCTAGGTCGATTCCTGTCATGGAATATCCCGTCGGACCCCAGACTAGCGCTTTCACACAGCATGGAAGACATTGGGGGGAACTGGTACAAGAGACACCTCTTATTTTTGTGCCTCACCTTAGCTAAGCACGACTTAGTGCAGCATTGGAAGGACGCGTCCCCACCTAGCGTAACTAACTGGAAGAAAGCACTGGACAGGTGCATGTCTGCAGAGACTGCGGTGTTTCAGGCGAGGAGGTGTCTCCAGAAGCATGGGAAGATTTGGTTTCGGTGGGCCGCGTACTGCCACCAATGTCACAGTCTGCCACTTGTGATCCTATTGAACGATTTGTGGTAAATAATTTACCTGTCTAATGTATCAATGTTTTTTTTTATTTATTTATTTTTTTTAAAACCTTTATTGTACAAAGAAAGCTCACAAATACGGGCCTACAACCCCACGGGCTGGCCACCACATGGTAAAAAACGTAGCAAAGGAGAATAGGTTCTTCACAGGATATGGCACCATGAGCACAGGAGAAACCACAAAAGCCATCGAGCAATCAGCACAAACAGGATAACAAAAGGTTAATTTACTAATACGGGGCGGGGGAACAGAAGAATAACGGGCCGTGGAAGAAACAACAAGGGAGGGGCCGCGGCAAGCCGGCATTTTATGAACACAGGATGAAACAATAAGCCATACAAACATAGCTACCAAAGAATATACACATAATCGGAGTACAAAGAAGCTACAATGGCATCAGTCAAACCGCGCTCACCCGTCACCGCCCCCACCCAAATTGAGGAGACAGAACCAAAAAGGCCCCCATTGCAAAATGCAATACGATACGCACCCCAACGGAAATAAAGAGACCCCCATAAAGGAGGAAGGGGAAGAGGGAAAAAGGGGACAAAAGAAGGGACTCCCACCAAATCACGCACCCCCAGGAGACAAGACAGAACAACATTACTCGGCAAGTGATATACCAAAAAGTCGATACCAAAATAACCAGCGGGCCACAATCAGACACACACCGGAATACGAACGCCACAGAAACTCCCCAGGGGGACACATGAGGAGACTGAGTCCCGAAAAGGTGAATACACAAGAGCCATAGAACAAAAAAAAGGAAGAAATAAGGGGGGAAAAAGACCCCCCAATAGAGACAGACCCCCCCACCCACCCCTAAGCCCCACCCTGCACCCCTGCAGAAGGCTACGGCCTACCCCCCCGCAGCGTGCCTGTCGCCCTAATTAGAACCCGAAATTTAGCGGAGCAAAGTGAAGTCGGAAACAGAAGACAAAAACGGGAAGGGCAAGGGAAGGGAACACGGGATGGGAGACACATACATACACATACACGGGGGAGGGCCAAGAAACAGGAGGAAACGCACCCGGCCACCCGCCTGAGTCGAAGGTCCAGGACCCCGGGAAGCCAAAGATTATCAGGTTACAGTCCAAGAGCACCAAACAGTCACACATAACCATACCAGGACACGTTGACCATCCAAACCAGTACAAGACTACCGCACACAGACGCCAATGCACATCAGCCCTGTCCCTGTTTGTCCAAAGTGGGAACAGTCCGATCCAGCGAGGTCCAGGCCACGAAGAACAGAAGGCAGACAGCAGGAAAATCCAACGGCAGTCCAGAAAATACACGTGAAGGACAACATGGAAGATCCAGGAAAGTCACGAAGTGTAGCAAACGATGCAGGCACAGGTCCAAGGATATGTCCAAAGAGACCGACCCATCTGGGCCAGCACAGGAGAGATCGCCGGGCAGCGGCGGCAAAAAGGAACCGGGAGAGTCATGAAGGTCAGGCCGAGCAAAATCCAGCTCCCGGGCCAGAGGCAAAGGAGGCAGAGCCGGAGGAGGAGGCACCATCAAGTTCCGCACACCCACGGACCCGGTCGTAGCCGGGACCAATTCTGCCAGGATAATTCCAGCCGCACCCCGCAACGGCAAAGCCACACCCGGCCGTGGGGGCCCCGGAGGCCCGTAGCGAGGAACCATCTCCGAAGTAATAACAGGCGCGGCCACCAAGAGTCGCTAGGAGAGCAGGGCATCCAGGACCTCTTTAAGTGTAGGAAAACCTTTACAGTATTCGTCACCCGGGCCATGCGGCGGGCCTCCAGCGCTCGTCCAGGCCCGGCCAAGACAATTGGGGTCGGTCGCCATTTGAGAGCCCAACAAGGCCGCGCGGCCGCCAACCTCCGCCGGGGCGACGGCAAGGCAAGTGTAGTCGCGCCGACCAGCGGCAGAGCACCCCGGGCAGGAAGGGGGGCCACCAGAAGAAAGGGACCTCACCGGCCACCCAACGCCGCCGGTCCCGTTCTCCGAGTCCGGGCGGCAAAATCAAAATGGCCGGACCGGAGAACAAAGGGGGAGGAAGCCGGATACACAAGGAGCTCCGGCAATGGAAGGCAGCGCCTCCACCAAAGGCCTCCTCCCCAAGGGAATCAGCCAGGAAGGACCTCCGGCCCACACGAACAACGGCCTTCCGACCACCTCCACCGCGCCCCGAAGGGCAGCACCGCAGGCTCCGTCCGGCCCGGGAGCCAGCAAGAAGATCCAGGCCAGTCCGCCTCCGACTCCCCAAAATTATCGTGGGCACCGCACCGGATCCACAGCAGCCAGGACAACCGGAACAAGAGGTAAGTGCCTGCAGGGCGTCGTAGCACTACCACACAGCAAAGAGGGCTTCCCGGGGCAGGATAACAGCAGGATAAATGTGAAAATACAGGCGGGCGAACGGAGCCGAGCTAAAGCGCGGCCATCTCGGTCGCGAGCTAGGCTCCTCCCCCCTAATGTATCAATGTTAAAGAGACGTGGCTGTGAATTTCCTTGGCTTATACATGCAATGCTTCCTAAGTATCTACGGTGCGCATTAGGGGGGTTTGGGATTAAATGTTTTTCCTGGTCTGATGATCTACAGACTATTGGGGGGGGTTCATATGATACCCAGAGAGACATTATTTTATACACTTCCTCAGTACTTTGCTTGTCGGGCTGTGCCCTTCTGGTACGCTGAAAATTCAATAAAATCTGTTGTTAAAAAAAAAAAAAGATCCTATACATACCTGTCTTTTTTTACACAAACCCCTTTCCAAACTTGACTATTATTTGTATTTGTATTAAGTATTTATTAAGCGCACTGTGGCCAGAAATGGTATCCTGGCGCTAGCTAAACCACTATTACTTCCTCTTAGGTACCAATTTAACATGGGGAAGAGGAATGTATGTTCTCCCTATTTATTATCAGCCCAGAACTGAGCCTGCGTAGGAATAGAGAAAGTGCAGTGAACGGCGGCATAACCCTTGGTTGTTGCTGGAAAAAGATTTCAGCCAATTATTGAGATCCAAAATTAAAGTATTCTTTAAATTCCTCTCTGCATGCAAACTCTGGAAGGTCTGGTAAAGTAGTACTCTCTGGAAGAGCGAAAGCAAAACTTCATAATAAAGGAAAGACAAATAGCTGAACTTGACGCCTAGGACCGTACATTAGGGAAACAATACATTAAAACTGCAAATAAGGACCTGTTATGTCAACTAAAAAGGAACAGGTTAACTTTAAAACAAATATCCCTGGACAAAGCTGGGCAGATATGGATGGCTTCTCAACACCCACTCTATGAAATGGAGGAAAGGGCGGGGAAACTTCTATTCTGGATACCCACTAGGGAGGCAGCATCTAGATCATTTCCTAAGTTAGACACAGGTGGGCGCGGAAGGGGGTTGCTCTCACAGAGATTGCCTCCGCTTTTGTGACATTCTGTAGTACAGTGTACAGAAACCACATGCTGTCACACCTAGAAATGACGTATGCCCTAATTGAAAAATGACCGGCACACATTAGAGCATCCTATGATGCCTGTCTTAGAGATGCAGGCATGTAAGACACTATGCCCTAATGAATTTATTTATGAAATTTAACTCGCTTCTGTATCCACATTTTCTAAACATGTACAATGAATCCATACAAATGAATTCACCACCACCTGACCTAGAATTTCCTATGATTTTGTTTATACTGAAACAGGGACAGCAACCTGATGGCTGGGTGTCTTTCTGCCCAATCAGTTCGGAAATCAATTTCTTTCCCATGCTGCTGGCCAGTAGACTTGCTGAGGTTGTCCCTTCCCTAATAAACCTGGATCAGAAAGGCTTCATGCTGAGTGGCAGTACGCAGCACTGCATACGAAGGGTCCAGATGGTCCTTGGACAAGCAAATGATCGCCACAACCCGTGTGCCCTGATGTTGGTTGACTTCGAAAAGCATTCAACAAACTCAATTGCATATTTCCCATCTCGGTGCTGCAACAAATGAACTTTGGCCATCATTTTTATCATATATTAAATTCACATATAACCAGTCTCCAACCTAAGTTAAATAAATGACATCCTAATGCTCCTCTTCATGATCAAACGTGGTGCAAGACAGGATTGTCTCCTCCCACCAGTCCTCTTTGCTTTAGAAATGGAGTCATTGGTGAACTGGTTTTGATGCAACACTCAGGTACAAGGATTTCATTGGGACAGGGGACTTGAGGAACATGTCTCATTCTATGCTGGCCAGGTGCTTCTCTTCCTGGAAAGCACCTGATGGACTTGACTGAGATTGGTGTGTATACTCGAGCTGTAAGGTGAAGCCTCAGGATTGAGAGCTAATGTGCATACATCTACTATTATCCCGGTTACCTGCAGCCCTGAAGTCAAAGATTGGCAATCTCAACAAAACATCCAAACCAATAACTTCAAATGCTTTGTCATTGACATAGCCATGAATACAAAAAGTTCCTGGAATCTAAAGCTGACATCTTTGGCTGAAACAACATCAGAAGGATACGAAGGGATGGAGCAACCTACCATTAATAATTCTACGTGGTGTTGCCCTGTATAAAATGATCGAAACGCCCCTCCCAAACTCCTTTAGGTTAGACAAAACTTTCAGTATGGACGTTTCTGTGTGTGGGCAAATACCCACAGATCGCATTTGTCAAATGCACCTAATCCATACATGAGGGTGGTATAGGGTTGGCTGACCTGTCAGTACTACAGACCTACAAAACCTGTCATAAAATAATGGCTCTATCGAGACACAGAGAACCCAACATTTGGTCTTAAACAACACTTGCTTAATAAGGATGGACTCACTGGCCTATCCTTTTACAAATTTTATTTATATTTTACAGTGCTCCTAATATAAAAACGAAAAAAAATTAAACAAAAAATAGAAAAAATAGACATCATCAATCATCAACGAGTTCCACAATACTGTTAAAAGTACAGAATTTGCAATGCAGGTAGCTCAGTGGACACCGAGGTATATTCTCAATATTGCACTCCAATCACACAACTTTCGTCTCCTCAGTGAACAAGAGGTTGACACTTCCAGTACCGTAATCATCTACCAATAAATAAGTGAAATTACACCTCCATTTGAAGCCTGTGTGGTCTAACAGATACATTCTCAGCGGTTGCCAGAATTTCTGGAGTTTGGAAGCCAGGTGTGTGATGGTTGAGTAATCTTCTATCATTTCTTTACAATATATTAATCCCTTATCCAGGGTTTGTGTTTAGGTGAATTTGAGCTCATCCATTGCATTGCAACCTGCCCTTTAGCTCGTAGCAAAGCCATGAATGTAAAGGTCCTCTAGTCTCAAGGAATCTCCTGTGTGTGACAATTAATCATATTGTGTACCTCGTTCCAGTATGTCAGTACAGGAGGACATTGCCAAGCCAAATGTATGAACTCCACGCTCTCCACCCTGCTGTTTTTGCAGCATCTAGGTCCATCGGACTTGAATCTGTACAATCTGTGTGTGAACAAGATATTCTTCACCTCGAAACAGCAGTACCTCCAGCATTTATCAGACAGTAACTGTCATGAAACTGTCCCCCATTAGACCTCGCTTTAAACTGTCTCCTTACCTGAGATGTAACCGTTTCAGCATGCAGGAATTATACCTTATTTCCTGATGTCTGTGTGCTAGTGCATTATAGTGAGCAGGGCTAATTTTTTTAGGAGGCTACAAGTGTGGTCTTTGACAGCTAGAAGAAGGCAATAATAAAGAAAAATTGCCAGAGGCCTGCTACATCCATGATATTTATACTCATCCAACGTTATGGGTCTCTTAGAACATGGAAAGCTAGGGGCTGCAGTGTATCTGGATTGCCATGTTCCAGTAAGGCATGAAAGCTAGAACTGCCTTCAGAGACATAAAGTAGGGTTAAGGAAACCATAATCCAGCATAGTTTTGCTAATTCCCACCCTGCTAACCAAGACGATTCCACAGTATCCACTATGTTCCTATACCTCGCAAGTCTTCCCGCAAAGGATATTGTCTAGAGAAAGTGGTTCCATCAGTCTGCTCTCCTCAAAAAGATGCTTGCAGTGTGAGGATTTGGTCAGCCAGAATTTGATTAACGGTGCCTTCACCACCAAGTAGTACTGTAAAGGGCCCCTTCTTCCATAGTTATTTTCAGAGTGACCCATCTAATGCCTGTTATGCCCTATATCAGTTTTCACAATTGTTGTTCAAGTTGATGAAATGAATAGAAAGTTATCAAGTAGGTAGAGAAATCTGGGAAGGACCATCATTTTTAAAAATTGAAATCTGGCCTAGCATAGAATGGGCAGTGAAATCCAATGTAGGACCTGGATCTAGTCTTATCTACTGCTGCCCAATACTCAGTGACTATGCAATACTGAAACCTCAAGAGTATCTTAATATTGGAATGAATCTGAAGACAAAGGAAAAGTGTTTAAAATTACGTCTAGGTGTAATCCCAGCTGCCCCCCATCTGCCACCCTGGGAAAGAAAAAACGTTCCGCAACACTGTCGCTTGTGCAAAGCTGGCAAGGAAGACATAATCCATGTAATCTGCATCTGCCCGAAACTAAAGGAACTGAGATGCAATTTACTGCATCCATCGTTAAAACTACATGGTGTCAGAACATGTAGTCAAATTGTGCTTTAATCCCACCAAAACAAAATTAAATTGTCGGGTCACAAAATTTTTCGAACTAGTAGCGAAAAGACAGAAGAACACGTTGACCGTGGATTAATAAAAAAAAAAAAATTAAAAGCCGGAATGAAAATCATTGATACGGTGCCCTGGAGCCATGAACCTTTAATTTTAACAATGGCCAAAAATTTACATTAAGCAAATTAAAAAAATGTTTTTTAGAAAGTTGCATAAAATGAACTTTACATTCATTTTTAGTAATGCTCTAACTGCTTTGTGAAGGTTTTAATTACCCATGTACAAATACAATTATTTACATTTACCTTACCTTTACTGTTGCCCAATACTTTAAGTGGATCATCTTGGAAATTGACCTGGTGAGATAGATTGCCAAATAATTTACTGCAACAGACTGCCAGCACTATGAGTAATCCCAGTTATGCTATGTAGTAGAATCTGTAAATGGGAACACCTCCAATTTATTCCAATTCTTTTTCAAGTCAAGAGTATCTACCAAATTTCACAATTTCTCTTATGATAGGATTCACATTGCTGTCTGGCCTTTTTAGATTAAAAACAATATTTTCACAATATTGTCAGTAAAAATAACTTGCCCCTTATTACTTCTTATTAAGCAAGCCAGGGCCTCTATGACTATGGCACAAATGAGTGCCAATAAGGGATAAACCTGAAATGTGTTGAGATCAAGAGCCAGGGGGCTTGAAAGAAAATTGTTCACATTAACTCACGCCAGGTGCAGAGTGTACAATAAGCCCACCATATTGATAACACATTTGCTCAGACAACTGCACCCCAAAACTCTCTTAAGTAAAGCCAACTCCAGGGAGTCCAAATCCTTTTCAGCATCTAACGTGATGGTAGCTACATAGATGCCTGGAACTACATGATGAAATATAGGCATCAACGTACATGCTTTTTGCATGGTTGATCTCTGGGGGACGAACCCCGATTGATCTCGAAACTCTAAATACAGCATTAATGGGAGGTATCATTTTGCTGTCCATATTCAGTAGGAACAAAAGAAGATGAGAAAAGTAAATCTGATGGTCCTTGCCAGGCTTTGTAGTTAGTGTGATCACAGTCTCAAGCAAAGGTGGCAGCAGGCACCCTTCCTCCGTCGCCTCATTTTACTGGCTCACAAACCACGGAACTATCAAATCTGCATATTCTTTGTAAAACTCCACTGGGAGTTCTCCACTGCCTTGGGATTTTCCATTCCACATTCCTCAGCTGTCCATAGAAATTTCCCTTTCTGACAAGGGACTACTGAGCAACTCCTGGCCTTTAGCCTTGCCTGTGTTGCATTATCCAGATATTCAGCAATATGCTTGTGGGGAGGCTGAGGTACTTGACTTTTATAAACGTTTGTAATACTGAATACAGACTTTTACAATTTCCGGTAGCTGGGAGGTGATCACACCAGCAGCGGTAGCAATACTACTGGCTGTCCCCGTCTCTAAAGTGAATGCTTTGCCTAAAGAATGATGATGGATTAAACTCAGATTAGTTGACTGGGGGTGAGTGTTTGATTTGCTCAAACTCTACGTCCATCATCCCCTTCTGTATCGCAGTGGTCTATTACCCTCAGCAAACCGCCTTCCCTACCATGTTTCCCTAAATATCTTAGCCAGGTCCCAGAACTCTACAAGCCTGTTGTGAATTCTGGTCGGCAAACGTTGCTCCCTTGTGGACTCGTATACACTTTTTATGTGCTACAAATCCTTCCCAAGTTTGTTACAGCATTCATGTAAAACCCTGCTTCTTGACACTGCATATCCCTTGAATACACACCTCCCAAAGAACATCTGCCCAGGATCAAAAATGCACCTTCTTATTTTTATTGTCATATACTGGGGCAGGCTAATCTGAGGCCTTTCTTTAGTCTCCATCTTCCATTAGATGGGGCCGAGGTAGGGGGAATATGTAGGGTCAGCACTACCGAGGAGTGATCTGATAGAGTTGTGGGAAAAACCTAAAATCTCTATACTTTTGACATCGCCACTCCTTAGACCAACCATAGATCTACTCTTGAGCCAGAATTGTGCACCAATGAGTAATACATGAAATTGGTATCTGTGGGGTGCAGGTGTCTGTTAAGTTACATACTATAGCAATTTGCCCAAACTATCAATTTGGGGATCTAATGTGAAATTGCAGTCCCCTCCCCATATTATGTGTGGAGTGCATTCCACACACGGAGTGCCTGTTAGAGAAGTATATAACCAGCCGGGTACTTACGTATTAACTGAGGCGTACTACTGAAAAGTTGCATACTGCCCAGTTACACTGCATTATTGTGGATGTGACCTATGTCTTGAAACATAATGTAGCATTGTATATGGTTAAATCACAAACAGGTTTTGGTATAGTAACCTGAGTTCATCTTTGCAGTGACAAACAAATAAAAACATTACAAAAGAGTTATTACTAGTGCCGGCATTGATATATTCATTACACACTGAGCAAAATGTATCTTATCCAGCAACAAACAACCTACTCAGCCTTTTGGCGCAGTCTTTGGGGTCGATTATGATGGCGGAGGTGGAGGGACCGTCCGCAGGGGCAGCGGCGTTCTCTCCGTTGGAATTAGGATGTGACGCCACCCTGGCGGTCACATCCCGTATATTTAACATTGCGGCGGGTGCTGCTTTAAGCAGCACCCGCCGCAAAGTTAAAAATGGATGCTGTGCAGGTGCGGTGCCTGCCGCGTTGTGCATGCAACTGCAGGGGGGTACCATAGGTACCCCCCATGTGCAACCCCTTCCCCCCTTCACCCTGGGGGCCCACAACGGGCCCCCAAAGCAAAGACCGTATGCCTTTCCACGGCTGTAATGCCGCCATGGAAAGGCATTGGACCGCCAGCATCTTAATATGGTTGGCGGTGTCTCGCAGACACCGCCACCATATGTGAGCACTTGTGAGTCACGAAGGCAAGACCTTCTGCCGCGGACCCCCCAGCCATCCTAATGTGGCGGGAGGTCATTTCAGGGAGAATGGCGGACGGATTGCCCCCGCCAGCCCTGCGGAGGCAATCTGTCCACCATCATAATCGACCCCTAAGTTGGCATCGCAATAACGTTGATTGCAGCTCCTCGAAGGAGAAAGAAGTGAGCCTTTCTTTTTACTCCATTCTTAAATTTGCAGGGAACAGCATTTAATATCTAATATTTATTTTTCTAAATTTTTTCTTGGCCTTTGAATAAACGTCTAATCTTTTAGAACGTGGACGTGAAACCGGGTAGAAAGAGCTAGTGGAGCCCTCGTACTTTATATCTGCCCAGATTCAGCTTAGGTGTGGTACAATGTCACTGTCATTATGACAATGTGACACTGGTAGTTCAATAATTCAGTAATGATGGACATCGGTTTTTGACCCAGGTGAGGTTTGGGACCGGGTGGCCTCTGGGCACCTTCTACTATCGAGGCGTGGGAAGAACGTGTCTGGACCAAAAATCTGCATTAAAGGAGCTTCCACAATTTGCTCCAAAATGACTGGGCTGTTTGATTCTGCTAGACCCACAATCCTAATGTCATTTCACTTTGATCTCCCTTCTAAATCATGCTTTTTGACTTTCAGCGCTCCCACTTCTTTAATCCAACTGATGAGTTTATCATTTGTGGCTTTCAAGAGATCTTCCACATCTGAGCTTTGTGATTCAGCTGTGCCCAGCTGAGTGGCGTGTGCATTGATTCTGTCTCTTAATTGATCTATCTGATAGTCAGGTTATCCATTTTACCATAAATAGAAGACAAATTGAACTTCATTTTCCTCAGCAACTGCGCCACGTCATTGTCTGTACTCGGACCTTCCTCCTGCCCATGATTTGCAGCAAGAGTGGTGTCCTGTCTCTTTTCAAACTGGAGCTCTCCCTGCTTGGGCTCAGATTTACCCATGACAACCTCAATATAAGCCCAGCCAGGGCCCAGAGATTAAAATCGACTATGGCAGGGAAATATTACAGTCTTTTATAGGACCGAATGAATCGCTCTCAATAATTGCTGACCACCCAGAGATGTGGAGTAGCAACTACACGGAACAATTGGGGCTCACTTTGATCACTTGTGCAGGCTTAACCCCCACAGTCAGTTGGCACCCCAGCTTCTCACTTGCAATGACAAGCAATTCTGCACATGTAAAGGTTAGTAACACTGTGATCCCTCAGCTGGGTCAGTCCTAGCCAAATTTATTTGAGTGACCATGTGGGCCCATATTATACATTGTGCCCTGGGCACCCAATGAGCTTTAAGGTGCCCCGGGGCTCAATGGTATTACAGAAGGGACCACAGATGCTTGTGCATCGACTTCTGTAATACAGATAGAGCTAGCACACATGTTGCGCCAGCGCTTTCATGAGAGGGCATGCTCCCATTTTCTTAGAGGCATGGCCCATTGCAAATAAGAGAAGCACTTTGCCTCTGCGCCCACTTTGTGTTATCGACGAGTGCCACGGGGTAGAGAGCAAAAGAACAATGGATTTATTCCAGATCTGTTGATTAGGGGTGAATGTTTGATTTACTCAGCATTTCATCCATCATTTCTTGCAAACATACCTTTAAGAGGCGCACCAAAAGTGCGCCACAAAAAAGTGGCACACTTTCAGTGCGCCGCCTTAAGTAGCCCTCTCTGGGGAGAAACTGGGTCCCATGCATATCCCCCTGCAGGCAGGTGCAGTTACTCACTGCACCCACCTGCTTTTAAATAGCTGCTCCGTGTTACACTTGAATGCGCTACCCCCAGAGCAGCGCGAGTTTGCGGCTGCCCTGGGGGTAGTGCATTCAGTCTAATATGGCACACTTTCCTTTTCTTTTGACAGGTGTGCAGCAACACAAATTAGACAAACGTGCCATATTCGTAATACAGTGCCTGATAGCAGGTCAGAACACAAATTAGTTTCTCCACAAATACTTCAAGGCATGTGGCTGCCGCAGTTTTTAGGTCTCGCCTAGCTATCGCGTAAGCGATGCTATGCGAGATATTTAGTAAGGGGCTTTTGAAAATGCTCCCAAAGTCTGCAGGCGGATCAGGTACAATGCATGTACGCCGGGCGCACGCACCATTTGTCAGCCTGCGTGATCACTTTCGCGGCCGCTTTGATGTTCTCAGTGAGCCGCGCGGCCACTGAGAACATCAAAACGGCCGCGAAAGTGATCACCATTTGCCATCCGAAGGATTCTGTAAGTCGCAGAACCACTTGCCTTAATTATCATGACATTCTGCTCCTTCGAGGTGTGTTGCTCTTTCTCTGCACACGTGTTTCTCCTAGCACCGTAATGTGAACGCCCTTGTGTGCTTTACCCCTACTTTGTTTTCTTGCCTGTATGCTTCTCCTCCAAGCTCTAGATTGCGCCCTCTCCTACATTTGCTGACCTGTTCATAATACCTTTAGCCAATTGCTTTCCCCCGCTACTGGTTTTTTTCTGCCTTACCCATATTGCAACCTCCCTGCCCTTTGTGAGTATAACAACTACGTGTTGCTTCCAACAATTTCTTGCACTACTTTTTTTGGTTTGTTTACGATCCACATTTTTTAAAATCCCTTTTTTAGCCATGCTACACAGCATGCTTTAGAACATGGCTAAAACCA
The DNA here is from genome assembly GCF_964261635.1 of Lissotriton helveticus. NCBI lineage: Eukaryota > Metazoa > Chordata > Amphibia > Caudata > Salamandridae > Lissotriton > Lissotriton helveticus. The sequence continues at coordinate 600,046,820 of NC_136059.1, forward strand.
TTCGAAAAGCTAAGAGGTCCCAAAGCCCTGTTCTATTGGCTTTGCCAATGCTTGTTGCACCCGAATGCATCCTCCATCCAAGATAATGTCCATTGGCAGACCCTGTAACACCCGCAGAAGAAGCACATTATTGATTTGAAACTTGGCCAGCTTTATATAAGTAACACTCCTATAATTAGTGAGCCGCGCGGCCACTGAGAACATCAAAGCGGCCGCGAAAGTGATCACAAACAAAAAAAACATCCAAGTTGCTCTCTTTACTTTTTCTGGTTAAGAGTGTAGAGGCAGGGAATAACAAATTTGGAGCATTGTAACATAAAAATCACGTCACAGAGAGAGCGCAATACTTGTGTTTTTTTTTTTACAAATTACTGTTTTTCACTTTTTTTTTGCAGATCTTTATTTTGGTCTTTGCTTTTCACTGCTACAAACATCCTTTCTTGCTTTTAAATGTATGCTTCTCCACCAAGCTCTACATTGCGCTCTCTCCTACATTTGCTGCGCTGTTCATAATACCTTTAGCCAATTGCTTCCCCCCACGCTACTGTTTTTTTTCTGCCTTACCCATGTTGCAACCTCCCTGCCCATTGTGAGTATAACAACTATGTGTTGCTTCCAACAATTTCTTGCAATACCTTTTTTTGGTTTGTTTACAATCCACATTTTTTAAAATCCCTTTTTAGCCATGCTACACTGCATGCTGTACAACATGGCTAAAACCATTCAACAAGCCAATAGGTCCCAAAGCCCTGACCTATTGGCTTTGCCAATGCTTGTTGCACCCTTATGCATCCTCCATCCAAGATAATGTTCATTGGCAGACCCTGTAACACCCGCAGAAGAAGCACATCATTGCTTTGATATTATAGAGAACAGTGGTCCCTATTCTAAAAAAATAATAAACAAGGGGAGATAATCATACACTAGATAGAAAGTATGACTTTTGTCCAGCCGGACAAGAATTTATTTTCATAATATATTTCAATAAGTCTGTATACTTGTACTCAGTTTACACAGACATATATCAACTTTTAAACACCATCGCACACTCTAATACAGCTTAATCTTAGTGCATAAGGTGTCTCGTGGTCGACGACGTTTCGATGCCCCTATTAAATACCAAAAAACACAGTTGATGGACAGAATGTAGAGCAATGTCATACATGCACCCCAGTACAAGGATCTGGGCCTAAATCCATCGTTTTTTTTGTACTCCACACCACCCTGGGTTAGACACTGGCTATATGCAAATCAGCTCTGACCCTGTGCCTCATGGGAACAGTCCACTCCGAACTACCAAGCCATGTCTTTCCCAGACCGGAATCAAGCATCCAAGGACCGGTTTCTGGCTATCAGCCTTCATCAGCCTGGATAGCTTGACTCCAGTGGTGTGGAGAGCCTGGGACTCACGTCTGAGCATACCCAGCCCACTCGGGGTGAAAATTGCAAAAAACACAGTTGATGGACAGAATGTAGAACAATGTCATACATTCACCCCAGTACAAGCCTTCATCAGCCTGGATAGCCGGGATACCAGGGATCATCTTCAGGACAATAGAATTATACATTGTAGTCTTGACAGTTATATACTGCGCCTTTTATGTTACTTTACATTCTAAAAGGACATGGGAGTAAGGTAAGACAGAGCTGGCAGCAGAATACAAAGTTCCCCAGGAAGAGTGTGACAACGTGGAGCGCGGAGTTGGTATAGTCAGTACCGTGACTGGAAGGGTTCCCTAGTCGGAACTTAGAGAGCCTCACACACCCAGAGTATTAGGTGTGGAACACACCCTTACTGGAGGGTGTCCAGTGTCATCATCGACTCACTGCCCCTCGTCAGACCGGCGCTGCAATATCTGACGGAGTAACCAAAAGGTACTCTTTTGACGGGGTTCTTTTAGTTCCTTGCCGATGGTGGGTGTGAGTGAGGATGAAGAAAAGTGTAGTCAGTGCAAAAGTGAGTGAAGGTTAAAAAGGTAAACAGTCCACCCTCAATTTTATTAACGTGGCTGGTTCCTTAGTTAAAAGGGGTGAGAGGGGAGCTAGAGGTCGTATGGGTATACAGAACACTAACTCAACCCCCTAGTGTGGTCAACATGTTTCTCGCCAACCGGCGATTCGTCAGGACCTCAATAAAGTACTACACAAAAAAATAAAAAACAAATATGGACTCAATGCTCATGCACTATGATGAAGGCAAATACAACCTCTCTGGGTCGGAGGACAAGAGGGCCACGGGGTCCTGCTCTATTTAGGCGACCCTGAAGGGAATGAAATAAGACCTCGCAGCATACTCCTGTGAGGCCAACGCTCTTAGGTAAGATGCACCTTCAATGAAGCGCTGGTGCGGCGGGACACCTACCCCTCACGCTCGCGGCACCTGGTCAGGGTGCGGAGCAGCCGGGATACACACAGGGAGAAAAAAAGGGAAAAAAAGTGTAAAGCATATTTAGAAAAATAAGCTAGGCATGTTATCAGCATAGAATCGGTGACATTTGTGAGTAAACAGGCGATTTTTATGGTTATTGCTGTGCCAATTTCGTGCTCGGGTGATATAGATATGAGAATCATGTCAGAACCACGTAAGGACTATATAGGTGGTTATACATAGTTTTCTCAAGTATAAAGCGCGTGACCCAGTCCTGTAGGTTAAGCAGGTTGGTCCGGACTAGGCTTGTGAGGACGGGTTTCATCATAATCATAAGCTTATACAAAATTTAAAGGCGCGCGGGCCTTTACAATTGAGTTAGTAAGGGTCGCTCGGCCAGCAGTCAGGGTATCTGGGTGGGCGAAATTCCAAGGTTACAAGGAGTCTAAGTTGGAGTACAGTGGTGGGTGGAATAAAAACAGAACACATATTTACCAGTTCCACTTTTTTTAGTCTCAGAGCATCCCTGCGCAATCGCGTATGTTGGACGCCAGTCAGTGGGAAATGCACAATCGCATTATCTGAGAACAAAATTGTGAATAGGGTTTAGGCTGGGCTGTGACAGCGGGTAGCTGGGGATGGAAGAGTTTAGGCGTGAGCACTTACTGTGGTAGTGGTGAGCCAGATTGCTTCATCTACTTCCGTGTAACCCGAGAGACTGGCAATTGCCGGTTACGGGCTCAGTATATAGTTCAAGGCAGCACTATCGCCAGAAAGCGTTGAAGGACTAAGAAATCTCAAGGCAGCACTATCACCAGAGAGCGATGAAGGACTAAGAAATCCCAAGGCAGCACTATCACCAGAGAGCGATGGAGGACTAAGGAGTCTCAAGTGAAGGGATTAAGATGGAAAAGCGGCAGCCATCTTAAGGTGGTGTGGGAATAGTCTTGTCAGTGCAGAGGGGTGAGACAAAAATGCAGGGGTGAAAGCATGCAAGGTGACACAGCATGTGACTTAATTACATGTTATAGTACGAATTACAGAACACATTTTATAATAAGGAGGTCCAGTCCTCAAGACGGTTGCGGCCACTGTGAATGCTGTTGGTCCTTAAAATCCAGTGTAGTTCCTCTTTGTTAAGAAGTTGCGCTATGTCAGCCCCTCGTGGAGGCGGTTTGATCAATGTTATTATTGTCCATTTGAGGTCATTCTCAGTGTGTCCTTTGTCTGTAAAGGGATCCACAAGGGGGGCATTAGCAGTTTTGCAGTGAATCCTGCTGCGATGCTGTCCGATCCTGAGTTTAATTTTCTGGCTTGTTTGACCTACGTAGATCATCATGCAAGGGCAAAAAATAGCGTACACTACATTTGCTGAGTTACAATTTGAAAAATACTTTCTCTCAAATTTGATGGTTCCATACTCGAAGGTTTTTCCTTCAACAGTGTAATCACAACATACGCAGCTGCCACATTTAGCATGCCCTGTCAAGGTTGGTAGGCCCCATGCATCATTAAGTGTGGTTTTCAAGGTTGATTGAGGGAGAGATGCCCGGACAAGATGATCTTTTATGTTTTTAGCCCGTTTAAAGGTGAACAGCGGACGTTCAAGTTTCAGTTGTCCTGCATTCAACACAGGCCAATGCTTTACTACACTCTTTCTTATTGCATTGGAAGCTGGAGAGAAAGTAGTGACACAAATGAGATGCTCCTGCGTTTTTTCTGGCTTGGGTTCTAGAAGAGTTTCTCTTGGGCAGTACCATGCGCGTTTAAGTGAGCGTCGCACGAGTTTGCGGGGATAGCCTCTTGCTCTGAGCTTATTGCTAAGCGTCTTGGCCTCGCTGAAGTAGTCCTCTTTAAAGTAACAATTCCTCCTCATGCGAAGGAACTGGGAAAAAGGGAGAGAATATCTCAATGCGCGTGGGTGGTGACTACTATAGTTAAGTAGAGTGTTCCGCTCAGTCGGTTTGCGATGTAAACTGCACTTTTATTTATTAGTACGCACTGCGCCGTTTATAAACCACACGCGGTCTAAATGACTACCCGGTTTTCCAATCACCCCTCACTACTATGTACTGCGCTGTTTTTAAATTTTGTATAAGCATGTGATTATGATGAAACCCGTCCTCACGAGCCTAGTCCGGACCAACCCGCTTAACCTACAGGACTAGGTCACGCGCTTTATACTTGAGAAAACTATGTATAACCACCTATATAGTCCTTACGTGGTTCTTACATAATTCTCATATCTATATCACCCGAGCAAGAAATTGGCACAGCAATAACCATAAAAATTGCCGGTTTACTCACAAATGTCACCGATTCTATGCTGATAACATGCCTAGCTTATTTTTCTAAATATGCTTTACATTTTTTTCCCCTCTTTTCTCCCTGTGTGTATATTACCTTTCTCCCATGTCCTTTTAGAATGTAAAGTAACATAAAAGGCGCAGTATATAACTGTCAAGACTACAATGTATAATTCTATTGTCCTGAAGATGATGCCTGGTATTTAATAGGGGCATCGAAACGTCGTCGACACCGAGACACCTTATGCACTAAGATTAAGCTGTATTAGAGTGTGTAATGGTGTTTAAAAGTTGATATATGTCTGTGTAAACTGAGTACAAGTATACAGACCCATTTTGGCTTGCCTTTTGGCCAATCCCTTTCGTTGTTCTGTCTTGTGTTTTGTGGGTCACGGCTGTGCCCACTTGTTATTGATTGTTTCTTAAACGCTACTTTTTGAAATATATTATGAAAATAAATTCTTGTCTGGCTGGACAAAAGTCATACTTTCTATCTAGTGTATGATTATCTCCCCTTGTTTATTAGTTTTTTTAGAATAGGGACCACTGTTCTCTATAATATGATGCTAATCAAGGTCCCTACCGAATTACCTTTGGGTTCCCTTGTCCTTATGTAAAAAAACATCATTGCCTTGAAGCTTGGCCAGCATATATAAATAATACTCCAATAATCAGTGAGCCGCGCGGCCACTGAGAACATCAAAGCGGCCGCGAAAGTGATCACAAACAAAAAAAACATCCAAGTTGCTCTCTTTACTTTTTCTGGTTAAGAGTGGAGATGCAGGGAATAATAAATTTGGAGCATTATGACATAAAAATCACGTCACAGAGAGAGCGCAATAGTTATGTTTTATTTTACAAATTACTGTTTTTTACTTTATTATTGCACATCTTTATTTCGGTCTTTGCTTTACACTGCTACAAACATCCTTTCTTGCTTTTAAAACTTCACCCACATGTGCCGATGCATTGGCGCCACAATTGTCTCTCTTAACGCTGATACTGATCTTTACGAGGAGGAAACCATTGTTTTTATTCAGCTACGGCAGTCTCCCATTTAATCACAGGTAGTAACTGTTCCGACGTTTCACACCAGTGCAGACTGGATGGAAGCTGCGCTTGGGAGTCTTTTTGAAACAAGGTGTCAATGCATGCCAAAGCATTCCACTTTACTGTTTAAAAAAATGCTACATTCTCGTTAGTTTCGCTGCTTGCCATTTTAAAAACACTTTTTACATTAACTTTTAGTTCTGCTTCAAATATTATACTACATGGTTAAAGGAAAGCTAGACTGTTTATCAGGTGCATCTCAAGTTAGTTCAGACTGCACCTACAGTTTCGGGTGCAAAGTATTACTTGTCCCTCCGGCAGAACATTGTGCTGTAATTCACCTCTAAACTCTCACCTTTATTGAGCCTGCATTGATTAACACACTACTCGCAATACATCAAAGACATATTTAGACACTGCATACACCGCTCACACTACATCTGACCTGTGTCTACAGTACACAAACCTCTCCCACTCACTCTCAATGACAGACTCACTAATTCACTTTAATTGACAGACTCTCACTAACAGACTATTTCACTCTATCACTAACTGACTCTCCCACTCTCTCACTAACTGACTCTCCCACTCTTTCTCACTAACTGACTAACTCACTCTCACTGACTAATTCACTCTTTCACTAATTCACTCCCTCTCAATAACTAACTCTCTCTCACTGACTGTCTCTCTCTCTCTCACTAACTCTCTTTCACTGACTCCCTCTCACTAACTGACTCTCTCTCACTAACTGAATGACTCTTCTTAAAACACTGACTAACTCTTGCAAAAACACTGATTCACTCTCACTAACTTACTATCCCACTAACTCACTCTCTTTCATTCAGGAAATAACAAACTCACTCTCTCACTCTCATTCCCTCTCACTGACTAACTCTAACCCTCACTGACTAACTCTCACTCTCACTAACTGACTGACTCTCACTGAGTGACTGACTCTCTCACTCACTAACTGACTCTCACTCTCACTAACTCTCTCACTCTTACTGACTCTCTCACTCTTACTGACACACTCTCTCACTAACTAACTGACTCTCACTCTCTCACTGACTAACTGACTCTCTCACTCTAACTGACTAACTCTCTCACTAACTGACTCTCTCTCACTAACTCTCAAAAATCACTCTCACTGTTGTGAAAATTGCCTTCACAAAGAATCAACTCAATCATTGTTGAGCCCACACACACACAACCACAACCACACACACAACCACAACCGCACACACAACCCCACACAACCACGAACAGCGGGTCAGGTGTAAACATGCCGTAAGATGGCAAGTAGACTCATGATTATCCAGGCCAGACCAGTGTGACTTAAAATGTAGTTACTTGCACTTTAACTGAATGTATCATCTGTCCATGTAAGGCTTTAGTAGTTAAAAAATATTCTTACAAGTAAACTTTCACTTTTTGCAACTATGTTCATGGTTTGATTTAGTACGTTAAGTACAGTGAGAACATTAGGGGAACAGGTAGTACAATAGTAAGCACTGGTTTCTAAAAAAGTGCCAAGTGTTTTTTCATATTTCCAGAACATCGGTTTAGAGAGAGTGAGTACAGTGTGTCCCCGATCTTTGTGGATTTTGTTTTTTTCTCTGCAACCTTTACAGCAGAAATTCCTTGTGAGTACACTACCCCTCTACTCTTCTACCATTCTTCTACAGCTCGACTCTTCTACCACCCTTCCACACCTCTACCACCCCTCTAACACACTATTACACTGCTACTACCCCTAGACTCCTCTTCTACCACTCTACCCCTCTTCTAACCCTCTTGTAACCCTCTTCTACCCCTAACCCTCTTCTCCCGCTCTACTAACCCTCTTCTACCCCTCTTCTACTTTTATAGTCTTATACCACCCCTCTACCACTTTACTAACCCTCTACTACACCCATCTACCCCTCTTCTACCCTTCCACACCTCTTCTACCTGACCCTCTACAGCTTTTCTACACCAAATTAACCCTTTTCTACTCCTCTACTACCTTTCTACCCTGCTACCCCTCTACAGACCACTATACCCCTCTTCTAACACTTTTCTACACCTATACTACCCCTCACCACCTCTTCTACCACTATAACCCTCTTCTACACCTCTATCCCTCTTCTATCAATCTTCTACCCCTATACTACCCCTCTACTATTCAACCACTCTTCTACAGCTCAACTCTTCTACCACCATTCCACACCTCCACCACCCCTCTAACACTCTATTACACCTCTACTACCCCTCTACCCCTCTACCCCTCTACTCCTCTTCTACCCCTCCACTTAATCTCTCCGTACCTAACAAAACCAAACATTTGCTAGGCAATAGGTCGCGCATTTACGCACATTTAATCAATTGACATTATCAATACCAGTGCCTTTTATTTATGTTTTAAAAACAAAAACATAAATTAAAAAAAAATCATTTGCAATGCCAATAGCTCAAAATTAGTAACTGCGAGACCTATTGAATTGCAAATGCTTGTTTTTATCATCATTTGCAGCGGAAATAAACTCCTATGCACAACGTAGCCGGCTACCTTGACCGGCAGCACTCAGTAGTCACGGTCTCTCAGGAGATGTGCACAGGCTTGCCCTCTAGACGTTTAGTGTTTTTGCTGTAGCAGTGGGCAGTATGAACCCTCCAAACAATTGTCCGTGTGACCGATCGACTGAGGCAGCAATGGCCCGAAAAGCTGTGACTCTGCTCCCCGCCACACCCCTACTGCCTAGGACTCCCTCCCCCCACTCTAATTGTTATTAATGTCTGTCCTTTTTTTACTGCCAGAGCATCGGGGGACAGCTAAACCAGAGGACCACCAGTGACAACACTGTTTGGCAGGGTCGCCATTCCACATCAGGTGTTCATGTAAAGCGCTCCAATACCTTTGGGTCGAGTTTGGGCTATATAAATTTGCAAAAAAAAACAAAAGTAGACATCACACACGACAAAGGCTCTCCATCTACAGTTAATGGCTTAATGTGACTGTTCCTCACCAAAAGTTATGCCCCTGGTACACAACTCACCGGAAATAGTCGCAACACAGCCGATGGCCAGTGTGACTGCAGGAAAATGCTGGATTTGCTGGGCTGGCAGTGGCAGAGCTTGACTTTCAGGCAGCCATCTTGTTGCATGTTGCTGTTGCGCCCAGTACTGCACTTCCTTATACTGCCCCATTCCCTGCACCCTCCCATTTATGAATAAGATTTCTATAGGTGTTGGCCCAAAGCCCTTTATTGGCGTCAATAGCATGGAAAGTCGATACATGAGAAGCCCTAGTGGTGCCGAAAGAGGTTATTACATACCGCTAAACTATTTGGATTTGAAAAATGAGACCTTACTGGGATATCCAGACTGGATGATATATGGCAGGAAAACCACATGAAAGCATTCTCGATGTTCTAAGAAGCGTTTGTGTCGTGAATATAATCCATTCAAGGCTAATTTAGTCGTGGGCTGATTGGGCAAGGGAGGAATCTTGAGGCTAAATGGCTCACTGACAAACCAGATCTTTTCACAGAACTTAAAAAGAAGTGGGAGGAGAAACTAGGACCCTCATGCACGAATAATTCATTTGGTAAAAGGGTGTCACAATTTGTGCACCAACTTTTACAGAATCACTTTGTATTTTGCAAACCCAACTATGTACTATAAGGTTGCTGCACAAAATATAGAATCGTAGTGGGTCGCAATTTAACCTACGTCATTAACATGCATGATTTCTTTTTTTTTTTTTTTTTTTTAAGACCAATGGTCCCAAACTTTATTTAGTTTCACAAGTAACAATGCAATCGATCACACAATGTCATTAAAAAGGATAACTACTACAAACGATACCCAGCTAGTAGTATGGTTTGACATGTCGGTCATACATAAGTGAAAATAAACAGTAGCCAGGGGAGATGCATTAGTCCGCAATCAGCAGTGCCAGGAAAAGTCTCGGGATACAGTGCTCGCAGTCCGCAGCACTGCAAAGAGACCAAGGTGGTCATAAAGGCCAACAACCATTGTCTGAGGCCGCGTTCCCCGGTTGGCACAGAAGCAGTCAAAGGCAGGATCACATCCCATATTGTCACATGAGTCGTTGGGTTACAGTCTCCCGATCTTGGCATTGTCCAACAGGCATTGTGTGTAGAGTAAACGGGGAGGGGAAATCAAACATCATCATGAATGCAGCAGAAACAATCTCACTGCCAACCAGAAGACACAACAGGGAATGAAAAGAAGGGGGGGGGGGAGAAACATTTCAACAACAGTAGTTGGACTAGTTGTGACGTGTACAGTAATGTATCAGTGATCCTAGCTGTGTATGCTGCACCCTATGTGGGCCGTGTGGGGGTGGGGATGTCTGAGGATGTAGGGTTGCCGCGACCGCAGGGCGGGGGGAGAGGGGGGGAAGGGGGGGGACGACAGGGGACATCTCCTGTCGGGCACGACCTCGGTGGCCTGGCGGGGAGGGGGAGGGGGGGGGGGGAAAGGGGGGGTTTCGTGCCACAATCGGACAGTAGACGACAGGACCCTCACTATTCCATGTCGGGGTGATCATGCTATACCGGCCCGGGTGCACGCCCGGTGGTACGCAGTCAGGGTAGCGTCCCAGTCCTGGGCAATCGGGTACTTCCGGAGGCCCGCGGTCTCTTCCCTGTGTAGAGACACACTCTCCGCGCAAGCCCAGTTGTCAAAAGAGCGACGCCAGTCAGCAGGGCGCGGGGGGTGACACTCTTCCATTGTTTCGTGATGAGTCGCTTAGCCGTAATGAACCTAGGTCCCAGAAACGCGCCCTTAGTTTGGTCTGTTTGGTTCTCTTGTAGAGCCCCAGTAGGCATGCTTCCCACGTCTTGGGGAGGGTATCGCCCGTGGCCGTCGTCAATGTGTCTGCGACTGCCGACCAGTATAAAGTGAGGTGCGCGCAACTCCATAGTGCGTGTAGGAAGTCCGAGTTCAGGAGGCCGCACCTGGGGCACGCCGACGATGTGAGTCCGAAGTAACGGTTCAGTTTGTCTGGGGACAGATACGCGCGGTGTATTATGTAATATTGAATGATCTTGAATTGCGCGTTGCGAGGAATATGTCTGGCGCCTGCCAACACCGCGTCCCACTGTTTGTCTGTCCAGTCACTACCCCGGTCAGTCGTCCATTTCTCCCTCAGCCTTTGGGAGGAGAATTGAGTATGACTGTTCAGCGCTTGTGCTAACCAATGCACTATATGGGAACCATCGCCCATCACATGTAGGTACTGGATAAGCATATGAGTGGACGGCTTGTGGGCCAGGTCACCCCAAGCCTTCGCTAGCTCACGGAGAAGCCTGGCGTGCGCCAGAAATTGGCCCACTGGCAGACCGGTGTCTGCGGCCAAGGTCTCGAAGGGCAACAGCTCTCCGTCGCTATACAGGCCGCCCAGTTCGTCTAAGTCTACCGCAGACCAGCTGCGTAGCTCGGTTGAAGACAGCGCGCCAGCGCCCAGGGGTGTCCCCAGTAGAGGCAGGTTCGGGGCATAGGGTACCGTACTCTTGGTGAGTCTGAGGCTCCGCATAAAGCTCCGCCTCGCGACCGTCACATGGATCTGAGTGGGGGTCGGCCCCGCGTCAGGGGGTGGAAGAGCGTCAGCACCTGCACGGGGACAGGGTAGTGTCGATCGTGGCCGTATCCATCAGGTTCTTACCGCTCAGCCAGCAAGCCACCCATTGTAGCTGGGCCGCTAAGTAATATAGCTCCTGATTGGGAACCGCTAAGCCTCCAGAGTCCGAGGCCGCGTAGAGTGTCCTCAATGCTACCCGGGGGCGCCCTTTATTCCAGATGAGGCGCCTGGTGAGGGTTTCCAACCCCTTGACTATGCGTGCCGGTACATACACTGGTAGATTAGCATAAAAATAGAGGAGCCGAGGGAGCATTATCATCTTGGTTAGCGCCACTCGGGCCGGCACATTTAGTGGGAGGGAGTTCCAGAACGTGACCTGGGCCGATAGCGAGGATATGGCTCTCACGAGGTTGCCCTCCAGGAGATCCATAGGGTCCCGATATATGAGGATCCCTAGATACCTGAATACCGTCGGGTGCCACCGGAGCGTCTCTCCCATCATGCACACAGCACATTGCGGCATCTCGTCACTGAATGCATAAGCTCCCGATTTAGCCCAGTTAACGCGGAGCCCCGACATGTCCCCGAACGTTTGAAAGATGTCTGTGATTGCCGCAGGTATATGGGCAAGGTCCCTGATATATAACAATAAATCGTCGGCATACAGAGACACCGAGTGGATGCCATCTGCCAGTGGGATACCCCAGGTGTCGCTGGAGGCGCGAAGTAGTTCTGCCAATGGCTCCATCACAAGGGCGAACAATAGAGGGGAGAGGGGACAGCCCTGCCTGGTGCCTCTCCCAATCCGGATCCTGTCAGAGAACAATCGCCCAGTCCGGACCCGTACCTCGGGTGCCTGGTAGAGGAGCCCCACCATCTGGACATAAGCGTCGCCTAACTCGTATTTCTCGAGGACCTGGAGGAGATAGGGCCACTCCACCGAGTCAAACGCTTTTTCCAGATCGAGGATTATGCATCCTGAACGTGGCCAGGTGGGGGTCGCATACCGTTGGATTCTGAAAAAACGGCGCAAATTGTAAGACGTGCTCCGGGTGGGCACAAAGCCGTTCTGGTCAGAGTGGACATTAACATGCATGATGTAGATTGCTAATCGCAACCCACTGTGATTAGCCACAATCACAGAAATAGTGGCATACTAGAGGCAGCAGACAACCATATCTGTGATTACTTTTAAATAAAGCAATCTATTTTTTTTAATGCAGCCCATTTTCTTAAAAAGGAAACATGATGCTTTGAAAAAACAACAACATTTACTAACCTTTGTAGGGGCAGGCAGTGGTTGCATGGATCACTACTTGCTCTTAAAAAACGTTTTTGTCAAGATTCACAGAATGGAGGGCTTACCACCACTATGTTATGTTATGTTATGTTAACAAGGTTTTATATAGCGCTCGTACACCCAGAGGTTTCATGGCGCTAACTGACAGATGCTTTGGTGGTCGGAAAGTTATGCATAAGCCTGAGTGAACAACCAGGTTTTAAGCTCGGTGCAGGAACGGATTTCCAAGGGGAGTGAGTTCCATGCTTTGGAAGCAAGGGTGGCAAACCTGCGACCTCCCTGGCGTTGGAGCTTGTAAGGGGGCGTGATCAGGGGATTTTGATTTGCAGACCGGAGGTTACGGGCGGGAGTGTATCTAGGCAGAAGGTTATTAATGAATTGGGGACTGCGGGCGTGGAGGGATTTGAAGATGATGCAGGCCGTTTTCAATGTGACTCGTTGGGAGATGAGGAGCCAGTGAAGTTGTTTGAACCATCTGGAGATGCTTACTGAGAGCGAGAGGGAGACCCAGATAGATAGAGTTAGCGTAATCCAGGTGTGACAGTACGAGAGCTATCATCACCTGGATCAGGGCTGGCTGGGTTAGCATCCGACTAATCTTCCTGATCATACGGAGCTGGAAGAAGCATGTGGACACTACCGTGCTCACTTGGGTTTTTAGTGACAGATCTTTGTCAATGGACACCCCCAGGCTTTTGACCGAGGTAGAGGGAGTGGGAGGGGAGCCGAGTTCTGGTGGCCAATAGTGTGGGTCCCAGAATAATTGACTTTTGCCATTGAGGACTAGTTTGGTCTTGCTGGGGTTTAATTTCAGCTGGTTGGAGTCCATCCATTGGCAGATGTGTAGCATGGTGCTCTGGAACTCCTGCATGGATTCAGGGGAGTTGTCAATAGTGAAGATGAGTTGAAGATCATCAGCGTAGTTGAATGTGACGGCTTTGAATGCTTTAAGGGACTGAATCAGGGAGACCATATAGAGGTGGAACAAAAGGGGAGAGAGCGAGGAGCCTTGGTGGACCCCGCAGGAAGTGTGGAATTTAGGGGCTGAGAAGGGGGCCAGGCAGACGGCTTGGGTATGGTCACTGAGGAAGGACCTGATCCAACTGTAGGCTGAATTGCAGATGCCGGCCTGTTTGACACGGTCAAGGAGAATGTTATGATCAACCGTATCAAACGCTGCCAAGAGGTCCAATAGGACCAGGGCCTGGGGGATTCCTCTATCTGCATTGTGGCGGAGAGAGTCCAAGACGACAGTGATGACTGCCTCGGTGGAATGGGCGGGTCGGAATCCAGCTTGAAAGGGGCCCAGGAAGTTGGAATGCTCAATGAAGTTTGAGAGGTGGGTGGTAACGCGAGCCTCCACTACCTTAGCCAGGTAGGGGAGGAGGGAGATTGGCCTGTAATTGGAGAGAATAGAGGGGTCAACCCCTGGTTTTTTTAAGAGGGGTACGACGACTGCTTCTTTGAAGATTTTAGGGACCGCGCCTTGAGATAATGACGCATTGAGAAATGTCAGGATCGAAGGGCATAGCACCGAGAATACGTTTTTTAGGATGTGGGGAGAGCAACAGTCCCGAGGAGAGACAGATTTTACCCTGGTCAAGAGGGCTTGTAAGGAGAGTGCATCGAGGGGTGGAAAGTAATCGAGGGAGCAGATGCTGGGGGCACATGCAAGGGTGAGAGGTGAAGGGTCCATGACAGGGATGCTGGATTTAATGGTGGCGATTTTGTCGAGAAAGTATTTATTGAGAGAGTTGCATAGGTCCTGGGTGACCAAAGGCTTAGGCAGAATTCTTTCAGAGTTGGAGAGCTTATTGACAATAGCAAAAATGTCCTTGGATTTGTTTTATGACTGTTCTATTATGCCCGATAAGTAAGAGGCTTTAGCTTGGGTGATGGCTTTCATATAGTCTGCTCGGGCAGCCAGATAGCGGGTTTTTTCATGAGGGTAGTAGGCCCTCCTCCATTTCCGTTCCTTTTGGCGAACGTCTAGTTTTTGGGCCATAAGGTCGTGAGAAAACCATTTTTGAGCGTCCGATTGATGGATGGTTTTGAGGGTTTTTTGTGGGGCATGTGTGTTACTTGCTGCTAAGAGCCAGTTTGAGATGTTAGCCTCGACCTGGTCGAGGTCTGCATTACAGGCTGGTATAGAGTTCTCAAGACTTTCCAGGAATGCTTGTTTGTCAAGGGTGCCCCATTTTCTAATGAGACCCCCCTTGGTTGTTATAGGCTTACTATGAATTGGGATGGAGATGCTAAAATTAATCAAAAAGTGATCGGACCATATGCAGGGGGATATAATGGGAGAGGAAATAGTGAGGCTGGTGCTCCACACCTGGTCCAATATATGTCCCTTGACGTGGGTGGCGGAGGTAATGTGATGGCTGAAGTTGAGGCCCGAGAGAAGCTCCATTAGTTCGCTGGCCTGAGGGCCACCGAGATCACTGTTACACCAGTAATTGAAGTCGCCAATTAATAGGATTTTTGTGTAATCTGTGACCATGGCGGCCAGTTGGTCGCACAATGCGAGAGGGAAAAGGGGCATGTGTTGTGGGGGTCTGTATATTAATATACATATTAGTGGTCCAGCTTTTGATTCAAGTTTGATGATAAGATTGTCTGCTGCAAGGAGGTCGAATGTCGACATGTTGGTGAAGACATGGTTTTTGTTAATGATGACCGCTACTCCCCCTCCTGCTTTCCCTGGGGCCCGGTCGACATGTAAGATGTAATAGTTGTCTGGGAGGGCTGCCAAGATGTCCGGGGAGGAGTCAGTATTGAGCCATGTTTCAGTGACAAAAAAGATGTTGGGTTTGTTAAATGAGAGGAAAAGGAAGATATCTAATTGGTGCCTGACTAGGGAGCGGGTGTTGAGGTAGGAAATGTGCAATTTTTGATCTCCAACTTGTGCTGGGGTAGGGTGCTGGTTCTGGCGAGGGGCGGTGGGCAGGGCTCCCGGTTGACTGATGGGGCCTCGGAGAATACCCAGATGTATCAGGTGGTCGAGGGTGATGGAGCAGGGCGAGTGGGTTGCCTGGTGAAGATTTCTCAGGGTTTCCAGGGAATATGTGATGAAATGGGCAGGGGAGCTGGCCCCTGAGCCCGGTCTGGCGTGGACGGGCGCAGACGGTCTTGCCTTTGGCGCGCCAGCGGCGCGCCCACTGCGCACGTCCGCTGCGCGACCGGGTAGGAGTGATCATTTGTACTCTTGAGGGTGGGGGGGGCCAAACAACTGGACCTTCAACCCGAAACTTCCCCCAAGATGGCGGCTCTGGAGAGCTCAAGTTCAATGTTTCCCGCGTCATCGCTAAATCGGCTGAGAGGGAGAAATGTGCAAGAGTGCCGGTAGGTAGGGTAGTGCAAGACAGTTTTAAAAATTACAATTAAAAATGGTGTCAGCTTAGCTGTTTCCCGGCTTCCGCCTTAGGAAATGCAATCTGTGTGGTCTGCGCGCGTGAGCCCCAGCGCGTCTTTTATACTCGTGAGGGCGGGAGGGGCCAAACAACTGGACCTTCAACCCAAAACTTCCCCCAAGATGGCGGCTCTGGAGAGCTCAAGTTCTATGTTGAGTTGGTGACTAAATATTAAAGCTTTGTGACCAGATCTCGGCCGCAAAACATTATTACATAGAATAGGGACTCATATTTTGAAAGGACTCACTAAACACACCTTTTCCAAATACTGATTCCTTTTTGCTTCGTAAACCCAGTTTGGGTCAGCACATTTCAAAAAGAGTTTTAGCGGTTGCAAACCTTCAGAATTACCGAATCTGATGGTTACAACTATTAAAGCACTTTATACATGAGACCCTAGATCCCTTAGACAATGGTAACTTGGGAGAAGCTAGGATAACTCTCCCAGAATTGCAATATCTGCAAAGCGGCAACTAGTCTAATTACTACTTCAACCAACACTGACCTTGGCGTAAGGGTAAGATCCCCTCGTCAATGTTCACAAGGCGTCATTCATAATCGGGCAACTTCTTTCACATAGTGTGGGACTGTAATCTGATGAACAAATATTGAAGTTCAATATTACAAATCCTTTTAAAAGCACTGGTGCAACTCAATGAACCCTCTCTCCGGATTCCACTAGGCAAGTCCCTGTACAAAATGCACCCTTCATACACTCACGTACCACTCAATATGTCCCCCAACTTAATTGACCGTCACTGTACCTATTCCCTGCATCATTAACAATACACTGTGAAGATTCAACGTTCTACTTTTTGAAAGTGTCTCTTTCCAAGCTGTTTCCCCTGCCCCAAATGACAATGAAACTCTTGGCAAACATCTCTAAAAGCTGCCTCCAAAGATACCTGCCCATGAACGACAAATCACATACATTAGACTAAGACTTTGCACATTGAACATTCAAAACATAACCACTTACCACACTACCTTCTCCCTCAGTTCTTGCAAGGGGACAGAGGACAGGCATTGAAACTGCCTGGCCACTGTAACCCACCACCATGTTATCTTGGCGAAAAAGGTGACCTCACCTCCCAACGTCCCCAGATAACCAATATCGCCTCACCCCTTCCCTCACATTAACCAATAGCATCCTGCAGTCTCCTGCACTACACCACACGCCAAACCACCCCAGGAGGTAGCACACTGCACACCTCTCGGGGTAGACTGCCTCTGAAGCCTCCATTGGACTGACACTTCAATGCTGAAAGGTCACACAGCTGATTTTAGAATGAAAACGTGCTCGACAATATAACAATGTTTTTGGTTTAGTAGTTTCAAAAGATGCTTGAAAGCTTGAGTAACACACACAAGAGATAGCTCGTGGGTAGCAGATGGGGAGGTTATTTCAATAAATATTGAGAAGCTTGCAAT
This sequence comes from Lissotriton helveticus, assembly GCF_964261635.1. Taxonomy (NCBI): domain Eukaryota; kingdom Metazoa; phylum Chordata; class Amphibia; order Caudata; family Salamandridae; genus Lissotriton; species Lissotriton helveticus. The sequence continues at coordinate 600,064,275 of NC_136059.1, forward strand.
GCTGATGACCACACTGTACCTGTGTTATGTCTCAGTGAAGCTCAGTGAATATCTGTTCAATGTACAAATGTAAAGTGATTGTCACTGTAAGTGGGAGGAAGTGGCACAGGGTTCAATAAACGCGGGACAAGAGTTACAAAGGGTTCGAGGAGGGGCAGCAGAAGACCCCACGGAGGAAGAGCACACGGTTTAAAGGAGTAGTGGCAGCATGGCGGACAGCGTGCAGTGCAGGTCCATGGGTCATGATGCAGGAGTCAGGACCTGCTCAGATTTCCGGTGAGAAAACCCAGCTCCATGGGAGAACGCAGGGTCCACAGGGTGGAAACAATCCAGACTCGAGGGGAGAGAACAGTGCAGGGAGCAACATGGCATTCAGGCAATGGAGCGCTATACAGAGACCAAAATAATCTGGGTTGAGTCCCACGGGAACAATGTAAGGTCACGAGAGAAGAACAGGGTCTAACATGGAGTGTGACATTAAGATAAGGGTGGGGAGGAAGCAGTGTAGGGTCCAGTGCGTTCAGTGCTGGGCACTAATGGGAAAATACAGTTATTTGTTTGTAAAAAAAATTATATATATATATATATATATATATATATATATATTCACTGAAAAAACCATAGGTTTCACACCAGTTATAGTCAGGTGGAAATTTTACTCGCATAAAACCATTGAAATTCCCACGTTATAGTTAGTTGGACTCACTATAACTTGCGCGTTCAATGCACTGCTGATGACGTCACATATTACATCACTCATGACATGGTCAGTGACATCACTCATGACATCACTGATGACATCTCAAATGACATCACTGATGACAACATCCTTGTGACAAAGTGGCAGACCTCCTATCAGCATAAAATAACCTTTGACACACACATTCAAAAATAGAAACTAACATTTTCTTAAAAAAGGAGAAACCAATACCAATTACAACAACTTATTAGGTAATTCCAACATCTACATACACATCCACTCATCCACCAACAGTTCTATATAGTCAGTCATGCATGTACTTACTCATCATATGTTGTCATACACCTATACATCCTGTTACACACTAATACTCATCCATATAGTTACTCACACACAAATTCACACATGCAAATAAACTATCAAAAAACCATTTACTTGATTATACTGCTATATACACACCACTACACATACTTCTACAGAAATGGAAACATATTTACTCTCTTAAACAATCAATTATAAAAACACATACTCACTAACCCACCCATACACACAATCATCCACCCATACAGTCTTGCACACATGCTGTCTTCAAAATACATACAAATAGTGAGTCACTCATTCATGCATCTGTGCTCTAAGTAATATCCCCCACCGAACCATACAGACACTGATACTGATACTCAAAGAAACAACTAATAACCCATATACACACTCATGTAGCTACTCACCAACCCATGCAGCCACGTATACACAAAGCGAGACACAGATACAGATATTTAAATATTTAAACATTACTCGCTAATATATGTATACACTAAGATACATTTAATAAGTCAGTTAACCAATCAATTTTACACACAAAAAACATCCATTTAGTCATTTATTTACCCATTTATTCTTCCATCAACCTTTAGATATACATATATAAAAAATATTTATTTTTCAGAAAGATACACATTCACTGGATGATGTCATCAGTGATGTAATTTGAGATGTCATCAGTGATGTCATGAGTGATGTCACTGACCATGTCATGAGTGATGAAATATGTGACGTCATCAGCAGTGCATTGCACGCGCAAGTTATAGTGAGTCCAACTAACTATAACGTGGGAATTTCAATGGTTTTATGCGAGTAAAATTTCCACTTAACTATAACTGGTGTGAAACCTATGGTTTTTTCAGTGAATTTAATAGGTTTTTTAAATGCTAATTCCTAACTATAACTGGTGTGAAACCTATGTTTTTTTCAGTGAATATATTCAAGATGACTTCAGGTGTGCCATACTTTTGTCATAAGTAAGACTGCTAGCGTTCTAGTTGTTCTTTAGAACACTCTGGGACATTCTGTCATTGGGCTATAGTTGGGCTACATCTGGCTGATATTTGGGCTACATTTGGGCTCTTTTGTCTCTGGTGGCCATCTTGGGAGACTGCATATCAGAATTTTTTTAATGAAATATAAGAGGATTTGAGAAGTCACTCAAAATGTGCCCTAATTTTTCTTTCTTCAGCACTAATCATAATTTCTATGGCAAAATAAACCCCCTCATTTTGTTCCTTTGCAAATTAAATGTTTTAAGTGTTAACACTTTATTCCAATCAAGATGACTTCAGGTGTGCCATACTTTTGTCATAAGTAAGACTGTTAGCGCTCTAGTTGTTCCTTAGAACACTCTGGGACATTCTGTCATTGGGCTATAGTTGGGCTACATCTGGCTGATATTTGGGCTACATTTGTTTTTTTTTGTCTCTGGTGGCCATCTTTGGGCTACATTGGGCTACATTGGGCTACATTTGGGCTCTAACATATATATAGCCCAATGTAGCCCAATATATATTTTTTCAAAGTTAATTTTCGTAAAAACCACTGGAGCATATATCTTGAGACATAGCAAAGGCACATCGGGGTACCAGTCCCTACAATTTTGCCAAGTTTGGTGGAAATCCATTCAGCCGTTCGGGCTAAAAGTGAGTCCAACCGCCCTATGGAAATTAACATGGGGAAAACACGTTTTGGGACCCCCCTTTTATCTCGGCCCCCGCTTGACGGATCCCCCCGAAACGTTCAGGGAAGGAGCGGAGCGCAGCGAGGCAAAGTTAAGGAAAATTACAGGCAGATCCCTCATTCGGCGCCAAAGTTATTCCCAATAGAATGTTGCGGATTTCCTATGGAAAACGATCCTAACTATAACTACCTACTGGCGACCGCCAGTAGGTAATGTATATATATATATATATATATATATATTTCCAAAACACCTTTCTTTTAAAAAACAAAAGGAGACAGGTTGTGCGAGGAGTCTTTTTGTTTTTTAAAAAGTAAGGAGTTTTGGAAATATTTCGGCGTGGCTCTGCCGATCTGTCGCACCACCGTAAGAGCGGCCAATGACCATAAAAATGGGGCCACCTTTGGATGTGTATATATATATATATATATATATATATATATATATATATATTCACTGAAAAAACCATAGGTTATAGACCATATATAGTTAGGAATTAGCATTTACAAAACCTTGAAAATTCACTGAAAAAACCATAGGTTATAGACCATATATAGTTAGGAATTAGCATTTAAAAAACCTTATTTTACTCACACAAAGCCATTGAAATTCCATATATAGTTAGTTGCACTAACTATATATCGTGCACCCGCAATCCACTGCTGATCATGTCACATATTACATCATTCATGACATGGTCAGTGACATCACTGATGACATCACTGATGACATCTCAAATGACATCACTGATGACATCACTGATGACATCATCCAGTGACTGTGTGTTTCTGTAAAGTTTAAATATGTTTTAGATATTGAAGAATGAGTAGATGTATAACTGTCTGGACGAAGGATTTAGTAGGTGCATGACTGAATGTATGAGTGAGTGATTAAATGTGTCTCACTGAGTGCATGGGTTAGTGACTAAACTGTCTTAATTTGTGCATCATTATGTCTGTTGTTCTGTAAACTACTGCATGTGTTGATCAGTAGCTATATGATTAACTATATGGGTTATTGATTGATTGTCCAAGTATTTGTATGGGAGACTGAGTGTGTGTGTGGCTGGCTGGGAGGTGTGTGACTCTGTGCAGATCAATGTGTACTTGTATCAATGATTGTATAAGAAAGTAAGTATGTGTTACTATATGTTTGAAAATGTAAGGTGCTCTATGTTTAACTGTATAGACAAGAAAATGGAAGTGTGATTGATTCTTTACAGGACTGACTAGGTGTGTGAGTAACTCCATGGATGAGTGGCAGAGTGTGAGTGTCTGTATAGGTGTATGAGTGCATATGATAGTGTTGTAAAGATGAGTGATTGTATGTATGAATGATTGTATGGGTGAATGAGTGAATGTGTGTGTAGACGTAGGAATCAGTGAGTACGTATGTAGTAACTAGTATTGGTGTGTCAATGGTTTCAAAAATTATACTCTGTATTTAACACTGGGTGAAACAGAGGTTATATTAAAATGTGAGGAGATGCATTGTATTGTCACATGAATGATATCATCAGTGATGTGGTCATTGATGTCAAATGAGATGTCATCAGTGATGTCATCAGTGATGTCATTTGAGATGTCATCAGTGATGTCATCAGTGATGTCACTGACCATGTCATGAATGATGTAATATGTGACATGATCAGCAGTGGATTGCGGGTGCGCGATATATAGTTAGTGCAACTAACTATATATGGAATTTCAATGGTTTTGTGTGAGTAAAATAAGGTTTTTTAAATGCTAATTCCTAACTATATATGGTCTATAACCTATGGTTTTTTCAGTGAATTTTCAAGGTTTTGTAAATGCTAATTCCTAACTATATATGGTCTATAACCTATGGTTTTTTCAGTGAATTTCAATGGTTTTTTAATAGCAAATATCATAAGCTGTCGAATGTCAAGTACGTGGTAAGTGAAAACATTTTTGTGTTTATGCACACTGATCTGCTTTGAATGGTGCCCCCCCCCCCCTCATTTCTATTAGGAGTACTCTCTCTTTGCAGATAGTGAAAGGTAGTTAACGCAGGCCTTTGCCCCCGTTGTAATCCGTCGTGCCTGCTTCTCTCTCCATTTGATTGATTGTTATCCAAGTATTTACTGTTTTAGAATTAGTTCTCTTTGGTTCATTCTCTATTTACAAACAAACACAGAGTCGCAATACTCTGTTTAGTCTTTGCAGATAACGAAAAATCGTGTAAAAAAAAAGAAAAGGAATCGAGCAAAATCAGTAGGCCACTAATGGGATCTCTTTTTGACCTCGCTAAAATAGAAACATTAGGAACAACCCCTCATGACAAATACAAAACTAGTGAGATGAACTGAACTCCACACAATGATGGCTGCAAAACAGCTCGGCTCCGCCACCCACCCCGCCCAAAATAACGATAAAGAGCGGCTGCCATGATTGGTTGCGGAATGGCCACAACGGAGCTACGAAATGGTGCTGCTCTCATGCTAACCCCAGCTTCGGTCTGAAACATCCAGAAACACTGTAGACTACCAATTCGATCAGTTCCGGTAGCGCCCCAATGTAACCCGGTAGAGAAGAACTAGCCCTCCCCTCTTTGACTGATGGTTCTTGTTGCCTGTCCCTTCTGTTGTCATTTAACAGAACTATTTAGCCTGCTGAAAGGGGTTGTGTTTCGACCGCTGGTTGGTGGAGACATTTTGACTATATTCTGGACCTGCGTTGTCGCGTAATGCGTCATATGACGCGCCGCGTTAGCGCATCCGGAAGTCATCCGGGGCGCGCAGCGCGTAACGTAAGCATAACAAGTCATGTGACTTGTTAATAAAACTTTTCATTGGTTCATTTTACTTTTCTTATTCTAATGATGAAAGCCTTGGTCATATCACCTAAAAATTACGCTTTTAATTACTTCCGAACATTATTTTCTCTTAAATATATGTTATAATGTTCCAGGCTAATGTACTTTCCCGGAAATTTTACAACTGTCCTGCAAGTAAAATATATTCTTTTTTCGAGAAAAAGAGCGTTTCTTCGTCCCATGACGGAGCCGTTGAGCAAAAGAGGGTCGACCTGCTGTCTTAGTCGCCGATACGCCTGAATATGAGATTCTTATCGATCACTTTATGTTGCAGGAATAGAAAACACAACAGCCCTTGACCATTTATCTTTACTGCGTTCCTTCGTATTATACCTTTTACCCTTCATGTAATTGGTCTGCTTTATTTCACTTGCCTTTTAATGATTCTAAAACAGTGACTATTATTAAAAACTTTACCAATGTATACACTACTACCATGTTTTCTTTTAAAAACCTTTATTGTGAAAATTTCATTATACAAATACGAGCCTATAACCACGTGGGCCTGCCACGGAGCAAACTGTAATCGTATATGATGAATAGACATTTACACTGTAGAGGAACGTAACGGGCGGGCCATTAGGTTGCAAAAACTAAGGTGTCTAACAGTTACGGAATCGGTGGACGTACATTTTATAATTAAAATACGACAGGGCCAGTTACAATAAAATTATCTAGATATACATTTGCGGGCAAGTACCATGGGTGACGTTAATTCGAATTTTCAACAGTACAGTAATCAATAACACATCAGAACTTAATATCAATAGGGATGTCGAAATATTCAATCAATTCTCGTCCCCGCCCGCCATGTGCTTCAAAACTGCATACGTATCTCGTGATTTCAAGGTTCTGCAACCAGTACACAACAAGGAGTTACGAGTCCCATTTATTCCGGCGCCATTTTGGGCGAGGACGGGCAGGTCCAGGATATAGTCAAAATGTCTCTACCAACCATCGACTATGATGATGTTCATATGCTGTATTTATTAGAGTAACACTCATCTGCCCACATGAAATTAATTTACCACAATCTAAACATGTCATTTTAATCTTTCCAAAGTTCTTCTAAATATTTGGGACCGTTTCCCTTGCCTCTGAAGCTCTCAGTGCCACTTCTTTGATGAATGTACTAGCAGGTCAGGGGTTCTCCTCCAAATCTCTCTTTTATGCAGCACTATAATTAATTGGTGCCACCTCTCCATATGACGATGCATGGTATAGTTACCACAACTATATTTTTTTTCGGTTCCTCTGGAGAGTTCATCGTGGCAGATGAAGCGTGTAACATACCGGGCATTTACCTTTTTTTGCATGTACAGGAAAGGAAAAAAAAATCGAGCGTCCGAGTTCTAAGGTGTCCCAGGGCCATTTTAGTGGACCAGGCCCAAATCCAAAGAACAGGCCGCCATTTTGAGAGTCCTCTTGCAGCCGCCTGTCGCTGTAGCATCAAGAGCGGCCGAAACTCAGCTGAATGGCAACTGAAACGGTAAAGGGGCGCCCCACTACATTTCAGCATTGTAGGATGACCACACCAGTACAGCAACTTGCTAGACATCACCTCGGTGCCATCCGGATCTCGGCGCCCCACTGCAGATGAAGTGCCTCTCAACTATGAAACCACCACGGTGACATCCGGATCTTGGCGCGTTGTGCTGCCTTCGGCCTATTCGCACATCGGTCCGCTACTGACGCCATCTCACAGGCTAATGGGGTGACCCACGCCGAGTTTCAGCATTGTAGGATGACCACACCAACTTGCTAGACATCACCTCGGTGCCATCCGAATCTTGGCATCTCAACGCCTAGTGGTATCTTCCATACAGAAAATATTGTTACGCTGCCTTTGGCCCCATTCGCACATCAGTCCGCAACTTAGACATCACCTCGATGCCATCCGGATCTTGGCATCTCAGCGCCTTGTGGTGTCAGTCAGAAAATATTGTTGCGCTGCCTTTGGCCCCATTCGCACATCAGTCCGCTACTGACACCATCTCACAGGCCAATAGGGCGCCCCACGCCGACTTTTACCATTGTACGATGGCCACACCAGTGGCACAACTTGCTAGACATCACCTCGGTGCCATCCGAATCTTGGCATCTTAACGCCTAGTGGTATCTTCCATACAGAAAATCTTGTTACGCTACCTTTGGCCCCATTCGCACATCGGTCCGCAACTTAGACATCACCTCGGTGCCATCCGGATCTTGGCATCTCAGCGCCTTGTGGTGTATTCTCTTCAGAAAATATTGTTGAGCTGCCTTTGGCCCCATTCGCACATCCGTCCGCAACTTACACATCACCTCGGTGCCATCCGGATCTTGGCATCTCAGCGCCTTGTGGTGTCTTCTACTCCGAAAATATAGTAGAAAATATTGTTGCGCTGCCTTTGGCCCCATTCACACATCAGTCCGCTACTGACACCATCTCACAGGCCAACAGGGCGCCCCACGCCGACTTTTACCATTGTACGATGGCCACCCCAGTGCCACAACTTGCTAGACACCACCTCGGTGCCATCCGGATCTTGGCATCTCAGCGCCTTGTGGTGTCTTCAAATCAGAAAATATTGTTGCGCTGCCTTTGGCCCCATTCGCACATCGGTCCGCTACTGACGCCATCTGACAGGCCAACGGGGCGCCCCACGCCGACTTTCAGCATTGTAGGATGGCCACACCAGTGCGGCAACTTACTAGACACCACCTCGGTGCCATCCGGATCTTGGCGCGTTGTGCTGCCTTCGACCTATTCGCACATCGGTCCGCTACTGACGCAAACTCACAGGCCAACGGGGCGCCCCACGCCGACTTTCAGCATTGTAGGATGGCCACACCAGTGCGGCAACTTACTAGACACCACCTCGGTGCCATCCGGATCTTGGCGCGTTGTGCTGCCTTCGGCCTATTCGCACATCGGTCCGCTACTGACGCAAACTCACAGGCCAACGGGGCGCCCCACGCCGACTTTCAGCATTGTTGGATGGCCACACCAGTGCGGCAACTTACTAGACACCACCTCGGTGCCATCCGGATCTTGGCGCGTTGTGCTGCCTTCGGCCTATTCGCACATCGGTCCGCTACTGACGCAAACTCACAGGCCAACGGGGCGCCCCACGCCGACTTTCAGCATTGTTGGATAGCCACACCAGTGCGGCAACTTACTAGACACCACCTCGGTGCCATCCGGATCTTGGCGCGTTGTGCTGCCTTCGGCCTATTCGCACATCGGTCCGCTACTGACGCAAACTCACAGGCCAACGGGGCGCCCCACGCCGACTTTCAGCATTGTAGGATGGCCACACCAGTGCTGCAACTTGCTGGACACCACCTCGGTGCCATCCGGATCTTGGCGCGTTGTGTTGCCTTCGGCCTATTCGCACATCGGTCCGCTACTGACGCCGCCTCACGTGCCAACGTATTTTCTCCTAATTTTACACCCTATGCCGCATAACAGGTCATGTGACTTGTTTATAAAACTTTTCATTGGTTCATTTTACTTTTGGTTTCCTAATGATGGAAGGCTTGATCATGTGACCTAAAAACAACACTTTTCATAGGATGAAAACTTTTTTTTTTCCCCAAACGATGAAAGCCCCACCTTGTTTCTGGATGTTTCAGACTGAAGCTGGAGTCAGCATGAAAGCACCACCATCTCGTAGCTCAGTCGTGGTCATTCCGCGAGCAATCATGGCAGCCGCTCCCCACCAGAAGCCTGCAGGAGTCGGAGCCCCCAAAACTTTTGATGAATTCTCAAGGCGGAGGGGACGCTTTCGAGAATGAGGTCCAAGACCTAGCAGACAAGCGTCCGATTTCCAAGGTGTCCCAGGGCCATTTCAGTGGACCAGGCCCAAAAAGGAAACAGCCTGCCGCCATTTTGAGAGTCCTGTGACAGCCGCCTATCGCTGCACCGCAAGAGTGGGCGCAACTCAGCTGAATTGCGGCTTTTGACACAGTGGACCAAAAACGGACGGAATGGCAACTGAAACGGTAAAGGGGCGCCCCACTACAACAGACGAGACTCCACCTGGAGAGGCCCGTTCACGCCGCCTCCCCCGGGGCGCTCCACGCCGTTATTCGGAGCAGCATTGTAGGATACCAAAACCAGTGCGGCAACTTACTGGACATCACCTTGGTGCCATCGTTCTGCTGCCTTGGAACTATTCGCGCAACAGTTTGCTACTGATGACCCACCCCCCGCGACGCCCCATGCCGTTATTTGCTGGGTGGCAACTTACTAGACATCACTTTCGTGTCATCTAGATTTCGGCGCGTTCTGCTGCCTTGGAACTATTCGCACAACAGTTTGCTACTGATGACCCACCCCCCGCGACGCCCCACGCCGGAAATCTGGACGTTGTGCTGCGTTGGGACTATTCGCACAGCCGACCGCTACTTCGTTGTTTTTCCCTAAAAATGTTTATATGTTATTACTATTTTTGTTTTCTTGTATATATTTATAAATTATTAAAGTTTTATAATCTTACTACTTTGTCGGAGTGCTATATATTTTTAATGTGACACATAATTGTAAAAACTTTGATGTACAAACAGTCATCCCTGGAATCTTCCGCTTCAGGCTCGGTCCCCTCCCCAATCACAATACAGGATGGTTTTCAGATAATAGCAACGCTTCTGCTGTGACGGATCTCATCGAGTGTGGGCCTTGATCTACTATAACTCCTTTGAAGAGGGGTGATTCTTTACAGCTGTGGCCATAAACTACATCTGCAGGGCTAGCTGATACCCTAGGACCAGCCTGGACAATCGGACACAGAGGAAAAGGAGTGTCAGAGGGTGCGGTAGTGAATAGGGCGAAAGGGAGGTGTCGGGCGGGCACAGGGTATGATTCTCAGGGAACAGCAGCGCAGATGGGGGAGGTTTATTACCCATGCATAAGACAGAGAGCGGGGGTGACCACTGCCTGGGGGAGATGCTTGCGAGGGTGGGGAGCCATGCTAAGGATCGACAGCGTGCACAGAGTGGGTCTGGTCAAGGCATCTAAAATGGCTGCCGTGCACGACAAAAGTGTGGCATTTGAAAAAAGACAAGATGGCGCAGACAATGTTTTTCAACACTTCCTGATTTCCTTCGAATCGAACGTTAACAGACGTTGGGGCATATTACCAAAGTTAAGCGATATTTATCCCTAACGATGCTTAGCAACGATTTTTTTACCGTCAGAAATTATCGCAGATAAACCTTGCTATTATCAAGGTTTATCGGAAATACGATAAAAAACGACCGCAATGCATTAATATCGCTGAAAACTCAGCGATATTCATGCATTACCGAGCTAATGCTCTTAGCCATGTTATCCACCTCCCATTGGATAACATGGCTAAGAACTGCTCAGGGCAGGTGGTAGCTTTTAGAGATATTCGCCCTTATCTCGAATATTTCCAAAAGTTGATAATAGGAGATAGCGATGTTAGCGACTGTTTCCAGTCGCTAACATCTTGGCATGCCCACTTTGCATGTCATTAGTGATAAATATCACTCACATGCAAAGTGGGGCCCAAGATGGTCGCTATCTTCTACTAGCCGTCGCTAACTGGTGTTAGCAACAGCTAGGTAATACACATATAATTGTATCTCCGCGAAGCGGAGCGCTGTTACAGATATATATCTTGTTTCTGAACGTTAATTTCTCAAAATGCACTGAAGCACATATATTGAGACCTAGCAAAGGCACATCGGGCTACCAGTCCCTACAATTTTGCCAAGTTTCGTGCAAATCCATTCAGCTGTTCGATCCTACCGAGAGACAAGATGGCGGCCGCTACGGACTGTTTGGAATGTTTACAGACACCGGAGAGCCAATCAGCTTCGCTTCGCAAAGCTCCGTAACGCGAAAAGTACGCGAAGCGGTGCGCTGTTACAGATATATACCTTTTTTTGAACGTTAATTTCTCAAAATCCACTGGAGCACATATATTGAGATCTAGCAAAGGCACATCGGGCTACCAGTCCCTACAATTTTGCCAAGTTTCGTGCAAATCCATTCAGCTGTTCGATTATTATTATTTTTATTTTTTTTTGCCCCGCGGGGCCCTTTTAAAACCTCCACATCAAACCTAGGGGGTGAGCGACAATGTACTATGCCCCCTTATGGTCATTTGCCCCTTCGCTTTGGCCTCCTCTTGTCTCTCGATCCTACCGAGAGACAAGATGGCGGCCGCTACGGACTGTTTGGAATGTTGACAGACGCCGGAGAACCAATCAGCTTCGCTTCACAAAGCTCCGTTGCGCGAAAAGTCCGCGAACCAGAGCGCTGCCCGGTCCGCTGTTACAGATATATATCTTTTTTTAAACGTTAATTTCTCAAAATCCACTGGAGCACATATATTGAGACCTACAAAAGGCACATCGGGCTACCAGTCCCTACAATTTTGCCAAGTTTCGTGCAAATCCATTCAGCCATTCGGGCTAAAAGTGAGGCCAACCGCCCTATGGAAATTAACATGGGAAAAACGCGTTTTGGGACCCCCCTTTTTTCTCGGCCCCCCCTTGACGAACCCCCCCCAAATTTTCAAGGGCTGCTCAGAAACAAAATGTGCCATTTTCCTGAAAATTTCAGCCAATTCCGTCCACAAACGCCAAAGTTATTAGACATAGAATTTTCAAAAAACCCATAGAGAAAAAATCCTAACTATATATACCTACTGGCGACCGCCAGTAGGTAATATATATATATATATATATATATGTATATATATATATTCCTTGATGTCCCCTCTGGCCTCTGACTCTTATTTCGTGGAGGGATGTCACGTCATGTATTCTGCACCTGTCAGGGGGGCAGTCCAGATGGCCCTGCTGCATAAAGAGACCCGGAGAAATACTGGCAAACAATTGCTGTGCCTCAGCGATGTTAAGGCTTGGGGTACCGAGAGATCCGGTGTCCGCCACGGTGTTCAGGACGGCGCAGGCGGAGTGAGGTATTGCACCTCCGATAGGACGCTCTGCTGAATGGCTGTCCCTTCCTAAATGCCTACTTGGACATTTGGGCAGCAGTGGCACGAGGGGCTTAGGGAGAGCCTTGTGGATTTTGGCAAATCTTTCGTGATGTCTTCACAACCTACCTGCACAATTTGGATTTGTCTCCTGCCATTCACCGTGCATCCCCCAATTCGCCGACCCAGAAGCATCTACAATGCTTTCTGGGAGTTGGAGTTCGTCTATTCTTCACGGCAACCAACAGTTGAACCACATCAGCTCGGGGGAGGAGCTTCCAGACTACTTTAGAAAGTGATGCAGGACTGGGACAATATGATGAAGTATACCTCGCAATGCAGGGCGCTGAGGAAGGCTCCATTCCGAAATGCATTCGCCACCATTGCCACGACTGTCAATTAAAGCTTGGTTTTCCTTGATGTCCCCTCTGGCCTCTGACTCTTCTTTCGTGGAGGGATGTCACGTCATGTATTCTGCACCTGCCAGAGGGGCAGTCCAGATGGCCCTGCTGCATAAAGAGACCCGGAGAAATACTGGCAAACAATTGCTGTGCCTCAGTGATGTTAAGGCTCGGGGTACCGAGAGATCCGGTGTCCGCCACGGTGTTCAGGACGGCGCAGGCGGAGTGAGGTATTGCACCTCCGATAGGACGCTCTGCTGAATGGCTGTCCCTTCCTAAATGCCTACCTGGACATTTGGGCAGCAGTGGCACGAGGGGCTCAGGGAGAGCCTTGTGGATTTTGGCAAATCTTTCGTGATGTCTTCACAACCTACCTGCACAATTTGGATTTGTCTCCTGCCATTCACCGTGCATCCCCCAATTCGCTGACCCAGAAGCATCTACAATGCTTTCTGGGAGTTGGAGTTCGTCTATTCTTCACGGCAACCAACAGGTGAGCCACATCAGCTCGGGGGAGGAGCTTCCAGACTACTTTAGAAAGTGATGCAGGACTGGGACAATATGATGAAGTATACCTCGCACTGAAGGGCGCTGAGGAAGGCTCCATGCCGAAATGCATTCGCCACCATTGCCACGACTGTCAATTAAAGCTTTGTTTTCCTTGATGTCCCCTCTGGCCTCTGACGCTTCTTTCGTGGAGCGATGTCATGTCATATATATATATATATATATATATATATAAATTTATATATATATATATATATATTTCCAAAACACCTTTCTTTTTCAAAAAAAAGGAGACAGGTTGTGCGAGGAGTCTCCTTTTTAAAAAAAAAGAAAGGTGTTTTGGAAATATTTCGGCGTGGCTCTGCCGATCTGTCGCACCACCGTAAGAGCGCCCAATGACCATAAAAATGGGGCCACCTTTAGATGTGTATATATATATATATATATATTGCCACACAGAGTTGCCTCAAGAGATGGAGCCCACACGGGTGAAATCTCTTGCATCTTTTTATTGGAGACTGCAACAGGGTATGTGCACCGCCAGCAGCACAAAACTTCTTAAAAGTCAAAACGCCGACGCGTTTCGGGCTCCCGCCCTTCGTCTCAGGCTGACTTCTCAAATGAGCACACGCTGTCTGTAAGCACTCGTTTAGTTAAAGTACCGGCCCTGGTGGGAATTGCCGCGCCTGCAGCTTCCTGGTACTGGTAGTTTTACTGAGTATTCCTCATGTGAGTGAGCTCTTCAATTAGATAAGCGTGAGTTCATGCAGTGAAATCAATCAAATCCCAAGTTGGTGGCTGTCTTTTTGATGCACAAAACGATGTTGGTTCAGCCAGTCCCCAAGGCAACACCTGGTCCCATCAGTGCACACACAATGGCATGAACCGGGTCCACATCAGCGGCAGGACTTCCATCGCGGCTGGGCTCGCCGCTAAACATTGCCACACAGAGTTGCCTCAAGAGATGGAGCCCACACGGGTGAAATCTTTTGCATCTTTTTATTGGAGACTGCAACAGGGTATGTGCAACGCCAGCAGCACAAAACTTCTTAAAAGTCAAAACGCCGACGCGTTTCGAGCTCCCGCCCTTCGTCTCAGGCTGACTTCTCAAATGAGCACACGCTGTTTGTAAGCACTCGTTTAGTTAAAGTACCGGCCCTGGTGGGCGTTGCCGCGCCTGCAGCTTCCTGGTACTGGTAGTTTTACCGAGTATTCCTCATGTGAATGAGCTCTTCAATTAGATAAGCGTGAGTTCACGAAACGATGTTGGTTCAGCCAGCCCCCAAGGCAACACCTCGTCCCATCAGTGCACACACAATGGGACGAGGTGTTGCCTTGGGGACTGGCTGAACCAACATCGTTTTGTGCATCAAAAAGACAGCCACCCACTTGGGATTTGATTTATTTCACTGCATGAACTCACGCTTATCTAATTGAAGAGCTCACTCACATGAGGAATACTCGGTAAAACTACCAGTACCAGGAAGCTGCAGGCGCGGCAACGCCCACCAGTGCCGGTACTTTAACTAAACAAGTACTCATTTGAGAAGTCAGCCTGAGACGAAGGGCGGGATCCCGAAACGCGTCGGTGTTTTGACTTTTAAGAAGTTTTGTGCTGCTGGCGGTGCACATACCCTGTTGCAGTCTCCAATAAAAAGATGCAAAAGATTTCACCCGTGTGGGCCCCACACACACTTCACACATGCACACTTCCACCCACAGTCAAACACCCCACACCCCCACATCGACACCTTACACATCCACAGCTACACCCACATCCCACACACCCACACTCAAACACACACCTCACCCCCCTTCCACCACACACACACACACATGCACATACACACAAATATCTCACAGACACACCACACACATCCCACACACACATCTCCCCCCAACACACACAGAGACAACTCACAGACACATCCACACATCTCATACATACATACACATCCTAAACACATACCTCCCACACCCACCCCACACACACCTCACACACCCACACTCCCACCTACACTCAAACACCCCACACACCCACACCCACACCTTACATACTAATATCCCCACCCACATCCATATACCCCACACACCTATACAACTCATCCCCCTTAGACACACAGACACACACATACACACCTCACAGACACACCCCGCACATCCCCCACACACACCTCCCCCACCCCCACACATGGGGAAAACTCAGTGAAACAATAAAATAATAATTTAAAGTGCTTAGAGGTAGGGTATCTCTGAATAGAGTTGTTGTGTTGTGTGGGTGATTTAAGTACCAACATGTAGGTACCAATGCAGAGTCTTAAATTCAATGTACACCGTTTACTCTGTAGATAATTTGCATGTTGTTATAGAAGTTATTGTGGTATATGGAATCCATACCATAGTCTGTCAGGAAAGCAGAAACAGATCCTTTAAGTACTCCCTGAGAAGACATATACGGGATCATGGGTAGTCTACCCTGCTCCCTTATGATGTTTTAAAATTGCACAGTATATTGTAAGTTTCACTTTATACTATAATATAAACATAATTATTTTGGTAGTACTTCATGAATTAGATATAAAAATGAATAATGTCTCAAACAATTTTTAATTATTAAATAAAAATTTATTGGTCAGAATTTTCATAGTTCAATAAAACTTCCAGCATTACATCATCTGGAATCTCCTCAAACATGCATGTTTCTATGTCTTGTAAACATTCAATAAATTGTTCATCCAAAGACTGATCCATAAAATCTTCATCCAAAAAATCTTCATTTAGAATCTCCTCAGATGTAATCTCGAAGGAAATATTGATATTTTCTTGCTTCCCTTCCATTTTTTTGCTGTAAATTGCATAAAAAAGAACTATATCAGTAGATTTAGGGCAGAGTTGTGTTTAAGTTCAGACAGGTAGTTCTGTTTTTTTAACAGTTAAGTTAACTTTGGGTAGTGTATGGTAACAGGCAGGAAGTAGAAATAAAAAAAGTGCTTGTGAAGAAGCGTAAGTAAATTCATATTTATAGCAGAGAAGTCTAAGTCAATCAATAAATATAACAGAGGAGCCTATCTCTATCTACAACTATAGCAGAGGGACAGTAAATAATTATCAGAAAACGTTTTTACAAATTAACTTAAAGTGCCCCTTACAAATTATCAACTTACTTTAGAGAGAGGTGGAGAAGAAAAAATGCGAAAATCCTTTCAAGATGTACCTCCGGTAGTTGTAGTCAAAATGGCCGTGTTTCCCTCTCATTTTTCATTTATATTCATGTACATAACCAATCAAATGTCAGGAAAAAAAATAGAAAATGAAAGTAACATTTTAATTGGTTGTCAATTCTAACACTTCAGATGTGTTTTTGTTATGTAATTTACCTCAGGATATTTAGACAGGGCTAAAGGCCAAATGGCTGAATGGAATTCCACCAAATTTGGGAAAATGGTAGGGACTGGTATGTAGTATTGCCTATTCTATATTTGGTGAAAGTGTCTCCAGTGGTTTTTATGTAAATTAACTTTTATTATTTTTTTTGGAGCGCTTCCCGGTGCGCGCCCCGGTACGCGTACCGGCAGCGCTACGGGAGTCCTCCATTTTGTGTTTCGGTAGATTTGAGTCAGAAAATGGCGGACAAACAACGTTGGGAATGGGTATAAGGGGGCACGGTTGGCACTCCCTGACCCTCTAGGTTTTCTGAGGGGGTCTTAGGAGGCCCATATAGGCCCAAAAAAAATATATATTTTTAAATTTTCACGGGGGGAGCGCCCGGTACGCGCACCGGGAAGCGTACCGGGGAGCGTACTTTGGTGAAAAATAGTGAAAAAAGTTAGAAAAAGATAATCATTTGGAGTGATCAGAGATAGGGTAGCCCTGAAAAGGGCTTTTGGGTTCTGTGGCTGATTTAGGTAACTACAAGTAGGTACCAATATTCTATTCCCTTCATCTGAGAAGTGCACACCATCTTCTCTGTAAATATCTTGCACGTTGTAACGCAAGTTGTTGTTGTATATTGAACCCATTCCATAGTCTCTCATGTAAGCAGAAACAGATTTATTCACATGTTTCCGTGCTTTTTCAAATTGTGGACAAAATTGGTTGGACCACTTCCATTTCTGCCTTTGGCATATATTGGAATATACCAAGGCAGTTTGTGGAAAAAGTGCCATCAATTGCTCAAAGGTGTCCTTTAAAAGCATTTCCAGACCTACCCCAGTCAAAGTGCCCAAGTCATTTCCTCCACAGTGCACAATTAACAGGTCAGGGTGTGGCAAATGCAAAAAGGTTTTCACCAATGGAATCAATTGGTGACATTTTAATCCTCTGTGGCCAATCCATTTTATGTTCACGTTTGATAAATCAAGGTTGTGTAAATTTCTGGTACTAGCATACCTTTGAGCCCAGTGGATATAGCTATGTCCAATAATCCAGACAGAATACATGGTCAGAGGAGATTCTGGTGCAGTTAGATGAAGTGTGGAAAAGAAATGGCAGTTGGAATAATAGGAGTTTGCAAAAAAAAACCTGTGGAGTTTCAGTGCTCTTGAATCACAAGCAATGATTGGTAGAATGAGATAGGTGAAAACTGAAAGTTAGGGTGCATGGTTGTGTTCTGTGTAAGAAGTAATTTGAATGGTTAAAAAAAAGTTATTTAAAGAAACCTTACACCAGATAAGCTGGTGTATTTGCAGGTCAAACATCCTTGCAGAGGTGATTTGCAACATTGTAGAATAAACTTTTAACCCTGGCAGCTCAGTGAGGAGGGAGTTGCTATGTTAACAGGTAGAAAGGGCTGAGGGGGGGAAGGGTGTTGGTTTGAATATAGAGAGGGAAGAGTTTTAATTGGTTAACAAAAAGGGATATCTGTGTAGAATTAGAGGTTTTCTGTGCCTTTATGGTTTGCAGTGCTTGGAGAACATACCTTTTGCTCTGCTAAAGAAATATTGGTGTGTGTATCTGACACTGTTGTGAATGTCCTAAAGCATTTGTAAAGGTGAGTTATGATTCATTTAATATACATAGAGACTTGTATACTCTATGGAGAAGATTTGGAAGAAAATTGTGGTCTTTACATGTTGCTTTGTGTCATGCTTTTTGATAATGCTTGGTAAAAAGTTTTTACTGCATAGAGTAATTGTATTTTGTAAAATTGTGAATTTTTAGTCGTGACATGGAATGCTTCTACGTAGGACTTGTGCTGTGTTTTGTAAATGTGATGTAAAAAACGATTTTGGGGGGAAAAAATAGTTTTTACATTTTTTAAAAGGAATAAAAAATGTGTGCATGTTTAATAGAAATACATTTGACTCTTTACAATGATGTTACCTGTGTTAACTCAGTGTAGGAAACATATTGAGTTTGTTTGCATAGAGGAATTGTAATTTGTAAAATTGTGAAGCTTCATGTGAAAGCTTTTGCCTTAGTCTTATCATTGCTGTGAGGCAGATGGTTGTATATAGGATCTGTGCTGTGTTTCCTAAATGTGATGTTAAAAACGATTTTGGGGAAATTCATGTTTTTTACATATTTGAGTATATTGTGGCACAGAGGTTTAAAAAGTGAAGCATCTAATTACATGTGTCTCTTTTTAAATATGGTGCAAAAAGGTACATGTTTGGGCTTTCTTGGGGAGCGTAGGTGGTGAGGCTTGTGTCTAAGAGTGCAGTGGACTAGGCTTCATGAAGCCTATCCCTGACTGCACTGTTAGACACAGGTGTGAATTTGACTCTTTACAATGATGTTACATGTGTTAACTCAGTGTAGGAAGCATATTGAGTTTGTTTGCATAGAGGAATTGTATTTTGTAAAATTGTGAAGCTTCATGTGGAAGCTTTTGCCTTAGTCTTATCCCTGCTGTGCGGCAGATGGTTGTACATAGGATCTGTGCTGTGTTTCCTAAATGTGATGTTAAAAACGATTTTGGGGAAATGAATGTTTTTTACATATTTGAGTATATTGTGGCACAGAGGTTTAAAAAGTGACGCATCTAATTACATGTGTCTCTTTTTAAATATGGTGCAAAAAGGTGCATGTTTGGGCTTTCTTGGGGAATAAGAGTGAGGCAAACGCTTTCTCATGGAGCTTCACAATTTTACAAAATACAATTCCTCTATGTAAACAAACTCAATATGCTTCCTACACTGATTTAAAACACAGGTAACATCATTGTAAAGAGTCAAATTGACACCTGT
Source organism: Lissotriton helveticus (assembly GCF_964261635.1). Lineage (NCBI taxonomy): Eukaryota > Metazoa > Chordata > Amphibia > Caudata > Salamandridae > Lissotriton > Lissotriton helveticus. The sequence continues at coordinate 600,083,867 of NC_136059.1, forward strand.
CTCTAAGAATGCAGACAGGGATATGCTTCATGAAGCCTAGTCCACTGCACACTTAGATACAATCCTCACCACCTAGGCTCACCAGGAAAACCCAAACATGTACCTTTTTCCCCATATTTAAAAAGTGACGCATGTATGCGTCATTTTTTAAACCTTTGTGCCACATTATACTCAAAAATGTAAAATACATTTATTTCCCCAAAATCGTTTTTGATATCAAATTTAGGAAACACAGCACAGATCATATTTACAATCATCTGCCTCACAACAGGGATAAGACTGAGGCAAAATCTTGCACCTGCCTCACAACAGGAATAAGAGTGAGGCAAACAATTTCTCATGGAGCTTCACAATTTTACAAAATACAATTCCTCTATGCAAACAAACTCAATAAGCTTCCTACACTGTTTTAAAACACAGCTAACATCATTGTAAAGAGTCAAATTGACACCTGCGTCTAAGAATGCAGACAGGTATATGCTTCATGAAGCCTAGTCCACTGCACTCTTAGACACAAGCTTCACCAACTACGCTCCCCAGGAAAACCCAAACAAGTACCTTTTTGCTGCATATTTAAAAATTGATGCATGTAGGTAGATGCGTCACTTTTTAAACCTCTGCACCATATTATAATCAAAAATCGTTTTTGACATCACATTTAGGAAACACAGCACAGATTCTATTTACAATCATCTGCCTCACAGCAGGGATAAGACTGAGGCAAAATCTTGCACGTGCCTCACAACAGGAATAAGACTGAGGCAAACGCTTTCTCATGGAGCTTCACAATTTTATAAAATACAATTTTATATAACTATATAACTCAATATTTTCTTGGGAATCATAGGTGGTGAAGCCTGTGTATAAGAGTGCAGTGGAGTTAGACATAGGTCTGATCTTCTTTGTAGTTGTGGACAGAGCTGTCTTCCACTATATTTTTCAATACAGTCCTCACCTTTTGTGCACCACTGGAGAATCCTCACCTGATCTGAAACCCTGTATTGATCGTTTGCTTTTTGTCATTGCTTTGTTGTTTGGTAATAGTGGTCTATAATGTGCTACTGTTTTTCTTTAACACAGATTGAAATCGTTATTTGAAGAAAAAGCAAAGATGCCCACAAAGGAAAGGACAAAGAAAGAACGTAACCGGGAAAAATCAAAAACAGCAACGGAATTACAGCATTCTTCCACAACAGATACTTCAAAAAACAGGAACAAAGCTCCTGGTAAGACAACTAAGTCTTTTTTACGCAACATATGTACATCCAGAAAAAATAATGGACACCATGTAGAAAAAGAAAATGAGAGAGTAAAATTGAAAAGGAAGGAGAGAACTTCAAAGAATCCTAAAACTGGAGCAGGAGAGAATAATATGTATAGGAATAGAAGGCAGAATCAGTTTAGAGACATTCGTAGACGAATGTTTCGCAATAGGGTGGTTTTAAATTTGTTAAAAAACATTAGGAAAGGTAAACAGAGAGCTGCTTTTTATAAGAAAAAGAAAAGTGTAGAGAAGATTGTTGATCAGGCTTTTGAAGTTAAGAAAAAATTATTTATTTTAATAATCAATAGAATTAGGACACTTAACAAGACAATTGATGTTTTCAAATCAAACAGTAGATGGAAAAGAGTAATTAATCGGACTAATTTTTGTAAAGTTTTTTCTGGAGAATGGATGCACAGTTCAAGTTGTGAGCCATTTTTTAATGAGGAGAGTTACTTCCAGAAGAATGATTTAGTGCATGCAGTTGACACCAGTGGTCGAGCGTATGAAGTGAAAGACGATTGTCCGATTGAAAAAGAGAAACTTGTGCCTAGAGAACCAGAAGAGGTGTTATCTGATGGAGTTTTAGGGAGACGTACTAAGGGTCCAGTGTACACTTGGAAGTGTAGTAGTATTTGTAGTGTGCGACAGGAATCAATTGATTTGTTTTGTAATTTCTTACGTACATATAGCAAGAAAAGTCTAAAGCAGAAAATGAAGTTGTTGCAAGACTTAGATCCTTGCAGAGTGAGAGGAATCACAGGTTTGCAAGGCCATTCACTGGCTTGTCTTTCTAGAAAAGTCTGTCAGAGTGTTTTTCATCATTTTAGGATGTTAGCAGTGCATCATAACCAAAATGAGGAAATTAGTGAGAATGTTGTATTATGCAAAAAGTCCAGCACTTAAGCTTAAACAATTAAACAGTGCTCTTTTGCATGGAACAGAATTAGATGTGAAGAAGATTTGTGAAGAAATTGAGATTTGTTATTTTCGTGAGCAAGAGGACAGTGTAGAAATTGAGACAGCAATTCAAGGTAATGTGGAAGACAATGTACAGATTTTAAATAAAGAAAAGTTTGAGAAGGAAATTACCAGGTTTAAGGTGAAATGAAGTGAAAGGCCGAATTTTACTTGTGTGTGTTGTCGACGGACTCATTATAAGATTCAGACTAGGTTAGTTGATTTATATGCAAAAAGTGAAAAGATGGATAATTATGAGTGGAAAGATTTAGCAACTTATTTGTGGGTGGAGAATTCTTTTGATTTGAGTTCTTATCAGCGTATTTGTAAATATTGTTATGACAAATTAAATCAAAACAGAATGCCTGCTAGAGCTGTTCATAATAATCTGGAGTTGATAGACATTCCCCGTGAATTGATAGAATTAAATACATATGAGTCTATTTTGATTCAATGTGTCCATCCTTTTCAGGCAATTGTTCGCATGGAGCCTAAGATAGGGAAATTGCCTCCTACAGATTTGCAGAGAGGATTAAAGGGAAGAGTTGTTTATTTGCCCCTAGATTTGAAAAAAAATATTGATACAATTGGTATAGAAAAAGTAGAAGAGGAACCTTTAGTCATTCTAGTTAATGGGGTTCCAACAAAGAGTAAAAAAATCTGGTAAGATTTAGTGGATGTTAGGAAAGTCAAAAAGGCAACGTTGTAGTTAGTCAAAAACAATGAGTACTACAAAGATGTATGTGTTGCAGCAGAGGAAACAGCTACAGATGAAGACAGTGATTGTTCAGGCGGCCAAATTGAAAAAGTTGATGTGTCTAGAAGTGAAGAAATATATGAACATTATACTGTTCATCCTTTACATTCCAAAGAAGTAATGGGGAATGCAATTGACTTGTTTCAAATGAAAACAGCAAAAGGAAGTCCCATTAGTGTATGGGAAGAAAGTTTGGAAGCTCGTTGTTTTCCATAGCTATTTCCAACAGGTCGAGGTGGACGATATGACGATCGACCACTTCAAATTCCTGCATCTGAATATCGAACTGTAAGATTATATGCTGAAGATGCAAGGTTTCGTCAATGCATTCCCTATTTGTAGGCTGTCCTGTTTTCAGTTTCTATTTTTCGTAAATTCTGGTGGGGTTTTTTCAGTGTTTTCAATATCTTAATAAACAGTTGTTATCAGTGGTTACATATTTTCACGCCCCTAAAAACAACAGAAAAAGTGTTTTTCCGGTGTTTATGGAACGTTTTGCTTTTATCATTACTTGCTTTCTGCACTGAAAGAACATGGTATATAGACAGTGTACGTATAGTGTATATGAGGTCCAAAGAGATTTTTGCTAATTAATCTTATTGTAGTACACCATACAATACTTCTTCAGTGAGTCTTGGGTCATGTGCGCTCGCACTTTCCTTCCCATGTAAACTTCTGTGAAAAGGCCCTCTCAGCATTCATAGACTCTTGGGCTGAGAACCGTCAGCTAAGGGGGACAGTTGGGATGACTCTTTCTTTGATGCCAGATAAAGCACGAAATGATAAATATTTGCATTTTAGTTCCTGGGCATAAGAAAACAGTGCACCAGAATGGACTAAAAAGTCAATAGCATCCCTCATTAACTCTGAAGATTGTAAAGATGCTTTCAGCATACCATCTAACAAGTGGCAAGGATCTCCTACAGGGAATCACTTCAGCTCGGGTATCAATTTTGACAGGTCATCACACAATTTTTTTATATACGTAGCTGAATCACTACAAATACAAACAATATCACTCCAATCTTTGTTGAACTTGGAGAGAACCTTTTTTGCAGAGCATAATAAGTGACACTGTGTTCCATGTTTTCCAAAAGTCTGGTTTCACGTTTTCACCACTATCCCAGATGCTTGGTGATATATATACTTGTCACTATACCTTGCATTTAATGTTTAAAGCCTGAGGTGTTGGCAATTCACCTACTATCAATACTGACCCACTAGAAACTATAGTATGATGTATTAAGGGTTTTTACCCATTCTCTGTGGGTAAATGTGATGACACATATTAGGAAAGATTTTTATGAAACTAGCCATTTTACCTATCAGTGAAAGAATCAAATGCAGCCAAAATATCAAATGTGAGTTTGATATGTCCTGATTCTCTACAGTTTATAAAATAATTAAATTAAACCTAGAACGTGAAAGTAAACCCTGCATCTTTAGACCAAAGGCCATAAAACTGAAAAAAGTAAAAGGAAGAAGAAACAATATTTTAGTGGAATCCCTAAAGAACAAAACTCAAGCAGAATAATGTTAGCCAGTCTTTCTTACTGCTAGCTTGTATAACAAAGTTACATTTTATTGACCCATTCAGAAAGAACAAAATGACTCTTTCACTTTCTTTTTCCTTTCTTTGAATGGCATTTAGTTTGTGGTTATGCAGGTGTTTTTTCAGTGTTTATATGTTTTCACCGGTGAGGGGTATTTTTCTTCCAGTGGGGTTTTATCAGTTATTATAGGTTTAAACCTAAAACCCCACAGCCTACCTATTTGTTTCATCTACTGTATGAAAGTGACTTGTCTGGGCTTTCTTATGCAGTAAACCATATTCTGAAAAGTGGAGCACATCTACAAAATGTTTCGGCGAGGGACTTTATGGAGAAAGTGAATCTGCAAGATAATATTTTAGAATCTCATCTAATCAATTTCATGGCATGTCAGCGTGGTACAAATGAGTATTGGTACCGTCGCCATGGGGATTTGAAATGTATGCTAAGAAACTTAGGAACTCCTACATGGTTCCTCACTCTTAGCTGTGCCGAGTATGCATGGGAGGACTTACTTCAATTTCTACGAGAGGCCAATGCTAATATACAAAATATAGAATTCAAAACACCTGGAGAACTGTGCTCTTTGGATCCAGTGAATGTATGCAGATATTTTAATCATAGATGTGAAGCTATGATGTCTTTTATTACCAACAAAAAAAAACCTCCCCTTGGAGAGGTTTTGGATTTCTTTTGGAGAAAGGAGTATCAAGCGAGAGGTGCTCCTCACATACATATGTTGTTGTGGATTAAAGATGCACCCAAATTTGGAACAGATTCGGATGAGACAGTGATGAGTTTCATTGAAGAGTATTCAACATGTGCTGTTCCGAAAACTACGGAAGAAAACAGTTTAAGGCAACAAGTTTTACGCTTTCAATCCCATCGTTGTGGAAAGTACTGTCGTCGAAAATTCAGAAACAAGGACAAGTTCTACACAAAATGTCGTTTCAGCTTTCCACGACCAGTGATTTCTAAAGGAAGAGTAAATAATTTGATGTCTTCTCTGCGACATACTGTGACGAGGAAATCACCAAAAAATACATACAATTTAAAAAGAGACGAAGAGTCAAGTACATCAACGACTACAACCCAGTGATTTTGTCCATGTGGAATGCTAACATGGATATTCAATTCGTTGCTGACAACTCTATTGCTGTGGCTCGATATGTGACGTCTTACATCACAAAAAAAGAAAAGACAGAACTAAAGGAAATGTGGGAGGACATTTCACATGAAAAGAGTCTAAGCAAGAAATTATACAGTTACAGTCTGAAGATGTTGTCGCATCGAGAAATTGGAGCGTATGAATGTTCTGATCGATTGTCGTCAGCAAGTCTCTATGCCAAATCTAGAACCATCATTTGGGTGAGTCTAGGTCTTGCTGCAACGCGAAATCGAGTTTTGAAATCTGTACAAGAGATAGAGTATTTGGTGGAGAAAGAACCAGAAAGTACAGATATTTTGAAGACAAACATGTTGGATACATACTATCAAAATAGAAGTCATCACCTTGAGAACGCTTGTCTCTATGAAGTTCTGCAGAGATATATTTATAAGAGGAACATCAGAGAAGATATCAATAATGGAATATATGGAGTCATTGGATGTGAAGGATGTCTAGTGAAACAGAAAAAAGGTCATTTGATTAATCATCGCAAATTGAGTTGTGATAATCCAGATAAAAGAGAATTTTATTATTTGGCTCTTTTGCAACTGTTTAAACCATGGCGTGAAGAAGAGGAACTTCTTGGAGATTTTCTCTGTTATGAAGACTCCTTTAATGCAACGAAGGATACCATAGAATGTCCTGTTTTTCCAAATTATCTGCAAATGTTGAATGAAGAAATAGAGCAAGAAGCCACAATTGCTGCAGAGATTGCGAGAGACAGTTCTCAAGGCAGTCAGAGTTCTGCTTCATTGAGTCAGGATCCACTAGGAGGACCAATTATCCAAAATGAAGCTGCTACTGCCATGGATGAGGTGGAAAGAGCTATGGAACAAGGTCAAGATGATGAAGTTAACTTAGAAGATTTAGTGAAACAACTAAACCTTGAGCAGAAACAGATATATGACGAAGTCACAGAACAGATTGAACATGGATTCAGTCATGAGAAAAAAGAGTGCTCATGTACATCATTTAAGCCTGTCCAACTGTACATGAGTGGAGAAGCGGGACCTGGAAAAAGTTTTCTGATTAAAGCCATTGCATCTTATCTGCAGAAAAGGACTGAATCACCGCTGTCTTGTGTTGTTACTGCTCCAACTGGGCTGGCAGCACATAACATTAAAGGGATTACTTTACATTGTTTACTGATGCTGCCAGTGGAGCATGATAACAAATTGGAGTATCACAAGCTATCAGGAGATGCGTGTTCTGAAGTTTCGAGTGTCCTGAAGAAAATGAAACTTCTTATCATTGATGAAGTAAGCATGGATGGTGTCAAATATCATGCTTGCTTTTGTGCATTTGAGAATGCAAGAAATTCTTAGAACAGACTATGATGTCTTATTTGGTGGAAAACATATTATTGTTTTTGGAGATCTTCTGCAGTTGACTCTAGTGAAAGGACAACCTGTGTTCAAAATTCTCACACATGAAGATACCAGGAAGTGCTTAGGGAGCATCGGAAACGTTAATATATGGTTAAACTTTAAATATGCAGAACTGCTTCAAAATATGCGGCAGACAAATGATGAAGATTATAAAAATATTCTACAAGATGTAAGGATCGGAAAAGTAAGTCAGCAAGGGAAAGAAGCTTTACATGCACGATTAATTTCAAATTTGTACCCAAATGAAAACATTCTTCCAGAGAACATATTTAAGAAAATTAACTAGAAGAAATCTGGCATATGTTTGTTGCCAACTCTGAAAGAATGTTCCATGTTCAACAACAAAATGTTACAGTTAGAAAATGAAGAGATAGTGAAACTGGAAGCTATTGATAAAATAGAGCATATGGGAGCAACAATTATTTTGTCTGAAAATTTGAAATCAAAATTGGATTCATTAGAGAAGACTATATCTAAAACTGCTGGTTTTGAAAAGACTCTGAATGTGTGTTTGAATTGTCGTGTCATTTTAAGAAGGAATTTAAATGTTGAAAGAGGTCTAGTAAATGGAGCAATGGGTTATGTTGTTGGTTTTCTGAATTACAAAAATAGAGATGGAATTGAAATTTTAAAAATTAAATTTGATGACATTGATGAAATAGAACAAATTTGTCGTTGTTCAGCTAGATTTTTGCTCGTGAAAGACTTATATGTTCGCCGAAAACAGTTTCCTATTTGTTTGGCATATGCGGTGACAATTCATAAGTCTCAAGGTTTAAGTGTAGATAGCGCTTTGGTGAACATTGGAAGTTCTGTGTTTAAAGAGGGTATGGCATATGTGGCATTATCACGAGTCAGAACTTTAGCAGGATTGTACTTGATTGAGTGTGATGAAACAAAGATTTGTGCAGATTTAGATTGTGTAAAAGAATACAATAGGTTAAGAAGAGAGTATGCTCCACATTTGCCTCAATATCCTCTGATTGAAAAACGTGTGGTAGGCCGAAAAAGAAGACATGAGAGTAATTGCAGTGAGGTATCAGCAAAAAGGCATAAAGTAGATAAAAGTGTAATTGTAAAGAGAAACAAAAAGGATTCTGTTGAAGATGTTGTTGGATTTCAGTTTGAAAACAGTTCTGGTGTCAACTGCTATGCTAATGTAGTAGTTAATGTTGTTTTTTTTCTTCAAAATTTACAAAGACAGATTGTTGAAAATCGGGAACAAACAAACATTGTGCTGTTTATTGAATTCTGTGTTAAAGAAATGTAGTAGTGATAGAGCTAAAATAGAAAGTGTTTCAGAAATTAGAAATCTTCTAGATATATGTTCAGGTCAAAATCAATTTTCACAGAATATTCAGCAGGATTGTCAGGAATTTTTAATGTATATGTTTGATGTATTACAAGAAGAAGGAGTAGATATAAAAAATCTATTTGGCCTTTCTTATCAATGGCAACATGACTGTGATAACTGTGCTTCATCAAGTACTACTAGAATAGACTCTGAAAGATTTATATATTTAACTTTACCAGACTGCAAATCAGTGTCTTTCAATATCTAGTTAAAGCATCGGATCACAATATGGTGTGTACCCAATGTAAGTCTGCAATGCTGTCCACATTATTTCTACAAAATTATGGTCACTATGTTATTTTAATGTTCCAACGATGTAGACCTGATGGAACTAAATTGACAACTTCTATTAAAAATTTAGTGGCTTCTCAGTTATCGCTATCAGGAAGAACCTTTGCAACTGTAGCTATTATTTTTCATGACGGTCCTTCTACAACATCAGGGCATTACACATGCTATTTAAAAAGTTGTAAAGGTTGGACCCAATGTAACGACAATCATTTGACTTTCAAACAACGTTTGCCTTTTGGCTTTATAAATTCATATCTAGTGTTTTTACAGCCAAAAGTTAGGTAAAGGTAATTGGCCTATGAAGACGGGAGGAGTACTGATATATACTCATACATCTGACACTATTTGGCCAAATGGAAAGGTGCAGGAATGAGAAAAGAGTCATGACTGAAAAAAAGGAGTATATGAAAATATTGAAAATATTTCAGATGTTCTTGGAGTTTTTCTTCTAGAAAGTCGATGAAATTGATTTTTTACTGAACAGCAAAGTAATTTGCAACGAGAAAAGGACCTCCATGATATACTATTTGGCCTCAAGGAAAAGTAAGTCAATCAAAGATTAGCGTACATTTGTCGTTTGTCAGTATGTAAGGGTTTTTTTAAAACACAATCTTTTAGATTGTGTTTTTTTTCCCCCGCTGTCATATGATCACTAATTTGAACTCACTGCTTTAAGTGAAATTCAATATATTCTGAGAACAGCAAAAATAAACTATGTAACATGTTGTAGAAATTATTCTATACTTTGGATTGTGTAAATTAAATTGTATTCCCATTCTCTGACATCCACTCTCCCTCGCTTATCTTTGTTTGCTTCTTACTTTTGACATCTTCTCTCTATTTTTCGTTCACTACTTCTCTGTGCTCAGTGCCTCACTCTACTTGTGTTATTTTCACTTGTGTTTATCTACCTTCTATCACTTCTTTTACAACAACTTCACTGCTCCTCTCTCGTCGTTCTTCATCCCATTTCTTTTACTCTGGTTCCGTTACTATCCATCATTTCCTTTCTTTCAATGTCCTTCTCTTTACTTTCATCACCAAATTATTTTTTCTCAGTAGCACTGTTTTAGTCGTGTTCTCCTCTCTTTCCTTTTTTTTGCTCACTTACTTTTTTTCTTTTCTCACTCATTGTACTCCACCTCACTCTGTTTTTCTCTTAGTGTGTCTACCTTATAACTTCCTCAGTCCATTTCCTTAAATTGTTGTATATTATTCTGTCTCCCTTCATCCTTTCACTCTATGACTGTTCTTCATTTACTCTCAGTTATCTTCTATTCCTCATTCTTCTAAATGCATAATTAATTAGACTGTTTTCTGTCTCAGTCATTATCTTTTTACTTACTTGTGTTTCCTGATTTAGTTTTTCTAACTCACATTGTTTTAGTATCTTTCTTACCTTCAGTTCATTTCTCTGTACTTCTCTCTCTTTTTCTTAGTGAATCTATATGCCTTACTCATTGTAATTTGCTCTCCTTCTATTTCTCTTTCCCTTTTTTGTCCTTCTACCTTAGTTTATTTCTCTTTCTGTGTTCTTCACTCTCACTTTATTTCTAAATAGAGTGTTATGATGTTTTTAGCTCTTCATTTGTATCTTTTAATTTAAAATACATATTTTACTAATTATAACTTATATTTTTTTCTCTCTTTCACAGATACCAACTGTAGTAAAAAAAATTATAGTTACATTTATTATATGGTAAGTATGACTAAAAAAATTTAGTTTGTTATCACCCTTTGCTTTAAGGTCACTAACATTTTCTCAATCTACCTCACTCCTGTGTTTTTATTCTGCTTCTCTCACTTATTTTTATTCTCCATGTTTACTCCCCTTTCATTATTTACCCTCTCATATTCAACTTCTTTTGATCCCTATTCTTTACTTCACTTACCCTCTGTTCCCTTCCTTTGCTTATTTACTCAATCTCTTTTTCTTAATTATTTACCTTACTCCTACACATATACCTCATCCCCCTCCCAACACATACACACACCTGTAACATACACCCCACACACACACCACACCTACACATCATACACACAAAAAAACTCCCACACACACTCCTCAAAAACACACACACATTCCATACACACACATACATCGAACACATATACACCCCACACTCATACACTTCTCACACATATTTCACACACCCTCATCTCTACCCACACCAAAACACTCCACACAACCACACCCACAGACACACCTTACACACCCACACTTTGACCTACACCCACTAACTCCCTGTAAGTCACACACACTGCATTACTTATCTTTTTTTGCTGTTGTACTCAAGCCCATTCAGGTACTGTTCCCTTTACTCTCTTTGTCCTCTCTCTTTGTCACTCACCATGTGTTATCCTAATTCAATAGTTCTCCCTCTATCACCCCTCTTTACTTTTACTATGGGTAGCGTACCGGGGAGCGTAACAAGGGGAAGACAAAGAGAAACAGTAAAATAATATTTTAGAGTGCTTTGAGGTAGAGTAGCTGTTGTGTTGTGTGGGTGATTTACTTACTGCACTCCTTCCACTCCTTTTCTCAGTACCTCTGTTCTCACAGTTCTTCATTCCCGTTCACTCAGTCCGTCTATCTTACTGTAATTGTCTCTGTCTCTTCACTCTTTCACTACTTGTTCATAATGCTTTCTTCCTGAAGTTCAAGCACACTACGTTATTTACATTTCTTTGCTGCTTCAATTATTCCCTTTCTGTTACTTCTTCTTTTCTTCTTTTAGTTTTTTTCTCTGTCAATCCACATGTTTTAACTTTATTCGATGTTATCCATCTTATTTCATCCCTCTTTAGTTATGCACACTACTTTTTTCTCTCTCTCCCTTACCAGTGTTATTTAAATCTGGTTCCGTTATTACCTTTTATTTGTACATCATTTTTTCTCCTTCCTTTTACTCTTTACAGCCACTCACATTCTTCATGTGCCTCTGCTTTAGTATTCTTCTTCTCTCTTTCTTTGTTTCACAGCCTTATATTTTTTACATTTTCTCTCTTACACTTTGTTATATCTTTTACACTGTTTTACTATGTATTACACAGTACATCTGTGTTGCTCTCTCTTGCTGTCTGTCTCTTAACATTACTCTCTCTTTCTCTTTCTCTTATGCTCTCCTTCTCTTGTTTTTTTTTTCGTTTTTTTTTTAATTGCGCTAACGGGGCGCTCTCCGGTGCGCGTATCGGGAAGCGCACCCATGAGAAAAATGAAGTGAAGAGTGCTAAAAATGTTAGTAATTTTTTTAAATGGGAGGTAGTTCTGAAAAGAACTTTTTGTAAATGTTTTTGTTGTTTTATATTTTTTTGTATTTTTCTGAACATTTTTTTTTTGTATTTTTTGAACAATTTTATGTTTTTTTGGGGTTTTTTGGGGGGGGAACAACGAAAAACAGGCATTAGAAAGGGATCATCAGGAGCAAAAAAATATATATATTTCTTGGGGCGTTTTGAGCACTTGTGGTTTTCAAATGCTCTGTTTATCAAATTGATACTCATATTTGCACATGAAAGTAGGTCACCACAATAAAGGCACACTATCTTCATGTGCACAAAATTCTGTTGGATATTTGGGACCGTCTCCCTCGCCTCTGGTCCCGATAGAGATACCTGTGCCGATGTACTGGCCACAGGAGTTGGTGGGTTATCTCGGAGGTGACGCATCTCTGCAACGCTGTAATTGAGTGGATGCCACCTCTGCATATGGCGGTGCATAGTATAGTTACCATAACTATACTTTTTATCTGTACCTCTAGACAAAACATCTTTACAAATGAGGCATGTCACATGTCGGGCATTGACTTTTTTTTGGCCTTGAGGGTATGAATAAAATTGCCAAATAAAACTGTCTTTGTGGTGGGATTTCCGGGGCTCTTCACGTAAGAACTGCCTCCGCTCTACTTCCTCTTCCTCTTCCTCTTCCTCTGGGTTTGGAAGGAACTGCGCAGGTGGTCCTTCCTTCCTAGGTGGTTGTGGTGGGGGTGGGGGTCCACCAGCTGCAGCTACTACAGATGCCATTATTTCAACAAGGAGAAACAGGTCTTCCTCTCACAAATATGAAAGTCTGAGTGAGGAAAGAAGGAGGGGTTTTCATCATTTGGGAAAAAAAAGTTCTAAACCAATGAAAAGTGTTATTTACAGGGCACATGACCTGTTACGCTTACATTACGCGTCCCGCTCCGCGCCCGGATCGCTTCCGGTCTGCTGCGCTTCGCGCTTTGTTCGCGCACCGGAGCACTTCCGAGTGCGCGAACGCGGCGCGTCATAAGACGCATTACGCGGCAACGCGATACGTCACGCTTACGCGACGCGTCGCGATGTTGTTCCTGAACGCGGCAGTTGTGCAAACGGTACGTTTCCCGGTGCGCGGACCGGGTCGCGGCATAAAATTAAGCTAACGGGAAGCTACCCGGTGCGCGGACCGGTAGCGAAACTAAAAAAAAATAAAAAAATTAGATACATAAAAAAATTATATTAAATACATATAAAATATATTTTTCCTTTAGAAGAAGAATACATTTAACAGCTTTTAATATTTGCTATTAAAAAACCATTGAAATTCACTGAAAAAACCATAGGTTATAGATCATATATAGTTAGGAATTAGCATTTACAAAACCTTGAAAATTCACTGAAAAAGCCATAGGTTATAGACCATATATAGTTAGGAATTAGCATTTATAAAACCTTATTTTACTTACACAAAACCATTGAAATTCGCATATATAGTTAGTTGCACTAACTATATATTTCGCGCACCCGCAATCCACTGCTGATGACGTCACATATTACATCATTCATGACATGGTCAGTGACATCGCTGATGACATCACTGATGACATCTCAAATGACATCACTGATGACATTACTGATGACATCTCATTTGACATGACTGGTCACATCACTGATGACATCATTCATGTGATAATACAATGAACTTCTTCAGACTCTAATATAACCTTATATACACTCAGTGTAAACGGACACTCACAGACTGTCACTCATCCATGGAGTTACTCACACACCTAGTCAGTCATGCAAAGAATCAATTACACCTCCATTTCCTCAACTATACAGTTATACACACCTTACTTATTCAAACAGATACTAACACATATTTACACTCTTATACAATCCCTGATACAATTTCATAATGATCCATACAGCCACTCACACATTCACTGGCTCTTATGCACAGTTATTTATATATGTCAACTCTCACATATACTCTGTTTTACATATGTCTTTACTTTGACATGTAGCACTGAGATATCCATTCACTCACCAATAGACTCATGCACACAGTCAACTGCCCATACAGCTGATTCCACATGCACTTTTGAACCCATACATCTAGTGAATCAACTGCTCACACATCTGTGCACAGAGTCATACACCTCTCAACCACCCACACACACACTCACTCAGTCTCCCATACACATACTTGGGCAACTAATCAATAACCCATATAGTTACTCATATAGCTACTGATCAACACATGCAGCAGTTTACAGAACAACAGACATAATGATGCACAGATTAAGACAGTTTAGTCAGTAACCCATGCACTCAGTGAGACATATTTATTCACTCACTCATACAGTCAGTCATGCACCTACTAAATCCTTCATCCAGACACTTCTACATCCACTCATTCTTCAATATGTAAGACATATTTAAACTTTACAGAAACATAAAAACACTGGATGTTGTTTTCAGTGATGTCATCAGTGATGTCATTTGAGATGTCATCAGTGATGTCACTGACCATGTCATGAATGATGTAACATGTGACGTCATCAGCAGTGGATTGCGGGTGCGCGAAATATATAGTTAGTGCAACTAACTATATATGCGAATTTCAATGGTTTTGTGTAAGTAAAATAAGGTTTTATAAATGCTAATTCCTAACTATATATGGTCTATAACCTATGTTTTTTTCAGTGAATATATATATATATATATATATATATATATATATATCTACATATATCTCAAAGGTAAACATCCCAAATCTGGTTTAGTGCAGTGAGTAGCTGGAAACACCATTTTGTTTACCGTGCCTTGGTTTCTCAGATTTACAAACATCTGTAATTTATGGAGAGCACGGAGGTGGAGACTACCCTACATGAAACCCTATTAAAGTAATGTATGTGTATGTTTCTCTTCCTAAGATGATTCAACATTAAACATCTTTGCTGACGAAAGAATCAGGCTGGAGTCTTTTAAAACATGGCCACAGGATGCTCATGCAGATCCTTCAATTCTTGCCAAAGTAGGATTTTTTTACACAGGTCAGTTTATACTTCTAAATGTATTTATGGCATATAGAGAGTTTGGTATGTGATATTATGTTTTTTTTAACAGTACAATTTTCACTGCTTTCAAGGCATCCTTAGTCGTGTTAGGTATTAGAAAGCGAGTTTCATGGGTTGCCCTGAGTGGAGGGTTCTCCTTAAGCGGATGAAATCAGTTCTCTTTTCTCCTAGCCCCAATCTGTGTCTGTGTGTATGCAGCCTTGCTTTGATGGTGGTGTTCATATAGAGAGTGTTGTATTCATATTAATCAGCTGTGTATTTCCATGCTTCTTGTTTTGGCCTTCTGATGGTTTCGTGTATTGTTGCTCTTGATAATTCTTGTGTTCTCTTCTCCATGAATACATCACCATTGATGTCTATTTGGTGGCTCAGGGTGGTCTCATGACTTCCTGCCAACCTAGGCAGGTTGTGCTGAAATATGAGATTTTAGGTTTTGCCGACAACATTTTGGATTGAAGCGGGCTGCCAGTGTCTTCACATTCAAGTCCCTATCTAGTTGTGGGCCCTCTCTGTAAGGTAAATTATTCTCCATAGTTTGTACTGATGTTGTATGGTTTTGAGATTAGCGTCTATGTGTCAAATCTTCACAGAAAGGCACTGAAGAGATTGCATTCAGAAGTCCCAAAATGCCCAGAAGTGAGGTTGGCACCATTATTGTAGGGTAGAGTCTGCACATTTTCCCCCATGGCCCTCAATGCAGTATTTGTGCAGCAGTCAGGCCCTTTTTCCATCATTTAAAAAGGGCCCTAACATACACTGAGTTCACTAGCAGCATGGATGTCCAATCAGAGTTTTTAATCCTAGATAGCCAAGCCTCGCTCTATCTTAAAGTGCTAATGAGCATGTGCGAGTTCCTGTTCCCAGAATATGTATTGGGTACCTTGCCCACCACCATTGATGGGGATGTCTGATCTTAAATTTAGCAGATATCCTTTTTTGCCTCAACTTTTTAAATAAAGATCAAAGGATATAGAAGAGTAGGCACCCTCTCCTTTTGTCCACAAAGCTGAATCCTAGCCCTAGTTAGGTGAGCCCTGATGTGCCACCTCTATACTGTTTGAGTGCCCCATTGCTACTCGGCTGGTGTTTTCGTCAGAAATACCTAAAATTCCATGAGTTTACAAGAAGTGCAATTCTGCATTAAGATCTGTTTTCTTAGACTTGAGAATGCATTTTGCCCTAAGAAATAGTGCTAAATGCAATAGAACATTAATAAAAGGGCGAGCAGCCGCTTCCTAAATGTGAACTTGGGGTCGGATTTTCACCCAACATACTTGCTGCATTTAGCACTTGTTTCTTAGCGCAAAATGCACCCTTGCATCCAAAATGGACACAAAGATGCATTTTGCGCTATTAACATAGTACTAAATACAACAGAACACAAACAGCTGGGCAAGCAGCTGCTCGCACTCTAAATGTGCTCTCGGTGTACGATTATTTTCTAAAAAAAATTCTAAATTCCGCAAGCGGGTGTAATCAAGTTATTATTGTTAATTCTGTGTCAAAGAGTAACGAGGAAATAATGAAATTACTTTGATTAGGCCAGCGTAAAGAAAATTACTCCTAGGCCTAGTTATTTATTTTTAGCACAATGTCTCAGGCTTTACCTAGTGACGTTTATATGTAGGCAGGGGCTTCCGGTTGACACTGTTGTCTTCTGACCTGGTTAGGCCCATATTGAATTTGTCACTTTCTCATGATTTCTTTTTCACACAGCTCTCCCTTTCTGGTGTCTGAATATTTTCTTTTGTCAAAACCCCTTTCAAGGCGCAAGTTGGAAGCAGGAGTAACAGACTCAAACATAGGGGTTGTCGCCTGAGTTACTGAGCCTTGTACTATCCCTTTCAGCGCATGGTTCTCAGTTTAGGGTGAGTTGATTGGTCAAAGCCTCTTCAGGGGAATGTAGGTGGACGCTATGCGAGGGTTCATATCACAAATAACCACTGTGACCCCCCATAAAATGATTATCCAGTCCAATACCTGTCTGAAATATGCAGCATAAAGGTTCCAAGGCTAAGCCGTCTTCTCCCTCAAGATTCGCTGGTAGTGCCAACCTTATCAGTTCCACAATCTCCATGACAATGAGCCTATGCTCTGCTGACCAGCAACACTTACTTGAGTTAAAGAGTCCTTTGATGTGCACAGAAGATGCTCTGCTACTCTTCCTTCGATGTATGTATCGCATCCCTACCCTCATAAATGTCCAAACCTCTATTAAGCATTCCAAAAAGCTTATTAGCTCATAACGAGGGTTCAATGTTCTTTCCAACACACAATTCGGAGAGGGCATCAAAGAGGTGTCCCTCCTCATTGCGGGACGCAACTCCCTGAATCAGTGGTTTGTAACCACAAATGCGATTGCAAACGATTGATTAGATTCTGGACTTTGAGATGGGTTGATATCTTATTTGCAAAGGGTTAGCCAGTGGTCTAGTGATAATTGACCTTATGCCAGTTGGCCTTCAGAGACATATACTTTGATAGGCACTGTAAAACTAACAACTTGATCATTGATGTGATTAAAATCAAGATCATGAGCCTAGGGCACAGGAACTCAAAGATTTCTGCTGGAAAATAAATTAACAAAGCTCCAGAAGGCCTTTAATTCTAAGAATCTTCTAAAGAAAAACGATCACAGAGAGAGCATGAGAAGATGCACCTTAATGAGAGTGTGAATAAAATAAGCAGCCAGTGTGTCATGGGCCCTAGTGCAAGTAAGGAATTGGGCCCCACGGCTGCTGTTTGAATTATAAAATACAGCATAAATCAGGATTCAGTGGGACCTTCAGTCCTGTGGGCCTATCCAGTGAAAGCTGCGCCCCTGTGTGAATGTTTCTCTTGGTTTAATAAGAAATATGGGGGACTTTCTTTCAATTAATTGTCGAAGGCCTCCATAGTTATACCAATTGTGACATACAGTATGGGGGATCTAATTTTACAGGAACCCGGAAATTGTAAGTTATTTGGGGGTAGGTAACTAGACTTATAGTATTCAGTCGTGTGCACCACTTACCACAAGGGAGTCATCACCTGTTGCGCCTGAGGACCTCTGCGTTAGTAGCTTATCAGCAATGGTACAGGGGAGTCAATATGGTGAATCTATTGGAGAAGTATGAGCTAACCTTTTACCCCACATAAATAATGGGTAAGGAAGGTGATTGTGCAGAAACAACAACTATGAGAAAAATCCATTGGACTTTCCTTTTATGTTGACATTTTGACAGGCTATGGGATCCCTTCCTGACTCACTTCATAAATCAGCTATAAGGTACCCCAGACATATACTTCCAAGACTATTCCTCTTGGTTCGGATAAGGTTGCTATTAAAACTGAGGGAAATCAAAGGGAGCCTGATTTTTTTCAAGTGTTTGTAACCAGGAAACCCAATGAAATATCACATACAATTCTATTGTGTCTGTTAGACCTGTCAACCTTAGGCTGGTCTTCCCTCAAACATTTTTCCTGCTTGCTGAATTTGTTTTGTTGGTCTTCAGACTCTGTGCAGTTTAACACTGCTAACCAGTGCTAAAGTGCTTCTGCTTACTTCCCTAAACATGGTTTGATTAGCATATACCTAATGCCATATGATATTTACTTATGAGACCCTTGTAGAGTGGCATACCAGATTACCAGTGCCTGTAAATGTAATGCTACTAGTGGGCCTGCAGCATTTGTTGTATCCCTATAGAATTTTCCCCAGGCCTGCCATTGCAGCCTGAAGGCAGTGTGACACTGCCATGTTGACTTGGCATTCAAAACCCCTTGCCAAGCCTTTTTTTTCAGTTTAGTAAAGTTTTATTGAGCTTAAAAGAAATGATACATCATAATATAACAACAAGAGATAGAGCAAAATCAATAGGAGATATTCATGAGAGATAATTGGAAATCGAAGAGAAAAAGAAAGAAGATAAAAGAGAAGGGAAAAAGAGGAAAATAGAAAGAGAAAGGAAAGAAGGGGGGTTAAGGAGGGGGAGAAGAAGATAAGAAGTTAGAGAAAGGT
Source organism: Lissotriton helveticus (assembly GCF_964261635.1). NCBI lineage: Eukaryota > Metazoa > Chordata > Amphibia > Caudata > Salamandridae > Lissotriton > Lissotriton helveticus. Next base: position 600,102,922 of record NC_136059.1, read on the forward strand.
AGCCAGGTAAGATCAGACTTAATTTTTAAGGTGACAGATGAAGAGGAAGCAATTGCAATTCTATGCTCATCACAAACAAAATTCCACCATGTCTGCACAGACAATTTAGAGTTATCCTTCCAGCAAGACAAGATTACTTTGAATGCAGTTGCAATAAATAGATCAAACAATTTAGCATTATATGAATGTAAATCCAAAACATCAGATAGAGAACCTAAAAAAATATGCAACGGTGAAAATGGTTCAGAAAAGTGAAAAATACGCATGCAATATTTCCAAACTGAGGACCAAAAAGTAAGAACTGGTGGGCAATCAAATAGGAGATGTATGAGTGTGCCTGGATTAGAGGAACATGACCAACAAAGGGGTGAGGAGGAAGGGGAGAATTTTGAAATGCTTACAGGGGTAAAAAGAGCTCTATGGTATAGGAAAAAAAGTGACTGAGTAATACGGGCCGAAACTGAAGTCTGAAACAGTTTGGACCATAATCGGTCCCAAATATCAACAGATAACGAGAAAGATAAATCAGTTTCCCAAGCAACTTCAGTAACAGTTTTAGGTCTAAGACCAACATTCTCTAATAACATTTTATAAATCAGAGCAGCTTTGGGTATTTGTTGAGTAAACATAGGGTATAGAGGGGTGGAAGGAGTAAGGGAAGGAAGGGTATCAAACGTAGGGAAGGTAGATAGGTGAGACACAATGGCAGCGGTAATAATGTCAAATTCTTTGCGAGACTGTAAAGGTAAATCAAACTTAGTTTGCATTTCATCAAATGAAATAATGGTTGAATCAGAAAAAAATTGATAGACAAACAAAATATCCTTTTCTTTCCAATACTTGAAGTAGAAAGATTTACCCTTGTACTTAAGATATTTGTTATACCATATACTGGAGGAAAGAAATGTTTGTAGGGGAGATGAGTCTTTTGAGAAGATATCATGTAGCAGTGTATGAGAGTATTTCAAAACAGGGTGATTTGTCAAGAATGAACAGTTTGACATAAAAAGAGATTGTTGAAAAGTAAAATCCTTTAACAAAGACCGTTCAACTGCGATCCATCTGGGTAAGGGGATATCAGTAAAATCGAACGCTAATGAAAAAGCTTGTTTTATTAAGAAGGCCGAATGGTACGATCGGAAATCAGGGAAGCGAACTCCCCCTTCAGATTTAGGGCGTATAAGTTTTTGTAGGGAAATGCGGGGTCGCTTATTGTTCCACAAGAATTTAGAGCAGATAGAGTTTAGCCTATTAAAATACAATTTAGGGATTTTCACAGGAAGCATGGAAACAGTATATAAAATATGTGGGGAAATCATCATTTTGATGGTGTCTAAGCGACCCCACCATGAAAGGAAAAGAGGAGACCATGTCTGAAGGAGTGATTGAATTTTTTGAGTAAGGGAGGTAAAGGTCAGTTTGAGTGTGTCACGCAGAGTAGAGGAAAACCAAATACCCAGGTATTTGATCTTGGAGGGACACCAAGCAAAGTCGGTTGAAGCAAACATATACTGGTAACAGGATGAGTTAAGGGGTAGGACCTCTGTCTTGGAGAGATTAAGTTTATAACCAGAAACAGATGAATATAAGTGGACTTCTTCTAAAAATGGGGGAAGGGAGGAGACAGGGTTAGCCATGTAGACCAGAACATCATCAGCATAAGCTGATATTTTTGTCTCAATCGATGATTGTTTGAATCCCTGAATGAGGGGGTTAGAGCGAATTTTAATAAGGAAGGGTTCAAGGCAAAGAATAAAGAGTAAGGGGGAGAGAGGACAACCTTGTCTTGTTCCTCTGGATAAGGGGAAAAAGTTGGAGAATTGATTATTAACAAAAACACTGGCACGGGGAGCAGAGTAAAGGAGACTAATCAGGGAAATGAAGTGGGGACCAAACCCAAACCAATGCAATGCCTTAAACATGAATTTCCATCTAATGCGATCAAACGCTTTCTCAGCGTCCAGTGAAAGGGCAGCTAGAGGGGCCTTGAATCGATTACTGTGGGAAATAATATTGGCAAAAACACGGGCATTGTCTGCTGCAAGTATACCTTTCACAAAGCCAACTTGATCGGTTGTGATTAACAGAGGAATAAGGGAATCTAAGCGAGCTGCTAAAATTTTGGCAAAAATTTTACAGTCGTAATTAATAAGGGATATGGGACGATAATTTTTGCACAAGGAATGGTCCTTGTCAGGTTTGGGGATTATGATTATGAGGGCGTCCAAAAATGAGCCAGATGCTTTAGCATTTGCAATAAAGGAATTAAAAAGTTGTAAAAGGTGAGGAACAAAAATGGAGTGCATGTTGGCGTAAAATTCAATTGGGAGACCATCTGGACCAGGGGCTTTCGCTTTCTTAAGGGAGGTAATAGCCTTGAGGATTTCCTGAGGGGTAATGTCAGATTCTAATTGATGGAATTCTGTAGGAAGAGAAGGGGGAGGAGGAAGGTCTTCGAAAAAACGGGAAAGATCATCCTCACCAGGATGTGTATCATCTGTATACAGGAGTTTATAATAATTATGGAAGACCTGTGCAATATCCTCATCAGAGGAAACCTTTGAATTAGTTTCTTCATTGACAATAGAGCCAATTGATTTTCGCTCAGCTTTAATTTTAAGATAATTTGCTAGCATTTTCCCCGCTTTATTTTGACCTCCATGAAATTTAGATTTCACCTTCAAAAGGGTGTTGCAAGCTTCAACTGTGGAAATTTGATTAAGTTCAGATTTGGCTTTAATAAGGTGGAGGAGAGCATCCGGATTCTTGGAAGAAAAGTAAGAGTGTTCTAGGGTCTTAATGTTGGAGAGTTGAGCGGTGTATTTGTCCCTGTTAAGTTTCTTTTTCCTAGATACATAAGAGATTGTGAAACCTCGCAATGCAGCTTTAAAAGCATCCCAATTGTTTGAAACTGATGTGTCTTGGGGTAAATTGAGGGAGAAGAATTCAGAGATGAAACTTTTAACTTTAGACATAAAAACAGAATCAGAGAGAAGGAAAGTATTGAATTTCCAACGATTGAAAGAGGTGGCGGTGTGGGTCAGGTCAAAAGTGGCATATACAGGTGCATGGTCCGAAAGGAAAATGGAGCCAATTTCAGAATGCTGAATCGCAGGGAGAAGGGATTTGCTGACAAGAATATAATCAATTCTGGACCTGGTGTGGTGAACATTAGAGTAGAATGTGTATTCGAGTGAGTCCGGATTACAAGTTTTCCACACGTCAAAAAGGGGACGGGAGGCAATTGCTGATTGGAATGATTTATGTGTCTTATCCGGCTGGAATTTGGAGGAGGATAATCTATCCGAAAATGGGTCTAACCATTGGTTAAGGTCGCCAGCAAGGACCACGTTAGGGCAGTCAATAGATGAAATGAGGATTTTAATATCATTCCAAAATTTAGGATCAGGACGGACAGGACCATAGATATTTAGGAGCACCATAGTTTTGTTTTGTATAGACACTTTTGACATAACCCATCGACCCTCAGCATCCGATTGAGAAGATAAAATTTGAACATCCAAACCTTTACGAAATAAAATAGCAACACCGCCTTTTTTATCAATCGCAGGAGAAAATACCACTTGACCCACCCATGCCCTCTTAAGCTTCAGCTATTCGACATCTGTACAATGCGTTTCTTGGAGAAAAGCAATCTGAGCATTTAACTTGGATAAATGGGACAATACCTTTTGACGTTTAACTGGGTTGCCGAGACCACGAACATTCCACGTTACAAAGTTACACATGATGGGAGGTAAGGGAGGAGGGTAACAACTGGGTCCAATACACTGCAGGTAGGAAGCTAAGGGGAGAAACAAGGAAGACAAACATGTTAACAATACAAATCGGGTAAATATAGGAAAACAATATAAGGAGGAGCATCACAATCAATAAAAAGAATAAATAGTAATAATGAGGAGCACTAGAGACCACAAGAAGAAAGACAAAACGGGATACAAGGAAGATAACGGAACATGAATGAGCAAGGAATATGCAACAATGGCCTGTGAAAAAGAGGAGAAAGAAAAAGGAGAGAAAAAGAAGGAAATAGATAAGAAACAGGTCAAGGCAAAGATGCCAGACTTGAGAAAAAAGAGAAGAGCTAAGTAAAAGAAGCATGGAGACGCCAACGCGGGCGCCTATCCAACAGAGCGAGGAAAACGCGGGAATATAGGTAGGATATAATCAATAAGAAGTAAAGTTATAGCAAGACATGACAAGAAAGAAACCGGGACAAGGCCACAACAGTCGTCAAGACAATAGAAAAATGATTGCAAAAAATAGAAGAAAGTTAGTTTCAGTCATTGGTGTCCATCGTGGGTGAAGAGACGGTGAGAAGATACTCTCGAAGCTTCTGCGGATCATCAAAGGTACGAGAACGGCCATCGTGGGTTATTTTGCAGAGACAAGGATGAAGGATTCCATATTGGATGTTTAGTTCCCTCATGCGTGGACGCAGATTGAGGAATTCCTTGCGACGAGCATTCGTAGCATTCGACAAGTCCTGGGCTATGAAGATGGTGTGGCCTGACCAAATGAGGCGACGTTTTGCTCTGGCAGCTTTAAGAACAGTCATCAATTCGGTGAATTCCAGAAAGAGCAGGATGATACCTCTGGGTTTGGCCGGGTTGGACGTTGGTCGACCCAGACGGTGTGCACGCTGTATGTTTAGTGGGATAGAGTCTGGTTGGAGACCCAAAAGCTTGTAGAGGAGTTTGCGGACGAAGGTCACCATGTCACCCTCCCCAAGGGACTCCGGAACACCATAAATACGGAGGTTATTCCGCCTGTTACGGTTTTCAAGGTCCTCAGTGTGAAGTTTCAACTGCTGTATCTCCTTTTCAAGAGTAGGAATTTTTGTAGAAATATCCTGGACGTCACTAATGCGTTGTTCTAGTTGCAGGACTTTGTTTTCCATGACTACCCATCTGTCTTCAATCTGCTTGAGCTTCTCATTAGTTGCCACCATGAAAGGTTGTAGGCCACGAACCTCTTCTAAAATGGAGTCCAGCACCGGGTTTTGAGAGGTGCGAATTGGGGACGGAGGGTCATTCTTGAGGCGTTTTGGGTTTGTTCCGGTGACAGACGCTCTCGTATGTCCTACGGTCTGAGACATGATGCCACCAGAGGGGCAGACTAGGAGGACCACAAGAATAGAAGCCAAACCAAATAGTAAAAGTTGTGAGACCCTGAAAGTAAATGTGTAGATAGAACTTGATGGAAGAGGTCATGGACAAGATGACAGGCAGCACTGGAGAAGCACTAATTCCAATCTACAAGACAGGTGTCGAGAGACAGCAAAAATCAGGAATTCACATCCATAGAACCATCCAGGAATAAAGTGAGGAAGAAAACAGCATAGCGTCCATGGGTAATGGGAACCATGAGATTAGTTCGATGATCCACGGAGGGTTAGTGGTGACAGAAAGGTAGGAATATAACAATTGCGCAGATATCACCTCAAAATGGCCGCCGATAGGAAGTACTAGTAGCAATAGGTAAGCTGAGGAGAACACTGGCGCCAATAGTCACAAAGATGCAGAGGAAGCATGATGCGCAGAATTTATGTCATACCTTGTCTGAATGTGACCTGAGAATGCAGCATACGAGTAGATACAGCGTTGGAAACGTCAGGAAAATGGGACGCGAGCGCGGCGACACAAAATGGCGGCCGCCCGCATCCCGGTATTCGGAACAGAAGCTGCGGTGAAAAAATATGTTAAAGCGGCAATTTCAGACGCCGCTGCCGGTCGCAAAGCACGGGGACCATGTTCCGCCGAGCAAAAACAACTTTTCCTGGAGTCCGTAAGATGAAAGGACAGCAATATATAGGAAGAACTCCCGCGTCGTCACGGAGCTCAGCCGGGCAGCGCCATCACACGCCGGCGCGTAAGCCACGCCCCTCCCCTTGCCAAGCCTTAAACTCCCATTTTATTATATATAAGATACCCCCAGGTATCCCAATGGGCAGGGTGCAGTGTAAGTAAAAGGTAGGTCATCAACGTTTACGGCTTACATGTCCTGGTAGTGAAAAACTCCTAAATTCTTTTTTCACTACTGTGAGGCCTACCCCTCTCATAGGATAACATTGAAGATTCCTTATTACATTTAATAAGGTGTAATTCCTAATTAAAAGGAGGTGGGTTTATCATGTTTAGTACCCATGGAATTGTAATGATAAATCCGCTTTAATGGCAAAGTCAGTTTTATTATTACAATTTTGAAAAATGCCACTTTTATAAAGTTGCCATTTTCCTGCTCTTAGTCCAGTCTGCTTGCAGCATGTTTCTGGTACATGGCAGGGGAGGGTGACAGCCAGGCTTTGTGTATTCTCTCTATACAGTTTCACACAATGTGAACTTAGCTGTGACATTGTGGGCCATCCTGGGAGGATGGGAGAGAGGAGCTGGGCACAGCCTCGCACTTTCATCTGAATAGGCTGTGTCTTAGCCTCACACAAAGGAACTGCATACCCCTCTATAGTAAGTTTGGAGTCAGGGCAATGAGGAAGGACCACTGTGCACTTCCAAGAACCTTCTTTAAAGTCTGCCCCACTTCAAAGACACCACTGGGTATATGAATTGGACTTCAGAGCCTACCAACTCAGTACACTTGTGGACCTGTAGATATTCTGCCAAGAAGAAGAACTGCTTTGCTGCTGAAGGGCGACCTATGACCCTGCTCGCAGGCAGGTCGCTCCCCACGCTGGTGCACGGCTCTGCCTGCATTGTTTTTGCCTAATCTTGTATTTGTCCCCTGTGCCTAACTTGCTTTCTTGCCCAGACTTGTTTTTATTCCCCTGTGCCTGTACTTGCTTTCTTGCCCAGACTTGTTTTTATTCCCCTGTGCCTGTATTTGCTTTCTTGCCCAGACTTGTTTTTATTCCCCTGTGCCTGTACTTGCTTTCTTGCCCAGACTTGTTCTTATTCCCCTGTGCCTAACTTGCTTTCTTGCCCAGACTTGTTTTTATTCCTCTGTGCCTGTACTTGTTTTCTTGCCTAAACTTGTTTTTCCCTTCCTGTGCCCAGTTCTCCCGCGGCCCCCGCCCATTTTTCCCACCGATGCGTCCTTGCGGCCCCGACCACCTGCAATCCCATTCGCCGCCCCGCTCCCGCCTCCTAGCTGCTCCTCATCGAGAAGACTGTCAACGAACAACTGACCCGCTACCTCGAGGAGAAAAAAAAGTAAAGTAAAGTCCACATTTGTAAAGTGCACAATCACCCGTAAGGGTCTCTAGGCGCTGGGGGCCGTCGGGCAGATTAAGCGAGCTATTGCCCAGAGTCACATGGTGCTGGGCTAATCTGCCGCCGGAGACGGGATCGAACCGTGATCCCCAGGTTCCAGCGTCAGTCGCCCTGGCCGCGGCATCCTGGACCCTTCCCAGCCCGGGTTCCGCAGCAACCACAGCACCGAGACTGCCCTCATTGCCGCCACCGATGACATCAAGTCCCTGCTGGACAACGGAGAAACGGCGGCCCTCATCCTCCTGGACCTGTCAGCCGCCTTCAACACGGTCTGTCACCACTCACTACGAACACGCCTCCACAACGCTGGGATCCAAGAGAAGGCCCTGGACTGGACCACCTCTTTCCTCTCCGGCAGAACACAGAGCGTCCGCCTTTCCCCCTTCCGCTCCGAAGCCACCGAGATCATCTGCGGCGTACCCCAGAGCTCATCCCTCAGCCCAACTCTGTTTAACATCTACATGGCACCGCTCGCCCACGTCGCCCGTCGGCACGACCTCAACATCCTCTCCTACGCCGATGACACCCAGCTGATACTCTCCCTCACCAAGGACCCCCACACTGCCAAAACCAACCTTCATGAAGGAATGAAGGCTGTTGCTGAATGGATAAGGAACAGCCGACTGAAGCTGAACTCGGACAAGACGGAGGTCCTCATCCTCGGATCCAACCCTTCGGCCTGGGACGACTCCTGGTGGCCGACCGCACTGGGAACCGCTCCAACACCCACCGACCATGCACGCAACCTAGGGGTCATCCTCGACTCCACCCTCTCCATGACTAAACAGGTCAACGCCGTCTCCTCCTCCTGCTTCAACACCCTCCGTATGCTCCGGAGGATCTACAAGTGGATCCCCACTGAAACGAGAAGAACAGTCACCCAGGCCCTTGTCAGCAGCAGGTTGGACTATGGAAATGCCCTCTACGCAGGAGCCTTGGCCAAACTCCTGAGACGGCTCCAACGCATCCAGAACGCCTCTGCACGCCTGATCCTCGACATCCCTCGCCGCAGCCACATCACACCCCACCTGAGAGACCTGCACTGGCTCCCGGTCAACAAGAGGATAACCTTCAAGCTTCTCACCCATGCACACAAGGCACTCCACAACACCGGACCAACGTACCTCAACAGACGACTCAGCTTCTACACCCCCATCCGCCAGTTCCGCTCCGCCGACCTCGCCCTCGCTACAGTCCCCCGCTTCCAAAGAGCGACCTCAGGGGGCAGATCGTTCTGCCACCTTGCGGCCAAGACCTGGAACACCCTCCCCATCCACCTATGGCAGACCCAAGACCTGCTGACATTCAGAAAACTCCTCAAGACCTGGCTTTTCGAGCAGTAGCAGGATTCCCCACCCCAGCGCCTTGAGACCCTCACGGGTGAGTAGTGCGCTTTACAAATGATATGATTGATTGATTGATTGAAGGACTGTCATTCTGCTGGACGGCTGCTCTGGAAAAACTGCTGCCTTACTATGCTGACCTGATGTCTTCTGCCCTCTTGCCTGGAGGAGAAGAACTGGAACTGGAATCCATCTTGAACCAAAGACCCCGGAGAGACTCAAAGGGTAGTCTGATGGCCTCCTGATCTGAGCCTCAGGGACATAGCAGGGTCCCCGCAGCTCCTGGACCCTCTTCAATGAGATCCTGACCCCAAGAGGTGCCTCTCAGGTCCTGGACCCTTGAAAGTGTTTTTGGCTCATTAAATCAAGCTTTTGGGCTCTTCGCACACACAAACTGGTCCATACACTCCAGAGCCAAGCCACTTGCACAAAGGATCAGCGTGGGAGCCTCAAATTCATCTCATCGCACAGCAAGCTTCGTTCACCGGCATGGATCGCCGCCGCAAGGCTTCGGCCTGCCTGTCCACGATGCCCAGCCTGCTCTTCATGCCATGTTGGCCCCCACCGGCGAGGCTATCCTTGTTTCTGGTGACCTGCTTCCCCATGAACGGGACTCTTGAGATAAATCTTGAGAAGTTAAACCTTGAGTGCGACTAATCTGGGACTGTACCTCACCCGCGCTTAATCGCGGTTGGCCTGAACGTTTCAATTTTTCTGATTCTATTGCTACTAGATATTCTCAGTTAGTGCTTTATGCTTTTAAGCACTATTGTACAGTTTAATCTTCAAAAATTCAGAACTCCAATTCTACTAATTGATTTATTTTGTCATTTTGGTCCTGTATTGTTAATTAAATTAAGGTCTATTTTTCTAACCTGGTCTGGAATCTTTTTGTGTAGTGTTTTCACTGTTTTACTGCTTGAAGTGTTACACAAATACTTTACATATTGCCTCTTAAGTTAAGCCTGACTGCTCTGTACCAAGTTACCAGAGGGTAAGCACAGGTTAAGTTAGGGTGTGTTTGTGACTTACTTTCACTAGGATTGTGGTTACTGTTTCGCCAGGCCTTTCACCCCAGTCAATCAGGAGCTCAATTTTTAACACTGGTAATCTGTGATGAGGATAGGAATTGTGTTTGTTCACTACCATACAGTAACTTGGGGTATACTACTAATCCACATCCAAGACAAATCCGAATTTTACATTCTCCCCAATTGGCATTTAGATTTTTTCTAAAGTCATTCCTCTGTCTAGTGGATCTACACCTGTACCTGCACATATGGAATTTGAGCAGGCCAACCTTGAGGTTTACACTGTGGCCCAGCTCAAAGATGGGAGGAGTTCCGTAAGGTACAGAAGGAGAAATGAACCCTGAAGGGCATGAGGCAACAGCCCAAGGCCCGGGCAGCTGGTGATGCCTCTGGGAATCACCACATCTATTGGGAGGATGGTCTTCTATATTTGTGAGCCTAAGGCACGTGTGCATGCAGCAACAAGGGCACTGGTAGTTCCCCAATGCTACAGGGCCTTCTTTCTGGACATGGCTCATAAAATACCCCTGGTAGGAGATCTGGGGCTGGGCAAGATCTTTGCCAGGCTTGACACCCCCACTTTTACTGGCCCCAGATGAAGATTTTAGCAGATACTTTCTGTAGGGCTTGCTTGACATGCCAGGCCAGCAGGAAGACAGGGCAGAACCTGAAAGCTCCCATTGCCTGTCATTGGCACCCCTTTTGAAAGGGTGGGCATCAAAATTGTAGGGCTCATGGATCCCCAGACAGCCTCTTGCAACAGGTTTATCCTGGCATGGGTGGACCACTCCACAAGATACCCAGAGGCCATACCGCTGAGAGTTGCATCTGCACCTGCAGTGGCTAGGGCCCTAATGGGGATTTTTACCAGAGTTGGTTTCCCTAAGGAACAGGTGTCCAACAGCGGCACTAACATTGTGTCTGCTTATATGCAGTCAATGTGGAAGGAGTGTGGAGTTACTTGTAACTGTACCACACCCTACCATCCACAAACCAATGGGCTTGTTGAGAGATTAAAAAAAGATCCTCAAGGGCTTGATCCAGGGCCTGGCTGAGCCCATGAGGTGTAAGTGGGACGTCCTCTTACCATGCCTGCGCTTTGCTTACAGGGAGGTGCCACAGAAAGGGGTTGGATTTAGTCCCTTTAAGCTTCTGTACGGATGCCCTGTAAGGGGGTCCTGTTAGCCTGGTTAGGGAGGGGTGGGAGCAAGCTACCAAGAAACCTTCATGCTAGCCCTTCGGAGCCAGATGGTCAGGATTTGGAAGCAAGCTTCTGAAAGCATGGAGGCCAGCAAGGAGGTAATGAAGCACAGGTATGACCGGACGACTACCCCTGTGGAATTCCAGCTCAACAAAAAGTGTGGGTGATGGAGACCGTTGAGCCCAGGGCCCTCCAAGACCATTGGACTGGGCCTTATGAGAGTGTTGAGTGGAAGAGGGAGGCCACTTACTTAGTGGACCTCAAGATCCCCAGACATCCCCAAAGTGTTCTCTATATCAACCTTCTCAAACCACACTTTGAAAGGTCTGAGGTCACCATGTTGTTGGTGACAGATGGGGGGGAGAGGAGAGTAAACATCTCCCTGACCTCTTAGCCTCCGAAGAGAAGGATGAGTCAGTGAAAGGTGTGAATCTCTCCCTACCCTGACTTCAGAACAACGGAAGGCCGTGGCTACTTGCTGGGACAGTTCACCTCTCTGTTTTCTCTCACTCCTGGGATTACCCAGTTGTGTACCCATTCTGGGGACACAGGAGACAGCCTCCCTGTCAAAAACAAAGTATATAGGATGTCTGAAAAAGAAAGGGCCAGCATCAAGGAGGAGGTCAATAAGATGTTGGCTATCGGGGTGATTGAGCCCTCCAGAAGACCCTGGTCCAGCCCAGTGGTGCTGGTACCAAAAGTTGCCCCACCTGGCACTCACTACCCCAGAACTGGATTACAGGGGGCACAACTCTGTCAGCAAAATTGATGCTCATCCAATTCCCTGGGCTGATGACCTGATTGATAGGTTAGGGGCTGGCCAGTCCCTTTGTACCTTTGATCTGACTTCAGGGTACTGGCAGATTGCCCTAACTGAAGGAGCCAAGGAGAGGTCAGCCTTCTCCACTCCAGAGGGCCACTACCAATTCAAAGTGATGCCTTTTGGCTTACAGAATGCCCCTGCTTCCTTCGAGAGGCTGGTGAACCAGGTTTTGGCTGGAATGGAGGCCTTCAGTGCTGCCAATTTGGATGAAATAGCTGTCTGCAGTAGCAGCTGGAAGGACTACCTCTTTCGCCTGCAGGAAGTGCTTACCTCCCACCTGAATGTGGGCCTGACTATCTAGGCTAGTAAGTGGCAGATGGGCATGTACTGTGGACACTTGGTGGGCAGGGATAAGGTGCAGCCATGACCCCCAGGCTAAGATGTAAACCATTATGGCCTGGTAGCCCCCCAAAAGCTCAAATTGAGTTGATAGCCTTCATGGGCATCACAGGTTACCACAGGAAGTTTGTCAAGGGATATGGCACTATTGTGGACCCATTGACTGAGCTTACTTCCAAGAAGCAGCCCAGAACTTTAGGGAGTCAAAGGCTTTCTGGCATGACTCTGTCCACGCATGCCAGAAAGCCTTTGAATCCCTAAAATAGGCCATGTGCACAGTCCCTATGCTCAAGGCCCCTGTCTTTTCAAGGGAATTCATTGTACAAACTGATACCTCAGAGCATGGTATAGTGGCATTTCTTTCACAGCTTAATGATGAGGGCCTAGACCAACCTGTAGCTTTCATCTCTAAGAGATTACTTCCCAGGTGGAGTGTGATTGAAAGGGAAGCTGTTGCTGTTGTCTAGGCACTGAAGACGCTGACGTCATACCTGTTTGGGACACACTTACTGATTCAGACAGACCACAGGCCCCTCAGGTGGCTAATGCAAATGAGGACTGAAAATTCAAAATTGTTGAGGTCGCCCATCTCCCTACAGGGAATGACTTCACGGTGGATCACAGACCTGGGGCAGACCACACAAACGCTGATGATCTTTCCAGGTTCTTCCGCCTTAGTGATGAGAACTCCCAGGAGGTTGCTGCTTCTTCCCACTTTCAGCTGATGAGGCACGTGTTAGACCTGTCAGTCTTAGGGTAGTGTAGCCCCAAGACGTTTGCCTTTTTGCCTCCAGTTTAGCTGAATTCGTTTTGTTGACCTTAGCCCTCTAAGCACTTTACCACTGCTGACCAGTGCTATAGCACTTGTGCTCACTTCCCTAAGCATGGTTTGATTGGGATACACCTAATTGGCATATTTCATTTATTTATAAGACCCTTGTTGAGTGGTATACCATATACCCAGGGCCTGTACATTACATGATATTAGTAGGCCTGCTGCAATTGTTGTACCATCCACCTATGTAGCACTGTAGAACTTGTCCCAGGCTTGCCATTGCAGTCTGAAGGCAGTGTCACAATGCCATTTCGACTTAGCATTTAAAACCCCATGCTAACCTACAACTCTCTTTTATTACATATAAGACACCCCTAAGGTGACCTATAGGGCTGGGTGCAGTGTAAGTACAAAGTAGGACATAATATTTTATGTTTTACATATCCTGTTAGTGAAAAACTCCAACATTCGTTTTTCACTACTGTGAGGCGTGCTCCTCAAATAGGATAACATTGGGGATTCCTTATTACATTTAATAATCAGTAATTCCTAAGTGAGTGGAGGAAGATCTGTCATGATTAGTACCTGTGGAATTGTAATGATAAAATCTCTTTAATGGCAAAGTCGGATTTATTGTTACAATTGTGAAAATGCCACTTTTCTAAAGTTGTCATTTTCCTGCTTTTAGCCCTGTGTGCCTACAGCCTGTCTCTGATACAAGTCTGGGGAGGGTGACAGCTGAGCTTTGTGTGTTCCCTCTAGACATCCACACGCAATGGGAGCTTAGCTATGACTTGATGGGCCATCCTGGGAGGACCTGGACACATCCTTACTTTTACTCTAGAATAGTCTGGGTCCTGTACCCACACAATGGGCTGCATGCTCCCCTTTACTGAATCTGAAGACTGGGCAGGAAGGGATGACCTCTGTGCACTTCAAAGACCCGTCTGTGAGGTCTCCCCAACTTTAAAGGCACCACTAGGTATACAAACTGGACTTTAGACCCTACCAACTCAGTCGACCTGTAGGTACTCGGCCAAGAAGAATGACTGCTGTACTGAGGAAGGACAGTCACTCTGCTGGACTGCTGCTCTGGAAGAACTTCTGCCTTGCTGTGCTGACTTGATGCATACTGCCCTCTTGCCTGGAGAGGAAGAATGGGACCTGGAGTACATCTTGAATCCAGAACCCCAGAGTGACTCAAAGGGCTAGTCTGCCGGACTCCAGATCAGAGGCGGATTCTCCATTAGGGCTCTGAGGCTGCGTCCTCTTGAAAGTATTTTCTTCACATTCCTGCACAAATATTAAATAGATCGATTTATTTAGAGATACATTCGTATCGCTAAACAAATCGGTGTATTTAAGTCTGGGATCTGTCTCAGGCTGCGTGCCCCGCCTTGCTCTGAAGCAGGAGACAGAAGCCAGGCAGTAATCAACTTTCTGAACTGTGACGCATGACTCAGGGCTTACTGTTCTAAAGCCCTTCACAATAAATCGTTGCCATTGTAGTCTAAGGTAGTATCCTGTATAGGCCAGTGACACTGTCAGCGTCATGTGTTTTGGTGGCTTGTCTTCAGTAATGGTAAATGTTAGAATGCTAATCTTCTGTTATGTATATTGTTCTGAGACCCCTCGCACCCTAATTTCCACCACTGTCAGGGCTGGACTGGGAACTGAAATCGTCCCTGGCAAACTGCTCGGTCGGCCCCCCTGGGGTACAGGGACGGTGTGGCCAGCTGTTTGAAAGTGACGGTTTCGGGCGATTTTGTTACAGGGGCAGATATTGCCAGCCCCCGTAACAAGAACGGCCCCCAAGGTACCAAAAGTGGCCCCCACTCAGGTGGCGAACTGGGAAAACGCCCGGTGCCCGTTGTGGGCAGTCTGGTCTTGCCCACTGTGACACCCCAGGCCCTAGCTGCACAGCGCTGGCCCCGTTAGAAGTGGAGCTGCTGCATTTGTTCCATCGCATAATGGATCCAAAAGATGAGTAGGCCAGGTTTCTTGTCCCCTTATGAAGTTGATACAAATACCCAAATCAAGCTCAAAGTAATAGATATGTGCTACAGTAGACAGTTATCTGCTGTATGACAATAAAACTGGCCCTATCTTGATGCCCTTAAAAACTTTAATGCCAAAAACATGGATTGATTTACGAACAGATGAGTGTTTTAGAAGATTGAGGCAATGCATGTCAGCAATTTATTTCCCCTCTTATTTCAAGTTCTACTTAATCTTACCTTCCTCAAGAGTTAGCTATTTAATCATGAATTTCTTTCTGCATTTTGTTTCTGTGCATACTTTGAGCTGTGCAGGTGTTTTTAAGGGGATTTGATTGAGAGCTCTGCTGCTGAAGTCAAAGCAAGGTGCCTGCAGAGCACACAGAACAATGGTTATGAATTCCAGTTGTAATTGCAATTTTGTGAAAATGTGTGTGAAGGGGGTGAACAGATGGCAAAATAATTACAAGGCAAAAGCAAAAGTGAATACATTGCTTAAATGTGAGTGAGTGCAGTGTATGTTTGGAAGTGGTGAAGTGGGGCAGATGCAAGGAAGAGGAAGGGGAAGAGTGAAAAGACAGTGCTGAAGAGGAAAGAGAGGTGGTTGAAGTTGTTCAAATGGACGAGATGTGCAGAGAAAAAGACATATATATCAAACATAAAGCGCACATAAGTGTGGGCCAAAACTCCTTCCACAGGACTCAATACTATTGAAATTTCAGAATTGCAACATTTTGAAGGTTAATTATTTATAAAAAATCCTTGTTGTTACTCATTTATGTTAAACCGCTAACAACCATTGACAAACCCATCGTAGTGACAGGTTTTAGGTGTAGGTCAGTTGTTGGGTTATATATCTGGATGCGATTACATCTCAGAGAGAAAACAAAATACTGAGTAGCACACTATGGGAATCACCCAAAAATATTTTACGTGTTTCCTTTTAGAGAGTCCCCACATTTTTCATCCAGCTTAAAGACCTGTATTCACATATTTCTATATGACTGATTACAATCAGCAGCTGTGGGTCCTTCCAACAGCCTGGTTAGAGCATTTTCTTCCAAAGTTGATGCTGCATGCAGTGCAAGACACTGGGCAAGAACACACTTTAAAAGGCTGAAGTTGTCTCGTTGTATAGTTTTCACATTACGGTAAATGTTGAACAGATTAATTCAGTAAGATAAGGGGCAGTTTTTTATGTGTTTAATATTTCAAAACTGTATCATCTCACTGCTTTATAAGCCTTGCTTTATCACTAAATTAATTTGCTTTAAAATGCACCATTTGGCATTTTTTTTTCCAATTTTATTCTCTTGAGGAGGATCCAGCTTGGACCCCATGTTTGTCCATTAAGCTTGCCCACGTTGCTCACTACATAAAAGTCATAAAAAGCTTTTGCGCCCTACCACTTTCAAATGTCACCAGCCGTCACTGTCCTGATCTGAGCCTTAGGGACACAATAGATCCCTACAGTTCCTGGACCCATCTTCAACGAGCTCCTGACCCCTAAAAGGCACCTCTCAGGTCCTGGGCCCCTGGAAGTGTTTTTTGGCTCCTTAAATCAAGCTTTTGGGCTCTTCGCGAACTGGCAATTTCACTTCGGAACTGCGCCACTCACATAAAGGATCAGCTCAAGCCGCTAGAAATTTGTAATGTCACACAGCAAGCACAGTTCACTAGAGTGGATTGCCACCTCGGGGCTCCAGCCTGCCCATCAAGAACACTCGGCATGCTCTTCACACCAGCCGACCACCGCTACAGACGCTCTCCTTGCGCCTGGCAACCTGCTTCTCTGCAAATGGGACTCTTGACACCAATCTTGAGAAGGTAAACCTTCAGCTTGACTAATCTGGGACTGTATCCCACTACTCACGCTCCATCATGGCCGGCCTAAAGGTTTGGATTTGACCCAGTCTAGCACTCCCAGATATCCACTGTTGGCACTTTATGCATGTCCTGGCAGAATCTCCACAGTTATTTTCCAGTTTATTCTTTATAAAATCCCTAACTCCGGTTCGACTAATTGGATTTTTGTCATTTTTGCCTTGTTTTGTTCATTAAATTAAGCTCTATTCTTCTAATCTGTTGGGGAATCTTTTTGTGTGGTGTTTTGACAGTTTTACTGTTTGAAGTGTTGCACAACTACATAACGCATTGTCTTTTAAGTTAAGCCTGATTTCTCTATACCAAGCTACCAGAGGGTGAGCACAAGTTAATTTAAGGAGTGCTTGAGACTTAGCCTAACTAGGATTGTGGTGACTGCTTGATCAGGGCTCTCACCCCAGTCAACCAGGAACCCAATTTCAAACGGTGTTAAAAAATGCTACTAGAGCGACAGGCATTTTTAAAACCACGTTTAGAACAGGAGTTTGAATATTTATTCTCTTTGATTACGAAAAGGGGGCAATATGAGTCAACTTACTTCTAAGAAACCTATTAAAAAATGAGAATTTTGTAGTTATTATGAGGATGCTTAACAATATGTGTATTTCAAAATGATATGTTTTGCTTTTACTAATTGTATCATCTAATTTGAAGTTTTTATGGACCTGTGTAAGAAATGTGATTACTGGTTTTAGGGGGGTGACACCATTCTCAAGCAGTAACCATAGTTCTTGTCAGGGTGAAGTCACAAGAAAACCCTGAATTAACCTGTTCTCAACCGTCTGTAGCTTGGCACTGAGCAGTAAGGCTTAACTTAGAGACAATGTATAGAGTATTTATGCAGGACTTCAAACACTAATAAAGTTAAAACAACAAAAGAATAATCCCACAGTAATTTAGAACAATAGCACACAATGTAATAAATAAAACAAGCCCAAAATGACAAAACTCCAGGCCGTAGAACCGGAGCTATGCAATGTTAAAGATATAAGTAAAAACAGTGACATCAACCCCAAAGTGAGACTCGCGGCTATCTGGTTGTGTGAGACCGGGAGAATGACAAGTTTAGGCCAACAGCAATAGAACGAGGATCAAATAGAGCATGGGTACTCACAAACATTTGCCAAGGGGCCGCAAAGTGCAGTCTGTGGTGTGACCGAGAGCCGAACTGATGCCAGAAGGGTAGTGGTTTGGGGGCTGGGTGGGTCAGGGATTGTAAAAGGAGGTGTAAAAACATGTTAAATAAGCGGGCAAGCATGTATTTGCAGGTTAATAAATACTTGCCCGTTTATTTAACATTTTTTTCTGAGTATTATTGCTTAGCCACTAAACAGCAGCTTGTGTTACTGTTCACCAGGGGGGGGCGCATGTAAAGGTCAACAGGGCCCCCGGGCCGTACTTGGAGTACCACTGGTATAGCAAGACCAGGATAGTCTTGCTAAAAAGTTACCTTCTCGGTCCAGCACAAAGTCCTGTTCTCAGTAGAAGGAGCCGTGAGGAGAAGTAAAGCGCCGCTGGTGGTCGTCGATGTAGCACTAAGAGCAGGCCTGGCATCACAGACAGTTATTGCTGTAGTGTGAAGATCCTGTTGTTCTACCATGCGTTTGGACCTGAGCTTTGCACATTCGTTTCCCGTAAGCGGGCGATTCTGTAGCACGAAGGGTTACGTTGATGGAACTTCTCGTTGGCGTGCAGTGTGAGTGAGAAGGTTTTGGCACCAACAGGCCTATTTGTGCTTGGGAAGAGCCCAACAACTGCAATTCAGCTCTGCTATGGCCACACCAAGGGTCCAAGACCTGAGGGGAAAACTTGGGGGTCCAAGGCTTACTCCATTTGGATCTGGGTGCTGGTTCAGGTGGAGACTGTTATGTCCCTGTGGCTCTGAACAGGAGGCCAGCAGACTAGCACTTGGAGTCACTCAGAGTCCTGGGTAAAGGTGCAGGTCCAATACCTCTGATTCAGGCAGGAGGACAACAGAGCAGCAATCCAGCAAGGCATGAGTCCAGCAGGGCAGTAGTCCAGCAAGGCAACAGTCTAGCAAAGCGGCAGTCCTTTCAGCCTCACATGAGCCATTCTTCCTGGCAGAGTCTCCATAGGTCTAGGAGTGTGCTGAAGAGTTGGTGTCTGAGGTAAAATATTTATAACAGGTGCCTCCTTTGAAGTGGGAGAAGCATCTAGAGGTTTCACTTTGAAGTGCACAGGTTTCCTTTCTCACCTGCCCAGTCTGTAGACCAATTACAGGGGGTATGCTGCCCTTTTTATGGAGGCAGGACACAGCCTATTCAAGTGTAAGCAGGGCTGTGTTGAGTTCCGCCCTCCCATCATGCCAGTTGTTGCCCATGCTGGCATACCTAAGCTCTTTATTGTCAGTAGCTGTCTAGGAAGAATGCACAAAGCCCAACTGCCATTTACATCCAGTCATGTGAACCTGTGACAGGCTACAGGCACTACATGTGTAAGGAGGAAAAGGCCAGCTTTCTAAAAGTTGCATTCTCAAAATTGTAATGTAAAATCATACTTTTCAACAAGAGAGGGTTTTTCATTACAATTCCAAAGATACTAAACATGAACGAGTTACTTGGTCCCTTTTGGAAGTTACAGCCTATTAAATATAATAAGGTAACTCCAATGTTATCCTAAGGGCGAGTTAGGCCTTGAAGTAGTGATAAATAAATGTAAGAGGCTTTCACTAACAGGGCCCGTGTTATACATTGTGCCACAGGGGCACAATGGCATTGCAGAAGTGGGCGCACGCGCTTGTGCGTCCCATTCTGTAATACAGATAGCGCTGACGCACATGTTGCACCCGTGCTATCATGTGAGAGTGTTCCCTCATTTGCATGAGGGTGTGACCCCATGCAAATGACAGAAAAACTTTGACTCTGTAGCCGTGCCTTAGTATTGACGTGGGCGCAGAGGCAGGCATGTCTTTAAGAGGCACAATAAAAATGCGCCACAAAAAGTTGCCGCTCTTTCAGTGTGCCTCCTAAAGGCAGCTCCTGAGGAGGAGAATGGGGGTCCAGTCACTCACTGCATCCGCCTGCAAGGGGATCACTAATCACCCTTAAAAGTGCAGGCAGATTGCCGTCTGCACAGTGAAGCACTTTTAAACAGCTGCCCCGTATTTCACGTGAATGTGCTGCCCCCAGGGCAGTGCGAGTTTGTGGAACACATTCATTCTAATATGGCACACTTACCTTGTTTGCCTTTTGAAAGGTGTGTCGTTGCACAAACAAGTAAAGTGTGCCATATCTGTAATATGGCCCCGTGACATGTTAAACCTAAAAGTACATGTCCAACTTTTTAAATACACTGCACGCTGCCATCTGGGCTGTCCATGACCTACCTTTGGTGGGGACTTATATGTATTAAAAAGGAAGGCAACATTTTTATTTTTCCAAGTGGACATGGCAGTTTAAAACTGCACACACAGGCTACAGTGGCAGGCCTGAGACATGTTTAAAGGGTTACTTAGGTGGGTGATACAATTAATGCTGCAGGCCCACTTGTATCATTTAATTTAACGGTCTGGATGCATGTAGTACCAATTTACTAGTGCCTAATAAGTAAATTAAAGATGCCAATTGAGGATGACCCAATTATACCATGTTTTTAAGGAGTAAGGACATACACCTTAGCACAGAAGCCTAAGGCTGGCAAAAACGAGATCATCAAAAAATGGAGGAAGAAGGCAAAAAGTTTGGGGGAAGACCGCTTAAGGCTGACAAGTCAGACAGCTCACTAAACAAAAAAAGAAAGGGGTAGGAGGAATATAAAACCCACTTCGACCTCCAATAGTAACCAAGACACACAAAGAAGTGGGACTCATAAAACCCAATCGCTGTGATCTAATAGGTGTCAGGGAAGATACCCAGGTGTCTAAAACTACCCTCACACACAGCAAGCTGTGTCCTACTTCATCATCATAGGGCTGCTAACACACCTCTGTCATAGCCAACACTGGAGGTGGAGCAATAGGGAGGGGGGAGACAATACAACACAAAAATGTTCAAGAGGCGGGATCGTATGTGAAAAAAGGTCAGAAGCTGCGATAGAAAAACTGGACACAGGATGTCCTTAACCTAACTTTAATTATGGACTCCCTGCCCAGATTAAAAATGAGGTAAAATACTAGAGCTGTGGATGGTGGTATGGTAGACTGAGATGAGTCACCAACCCCTCCACTCTGAAAACAAATGTTGACATGTTTCAGCCGAAAAAGAATTACATTAAATATTACCCCACCTTTCATCAGGACTTCACAAGGAAAAAAGATCCCATGGGTACTAACCCTACCTCCTTGGTCCAGGAGCAGTGGGTAGATACCCTTCTCAAAGAATTATCCCTACAATTGTGTCAGGATGATTTGCAGAGTGTCTGGTTGTGCTCTGCCTCTCCCCAGCATTCATGCCTGCATTTCTGAAACTTGTTACATGGTATATTTGCCTGACATGCCTTCATAAGGTGCAATTTACGCACCTACTGGGATGTTTTTTGGTATTTCCCCATGCACCAAGGGGCCAGAATTAATTCTCTGTGGTCTATATCAGTGAGATAACGCCCACTTTTTGATCGCTTTTTCTTACCTGATCGGGAGCTCTACCCAGGATGTTTGTATGTATGTTGTTATTATTATCAAGGTAGCACTGCACCATTTCACTTGACACCTATTTTTAATGATTTTATTACAGGTTCCCCACGGAAATCATCACGACATCCCGAACGTGTCGGCCGGATTCCTTTCCGACCAAGCCATTCTGATGGGCTCGGTCAGAATGGAACCCGACTCCGATTTCCGGATGGCATACAACGGGCTCAGAGAGCCCGCCTGCCATCCGTAAATTCTTCAGTACTCCTCTGGTCGCCTCATTACGATCGAGGGAGTACGATGTCAGTTTTTGACTGCCTTTTTGTGCTGGTATGTCCGGCACTATAAGGCAGTCGGAAACTGTCTCTGGGGGCCCACAGCAGGGCCCCCATGGGTGTGAGGCCACCGAATGGCGGCCTGGGGGCACCTACGGTGCCCCTCCGTTGATCCCTGCACCTGGTGGCAGGCACCTTGGGGTGCTAGCCTCAGGGTGCAGGGATAAACTACACCCCTGCATTTCACAATGGAGGCATGCATTCTGCTTGGAATGCATGCTCCCATTGTGAAGTATACGAGTGCGACCGAACAGGGTTCGGTCGCATCGTACTTGCAGGGCCGTAACACACCACAGCAGGTCGGTTGGTTACGGCTCCTGACCGATGTCGGACGGACCCGAGTCCTTCCGACATCAGAATCGGCCCCTAAATGTGTTGAACTGTCTCACCCCTCCCTATTGCTCCACCTCCAGCTTTGCTAGCGTGGAGGTATGTCAGCAGCCCTATGATGAAGCATGACACAGCTTGCTGTGTGTAAGGGTAGTTTTAGACACCTGGCTATCTTCCCCGACACCTATTATATCACAGCGATCGGGTTTTATCAGACAACCTGTGAGCCTAAAAGGTGTAAACATTTCAGTAGTCCTGGGGACTACCCCATGCTCCCCATTATGTCTTCCGAAATTAAAGCCTTTTTTTAAGTAGCATCTGTACTACCATAGACAAGCTGACACTGGCTTAAATGATCAATGCTAGGAACAGTATGGAGTTTTCCGTTGAGTTTACAGAATGCAGAACATACTAACTTTGTAAGAACATATTCTTATTAGATTTACCAAGATTTCTTGGATTCTTAGAGAAAAGGATTATGTGGAGTTTCGCAGGCTGCTGTAAAATAAAATCATTGAAAAGTGAAAAAAAACTTCCAATGTGTTCTTGCTAAATCTAAGATGCTCCACTTCATTAAATGAATCTTTGAAAGGATTGTAAACTTTACAGCATTCTGCATTGTGATGTTCCTAGCAAAAGCGGGCATGAAATATAAAGATGGTTTTGTGCTATGCATTGTAACGGAATAGCACGCAGGAATGTGCAGCTCTAAATGCAGCAGCATGTGAACATACAGTGGTGGTGGGTGAGCAGGTGCAGTGTAGAGCTGTGAAGTATGATGGAATAGGTGGTTGTGAAGTAGTACACTGTTGAAGGTTGAGCACTCTGAACATTGTCCCCAGAATAATCAATGGGACACAATATTGAGGACAAAGTATTGAAAAAAATATCGATTGGTAAGTAAGTCTAGATTTTCTTTACCTATCTATCTATGTAGTACATATATCTTCAAGGTGCCTAGAGGTGAAATTAGGAATAATAAATCTATACTTCCCTAAATACACTTACTTTTCAATATCTTGTTCCTTGATACTCTGTCCTTTATATACTTGTACCACATTATTTTGGGGGTCGATATTTAATATACAATTGTGTCAAAGGATGGGGCCTATCAAGAGGAACTTGTGTTCCTTTGTAATAAGCAAATCTGAAGAATGCTCGGTGTTTGACTAGAGATAAATCTAACCTTGTTACATGTATGTTTTAGGTGAGTTTGATAATGTGGAGTGTTTTTCTTGTGGCCTTTGCCTCCACAAGTTTGAACCTGGAGATGATCCTTGGACTGGACACATGAAATTCAATTCAGAGTAAGATTTCTCTTAGTAGTTTTTATGGCAGATT
The DNA here is from genome assembly GCF_964261635.1 of Lissotriton helveticus. Lineage (NCBI taxonomy): Eukaryota > Metazoa > Chordata > Amphibia > Caudata > Salamandridae > Lissotriton > Lissotriton helveticus. The sequence continues at coordinate 600,126,156 of NC_136059.1, forward strand.
GCATTTGAGACTGTGGTAGATTATTATGTGTTTCACAGACAGCATTGATGTGTACATTACAATTCAAATAATCTACATATATATGGGCACATTAAATTAATAGTATTTCTCCAGGAATCTGCTTTTATTCACCCATCATTACCTATTGTTTTCCAGTTTCTTTACACTCTTACAACTGCCTCTCACCTGCTAGCTCCCAGAGAGCAGGGGTTGTGTGAAGTAGATAGACACACCACCGGAACCGTATGTGGGAGGAAGGACCCTCTATTTCTCATTTAACAATGTGCAGATCACTAGCATGCTCCAGTGAAGTCTTGTTAAGTATCATGAAGTCTCGGCACTCTAACCAAATGGAAATGCTTACCAGAAAGGCTCCACCAACCTGTGTACATAGATAACAGGACTCACCTACGCATCATACGAATAATACATCTAAACTGCACAGTCTACCTAAACAAGCAGATGAATAGGAGGCCGCCCAACACCACCCAGTACCTCCAGATAATAAGCATGCAATTAACTTGCCTCTTTATGCTTTGTAGTTGCATTCAAACAATAGCCTCAGTTTTCCCATGTGGCACCCCTAGCCCCCATGTGCAGCATGTCAGTCATTCTTGTCAGTGTAGCTAAAGCTTATATTCACGGTATGCCCTCTCGTGTGCACTTTGCATGCTTAAAATACCGTACTCATTTCACATCTTGTCATAGAGAACCTACATGCATGAAATTATCTGGGTTAAATAACCTAACCTATGTACATGAGCCATCAAGCGCCATTTTTAGAATTCGTCACAGTGGTACCACAACGTGGCGCATTGAGGTGTATCATTATGTTAAGGTTCTTGAAAAAGGATTAAAGGCATGTTACCATGGGAAGCTAAAGTACCTGTTGCCATGCAGGGGAAAGGAATAACCTTCCCCTGATTTGCAGTGTGACTAAAAAGTCCCTCTCCTACCGTCTGTAGCAGGGACGTGATAGGGGTGAAGTGCCACACTGCAAGTTATTTCTTTAACACTCTCTGGTGGATGGATCGTTGATTCCTGATTGACAATGTAGAGGGAAGAGATACATCTTAACAACAATGTATGCAGCAATTTACGGGCCCAATACTCATGACTCTGAAGAATCATAGACTCCAGGTTTCACGTTTAGTCTATTTATTACATGGCCAAAAATAGTTGGACATACAGACACCTCAAGGCGAGGTTGTAAAGATATATTGGAACTAATACAAAAGCAAACCTACGAGCAAAGGTAACTCGCTGAAGCATAAACAGACTGGCAAACTCGAGAATCAGAACGCAGGCAATAAGAGCTCCCATGTCTAAATCAGACTTCATCAGAGTTTCGTAAGTAAAAAGCATTTTCTTTCCCTACTCTATCTCTAGTGTGTCATCCCTACTTAGCATTTCCCCAGGCAAGTTTAGGAAAAGGTGTCAGCGTGTGAAGACTTCATAAGAAGTACACTCACATTGTACGGGTCAAGTAGCATAACCTACAGAGCTCGCCTAAGTTGCTCCTTCTCCTCCTCCGTTCTCTCCCCTTCTCCTGACTCAGCCCCAGGGGCACTGTCCCTAATTCCCACACCAAAATCACATAACACGCCTATTCGGGTCTCCTGCAGTACAAAAGGGGGTGGTGCTGGACGGAGCATCTGAACAAATCAAACACTCACACCCAGTCAAAAGATCTGGGTTTGATCCATCACTGTTCTTTAGCCCACTCTGCCAACCCAGTTCAGACATGGCTATATGCAAATCAGTCTGACCCTGTGCCTCATGGGAACAGTCCAGCCCGAACTGCCAAGCCATGCCTTCCCTGGACCGGAAACAAGCTTCCGAGGACCGGTTTCTGGCATTACAGCCGTCTTCAGCCCGGCTTGCTTGAATCCAGTGGCAAAGTGAGCAAGGGACTCACGTCTGAGCATACCCTGCCACACTTATGGCGGCCAAAGCGGTACAAAAGGGGGTGGTGATGGACGGAGCTTCTGAACCAATCAAACACTCACACCCAGTCAAAAGATCTGGGTTTGATCCATCACCGTTCTTTAGCCCATTCTGCCACCCCAGTTCAGACATGGCTATATGCAAATCAGTCTGACCCTGTGCCTCATGGGAACAGTCCGGTCTCCTGATCGACTCATCCACTCATCTCATAGGTGAATTTCCATTTAGTTTCGATGCTCCCCACTCCTGGCTCTATTACCTTGATTCCCAGGCCTTCTTCAGCGAGAAAGAACATGTCTCCTGTTATCAGCTTTTCTGGCTCTCATTGTATCTTCTCCTCCCCGAGCCTAACTCCTAAAATAAAAGCGTTATTCTAACTAACATTGATGAATTCTCCACCTGCAACAGAACGTGAGAAAGAACAAAATCCAACAAGCATATGAATTTCAAGCTAACACATTCAACCCCCCTTACGAGAGCATTCAGGACAAAAAGCACATAAAAATTAACACTTCACCGAGCATTTCTAAATCATCACATTACATGAGCACATCAAAAATGTCAATAATTGTAGGTGGCGTATACAAATTCCTTGCGCCACTGTTATGAATCAAGCACATCATATTCTGCAACATTAATTTTTTCACGTTTATGCAACTGGGATTTTAACACATAATTTCCATGTTATTACAATACATTTCTAACACCCTCACGTTAATACAACAAAAGAATAAATGCAGGTGCGAACTACTCAGGATTACGATGCACCCCTACAAATGAAAAGAGCACAATTGCACTTTATTAGTCCCCCCCTCTGATGACATGTGTCATCACAAACAAACACCTGGAGAAAGAACCAACCTAAACAGAAGTTGTAGCTGTTCTTCCTTCCAAAATCTTTCTAAACTGTTGAGATTTTCATGGTGACTGTCCTGCAGTCTCTCCGTTCTCCTTTCTCGTTCCCTAAGAGATCTCTCAGCCTGTCCTGCCTTATGCCACTTATAGGTCTTTATCATTCCAAGCAAAAGAATCACACAAACCACCACTATGATAATGGGCTACAGAATGTAACCAAAACCCTACCAAGATTCGCAAACTAACTCCCAATCCTTCCTAATCCTATCCCAACTTTTGTCCATACTCCTTCAGTTGCCATTTCATGCACCTCATGGTGAATCTCAGTAATGTTACTTATATATTTCTTCAAATCCTTACTGTTGTCAGGAATGAAGGTGCCACACTGTTGGACCCTCAGCATTTTACAGACTCCACCCTCTTTTGCTAATAATATACCTAAAGCAAGATGGTTCTGCATCACCATCGCTCTTATCGACACCATTTCTCCATCTATAAGTAAAAAACACAGAGCTGTATTCACTGACATCTTATCCACAATGGTTGACAATTTTCTAATCTTTACATCATTCATGATCACTCCTAAGCTAGGTATTATTGCTCCAAATACATTTCCAACAATCTCTCCTGCACTATGACCTCTTTTCTCTCTGTGATGTTCTCCATCTTCTAAAGGCTTCAACTCTTCAACGTGAATAATCTTGGGGAACACAACAGCTACATAACATGTACCATACCAATTCAATGACAATCACACATATGCATTTTTTCTATACACAAAGTACACCTTTGGCACCACTTGCACCACTACTTGCAAAAACGTATTTACAGTTGCTTCAGTTGTGAAAATGTGATCACACACACACTCTGTCCCACAAAGATCTTATCATAGTAAGTCTGAACCTGTCTAATGCATAGTTTTCCTTGCTGTTCAAAATCCAGAGCTATTGGACCATAGCTCACCTTCACCTTGTTTGCTAACTCCTCCTTAGTCCACTCTACTGTTAAGTTTAACTGTTAATTGTCTACGCCTATCTTCTACTTGATCTACAAATTTCTTCTCTACGTCCGTTAATAAACATGTCAAATTAGAAGCTTTGTCTAGTGTAACGGTAGGTATGAAATATTTCCCCAATCTATCTTCTTTCTTGTAATAATCATATTTATTGAGGTGCTTGTAAGTTGTAACTTCTGAAAGTACTGCATCATAGTTTTTTATTTTTTTTATTTTAATTTTTTATTTCACCAAGCAGCATCTTATAGACATTATACAATAGTACATATATATATATATCGATCTCTACGTACATTCCATTGTTCTACTGCACAGCATTATGTTTAAGGATGATCTTACATTATCCTAGCGATCCAAACCTGGGCATTGATGCTCGACAATAATACAGACACTGTAATGTACCCATGCAACCTGTACTGGCATCAGTATACTAATACCTGTGACAAATACACAGTTAGTCAGAGCTATAAGCATGACCCCGAACTCACCGGGCGAGAGGATCCCCCATTCTCACCCGCCCCTTTCTCGGCTTCTGATGGCTGTTCCTCCTGTTGTTGGAGTACATATTAAGAGCAGTAGTGACTCCGCGCCTTTTCCACAAAGGCGACATTCGGGTGTTGGCCACGACCATAGCCATTTGGGGGTAAGGTCTTTACTCAAAAAGCAACCCAGCCTTAGCAGGCTTAATTTCCTTTTGTAATAGTCCCTGAAGCAGTCTTGCAAATATGGATGGGGTTTCAGGTGGATGTATGATGGCAAGACAATCCAAGCATGGCTTTTACCAACCACTGCAGCTTTGTCCATTAGTAGTGACGCTTGTTAAATTGCTGTGTTGGTTAACTGTTTGAAAGCGGTGTAAGTCATGGGTAAAAGCCAGGATTCTTCCAGTGCTAACGCTTGAAGCGCTTGCCTAAGGGACTTATATATGGAGTTGGGGAGCCCTGCCTGTTTTTCGACTTCTAACCAGCACAGATGAGCCAGGGAGTGATCTTCTGCATCCCTCATTCGCCAGTAGTATTTGGCAAGGGCTCCTTGTCTTGCCGGAAACTGATTTGTGAGACCATATTCCAAACGTATATAGGCTTGGGAAATGTGGCGCGGAATTGAAAAAAGGTTTTTAAACAGGCTGGATTGAGCGAGATTTAGGACTATGGAGTTCCGAGTTGCCATCATCTCAGAGCCGTATGTAAGTGATGGCAAGAATTTGGCAGCTACAATCTTTAAAATGTGGCCAGTGGAATTTCCACGTAAATGTTTTTGGACGGTTTTAAAGGCAAATTGGAGTTGTTTGACTTTTGATTTCCCTTGTTCCAAGTGCTGTTTATACTTTAACTTATGGTCCAGTAAGATGCCCAAATATTTGTATTGGTCTACCTGAGTTAGTATGGTGGAGTTTATCTTCCAGACAAATTTTTGTCTTTTCTTGCGAGAGCCGGAGAAGCATAGGATGTTTGTTTTTTTAAGATTTATTGTTAGTTGTGCATTCGAGAGATACGACGCGAGTTTGGAAATCATGCGTTGTAGGCCGAGAGGAGTTTGTGACAGGAGCACAATGTCGTCTGCGTATTGGAGACTCATTATGGGTAGATTACCCAGTTTTGGTGGATCTCCCTGGATAGAACGTAAGTCACTTTCTAGGTCCGCAGTGTAAATGTTGAAGAGGCAGGGGGCCAATACGCAGCCTTGCTTTAAGCCGTTAAGCGTGCGAAGTTTCTTTGTCAGGCATCGGCCGTCTCCTTTTTTCACTTGGACCCATGTGTGTGAATAAAGCTCTATAATTGCTCCCATTAGCTCTATCGGCGCACCCCAGGCTTTCATTTTGGCCCAAGGTTTGGAGTAAATAGTCCAGAAATGGCTGCCAAAAGTCCTTGGGCCTAGATGCCTGCGGCAGCTCATCCTCGTAGGTGCCCGGTCTCTCTCTGCAATATGTCATATCAGACACCCAGTCCTTGAACCGAGGTGGGCGTTTACTGCCCCATTTAATTGCTATTCGTCTTTTTGCCAGTAAGAGTGCCACCACTAGCAATTTGCGCCTTCTAGGCTGTTTGAGCTTATAGGTGCCCAGGAGGCACACAGTGGGTGTATTTGGGATAGGCTCAGACAACTTTCGGGCCAGCGCTGCCAACAGCTCACACCAGTACGTTTCCAGTTTAGGGCACGACCAGGCTGTATGGATAAAGTCTGCCCAGGGGGCAGAGCATCTGCGGCATTTATCATCTGCCCTGAGGCCATAGCGATACAGTTTGCCAGGCGTATAGTAGGTCTGATGAAGGAATCTAAAGTGTATAATTCGTAAATGACAATTTGGATTGAGTAAATGCAGCTGTGTGCAGCTATAGTTCCAGTCGTCTTCCGAAATAGGCACCCCAGAGGTCTCCACACATCGTGTCAATGCCCTATCCGGGTTTGTGTACTTTTTGTTCTGCGATGTGGTATATAGTTTTGTGACTAGTTTGACACGCGTTGGTGCTGTGAGCAACGTCTTTAATGCCTGCAGTGTTGTGTTTTCAGCTGGGAACGTATCGTATAGGTCTATTATTGCTGCCCTTAATCTGAGGTAAGCGAACGTTTTTAGCGGTGCTTGGTGCGCACTTAGGGATGGGCATGTTAGTGGAATTAATGTGTTATGCGGAAATATCGAGCTCATCGTTGCCAGCCCCATTTCCCCCAGTGCCGTCATCATGTTCTGCTCTTGTGTGACAGAAAGTTTGGGGTGATGCGCCAAGGGGAGCGCAGGTGCGTATATGGGATATTTCCTTGCTCGTGTCGCCAACACGTGCCATGCTCTGGATGTGCATTTGACTGGATGTATCACACCGTTAGGGTAGTTCCTCACTGGATCTGCTATGTATTCTGTTAGTCCGTGCGGGCGGACACTGTCGGTTTCCACTGCTATATGTGGAATATGAGAGTGAGGTTGCGACCAATAATCGGCATGATGTACCTGTGCACAGTAGTAGTATAGTTGCAGATCGGGAGCGGCGAAGTCCCCTTGGTGGTACAATTTCGTGAGTACTCTCCAACTCACCCTGGGCTGTTTTCCGGCCCACGTGAGCCACTGCAGCGTTGTACGTAGTCTGGCAAAGAACGCTGTCGTAAGCCATATAGGGATATTCCAGAACAGATAGAGGAGTCTGGGTAAAACTATCATCTTTTGGAGAGCTATGCGGTCAGCCATAGATAGAGGCAATTTAATCCATTTTTCAATTTGGTCCTCCAATTTATTCATTGCCACACCATAACTCGCCCTTATCACCGTTTCTGGGTCTCGGTGCACCCATACTCCGAGGTATTTTACCGGATTTGTGACCCATTTCAATGAGTAGTCTAGTGTCGGTTCCGGGGTTGTCTCAGTTAAAGGGATCACTACTGATTTGTTCCAATTTATGCTAAGGCCTGAATATTGTTCGAATTTGATATATTTTCTAATTAGTGGATTTAGATTCTTATCTGGGTGTCTAGTGTACAGGACCATATCATCTGCGTATAAGGATATGCCCACATGCCGGAGGCTAAACTGGAGTGCCGTTTCCAGGTGTTTTTGTCTAATTTTGCATGCAAGTGGCTCTAGTGTAAGCACGAACAGAATAGGGGACAGGGGGCATCCCTGCCTCGTTCCACGGGTTATCTCAAATTGCTGGGACGTGTGCCCGTTGATGGGTACTCTTGCTCTGGGTTCATTATACAACAGGGCAATCCACTTCAGAAAGGCCGGTGGGAATCCTATTCTGGACAGAATGGTGATCATGAAATCCCACTCCACAGAGTCGAAAGCTTTTGCCGCATCTAATAGTGCAGCCGCTGCCGGTATCTCGGGATGTAGGCTATGGTACATCGTGAAGATTGTGCGAATATTGGGTTGTGGATCATGTGGGGATAAATCCCGCCTGATCCGGGAACACTAGGAGTTTTAGCAGTGATTGTATACGATTTGCTAATATCTTGGCCAGTATTTTCATGTCTATATTTATAAGGGAGAGAGGGCGGTATGATTCACAGAAGCTGGGGTCTTTGGCAGGTTTTGGAAAAGCTAATAGCAGCGCCTCCCGTAACGTCATCGGAAGGGCTCCCTCTTCATACGCTTCCTCAAACATCTGAGCTAATTGTGGAATCAACAGGTCTTTAAATTCTTTGTAGAATTCTCCCGGTATGCCGTCCATTCCCGGAGCTTTATTATTTGGCAATGAGTTAATCGCATCTTTAAATTCGTTCTCAGTGATATGATGCCCTAGATATTCCCTATGGGTGTCAGAGAGCCAAGCCAGGCCTATGTCGTCAAGGTACTCATGAATATCCGTTTGTACGTGTGTCGTCTTTGCGGTGTACAGTGTTGTGTAATATTTCCTGAAACTGTCTAGGATGGAAGGAGTGTCGTATACCTGTACATCTTGGTCTGTCGTGATGGTTGTAATGAGTGCTGCTCCCTGCATTGGCCTGATTTTTTGTGACAATGCTCTGCCTGGTCTCCCACCCTCTCCATATGCTCTAGCCGTGTATTGCTTGGAAAGGTATTTTATTTCAGTGTCTGCGTATTCGTTATATGTGTCTATTTTGCTACGGATGGCTGCTAAAAGAGAATCTTGTAGTGTGGAAGCATACTCGGCTTCCAGTGTTCGAATGTCTCGTTCTACCATGTTTAGTTGTTGCCTAATATCTCTAAGGATACCAGCATGCTTGCTAATGCAATGGCCCCTTATGGTTACTTTGAAGGCCTCCCAGAGCGTCCTATAGCTCTCCACTGTCCCAGTATTGATCTGGACAAAATCTTCTATAGCTTGTTTCAATTCTCCTCGGAAGACTTGATCTTTCAGTGCTGATGGTCTAAGACGCCATGTGAATTCCCTCGGTGCAATGTGTGGGGCTCTCTAATACCAGTCGCACGGGGGAGTGATCTGATAGGGTCTTAGGTAGGTGTTCTATTTCCTTTGTCCATGTACAAACGTCCTGTGTAGTCAGCCAGAAGTCTAATGTTGACCAGGTATTGTGAGTGAGTGAGGTGCATGTACCTTCTCGCCTCGTTGGGTGTCTTAGGCGCCATACGTCTACCATGGACCACTCCTTCATTCCCTCTAGAATCGAGCGGGCTGCTCGCTTACCGTCGGTACCAGAGGCTCTATCTAGTAGTGGGTCTAAGCACGTATTGAAATCTCCCCCCCATACTATGGATGTCGGTTGTGCCTCTCTGAGTTTGCCCCAGAGGTCTTCGTAGAATTGTGGGTCATCCACATTTGGCCTGTATCCTGTGACTATTGTAAGGTCCGTCCCTCCAAAATTACCTCTGAGTATAATATATCTCCCTTGATCGTCTGTGGTCGCTTTAAGTAGTGTGAAGGGAATGTTGCGTTTAACCAGTATCAATACCCCCCTGGCGTAGTTCGAGTAAGAGGATGCCACTCGGAATTGGGCCCATCTATATCCCACTCTACATTCTCGTTGCGGCATTGTGTGTGTTTCCTGAATACATGCTACGTCTATTTTGTGTCTATCTAAGTATGCGAGGACTTTCTTGGTTTTTCGTGGGTCTTGTAAGCCTCTCACGTTCCAGGTCATTAGGATTAGTGTCCTAACCTGTTGTCTCGTCTCAGCCATGGGTTACAGGTGAGTCATCGTTAGTAGTTTCTTGAATCACTACGCTCATTTGTGTACAGTTTTGTGAACAGAATGTGTTGCTGTCTACTGCTGCCTGGTGAATTTTTAACTTGTCCCCCCCGTCCCACCCCCTCCCACTTCGTCTATATCCCTCCGACGAAGACATCTCCCTTAGGAATACCAAACTCATTCCTCCTCTCCTAGCATGCGTATCCGTGAACAACCCCATGTAAATAACAGGTGTAGTGCACACGGGTGGGCAGGAGGAGCCGGGATTTCCCCCTCTTGACATCCTGAGGAGGGGCCTCATTAACAGTATAGGAAGGCACTACATCAGTGTAAACCCCGGTTCTGTACCGTCTCAATGCGGCAATTTAACGACTAACACCAACATTATCAACAACATTAACACATGCCTTGTAACACTTCACTCATGTACATATAGAAATACAGTCTTCTTGCAACTTATCTGAACCGCCAGTCTTCAATTCAGTTCTCCCGTGACTGGATGTAGTTAAATTGTCATAGTTCACCGCTGGGGGCCCCAGCGTCTTCGTCTCCATAACAGGGCACAGTGGGATCAGGTCCTGTTGTTTGGAGAGTCTATGTCACGGTACTCTCAGGCGCATGATTCACGTGCATAGCCTTGGCAGGCAGTCCTATCATTCCACGTCCGACAGGGGCCCCTGATCTTGCTGTCTGTCCCTCGGTGAGCGCCTGCGTTCCCCCTTCGGTTTTCTAGTCTGTAAATATTTCAGGAGTTCCTTAGGTTCGTTGAATATCTTCATGGAGCCCTCGTCGGTAATCTTCAATCGGGCTGGGTATAACATGGCGTATGGAATCTGTAAGTCACGGAGTTTTTGTTTTGCCTGCGCATATTTCTTCCTCGCCTCCTGGACCGATTGCGTGAAGTCGGGGTATAGAGCTATATCCATTCCCTCGTGCTTCAAGGCGCCAAGTTCTCGAGCCTTCCGTAGCGCTGCATCTCTGTCCCGGTAGTTTAGCAGTTTAGCTATGATGGGCCTCGGTCTCGTGCCCACTGGTGGTTTCGGGGCTAGGGACCTATGTGCTCTTTCAACCAGGAAGACCTCCGAAAATGTCTCTCTGCCCAGCAGTGTAATAAGCAGTTGTTCCGTGTATTTTTCCATTGGGTCTGTATTTGTTGTTTCCGCAATTCCCATGATTCATATATTGCTGCGTCTCGACCGGGCCTCCAAATCCTCGGCTTTAGCGGTCAATATAGCCAGTTGTTTGTCCACTCCGGTCTGCTTTGATGTTGTTTGCGTGCTGAGATCTTCCAAGTCTGATATCCGGCGTTCGGCCATGTCTATCCTTTCGGTATGTCTGTCTAGTCGTTCAGACATGCGGTCTACTCTGTGTGTGAGGTTGTCAATTTTTCCATCAATATTTGTTAGCGCCGTTTGGATCGTAGCAAACATTGATTGTACACTGTCTGTCGCGGGACCTCCCGGATTGTGCACTGCCGATGGATTGGTTTGGTGGTCTTCTCCGGATTGGTCCGGTGTTTTTTTAGATTGATCAAAGTTTAATTTCGGCTGGTTCCTGACTGGCTTACCCATTGTGGCCTAAGCGTGGTCCCCTGTGTTATTGGCACGATTGCAGTCTTCTGGTGCTTTATTGGGCACAGGTGTCTGTCTGCGTTGTGGGCTAGCGATCGCTCCAGATGCGTAACTGAGTATACCCAAGTGTCCGCCTCCAGTGCGGGTACGTCTCTCGTGCCGGCCTGGGCCTGCCGCTTAGACCCCCTGTAACTCCTCGCTAGATGTTCTGGGCCGGGGTGCAGCACAGGGGCTGAGACCCAACTTTAGCTTACGGATATCTCAGAGTTCTCCAGGAGCTATGGTTGCTGTAAGTTGTTGTGCCGCCCTGCGCGCTTATTACAGACCTCCACGTGGCATGTATCGATACACCTCCTCGCTATGCCGGTCAGTATGGTTACTCTTGGTCTTGCGGCCCTGCGGCCCGCCACATGTGTCTTTCGTCCTCGGGGGGTGAAAATAGAAGGCCCGATAACCACCGCGGCGCACCTCCTTTAGCCGCACTTCACAATCGAGCGGCCTTGTGTGGGCTGCTAGGTATGACGCTTGGCGAGTTTGTTAATGGCACAGGGATCGGCGTACCTGTATCTGTTGAGGTCTTTTGGTCAGTTCTCGTGGGCAATGAGTCGGTGCATGTACCAGCCTCCGGCAGCACGATCTCTGCGGTAGGCGAAGCCACTGGAGTCTGAGTTGCGTGCTCTGCGTCTCATCCCTGTTCTCCACTCTATGCTGGTGTCGCACCCCCGTCTTCCACTGTGTAGGCCACCGTAATTTTTCATTCGATATTTCTTCGCACCTGGGATTCCGTTTCTTTAAAAAACTTCCGTCGAGTGAAGGTCCTGTGTCAGGCTATGTATTGTTTGAATATCCGACGTAAGGACACCGTCTGTAGTGTAGGATCGGGATGATGATAGCGGGCACCCGGAGGAGCTCACTTAAGGTGTGGCCATTTCGTTCCGCGGCTAGCTCCGCCCCAAGTACTGCATCATAGTTGAAGAAATAATATTCATAATGTCCTTTACCATAAAACATACTAAGCAATAAACCCCATATAATACCATACGTCAATGGGAGGTGAAAATATCGAATTCCCTCCTCAACAGACGCTGGCAAATGCATACACACATAACAATCTCTCACATCCATCGTATTTACATACTCGTACTGTAACTTCACCTAGGCATTCAACGTATAATCACCCTTAGACAAATCTACATGTAAAATGTGACTAGTTTGAGCTACAATAGCCTTTTCTGCTCCTAATGTACCCACTTTTGTGCTAGAAGTGGTAGGTGTGGATGCACCTTGTATTCTCACCCCCTCAACATTTGCATCGTGTGAAATGTTTACAGACACTATGATTACTACAGTTATCACCAGTATCACTCCTATTATGAGTGTACCTATCACACACTTTGCTCTACGGTTTGGAATTCCAGACTCCATCTTTGACTGAATTCGGTTGAGCACAGCAAGAGGATCAGCACAAAGTCTCTACCTCTGCCTATGATTGCTGCCCAACAAAGTTCATACAGTTCCTTGCACTTCCGGAAGCAAAATTCAAAGTTTGTTGTACAAGTATTTACGCAGTTCAAAAGACTTCCTTAGCCCTATTTCTTCTTCTAGGGAAAATACCTAGATTTATTCTTCTTCCACTCATGCCTAGGTTAACTTCTTTAACCCTTTAACCGCAGCGGAAATTCCGACGCGGTGCGGGTGATTTATAGCGTGGGCGTGGTTCGGACGGCCCCCGGCCGTCCTCCGCACATGCCCACCATGACGTCGGACGGCTCGCAAGGGGTTAAAGCTATTTTTGATTTTTAGTTTACAGTTCATTTATAAGTCTCTCACAAGCTCAGAGCCAATTTCAGCAATGACACACTGTACGATCTCAAGACGAACTGCTACAATCCCTGGTGGTGGCTGATATCCAAAGGTTGGGGAAGACAGATCTCTCAGAAACAAAACCCTCACACCACTCAATATTGGAGGATTCGGTACAGTCTCTGTTAGCACTCCTATTTCCAACGCAGGGACTATTAGTTCAAACTCAATCTTCAGTCTGGAACTCTGCTGACAACTCGCGAAGACTTCCGTCTCCTTGTCCCCACTGCTTCCGTCATCTGTAACCACGTAAGTTCACTCTGGCGCAAGCATATCCCTGACAAGGCACTCTTGCTCTCCCTGTTAACCTCATGCCCTCTTGTCTTTGCTCTGATTCAGACGTTTCAGACACAGGGGCAAGATCTCTTTCAGATGCAATTCTCAGGTTTTGCCTCCTCTGTCTCACAGGCCATCATTCTCCTGCAAAGTCTGCTCTCCTTCTCTTCACCTGATCACCTTGCACCCCAGTTCTCTCTGCTGAGTTTGACTCTGTATCACTCACAACTTTACCATCTCCCTCAGAATCGCTGTCTGGGCCTTGTGTAGAGTGACCCCCCCCCCCCCTCAGCTTGCTCTGGTTTGTGGCCAGCCTCATTAGCTACTTCCACAGCTTGACTTGTCCTCTCCAGTGGCCTCACGACCACGGCTGGACTTTCTTCAGGGAGAGGAGCTGTTTCTTCCAAGGTGCTCAAACTCTGTGGGTGTGGGAGGTGTGGATCCAGTTCAGCAAGCCTCCACACTTCACAGCTGAATTTGTCACCAAAATCACTTAATAAGGACCTCTCCACCGAGCATCAAGGCAGCTCTTCCTCACATGTTTCTTGACGAGTATCCACCCCCCTTGATACAGGTCATGGCAGAGATCCTTCGATGTCGGAGCCGTCGCAGCTTCGACCTGGTGAGACACAGAATGGACCACGTCAGCCAGTCCTTTGCAATAATCAAATATTCTGTGATGTTAATCAACACTGTAGAGGGCACTGCTGGCAATCTCATCACCCGTCCCCATCAATATCTCGTGGGGCATAAGACTTTTTCTCCTTTCAGGAATGCTACTCACACTCATCAAAACCAAAAGGAATGCATCAGGCCATTTCAGAGACGTGTATGAACCGAGATCTTTGCCATTCACATCTTGAGAGTTCCATTGATTTGCTCCACGAGGCCCGATGCCTGAGGTCTGTAACTACAATGCAATTTCTGATCAACTTGTAATGCAGTGCAAAGCAGCCTCATAATCTCACTATGAAAGTGTGTTCCTCTGCCCGATTCCAATGCGGTCGGAAATCAGAAGCGTGATATCAACTCTTTAAGTAAAAACTTCGCTACTGTCCGACTCACACCTTCTAGTTGGATATGCTTCCACCCACCGTGAGAAAACACACACTATCACTAAAATGTACCTCAATCGATTTCACCTAGGCATCTCTATGATATCGGGTTGGATCCTGTTGAAGGGACCCCCAGGTCATCCTATGTAACTCAATGCAACTACAGTTTCCCTTCTAGCATTCATTTGTTGACACGTAACACATCTGTGACACACTGCTTCAGCAAACGCACAAAACCGTGGATGGAACCACGTCTGTCGGAACACTCGCACCATTTCATACCTTCCAATATTAACTGCCCCATGAATCTGCCTCACCACAGGGCTCAATACATCGTCTGGTAACACTGCTCGACCATCAGTCAAAACCCAAGTTCCATCATCTATCTTCCCACAATCTGCTTTAATCCAACTAGTTTCCTACTGTTCAGACACTTCTTCCTGCAGATGCTTTACCTCATCCCAAGTGTCTGCAATGGCTAACAACACTCTAAACTCAGTTCTTTCTGTACTCTCTCCTGTGTAGTTCCCATTAAAAATGCACCATTGTTTGGCTCAGAAGTGTGCAACTTTATCTGCATATCTATTGCAGAGGGTCACAAAATCCTCCTCCTTCCCATGGGCTGTTCAATTGACCACTGCAATTTCCTTTGGACATTGTAAAGCTTCCAACAATTGTCTCACATATTCCCTATTTCTGATTGGAGATCCTGATGATGTTAAAAATCCTCTCTGCGACTAGACTGATTGCTCTTTCCTGAGGCGGAAGCCGGGAAAGTTAGGTGCTGCATTTTTTAAACTTTGCTTTTAAATTTGCTTACTTTGCACTAGTCTACCTACCTCACAACTGCACTTTCATCCCTCGCAGCCGATTAAGCGCTGCCGCGGGGAACATCAAGGGTAAGCCGCCATCTTGGGGGAAGTTCCGGTTGCCGGTCCAGTTGCTTGCCCGCTCCCGCCCTCACCAGTACATAAGCCGCGCCAGAACTCACACGCGCAGACTAGACTGATTGCTCTTTCCTGAGGCGGAAGCCGGGAAAGTTAGGTGCCGCATTTTTTTAACTTTGCTTTTAAATTTGCTTACTTTGCACTAGCCTACCTACCTCAATACTGCACTTTCATCCCTCGCAGCCGATTAGGCGCTGCCGCGGGGAACATCAACGGTAAGCTGCCATCTTGGGGGAAGTTCCGGGTTGCCCGTCCAGTGCTTGGCCGCTCCCGCCCTCGCCAGTATATAATGACTACTCCCAACCGGCTGCGCAGCGGGCGCGCCGCTGGTGCGCCGAAGGCGCGCCAAAGGAAAGCCCATCTGCGCCCGTCCGTGCCAGGCCGTGCCCAGGGGCCAGTCCCCCTGCCCATCTCGCCACGTATTCCTCGAAGGCCTTGAGAGATCTCTGCCAGGCTGCCCATTTGTCCTGTCCAACCACTGTCGACCATTTGATACTTCTAGGCATCTTCCAAACTCCCACTAGCTCATTGGACCCCCTACCTACAGCTCCTTGTCCAAATCAGCAGTCCATCACAGCACATGCTGGAGATCAAGTACTTCACATTCTTTACCTTAACACCCGGTCCCTAGTCAAGCACCAACTTGATATTTTTCTTCTCCTCTCATTTCACAAACCAGACATTTTTTTTGTTACTGAAGCATGGCTCAACACTGATTCCTCCCCGGACATCTTGGCAGCCCTCCCAGATAATTACTACATACTGCACGTTGATCGAGCCCCGGGGAAAGTAGGAGGTAGGGTGGCAGCCATCATTGACAAAAAACATGTCTTCACCAAGATGTCGTCTCTCGACCTCCACGCAGCTGACAACCTCGTCATTAAACTTGAATCGAAATCGGAACCTCTAATATGCATACTAATATACAGACCCCCCCCCAAAACATGCCCCTCTTCCCTCTCTCATTATGCGACCAATTGGCCGCTGTGGTTACCGATTATACAAAAATCTTACTAATCGGTGACTTCAACTATTGGTTTGACAGCGACTCTGGCGGCCCTCAGGCCAGCGAACTAACGGAGCTTCTCTTGGGCCTCAACTTCAGACATCTTATTACCTCTGCTACCCACACCAAGGGGCACATATTAGACCAGGTGTGGAGTACTAACCTCACCATCTCCTTGCCCATCATCTCCCCCTGCATATGGTCCGATCACTTCCTGATTAAATTCAGTATTCCCATTTCTAGGCATAGTAAACACATAACCACTAAGGGGGGGTTTCATCAGAAAATGGGGCACTCTCGACAATCAAGCTTTCTTGGAAAATCTAGAGAATTCTCTGCCAGCTTACAATGCTGACCTCGATCAGGCCGAGGCAGATATCTCAAACTGGCTCTTAGCAACAAGCAATACACATGCCCCACTAAAAAAACTCAAAATTGTCCGCCGGTCGGACGCCCATAAATGGTTTTCTCAAGACCTCAGGGCCAAAAAACTAGTTGTCCGCCAAAAAGAACGGATGTGGAGGAGAGCCTACGACCCACTTGAAAAAACCCGCTACTTGGCTGTTCGGGCAGAGTATATGAAAGCCATCATTCTAGCTAAAGGTGCCTTCTTTTCCAGCATAATAGAACACTCCGATACCAAATCCAAGGATATCTTTACTATCGTTAACAAACTCTCTAACTCCGAAAGAATTCTGCCCAAGCCCATAATTACCAAGGACCTGTGCAATTCCCTTAATCAATACTTTATCGATAAAATTGCCACTGTTAAATCTAGCATCCCTGTCATGGATTCCTTACCTTCTCCCCCTGCAGCTGGGTCCAGCATCGGCTCCCTAGACCACTTCCCACCCCTCGATGCACTCTCCTTACAAGCCCTCCTGATCAGGGTAAAATCTGGCTCTCCCCCATAATGTTGTCCCCCCCACATTTTAAAAAATATATACTCAGCACTCTCTCCCCTCAATCCTGATGTTTCTCAATGCATCACTATCCCAAGGCGTGGTCCCCAAAACCTTAAAGGAGGCAGTCGTGGTACCCCTCCTAAAAAAAATGGGAGCCGACCCCTCCATTTTATCCAACTATAGGCCATACTCCCTCCTTCCCTACCTGGCCAAGGTACTGGAGGCCCACGTCACTTCACACCTTTCAAACTTCATTGAGCAATCCAACGTTTTAGACCCTTTTCAAGCTGGATTTCGACCTGCTCACTCCACTGAGACAGTTATCACTGCTTTCTTGGATTCCCTCCGTCATAATGCGGATAGAGGAATTCCCCAGGCCCTGGTCCTATTAGACCTTCCGGCGGCATTTGACACGGTCGACCATAACATCCTTCTCGACCGAGTCAAACAAGCCGGCATTTGTGGCTCAGCCCACAATTGGATCAGGTCCTTCCTTAGTGACCGTACCCAAGCTGTCTGCTTAGCCCCTTTCTCAGCCCCCAAACTCGGCACGCCCTGCGGGGTTCCTCAAGGTTCCTCGCTGTCCCCTATTTTGTTCAACATTTACATGTCCCCTCTGATCCAGTCCCTTAAAACATTCAAAGTCGTCACTTTCAACTATGCTGACGATCTCCAGCTCATCTTCACCATTGACAATTCCTCTGAATCGATTCAGGATTTTCAAAGCACTATGCTCCATATCCGCCACTGGATGGACTCCAACCAGCTGAAATTAAACCCCGGCAAGACAGAACTGGTTCTTAATGGAAAAAGCCACTATTCTGGGGCCTGCACTATTGGCCACCAGAGCTTGGCTCCCCTCCCACTCCCTCCAGCTCTGTTAAAAGCCTGGGGGTGCTCATTGACAAAGACCTGTCATTGAAAACCCAAGTGAGCTCAGTTGTGTCTACCTGCTTTTTCCAGCTTCGCAGGATCAGGAAGATAAGCCGGATGCTCACCCAGCCAGCCCTGATCCAGGTGGTGATAGCTCTTGTACTATCACACTTGGGCTATGCAAACGCTATCTATCTGGGCCTTCCCATTGCCCTTAGCAGGCGCCTCCAGATGGCCCAGAATCAGGCAGCCAGACTGATTCATCGACTGCCATGCTGGCAATCAGCAAGGCCCTTACTAAAACAACTTCATTTGCTCCCTATCTCTCAACGAGTCACATTTAAAACGGCTTGCATCACTTTCAAATCCCTCTACGCCCGCAGCCCCCAATTCATCCACAACCTTTTACCCAGATACATTCCTTCCCCCAGCCTCCGGTCCGCTAACCAAAACCTCCTGACAATTGTCCCTTACAGACTTCAACTCCAGGGAGGCCGCAGGTTTGCAACCCTTGCTTCCAAATTATGAAACTCCCTCCCCTCAGAAATCCGTCTCTGTTCCAACCTCCTGATATTTAGGAAACAACTTAAAACCTGGCTGTTCGCCCAGGCCCATGCTTAAATTCTCCCCTTTTCTAGAGCATCTGTCAGTCAGCGCCATGAAACCTCTGGGTGTACGAGCGCTATATAAAACCTTGTTAACATAACATAACATATCTTTCTGAAGTCATGAACCACACCGAACCCATATTGGCTATCGGCGTAGATGGTGACTCAGATCTGATCAGAGACCAGGCATGCATGTGTCAAGGCAATGATTTCAGCTACCTTTGCAGATTGTACTCCCTGTAAACAAGCAGCTTCCACAACTCCAGAAATATTACAGACAGCAAACACTGCCCTCAGATAATCTGGATTGTCTCTTAAACATGAATCATCAACAAAAAAGATTTCATCAGATTCAGGCAGAGGTTCATCAACAATGTTAGGTCTTAGGAGGAGCTTCGCGCGTAACCAAGATGGCCGCGTGAGCACAGGGCTCCCGAGACCCTCGCAACCTCCCGCATCTATCCTGTAAATTATCCTGATCACACTGACGGGTTATTGAAGAAGAGCCGTAGCTGAGGCTGACACCGTTGTCCGAATTTGAATCGAACTTCAGGCGCCGGAATAACATCAACTTGAATATTGCGGCCTGCCCCTCGGAATTGCCCGGAGCTTGAGTTGGTGTGATGCCCGGGCCGTAGTTGAACAACAGCGGCCTGAGGAGACACTGATCTGACTTTCACTTTCGTTTTCGAGGCCTCTGTCTGATCCTACTTGAGAGCTAGCCTACTACTAGCGGAAGCTACTTGACTGCTAAGCGATCGTGCGGGCTACCCGGCGAGGTGGCTACACCCAGGCAAATAATATGGGTCGCTACGCTCAGGCTAAAGGATCCCCTGGTGGACCGAGTAGATCACTGGATGGTACTAGAGAGGACCCGGCCTCATCGACAGAATTGACCTTGCAAGACGTCATGGGTGCCATTGATGGGATGAAGGCTTCCATCGGCCAACAATTTGAGACTATCGCCCACAAGCTGGACACTGTGGCGATTGATGTTAATTTGATTTGTACGGATTTATCGAAAACCAACGAAAAGGTCGAATCGTTGGATTTGAAAACTTCCAGCCTCACGGGTGATGTGTCCAACCTACAGATGGAGGTCCGCAATCTGAGGACCTCGAATGACTTTTTTGCCCGCCGGTTGGAGGACTTTGAAAGCAGGGCTCGGCGTAACAATGTACGCATTATAGGGGTCCCGGAAAAATCAGAGTATCCGGCAGCTGATCTTTTTGTGGAAGATCTCATTACTAAGCACCTTGCTCCTAAGTGGCTGAGCAAGTTCTTTGCGGTTGAAAGAGCCCACAGAATACCGGGTGGTAAACCGAAGGTGGGTGCCCCGCCGCGCCCTCTTATCGCCAGAATCTTTAATTTCAGGGACAGAGACGCTATCCTGCAGGCTTCGCGGACGAATAGACCCATTAAATATGAAAATACCACTATGAGTTTCTACCCGGACTTTACACAGGCTGTCCAAAAGCAAAGACTTGGGTTTCTGGGCGTCAAACGTCGACTGAGGGACATGGACCTGAGATATGCAATGCTTTTTCCAGCCAAGCTGTGCGTTGAATTCGAGTAACGAACATACTTTTTTGATCGTCCAGAGATGGTGGGGGAATGGCTTGACACTTTGCAACACCGGCGTGGCCGGGAGGAACATTCTGGAGGAGCAGAGGGTGGTCCGATGGAGCAGGAATAGGAGCATGGTTTCCAGTCTCTGACCTCCATTGATAACCCTGACTATGGTTCGATGACTTCTATTGTATGACTTGATATACATACCCGGAGGTTGCTGGGCGATGGATGGAACTCTTTCCTTCTCTAGGGTTTCTTTTTGTAGACTAGTTTGATGTTAGGGCAACAGGCACACTGTAAGTTGGGGTGGCTATTTAGTCTTATGCAGGGGTGCAGGGTGGAGGGATTTGTAACGGGTTTCTGGTTTGTGGATGGGGGGCTGTTTGCATTGGTGTGTTTTGGTTTAGTGCAAGGCAACATATTATTCTGTCAATGGATTTGGATGCTGAGTTCCGGGGAGGGTTGGATCCGCTTTCACTTTCGGAATGGGGGGTAGGGGATTGAGACTACTGAGTTAGAATGTGAATGGGTTGGGGGACAAGATAAAGCGAGGGGTTGTGTTGCAACTGTTGTGGCGACATTCTCCTGATGTCGTACTGTTACAGGAAACGTATTTGATTGGTAATACTTGTCATGCCATGAACCGGAGAGGATATCGTCTGGTCGCCCATGCGGGCTTCTCCTCGGGATCCCGGGGGGTGGGTATTCTAATTAGGAATTCTCTTCCCTTTGCAATTGATGCTACACTTTTAGACGATAGATGGCGCTATGTAGCTGTCACGGGACGGTTGGAGGGTAGGATTATATCCTTACTTTCAGTTTATGTCCCCCCTGGTCTGCAGTCGACCACCTTTGCAGACCTGGGACAGGTACTATTGGGGCTTCCCGAAGGAATTTTGATTGTGGGCGGAGATTTTAATTCAGTTGTTTCTGGTAGGGAGGATTGACACCCACCCAGGGACCTTGCAGGGTCGCAGAATTGGCTTAATGGTTTAATAGACACTCTGGGGTTGGTGGACTGCTGGAGATTGCAGCACCCGGTCCAGAACAAATACACTTTCCACTCGGGTGCACACGTAGCCTTTCCAGGATTGATTACATCTTGATGCCGGCGGCGCATGCCCCCTCGGTTACTGAGGTTCGACACCTAGCTCGGGGAATATCCGACCACTCCCCTTTGTGGCTTCGGACGGAGTTGCGTGTAGGTGCAGAGGAGCGGGTAGCCCCAATTAATCCGTGGTATCTCCGTACACCTAAGACCCGTGCGGCGTTGATTAAATCCCTCAACCACTATTTTGGCGAAAATCAGGGATCTGTGTCTTCAGCGGTGTCGCTCTGGGAGGCCTTTAAGACGGTCATCAGAGGCCAGGCATTGTCACTGATAGCTGGCACGAAGAAGAGTAGGAATGAGGATGTGGTGAGACTAGAGACAGAGATCACCGAATTGGAACGTACTCTGGAACAGATGCATGTATTGCGTCTTAAACAACTTGACTACAGGTCACTTGTCACGGATGCCGCGAAAGTCATGGGCAGGGAACAACAGGGGCGATTGTATGATGTCGAGGATAAAGCCGGCAAGCTGATAGCATGGTTGGACAAAAAAGAGAGGGCTAGTCGCGTGGTTCCTGTGATTGAGAGAGTGGATGGTAGGCGTGTGACTGATCCCGAGGTGATTGTCCAGAGTTTTGGGGAGCTTTTCCAGGAAGTGTATTCCCCGTGTCGGATAGACCGGAGGAAGACTCCCATTTCTTGTTGCGAGATATAGCACTGCCCAGTTTATCTGACTCCGATAAAGAGTTGCTGGATGCAGTAATAACCGCAGACGAAGTGGCTCTCGCTATACGCTCCATTCGTTCGGGAAAAGCGATGGGCCCTAATGGTCTCCCCATTGAACTTTATAAACTGCGCCGCGACCCCGATACAGTAGCGCCGTATCTTCGCGACATGTTCTTGGAATCACGGGACATGGGCTTTCTTCCCCGTGATCAGCGTCTTGCGACCATAGTGGTGATTCACAAGGAA
Organism: Lissotriton helveticus; assembly: GCF_964261635.1. Classification (NCBI taxonomy): domain Eukaryota; kingdom Metazoa; phylum Chordata; class Amphibia; order Caudata; family Salamandridae; genus Lissotriton; species Lissotriton helveticus. The sequence continues at coordinate 600,148,272 of NC_136059.1, forward strand.
GGGAAGCCAAGGGATCGCTGTGCCTCTTATAGGCCGATATCACTCCTTAATGCAGAGCCCAAAATCCTTGCTAAATTGTTAGCTAATCGTATTATTAAGGTGATTGGTGACTTGGTTCATCCGGACCAATCCGGCTTCATCCCTCATCAGAATACGGCTATGAATCTGCAATGGTTGCATGGCGTTCTCGCGAGGACTTCGTCGTTGCGTGAGCCGGCCATCTTGGCCTCCTTAGACGCCACGATGGCCTTTGATACTGTTGATTGGCCATATTTGTGGGCCGTACTGGCTAAGTTCGGTTTTGGTCCTAGCTTTATTAGCTGGGTCAAGCTTCTTTATGAAGATCCATTGGCTCAGGTGGTGGTAAATGGTCGGGTTTCCACGCCTTTCGTTCTTGGAAGAGGTACAAGACAGGGTTGTCCATTGTCTCCACTCTTGTTTGCCCTTGCTCTTGAGCCCCTAGCTGCATGGATTAGATGGGAACCATCGATGAAGGGTATTCAGTAGGCCCCAGACTTTGAAGACCGGATTTCGCTCTACGCGGACGATATATTGTTGTACTTCACGTCGCCCCGGAAGTCGTTAATAGTTTTGTTTGATGTCCTTACATCTTTTGGTACAAATTCTGGCTTAGTAATTAACTGGACTAAATCTTGTTTATATGTCCTTTCGGTTGAAGTCCCTCTTTTGCCGGGTGATTGTCCCATCCAGGTTGCGCACGCGGGTTTTAAGTTTCTTGGGATATACGTGTCGCTGAACCCGACTGTCCGATACGAACAGAATTTGCTCCCACCGCTGAACCGGTTGAAATTGGATGTGGTACGCTGGCGCAAACTACGGCTTTCGCCACTTGGCCGTGCTGCGCTTTTTAAGATGATGTCACTGCCACGCTTTCTATATGCTCTTCATAATACCTTTGATGTTATCCCAGCGAATTATTTTCGGGCTATTGAGAGTCTCCAGAAGAAGTTGATTTGGGACGGGCGTTCGCTTATCGCCCTTGCCAAGCTGCCGCTACCATGGTACGATGGCGGTATTGCTCTCCCCGACATTAAGCAATATCACTGGGCGTCTCAATTGGGGGCCATTAATCATGGTATGTATGTCCCCGGGTTGAACCCCGCTTTTGCAATGGATAGGTGGTTGTTGCCGGGGGGAGATTATTATAGAGCGTTTTACTCCAGACTAGATGACGGGAGACTCCCCGGACCCACATGGATTGCAGTACGGATATGGAACTGCGCAAACAGTGCGATGGGTTGGAAAGGTCGACTGACCCGGGCAACCCCGCTTTTCGCTTCTGAGAGGCTGGGTAGCTTGTGGAAAACGAAAGGATTTGAGAAATGGGATATGATTGGGATCAGTAAGGTGAGTGACCTCTGGGTCAAAGGCAAGTTTAAAACTTTTGAGGAATTGCAAGTAGAGTTCCAACTTAGTAAAATGGAATATTTTCGATATGCCCAGGTCCATCATGCTTTGCGGTCGGTCTTTCCCGAGAGTTCTAGTATCCCGGAATCCTCTCCGTTAGAGGATAGAATACTAGATGGTCATGTGCCGGATAGCACTATCTCTTTGATATATAAAAAGCTAATTAATGATAGAACTGACCTGTTAGTGCTCCTCCGAGACGTTTGGACCCGAGACGGTCTTGAATTAGACGACGAGGACTGGCAATCTGCGATCTCTTCTCCTAAGGAGGTCGCGATCCCGGCCCGTCTCCGGTTGGTGCAACTTAAAATTCTACACAGAGTCTATGTGACTGGTCCCCGCTTGATTAGAATGGGTTACTCTACAGATGGTCTTTGTAAGCGTGGTTGTGGGTTGCTCGGGACTTTTTTGCATATAATTTGGGAGTGTCCCGTGGTGGCTGCCTTCGGGATTGGGGTGCATAATAAGATGGGAGAGGCTACTGGTGTTGCTCTACAACCTGAGGCTAGACGTTGTCTTCTGAATGTCTGGGAACCAACTGATTATAATGTCGCACACACACAATGGGCAACCCTGGGAAATATGGTTGCTAAGAGAGACATAGCACAGCTGTGGGGCTCCCAGAGGCCACCCACGGTTGAGGCCTGGATGGAAAACATGGACTGGTGCATGTTTAGGGAGAAGACGGTTTATGTGGCGCGGGGGCGACCCAGGAAGTGGGGTAAGGTCTGGGGTCATTGGAACACTTACCGTGGGGATATTTGCACTCCTCCTCTTCCGGATGTCCCTGAAGTCCGGCTTTCCTCCTGACCCACCATTCCCGTAATGTGGACTGATTAATTGCCTTGAAGCTCGTCTCTCCCCTGCGTCCTCTCCCTGATATAATTTATAAACTTTACTGTATGATTGTTTGCTTCTCCTTCCTCTTTCGGACTATATCCTATTGTACTGATTTTTTTTTTGCCTTGTTGTTATTTACCTTTAATAAAAAGATTTATAAAAAAAAACAATGTTAGGTCTTGGTTTGGTGCAAAATTCAGTCACATCGAGACAGTCATGGTCTTAACAATCTTCAGCATCATCAAGATTTGGAACAGGCATCAAAGTGGCAGGATTCAATACAGGACATCTTTACAGAGTCACATTCTCTGAGGCAAGAGTGCCTTGCTCATAGCATGTGAATCTGTTGTTAGTCAAATGATGTGTCTTAGTTCTCTTCATCAACAGCTGAACTGAATGTGGAACATATACAGTTAGTGGATGACCCATCACAATTCTTTCACATCTTTCAATGCTGACACCTGTTGCAGCAACAGATTTGAAACCCCCGGGCAACACTGACGCTACTGGGTCTAAAGAATAGCCAATCATCCCAAAAACATCCAGACTTCCTTTTGCGTGGTAGGTGCATTCATGTTCATGATCACCTCAACTAGGTCTGGTGACACCTTCCTCTTGCCTTTCTCAATGCGATGACCCAAATATTGAACTTCAGGTAAGAAATACTGAAGTTTGCTCGGAGACCCCTTGTGTCCATTCGCTGCCAGATGATTCAATAATGCAACTGCATCAATCCTGCAAGCATCTTCAGTTTCTGATGCACTCAAAAGGTTGTCTATGTACTGCACAAGAACTGAATTCTTGGACAGCACTAGACTCTCAGGGTTCTTCTTCAGAATCTGAATAAAGATTGAAGGAGTCTTAGTAAACCCTTGTGGGATACAACACAATGTTTTAACACACGATTTTCCAGATAGAAAGCGAATAAAAATCAATGTTCCTCGTTTAGGCGTATCGAAAAGACTGCTTGGCACAAATAAATCCCTGTAAACCATTCAGCTTCACAAGGGATCTGGAATAAAATCACAGATGGATTCAGTACCACAGGGCAACAAGGGACCACGATTGTGTTGACCTTTCGCAGGTCCTGTACGATCCGGTACCTACCACTCGGCTTCTGCAATCACATAATGGGTGAGTTGCATAGGCTCCCGATAAACTCCTTCAAAATGCCTTGCTCAATCATGGACTCAATCACTAGCTTGATTCCTGCCACTGTCTCCAGCGTCAGATTGTACTGGGGCGTTCTTGGGAACTCTGCAATTGGCTTGATCTGTAGCTTCCCTGGCTCAACCCCTCGAATTAGTCCTATCTCTTCTCCCATGAAAACCCACACCACCGGAGAGACAGAATACCTCAGGTCGTAGGGCAATTCTTCAACTGTCAGCAAGTGATGTGCTTCCATACAGCGATTCGGATTCACCAGTTTGAATGCAATGTCATCATTATTAGTCTGTAACTCAACTCCCTTGGGTGTGCAATAGATGGTACAATTCAGCTTGCACAGAATATCACGACCCAACAAGCAGACTGGACTGGAATCACGTACCACAAACTGGTGACAGTCTAGAAATGTTCCTATTTCACAGGTATCTCATCTGTCAAAGGATTAGTCATTCTCTTATTAGCAACTCCTACAACTTGGATCGGTTGTCCCGAGAGGAATAAGTTTGGGACTACTGCAGATCTCACAATAGAACAGGTAGCACCAGTATCAATCTAGAATGTGATGGGATGAGCGTCAACATCTGCCTCCACATATGGTCCTCTCTGGTCTACCTCTAAGACTGCTCCTATACAGTCTTCCTCCCTCCTCAGGCACCGTCATTGCAACGGGTCTGGATCAAACTCATCCGGAGCTTCGATATAGGGCTTGTGCTGGTACACTTGATTCCCTTGTGGAATCCTCGGTGGCTGGGAAACTTGCACTTGTGGACTCAAACTCCCTCTGTGTACAGATCTAGGTCTTGTCACAGTATTTACAACCTCAGGTACCTACACTATCTCCTCATCGTGGATCTGTTTCGCTGAATTCAATCTACACTTGCGCCTTTAATGCCTGATCTTGTGACAATAATGATATGCAGTAGTTTTCTTTAAGGTACTCATCAATCCCTGTCTTAGGATCTACGGGCTTCCCTCTTCCTTGACCCGCATTATTTGATGCATTTTGGGTCCCTTCATGATTCCGTACCAATGTTCCTCCACTTGACTGCACTTTTGTCTACCCTATCTGCATTTTTCATCCAAACTAGCATTAGCTATCCTTTATTTTCTGTGCTTTGAATCTACCTCATCACTACAGTATCTGGCATATCACAGAATTGTGTCCGCCAGGTTGTTCTGCCAGCAGATCGGATGCTGCTGAATCATGAATATAATCTCTGGTTTCAATCCTAAAACAAATTTGATAACAAACTGTTCCATGTGCGTATAATCTAAAGTGTCCAACCCGCTGTACTACTTAAATGCTTCAAAGAGCCTTTCAAAGTACGCATGTACTGACTACTTGGGTTCCCGGGTCGTCCGATCAATTTTGACCCAGTCAATATCCTGTAGAGAAATTTTAGACTACAACCATGTGATTACCTGCTCACACTTTTTCATAACCACCAGGGAAGGACCATGCGTTATGGGATCTCGATCTGGTTCTGAAGATGGCCATTCAACAGCTATTTTACAAGCCGACCACCAGTCACTGGGTCAACAATGTCAAACAAAGTGTTCAAATCAACCCATAATACTTTTGAAATCTTGACAAAGCAATCAACTTGTTTATACCATTCAACAGGCTTTTCCCTCAGCCGAGGGAACTCATTAGTGAACGCTGAAAAATCACCCCTGCTCCAAGGCACATGCACATATCCTCCGCTTGGTACCTCTCACAATAGGTAAGCCTCTACTCCTGTTGTTCCCCCTCCTGGAGGGAACGCATCTCCTATCCCTTTTTTAACACTCTTTTTCTTTGAGCACCTTTCCTCCCACTTGCCAAGCATGCTCAGTGCACAAATCCCTACAACCAATTCTTGAATGTGGGTTTTCAATCCTATGACTCTTTTCTCTTCCAATTCCTAATCTCTGTAATTTAACCTATGGCTTCCATGTAACATTTTTGTTTTGGACACATCTACATCATACCTTCGTGCTAATTCTGTCAATTTCTCATGTGCTTTCCTTGCCTTATGAGTGACATCCTTTGCCACAGCTCATCTTGTTCATAAACCTCCCGCAAGTATCCGCTTATTATCTCATCTGCTTCCACCTTCAATCTCACTATGTCTAGCACACTAGCTTGATAGTTCTCTGACTTGATGCACTATTCTTCACTTTCGCTGCTCTCATTCCTACAAGGATTTCCCTCTGCTATGTTCCTCTGAACATTTTGACTCCCCAAGACACCTTGATCACTTCCTCCTCCTGGTACCCTTCCAGTGGGACCCCTAACTGGAGCTTCCCACATCCTCGGATCGGAACGTGAGTCCACCGGCGACACTGATCTTACTGCACTAGACCCAATCCGCCCACTATAAGAATCTGCAGTAGCTTGCAATGGAGTACTAGCTTCTACAGGTATCAAAAATGGACAATTCCCGGTTGTCGTCCATTTCCTCCGGAACTCACCCCTTCTCCTATTCCCGACTGTGACTGGTCACTACTCTCCCCTTGATTTGGACCATACCCTGACATAATAGGTCCAATGGCGGCAGTTACCATAAGGGCTTCCGGTAACCGGTAACCGTGTAGCAGCATTAACTCCATTCATCTCTGTATCTCTCGATGCGGGTATCCTATTTCCTTCCATTCCTGTTGAAATCTTTCCCACTACGGTTATATGGTGGAGTACACTCTGATAGCAACCTATCTAACAAGCTGTCATCGGTGTCACTATCATCTTCTCCCTTTCTTTTCTGAGCGTCTCCTGTTTTCACTAATAACGGAAATAGCCTCTCTCCCGATGGTGTCTACTCTCCATCTCTTCAACTGTGCATCTCATTATGCATCTTGAAACGCCTTCATCGTCTTTTACATACTTCGCCCTCAGATCTTTACTTGTGACGCTCTCATCCATGCATCTAATGCCTCAAACTGTGTTGGTCTAGGTGGAGGTTGCAATGAAGCCATCACTCCCCTCAACTGGTGCAGCATATCTAATCTAAATGAACCATAACATGGAAAAGCCAAATCTCCCTCTTTCTCAGTAATCTTATGCCAATTTTAAAGCCAAACTATGGTATGGAATCCTACATTTGTGCTACACAAATAACCTAAAGAAACGAGGGTCTAAAGTCAACAGTTTCCTCAACTAGCTTCAACTCCTAAAACCAGTGAGTAGGAACACAAGTCACATAAAAGCCCAAAGAGGAAGAAGCAAAGAAAATGGAGAGCAAAAATAGAGTGATCAATGGTTAGATCCAAAGGCAGCTAGTAGGATTCCCATCAATTTCTCGTGGTGATCAATCTTCTCATTTGGTCATCCACCTCTCAGCATGGTGTGTCTCTTGATCATAGAGACTCTCTACCCCACAAAAGGAAAGTAGCTTGATTGGATCAACCCCAAAATCACTTGGAAAAAGAAACATATAATATGTTTCTAAATTCGAGATCACAAAGGAATTAAGTGCAGTGCAAAACACAAAATGTGATGATTAAAATAGGATAATGAGGCGAAAAAGCAAGATATTTTGTTATAGATATCGACTCATCTCCTGATTAAAACCAGAACAGTGCAAGGGGCAGTTTCAATAAATAACTGCAAGACTCAGGCCAACATGTTTCAGCCCCTAGGGAACAAAGTCCCCTCGGCTTTCTTCAGGGCCTCTGGTCTTAAACTTTGCTACTGCAGACCGATTATTATATACTCACGATTAAAGTGAAAAAATCAATTATGAATAAAAACTATAAGTAGTGAAAACACACACATTCTAAGAGGTTGGATTAAATACAACCTACTTGTTACTGATCCTCCGCATCAAAGAATGCAGATGGCATCTAAAAAGACAAAAATCATCATTACTCCAGGTTAGCTCTCCTATTAAATTGTTTTATCAAATTATACTACTAATCATTCAAAATCATTATATATGCTCGCCCAGCTTGACTGGGTGGACTATAATATGGTTGCTAGAATAGGTAGGATAAGGTTAGACAATGTGTACACCTGTTTACTTTATTGTATGGTTTCCCTTTGCTTCACCTTACAGAGCGGGGCCTCCTTTTTTCCTGAGCTAGGTCCAGGTGAGGTGAGATCCAGTCCCCGGTCAAGCTGCCTTTGGATCTAACCATTGATCACTCTATTTTGGCTCTCTATTTTCTTTGCTTCTTCCTCTTTGGGCTTTTATGTGACTTGTGTTCCGACTCACTGGTTTTAGGAGTTGAAGCTAGTTGACGAAACTGTTGACTTTAGACCCCCGTTTCTTTAGGTTATTTGTAATGCAGTAAAAGGGGATGAGAATCTGGGCAGGTCTTTAAATATCCCTTTGACCCTATATCTCTCTGTGGTGTTTAGTGTTGGTCCTACATTTGTGGCCATATAGTATGCTGGTGAATTCTCGGGTAGTGCTTCCTTGCCCACTTGAGTCACTACTCTTCTACCTCCCCAACAAAGGTCACGTAACACCCTAAAGCATCACATAATGGAATCAAATTATTTTTCCCCACAGATATTTTCATTTCAACTTCCTGATGACAATCCACCAATCCCAACGCGGCATTACATCAACCTAACTATTGCAGCGCGGCACACTTCTACGTCACTCTTCCTCCTCACACAATAGTTCACCCTCCTTTACAACCTCTTTCTGCACATTCTCACACTTCACTAATAGAATCTAGTAACGGTCTTTCCACTAAATGACTGGACAGTCTCAAGTAATTGTCTGCCTCACCTCTAGTAACTGCCTGTCCACCAAACGACCGGGCAGCTACATATCAGACCGTCTGCCCACAAACAACAGTCATATGAATAAACTGATAGGATCCACTCTCTCAATCACTTACACACAGTGACCCACGACCTGCTTTGGCCACCCGAAGCGCTGTGGTCCGCCCTTGTGCACTAGCATCCTACATGATTCTAACAGGCTCAATCACACATGTTCCCTATCTCCATTGGGTAGTCGATAGCGCTTCACGACTCCCACAATCACTGGTCAGACAATTACAGCACTCTGTGTCTTCTACACCTCAAATCTTTATCACAGGTTCTTAGGCTACTCGTCAAGCCTGACATCAAAATCATCAAATCATATCACATGGAATGCGCCCGTACAGCCCAAAACCACATTCACTCGACTCTCAACCCAACTCTGCAAGACATCACTTAATCAAATCACCACAATCTAACACAGACATCCCTATTCATACTCACACCACTGTGAACTGTTGTTCCACCCAGACCATCATTCTCCATCAGTTTCCAGCATGTTCCATCGTTCTCCGCTCTCGACCTTTTGGGCTCTCAATCTTTGGGGCTCTTTGGGCTCTATGACAAATTTTTCCCCACGTTCTAGACCACTCTCTTCCTCACTCCAGTAGGAAACCATCAGATGGGTGATGTCCACACTACAAATTACTTCTGAAATACTCTGGTGGATGGATCATTGGCCCTGATTGGCAATGTAGAGGGAAGAGATACGTCACAACAACAATTTATGCAGCAATTTGAGAACCCAATAACTCATGACTCCGTAGAATCAGACTCAAGGTTCCACGTTTAGTCTATTTATTACAAGGCCAAAATAGTTGGACATACAGACACCTCAAGATGAAGTTGTAAAGATACATTGGAACTAATACAAAATCAAACCTTTGAGCAAAGTTCGCTCACTTCAGCATAAACAGAATGACAAACTCGAAAACTGGATCGCAGGCAATAAGAGCCCCCACGTCTGGATCAGACTTCATCAGAGGTTTGTAAGTAACAAGTATTTGTCTATCCCAACACTATCTCTAATGTGACATCCCTACTTAGCATTTCCCCAGGCAAGTTAAAGAAAAGGGGTCAGCGCGTGAAGACTCACTCACTCACTTTGTATGGGTCAGGTAGCACAAGCTAAAGAGCTCGCTCTAAGATGCTCCTTCTCCTCGGGTCTCCCCTCTTCTCCTGACTCAGCCCCCCGGGCACTGTCCCTAATTTGAACACCAAAATCACATAATAGGCCCATTTGGGTCTCCTGATCGACTCATCCCACTGGAAATCTTCTCATAGATGAATTTTCATTTAGTTTCGAGACTCCCCACTCCTGGCTCGAGGACCTTGATTCCCAGGCCTTCTCCAGTGACAAAGAATACTGTCTCCTCTTATCAGCTTTCCTCACGCACATTGTATCTTCTCCTCCCGGAGCCTAACTCCTAAAACAAAAGCGTTATTCTAACTAACAATGATGAATTCTCCACCTTCAACAGAACCTGAGAAAAAACAAAATCCATCATGCACATGAAATTCAAGCTACACATTCAACCCACTTAAGAGAGCATCCAGGGCAAAAAGCATTTCCAGGCCTACATAAATCGCCCAAAGTAAGAAAATGGCATACAAGCCTCATAAAATTACATATAAATGAACACTTCACAAAGCATTTCTAAATCATCACGTTACATGAGCACATCAAATATGTCAATAATTGTTAGTGGCGTTTACAAATTCTATGCGTCACTGTTATCAATCAAACACAAATTTTTCTGCAACATTAATTTGTTCACGTTTATGCAACTGCGACTTTAACACTACATCATTTCCATGTTATAACAATACATTTCTAGCAACCTCACGGTAACACAACAAAAAATGAAATGCAGGTGCGAACTGCTCATGATTTTTATGCACCCCTACAAATTAAAAGTGCCCAATTGCACTCTATCAGGAGAAAAAATAAACAAATTCCATTGCCTCAGGAAATAGACAACACTAGATACCCCCACTACAAGAGAACATGGAAAAGGACGAGAAACTCTTTTAAATGCAATCCTCCAACCTAAGATATGTAAATCCCTTCATAGCGCTGTACTTCAACTGCCTTTGCCTCGCTGACGGTGTGTTTAGTCACTGAGGTTTGCACTTTTTGTGCCACACCAGACTTGCCACGGCACTCAATGAATCCCAACTGATTTGACAGTGTGCAAAACCCATCCAAACATTTTACAAAGTGCAGCGGGGTGATTCGGGAGCGATGTAGCCCCTAGATAGACTTTGGTGCTTCCCTTTGGACTCGTTCAAATTAGGAAGTTAAAGGTAGCAATGTCAAATAATAATGTAGAACACATTTTGTCCTACAAGAATGATAGCCAATGAAGTCTTAACCTTAATGGTTTTATGTTAAGTATTTTTGATAATCTGATCAATACAGACGTAAAGATCCTTACCAGACTGTTGGCCACTCGCCTGGCCCCACACATGGCACACTTGGTCCATCAAGACCAGTGTGGGTTTATCCCTGGTCGTAACACTGCGATAAACCTGCGGCGTCTGAACCATATCCTCCACGAGGTGTGTGGGAGCGGGGATACCCACATCCTGGTGTCAATAGACCTGGCTAAGGCCTTTGACACGGTCAGCTGGGGGTATCTCTTGGAGGTGCTCCAGATGGCAGGGCTGGGGCCAGTGTTCTGCAATTGGATCCGAGTGCTCTACGGGGCGCCCCGGGCTAGAGTTCGGCTTGGTTCGGCCCGCTCCGAGGAGTGGTCCTTGGGGAGGGGCACTCGTCAGGGGTGCCCCCTGTCGCCGCTCCTATTTGCCCTGGCAATAGAACCCTTGGCGGTCTCCATTCGAGCTGAGATGGCACAATGGGGCATTAGGGTGCGCGATACCGTGAACGTGATCTCCCTCTATGCAGACAACGCTCTGTTCTATTTGACCTCCCCAAGCGACTCGCTCCCCGCTTTGCTGCGGTTGCTGGACCGCTTTGGCACGACCTCCAGGCTGCGCATTAACCCTGGGAAGTCCTTGATTTTCCTGCTGGCGGGATGTGCTCCCGATCAGGGCGTGAGCCTCCCGTGCCTGGGGCTGAGATGGGAGCTAGAGGCCTTCCGGTATCTGGGCATTCAGGTGGCTTCGTCGGACGAACACCTGCTGGACCACAACGCTGAACGGGTGCTCCGCTCTCTGCACCAGTCTGTGTCCTTCTGGAATACGCTTCCTCTCTCCCTTATGGGGCGGTTAGCGGTTGCTAAGATGGTGATGTTGCCTAGAATGTTGTACGTCCTGCAAAATACCCTATGCCCGCTCCCCCCGCGAATATTTTGCACGCTCAATTCGCTGCTCACATCTCTACTCTGGGCGGGCGGACATAGTAGAGTTGCTCTGCATACTGTGGTCCGGAGTTGGGAGGAGGGAGGCCTGGAGGCCCCGAGGTTTGACCTCTATTATTACGCGCCAACTTAATTCAATTAAAACCTGTTGTTAATCTAATTTATCACTTCAAATTTTGGCACAGTGGTAAATACTCACAGAAGAAAAGCTACACGGGAAATAGATTTTATAAAGATATCACTTTATGTAAATTTTTCATCATTAAGGGCACAATTTTTTTTTAAAAAAACAATGAAAATAAATCAACAGTATACAAATGGACAAGAAGTAGATTAATTGTTCTTAAAATCCACTTGCTTTGTATTCCACTCTTTATAGATAGATGACAGCGAATCTTGCTGGCTATACACAAAGATATCGCTGTACAGAATAAATCTGAGTAGAAAGATGTGGACAAGTAAGTCGACGTTTCGGCCTTATAATTGTAAAATCCTTAAGGCCATCTTCAGGGCCTTCAATCTTTTGAGAATTATGACCCCCTGTGTATCCACTTGATCGTCACCAACCACGTGGTTCGTGTGGGACTTTGATTTCTAAATATCCTTCTTATGTTGAGGCTTGGACACGAAAACAAGATCGATATAGCGTGCTTAGTCCGCGTCACCAGTAAATGTTTCAATGCAAAGCAAAACTTCATCCGGCGTGGCGTAGTCTCACGGGATCCCGCTTTCATTCGCTGTCATCTATCTATTTTCATTGGGGTTTTTTTTCTTAATTGTACCCTTAATGATGAAAACTTTACATAAAGTGATATCTTTATAAAATCTATTTCCCGTGTAGCTTTTCTTCTGTGAGTTTTTACCACTGTGCCAAAATTTGAAGTGACAAATTAGATTAACAACAGGTTTTAATTGAATTAAGTTGGTCCCAAGTTTTGACAATTGAGATCGATTAACTGCCTGTTACTTAGGTATTATCAAATAAATTCCCTTGTTGGCAATCTACTATATCGAATTCTAGCCCAAGCTCGCAAGGGTATATTGGGTCACCCAGCTTAAATATAACTCTATTATTACGCAGCACAGCTCCTGCCAGCCGCGAGGTGGTTCGCGGATGCCGATAACTGGGAGCTGCTGCTACTGGTGGGCAGAGCGGACGAGAAGGCTTTGCGAGTGGCTTTGATGCAGGGACGGGGGCGGATGAGGCCCTGCCCTATGTGGTGCGCCAAGCGGCGGGAGTCTGGCAGCGGTTTGTGGAGAAGGTTTTGCGGCGGGCCCCCTTTCATAGGGAGCTGCCGGTGTGGATCTTGGCCCCGGTGCTGTGAATGGAGGAGAATGTGTCCTTCCGGGAATGGCGGGACGGCGGGTGTGAGACTCTGGCAGACCTCTATCCGGATGACTCCTTCGTGACTTTTGAGCGTACCACGGAAGCCTTTGACCTGAGCAGGGGACAGTACCTGCACTACAGGGGACTCCAGGAGGTGGCAAGGACGACCTTGCCCCAGTTCCCGGAGGCGCCTCCGCTGACACACACCCTCAACATCCTCCTTTCCTGTGGTAGAGGCAAGCGGCTGATCTCTTTATTGTACTCAGCCATGCGACGGGATTCGGCCCCGCCGATCGCGCCGTCCTGGGCGGCCTGGGAGGCGGACCTGGGGATGGCTCTGGAGCTGGGACAGCGCAAACGTATTGGGCTGCTGACCCGGAAAGTCTCGTGTAATGCACGGTTCAAGTTGATCCACTTTAATTTTGTGCGTCGCACGTACATGACCCCAGTCTCCCTGAATTGCATCTCGGCAGATAGGCGGGACGACTGCCCTAGGTGTGGGGCGGAGAGAGCTTGATTCTTCCATCTGGCTTGGGAGTGCCCGCAGGTCGGTAGCTTTTGGAGTGAGGTGGTGGCACATATTTGCCTTGTTACGAGCCTCCGGATTGCCCTAGATCTGCTCCATTGTCTCTTGGCCCTGATACCCAAACCCAAAAAGAGGAATTTGTCCTACAAGTTTCTACAGTTCTTACTGGTGTTGGCAAGGCGGCGCGTGGCTATTACTTGTATGGGGCAGAGGGCCCACGAGGTATCCCTGTGGCTTAGGGATGTTAGAGAGTGGTCCTTGGCTGAGGAAACACACATGCAGTGCACGCGCCGTGACGAAAGGCTTCAGGAAGACTTACTAGCTTGGAGGATGATGTGTGCTGAGGGGTTACCTGATGATAACTCGGATGCCACTAGTGCCGAATTGTTCACCCCTGAGGGGTCTGGGTCCAAGGAGGATGTAGCGGGAGGCAAGATGGAGGGACCTGTTTCGGAGTAATGCCCTGCTGGGCGCGCACTAATGTTCCCTATTGTATAACCCTGTGATTTGTCTTGATTCCCGGAGGATTGCTTCTAACTGTGATGTCTGCACCTTATCGGGCCTTGAGTAGATAACCTGACTTTTGCACGTACTCTATTACTGATGCCACGTATGGGGGGGTTGTTCTGTGTTAGACTGTGTTTTTATTGGAAAATGTATCTATACAGAAGGATGGGAGTAGGGCTCCATGGAGGACGTAGGAGGGGGAATACCTGAAAAACAGCGGATACTAGAGATGCACGTGTACTGTAAGCAAACGATTATGATTCTCTGTGTGGCATTTTCCGACTTTACGCCGCCCGACCTCCGGGATGTGTGTACTATCCTGAATGTTGCCTGTGGTTAACTTCACCTCTCAGTGCCTACGAGTGGTTATATCTGACTATGTCTTCTACGTTTCCGCAATAAACATATTAAAAAAAAAAAAAAAAGTCTTTTTGATAAACAGAAGTGAATATAATAAAATTGATTGGTCAATAAATCAGAGTGCAAGGCTCAGTCAACGTATAGAATCAATCAAGAACTCAGTAAGGTACCATTCATCAAAACGCAGAGCATAAAATGAGACTGAATTCAGGCACAGATTTAACTTCTAAAGTGAATGGTGGTGGCTCTGCTCACTATATCAAAAAATCACACTCTTTTATAGGACTCTAAACAAAGGAGTTCATACATTCAGTACAGTAGTACATGGTTCACAGCTTCTGGGCCAATTAAAAGTAAGCAAAAGAAACACATTTGTAATGGAATACATTCAACTGGTTTTGCATAATACACTACATGGAGTTTCTCCCAAGCAATCATCTAAACATGGAACAGAAAATGTTACCTAATATGATTCTCTCTGGGGCAGCTAGGTTTGACCCTAAGTGAGTAAACTATATTCCGAACTGTCTGTGAAAGTCTTCATCTTTCTCAGCAAGGCACATGTGATCTTTTATTCTAGTGAGAAATACATTTCAAGTCTAATCATGTGGTACAACGAAATGTCACAGTAAAAGGTGGCTTCTGAGGCCTAGTTTACCTAAAGTGAGCTTGTGTACGAATTATTACAACAAACCATTAACGTCAGCAAAACAGACACATCTCTTCTTTTTATTGTAATTCTACATCCTCACCTGAAATGGGATACAGCAGTGTTGTAGAACCACTTGCAACAGATCAATGTTTGGCCACACCTTATTGCACTCATAAAGAAATCGAGGTAAGAGGTCTTCCAAGGTGTTTTCGACCACACAGACATTGATAATGAGAGTAATTTGTCAGTTTCAGGTGCTTCCTTGTTTGGCAGTGCAGCAGGGTGGGTGGTCTTGTCTGTTCAAGTTCAAGTTCAAGTTCAAATTTTTTTTATAGCGCACTACTCACCCATAGGGTCTCAAGGCGCTTGAGGGAGGGGGTGCATTATTTATCGAATAGCCAGGTTTTAAGTTCCTTTCTGAAGGAAATGTGGTTCTGTGTGAGCCGGAGGTGAGTGGGGAGAGAGTTCCAGGTCTTGGCCGCCAGGTAGGAGAAAGATCTTCCTCCCATGGTGGATCTGTGGATGCCCGGAATTGCGGCAAGCGCTTGGTTGGAGGATCTTAGTTTGCGGGTGGGTGTGTAGAAGGACAGTCGTGTGTTGAGGCATTCGGGTCCTAGTTTGTAGAGGGCCTTGTGAGCGTGGGTGAGGAGACGGAACGTTATTCTCTTGTTGACGGGAAGCCAGTGGAGGTCTTTCAGGTGGCCGGTAATGTGAGCTTGGCGGGGGATGTCCAATATGAGTCTGGCCGATGCATTTTGGATGCGTTGGAGTTTTTTCTGTAATTTAGCTGTGATTCCGGCGTAAAGGGTGTTTCCATAATCTAGTCGGCTAGTGACTAGTGCGTGGGTGATCGTCTTTCTTGTTTCGGTGGGGATCCAACGGAAGATTTTGTTGAGCATACGGAGTATGTTGAAGCAAGAGGATGAGACGGCGTTAACTTGTCTGGTCATCGAGAGGGAGGAGTCTAGGATGAAGCCCAGGTTGCGTGCGTGGTCTGTGGGTATGGGTGCTGTGCCCAGGGCCGCTGGCCACCAAGAGTCGTCCCAGGCAGAGGGTGAGGATCCTAGGATGAGAACTTCCGTTTTGTCTGAGTTAAGTTTTAGGCGACTGTTTTTCATCCATTCAGCTACTTCTTTCATGCCTTCATGAAGATTGGTTTTGGCGGTGTTAGGGTCTTTGGTGAGGGAAAGGATCAGCTGGGTGTCGTCAGCGTAGGAGATGATGTTGAGGTTGTGTTGTCGCGCGATGGATGCGAG
The DNA here is from genome assembly GCF_964261635.1 of Lissotriton helveticus. NCBI lineage: Eukaryota > Metazoa > Chordata > Amphibia > Caudata > Salamandridae > Lissotriton > Lissotriton helveticus. The sequence goes on from NC_136059.1 coordinate 600,164,414, forward strand.
GGGACTCATGTAAACGTTGAAGAGGGTGGGACTGAGTGATGATCCTTGTGGGACTCCGCAGATGACTTCGGTGGCCTCTGATTTGAAAGGGGGGAGTCGGACTCTCTGGGTTCTCCCGGCGAGGAACGAGATGATCCAGTCCAAGGCTTTTTCTTGTATTCCGACGTTGCTGAGGCGTTGTATGAGGGTGTTGTGACAGACTGTGTCGAAGGCGGCGGAGAGGTCGAGTAGGATGAGGGCAGCTGTTTTTCCGTTGTCCAGTAGCGTTCGGATGTCATCTGTCGCTGCAATGAGGGCGGTTTCGGTGCTGTGTTTGGCTCGAAAGCCGGACTGTGAGGGGTCGAGGGAGTTGTTGGATTCAAGGAAGGCGGCGAGCTGGCTATTGGCGGCTTTCTCAATGACTTTGGCAGGGAAAGGGAGGAGGGAAATGGGGCGGTAGTTCTTAAGTTCAGAGGGGTCAGCTGTGGGCTTCTTCAGGAGGGCAGTGAGTTCGGCATGTTTTCAGCTTTCTGGGAAGGTAGCGGAGTTGAAGGAGCAGTTGATGACATCACGGAGATGGGGTGCGATGATGGAGTCTGCTTTGTTGAAGATGTGGTGGGGACAGGGGTCGGTTGACGAACCTAAATGGATGGAGTTCATTAGGCGGATGGTGTCTTCAGTGGTGATTGTGTTCCAGGCGTTAATGTTGGTTTTGGAAGTGGGTGGGGTGGGCTGTTCTTTCGAACTGTTCTCGAAGCTGTTATGTATGTCGGCGATTTTGTTGTAGAAGAAAGAGGATAGCGAGTCGCAGAGGTCTTGGGAGGGAGTAATGTCGTTTGAGGCTGCGGTGGGGTTGGTAAATTCTTTGACGATGTTGAATAGTTCCTTTCTGTTGTGGGCGTTGTTGTCGAGTCGATCCTTGAGAGCTGATTTCTTGGTGGATCGGATCAATTGGTGGTGTTTGCGGGTGGCTGCCTTGAAGGTGGTCAGGTTGTCAGTGGTTGGGTTTTTTCTCCATGTTTTTTCGAGAGTACGGCATAGTTTCTTGGAATTCTTAAGGTCATAGTTGAACCAGGTGGCCTTTTTGCTATCTTGTTTGATCTGGTGGTTTTTTAGGGCTGCTAATTCGTCAGCGCTGTGAGTGATCCATTGTTTGAGTTTGGTGGCAGCTTCGTTTGGGTCTGATGAGAGGGCTCTAGGGTTTTGGTTGAGCGATGAGATGAGTTGGTCGGTGGTGATTTTGTTCCAGTTTCTTCGAGGAATAGGTTGTGGGGGGTTGTGAGTTGTGGTAGTTTTGTAGCTGAAGTGAACGCAGCTGTGGTCCGTCCAATGGAGAGCTGTGGTATGATTGAAGGAGATGTGTTTGCTGGAGGTGAAGATAGGGTTGAGCGTGTGCCCGGCTAAGTGGGTGGGGGTGTCAACAAGTTGTTTGAGTCCGAGATTGGCCAGGTTGTCCAGAAGGGTGGTGGTGTTGCAGTCTTTTTTCTTTTCCAGGTGGAAGTTGAAGTCTCCCAGTAGAATGTAGTTCTCGGAGGGGAGGGCATGTGGGCTGATGAAGTCAGTGATGTCTTCGCAGAATTGTTTACGGGTTCCTGGTGGTCTGTAGATGAGGGTGCCTCTAAGTGTGGTCCTGGGGTCGGTGTGGATCTAGAAGTGGAGGTGTTCGGCGGTTGCAAGGTAGTCGTCGAAGCTGGTCGTGATTTTGATGGTGTTCTTATGAACGATGGCGATGCCTCCTCCTGTTTGGTTGGTACGGTCTTTTCGGATGATCTTGTACGCGTCCGGGATGGCTATGGCGATGTCGGGTGCTGATGATGCGTTCATCTAGGTTTCTGTAAGGAAGGCGATGTCCGGTGACGCAGTGTCGAGTAGGTCCCAGAGTTCTGTGGCGTGTTTGTGGATCGAGCGGGTGTTTAGCAGGATGCATTTCAGGTGGTTAGAGTCGGAGCTGTGTTTGGGGCTCGTGGATTTGTGTGGGTCTTGATGCAGGCGAACTTGCAGGAGTTGCAGGCGAAGGGACCGTGGGTACGTCCTGGGGCAGCTTCGTAGCATTGTGGTGTGCGTCCGGGGTTAAGGGCTAAGAGGGTGGAGGCGTCATACGTTATGCGGGAGGAGTGCGGTTTGTGGGGGACAGGGGGTCTGGCGCTGGGCGCGGTCCAGGCACGGACGGGCGTAGACGGGCTTACCTTCGGCGCACCTTCGGCGCGACCGCTGCGCGTTGGTACATCTGTCTTAAATGGAGAGTGGAGGGGGGGCGGAGCGTGGGAGGGGCAGCTGGGAGGCGGGAGCGGGGAGGAGACACGGGCCACGAGCACAACAAAATGGAAGGACAGAAAGTGAAACTTAGGATACGAACACAAAGATGAGGCTCAAATAATTTAAAAGCAATGCAGCGCAATTGTCTTAAAATCACAAGTACAATATAACGACACCAGGCGCTGTGTCACCGTCGAGGCGCTCTCACACAGGCAGGCAATGGGCGCTATGTCAGCGTCGAGGCGCTGGGGCTGCAGGCGATGTCAGGCGCAACAATGGGTAAAGCAATCTCCAATCTGCAGGAGGGGTGCAGTTAAGGGAGGGAGGCAGGGAGCGAGGAGGAGCGACCGACACGGAGCGAGTCCAGCTGGTCACAAGGAGCACAGGGGGAGCGAGTTTACTCTACTAGTGGGTGGGAGGGGCAGCTGGGAGGCGGGAGCGGGGAGGAGACACGGGCCACTAGCACAACAAAATGGAAGGACAGAAAGTGAAACTTAGGATACGAACACAAAGATGAGGCTCTAATAATTTAAAAGCAATGCAGCGCAATTGTCTTAAAATCACAAGTACAATATAACGATACCAGGCGCTGTGTCACCGTCGAGGTGCTCTCACACAGGCAGGCAATGGGCGCTATGTCAGCGTCGAGGCGCTGGGGCTGCAGGCGATGTCAGGCGCAACAATGGGTAAAGCAATCTCCAATCTGCAGGAGGGGTGCAGGTAAGGGAGGGAGGCAGGGAGTGAGGAGGAGCGACCGACACGGAGCGAGTCCAGCTGGTCACAAGGAGCACAAGGGGAGCGAGGTTACTCTACTAGTGGGTGGGAGGGGCAGCTGGGAGGCGGGAGCGGGGAGGAGACACGGGCCACGAGAACAACAAAATGGAAGGACAGAAAGTGAAACTTAGGATACGAACACAAAGATGAGGCTCAAATAATTTAAAAGCAATGCAGCGCAATTGTCTTAAAATCACAAGTACAATATAACGTACTGTCAGGCGCAACAATGGGTAAAGCAATCTCCAATCTGCAGGAGGGGTGCAGGTAAGGGAGGGAGGCAGGGAGCGAGGAGGAGCGACCGACACGGAGCGAGTCCAGCTGGTCACCAGCTGGTCCAGCTGGTCTGTCTGACACATATTTCTGCTGACATCCTTGTCTAACTATGCTCTACTTTGTATGTGAATACTCCATTCAGCAGAAGAGGTTGGCAGCCACCAGGGTCCTAAATCTGTGCCTTGGTGTTTGCAGTTCAGGCCTTAGCCACGCGCCCTGAATTGTTCAGCCGCCAACATAATGAATGTAAATACTAATCAGCTCAAGGAGGCCAGGCCCATACATTGAATCTTCACTTACTATTTTGGGAGCATATTTCAATATGGGGTGAGATCAGTCCACATAAACCAAGTGATGTGCCCCGGAAGCTTGTTTCCTTTCCAGTAAAGAATTGGCTTGGTAGTTTGGTCTGCCCTGTTCCCATGATGCACTGGGCCAGGGTCAGACTAATTTGCATGTAGCCAGGTTCTGAACTGGGATGGTGCAGTGAGCTAAAAAACGGTGATGGATCAAGCCCTGATCTTTTGACTGGGTAGGAGTGTTCTGCTTAATTCAGATACTCTGTTCATCACCACCCCCTTTTGAATCGTTTTGGCCACCACAAGTGTGGAAGGGTATGCTCAGATGTGAGTCCCTTGCTCACTGCACCATCAGGATTCAAGCAAGCCGGGCCGAAGACGGCTGTAATGCCAGAAACCGGTACCCAGAAGCTTGTTTCCTTTCCAGTAAAGAATTGGCTTGGTAGTTTGGTCTGCCCTGTTCCCATGATGCACTGGGCCAGGGTCAGACTAATTTGCATGTAGCCAGGTTCTGAACTGGGATGGTGCAGTGAGCTAAAAAACGGTGATGGATCAAGCCCTGATCTTTTGACTGGGTAGGAGTGTTCTGCTTAATTCAGATACTCTGTTCATCACCACCCCCTTTTTAATCGTTTTGGCCACCACAAGTGTGGAAGGGTATGCTCAGATGTGAGTCCCTTGCTCACTGCACCATCAGGATTCAAGCAAGCCGGGCCGAAGACGGCTGTAATGCCAGAAACCGGTCCCCGGAAGCTTGTTTCCTTTCCAGTAAAGAATTGGCTTGGTAGTTTGGTCTGCCCTGTTCCCATGATGCACTGGGCCAGGGTCAGACTAATTTGCATGTAGCCAGGTTCTGAACTGGGATGGTGCAGTGAGCTAAAAAACGGTGATGGATCAAGCCCTGATCTTTTGACTGGGTAGGAGTGTTCTGCTTAATTCAGATACTCTGTTCATCACCACCCCCTTTTGAATTGTTTTGGCCACCACAAGTGTGGAAGGGTATGCTCAGATGTGAGTCCCTTGCTCACTGCACCATCAGGATTCAAGCAAGCCGGGCCGAAGACGGCTGTAATGCCAGAAACCGGTCCCCGGAAGCTTGTTTCCTTTCCAGTAAAGAATTGGCTTGGTAGTTTGGTCTGCCCTGTTCCCATGATGCACTGGGCCAGGGTCAGACTAATTTGCATGTAGCCAGGTTCTGAACTGGGATGGTGCAGTGAGCTAAAAAACGGTGATGGATCAAGCCCTGATCTTTTGACTGGGTAGGAGTGTTCTGCTTAATTCGGATACTCTGTTCATCACCACCCCCTTTTGAATCATGTCAGCGTCGAGGCGCTGGGGCTGCAGGCGATGTCAGGCGCAACAATGGGTAAAGCAATCTCCAATCTGCAGGAGGGGTGCAGGTAAGGGAGGGAGGCAGGGAGTGAGGAGGAGCGACCGACACGGAGCGAGTCCAGCTGGTCACAAGGAGCACAGGGGGAGCGAGGTTACTCTACTAGTGGGTGGGAGGGGCAGCTGGGAGGCGGGAGCGGGGAGGAGACGGGCCACGAGCACAACAAAATGGAAGGACAGAAAGTGAAACTTAGGATACGAACACAAAGATGAGGCTCAAATAATTTAAAAGCAATGCAGCGCCATTGTCTTAAAATCACAAGTACAATATAACGTACTGTCAGGCGCAACAATGGGTAAAGCAATCTCCAATATGCAGGAGGGGTGCAGGTAAGGGAGGGAGGCAGGGAGCGAGGAGGAGCGACCGACACGGAGCGAGTCTAGCTGGTCACCAGCTGGTCCAGCTGGTCTGTCTGACACATATTTCTGCTGACATCCTTGTCTAACTATGCTCTACTTTGTATGTGAATACTCCATTCAGCAGAAGAGGTTGGCAGCCACCAGGGTCCTAAATCTGTGCCTTGGTGTTTGCAGTTGGGCCTTAGCCACGCGCCCTGAATTGTTCAGCCGCCAACATAATGAATGTAAATACTAATCAGCTCAAGGAGGCCAGGCCCATACATTGAATCTTCACTTACTATTTTGGGAGCATATTTCAATATGGGGTGAGATCAGTCCACATCAACCAAGTGATGTGCCCCGGAAGCTTGTTTCCTTTCCAGTAAAGAATTGGCTTGGTAGTTTGGTCTGCCCTGTTCCCATGATGCACTGGGCCAGGGTCAGACTAATTTGCATGTAGCCAGGTTCTGAACTGGGATGGTGCAGTGAGCTAAAAAACGGTGATGGATCAAGCCCTGATCTTTTGACTGGGTAGGAGTGTTCTGCTTAATTCAGATACTCTGTTCATCACCACCCCCTTTTGAATCGTTTTGGCCACCACAAGTGTGGAAGGGTATGCTCAGATGTGAGTCCCTTGCTCACTGCACCATCAGGATTCAAGCAAGCCGGGCCGAAGACGGCTGTAATGCCAGAAACCGGTCCCCAGAAGCTTGTTTCCTTTCCAGTAAAGAATTGGCTTGGTAGTTTGGTCTGCCCTGTTCCCATGATGCACTGGGCCAGGGTCAGACTAATTTGCATGTAGCCAGGTTCTGAACTGGGATGGTGCAGTGAGCTAAAAAACGGTGATGGATCAAGCCCTGATCTTTTGACTGGGTAGGAGTGTTCTGCTTAATTCAGATACTCTGTTCATCACCACCCCCTTTTGAATCGTTTTGGCCACCACAAGTGTGGAAGGGTATGCTCAGATGTGAGTCCCTTGCTCACTGCACCATCAGGATTCAAGCAAGCCGGGCCGAAGACGGCTGTAATGCCAGAAACCGGTCCCCGGAAGCTTGTTTCCTTTCCAGTAAAGAATTGGCTTGGTAGTTTGGTCTGCCCTGTTCCCATGATGCACTGGGCCAGGGTCAGACTAATTTGCATGTAGCCAGGTTCTGAACTGGGATGGTGCAGTGAGCTAAAAAACGGTGATGGATCAAGCCCTGATCTTTTGACTGGGTAGGAGTGTTCTGCTTAATTCAGATACTCTGTTCATCACCACCCCCTTTTGAATTGTTTTGGCCACCACAAGTGTGGAAGGGTATGCTCAGATGTGAGTCCCTTGCTCACTGCACCATCAGGATTCAAGCAAGCCGGGCCGAAGACGGCTGTAATGCCAGAAACCGGTCCCCGGAAGCTTGTTTCCTTTCCAGTAAAGAATTGGCTTGGTAGTTTGGTCTGCCCTGTTCCCATGATGCACTGGGCCAGGGTCAGACTAATTTGCATGTAGCCAGGTTCTGAACTGGGATGGTGCAGTGAGCTAAAAAACGGTGATGGATCAAGCCCTGATCTTTTGACTAGGTAGGAGTGTTCTACGTAATTCAGATACTCTGTTCATCACCACCCCCTTTTGAATCGTTTTGGCCACCACAAGTGTGGAAGGGTATGCTCAGATGTGAGTCCCTTGCTCACTGCACCATCAGGATTCAAGCAAGCCGGGCCGAAGACGGCTGTAATGCCAGAAACCGGTCCCCGGAAGCTTGTTTCCTTTCCAGTAAAGAATTGGCTTGGTAGTTTGGTCTGCCCTGTTCCCATGATGCACTGGGCCAGGGTCAGACTAATTTGCATGTAGCCAGGTTCTGAACTGGGATGGTGCAGTGAGCTAAAAAACGGTGGTGGATCAAGCCCTGATCTTTTGACTGGGTAGGAGTGTTCTGCTTAATTCAGATACTCTGTTCATCACCACCCCCTTTTGAATTGTTTTGGCCACCACAAGTGTGGAAGGGTATGCTCAGATGTGAGTCCCTTGCTCACTGCACCATCAGGATTCAAGCAAGCCGGGCCGAAGACGGCTGTAATGCCAGAAACCGGTCCCCGGAAGCTTGTTTCCTTTCCAGTAAAGAATTGGCTTGGTAGTTTGGTCTGCCCTGTTCCCATGATGCACTGGGCCAGGGTCAGACTAATTTGCATGTAGCCAGGTTCTGAACTGGGATGGTGCAGTGAGCTAAAAAACGGTGATGGATCAAGCCCTGATCTTTTGACTGGGTAGGAGTGTTCTGCTTAATTCAGATACTCTGTTCATCACCACCCCCTTTTGAATCGTTTTGGCCACCACAAGTGTGGAAGGGTATGCTCAGATGTGAGTCCCTTGCTCACTGCACCATCAGGATTCAAGCAAGCCGGGCCGAAGACGGCTGTAATGCCAGAAACCGGTCCCCGGAAGCTTGTTTCCTTTCCAGTAAAGAATTGGCTTGGTAGTTTGGTCTGCCCTGTTCCCATGATGCACTGGGCCAGGGTCAGACTAATTTGCATGTAGCCAGGTTCTGAACTGGGATGGTGCAGTGAGCTAAAAAACGGTGATGGATCAAGCCCTGATCTTTTGACTGGGTAGGAGTGTTCTGCTTAATTCAGATACTCTGTTCATCACCACCCCCTTTTGAATCGTTTTGGCCACCACAAGTGTGGAAGGGTATGCTCAGATGTGAGTCCCTTGCTCACTGCACCATCAGGATTCAAGCAAGCCGGGCCGAAGACGGCTGTAATGCCAGAAACCGGTCCCCGGAAGCTTGTTTCCTTTACAGTAAAGAATTGGCTTGGTAGTTTGGTCTGCCCTGTTCCCATGATGCACTGGGCCAGGGTCAGACTAATTTGCATGTAGCCAGGTTCTGAACTGGGATGGTGCAGTGAGCTAAAAAACGGTGATGGATCAAGCCCTGATCTTTTGACTGGGTAGGTGTGTTCTGCTTAATTCAGATACTCTGTTCATCACAACCCCCTTTTGAATCGTTTTGGCCACCACAAGTGTGGAAGGGTATGCTCAGATGTGAGTCCCTTGCTCACTGCACCATCAGGATTCAAGCAAGCCGGGCCGAAGACGGCTGTAATGCCAGAAACCGGTCCCCGGAAGCTTGTTTCCTTTCCAGTAAAGAATTGGCTTGGTAGTTTGGTCTGCCCTGTTCCCATGATGCACTGGGCCAGGGTCAGACTAATTTGCATGTAGCCAGGTTCTGAACTGGGATGGTGCAGTGAGCTAAAAAACGGTGATGGATCAAGCCCTGATCTTTTGACTGGGTAGGAGTGTTCTGCTTAATTCAGATACTCTGTTCATCACCACCCCCTTTTGAATCATGTCAGCGTCGAGGCGCTGGGGCTGCAGGCGATGTCAGGCGCAACAATGGGTAAAGCAATCTCCAATCTGCAGGAGGGGTGCAGGTAAGGGAGGGAGGCAGGGAGTGAGGAGGAGCGACCGACACGGAGCGAGTCCAGCTGGTCACAAGGAGCACAGGGGGAGCGAGGTTACTCTACTAGTGGGTGGGAGGGGCAGCTGGGAGGCGGGAGCGGGGAGGAGACGGGCCACGAGCACAACAAAATGGAAGGACAGAAAGTGAAACTTAGGATACGAACACAAAGATGAGGCTCAAATAATTTAAAAGCAATGCAGCGCCATTGTCTTAAAATCACAAGTACAATATAACGTACTGTCAGGCGCAACAATGGGTAAAGAAATCTCCAATCTGCAGGAGGGGTGCAGGTAAGGGAGGGAGGCAGGGAGCGAGGAGGAGCGACCGACACGGAGCGAGTCTAGCTGGTCACCAGCTGGTCCAGCTGGTCTGTCTGACACATATTTCTGCTGACATCCTTGTCTAACTATGCTCTACTTTGTATGTGAATACTCCATTCAGCAGAAGAGGTTGGCAGCCACCAGGGTCCTAAATCTGTGCCTTGGTGTTTGCAGTTCAGGCCTTAGCCACGCGCCCTGAATTGTTCAGCCGCCAACATAATGAATGTAAATACTAATCAGCTCAAGGAGGCCAGGCCCATACATTGAATCTTCACTTACTATTTTGGGAGCATATTTCAATATGGGGTGAGATCAGTCCACATCAACCAAGTGATGTGCACCGTTTCTCCTTCCACAGCTTCTTCCTCTGAGAATTTTCTGGGATCCTCTTCTCTTCTTACTTTCTGACAGGTTTTCAGCAAGCTTTGGCCTCTTTCATTTTAAGCTTGGTTAGCCATATCATTGAGAGGATTAAATGTTGTGTATAATGAGCACCAGTGTCCATAGGCAATGTATTATTTGTCATCTAAAATAAATGTTGCCCACTGTGACTGCCATTATGAAGTATGGTTTTTATGTATATCACACCAATGTACCATAACAGATTTCAGTATTTCACATTATCACCCATGATTTTCAATGCAGTGAGGACGTTGTTCAGTTGCACAATCCACAGCTTCCACATAACACCATTAGTTGCAGATGCATCATGAGGTGGCAAAGGTGTGAAGCACATTGGCATATAGGTCTCACATCAGCCTGCCACCCGCAGTGCCATCTTTATTGGATATGTCTGTGCCAGGCAACACTGGATCCCTTTGGCACAACAGGCAATCACCTGTTTTCTTGATGCAGGTCGTCATTGTCACAAGCTAATGTGGCTCACAGCATGAGTGAGATATAGGAGTGGTGTGTACCAGAGCAGGAGCTTGAGGAAGAATCCAACACACGACAGGAACAGGCACACTGTGGGCCATGCATAGTACCGATCAGCAGGAATGTGACTCAGAATCTAAGAAGCCACACATTCTTCTTACAGGGACTCCCTAGTCCCAGGTAATACATGATAGAATATTCCATGCTGGAGAAATCCTGTCTAGGTGAAGTAAGAAAGATGTTTGTTCTGAGCACAACAAGCCAGGATATAGGGATTGGGGTAATTCCTCGTCATTCTAAAGCTCCAGAACATGTTGTTGCACTCACATGCTGTCCAAATGAGCAGACCAAAGCATATATTATATATCTTTAGTTTAACTTACTCCTTTGTGTGTGGTCACACCTTTTAGTGTCTTCTAAAGGGACACTAAGGTGATGCCAAGTGTAATTCTTAAGGTCCATGCTTGTGTGGCTACATGACCTATTAAACGCTTCATTTTGTAGATGCAAATATCTGCGCAGCCAGATGCCTGTGAAAGAAAACGAAACTCAAGCAGAATATATGAGCATAAAGAATTTGTCACAGGTAAGAGGTATCATTTATGACAGAAATATAGTATTTTCAAGTGCAATGAAGAATCCCCTCACAGACTGCCCCAAACCCCTCGATGACAGATGCCCATTGTCCTTGCTGTAGACCCTGCAGATGAATTTCATGTTTGGGACTTGGGGTCGTGTGGTGTTCTGAAGTGGGTAGGTTGTGGTGATCCTCAGTCCAGTAGACTTGCATTATTGAGCATTTTTTGACCTCCTGTTTTTGACTCTATTTCTGTTGTTTTTTGGACTCTCGGAAATTTACCACTGCTATTCAGTGCTAAAGTGCATATGCTCTCTGTGTAAATTGTTATTATGGATTGGTGTTTCTATAATTGGCTTATTTGATATACTACTAAGTCCCTAGTACAGTGCACTGTGTGCCCAGGGCCTGTAAATCAAATGCTGATAGTGGGCCTGCAGCACTGATTGTGCCACCCACACAAGCAGCCTTTTAAAGCTGTCTCAGACCTGCCACTGCAGTGTCTGCACGCAGTTGTAACTGCCACGTCGGCCTGGCAAGCGCACCCACTTGCCAGACCCTAGTTGTCCCTTTTCTTACATATAAGCTACCCCTAAGGTAGGCCGTAGGGTACCCTGTGGGCAGGGTACTGTGTATGTTAAAGGTAGGACATGCACTGCTGTGTGTGACCTGTCCTGATAGTGAAATACAGAGTATTTCGTGTTTCACTATTCAAAGGCCGTCTGTCCCATAGGATATAATGGGGAATACTTTCTAACATCTTACAAGTATAACTTCCCATTGGGACAAGATGGAAAGCTCAAGTTTAGAATGCCTCAACTCAGAATATAAAAATGCATCTTTTAGTTAAGATCATTTTTATATTGTGTGTTTGAAAATACTACTTTTAGAAAGTGGGCATTTTCTTGCTTAGACATCTTGTGTGTCTCTGCTGGTTTAGGGATTGACTGTCTGGCTTTGGAGTGACGGGGGCTGGAGATGTGCATTCTCTCAGACAGCCACTGGGTGTGGGTTGATGTATCCTGCCTTTCCTTAATGAGTCAGGACTGGGCTGAATATGCCTGGGCTGCATTCAGAGTGGTGGGAGGAGATTTACCTTGCACCTGAATAGGCCCTGTCTCCCTTGCACAATGCTGTCACCACCTCCTGCCGGGAAGCTGGAGCATAGAGGACAGAACTGGTATGGGCTGAGTACAGACACTCTCGGCCCAAAAGAACAAAGAGAAACTGAGCATAAATATTGGGCCCTGACCCCAGAACTTTGGATTACTGCTGAACTAAGGAACCTGCCAGGAAGAAGAGCTGGAACATCTGTCAGGAGGAACTGCCACTTGGCTGCATGCTCTGCTGTGTTGGCCAGCTGCTTGCTGCTTCTCTCTTGGGCGGGGAAAGGACTAGATTGTGCTTTCATCATCCTACTTTTAGAGTGTTCTCTAAGAGCTTGAAGTGAAGCTTGCTTCCTCTTGACAGTCTCAGGTAAATAAAAGACTTCAGAGAATTCGTGGAAGCAAGGACCTGCCAAGAAGAAGAGCTGGAAGAGCTGCCAGGAGGAGTACTGCCCCTTTGCTTTGTTGTTGCTGTGGTGGGTTGGCCTGCAGTTGCTGCTTCTGCCTTGGGCAGTGAAAACATTGGAATAAACTTTCTCTAACTTGTTGCTGAGTATCTCCAAGGACTTGTAACCAAGCTTACCTCCTGTTCACGAATTCTCAGGGACAGCAAAGACTTCACTCACCTCTGAGCACCATCTCTGGAACCGTGGGTTTCAGTTACCGCAGAGGAAAACAGCAGCCGACTCTGTGACCAACTTCGTCGTTGGCTCTGTATACTGAAGGCCCTGTAGAGGGCACCGCCGCATCTCGCACCACAACTCTGGTCTCACAGACCATGACGACCAACAACGTCGCCACCGAGCGGCTGCTTGCACCGTGACCTGTGGGCACCGCACTCTACACCGCCTTGTTTCACCTCGCTGCCCTGGTCTCACCGACGCCGTCGCTGCTCTTCAACCAGCTCTGTCACCTGCACCGCAATCTGTCTGCACCGCCCCGCTTGGCAACACAGCCCTGGTCTCACCGACACCACTGGACAACTGTCACCAAGCCGCTGACTGCACCGCGACCTGGAGACACCGCACAGCACACTACAATGCTTTGCAACAGCGACGTTTTCCATATCCGCACGCATTGGCCGCAAGGAAAAAAGAACTGTTTACAAGTCTGTTGACCCTACCACTGACCCACTTTGACCTGGTCAGCAGGAACTATTGGATTCTGTTGTTTTCAGTATCACTCTAGAACCGGCAGAGCTACCGACTTCAATGAACTGCATTTTTAAAGTTATTCTTTACTCTTTGTTGGATTTTTGTCGTTTTGGTCTTGTTTTGGATATATAAAATATTGGATATTTTTCTAAACTGATGTGGTGTCCTTTTGTAGTGCTTTCACTGTATGACTGTTGGTTATGTGCAACTGTTTTACACAATGTCTCTGAGATAAGCCTGACTGCTCGTGCCAGGCTACCAAGGGGGTGAGCAGGGGTTATTTAAGGAATGTAACCCCCTTACCCTGACTAGGAAGAAGGATCCCTACTTGGACAAAGGTACATACCTCTGCCAACTAAAGACCCCAATTTCTCACAAGCATATTACATTTTTTGACCCTCAGACCTGTTTACTCTGGCTGTTAGGAGGCCAGGAAGATGTTAGGGGAGTGTCTACTGCTTATACTAACTGAGCCCGGCAGCATCGTTTTGGATTTTGGTGGCATAAGATCTGTATTTTTTAAGTGAATATGTAATACTGCACACTTCAAATATGCATTTGGAAGAAATGAAGTGTATTCCTCACAAGGAGATTGGCATTGAACACTGGCATGACTGTCAAAAATAGAGCTTTGCCTTGTCAACATTCCACATGCTGGGACTGAACCATGTGCTTCTTTACTTACTTCTTTAGAGCAGATATCAGGCAGCTAATGCTCAGCATGATGAAAGAATGCTGCCCCTCACAAGACCAAGTAGCTGCACCCTGCATATGTATCCCAGCAGATCACAGTATGGGTAGTGTTTAAACTGGAAAAACGTGTGGAGTTTTGAAACATAAGGGTTAGTCCAAATAATAGCACTATTCTTACAAGGCTCAAATTACGATTGTTGGAATTTCACTGTTGTATTCCATATAGGTACTATAATATAGGATTCAGTAAACCTGTTACCCTTCACCTATATTTTCTCCCTACATTACACTTGTCACAGTTTACAGGGACTCACCTTTTACCTAGATATTACACTGCATTCAGAACGCGGGTTTTCCCTCATTCGAAATCTCATACATTATGAATAAGGTTATTGGAAGCACAGCAGAACTGCCATCTCCTGTATAAAATATATGTATAAAGTTCATGCCCAATGTGATCCTTAGGCCGACACAGAAATACAGCAAGGTAGGACCGCTGGGGAGACCTATGCTAAGATAGCTAGAGGAGATCGAGACTTCCCGGCCGACACACTGACCGGAGACGCTGAGGTTCCTGCATGCAGACACTCCAGCTCGCAGTGGTCTAACATCCTTCTCAGGGTGTCCAGCTCCAGACCAGGACGGGCTCCCACAGTCTCACTTAAGGTAATGGAGTTGGCTAGATCCTAGAGGAATTCTCTACTTAACACCTACACCCTTGCTAGGTACACTTAGGTACTTCTAGATAGGGAGGCATTGTAGGAGTAGGCATATTTTATCATGTGTTTTATATACTTGAATGTATTCATGATTTTAGTAGAATGGTAGAACTCTACCATTCTTTTACCTTTGTAATACTGCTAATCATATATATCTTATATTGTCTAACAGTTGTTGCGGCACATCTATTCTACACCAGACTAACAACTGTTCAACTCCCAGCTTGTTTTATTCGGTGTATCTCTTGAAGACACACTAAGTAAGCACGAGTGACTGAGCGAAAGGTAGTACATTGTTTCCACGGTCCTGAGGTATCAGGGTAGTCATGTTCAATGGTTGTCAAGAACTATTCTGTCCTTGGTAAGAGGAGATTCCAGTGGCATTGTGAGCTAGTTGGTACAAAAAGGGCCAACTTACCCAGTGGAGGTGATCAGAGTTCGTCTGACACCAATCCTACAGTGTATGTTGTCTAAACGAACAGATCCTCTATATTTTCTATAGGAACTACACGACATGGCCCCACCAACGTTGGTTGGGTACTTATTTAACACTAGAATCTCAGTGGTTCAGTCATGCTATTCTCAGAAATCCCTATTCACAAAACACCAGAGATGTCTGGAGTGGGTAGGCTAAAATTCCACCACAGCTGAGTAGGCAAAATCCTATTTATTGGCAGTTGGTTAATCAACCTTTAAGGACACAAAGTCCCTAAAATTGTGCAAAACACCTTATCTTAACTCCTTAACTGCGCCAAACGATCCACGCTAGTCCTGAACGTTCTATTGCACGGGCGGAGCCACGACGGCCAACGGACGTGCGCAGCACTCCAAAGGTAGTGCACGCGACGGCCGTTGGCAGCAGAGATGAGGTTAAATTTCATCGAATAGTTCTTCATCTCTAAAAACAGTTACTGAAGATGCGGATAACGAAGGAGGAGTTGTGCAAAACCTGCACCTCAAGGATGATGAGGAAGATGCAAATGCAATTCCGATTGCAGAGAATTTTAGAAATGCAGTCACCCTGAAACAGCTTGCACATGGTTTAACACCTAGGGGTGGCATAGTAGCTTTCGTGATTGAGGCACACGAATTGTACAGAACTGAGGTATTTTATTTATGGGTTACATTCCCAGCAGCAAATGCAAGAACAAAAACATTTCACACCTGCACAGAAGGTGATGCACCAGCAGAATACTGTCCATTTGAGGACATTGAGGTTTCGCTAACGTACCAGGAACACTTATACTGGTTTAAAGGCACCCAACCCCATATAAGAAGAAGAGTAAGACTCAGTCTGCTCGGATGAGAAGGAGAGACAGGGCCAATATTAGCAGCCAACACACCACATCCTGACATTGAAACAATGCCAGGACCAGACTTACTCACACTTCACAAAGAATTAATAAAACTTTACAGAAACATCACACAATACGTCATGAAGACATTTACAGTCCTGCCAGCCATAGTAACAACAAATACAGCTCAAGTTCCAAACACAGCAACTAAAATTACATCACACACAGTCATGGGTAAAATGGCCACAAAACGTGAACAAATGCCATTCTGGGTAGCTCAGAAAATAACACAGCTAGGAGCAGTATCCCCAAATACTAGCCTTTATGTAACAATCTGCCTGCCCATGGACATCACACCACAACTAGAGGACTGTACCTCGTGGGGTACAGTTTTCATTGCAATATATACAAGAACTCATGGTAGTCTGTCATTAGTAGTAGTACCAGACGTATTAAGACAAATACCAAATGAAAACGGAGCATAGACCTGCTCTGAACTTGGGGATGAAGTTACTAGGTAAGTATGCCCAGGTATCAGCCCTAGAATTAGCAAATATTAAAGGGGAAGCAGCATCAGTGACTATCCGCCAATGCCTAGGGGAGGGTACACAGACATAATATCGACTCCAAAATATTGTTTGGACATAATATCGACTCCAAAATATCGTTTGGAGAAAATATCGACAGGACAGAATATCGACAGCCAAAATATCGTTTTTAAGGTAAGTGAAGTAATATCGTTTTTAAGGTAAGTGAAGTAATATCGTTTTTAAGGTAAGTGAAGTAATATCGTTTTTATTTTTAGGGTTCAGGGTCAGTTTTGGGTTTTTGGGTAAAGGGGTATTTTTAGGGTTCAGGGTCAGTTTTGGGTTTTTGGGTAAAGGGGTATTTTTAGGGTTCAGGGTCAGTTTTGGGTTTTTGGGGAAAGGGGTATTTTTAGGGTTCAGGGTCAGTTTTGGGTTTTTGGGTAAAGGGGTATTTTTAGGGTTCAGGGTCAGTTTTCAGTTTTTGGGTAAAGGGGTATTTTTAGGGTTCAGGGTCAGTTTTCAGTTTTTGGGTATTATTTTATTATATTTTATTACTATATATATATGTTTAATAAATATGAAATAAAAAAATATTTATTTAACTTTCATTAATTATTTAATTATTATAAGTTAATTTAAGTAATTTTAAGTATATTTTAGTAATTAATTATTAATATTAATTTAATTTAACACTGTTTTTAGTAAATACGATATTTTTTTACAACTATATTTTTGTAAACGATATTTTTAACTCGATATTTTTGTACTTACCTGTTTGTAGATAGAAACTCGATATTTTGACTGTCGATATTTTCTCAACGATATTTTTGATGGTCGATATTCTGTCCGTCGATATTCTTTCAGTGATCCCTAGGGGAGTTCAGTCCTTTGCAACAGGAGCACGAACTACCCAAAATAATAGAAACTTCATATGAAGTGTTAAACAGGGACAGTTTGGGTGGAAAAGCTTTAAAACCATAACTAATGGGTAGTCCCGACAAGGAGACTTTTAAGCAGACACCTACTTCTTCTAAAAAGAAGTGGAACAATAAAATAAAACAAAACAGTAAAGAAAATCGATCTCAATCCAGAGGGAGATCTCCTCCACAGGAGCCCTCCGAAAGGAGGTATAACTTTAGGAATAGGGATAACATTAGGAAACCTGAAAGGTATCAGGATACTGATACATATTCCTCTCATTCCTTTCAGGGTTCATCGAAAAACTCGAGAGAGCAGGACGGTCAAACAGACAAGAAGAGTGTTCAAAGTCCAGAGACGAGCAGAGTGCTCAAGACTATTCTTCCAAAAAAAAAGATAAAGCCAAGCCAAAACAACAGTTCAAAAAGAAGAAGGTTGCAGGTCTAAAGATCAGACATGCCCAGAATTCTGAGGACTTGTCTACTGAATGGGGAATGGGCTCTGACGATCCTAGATAGTGCATCAGAAGTAACAATAGCTCGACAGAACCGAATGGAATTTCTGGTGACAGTGAACTTGAATGATTATATCACGGTGGAAACCCCTGATACTAGGGTAAGTGTCCCACATAAATTGTATGAAATAACACTCCAGATGGAGTGGGACTAATGTTGGACAGTTAGCGGTCTCTTTTGGGATAACCTGACGTTTGGCTATGACATTTTGTTAGCTGAACAAGATTGGCTGCCAGCATTAGTCATGGATTGCCCTAGGGGAGAAACTGTAATTTTACCAGCATTTACCAACCATGTTCCCAAACATTTAAAATATATATATGCGCTGGAGGGGGCGGTAGCCCAAGCTCCAACAATATACAAAAATCATGTTGGATGGGATGAGGATTCAACCCACCACATTATTCCACAAAAAACACTCTAACTGCACAAAGTCAGTATCCCATAAAGCAAGAAGCTAAAAAACAAGTCAGGGAGATCTTAGATCAACTTGAATATCAAGGGTTCTGAAACGTGCACCTCTCAAATGAATAACCCTTTGTTTCCAGTATCATAACCAGCCAATTCAGGTTGTTTAGTTTTAGATTATAGACATTTGAACACTTGCACTAAGACGTTTGCAGTTCGGAATGCACACAGTGTCGCATTAATGAAGAACATTGTGCCAAAAAAATACAATACTATATCTCAAATGAAATCTTTTGACAAAATGTAGTGCCTGAGAGCTGATACTTGATAGCATTCTCAGAACAAGTGTCTCAGTTGCAATTTTGCAGATTCCCCCAGACGTATAAGAACAGTCCAGAGTTGTTTTGAGCCAGAGTAACTCAATTACTTCAAAATTTGGATGAAGAGGCATTGTCCTAAGTGGATGATATTCATCTAACAGGCGATGACCTGGAGGAAGACTTGAACTGAGTGAATACCATAATTTTGGGATTTGCCTCTGAGGGTTACAAATTCAACTTTAAAAAAACGAAACTAGCCCACCTTAACGTCCTTTTTCTAGGGTATGAGCTTTCAAGTGAAGGAAAAAGCATGGCAGCTAACTTTTTAGAAAAGTATGTGCTACTCCAACCTCCGAAATCCTTAAAAAAGTGCAATTAATACAAGGATTCCCTAATTTTGGCAGAACATACATTTTGGTTTATGCAGAAAGAGTAAAACCTTTCTACAATTTAATGAAACTTGATTTTTCAGTTCGACAGTGCACACAGGAACACTCAGATAATTTGTTCCTTACAAGCTGACATGATAGCTTCAAAACACTTACAGACACACATAAACATATGCAACCCGGTGATCCGAATAGTTGCGGTTCATGGTACACTTATCTAACACACAATGAAGGTGAAACGGTACCAATAGCATATAAATCAGATTTGTACACAAATGCTGAGATGTGTTTTAAATCAACAGAAAAGATTCTAAAAGCAGTGCAGACTGCTGTAATCAGAGAAAGAGCCCTGACTCAAGGGAAAAGTATAATAGTCATGACCCCATTTCTAGCTTTAGAGGCTGTAAGAAAGGCAAGCGTTCCCAACGCTAAAGCCTTACATCCGAGATGGATACAACGGGCTAATTCTCTCACTGCAACAGATGTAGAATAAAGGTACAACCTGAATTTAAAAACACAAGCAATTTTGAAATATGAACAAGAATATTCTCTAACAAACTAAATAATGCCTCTAGATCAGTATGAATATATTATTTACACTGATGGTTCTGCGCAACCGGCCATAGGGAGTAAACAGCAATACAGCGACGCATGTGCTATCAGTAAAGGACAGATGCAGGATGGAAAGTTTCATCGTAATTGCACAAAAACACAGTCTCCTTGAGACAGAACTAAAAGCACAAATATTTGCACTGGTAAATACGGATCGAGAATTCCCCACACTAATTGTGTGTGATTCCTTTTACTGTGTATAGACATACAATGAATATTTACATCACTGGGAACAGAATGGATTTGAAGATGCAAAAGGTGGCACAATTAAGCACAAAACGCTTTGGGAACAGTAGTGGAGTTGAAAAACGAACTACCTAGAGCTCACATGGTACACACACTGAGTCATCATCAGCGTGATGGGTTCACGTTGAAGGGAATTCATTGGCTGACGAAGCCACAAAGGGGGCTGTACGCACGGCTTCCTTAGCTGCAATCACTTGTTCAAACACATGGATAGACGGTGAGATAATGGTTGCAATTATTGCCACACGCAATACCACAGCGGTACCAAAAAGATTTCCACTCAAGTATTCCTGCAAGTTAGATGCAATTTTTTCCCATTTGCTCAAATTCCAACAGTGGGGGATAGAGTAATACCAAATATAAATCGCAGGTTAGGATTAATTCTAGCAGCACACGAGGGTATAGGTTCTACACACGCAGGAGTTTCTGCTACTGTTTCTCTATTGAAACAACGCTACTGCTGGCCAGGGCTCAGAAGGCAGAATAAAGACTATGTCTTAAATTGCAACATCTGTCAGCAGATGAAAGGCTTCACCGTAACACGTCCAGTGCAGACACCATTACTAATATCAGACAAACCACTCACGTGTTTATTTGGACTACTGTGGCCCCTTACAATCTGGTGGGGCTTACAAGTATATCATGGTTGCAGTGGATTCCTGCTCTGGGTTCCTATTGGTTGCTCGGCTGACGCTCAAACTGTTATAAAAGATTTACGAGTCTTTATAGGGATGTATGCAATTGACAGTGGCCACACGTTTTGCTCTAGGGCTTACAAGGAAGCTATGGAACGTCTGGGTGTAGCATTGAGGTACTCCTCGCCGTACCATCCAGAGGGAAATTTGGTTTTGGAGAGGAAAAACTGGGACTTAAAGCAATCTTTAACATCTAGAGTATTATGCTTTGGTGGCAATTGGTTAAACATCTGTATGGAGTACAGACACCCCAGGATATAGCAGCATGGATTGGCAAATTTAGCGGCACAAAAATGAAAATTTAGCGGCATTTAGCGGCATTTTATTTTGGGGTTTTTTCGACAACAAACACAGATATCTTACTGTTTGAGTTATTTGCCTACATGGAGCTATGTACATTTTGTTTATTTACAATTCAGCCCATTTGTTTTGGTTAAAAGGCATGTTAATCTTGGCCATGTACGTTCAGTTCTTCTGAGCACTCCAAATCTAGACCAGTATTGTGCTGCTGGTTATAATGTAAAAGCAATAATGCCTGGATCGATCAGTACAGTGCAACAAAGTTAAAAAACATGGATTTGCCCCCCTTTCCCCCCCCACCCCCCAGGGCACGCTGCGTGCCCCTGTGTGCAGCTGGCCCCCACAACAAAGTTAAAAACATGAATTTGGGCCCCCACAAAGTTAAAAACATGAATTTGGGCACCCACAACGTTAAAAACATGAATTTGGGCCTCCCCCGGGGCCCGCTGCGCGCCCTGTGTGTGGCGGGCCCCCGCCCCGTACACATTGATATCAGAACAAGTAACACCAATAAAATCTCACTTGGGGACATATCTCTCACATTCACAAATGAGATGCTGGTTCATTTAGCCTACTCCACTCTCCTCAAAACTGGTCTTATTCAGTGTACATACTATTCAACATTTACAAACATGTTCCTTTCTCCTGAGCATCATGCTCCTTATCCAATATGCCATTATGCAAGATGCCATTATACAGGATGCCATTATCCGTAACACAAGAGAGGTCACAAAGTGAAGCTGCCCTGCATGTGGTTACACATCAACTTTCTACCCCTCCAGTCCATTCAATCTGTGGGGGAAGGATGGGCCACAGGAAAGATTCTGTGGGCCCTTCATCCAGATATCCTACTGCAGCAAAGGGGACGAATTAGGAAGGTGGTGAGGATATCCCTTTTTAAAGGGAGGGATGTAACAAATGTACCTTCACAGGAACAGCAGACCTCCATGGATAACTAGGTTCTGAAAGATAAGTATTCCAGTAACATCAAAAGCAACTTAACAAAATAATCTCAAGAATTTTGCTGACATTACTACAAACCAATTTGAGAGTTACCAAGTACAGCAATTGCTGTACAACAAATTAACTGTAATACACCAGATATTGAAGTACGCAAAGACACAACTCACCCACCAAAGCTGGGGCAATGAACTATTTGTTACCACTACCAGAGTCCAGAGTATACTGGACAGCTAGACTAAAACGCGGCATAGGCGTTGAAGTATAAAGAGGCTGATGATTATCCTCTGATCTCTTGCAATCGCATGTCACTGCAGTACTGCCCAGATAACCACAAGCCTGAACAAGTATGTATGCCATATAAAAAAAGGGCAATTGGTACAGATAAACTACCGAGTGAACTAAATGAAGCAGTTACCATGGCATATGAAATGATCAGCAACTGTATACTGTCTTTCTACTAATGCTTCTGGGGTCCGAGTGCTCTTTAAGCTGGCATGTTCTTGCGTTCAGTCAAAGTAGAGTGCACTATTTAATGTAATGTTTAGTGATGTTCATATTGGCATAGTGGCATATTTGCACGATCCTGCAGAAGATCTTTGTAATATACTTTGGGGAGCGGTACTTGTGCAAGAAGACCTGCATTTTGTTTCTTCAAAAAGGAACACTTGCATGTTTCCCACTCTGGTCTATGTGTTACTGCGGCGGCAATGAATGCCAATGATATAGCTTAATTACAAACTGCTTGGTTGCAAAATGGTCTTACTAGTGATCTGCTGGCTCACGGAGGTATGAATAAGGCACTTTACAAACATGCTTTTCTTACCTGAACTGTGCTATTAATTTAAGCCCATAGACTTTCGACTACCTCTAGGGTATACTTTTGGCTTACCGTGAAGGCAAACCTGGAAGCCATCTTAGAATGTAAAGATTTGCACTATCAATGGGCGCTTTTTACGCAGAGATAATATATCAATAACAAATTAACTAATTCACCTACTCAAGGTCACAGAACATTGATCTCTTTTATGTAAAATAGCATCCCCAAACAAATTCTCTTTCAGTGAGGCAATATTATGTAAGTGACCCTAGGCAACAAAACGATATGACAATGACCTATTACAGTTAATAAATCTCTTAAACAAAGAAGAAAGGTTAACATTAATTACAGGAGAATAACACATGAGCGAAGGAAAATGGAGTTCTAAAATATAAATAAATCATTTAGAATCTTGAGAACTTTTGTAAATTGAATTGCAAGGCTTGACGAATAAGATCTTCCTGAAAACCAAGGTGCATCAGAAATAGTAAGTAGGTCACATTATACAAAGACTAAATGTAGGGCTGGCTTTAGAGCTGTTGGCGCGACAATCATTTTTGGTACCCCAATCCCATGACCTCCACCTCGGATTCCCTTACGACCACCGGGCAAAAGTGCCCCATATCTCGCCAAAGGCCCTCTCTCAAATACATTTCATTTGTTTGGTAAAGGCTGGCTTCATATTAAGAAGGTATATTTAACCAACAAACACTTTTCAGCAACATTAGGAATAGACATAGAAAAACTGAAGGGAAAAAAACACAGAATATCCTAACCTATTTTATGCTGTTTGCATGCAGCTCTTTGATGACAGTTCGTAACAGTCACTGTTCTATATTAGGGTTGTATCTTATAAACTGCAGTAACAAAAGGATCTCCGTGACAAAAGCAGTAATCCACTCCGCTATCCACATAAAATACAGATCTGGGATCTGCACGGTATGGGTTCTTTGCAGCAGGCATATTAACCCTCTCCGCTACTTTATGGCAAGTTAAAACATGCATTAGAAAAAAATCTGCTCTCCCTCTCTGTTTAGCAGGAACAATATTCACAAGCGTTATCTGGACATTTTTAATGCTGTCTGAAAACTGGACCCACAAGGAACTCTGCCACAAGTGTTCTTAAATCATGTTATTTCTAAATATAGCGCCCCTTCCCTGAGGTAAGCGCCCCCTTCCTAGGTCAGCGCCCAGTGCGGTACCACCAGTTGCACTGCCCTAAAGCTAGCCCTGACGAAATGTAATATGTAAGTGAAGAAGAAAGTTCTAACTTTCGACAGCTATAATTCAAACATCATTAGCGTGAGACAGCACTTGTTTATATGCAAAAAACCTTGGGAGATTGTGCCCCTGAGTTTCCCTATATTTTCTGCCACTCAGTGCATTACACAATGCAACTTGTATAAAATGAGATTTAATAGTTTTATATGGTAGGATAACCATGCTAACATTTTCCCTCCAACCCAATGGTCTCCGACACAAAAACAATAAAAGCCCAGCCACTCAGTGCCATTCTGTTTAAATGTGGCTGCGGAGTGCCCTAAAAGACCTTCCTGTCAGCACCTTCTTTCTGTTCTCACAATGCATCACCCTCGGCTGATGTGATGACAGCTACACTTCTACATGCGCTGGGGTAGCAGGTGCTAAGTAACCAACATCTCCCACTTGTCAGATAAAAGCATCTGAATGTTCTGCAGGCTCTTGCGAGGCTGCGAATGACGAGAAGCTTGAACTTCAGTTGCTCATCTAGTCCAAAGAAAGACTCTATTGAATGAACCTGGGAACCTCCAGAGCTCAGCTGTGTCTAAGGAAAAGAATAAGCTTGCAGTGACAAAGCCTTAGCTGTGCCTTTTGTATGCGTGTGAGAAGCGTGCAGGACTCTTGCCCATTCTCCCTCTCATGTGTGTAATGAACTTTACACATTTGCTGCTTGTTCTGTATTTGTACTGTCTGATGAAAGCTTGCACCACCGCAAGCCCCTGACACCTGCCAGAGCCGAGGATAACAGGCGGGGGCGTGAAAAACAAAACCTCATTAACAAGTGAAAGGTCTTTTAAAGACCTGTGAAGTACTCGGGTGCGGCTGGCAGCTCAGAAACTGACTGTCTGTGTGTGTCCCGGGAAGCTGCTGACACACACAAGTGTGGGAGGGGGGGTTGGGGGGGGAAGCGGCGCACACAGCCAATAAAAGGCATTGTTTGTTTTGCTGTCTCCCGGTAGAGACACTTGTAAATATCGCGGCCAATATGGTTATTATCGCGGCCATCGTGGTAATCTGCCGATTTTGCGATTTTTTCGTGAATCGCGAAATCGCGATAAACTGGAGGGTCTGACAATGGGCATTAAATAATCAGCTAAGAAGCTCACTAGGGAGGGTCACTCCTCAGGAGGTCCTATTTGGGACGAGAATGTGGGTACCTGATCTTGATTGTGAAGGCACAGTGGCGGATAAAAAAACATTTTGACATCCATAAACGTTTGGCTGTTTTACATAACCTCAACGAAATCAGGGCACTACAGAGTAATGTCAATATAAAGAAGAACGCCACTGGGGAAGTAAAAAGTGTCAATGCAAGAACTGTCTGGATGCCTAAAGTCAGGGATCTGGTCAGTGAGAAAATAGCGGACAAAAAAAAATATGGACTATCATACAGAAAGCCTGTACCTGTCCTGGCAGTTGAAGGAACAAGAACAGTACTTCTGCCACCTCTTGCCTGTAAAAAGGAGAAAAGATTTATCTCAATTGACCCAATCAAACCACACTATGTGGCCGATACTGAGTAGTAGGCCGGGTGGACTCTGAAGTAACAGACACCCTCCTTTCACAACTATACAAGAAGTTCAAACAGAAAGACTCATCTCATTTGAAGGGTCACCTACACGGAATGAAGGACTAAACAACAATGCAATGGAACTCGATCCTCTTGAAAGTGAAGTTCAAAATGAGAACTCCACTGAAAGACAAATTTTAATTTGACCAAACACGGATATCTACATCAACATGCCCCAACAAGAGCAAGCTACAGTTTCCACAAAACCTGTGGAACTACTGGAAATTGATCGAACTGCATCTAGCTATTTCATTGACTTTGACACCTTTCCATTAGATCCAAGCGAACCTGTAACAACGCCAGCTCAAAAAACTGGTCTACAGCAATGTAAAGATTTTCTAAAAGTACTTAATTAGTAATTGTTTTTAGGATGCTTATTAATGTAACTTATCTTCGAGAAAGCTCTGCGGCACAAAAAGTGAATGTGATCTTGAAATCGAACCTATCACACATTGTGAAAGAAGAGACCTATCGTCAGTGACCATTACAGCAGTTCCTATACCTGATGGTGTAGTATGGGACAAGGTAGATTTCAATATATTTGGCCCGACTGAACTTTGAAAAATACCATATTTATTTAAAAAAATCATTGAGTGATATCATTACCTCAAGTACGTTTTCCGATGATTGGGATTATGAGACTGTAAATAATATGTTGTCTGATTTAGAAAAGTCTGCTGCTTTTTCTAATAATGAAAGGTTGGAGGACACATCAGACTTTGACGAAATGTATTGCTATCAACATTATGATCATCACTTTTTGTATAAATCTGCTAATTCTAGGAATATTTTCACATATCAACAGTGGGAACATTGCCCAACACCCCCGAAAAGCAGTTCAAAAACATTTGTACAAAAATGTCCATATTTTTCAGGGTTTAACACATCAGACCCAGCCTCATATTACTATAAAGTTGCACCAATACCAGCACAGAAAAATATGTCGACAAATACCAAACAGATCTATTCTGCTGCCTTTATTGCCCAGTTGTCTGAACACGGTTTCAACTTATGGAAAGACACCATAGACTTAAATCTGCCTGGGGTACTAGAGACTGGCAAGTCCAGGGAACAGAGGCACTAGTTACAGCATGCCTGATTCCTCAACAAATAATGTTTTTGAATGAAACAGTGCAACAAACAACCTGCCATGGATTATCCAGGAATAAGGATTTGAATACATCTCAGTTGCCTGAACCATCACAGTGAGGGTAACATAACATCACAAAAAGAGGTTACACTTGATGACATCATGCAATACAACAGATCAGACCCCGATTGGAAGGGATGGTTGATTTGGCCCACAGACACCAAGAACTGTAAAGAAAGATTCTTGGGTAAAACTAAAAGATTTAGTATCAATAGGCCAGATCCACGTTATGTACAAAGACAACACCCAGGGCTAGTGACATCGTACAGTGTTAGGAAGTTATGCCTCGATTGGCTAAAAACCTCAACACTTACACAGGTTAAACATCACTTATCCTTACTTACAGGAGATGTGGACCTATGGGATTTTTTATTAGATCCTAGGAAACCACGTCACAAATGTTTCTACTATGCTGTCTACAATGAGATTTGGAAAATCTCACAACGGGAAGCCGCGGAAAGATTACGAGAAATAGATTCTATTAATCTGGAAAAAGCACATGCAGTGGTAGACAATGGGTTAACAGCATTAACATCCATGATATATTCAATGGGCAACATTGCATCTTCTGCTATCAATGTACTAAAACAAGATTTGTCTATATCACAACACAGGCAATCGCAATTGCGTTCTATTATGTTTTTAAGCTGTACGCTGCAATCTTTGCGTGCAGGCTATGTTCCATAGCGTTTTATAAACAGCATGTCTCTGTTTTCCTCATAAAATGTGAAAGAAACACAGATAGAATTAGCACAGAGGGGAGCAACGTACACAATGCTGTGCAATGAAAAACTGGACAGATTAGCCTTCATAGTGGCAGAATCACCATCCACAGAATGGTTAATCCATGGCCACATAACTCTCCCCGTCACAACTTTTAAATTCCAATATTCCCCTGAACAAATGCAGGCAGGCAGACATGAAAAAATGGGTAAGGAATTCATCAAGGAATCTTGGAAATTGCCATACAGATTTCAATGCAGGAGTGGGGAAAAAGAAGTGTTTCTTAGCGGTACTAACTGTGAGAATCACTTAAGTGGATCACTTATATGCCAGGATATAGTGTTTCACAGGACCTGTAACGGTTCAGTTGCCGTGATCACTCAAGTACACAAACTATTTTCAAATGGGAGTTACTTGATGCTGATCAAGGTTGCTGTGGGAAGCTTCCGGGCATCACATATCTGGTGACTGTAAGTTCCAGGGTTACTCCCGTATGCAAATATTGTTTCCTCCAACACATATAGTCAGGTAGGTGTCACTATGGCCTTCATTCAATATTTCACTAATACGGTTTGATACTTTGAGCAGAATGAAAGCCATGCTTTTACAGAAACCCGTGCCCTTAACCTCCTCTCGAGAGACTTTTGATCTCCTGTTTCTAATAGCAGGTATCCTGATTATCGTTTTTCTGCTTTGCAATGGACATCCAAGTCATCAAGGAGATGGAAACAGTACTCCTGGAGCGAAAATACTGTGCTCGCAGGGTACAACTCCCTTGCACACCTCGCCTAAGAGAACTAAGTGCTTCTTGGTTCTTGTTATTTAGACCAGTCTGGATGGACTGCATCTTACCTGTCCTCCGATGCCTGTTTTGCATGTTGGATCTCTGTCTAACACCCCCATCATGTGCGCGACTGGACGTTGATGCTTTACTGGACCAGATAACGCCCCATGTTCTGCAGTGTCCCATGTTGATGTCCGCATTCTTCGAACCACCACAGGTAGTATCAGCGCCTGTTGGTACAGACACCGGCTCCTCCTCTGACACCCAGGCCTTGGATCGCGCACAGGCTGCACATGGTTGTCTACCGCCCCCCAGGCAGCGATGTTGCTTTTAGAGGTGCTTTTCCGGAGGCAGTGAGATTATTGGCTAGTGGCTGCGCTAATTTTTCGATCTTAGGCGACCTCAACCTCCATTTCGACAGGTTAGAGACTTTGGCCATCAGTGGTTTTCTGGCCGACTTAGAGGCCCTGCAGCTGACCCAGCTGGTCTCTCAGCCTACACACGTGGCCGGCCACACTCTGGATCCGTTTTTTACGAACCTTTCGGATGTCCAGATTGTGGCGGTTGATCCTGTGGTATGGTCTGACCACTTTCTGGTGTCCGCCTGGCTACCCCTTCCTGCTACCCCTACTATTCCACCTCCTAAGCGGATACCTCGGCGCCACTGGAACAAACTTAGGCTAGAGGACCTTCACCACATCATGGGTGCTGAGCCTCTAGGTCCTCTGCTGAATGCTACTTCGGGCTATGACCTGTTCTGTAACTGGATTACTAAGGCGCTTGACGCCCTGGTACCTATCATCTCTAGTAAGTCCAGTTCCCGGCAGGCTAGCCCCTGGTACGACAGTGCCCTGCGCGCCTTGAAGTCCTCCTGTAGACGGGCAGAAAGGGAGTGGCGTAAGACGTATGACGCCGTAAGGAAAACCACCTACCTGGCCTCTGTCAAGCTCTATCACCGAGCTATATGCAGGGCCCGGGCGGCGTTTTACGCAGCCGAATTTCGGAACAGCCTCAATTCCACTAAGACCATCTTTAAAACCATAAAAGATCTGATGGCAAAGAGAGTTGCCCCGCAGTTGGATAGTTCCATCTCCCACTGCGAAGCCCTAGCTACTTTCTTTCTGGACAAAGTTAAGCACATCTACCAGGCGTTTCCAAGCACAATGCCACCTGTGATTCCCTGGAGGGGCTCTAGTAGCTGCCCGGCGCTGCACTCCCTTCCTACTCTTTCTGATGAGGAGTTTGCTAAGTGAGCCCTGCGAGTCAAATCTGGCTCGCCTGCAGACCCGGTAAGATCTGCCCTTTTCAGGGATGTTGCCTTTCAGGGACGCACAATAGTGTGTTCACTGATTAACCTCTCCCTGACCTCGGGCCTTGTTCCTGCCAAGTGGAAGCAAGCGGTGGTTTCCCCGATCCTAAAAAAACCATCTTTGGATCCGTTAAAACCAGAAAACTACCGCCCTATATCTTTGCTTCCTTGGCCGGCTAAAGTTATGGAGGCCCATGTAAATCTGGCCCTCGCGGAGCATATGACCCGAGTTAATGTCCTGGATCCCATGCAGAATGGGTTCCGTGCTGGTCACAGCACAGAGACGGCCCTTCTGGCAATGGTGGAGTATCTGCGGACTGTGCTGGATGCAGGTCAAACGGCAGCGCTTATTTTATTAGACCTGAGCGCTGCCTTTGACACGGTCTCCCATCGCATCCTTCTACACCGCCTTCAGGACATTGGCATTTGTGGTTCGGCTCTGCAATGGTTCCGCTCCTTCCTTAGTGATCGCTCCTTCTGCGTTGCCACCCCTCCTTTTCAGTCCAAGTACCATCCTCTGGACCTGGGGGTGCCTCAGGGCTCCTCGCTGAGTCCCACGCTTTTTAATCTCTACGTGCAGCCGCTGGCTGAGGTCGCCAGGCAGTGGGGCCTAACTATGGTCTCTTATGCCGACGACACTCAGCTGGCGGTTACGATCAGCGGGGATGCCGAGCAGGATGCTCCCAGGTTCCGAAGTGGACTGAGAGAGGTGGCCAGCTGGATGAATAACAACTGTCTCCAGCTGAACGCGAAAAAAACGGAGGTGATGATCGTTGGAAGGGATGCGGACCTCTGGGGGGGACAGATGGTGGCCTCCCGAGCTGGGACCGGCCCCGGCACCAGTCCTGGAACTCAGGAACTTGGGAGTGTGGCTTGACCACACTTTAAGCTTTGTGACTCATACCAAGAGAGTGGCGGCTTGCTGTTTTGGGGTATTACGCGGGCTAAGACCCTTGCTCAAATTTTTTGACGCTCCTACAAGACAGCTGGTCATTCAAGCAATGATTATCTCCCGGTTGGACTACGCTAGTTCACTCCTTTTAGGAGTGAACCAAGCCGAGATCCTTCGTTTACAACGAGTACAGAACGCAGCGGCTAGGGCGGTGGTCGGATTGCCATGGACCTGCCCCACCTCTAATACTCTGCGGTCCCTGCACTGGCTTCCGATTAAAAAGCGAATTCACTTTAAGGCTCTTAGCCTGGTTTTTAAAATTCTTCAAGAGTCGGCCCCTGAGATACTCACCAAACTTATCTCTCCCTATGTTCCAACTCGCTCACTCCGATCTCTCGGACAATCCCTTGTGGTTGTTCCCCGCTTTAGACTCAGTCGGATGGGGGGACGCTCCTTTCGAGTGAAAGCTGCAACTCTTTGGAATGCGCTTCCCTTGGAAATCCGCCTCTTGGATGATCTAATATCCTTTCGTAGGGCCCTGAAAACCTTTTTGTTTTAATTCTTCCCTGTTTTAAGTGCCCCTGCTTTTCTGTTGCTGGTTTTAGTGTTGTGTTATGTCTACCTTTCCCTGCGCCAGGACGCTCCTTCGCTGGAGCATCTGTGCACATTAAAAATGTGAATAACATAACATAACATAACACATAACAGACTGCCCCAGCACCGGCTGTGAACAGTACGGAAAATAATCTGTGATCAACAGATATAATCTGTGAGGTGTTACAGGGACCGCCAACTGCGGAAGCAAGCAACAAGAATGTTGCGTCTACCAGCCTGGACACATAAACATTTGTCTCATTTGGCCCGTCGTGTGCTGGGAAGAAATTCGGCTTTTGAAAAACAAAACAGAGAAGTAGAACTCTATATCAAAATTGACATTCCTTTTGAGCATGTATGTCTTTCAAAATGCTTGTAGTAGTTTGAACTATACTTATGGACATATAAGAGTAGTTGCCTAACTGCCAATTTCTAATAGTTTTTACATTTTTAACAATATTTTTAGATGTTTTAAGAAAACCGTGTTTAAACCAATGTTTTTAACACAAATAAGAAACTGTTTTGTATATTTGCGTACCAGTATCTAGAACACCTAGTAGCACGTTTAGAATTTAAAATATGTCATCCATTCGGGAGAGGAGTGGGTGTTCTATTCCTTATAGGTTAACCCTGGGCAAAGTACTACGCTACGCTCGCGTAGTTTGCGAAGTTTGCGCAACTTCACACTACGCAAACTGCACGTAGCACAGTGCGAACACGCGTAGCATAGCGTAGTGCAGCGGTCATTTTTTGCTTGCTCGCGGTCCTCAATATCAAGTTGGCAACCGCGAGCAAGCAAAATGACATCCTCACAAGACTTTTTCCTCGTTCGCGATCAGCAACATCGAGTTGCCGATCGCGAGCGTGGAAAATAAACCTCCCTGCGAGATTCTAAACGCGGAGAGGTCTGGTTTCTCATTGCGAGTGGTCGCGTATGCTCGTCCGAACTACCAGTCCGCGTTGAGAAAGCTGCTGCTCGAATAAAAATCTCCTCGAGCAGCAGAAAACTATAGCTCGCGCTGTGCAAGATGCCGTTTTCAATGATTGCACAGTGCCGGATGCTTTTCCGCACTGTGCAATCATTGAAAATGGCATCTTGCACAGTGCGAACAGGGTACTACAAAGTTAGCGTAGTGGTACGCGTAATTCACTTAGTGCGAAGTGCACTTCATGTAGCTACGCGTAGCCCTACTTCGCGAACTATGCCCAGCCCTACTATAGGTACTATAATATAGGCCTCGGTAAACCCTTCACCTATATTCTTTCCCTACATTATACTTGTCACGGTTTACAGGGACTGAACTTTTACCTAGATATTACACTGCATTCAGAATGCAGGTCTTCCCTAGTTTGAAATCTCATACATTATGCATGATGGTTCTTGAAAGCACAGAAGGGCTGCCATCTCCTGTATAAAATCTATGTATAAAGTCATCCGTAGGCCGACATAGTAATACAGCAAGGTAGGACCCCTGGGGAGACCTATGGGATATATACATCACATCTTGCTAAGATAGCTAGAGGAGATCGAGATTTCACGGCCGACACACTGACCAGAGACGCTGAGGTTCCTGCATGCAGACACTCCAGCTCGCAGTGGTCTAACATCCCTCGAGACCAGGAAGGGGTGTCTCAGTTTCACTTAAGGTAATGGGGTTGACTAGATCCTAGAGGAATTCTTGGCTTAACACCTACACCTATGCTAGGTCATTTTAGGTACATCTAGAAAGGGAGGCATCATAGGAGTATGCATCTTTTATCATGTGTTTTATATACTTGAATGTATTCATGATTTTAGTAAGATGGTAGAACTCTACCATCCTTTTACCTTTGTAATACTGCTAATCATATATAACGTATATTGTCTAACGGTTGTTGAAGCACATCTATTCTACACCAGAATAACAATTGTTCAATAAAGGATTATTGAAAATGCCCAGCTTGTTTTATTCGGTGTATCACTCTGAGACAAACTAAGTAAGCACGAGTGAATGAGCAAAAGTTAGTACATTGTTTGCACAGACGTGAGGGATCAGGGTTGTCATGTTCGATGGTTGCCGAAAACAATTCTCTCCTTGGTAAGAGGAGATTCTAGTGGCACTGTGAGCTAGTTGGTACAAAAAGGGCCAACATACCTGGTTGGGATGATCAGAGTTCGACTGACACCAATCCTACAGTGTTGTGATGTGGTTGTTTCTCTTACCTTAGTCTGACTGGCGGTGCCCAAAGGGATCGCGCTGACTGACCTGTTCATTATGTATTGTGGGAAGTTGATTGGTTAATTGGGGGGTGGGGTTTAGTTTGAAATAAAAGGGTCCTGGTGTGGCCAGGATGACGAACAGTCTAACCTGTGTGTGGTGATCATTGAGTTCGACTTACTACATTAGATCTTTGGTGACGAAGGTGGGATACTGTGGCTGTTCTCCCGCTTTGTTTCCGGTCTTGCTGTGGGGCCGCGGTGCTCCTTTGCCGGTGTTTGCATTCCAGCGTGCCATCTTGCTGAGTTGCTGTCTCGTGGAAAGAACGGTGTCCTCCAGGCGAATTTGTGCCATCTTGCCGAGTTGTTGTCCCGTGGAAAGAGCGGTGTACTCCAGGTGAATTCACCGTGCCCGGTGGTCCCGTTTGCCCCATTGCTGCCTGCCCGTTCCAGCTGTGTTTGGGGGCGTGCCGGCTTGCATTCCGTGACGTGCTGCGGTGGGCCGGCTGGCTCGCGGCTGTGACAGCGCGTTTGCTGTCTGTTCTGCAGTGAACAGTACGGAGCTGTGGGGCTGCCCTGTGGGTGAGGAGAAGAGTGATTCCTAAGCATCTCGTGGCAGGAGCACTCTGTGGGTCATTCTAAGTGGATCTTCAGGCTGCAAGATTATATAGTGTATTGCCCTGCTATTGCTGTGGATTACCTGTCAGCAGTGGAATACCTGCATATCAGCAGCAGAATACTCGTATACAGGAAAGACCTTTGTGGGCTATTGCGGTTGCTGTGGACAGTGGCCTATTACGGAGGGGACTAGTGCCTTAAGAAGCTTTGTGGTTACCATCTATGGCTTGCTGAGTGTTGTTGCATCCAGAGGCTTGGCCGCTGTGACATAGTTATACGGGGTTTACTATGGCAACTATAAGTCCAGTGGAAAATGTCCTGTTGGATGGTCCACCATCTGCCCATGCGGCCCGCTGGAAGGAGTGGGTGGACCGTTTGGAGAATTACTTTGATGCCATTGATCTGGTGGAGGAACGGAGGCGCCCGATGTTGCTGCATCTCGGAGGAGCGGTGATTCATCGTTTGGGAAGGTCGGTGGTGGAATGTACTCCACAGACCTATGACACTTTGAAACAAGCCCCGACTGCCCATTTTGAACCTCTGGCCAACCCTGATTATGAACGGTTCCTCTTATGCCAGGCTCGGCAGTTACCTGATGAATCAGTGGACATTTTCTTTGCTCGTCTATGCACTTTGGCCAGTACTTGTCGATTGCCGATGCTGCGGACGAAATCAGGGCCCAATTCATACAGGGCTGTTATTCTAGTAACGCAATATTGCAGGTGCCAAATATGCCTATGGCTGACATGTTGACTCGTGGTAGATCCAAGGAGCTTTCAAAGGTCAGGGCTGCTCATATGGATGCTGCCCTTCAACATGCTGTAAAGGTGGAGCAGGTTAATGCTGTTTCAGCCAGGGTGTTTGACAAACAAAAGATGCAGCACTGACGCAAAATGGAGCGACCCCGGGCTTGTTACAGCTGTGGGGGTTTGTTTCCTCATAAAGGGACTTGTCCTGTGGTTGGGAAGCGGTGCTCTAATTGCAATAAAATGAACCATTTTGCAAAGGTGTGCCGTTCTACTCCTGCCCGATGTTCTATTCCGTTGTCTTCCGCCCAGGTGTATTCAGCTGCTCCATTGTTGGCAGATGGGGATATGGATGATTATGAGGAAACCGTCCATGTTCTACATCCTTTGCAACCTGGGGATGCCGTACGGAGAGGTCTACCTAAATGTTGTCTACTGGTGAACGGTCATTCACTGCCTGCTTTGATCGATACAGGGCCTTCCATTAATGTGATGGCCGAGTCTATGATGATGGGACTGCCAACTATTCCTGTTCTGAGTGGGACCTCTACCAAAGTGTTTGCTTTTGGTGGTCGTGAACCCCTTCCACTGGCTGGTGTTTTTTCCGCTGAAGTTTCACATGGGTCTCATGTTGTGAAGACGCTGGTTTATGTTATAAAAGGTGGTCAAGGGATGTTGCTGAGTTGCCAGATGGCTGAAAGGTTGCACTTGGTTGTCTTTGCATTGGCCATCCATCAATGGACTATTAATGACTTGCTGGTTCAGTTTTCACCATTATTCAATGGCATAGGCTGTCTAAAGGACCGTGTGATCAAGCTGCATATAGATGAGTCCATTCAACCGGTGGCGTTACGTCACAGGAGGTTGGCCTTTCATCTTTGACCGAAGGTGGAGGCAGAATTGGCAAAGCTGGAGAAGGCTGATATCATTGAAAAGGTGGAGGGCCCGACTCCCTGGGTGACACCTATAGTGATTGCTCGTAAACCTAAGCAACCTGGGGAGGTCCGTATTTACGTGGACATGCGTTTGCCTAATTTGGCGATTAAACGCGAGCGGCACCTCACCCCTACTGTTGATGATACCGTGATGGAAGTAAGCGGGTCTAGGTGGTTTTCCAAAATGGATCTCCGTGCTGGTTACTACCAGTTGATGCTTGACCCTGCTTCACAAGTGATCACCATGTTTTCAACGCATGTGGGCCTTCGACGATATAAACGTTTACGTTTTGGCATTTCCAGTGCTGCAGATATACGATTCGTGGGGTTTTGTCTGGACTGGATGGTGTATGTCAGCGATGACATTCTAGTACATGCCCCTACCTTGGATGGACATCTTAGCTGCCTTAAAGGTGTGTTTCAGAGGTTGTTATATCATGGACTAACCCTACATAAGGAGAAATGTGAGTTCTTAAAAACCGATATTTCATTCTTTGGTTATCATTTTTCTCAAAACAGTGTCCCCCCTGATCCTCTGAAGGTGTGTGACATCCAGACCGCCTCTGCTCCTGTTAATGTATCTGGTGTGAGGAGATTTATGGGAATGGTCAACTACTATGGCCGCTTCTTTCGTAATTTGTCTGCTTTGACGGCTCCTTTACGGGAACTTACTAAATCCAGTGTTACCTGAGACTGGGGTCCGGAGCAGGAAGCTGCTCTTCGAGCTACCAAGCAGGCCCTGTCCGCTGATACTACTCTGGTGTACTTTGACCCGTTGCTGGACTCTGAGCTTTCCGTTGGTGCAAGTCCAGGCGGCCTGGGGGCTGTACTTTCCCAGCGACCGAGGAATGGTGAATTGCCTCCAGTGGCATATGCTAGCCGTGCTTTGACTGCCACTGAACAGCGTTATTCCCATATCGAAAAGGAGGCCATTGCAGTTCATTGGGGGTGCCGTCATTTTCATTTGTATTGGTATGGCCAGCCTTTTGTTGTGCATACTGACCATAAGCCGCTTATACCTTTGTTTATGGGTTCCTCCTCAAAGCCCCCTCCTCGTATTGAAAAGTGGATTTTACAGCTGCAGGATTACTGTTTTACGGTAGTCTTTCGTCCTGGGGTTATGTACCCTGCTGACTATATTTCCCAGCACTTTCTTCCTGCTGCTGTTGCTGAGGAAAATAATGCCCGGGACATTGAGGAATATGTGCGGCTGGTTGTGGAATGTTCCAGGCCTCTCCCTATTTCTATGGAGGATATTGTGGTTTCGACAGCTCAGGATGGGTGTCTTCAACTGTGCCTGTCTGCTGTTGGTACTGGGAAGTGGGCCGAGATCATGTCCTCTGCTAAAAGCCGTACTGGGGATGCTATATCTACCTTGGCATCTCTATTTCGGGTGCGGGATGAACTGGCTTGTGCCCTGGAGGGGTGTCTTATGAGGGGTCCACGGTTGGTGATTCCTGCCTGTCTTTAACAGCGTGTGGTGGATTTGGCCCACTTGGTGCATCAGGGGGTTGTGAAAACCAAATCCCGTTTAAGATCTAAGGTTTGGTTTCCCGGATTGGACACCCTGGTGGAGAATACAGTGTTGTGTTATGCGCTGTGTCAGGCTGCTGGGGGTGGTGATGTTCCGGTTCCCATCCGACTGAAGACATCCCCTCGTTCCCTTGGCAGAGGGCAAGTGACGATTTTGGTTGTTTACCTGATGGGCGCCGCATGCTGGGGGTGATTGATGACTTCTCTAAATATCCTGAAGTGGAAATATTGGACACCACCACAGCATGTCGCACTGTACCACTGTTTGATAAGATCATGGTGACACATGGTTTGATTTCTGAATTGCGTACTGATAATGGACCTCCTTTTTCTAGCCATGAGTTTTCTGCATATTTGCAAGCTAGGGGTATTGTCCATCGTAAAGTCACCCCTTTATGGCCTCAGGCCAATGGTGAGGCAGAACGCTTTATGCGTACTCTTAATAAAGCAGTCAGGATTGCCGTCACTGACCGTAAGGATTTGGACTGTGCTATTTTTCTGTTTTTGAAGGAATATCGGATGACTCCTCATTCCACCACGAAAGTCAGTCCAATGTCTCTCTGCATGAATCGTCCTATAAGTGATTTTGTGCCTCAAATGGAGGTGGTTCCTGGAAGCTATGCGGTTGTGGCTGGGGAGCTGACAAATCGGCAGGTGATGAATGACAGAGCGGCTTCCAGGTGTGGGGCTAAGCCCCGGGCATTTTCAGTTGGTGATATTGTACTGGTGAAGAACCGACACCGTAGGGGGAAGTTCAGTTTACCTTTTGAGCCTAAGCCCTGGGTTGTGCAATCTGTTCACGGGACAAAGGTCACTGCTGTGAGGGATGGGGTGGTTGTTTCGCGGAATGTGTCTTTTTTAAAATTGTATTGAGCTCCTGCTGATGTTCAAAGCTATGACCATGTGGTACCATCTGATGTGGACTCTGTATGTTCAGATGATGAATTTAATGATATGGGTTTAATTCCACCTTTTGCTCCACTAACCGACAATGTGACATATGGGCAGCATGGTGAGTTTCCTTCTGTGTCACCATCTGGTGTGGAGCCTGAGCCTGTTCGTATGTCTCCCCCTATTGAACGTCTGATAACCGAGTCTGATTCTCAACAACGGGGTGTGGGGAGGTATCAGTTACGGCCATGTCCTGCTCGTTCTACATGTTTGAGGGATTATGTGACATGTTTAAAATGAATTTGTGTTTATCTCTCAATTTTAGTTGAATTTTTTAGAGGAATGTGATGTGGTCATTTCTCTTACCTTAGTCTGACTGGCGGTACCCAAAGGGATCGCGCTGACTCACCTGTTTATTATGTATTGTGGGAAGTTGATTGGTTAATTGGGGGGGTGGGGTTTTGTTTGAAATAAAAGGGTCCTGGTGTGGCCAGGATGATGAACAGTCTAACCTGTGTGTGGTGATCATTGAGTTCGACTTGCTACATTACAAGTGTATGTTGTCTAAACGCGCAGATCCTGTATATTTTCTAGAGGAACTACACAACATCACCTGCAGCGATAACGCTGGGTGTAACACCACCACATGCAAACCCAAGTGTCTCCGGGGCCAGAGATATTGGATCTTCATTCCGAGGCTGGCGAAACCGGACCCTCCTACACACTGCCCGTGCAGGTGCTGCAGCCAGGAAGGAGCACAGCTTGCCCCCGACCGAGCTCTACAGCTCCATGTGGAGATTACAGTACTATGCCCAACCACCTCCAGACTACCCTGACCACACCACGTTCCACCGCCCTTCTGCTGTCATTTTCCACCTGCTTAGAGCAGGATAACCGCAGAAAGCACCCGAAGTCTGCTGCTTTTTTTGGTTATTGCCTAATAATTCCAGGGATAACATGCATAGATGCTAGCATTCTGTTGGGGATACTGACCGGAATTGGATATTCTGTCCCTACCATATCACTACATAAAAACACAGATACACAGGGTCACACCAGCCTGTAGGGTAGTAAGGAAGTGCCTTATGGGCTGGTTTGAAAGGTCAATGTATGGGAAATTGTTTTGACCGTTTGTGGGACTGTTTTAATGGCTACTGGGCCAGTTTTTCATGTTGATTTCCCAAATATTAAAACAAAAATTGCCTGCTGTAAGCTCAAATACATGCAATCTTCCATACCTTACAAAACACTAGTGCAGCATGTCTTTCCAAGTACAAAACTGTCCCACTTGGGCTACTCCTCCACTAGGGCGGAGGAGCATCGCTCCACTGCTTTCTCGCAAAAAATAAAATGGTAATAACTAAAAGTTATTACCATTTTATGTTTCCTTTGCACACCTCTCGGGCCGCATAAACCAGTCATGCGCACTCTGCCCTTCTCCATGTGGCATCCCAACCAATCACAAAGCTGCTTGGAGCATTGTGATTGGCTTAGGGGAGGGAGTCTGGCTGCCTGCTTCCTGTTCCTGTTGGAGGCAGGAGAGCAGGAGCCGAGAAGAAGCAGACCTGCCGGAAAGTGAAGTTTAATTTTTTTTTTTTTAAATACTTGCGATTTCTGCCCCCGCGGCACCCCTGCAAACCCCCCATCCACGACCCCTTGCTCCCGTCCCGCCACCAGTGAGCAATGCCTGTCGCTTGTGCTGATTTTTTAACGCAGACCACTTTTTATCTAAGTCGCTAAAGGGGGCAGCTTTTATTTTGGTGCCCAAGGCCTCTTTTCTGTCCCAGTCAGACCCCTCAGTTACAGTGAAATAAAGGCCAAAGAATATCCTTGCAGATTACCAGCTTGGGGTGTTTTCATCTGTTCCTATCCACTGAGGCACTGCTACCCATAAAGAAATCCGCTCCAATTAAGATGTGATCGGCATATTGACTCCCTCTCTGTCACAAGCTCAGGCACAGGGCGTCCTCTCAGCGAGAATCACCTTTCCCACCCGTGCTCTGATCTCATGAGCATTTCTAAGTTTGATAATGTTTCTTTAACCAAAACATTGAGTCCTCCTGATATACACACCCACCAAGAAATGGTTCACAGTCTATCCCTGATGTTATTAGTTGTCTGTGTGACATGGAGGTGTGCGCTTCCGCAAATTTGTTACCAGATGATAAACAGTGTATTATGATGTCATGGCTTTTCCTAGTTAGATCAATTTGTAATCTAGTTTATCCAAGCAGCTTTTTCATTTTAGATACATCCATTCCATTCCAGGAAAAAGAAGGTCCCTCATCAACTTGCAAAAGTGCAGGAAACCAGCCCAGCCCCTTTGATAGTGGTGAGTATAGTTCATAATTCTTTAATGAATATTACTTAGTTCTGTTCTTCAAATCTTGGGCATCCGGAGTGTTTCTTAATCGTTCAGAGGTGCACTGATTAGATTTACATTTGTTTTCACTTTACTTGCTATTGCCACAACAGTATTTTATCTCTATACTATTCACTTGTGGAGGTGAATGGTCATTCACTCTGTTAAATGCACTTTGACACTCCACAGGCAATACGCAAGTATGCTTCGTGAAGGAGGAAACCAGCAGGAAACTAATGATTTGCAAAGATTTCCATTCATACTCCTTGGATTTTTTGCAAAACTTAGTCTATTGAACATCATTTTCCAAGATTCGACTAAATGTTAGCAAATTGGGAAGAACAGGGTTCGCTGGTTACGGTTAAGCCCATGAGTTTCCTGCCAATTGTGGACATTATTTATTTGACAAAATGTCTTGCTTTTACACAATAAAGGCACACGTCTGTGTTTCTTCTCTGATTATTTTCTTCGGTTCTTTATGATTTCTGGAAATCTCCAAGTTGCATCAATTATTTTAAGTAATTGACATCATCCCTGAATGATTCAGTCTGTACTCAGATTGGATATTTTTTAGGATACCAACTCCTTTCTAGACTCAACTCTACACACCATGAGACACTCATGTCACACACCATCTCACAATAACACCCCACCATCAGTCAAACATCTCACTCTCATAACACAGGGTGAACTGTGGACTCCTTCTGCAAATGCTGTAAATATTCTGTTTGTTTGTGCACAGAAAATTCTGCATCAGATTTTAACCTGGCTTGGCAGGGTAGAGGATGGAAGTCGGGCAATCCAGCTTAGAGGACATAGTAGCCCCCTACTTCCCTCCCCTGGGCATCCCATTGGAATTTGCCTGGCCCTGGACATTTGCATGGCAGGTCATGTTGGAGGTGTTTCCAAAGTACTCCTTGAGTTCTGGATAAGGAAAGACAGCTTCCAAATCACTCACACCATTAGAGGACAGGGTCATTCTTAGGATTTCCTTCCTTTATGGCTGTAGTACCAGTCAAAGAATCGCAGGTATTCTCCTTTCCCCAGGATTGGTTTATCAGTCCAGGAACATTATTCCTAATGAATACCACCTTCTTCCCTCCAGGTTCCTTGGAAATTCCCAGAACTCCTATTTTGCCAGGCTTGAACAGTAATGCGGTTGTGGAATGCCAGAAATTCATTGGTGCCCAAGAGGAAACCGCAGGGTACAGGGCATAAGAATGGCAGTACTTGCACCTCCATGTTGATATCTGCCATTACATGTGAATCTTGCGCCATGGCACAACGTTCACTGTAATTGGGGCTCATTATCTCTGTCGGTCATGGCAGAAAATTACAGATTGTGGGGGTGAAAACTAGCTTTGAGGCAGTGTGTTTGTACAGGTCCAGAAGGACCCTTTAGGTCCCTCCCCTTAATTTGTGGATTCGATCAGGGTGTTGTTTCTATATATTGCATGAATGGCCATAGAAAGCTGTAAATTGTTTTGGTGTGCCTATGTGGCACAGCGTAGGAGGAATGAGCACAGGGGGAGGGATAAACTCTAGAACACAACATTTATATGAGTTTCAGCACAGCCACAACATACATGTAGTGAAAGTAATTTTTTACTTTTTGGCACTAGAGCAGGTATCATAGAAAACAGAGGGCACACATAGCCCTGAAAGTTTCACCAAACCTGTTGAAAAGCATCCACTACTTCTGCCAGAGGATCCGCCGTCCAACTGAAATATCGGGGCAACTGGAAAGTTAACCGTGAGGCAAAAAGGTCCCCTTCTAAGGGACCCCAAACATTCTGAATTCTTTTGAACACATCCAATGTAATCTCGGAGATACCTTGAATTCCAATCTGCTGCCACGTTGAACAAACCTGGAAGATACTCTGCCTGCAACCCTATTTTCTGTTCCAAACAAAAACTCCATATTTATTTTGCCACCTCTGTTAAATTCTTCGATTGTCCTCCGCCCAAACGATTTATGTAATGAACTGCTGACACATGGTTCGTCTTTAGCAGTACATTGCAATTCTTC
This sequence comes from Lissotriton helveticus, assembly GCF_964261635.1. Lineage (NCBI taxonomy): Eukaryota > Metazoa > Chordata > Amphibia > Caudata > Salamandridae > Lissotriton > Lissotriton helveticus. The sequence continues at coordinate 600,206,206 of NC_136059.1, forward strand.
AATTTTTACCCAAAAGTCTGCAACGAAAAAGGCCTGCCCTCATTTCCCAAACATTTTTTATGACTGACTTTCTTTTAATGACCATCTGCCACCTGTCTCTTCCTGTTCCAAACTTGCTCCCCATCCAGAAAGGCTTTTATCCGTTTCCAGTACAAAGTCTGTACATATCCCAAAAATGGCTCTGCCAATACACGCTTCTTAATTCTCCAGCCACCAAACTAGCTCTACTTCTGCTTCTGCAGAAACCTGAACCTTGTCTTCATACCATGATCCCTTCCTTAGGCCTTCCGCCTTCAACATCTGCAAACATCTGTAATGAAGCAGTCCTGAAAAAACTGCCTGTATTGATGAAGAAAACAAATCTATTATCCTTGGTAAAGCTCGTAATCAAATATATTTCCGCCTTAATACCTGTTTCACCTCTATTTTTATTTTCACAACTTTCCTTTTTGGCTAACGCAAATCTGCTAGTGAAGTATACACTTGGAAATCAAGAAACTCCAAATCCTGACTTGGTTCTAGAATTGACTTCTTTACATTTATTAAAAATCCCAGAGACTCCAGAAGCTGACGAGCTAAAGACAATAGACTCCTCTAGTACTCCAGATCCTGAGACATCAACAAGAAATCGTTGCGATACATTATGATACGTATTTCTCTCTCCCTGAGATATGAGGCCACTGTCATTAATACCTTTGTAAAGCACAAAGGTGCCGAAGCCAGGCCAAAGGGAAGGCAAACAAACTGATAAAGCACTCCCATCCATCCATCTGAATTGTAGATATTTGCGACTTTCCACTGCCTTTGGAATAGTAAAATACGAGTCTTTTAGATCCAGCTTTACCAACCAATCATTTATCTCCAAAATATCTCTTAATAAGTGGATACCCTCCATTTTGAAATGTCTGTAAACTAGGTACCAATTCAAACCTCTCAAGTGATTTACTGGACGCCATCCTTTGTCCTTCTTTACCAAAAACAATGTGCTCACAAATCCCATACATTTTGAATTTACTTTCTCTATTGCTCCTTTCCTCAACATAGCCTGAACCTCCTTTTCCACCAGTTCTGTTGGTTTCATCTCTTGAACCGGAATTTTCCTGAATTCTATCGAATATCCTTGAACTGCCTGTAGAGCAAATTGATCCTTTGTAAAATTCTTCAACTTTTCTATGAAAAATCTTATTCTTCCACCTACCTTTCTCTGGAAAAAACAGACTTTATCCTCATACTTATCTTGATGTCCTTGTCCAAAACATGCTCTTCCTCTGGGTTGACATCCTCTGATTCGATTCCTCTTCCTCTTTGTCGATAAAAAACAGTCATTGGCTGGAATCCCCTAAAATATGGTCTTCCAAATGACTGATATTGAGACCTTGTATTGAAACGGTTGGAGAGACGTCCCCTTGCTCCAGCCCTGTCAAAAACATGTCCCCCAAAAACTTTCCTTTGGGAACTTTGAGCCTTATCAAGGCTAGTAAAGGTGGACACATTTTCCCACACATTTAACTAGACCTTCCCCAAATAAATATCCTTTTGGAACTTCGCTAAGCTCCTTCCTTGCAAAGTCCCCCAACTTTGGGCTGATCCGCATGAGAACAGCCTTCCTTCTTTCTGCCATAATAACTGCATTTGCATTCCCAAGGAAGCACACCGCTCTTCATGACCAACCTCTTAGGAGTTCTGTATCCACAGAAACTGAATTTGTATTGGCTTCTTCAGCCATGTCCAGTATTCTAGCCAGTGGACCTATAACGTCCAATAAATTATCCTGGCACTGTTTTAGTGCCCTTTCTAATCCCTTCCTGGGATCGCAACCCATTTTGAATAAGAAACTAATCAGATCCGGATCTAGATCTGGGGTTGCGCATGCCTTATTATCCAATACTCAACCTGCATCACAGATCTAGGATCCCTCTCTAATGGTTTGTCAATCCACATTCCTATAAACTCTGCCACATGTGCAAGCTTCCACCGGTCTGCACTTCTTGGGTGCCTAATTAAGTCTGGGCTGCACATATCAGCACTCTGTGGGTCTTTTACTAAACCCTTCTTTTCCTTATTTGTTCTTCTTTATCATAATCCAGATCCCATACTTCTTAATCCAAATTATCAAACACAAATTCATCAACATTCTCCACATCACGTCCATATGAAATGTCATCATCAGGAACTTCCTGAATCTCTTGAGTGCCGCTGAGAAAACCCTCCCTGTGTGGTGCCAAGACCAGCTTTTTGCCAGGCCATAAACCTATCCTCTTCTTTCCTTATATTCTTTTTCTTTATTTTTCTTTTTCCCAATATGCTAGTAGCATGATTAGTCTCCTCTTCCTCTAAGGACCAGAATTCCTCATCAGAAACTTCTGCAACCTTACTTTTACTTAAACAATGTACCCAAAATCTCTTTAACTGAAGTTCTCACCTCTACATGTACCATTCTTTTCACTAAATCATTATTCAAATCCATTTCCAATGAAACTCCAACTTCACTCATAGTTTTTTTTTAACTGTTGCTAACTCTCTATAACAAACAAAACCTCCTACCTATTAAATATCTCTTCCTCAAAACTGGTTTCTCTAGTCTCTGTATCACCCTCTCATCTTTCCTTTTTTTTTATCTCACTAAGTAATTTAAAACAATTTCTTTATCTAACCTTGCTCGCTAGAAACTAAACGTCTCTAATTGACAGGGTTGCCGTGAGCTCATCTCTATAACAACACCTGTACGCATAATTTTGTCTCCCTTTTTTGTTTTTTTTGTTTACACAAACCAATTTCCAAGAAATTCCGATGCGTCTGCGCGTTACCATTACGTCGCGTCACTGCTTTACGGAGGCTGTCCTACACGCACCCCGCAGCACGAACAATGACGCTTGATCGCTGCCAAAGCTGAATGTCACTGTGCCACGGTGCTCGAGAAAGGCTCGATCCAGACAAGGCCTCCAGGCAGCCTCTTAGAATTAAAATTCGTAGGCCTCGCGCTAAAGCGTCTTACAAAATCTGACATGGCACAAAGTAAAAGAACTATTATGCTTAATATTCATAGAATTTTAAAGAAAAAACACCCCATAAGCATTCGCCACATTAAGAACCTGTTCATATGAACCTTTAAAAAAACTATTAAAAGTTTTCCATAAATTGGGATAAAACACAATTACTCTCTAAACAATACAAACTGATTTTTAAATCAAATACTCATAACTTAACACATTATAAACATTAATATACTAAATAGAAAAACATTCATATTGAATATTTTTATGTAATAAAACGAAAACCAATCAAGTGCTAGCAGATACTCCACTGACTGGAGCATCAAATAAAAGATGAAGAAGGCTGCTGTGTTCTGGTGTATATGGACCGTGGTGATGTTCTAAGTCTGGATTTTTGGGTGTGCTTAAGAAAATGCTTCAAAGTACTTCAATTTGTAGTGGCAATAAATAGTCATGCATAATGCTGGCCTCAAGTCTTGACATGAAATTCTTGCACACTTGTGGCAATCTATGGGATGATGCCATTCACCTCGCTTCACCCATATTATGCTGGCTCTGGCACAATGGAGTTAAGTCTCGACAAATTGTAGACTTCTGCAAAATAATGTCTATTGCCCACATGTGCTGGCCCTTGGATATTGTTGCTAATACTTGGCAACTTGCGGGCATCCATGAGATGTGCCCTTTTTGTAAAATACTGGCCCTCAGTTCACGGTTGCAATTCTTGGCAACTTGTGAACATCCAAGGGCTGTTGCCCATCCCTCACCCAAGGGCCAATGCTGCCAGTCACAAGGAACTTCTTAGCCACATTTTGGCATCCACGGCATGCCCCTATGTTCTTCAGAACAAGCTTGTGATAGCATAAATGATGGGAATTCTTTACATACTGTGAGAATTGATGGTACAAGGGTGCTGATCTCTGGCATCATGCTGTCCTAACAGAATGGTGGTCATTTTTGCATACTCTGCACACCCATTGCGCACATTCTTGCCATATTGTGAGCGTGCACTGGCTAGTGGTTGAAATTCTTGACATATTGTAAGTGATCATGGCACCCATATGTGCTATAATTCTAGCCTTTGCATTCTGATAGCAATGTATGACATATTGTGGGAATGTATGGTGCCACATAACATAATACTGGCCCTGGTTTAAAAGTGGAAACTTGTGGGAGATTGTATACAGCCAGGCTAAATAAATGAATGTGTAAAATGTTCATACTAGTGTACGTATTTAGCCAACATTCTTCCACAGTGAAGACAGGTATATTTTTTCAAGGTTCGTGTTTTCGAGATGAGGTTGGGCAAGATGTAATCTAATGCATTTGTAAATGCTTGTGAGATGCTAAGCAATATTAATAACAAAACTCTGAAACATTCCATTCACTTTATTGTTTGTTGCAGTAGATACCCTAAGTGTGATGGCTATGTCTACATATGGGACCTGAACTCACTGTGTGATATCACTCCAACTGCATCGCATTGTTGAAGGCCACGTAGGCCAAAAGGACCCTGGGATTGCTTGGGTTCCCATCTGTAGGGAATCTAGGCTAGCAGTTAAGGATAGTCTAGAGCCCCTACAGGAGCAGGACCAGGACTGATTTGCATAGGATGTTGTCTTAAATTAGGATTTTGTCTTAAGTTAGGATTTTTTGTTAAGACCAAAATTTAGGACAAACTTAAGTTTAATTTAAGACAAAATCCTAACTTAAGACAAAATCCTAACTTTACTACTACTACATGCCTTCTGTGAATACCAAACGTAGTAAGTTTAGGATTTTGTCTCAGATTAGTCCTGTGAAACGGCCCCATCATAGTTGAGCCAATATTAGTTTGAGACTAACCCATTTGAAATATCTGACTTCAACATGAACTAGAGCCGCATGGCAATAAAAAGATTAAACCTTTACTGATGGAAAAACGTGTGTCTACGATACCCTGGCCATCTTAAGTGTCAAGGTCATCTACTGCTACACATTTTACATTGATCAAATGCTTGCCCTTACAGTTGCAGTTAATTAAAATACATGCAGGCCAAATAGTCACCAGAACGTATGTAGGGTCCCTGATGTTTTGGTGAATTCATTAGCTTCTTACACATTCAAATACGTTTCAGATTGCACATAACCCTTAGTAGTGATTGCACATAACCCTTAGTAGTAAGGTACTCATTGGTGAAGAAAGCTGCTTCTCCTTACATACCAACTAGAAGTCTTGGATCCCAAGGAAATGGCTTTCTGAGGATGCCTAGGCCTAAACCAGCTAAAGACAGTGAACAGTGCTTTTCTTATCATGAAGAATAACCGCTCAACTGACCATTGAGAAATTGCAAACTTATTCCCCTTAATTTCTTTTTGGTTAACCAGCTAGCCTGGACATCCACTTGGTTCTTTGACAAATCATTGTTCAACACTGAATGATCATTTGGTTATAAATCCGTTTAAAAAATGCCCATGATTTTGAATTAAATTATGCACTTTAAAGCTGCACACTGCCTAGCAGGATTATCTAACAGCATGTTGGAAAGGAAGGGGTGGATGGAGTCACTTAATAATATTCACTTTCACTATAAAGACAACTCAAGTAATTAACAGTAGGCTTGACCTGTGCCTGGCCACACTCTTATTTCCAATGTGTATATTCCGAGGATTAAGGGTTTGTGGTGTGCAATGCAACCATTGCAGTAAGAGGCAAACATGGCAAGTCTCAGTTCTTAGTAAAGGTCAGAAGCAAAGGTGCAGTCAAGCAAATATGAGTATTCACAACAGACGTATGGACCCTCTTACTACCCAAGACTACATTCATGAGCTTTCCAAAGGTAGCATGTATGTCAAGCTCAGTGACGGATACTAACTGATGTCCTGGATGGTAAGATCATGTCAGGTGTTTAAGATGACAGAGAATATGCAAATCACCCATGCCAGATCCACTCTGTTAATTAATCCCATTGCTTTTATTACCCACCTGTTCCCTGGTCACATTTAGCAAGGATTTACTATGAAATACTGAGCATATGAATATCGTCATATAAGAATATTGTAGACCTGGTTTCTCCAACTAGTCAATTCTGAGCTACCAGTAGCTCACAGACCCCTTAAGAGTAGCTTGCAACCTCGAATGCATTTTTAAATAAGCACAGGGTCACATTTTACTTTTAAAGTTAAGGGGAGCCTGTGTTTATTTTGTATTATTATCATGGGACTGCAGATAGCAAGACCTGATAATGAATGGTGCTCAGTAAGATTTATGACCTAGACTGGGGTAAAGAGGCGAAGAACTGATGCAGTGAAGTATTCAACCCTTAAATAAAAGTCCTTGACAACTCAATATTGGAGCCTGAGAACAAAATTATGTTTCTGAATGCCTTTAAATGATGGGAGGAAATTATAATTAAAAGTTACCTTATTGATTAAGTTAACTCTTCACTTTAATTCTCTCGCATTTTGCATTTACAAACAGCAGGCTTCTTGCTCTCAGTGGCCAGTAGACACTGTACCATATTTAACACTGAAAAAATAGTCTTTTTTTAAAAGGGAGAAATTTAAAGTGAAGACAAATATTTCCATGAAACATTCAGTCTTAATGTTTTTCTCTACTTTCAATTGAGCCAAATATATCTCAATCAATCAATCAATCAATCAATCATAACATTTGTAAAGTGCACTACTCCCCCATGAGGGTCTCAAGGCGCTGGGGGAGGGGTGCTGCGACTGCTCGAATAGCCAGGTCTTGAGTAGCCTTCTGAAGGTAAGTAGGTCCTGGATCTGCCGTAGGAGGATGGGGAGGGTGTTCCAGGTTTTGGCGGCGAGGTGGGAGAACGATCTGTCGCCGGTGGCCGAACAATGTTTTGTGAAGCAGGTTTCTTCACTTTAAATTCCTTTGCATTTAAATAAATGGCTGTATTTCCCTATAAAAATATGGCACAATGTCTACAGGTTACTGGGAGCAAGATGCCAGCTATTTGAAAAATTCACACTTGGGAATGGGAGAACATTTAAATGATTGGCTTTATGGAATCCAAATAAACATAAAATCAACTCTTCAGTTTAATTTTCTCCCATTTTAAAGTCTCATCTTTGCACATAGCAGGCATCTTGCTCTTAGTGGCTGGTAGACACAGTGCCATATGTATAACTGAAAAATACCCAGCTCCTGTGAGGCACACCCATACTTGGCAATGTTTTTCACTGTTATCACTTCCGTGAGCAATGGTTAGCTGTTTTCATAGCGTTTAAATGGATTTACACTGCTGCCCCTTTCAGGGCTTGCTTTTGGATTTGTTCGTTCCAAAAGTTAACTTTGCAGGTGCCCGAAGACCAACGCCACCCATCCACCATGGGCATCAGCATGTTTGTTCGGATTCTGACGAGCCCAACATTTGCAGAAGTTTGACAACGTCGCTGAGCTGCAGCGACCCCACATGACCAACCCCGAGGAGACAATTCATGGCAAGCCTGAGCTTCTGGAAAGACAGGAGGCATGGGGCAAGTCAGGGACACATGACTTATTCTTGACCGTTATCTGCAGCTTGTTGTGGAGATGACTTGTGGCAGCCAGAAACGCTGTGTCCCAGAATCCAGTGAGGAGGAGCCTGCAGCCAGCTCCCGGCGCTATGCGCTGAAAAGCAATAAGCATCTCTCTGCGCCCGTCAGAGAGTGGAGGAGGTCGGACTGGGCCACCCCTCTTGGTCCCCTAATCCTTGGGACTCGGGTCTGTAGATCCATGGCAGACGCAGTATCCAGATAGTCATGACAGAAAGGAAGAGCAGGTAGGAGGCTGTTCTTTAATCTCCTTTATTGTACTTGGTCATTTAAACACATTGGTGCAAGACTGTTGTTTTCATCATCTTCCCTGGCTTAGGAATTCCAGGTTATTGTCACAGTTAGTGGTTCCGTTCACACAGCCTAACCCCTGAAGTTCTTAGGGACGTCGTTGGACAGCTATGGGGAAATGTAATATGGCTGTTGCAGCCTGCACGGGCCCTGCAGTAACTACGATGGACTCTTTTTCTACAAAAAGCAGCAGAGGTCTTAGATAAAGAGATAGAGTTGGAAGTATGGAAATAGGTGGTGAGGCAGGCCCACCCGTCTCATTGGACAATGCCATCCTGGTTGAACGACCACCTTGTTATGTGAGGAGCAAGGGTACCATCAAGACTCTGGCCATTAAACTACCAACTGAAGTCAGGAGCAGCACCAGAGTGGGAGTAGGAACTGGAGCCAAAAGAAAGTGTCCCTTGACCGGGGGTAAAGCAAAGGGTTTAAGGGCTGAGGGTACACCGTATAGCACACATGACTTGCAAGCCCTGACCAAGGCAGATATTGCGGCCATAATGGAAGCATTCTTCGGTTCCTTGCTGGATGGAATGGATTTGAAATTGGATCCAATCAAGCAATGGTTAGCAACAATAGAGTAGAAACTCTTCAGGCTAAATCAGCATAAGCTCATGGGTGATAACGTATCTCACGTTGAACTTGTGGCTTTACCTGGCAGTACCAGCACAGAGGGCTGTAGTCAGGGTGGTCAGTGTACAAGGAAACAGGAGCAGTTATCACCACCAGTCTCTGTGTTGAAGAGTGCAATCCATCCCACACGGCCCCCATCAAAATCAGGCTTTTCGGCAGCAAGGATAAAGGGTGGAGGTCTTTAATGGAGAATCCTAGGTCGAAAGACTGCTTGGCCATTGAAAGGAAGGGATGATAACTCAATGCTTGGGGATTCGGGTACTCCAAGGTAGAGACCACATCTTCCACCCCATATTTAGTGGTCATGGGGAATGTACCTGTGCTCTAGCCGGGTGTCTCAGAAGATTTATGTCAACTAAAGTACCAAGTTCTGTATTGGTTGAACTCCAATATGGTATTGGGAATTAGGGCGGAGAGATACATTAATATGGTGCGTAGAGTTGATTGGATATGGAGGTCTAAAAAGAACTACGAAGGAGACTGCGCCATTATCAACTTTAACAGACCCCATGTGGCAAAGAGAATCCTTACCGCGGCCACCCCCGAGTACCCCCACAGGCCCGTTTCGACCACAGTGGCCCTTCCACTGGGGTACTTTTACAGACCCTGAGTATTGTACCATCAGTTAGGGAGAGGAACCCTGGGAGATTCCCTGATCATTCCAGCATGGTTGGCAACTCCCAATATACCCTGCTGGACAATTGTGATTGACTTCCTGTGGTAGACCCAGTGGAGTTGACATTCCAAGACACCATATTGTTCCTGGTTCTCCAGGATGTTGTTTTTTGGATGGCAAGGACTGTAAATATATCTTGTGGAACATAGCTGGGTTGACAAGCAAGTTTCCTGATCTAGGCTGGACTTCATTTATAAAAAGGTTTGACGTGACATGCTTACCTTTGAGCCATTGAGAACAGCCTTTTTATAGATGGATACAAGGTCTTTTTTGTGCCTGTCACCCCCTCGAGGGCAGGTAGACCCAAGGGGGATTTGGTTGTTTGTTTCTTTAGCAGTACAACATAGATTGGTTGTGTTGCCTAAAGATAATTCATGGTTGCACGCCTTCTCATTTTCCAGTGGGTCAGGTAAACTGTTGCTGCTGAATTTTTACAATGCTACATCTTCTCTTCCAGATGTCTGTAACATTTCTCTGTTGGGCTCCTTTTTAAGAACCCTGAATATCACCACCCCACTCTCTAGTTACCTAATGCTTGTATGAGATTTTTTTTTTTAAAACAGATTTTTATTTGTCTGACCACACATAGAATGCATAGCCCCGAGCACCGGAGACTTCTGCCAACATCAATGAAGCAAGAATATAATCTGTAAAACAAAGGAAGAGTGTCATGCGCAAAGGGGTCTGTGTGAAAGCACAGAGGCAACGACTGTAAAGAAATACCCTCTCACGGACACAGTGGAAACCTTCAAGGGATTTATTAGAAGCCCTCACTCACCAACCTGGTTGGTGACATGCTTCATCATCGGGCCCACCAGGAGAAGCCGAATGCCTCCCTGGTGTGCTACAACGCCAGATTACTGCGGAGCTGGATTTAGTGACAGTGATGTGAAAAGTGATGTTAAAAATGTCTGAAACTGTACCAACCAAAAAGATTTTATTCACTGGTCAGTTTAGACATAGTTAAAAGGTATGTGTGGGAGAACTACCACAGATTATGATGGGAGTTTCCACTTAAAGTGGGGTCAACATGTTTCTGCCCTTATAAGTGTAAGATTTACATGGGCATTCGTCAGGACCGCGTAGCGTGTACCTCGGCGGTATGGGCACGCTAAGGCCCACTCTAACCAGAGGACGTGAAAGTTAAAAATTGCTCTATGTGTAAAAAAGTGCAAGAAAACAACACAAACCACAAGTTGTGGGAATTACCTCCACTCAGAGGAACCTGTGTAGTTTGTGTTCTAAAGGATCCACGCCCCATGGGTCTCGGGAGGGGGGTGGAGGCGACTATGGCACACAGCCCGCAACGCCTAGCACCCGCTCGGCACCTAGCTTCTCCTGCTCCGGACCCCGCGATCCACTTCTAAGGGCAGAAACATGTTGACCCCACTTTAAGTGGAAACTCCCATCATAATCTGTGGTAGTTCTCCCACACATACCTTTTAACTATGTCTAAACTGACCAGTGAATAAAATCTTTTTGGTTGGTACAGTTTCAGGCATTTTTAACATCACTTTTCACATCACTGTCACTAAATCCAGCTCTGCAGTAATCTGGCGTTGTAGCACACCAGGGAGGCATTCGGCTTCTCCTCGTGGGCCCGATGATGAAGCATGTCACCAACCAGGTTGGTGAGTGAGGGCTTCTAATAAATCCCTTGAAGGTTTCCATTGTGTCCGTGAGAGGGTATTTCTTTACAGTCTTTGCCTCTGTGCTTTCGCACAGACCCCTTTGCGCATGACACTCTTCCTTTGTTTTACATACTCAACCCGGGGGACTAAGAGTGCCTCCTACCCTCTCTCTCTAATTGTTTCATGATGCAAGAATATAATCTGCAGACTTTTACAAGGAACTCTAACCCTCCCCCTCCCATCCCTCCCCCTCAATTGCGCTCCTGCTGCAAATGGAAAGAAAAGAAAAACCATTGTACAGAAGACATGCACAGTCCAATCAAGACTCTTCACAGCATAGTCAAACATCCAGGTGTCAAGGCGACCGGAGGGCAGCTCTATCTGGCGGAGGGTCCAAATCCAGCCCTCGGTATTCGGCCCACCTCTTCCATATCTTAAAGTGTTTGCCGGGGCACCCCCTGGCCAGAAAGACGGTTTGCTCCAGCCCCATACAGAAGTCCATACCGTTCTTCCAGGCGGCCAAGGGCGGGGCCTGAGAGGCCTTCCAGGCCCTGGCAATGTCTCGTTTGGCTAAAGTAAGGCCCAGCAGCAACAAGTGACGTTTGCCCCCAAAACCCTCCATAACATTAAGCAACGCTAATTTGGGGTCCCGAGGAAGCACCCAGGCCAACACCTCCGACAAGCATCGAAAGACCCCGTCCCAGAACCTCTGCAGTACAGAACAGCCCCATGTAGTATACAGTAGTGTACCCACATCCGATCCACACCGAAGACAATCCGGGGAACCCACCATACCCGCCCTCCACATGCGCTGTCTTGTAAAATATGTGCGGTGTAAATATATAAATTGGATCAAGTACGTGGATGTCGCCGCTGCCCGCGGGCTCACCAGGGCTTCATTCCAGTCTTCTTCTTCCAACTCCCCAACATCCTCCTCCCACGCAGCCTTGAGTTTATGTAAATCGGAGGAGCAATGGTGGGCCAGAGTCTGATATATTCGTGAGATTTTCTTGTCTGGCAATTCCCCCATGAATAGTTTGGCCTCTAGCGGGCTAAAGTCAGGGAGCTGCTCCAGTTCTGACAAATAGGGCGTTAGAGCATGCTGGAATTGGAGATATTTAAAAAATTGAGATCGGGGCATCCCAAATTCATCCTGCAAGTCCTGAAAGGATTTAAGGGAACAGCCTGACATCACATCTCCCAGCGAGCAAATACCTTTGGCATCCCAGCCCCGGAAGCCCAGCAGCGCAGCCATGTGGGGAAGGCGACCATTATGCCAAAGAGGGGTCCCTTGAGTAAGCACGTTCCACCATCCCATTCTGCGCAGCGCCTGCCTCCAGACGTAAAACACCACCTGTGTGGCCGAGGGAAGACACCGCCAGAGCACCGCCGAATACAGCAGCGTATGAACTGATGCCGAGCCCATAAGGAGTCGCTCAACCGTGTAGGCCGGGTCGCCCTGATCGCCATACCACCAGTCGTTTAGGGCCAGCAGATGGGCCGCCTGATAATAGGAGAGCACATCCGACGTGGCCAGCCCCTCGGTATACGAAGAGCGGAAACAAGTCCGTAGTGCCACACGAGCGAACCCCCCTCCCACATAAATCCACTCAGCACCGAGTTGACTTGTTGAAACCAGCGGGGCGGAATCAGGTAGGGATGATTTTGTAGTTGGTACACTATGCGAGGAAGCGCTACCATCTTAAAAATGGCCGATCTGCGATAGATGGTCAAGGGCATACGGGACCACACCTTTATATTCTGACGCATACGATCCCACACCGGAGTGAGATTGCGCTCACGGGAGGCTGTAGCATCCTCCGACAGCTACACCCCGAAGTATTTCACCCCACCCGATGCTATTTGGAGGTCTGACGCCCACGCTCCCGCCTGCCCCCGCCCACCCAGTTAGTGGGGTTCATATATAGGCCGGAGGTCTCACCAAAAATCTGCAAAATGCGCAGCAGCCGCGGTCCCGAGCGATCCAGATCCGGAAGAAAAAACAGAACGTCATCAGCGTATAAAGCTATCTTATCAGCCAGGTCGGCGGACCACCGGAAACCTTTAAGTTGGGCATCAACGCGCACTCCCGCCGCAAGGGGCTCCATGGCGAGCGTGAATAAGTAGGGGGACATGAGGCAACCCTGACGCGTCCCTCTCCGAACTGAAAATGAACAAGAGACCGTGCCCCCAACATGCACTGAGGCCGTAAGATCAGTGTATAGCATCTGGATATAATCCAAAACTCGCGGGCCCAGGTTGAGGCGTCGCAATAGAGCAAACAAATAGATCCAACTCAGGGAATCAAAATCACGATCCATATCAGCCAAAAAAAGCGCCGCCTGCTCCCCCAGGCTCCTCCAAGCGGAAATCGCAACATGAGCGCTCCGAATATTGTGGCGGGTAGCCCTCTGAGGCATAAAGCCTGCCTGGTCAGGGTGGACCAGATCCGCAATGTGGGGTTTAAGCCTATTGGCCAGAGCCTTGGCCAGAACCTTGGCTTCTACATTGAGCAGCGAGATCGGGTGGAAGGACGCATGGCTCCCCGGGGGCCTACCCGGCTTCAGAAATACCACTACCTCGGCGTGTCGCCAATCCGGCGGGAGCAACCCCCCCTCGCGCGCCTCCTCCATCACCGGTTGGAGTCGCGGACCCAGCTGCACAAAGAACCAGCATAAAAATTCACTGGGGAAACCATTAGGACCAGGTGCTTTACCTGGATGCAGCTCACCCAGAGCCGTGCCAATTTCCTCATCAGTCAACGGCTTGTCCAATAAATCCCGCACCTCGTCCGGGACCGCCCGTGGGGGAAGGTCATCAATGAACCTCTGGACCATATCAGCCGGCAAGCACTCCTGGGGAGCGTAGAGCTCCTCGTAATATGCAGCGAAGCTCTCTGCGATCACCGTGGGTTCGAGTACGGGTTCCCCCCCAGGACCTACAATTTGGGGCAGCGGTTGAGCATGCAAAGTGCCCTGACACAGGCGATGCAGCATCTTGCACGATTTATCCCCCCACTGGTACACCCGGCTACGAGTGGCCAGCCAAGCCTGTCGCACTTCTTCCATTAGAACCGCTGTGTACTGTTGCTGGGCAAGTATTAACTTACGCCTGGCGGGCCCACCATCCACCCCCCGACTCCTACGCTCTAAGTCCTCTAGCGCAGCCTCACGCCGCACCAACTCTCTCCTCCACCCTCTACGGGCCACTGCGCACCAGGAAATGTCCACCCCTGCAGAGTGGGTTTTAGGGCCTCCCAGAGGGTGGTCGGGGAATCTACGGAGCCCACGTTGGACAACAGGTAGAGATCTAATTCTTTGGCCATGTGCTCCCTGTAGTCATCTTGCAGCAGGTGCCATGCAGACATACGCCACCGAAACGGCTGCCTGGCCGGGCCCACAGCAAACGTGAGGGCCACAGGTGAATGGTCAGACAGGGCTCGCGGTAGAATAGCCGCGGATAGGATTCTGTGGGCCAGCCCCCTCGGAACAAAAATGTAATCGAATTGAGAAAACAAGTCGTGTACTGCAGAGAAATATGTGTATTCCCTACGTGAGCCATGCCGCCATGCCGATACCTCCAAGCATCCGTCCAATCCAGGCCTGTTGCTAAAGCATGGAGTTTGGTGGTGGGAACCACCACCCCCCCCCCATCGACTACCCCACCGCGCCACCTATCACTACCCAGGTCCATAACATCGTTCCAGTCTCCCCCATTAATAGAAAGGGTGTCGGCCATGGTACCCCAAAGGGACATGAGCTTCTCCACCAGAGGGCACTGCAGTGGGGGCGGGGCGTACACGCTACCCAAAGTCACCCTGTCTCCCCCCACCCTGCCCTGCACAAAGACATACCTGCCCTGTGTGTCAGTCCAGAGTCTATCATGCACATATAAAATCCGACAATGTATAAGAATAGCTACCCCCTTTGATCCCCTCGTAAAGCCTGAGTGGTAGACCTGTGTGTATCCAAATCGTTGGAGGCATGGTACCTTTGAGCCGAGCAGATGCGTCTCCTGTAATAATAAGACGTCCGTCCCACCCTCTTTGCATACTGGAAGACTGCACCTCTCTTCACCTTGTCCAACATCCCCCGCAGATTCCAACTGAGTATACGCTATGAGCCGGGCCTACCCGCCCCCCCCCCCCACAGCAGACATAGGGCCATATTTCCGTAAATGTTACCAGTGTCCTGGTGACTCAGCATGTCAAAGGCACAATCAATACGTAGCAGCGTAACAAGCGCAAACAATCCCCTCAACCCCAAACACCAACCCCCCCCTTCTCCCCCCACCCTGCACCTCCCAAACATGGAAGCACCTGTCGCGGTCGGAGCACAGCCCAGTCCCCAACGGGGGATCACAAACCCCTCCTTCCAATGGATCCCCGGGTGACACCCCATAAGAACAGGGTTCTCACCCCCACCCACCCACTCCCACTGGGGCAGGCTCCAGCCCCCAATACCTGAGCACCTGAGCGTCCATTATTTCTGAATACAGAGTTCAGGACGAAAGTTACAAACTTCAGGACTCCTCCTGCTGCTGCTGTTCCGATGGCTGGCCCCCTTGGCGAGACGCGGACCCAGAGCGTGAGCTGAGACCAGAGGTTGATCCCTTGCAGCGACGCCACTGACTCCGGAGGCCCCCGCGAGCCTTGTCACTCGAAGAAGAGTCCGATTCGCCCCCCGGGGCCGGGATGACTCGAAGTTTCACTGTCTCATCTGTCCATTGGAAGACTTCCTCGAGGGAATCAAAGAACAGCGTGCGGGACTTATAGATGACCCGCAACCGCGCTGGGTATTACAAGGCGTACTGGATGTTGAGGCCCCGGAGACGTGCCTTAGCCCCAAGGAATGACTGGCGCTGCTGCTGCACCAGCCATGTATAGTCCGGGAAGATGAGTATGGTGGCATTGTTATAGAGGAGAGGAGCCTTCATCCGTGCCTGCCGCAAGATGGCATCTCGGTCCACATAGTTAAAAAATTTGGCAATGATTGGACGTGGGTGCCCTCCAGTAGGGGGCTTCTGCATGAGGGCCTGATGGGCCCGCTCCACCACGAAGCAGCGAGATAGAGCGTCCGAGGGAAGCCAGCTCTCCAGCCACTGGGCCAGAAAGTGCTCCATATTGTTGCCCTCACAGTCCTCCGGAAAACCCACAAAACGTAGGTTGTTCCGTCCAGCACGCCCTTCTGCATCCTCGACCCTCATGGCGAGGCCCTTTTGAATCTTTTCCATTGTTGCTATCTTCTTCTTGAGCACGGACATGTCATCTTCTACTTCTGAAATGTGATTCTCCGTACCGGTGATTCTTTCACAGCGTTCCGTAGGTCCCCGTGTCATTGTGGCCGTATATGATATAGATTGCGATGTGGCCCCTACCTCAACTCCTGCCAGTGCCTACAACCGGCGATTCGTTGGACCAATAGGGAAGGCCGCGGGCCAATTCTTCACCTCCACCAAGAGGCCCTACTGCTGGCCATGCATTGTGGCCTGAGACGACCACCGACGCACACCCTCAGGCCTCCAGATCGCCGCCCCCGGCCCCACCAGGAGCAGATCGCATGCACCACCACGCCCGTCCGCCGCAGCCGTCACACGAGCAATCACCGCAACCCGATGTGGCCACCGAGTGTCCCAGAGGCAGGGCCACCCCCACTCCACGGGAGATCCAGGCAAGATACGATGGGGGGGAAATCGAGTATGCGTCCTCACCCCCGGTGTCCAATCCCCATACCCCGCCGCAGCCAACTCACCCCTGCCGGCCAGGTCAGAATGATGAGCGTCCAGGACCCCAAACTCCAGCCAGGTGTCCCAGCAGGCCTCCCAGGTTCACCGGAGGGCGGTCCACAAAGTCTCTCCGCTCCACCGCCCTCGGAAGTAGTGAGTCACCACAATGTCCGATGGGGGGGAGGAGCCGCCACCGCGGGCCCAGACCGTACCAGCGTGACCGCCGCTACACCCTCCTCTGCGCCCGCGTAAATCCCAGCGCACTGCCCAGGAGACAGAAGATGGCCGCCGTCCTCAACAGGCTGTGCATAGAGTCTCGCCTGCTCCCTCCGGGCATCGCCACTGTCCCACAGTGTCAATGGCCCACAGCGGAGCCGTGCAGCACCGGCAATCTCATTCACCACGGGCAGCCAGTTCCGATGTACGGCTCGCGGCGGGCACCACCACCGGCCGAGCACTCAAAATGGCCGCCGTCCTCCAAGGGGCCAGTCCGCCACTAGCGCCCGTTTTCCCGGCTCCTCTCCGACCAGCCCATTCACTCAGGGCTCCCGCTGCACAGCCCGGGAGCGCGGCGGTCCGCCGCGCACTCCGACGAACACGACTGCCCCCTGGCAGGGGAGCAGGTAGGGCGCCGCGGCAATTCGGCGCACCGGCACCCCACCACCGGGCCGACAGCCACAGCCTCAGCTAGGTACGGCACTCCAGGCCCGGCTCCGTCCTCCCGGGATGCTCACCAGGATGCCCCCATGCCCGCTACGCCGCACAGCACCCTGGGGGCCCCCACGAAGGACAGAGGGCCACCAGCGTATAGCGCCGGGTCTCTAGCAGCAGCAGGTCGCGGAGCAACGCTCAGGGTAGGATACTTATAAGGATGTTTACGGGGCTGGCCTGAGCGAACCTAAAACACAGTCGCCATCGCTCCTGGCCAAACCACGCCTCCTTGTATGAGATTTTAAAATCCATTTAAGTGGGGACCCCAGGGGGATGGGCCCTAGAGATATGGGCTGGTTTAGTTTAACAGGAATGCACCTAAAACATACCAATCAGGGAGACTCCCTTAATGTTCTAGTGAAAGGGTTTGATTTAACCTAGACAGTCTATAGCTAAGTGGAAGGCGAATTCCATGTAAAAAGACCACCATGGGAATGTGGGATAGTATCATCCAACAATATGGAGACTCACCACCCAGATAGTAAGTCGATTATTCAATTTTATTATTCAAAAATGGTATAAGTATAATATCTGATTATAACATTTTCTTAACCTATATCATTTAAATACTTCTTTGTTCTTGTAAGGTAGTTTACAATTCATATAGTTAAGCTCTTAAAGTCACAAAACATACAAACAATTAGCAATAGACAATACAGATGATGGAGGCAATGCGGCGGAGTAGTTCACTACGCGCGTTTCGGCCAAATGGCCTTCCTCAGGTCACCGTCTATAGCACTAAAATATTAAAAACAATATGGGTGAGAGTCATATAAATATATACAGTGAACACAAAGGATACACACAGTTATATAGAGTAGGCACTGGCGAGACAGCAGTTTATATACAACATACGATAACGGTACTTCATCTGAATATTTCATGATAATTACTTCAGATAGTAGACACAGTTATGTCACAATTTTATTTAGTTCATTGTAAATAGGCATAGAGATGGCATTTGAGCGAGCCTATATCTTATGTTAATCAATGCAGTATTGATAATAATCAATACTATTAGGCACAGATCCGAATGATTCTAAATTGCAGGATTCACATTGGGAGCATACATGTGTAGTGTCGCAGTCATTATTATTTCAGTCATCTAGATTTCTGCAAAGGCGTTCATTCACATATTGTGGATTCAAATTGTCATGAATAATATATTCGATCCAATTTGAAATTTACCGTAGAGCTAAGAGAATGTCAGGGAAACTGATCAATGGGTGAACACCAATCGTACTGCAATTCACAAGGGATTCAAAATAGTATGAGTGATATTATACTTACAAAAAAGAAGAAAGTAGGATCCAGATGGTACCATGGAAAGGAGAGAACATGTAATGGCCGCCAGGTATCAGCACATTAACTTTCCTGATTAAGCTAATAACGAGAAATTTATATTCAACTAGGATAGAATGATCAAAAACTGGATAGAAAACTGAAACATACCCTGTGAAGGAGCTCTCAGAGCGGTTGCTTGGTTTATTGAAACATATCAAGTAGACTGTAATAATGGTGTTTTGGAAATGTCTAATTTCTCGGGTTCTGCTAATATTCCCACCTTTCAAGGTACAGGCGGTAGAATGACTATAATCGATTTTGTCATGGTCTCCAGGGAGTTCTCCCATTTTGTAAAAGATTTTAAAATTGAGGTGAACCCTGTTAGTGACCATAATCCCCTAATTTTGAGTTTTAATGTGGCGTCTGTGGATAAAAAGCGCCAAGAACAGCCAATGGAATATAACCAAAATAAGGGGGTTACCGTAAGGTGGGATAAGGTAAATGTAAAGCAGTTAGAGATAGACATTTTTAAGGATAACATAGATTGTATAGAAGCTTGCCTGGCACCTATAGTTGATCCAATTCATACAATAAAAAGTTTTGAGACCCTCTTGAGAAATGTTGCCTTACGTCTTGTTAAGACAAGGGTTAATAACCACCATCAAGGCCCTAAATGGTTTGATGCCGAGTGCTCATCCGCCCAAACATATTTAACAAAGGCTCTTCATCAAGTCCCACGTGATAGGGATTTGGTTAGATTGGCAAGGAAGAAATATATGAATGCCATCCAAAAAAGGAAAAAAGATTTAAGGACAATGGCTTGGGATGACTTAGATAAAGCTGTGGCTCTAAAAGATAATAGGCTCTTCTGGGAAATAATTAATAGACCCTTTTTAAAATTAGGGGAAGATAATACAATCAGGACACATATTCCTGAAAATTCCTGGGTGGAGCACTATAATAATATATTTAATCCCAAAGATATAGCCCAAATTGCTTCCCTGAGGGATGATGAATATGATGGCTCCAACACTGAATCAGTGAAAGTACTTAGTGATTCATTAACAATTAAAGAATTGGAGTCAGCTCTCATGAAGGGAGAGGCGTTAAAAGCTCCTGGGCCGGATGCTATCCCTTTAGATCTGTTTAAACATAATCCTAAGGTCTGGTGCCCATTGCTTCTGAATGTCTTTAAGGCGGTAGTGTTGGGGCGTGTACCGTCTTCATGGACTGAGGCGGTTGTGGTGCCTATTTTTAAAAAGGGAGATAAGTCGAACCCAGGATGCTATAGGCCAATATCTCTAATAGATGCCTCCTGTAAATTAATGGGTAGAGTGATATTGGCACGCTTGGAAACTTGGGCAGAATCATCAGGGATTATTGTAGAGTCACAGTATGGGTTTAGAAGAGGGAAGGGCACTACTGAGCAGTGCCTGAATTTGGCATTAATTATGGGCAAGTACATGGGTGCCAAGAGAAGTTCTATTTGTTTGGCATTCATGGACTTGTCTAGTGCTTTCGACACTGTATGTAGGGGGAAATTGTGGTCCATGATGGAGGTTATGGGTTTTGAGGAGCCTTTAGTAACTTTGCTCCGTAGGTTACATGCTGCTACAACAGTTAGGATCAGATATGGTCCTGGAGGTGAAAAAACCAGACATATCTATTCTACCGAAGGAGTTCGTCAGGGTTGTATATTAGCTCCCTTTTTATTTTTGGTTTACACAAACGGTTTAGAAAGTTTTTTGATTGAAACTGGTGCTGACTTTCCAAAGATTAATGGCAAAAAGATCCTAATGTTGTCATATGCTGATGATACTGTGCTAATGACCCTTACTCCCAATAGCATGCAGACCTGCCTGAATGCCTTTGATTCATTTATGGGAAATTTAGATCTGGGGTCAATTTTAGCAAATCCTTCACCATGATGTGTGGTCAAAAGAAGAATGCGAAAATCCGCAACTTCAAGGTGAGGGAGTTTGGCATAGACAAAGTTGATAATTTTAATTATCTGGGTAATCTCTTTAATAAAAAACTGAACTGGGAACCGTTGTTGTTAAACCGGGTTCAGAAGGTTTTACAGCTAAATGAGGCCCTTTTCCGTTTTACTAGTAAACTGGGACAACGACGTATTGCCGAAATGATATCCCTGTACCAGGCTAAATGTGTTTCTGTTATAACATATGGCGCTGGTGTTTGGGGGTCACAGAATTGCAACAAAATACAGATTGTGGAGAACAAATTTTTAAAACGCCTATTATGCGTTCCTTCGGGTACATCAAATTCTTTTTGTCATAGTGAGCTAGGAATTGAGTTTGTTTGTGATACTATTCACATTGCACCCCTGGTACTATGGTCTAAAGTTTGGCAATCTGATGATCTGAAATTGACGAAAGAAATCCTCACAGATTGTCTTAAACTTGAGCACTTTGATGAAATCCCTTGGCTTCGATATGTGAGAGATACCTTTGATAAAATTGGGTTAGATATTATGTTTAAAAACCGTGATATCTTGAAAAAGGACTCTAAAACTATCATTAAAAGAGCATATAGCCAAAAATTGGGATCCTTGGGTGGCAATGAACAGGTACTACGTGTTCAGGGAAAATTAATGCGACCTTTCTATTTAACATATATTTTGAAAATGCAAGGACGCTTTTATCTAACTAGGTTTCGCCTTGGAACCTTACACTACCTTTTTGCTTTTCCAGAGCAGGGGGGCTGGAAGGTGACCCTACCCTGTTGTCCCTGTAACAACAAAGTGTCACAAAACACTTTACATTTAATTTTATTTTGTACCCTTTACAAAGACCCAAGAAATTCCTTTATTAAACCACTATTAATATCCCTTGGAACGCCTTATTACAAAGAAGGCTATGAATATTTGTTATCATTATCCACGGAAAAGATCTGTAACGCTGTATTAAGCTTTATTAGAGCGGCACTTGCCATCAGAAACCGTTATTGATTTGTATTGTGTAAAATCAGAATTGTGCAAAATGTATTATGATGCCTTTTTTTCTTTTATTGAATGTATTATGATTTAATGTTGTTTTATTTTAACTTGTATACTTTTATGATTTCCTTTGAGAAATCGAAATAAAGTTATTTTGAACGAACGAACGAACGACTGTAATAGCAAATTTATCATCGATTGCTTAACTATCATCTTGACAGAAAACATCTTTGAGTTCCATGGCTCATTGTACATACAGACAAAAGGTGTTAGAATGGGCATTCTTGTGTCCCTACCATAGCAAACATTTATGTTGCTTTTTTTGAACACCAATTTATTTTTAAGGAAGGGGCCCCCTTCTTTGAGACAGTCCTTAAATGGTCACGTTACATAGACGACATCATTTTTATATGGGACGATGACCAGAACACTCTGTCGGAATTTATCCAATGGCTCAACTTATGTGATGAAAACCTTCAATTCACCTCACACCACAGTAACGTTGAAATTGAATTTTTAGATATCATGGTGAAACATGAAAATAGTTCCCTCTATGTTGACTTATATATTAAGCCTACAGTTCGCAATACTATTCTACACCATACCACTTTCCATCCTTAGAAGCAGAAAAATGCCATCCCGTTTGGTCAATTTTTACGACTAGGTCGTAATTGCACCAAAATTGAGGATTATGACCGTCGAGCTGACGAGATGAAGACTAAATTTAAAAATCGTGGGTACCCTCCTCGCGTCATTCGTGACGCATACAAGCGGGCAAGATTTTTTGACCGTCAACATCTTTTATCCGGCCATGACAACTCCCATGATCACAATTTGGTCTTTGTTACTAGACATTCTGTTCTCAATGAACAAATTCGGCAAATAATTTGCTCACACTGGTACTTGATGAATACAAATAAGTCACAAATGGATCACATACAAAAACCTATGTTTGCCTATCGCAAGAACAAGAACATTAAGGATTTGGTTGTAAGATCTCGTATGCCCCTTCCCAAACAAGCGATACAACGCAGCATAGTTGACTTTCGTCCTATCCATAGAAATTTTAAATGTGGTGGATGTAAGTCATGTACCCAATGCATTGAAAGAAATTCTATTTGCCATAATGGCATGACTGTGGAAAGTAAAGGCATCACTAATTGTAAATCAAATAACCTGGTGTACTTACTACTATGTCCCTGCGAAAAAGCATACATCGGAGAAACTTCTCGATCTATGAATACTCGACTGATAGAACATAGATCCGTAATTCCTACACAGAAGCTTACGGCGCCAATTGTATCTCACTTTTTGGAAAATAATCATTCTCCTGATGATATTCGCTGGTTTATATTAGAAAAGATTATCCCCACAGCAGGGCTCTGCTGTGATAAAGTGAGAAAAAAGCATTTTCATGTTAAATACTGTAAATAACGGACTAAATTTGGAAATCCCATGGGATCAAGCTATTATTTAATCAGTCGATGTCTTTTGCAATAATTTCTGTACGTTCCACTCTGACGTGTATACACAACTAAATATATGTTATTTGTATAAGTAGCGATTAGGTTGCCCACAGCTGTGGATTTAAATTGCCTACACAGCTATATGATTAGTTTTTTTGCATTCATTGTGAATATATATGATGCAATTTACCCCATATACGCTCTGGGAACATAATAGAATCGAAATGCAATGCCTTTCTCGCATCTATTGACCATTATCTTTCATCTGTGTTTATTAAATACAAAAAGATCTCCAGCCGCAATTTGTACACTTTGGTGAAGCTTGCTCAGCCCCCCTGACCTTTATTCCCCCATGTTTTTTATTTTCATATATGATTTACATACCGATATGTATTGATGTCCCCCCTTTACATATACGCGGTGTGTTTGTGATCACACTTTTCTTGTGAGCCTATCTCCATGACTATGTGATCCACTATCTATAATATGTGGTCTTTAACTTAAATCTCGGATGGAAAATAATAGAAAGTTGTTCAACTATACGTATTTACATTAAGCCCTAACATCATCCTCCATACATGGATGTATTTCGCTGCTATTTAATCTTTATTCGA
Organism: Lissotriton helveticus; assembly: GCF_964261635.1. NCBI lineage: Eukaryota > Metazoa > Chordata > Amphibia > Caudata > Salamandridae > Lissotriton > Lissotriton helveticus. The sequence continues at coordinate 600,229,727 of NC_136059.1, forward strand.
CGTCCTATATCTACATGTACGCGTGATACTGCTCTACTCTTTTATATATACGCCGACTAGCTCCAGTCCCATTTCTATGCTTGGTTCTTTACACGCCAGAATTAGTAGTCCTTCCCCTATGTCTAGACTACCTCCCTAATCATCCTATATAAAGATGGCGTCTGGCTATATGGTGCTGTTTGCATCCAGACAAATACCGACCGGCTTACGGTGTTTTGGTCTTATCGAGAGCCGTATCCCGAGACCATAATCTACATCGCAAGTAAGTTACTGCTCGATTCGATTGGCTCTAGCACCTTTTTATCTTCCGCGATTTGAGAAGGCTGAGCACACCGCATTTTGAGTTATATATAACATTGCATTGCTGTTACGCGTTTCTCCTTGGCGTCACCATGTTTATATCGTGCCTTTCACCAAACGTAACCACTTGTGCACGTCATTTGTTATAACTGATCACTTATATATTTATTTATTTGCATGTGAATATCACAGTTTTTATTAATTAATTTTTGCCTACTTTTAGAATATCCAGTATGAAGTATTCACAGAACCCCGGCTCTCTGCCACCCGCCAGCCGCCAGTTTTAGGTATGATCTTATCCTTACCATTCTGTGTATTGTAATACACTTTAATAAATCCTTGGTTATAACTCTGCTCCTTTATCACAGGTTAGAACATCCTTATCTCCCCTACATATATCACGTTCTGAATCGTTCCTCCCCGGAAAATAGTTTCGCGTCTACAGAATTCCCTGGGAGTACACATACGGGACATATATTGAGCCCGTGTTTGAGGTATATTACCGGTTATACGATTATACATGCTTGAAGGACCATGCGTTCTTCCTTATACCTTCATCATTTGCGCTCTTTTTATCCAACAGGAGTCTTCCTTCCTATCCCTGTTATCTATATCATTGCCCGTGGATATATATACGTTACATCCAACAAGCTTATTTTGAGGTAATTATTTATTTAAAAAAAAAAAAATTCGATAGTACATATAGCCCGCAGATCGCGTAATACCCCCGTGTTATTAACATTTGCGTTACTTAATTTATTCAACAGGTATCACTATTATCAGCACTCTATGTTGTGGCTCTAATCGTCACGCCCTTCTACACTTTATAATAGGTAAGTTCTCACTATGGGAATTCTATTAATGCTATCACTTAACGCACAATCTGTAGTGGTATGTATTTATATCATTGCATTCCGTTTCAAATTATAGTATTTATGCTTAGCATGGTTTCTATGCGCCATCTTGGGGACACATGTTACTCGTGCATGATGACCCTACATCATTATCTTTACTTGTAAATGTATGACCATTACAAGTCATTGTGTTTCAGTTTTCTATCCAGTTTTTGATCATTCTATCCTAGTTGAATATAAATTTCTCGTTATTAGCTTCATCGGGAAAGTTAATGTGCTGATACCTGGCAGCCATTACATGTTCTCTCCTTTCCATGGTACCATCTGGATCCTACTTCTTTTTTGTAAGTATAATATCACTCATACTATTTTGGATCCCTTGTGCATTGCAGTACGATTCGTGTTCACCCATTGATCAGTATCCCTGACATTCTCTTAGCTCTACGGTAAATGTCAAATTGGATCGAATATATTATTCATGGCAATTTGAATCCACAATATGTGAATGAACGTCTTTGCAGAAATCTAGATGACTGAAATAATAATGACTGCGACACTACACATGTATGCTCCCTATGTGAATCCTGCAATTTAGAATCATTCGGATCATTGCCTAATAGCATTGATTATTATCAATACTGCATTGATTAACATAAGATATAGGCTCGCTCAAATGCCATCTCTATGCCTATTTACAATGAACTAAATAAAATTGTGACATAACTGTGTCTACTATCTGAAGTAATTATCATGAAATATTCAGATGCAGTACCGTTATCGTATGTTGTATATAAACTGCTGTCTCGCCAGTGCCTACTGTATATAACTGTGTGTATCCTTTGTGTTCACTGTATATATTTATATGACTCTCACCCATATTGTTTTTAATATTTTAGTGCTATAGACGGTCACCTGAGGATGGCCATTTGGCCGAAACACGCGTAGTGAACTACCCCGCCGCATTGCCTCCATCATCTGTATTGTCTATTGCTAATTGTTTGTATGTTTTGTGATTTTAAGAGCTTAACTATATGAATTGTAAACTACCTTACAAGAACAAAGAAGTATTTAAATGATATAGGCTAAGAAAATGTTATAATCAGATATTATACTTATAATATTTTTTAGTAATAAAATTGAATAATCGACTTACTATCTGGGTGGTGAGTCTTCATATTGTTGGATGATACTATCCCACATTCCCATGGTGGTCTTTTTACATGGAATTCGCCTTCCACTTAGCTATAGACTGTTTTCTAATTAATTAGTTTTCCCTATGTATAGCAAGTGCATTATTAGTATATAGGGGTCCCCTTTTTCCTAAACTGTTTGATTTAACCTAGGCCATGTGTAAACTAGACCGAGTCAGGAAGGTCAGCAACACCACCTTTACAGGGAGGGAAAGTGACTAGTTTTTCGATTTTTATTTTTGTTTCAACCCCTTTTTTTTACCTAATCTCTGAATTCTCCTTAGAAGCAAGTATCTACAGTGACCCCTTGTATACCTCCTGTGTATCTAGACTAGCTGGCCTCCACTAGCCCAAGCCAGTAGGGCAGGAGGTAGGGGCTTATTGAAAGTTACAGATGGGGGTAGCAGACTCAGGTGGGCATAGATAACTCCAGACCTTTTTTTATGAGTCCCTATCAGCTAAGTGTCACAAGGAGTTAGCGATCTGCTTAGCCCCAAAGACGGAGCCAAGGGGCGTCTTTGAGGCTTTCACGATCTCTCACTTAGAGGACACGTGGGTGCTGTGGTCTCCACCAGCCTTTTCCAGCTGCGTAAAATAAGGAAAACTTCACACTTGCTATCCCACCAAGCTCTGGTTCAGGTGGTTATAGCTCTGGTGCTCTCACGCCTTGACTTTTCTAATTCCCTTTACACTGCGTCTCCCCCAGGGCCTGCTCAACCGCCTCCAAATGATACAGAATCAGGCGGCGAGATTGATCTACAAACAACCGAGATGGCAATCGGCCAGGCCCCTATTGTCTAAACTACATTGCTGCCCATAGCACAACGCACCGCCTTTAAGACAGGTTGCATAGTTTTTAAAACATTGCACTGTGTGAGCCCTAAATTTCTTAATAGCCGGATTATCAAACATGCCCCTATGCGCAACCTTGGGTCTGCTCACCTCCATCCTCTCACTACTCCTACCATCAAACTAAAAAGGCAGGGTGGACGGAGGTTCTCCTTTTTGGCACCTAGGCTTTGGAACTCATTTCCACTCACTGTCAGGAACTGTGACAACTTACTGGGCTTTAGAAAGGCTTTGAAAACATGGCTCTTTGGGCAATCCTATTAATCTGGTCTCTTGCACTAACATTCATCCGATTAGCGCCATGAAACCTTTTGGTGTCCGTGCGTTTAATAAATTCATCTTAACATAACATAACATAACATAACATTTCCTGTACTCCCCAGATCCTGGACCGGGCCCCAAGATGGTTGAACGCTGATTGCTCTCGAAATCGAGGGAAGCATTAGGTATCAAACCAAAGGATCTTGGTTTATTAAAGACTTATAGAAGTCAGTACAAAGCCGAAGTAGCAAGACGTAAGGCTGCACTGAGGGAGGAAGCCTGGAACAAGCTCATTGAGACAAGCGCCCTAAGGAGTAGCTCCAAGTTTTGGAGCATTGTTAATAGCCCTTTTTTGGCAGTAGATGCTGCAAACCCCCTCAACGCTCACATTACAGAGGATGAATAGGTAAGTCACTTGGAGGGAAAGTTTCAGTGCCCATTACCCATGAGCAAACCCTGCAGAGTGGGAGAAGGAAATCTGCTCTAATAGTCACAGACAAGGAAGTAAGGGAGGGCATAGCAGGGCTGTCCATAAATATGGCACCAGGACACGATGGGATTCCCCTGACTTCTATATCTCCAACACAAAGCTGTGGGTGCCGGCCCTCACCTCAAATATCAAAGCAGCTGTTAGAGTTGACCCCGGGGTAGCTGGGCTATATCCACTATTGTTCCTGTTTTTAAAAAAAGGAGACAGCACCCATTGTTACAGGCCAATCTCTCTGTTGGATTCAATGATTATGGTTGTTGGATATATTAGACAGGTTGACCAGCTGGGTAGACTAAAATAATATCTTAGCAGATGTTCAATATGGTTTCAGTCCCGGACGGTTAACTGTGGAGCAATGTTTGAACCTTTTATGCTTCTTAACACTTGTCCTTCGCGTTTGATCATGTTAACAGAAGAAAGCTCTGACAGTGTTGTGTATCGATTTAGATTCCATATGGATTTCCCGAATCATGCCCTTATATAGGTATAATTCACATTGCCCATATATAGGCATAGAAATCCAGTCCTTATTTAGGCATAGCCCATGCTACCCAAATACCGGCATGGCTACTTACATCCGTTTATCTATGTCACAAGTTCTAGGAAAACCAGACTCTTAAGCCGTTGGGACTTTCCCCCTGCTTGAATATTGATTTCTCCAAGAACTCATTTATTATGCATGAACGTCTATTCCTTGGGGGTTCATTCATGATGTTCATATGCTCGACTTTTACGTCAATACTGGCATTCCTAAACACCTTCAAGGTATAAATATACCTTCACTTCCTATGGCAAAGGACGGTGTGGTTCGGTGCAGTTTGACTACCTACTTGCAAGACGCAGCTCGCTACAGCAAGTGCCGAAGGAAGCCAACTCCCCAACTGACGCACTGACCAGAAGCTGTCATCCTCCTACCAAGAATCCAGCTCCAGTGTTTCTGACTCCCCTTGCGGGGTGTTGGGAAATAGAGTCCCGATAAAGAGAGACCAACCTCTCTCATTCTAAGGTATGTAGCTGATTAGAACCTATAGAAACCTTTGGCAATTCTTGGCAGAACTAAACTATAGCTAATGACAGTACCTACTTCTTCCCTCCTACTAGACCTAGGTTAGGTACAAAGCGGTAGGCGTATTTTAGATGCACTAGTTGAGTATTTTAGCCTGTGTTATTTATGTATTTATTTTTATATATATCATAGCAACAAAAAATGCTATTACAGTATTATTTTACATTACTGTTTATGCTGTACGCATTATACTTCGCATTCTGTCTAACGATTGTAGCAGTTCACCTCTCTTGCATGAGAAAGAAGACTGTTCAATAAACCCCTTTTATTGAAACGCCCGTCTCTCTATCTCTGTGCAACTCTGTAGAAACGAAGCATGCACGATTGACTGAGTGAAATAGTTATCTATTGTTTCCACGACTCTGAAGATATTGTTCTGACTCTAAGGGAAACAAAGTTGTCATGTTTATGGGGTTGTCAGATACTAATCCCTTCTTGTTTATTCGAGAAAGTTTCTAGTGACCTCTGAGTTAGCTGGCACACACAATTAAGTTTAATGTACCCGATAGAGACATACTGACCTCAGTCCTGTGTCAAATCTATAGTGAATATTATTCCAATGCCCAGAGCCTATTGGGAATATAGGAACTACACTAAAGCAGACCTTGTCATCCATTGAGTTGGAGGAAGATATCGTCCTCTTTTTATGAGATCTGCATGGGGTTACGAAGGCAGATGATCGTTATACTAAAGATATTAAGGTCCCTCAACAGTTTCCAATTCAGAGAGGGGTCCGGCAGGGTTAAATACTGGCCCCTTTCTTGTTTAACTGATACATTAACACTCTCGAGAAGGTACTAGTGGAGTCCAAGGTGTACTATTGTATGCTGATAATGCCGTCATCATGGCCCAGACTGTGAAGGGATTGCAAACGCTGCTCAACTTCTTTGTTCAATTTATGGAGGATCAGGACCTGTTGGTTTGTAACTCCAAATCATATGTGATGCAGTTTGAACCAAGCTTGGGAAAGTCCTACATCTTTAAAGTTAGGTCCATTCCAGTCCCAAAGATTAGTGTTTTTTTCTTATCTGGGGATTTTGTTGGATGCTAATATGAACTGGGTGCCTTTCAAAAGCAGAAAGAAAAGGTATCTTTACGGGCAAATGCTGCTATCTTTGACTTTGCTTCTCGATTGGGCAAGAGACCGATTAGGGCTCTTTTGCAGATTTATAGGGGCAAGCGCATTGATATGATGGCGTATGGTAGTGAAATCTGGGGTTATATCGCTCATGACGATTTACAAATAGGCGTAAACAACTTTTTTGAGACGGCTATTATGCGTACCCCAGGGCACCTCCACTTTTGTAGTACATGAAGAGCTTGGCATGGCCTATCTTTTTGATCTGTTGGCCTTTTGCCCCGTTTCACTATGGATAAAAACCTGGCTCAGCAGAGGGACTGCTTTAAGTAAATAGATCCTAAAGGATTGCATGGCCCTTGACCATGCACATTATATCCCTTGGCTCGACTATATTTAGGAGTGTTTCGCGAGTCTGGGAAGAGCAGATTTATTTTTTAACACAAAATCAATCAGAATGAAGGACTTAGGTTGGTTTGAAGGAGGCCTTTTTTAGACGTATGTAGATTTGCCATCTTGAAAACAACGCAATTCATGGAACCATATGTCTTAGGGCTATCAAGCTCTTACGACCCTTTTTATTGACCAGGTTCGGTTTAGACCTCTTTCATCTTCTTTTCTCCCACCCACATGAGCGGAACAAAGGTTAGAGCCTGTCGGCCTATGGCTGAAATGGTAAGTCTCCACAGGACATCCTCTATTTGTTAATGTTTTGCAGTTATTATGAGGTACCGAGGAACACTTGTATCATCCCGATCCTAAAAAAGGCACATTTTTGTCAAGTGCTTTTACCTTTTTATCAAGGCATTCCGGTAATACTGTATTTTATGTTCTTAGCTTTTTTAAAGCCTACCGTTAGCCTTTTTGTTGTTGTCCTCATTCATAAATAAGTAATTCTCTCTTGAGAGGTACGTGCCCTTAAACAGATCCTGCGGAGAGAGGGCTCATCCTCTAACTGTTATGCTGCCGTCTCCAAGGTTCCCGAAGAGCCAACCTCAAGACACCTAGGCAAACGGAGGGGAGCGTAGCGACCTGACCATAAAACAAACTCGTTTGAGGAAATCATGTCCTAGAACACTAAATCAAACAACCCTTTGATCAAACAAGAAATCAGATATCTAGGGGTGCAGGTTACTTAGGACATTACTAAGTTAGCTTAGGTAAACTTTGAGATAAAAATGAAAGAGTCAAGAGCACTGTTAAGATTCTGGGGAAGTCTCCCCCTTTACATTTTAGGTCGCTCTGACTTGGTGAAAATGTCAATTTTGCCACAATTTATATTTATCTTTGATGTGATCTCTCTACCGTTTAATTCTAAAGCAATAAAAACACTGCAAGGAGAAATATCTAGTTTTTTCGGTCCTGTAAGGGCCTGGGGATCTTGTGGAAGAAATTGCAAAGCTCGAAGTTAGAAGGGGGAATCCCCAATTTACGCTTTTATTGTTGGGCCTTTCAGTTAAAAATTGCAAGATCTCTCTTATTTAATTCAGCTTGCTTTCCTCCCTTCGTCCAAGCTATGACAAAAAATCTACCCTTTGGCGGCAGTGGTTTCTTTTTTAAGTTCGGCCAGTAAGCTCTGGTACCAGATTAGAAGAATTTTGAAGATCCCATATTACAGCTCTGGTGCCCTCATTTGGAACTCCCCAGGCACTCCAATCTGCCTAAAAGATAATTTGATTGCCCCATTGAAGGAAGTAGGGATGGACAAATGGGGACAACTTTTGCAGACTAACAAGTTACTTTCTTGGGATCTTTAAATAAAGTTACTAACCAGAGGCTCCCTAGGTTTAAATGTTATCAGTTGTCAAGCTGGGCCTCTAGCCTAGGTAAGGATGGGGAAGGAAATGAAGACTGTGAAAACAATCTGTTTGGGTCCCTCTACCAACATAAGGAAGTTTCCAAATGGTACTGGATGCTGGTAAAAGGGGACCCACCGCCAACATCTATGGAGAAGTCCTGGCAACGGCCTATACAGCATGGCAAGTATCGATGCACACTTTATGGTCTGCTGTTGAAGCTGCTCCCCTGAGAAGGAACCATCTGTTTACACTTCACAGAGCATACTGGACCCCTAAAATGCTATCAAAATTGGGAGAAGAAGGGGTTAAAGCTCACTTAAAGTGTGCCTCTGCGAATGCAGATGATTTATATATGTTCCGGCAGTGTCCTCAGATCCAGGACTTCTCGCAAGATGTTGGTAAGACTTTCTCAGAGATTCTGGGGAAGAAATTGAGGTAAGCTCTGCATTAGCTGATTTTGGGGTTCCCCCAGGAGAGTTTGTCAACTGTAAACTTAAAAAACTGCAAGTGCATTTATTATTTATCTTGATTCTATTGGACTGAGTTAACTCCGTTAAAAGAGTCAACAGACTTGATCATGGCTGCTGTTAGGCTTAGATCCAGCTGTGATTAATAGTTGAGGGTGTATCATGGCTACATGTGATGTGATCATGGTATCCCCTTTGTATTCTGTATTCAGTTTGAATGCATCTTTTTAAATTATTTTTAAATATTAAGTATATTTATCCAAGCAGTATCTGATGTGGCTGATGTTTTATGGATATGGCTTTTTGTATATATTTTGTAAATTTGACTTTTATGTTTTTTTTGCAAAAGCTGAATAAAGTTGTGTTGTTGTTGTTGTTAACTGAAAAATACAGCTGTTATTTTAATTGGGAGAAATTTGAAGTGCAGAAAAATGTGTATATATATGTATATATATAAATATATATATATATATACACACATATATATATATATATATATATATATATATATATATATATATATATATATATATATATATATATATATATATATTTCCGATGTCGCTCGGCATGCCAAAGAAAGCAAGCACTCTAAGTAGCGTGTTGTATTCAAATTCCTTTATTGCAGGGGATTCAAAGACACTGACGCATTTCACTCGCAACAAACCTTTCTCTAAATGTGCATGCCCCACCACCTCATGAAAAACATATACAGCGTAGTTGCTTCTCCAGCGCCTCTCTGCCTTTCTGCAGAGTTGTATCTGTTTGCGCAGGACTTCGCAGAACCAGGGCTCAGATTTTTTTGTGCGTTTGCTAGTGATGCTTAATCCAGTTGGAGAAGTTACCTGTTGCTTCATTTGTTTCATGTTTCAGGTCAGGTTTAGAGAAGGGTGCAATATTCCTCCAGTTACGACCTCTGATTGACTTATGGGGCATGTGTCCCTTGGGAATGTGGTGTGTGGTAGTTAACGTGAACAAGAGGGCACTATGATCTGACCATGGAATTGGCAGAATTTCTTGTTTTTTTGGTGTGGGTTGGAAGTAAAATGTCCATCCAGAGTTTGATCCGCTTTATGTGTGGAATGCAATACTCTCTGTTCTAGTGATGCATTGAGCATCATCTCTATTAGTGATGTTGAATTGTGGTCATCTGAATTTTCAAGGTGGTAATTAAAATCGCCAAGTATGCAGTAGTCCTCAGCCTCTATGAGCCACCTTTTTTGTGAGCTAGAGCAACAACGCCCCCAGCGCATCCCGCTCCTTCCCCACCAATGCAGCTCATGGTGGCTGATGCGCAGGCCCATGCTACGGCCATAAACCTGCCTGTCAGCATACTTGGATACCCAATGCACAAACGAGTGTCCGACAATCCAGGTAACCGTCTTGGCTCCGGGCCCCCAATGCAACCTACGAAGAAAAACAAGTATTAATACAACCGTACCAAAGAAACACAACTAACCCTCCTGTAACCTTGGTGCCTACCCACCATCCGACTCCTGACTCATTTATGCACATAGCACTCACAGCAGTGAGATCTCCACTGCCCAATCCGCTGTATCTCATTCCAAGACCATCCCAAGCGCACCGCCGCCGTCGCTGGGCCAATGCGAAAGGAATGCATCCCATACCTAGAGGGGTCCCTTTCTAAGCGCTGCAATGCCATTCGCAACACTGCCAGTAACTGAAACGCCATCATTCGCTACTCTGAAACTTGACAAAAATTCTCACCAGACACCCTCCAAGTCTGCTGACAAAAACCTCTCCACTACAACACCAGGCATGCCCCCACGCAACTTCTTTCACTCAGCCACACCCACTAGCCCCTACCCTCCTGGTCCATTTTAGAACATCCCAGCCAAATACCCAAACGCGTTCCGTCCAGGCGCACGTCCTCATACAGTCTCCTTGCCCTGCCTCGTGCACCCACCAATTCTGAAACCCGAAACGCCCCAAATAACATACATATCATACATAAACGGAACACCGCAACCTCATACTCATCATAACAACAATGAGACAATTCCACCAACAAGCCTTGCAACAGGTCAAAAGTAATTGCCTCCCTAGGCGCCTTCCCCTTCCCCCACCCCCAAACTTTCAAAATTCTGCTCAACAACTCACTCTTTGCTGGATCAAAATCCATGTACAACGTGCTGTAAAAAGAAATTCCTACCAATTTGCCCCAATCATTGTTTGAGACAACCCCCTGTCAATACAATCCAAAACAAAATGAATGACTCCCTGTTCACAGTCTTGTCGTGACATGCGCCAAGTCTCACTGGTCAATCCCAGAAACGCGCCAAATTCAGACCATGCCAATCTGTAAGTGCGCCTCGTAGAGTCAGCTACGGATTTTTTGACGAGGCCCACTACTCTCACTTCCCCCAGGCCCAGATGCCGACTGGCATCTTGGTCTTGCAAGGATCTGCTCCCGGCGCCATACATCTGAAACGCTGCCACTATGAACAAGACAATGCATCCACAACATCATTACTTGCACCTGGGACATGTTGCGCATGAAACAGCACATTCAAACGACAGCATTGCAACGTAAAACTTTGCAACAAGCGCAGCACACGCAGATCTCTTGCTTTCTGCTTATTCACCAAATCCACTACTGTCATATTGTCCACGTGTAACAGTACTGACCTGTTTTGGAACTCCGAGCCTCACACCTCTAGCGCTACCAGCAGTGGAAAGAATTCCAAGAACGCAATACTCCTGCCCTACTTCAACCAATGAACATTGCAACAAACCAACATTTTATTCAGCCAGCAATTAATTGAACTTAAATTCTGGTGAAGGATCAATTCAATGAATAATATCCTAGCAAAAAAGGATGTTGCTCCGAAGGGAAATGTGCAAGAGGAAAGGTGCTCAGTGTAGTTCAGTGAAAAAGGGAGAAATTCGGTGTCATGGAAAGAAAAATAACTTAATATGATTTTAATACAGTAGATACGGTTGTAAATCACCTTCCTAACGGCCTATCCACAATTATAATGCATATGATCCATTGAAATGGTTTAAACAGATACAGAAATAAATTCCTTTTCGCACGGTAGGGGACACAAACAGGTGAGTCTAGGCATATCCAGGGGCGTCGACATTTCGACCCGACTTAGGAGACGATTATGATGGAGGATTTTCCGCATCCTCCGGGCCGGCGGATGCCACCGCTGGCCCGGAGGATGCGGAAAATCCATCATTCACTGTATATATTGGTCACGTGCCTTATCATCAGATGACATTGCCTTTTCCTGTTTTTAAATATTCTCTGTACTTAATGTTATTTGTATTTTTGATGTAATTTTGATGTACTCTTGATGACATTGTCTCCCGTAATACATTTACTGTAACTTACAGTATAATCCCTCTTCTAATTTAACCATCCCCGTTACGTGACCCTAGGCCCCGTGAGTCTTTCTACTCTGGCCTTCAAGTGCCGGTTGGCACGTCTGCGCACGTTGACATGGCTCCGGTCCTTAAGTTATTGACGATCTGGCCCGCCCGCACTGAATGCTGACAACGAGGCCAGACGTGGATGCAGACTATTGCTGCTCCAGGTAATTTGATATTGTGCATTCTCAGGATGCGGTTCATTGACCATGTCAACCGCTCATTGATTACACACAGAGAGTGACTCCCGCACCTCTCCCCTTTATATTTCAGAGATCCGATCGATGCACCTTGAATTCTTTAAGTACGGACATGACGGTTCTTTTCTACTCTGTTTCACGACCTATACAGAGGTATGTTACGCCACCTTTAATATAATACCTCACACCAGAGGGGATTTCATGTTTTAATTTCTCCTTCCCCAGTGCCCGAGTGTACACACCGGAAGAGCGAACCTTCATCACGATACCCCGGGTGTGGACCAGACTCACGCCCTTATCAGGCTCCCCTACACGCAACTCGCGGAGGTTAAGCCTTGCTTCATTTCCACACCCTGTTGTACGATGATTTTATGCAAGAAACCGGACCTTAAATCGCCCCTTTTCTACCTCTTAGGTGACGAAGCCTCCGGGCTATCAGGTTGCCCTTCCACTTCTCGCCCCAGTCCTGATGAAGACCCGCACAGCCGAGGTTTCACTCACCCTTGAGGCCTAAGGGGCCGATTATGATGGCGGACGGACCTGAGTCCGTCCGCCACCATAGAGTAGGAGGGAACCTCCGCATGGCCTGCGGACTTCCCTCCTGTGCAATTAGGATGTGAATGCCACCCTGGTGTTCACATCCTCTATTTTTACCATTGCGGCGGGTGCGGCTTCAAGCTGCATCCGCCGCAATGGTAAAAATGCATACATTGCATTTGTATGCAGAAAGCGGCAGGCACCATGCGGTGCCTGCTGATTTCTGCATACAAATGCAGGGGGGTACCATAGGTACCCCGCATGTGCACCCCCCACCCCCCTTCACCCAGAGGGCCCGCAAAGGGCCCCCGCAGTGAAGTTACACATGCTTTTCCACGGCGGAAAACCCGCCGCGGAAAAGTATTTTTTTCAGCCCATCCTAATCTGGCTGACGGTGTCTGAGAGACACCGTCACCATATTAGAGCTTTTCTGCCGCGGTTGTAAGCCAACCGCGGCGGAAAAGCTGCGGACAGATTTCTAGACCCACCGCCATCCTAATATGGCGGTGGGTCTTCTGAGGCTTCGCAGAGGATTTTCCACATCCTCCGGGCCAGCGGTGGCATCCGCCGGCCCGGAGGATGCGGAAAATCCTCCATCATAATCGGCTCCTAAGTCGGGTCGTAATGTTGACGCCCCTGGATAGGCCTAGACTCACCTTTTTGTGTCTCCTACCGCGTGAAAAGGAATTTATTTCTGTATCTGTTTGAAACCATTTCAATGGATGACATGCATTATAATTGTGGCTAGGCCGTTAGGACGGTGATTTACAACCGTACGTACTGTATTAAAATCATATTAAGTTCTTTTTCTTTCCATGACACCGAATTTCTCCCTTTTTCACTGACCTACACTGAGCACCTTCCCTCTTGCATGTTCCCCTTCGGAGCAACCTCCTTTTTGGCTAGGATATTATTCATTCAATTGATCCTTCACCAGAATTTAAGTTCAATAAATTGCTGGCTGAATAAAATGTTGGTTTGTTGCAATGTTCATTTGATGTTTAAATACTGAACTCAGATCCGTGAGCTTCTCTAATTATAATTTCTACAGCTCAGTTTTGTACTAACGAATTATACGAATTAGGTTTAATGATTCATTGTTCACTAGAAAGAGGTTCTAGGACCACTGTCTTTTGTACCACTTAAATACCCAGGTCCAGGACTACCTTTAGGTAAACCCCATTTTTTGAAATGGCCTGCTTCAACCAATGTCCTGGCCACTGTTCCACCCACCACCTCCCGTCCCAGAAGAACCCAAAACCGGAAGCCCATGTGGCACCAGAGAAAATTTGCACCTGCCAAACCATCTTGTCATCCACAAAATCCAGTGACACACCATTGAAGTTAGACAGAAACTTCTACCACACCCGAAAGTCTGCCCTAACCCCCATCAAAATTCTGACTCTGTGATGTAGCAGCACCGCACCGACATGGCCATGCCGAGGTGCCTGCAAAAAGATCTCCCGGCACGCATCACCCGGCAAGCAAAGTTCAGAAACCCCAGGAATCTTTGCACAGATCGATCTTTTTCTCCCCAATCACGTGCAGCAGGAAAGCCTGCATGTCTGTCACCTTCTAGTCAGGTAACCTGACCACCCCTGTGACCGAATCCAACTCAATGCCCAGGAATGTTAAACGCAGGTGGGCCCAGCTGTTTTTTCCGGTGCTAATGGAACCCGGAAATCCTGCGCCAGGACTTGAAACTGACTACGCGCCTTCCCGCACTCGCCAGACCGAGCTCTCCCGACAAACAAAAAATTATCCAAGTAGTGAGACACCTCACGATGTCCACTTCAGCTCTTTACTGCAGTGGGCCTTTACGTGCCGAACGCCTCAAGCAATGCACAGGAAATCATGCAGCCCATGGGCAAAACCTTGTCAACAAAGATGTCCCCTTCGAACTGCATCCCCAGTAGTGAGATATTCACGGGTTGTATGGGAAGGAGGCAAAAGGCGGACTTTATGTCACACTTTGCCAATTCTGGGCCCTGCCCACACACCCACACCAAACTGATCGTATCGTTAACAGACGCATAAAAAAGCCCTGGAATCCTCCTCGGCAATGAAATCATTCACAGACCTCCCTTCAGGCCAGGACAAATGATGAATCAGCCTGAACTCCCCTGGCTCCTTCTTAGGCACCACTCCCAAAGGTGATATATTCAGGTCTGTGACAGGCCAGTGGTCAAACGGACCTACTATCCTGCCTTCTGCCACCTCCTTGTGCAATTTAACTGCAACAACACCCGGCAATTCCTTCGCTGACCTCAAATTCTCTGCCCACCTCTGCTCCTGGGGGCCCTGGTAACCCACCACAAAGCCCTCTGTGAAACCCCAATGAATCCTCAGCGCGGCCTCTCTGTCAGGGTATTGCGGGAGCCACGGACCCATGGCCTCAACATTAACCAGTGTAGGAGCCCTTTAACTCAGTTTGCCCCGTCCCTTGGTAACTCGCCACTGTTCTTATGGCGTGGCCAACGTGAATCATTGCTTTAGAGGGTGGCGTCTGCCACACTTGTGGCACTCGTGCTTAAATTTGCAGGGGTGCCGGGTGCAGAAACCTTTGTTAAAGTTCCAACAGGCTCCTGTACTAGCCCCCGTGGGCTTAGGCGACTGGCCTGCTGTCTCTATGTAAGTGCTCTGTCCTCCAGCCCCAGTCTTGGCGGGATGCGGCTAAAAAGGCCGGTAAGTGGCCAGCAATCCACTGGCCGTGTGTGTGGATGCAGACGACTGAGTGGAGGACATCCACTGCATCCAGAGTTCCTGACCCACCTCCCCCCAGGGCTTATCTGGATTAACAATAATCGTGGCCCTAAACTCCTCTTCGTAACTGAGCCAAGCTAAACCAACGTAATGCATCTGAGCCTTCGGAATGATAGCCACATACTTAGGCCACGCTATTGAACGATCCAAGTGTTTCTTGCAACATATACTCGTATAAATCAGAAACGCCGACGTCCAATTCTCCATATTGACCGGCACCCTTGGCCGCTTCGTCAATTCCCACTCCTCTTTTTTAGAACCCTCTTTGGTCTGTAACTCCCTATGTAAAGGCTTGAATATGTCCACATACTCATGTTTCCAAATCCTGGACTTCGTTTTTTCTGACAAGTGTGACCCCAATGCCATCGCCAACCCCATATATGGTAATTTCTTATGGTGTTTGTCCTCACTCTTGTCATCCTTCCCTTCTTGTTTGTCAGTCCTGTCCATCTGGATGCCTGCGCCTACCAAATGCTTGCCCCCCCGCCGGTTCCACTGCCGCTTTAGCAGGCGTTACTGGGTCCCTCAAGGACCCCTCCACCACACCCACCGACCGTCAGGCTTTCTTCTGCCCCCTTTGGGGCCATCATCCCACGCAGCCCACCAAGCACCCTCACCTGATAAATTTGTGGGCACCTACCGATCCTTTCCTCTGGCGTCATCCGTCTTCTGGTTCACCTCCTTGCTCCCCCTGGTTCTGGCCAGTGGTGCCTGCAAAACACCAAACCTTCCCGTTGCCGCCTTTGCCCTCCCCCAATCCACACTGTCACGCACCTCACCCTCTTCCAAATCATCACACTCCTCATCATGCTCCAGTTGTTCTTCTTGCTCCACCTCAACAGGCACCCCCAGTACCTCATGCACTGCTCTCTTCACACCTTTTCCTTTCATACCAGGCACAAACTCATACTCTGGCGCCGCCAATGCCCGCTCCCTCGATGGAGGGCAGGTCGCCGCTGACCCCTTTGCAGCTTCTGCCCGGCGTCTAGGAGACGTATTGTGCCCCCCAGCCCACCCATGCCTCTGCCTACCTCTACCGCTGGCTTGTGCCCCCCCAGGCTCTTTGAACCTGAGAGGGCACAGGCGCCATCAGGCCATGACGGTGGTGGCTCCTCTTGGCACGCCTCCACCGCAGCAGCGACCCCAGCCAAAGCAAATCAGGGTGTACGGGTCATCCCGACCAACGCCTCATCCAGAACCCCAGGAGCCTGCAGAGCAGCACGGACCGCTTCCGCTTCAGGCACGGCAATCCTCTCCTCGTGTGAGCGTCATCACCTCGGGCTGGAGGCGACCCGTGGATGGGGAGAGAACGGCAATTCCTCCTAAATAAAGCTATGCGGACCATTTCACTGGCTGCACACCGCCCGCCCCAACCCACAGCTTGGGCCTAAACCTATTCTAAAACTACACTACAGCTCCAATTAAAACTGGACCCTCCCCTATGGCGCTGAGGGCAGGAAGAGGATGACATCTCCTCCCCAGTCCCCTTTTTACTGTAGCCCTATCCCCACCCGTAACCTAACCCCTTGACTCTACCTACACCTTGTCCTTCCTGTCTTGCGCGAAAACGCTCTGCCGACCCTACTCTCCCCAGGGGGCGAAAAAATATAGAGGTTATGAACCATTTCCAAGCTGTACAATATTCAATCAATAATTCCAATTTTTCTGAAATGTTAGATATAGAAAGTTTATGCATACTTACCTTTAGCTTTTTCTGCTTCAATATTCTGGTCACGTTATTTCGTACTGTCGAGATTCCCTTCTTGATAATCCGGGGGCATACCTTAACACATACCTATTCCAAGTGAGGCTTCATGAAAGAGTAGAATAAAATGTGCACCAAACAAGCACTGATGTTTACATTAGTTATTAGTGTATTATACTACATTGAAATGTGTAGAACTGTTTTCAGGGAGAAATCTGAAATAAAGATGTAATAGTTAATGTCTTCATTTTTCCACAGGTTTGACAAGCAGTAGAAAGCATTGGCTTCAAGAGGCAGAGAACCTTAATAAAAAGATGAAAACAGTGTACACAGAGGCAAATTTCAGGAAAATATCATCGTTTGGTGACTCTACTCATGTTTCCATTGACTTGAATTTGCTCTATGGAGATCTAATAATTGTTTCAAAGGACTCCAAGTACCAGCCATTGAAGAAGCTCACGTTCCCTGAGATCCTCCCCCAGCTGGACTCCATCACAATGATAGAAGGGGAAGCCGGCAGCGGCAAGACAGCTCTGCTGAGGAAGATTGCAGTCCTCTGGGCCTCAGGATGTTGTCCCATGTTGAATAGGTTCAACCTTGTGTTTTATCTCTCCCTCAGTTCCACCGAAGGGGAGCAAGGTCTGGCTGACATGATAATTCAACAGTTGCTGAAATCCCCAGGAGCACTGACAGACGCCAGCCTCAAGGAATTCATCCAGCAGCTGGATGGACAAGTTTTGTTTCTTTTTGATGACTATGGAGAGACGAATCCAGTCCCTGAAATCATAGGAGAAATAATTCACAAGAACTATATAAACAAACTATGCCTGGTTTTTACTGCACGTACACATAGAGGTGGAAAGTTGCGGAGGTTTTCAAAAACCGTACTGAGCATCATGGATTTTCCTCTCTATAGCAGTATCTATCTGTGCAGAACCTTATTTTCCCATAATTTACCCCTGGTTGATAGATTTTTGGTTACATTAGCCAAGTCTGAAACATTTCGTGGGCATCTAAAAACCCCAACGTTCACACTTGCTCTCTGTGTATTTTGGGTTCAGTACCCAAATGGACATATTCTAAGTGAGACGGCAATATGTAAGGCATATTTACTATACAACAGACACAGATTTCCTCATGCCACAGAAAATGTGAAAGCCTTGACCTCTGCCTGTGGTCAGCTTGCTCTCAAAGGTCTTCTTCAGGACTGCTTTGAGTTCAGCGACAATGACCTCTCTGAAGCTGGGGTCAGTGGCGATGAAATGCTCCAGTTCGGCCTGTTGAGTAAATTCACAGCACAAATGCTGCGCCCGGTTTACAGGTTCTTTCACTGCTCATTCCAAGAACATCTGGCTGCTACAAGAATGAGTGAACTCCTTGAATCTGACTTCGAGAAAGACCGAGAAGAAGCGTTAACTTATTTGCAGCACGTCGACACCTTTCATAAAGCTGCAGGGCGCTTTCACTATTTTTTGAAATATGCCTGCAGAACTCCAAAGTCAACAGCAATGATCATTTTTCACTTATTTAGCCTATTTGATAGCAGTGAATCCTTCAAGTGCCAGTCGGACAACAGCAATTACTTGCAGCAGCACCCAGATTTAATACACATAGAATCTTTGGTGTTGACTTTGAGCGCTACCTTCCCTGAAACGTTTCATACCTATCTGATTGATTGGTGTCTAAAATTTGCCATTGAAGTCGCTCATGCAAGTGATTCGATGGACATTTGTGCTCCTATAATCAAGCAGTTTATAAAAGGAAAATCAATTAATTTCAGTATATTATCTCTACCAAACAGCCCCATTCTGGAATTCCTTAGGGGACATCCAGAAAGTCTTTCTTTGCTTGCCAGTGTTCAAGTGTCTGTAAGAGGAACAGCATGTAAGGCAGAGTCACAAGTGACAGATCTTACACAAACCTATTCCTTATGGGGGATTCCAAAAATTGAGCCAGAATATTCTGATGCATTTACACTTTTACCAAAGGAAGGCAACATATCTGTTGCTGACTATCCAAAGAGTCACCCTCGATGCATACCTCCTTTTTTAATGGACAACGGCCACCACAGGATTCCAGTTCTGAAAATGCGATTTTACTACAGTGTTGAATCTCTGGAATATCTGCTGATTAACCTGGCCGTCCTCTTGTCTGTTTCTGACCAGGTTGAGCTTGAGCTCATGTATTGTAATGGATGCATTGACATTATTAGACCAGCTATTGTGAGGTACAAAGATTCCTTCATAAAATTCAAGGCCGATCATGTGGAATTAAGTGCAGAAGAACAAGAAGTGGTACTCCTTATGTCTTCAATTGAAACACTTGAAGTTGATAACTCGAAATTTTCACAAAATCAAGGTATGGAGTATGCTTAACACTAGACTGTGTGTATGTATAATGTTTTAACACAATGAGTGTTGCATGAAAAGTGTTTTTATATTCAATTTTAGTATCCTGAAGAGGGAGGCAACCACATCTGATAGAGAGTTCTAACCAAAGATTTTATACTTTAGAATAATCCCCAGGCATCTAACTGGATCCAGAAACTTTTTCTGAGCAGTGCCCTTGTGTTCGGTAGGGGGCATCATTTGGCTCTGCATGGCGTTGTCCACGCCAAAAGTGACTAACTCAATGCCTTTATAGGCATCACCCCAGCACCCTGAAATCAGTTCCTTCCATTCCGTGTCATCAGTGTAGATTCCGGATCCAGATCAAGCTCCCCTTAGTCATTTTTTGACTAGATTTTTTAATTTTTTGTCACCAATGTGCCTTTTTTACAACATTTTTTTGATTAATGTCCCCTAAAAAACCTACTGTTTTCAAGCTTTGTAGTGCCTGTCACAGACAGATGTCTGTAACAGACCCTCACTTAGTTAGCCTTTGGTGCCTGGAGCTGGACCATGACTCCAAGGCCTCCTCGATTGCAAGACTGTGCTTCCAAAGTAAATCAGAGAGTGACCCACGAAGCTCTTGGTCGCTCAACACATGACTCAACACTGCTCCAGTTCCCGGTCATGAGGGGGTCGAGAGAGCAGAGTGGCTCGGGCCGGGCTTTGACGCAATCCCTGATTTTATTGGTTAAGTCTCACAAGAAGAAGTTTAAGAAGTTGAAGCATTTTTTTACTTTTCTGTGTCAGTCCACGTCATCAAACGTGGTGCAGGAACAATACCACAAATCAATGCCCCACTCCCACATCATCCCCATGGAGCGTGAGCCTCCCCAAGTTTCCTGGAGCTGGAGCGATTCCCCTTCCCCTCCCAAATGAAAGAATTTTATGAGGCCATGCACCTCAGTGGTGGGTGGCCCAAAAGCTTTGAGTCCCATGGGTCCAAGAGGGGCTCCAGATGGACTTCAACCAGCAGGTTTTTGCCCTTGAGGCCATTAGGGCCCTCTGGATCGGTTCCTGGGTCCGGACCGACCATGGTCACAACTTCATTACCTCCACCGGGGTTCGTTTCAGTGGAACCGTTCCTGATGCTGCTGATGCCCATCGGCAGCACCAATCCCATCATAATTCCTACATTCAGATGAATGAATGAATGAATGAGCAATTTCTAAAGCGCACACTGCTACCTCAGCGAAAGTGTTCCGGCACTAGCAGAGAACTAACGTGAGGGTTGTGTGGGTTGTTATGTCTTCCTGAAGAGCCAGGTTTTTAATGCTGTCTGAAATTCTATTTCTGAATCCAGCAGTCACAGGTGGCGTGGGAGGGTGCTCCAGAGTTTTGTAGATAGTACAGCGAAAGATCTACATCCCAATCGGGCTTTACGGAAGTGTGGAATTTTTAGGAGGCGCAGGTTGTCGAATCTCAAGACCCACTTTTGATGGTAAAGCTGCAGCCTCTTCCAGTGGTACATAAGTCCCACACTTCTAGAGGCCCTAAAAGGAAGGATCAGTGACTTGAACTCTATCCGCCTAATCACAGGGAGCCAATGAAGCTGTCTCAAATGCAGAGTGATACGGTGACGCAAAGGTACCCGCCTGATCAATCTTGCCTTGGAGTTTTGGATAATTTGCAGCCTGCGCATTAGGTATGCGGGTAGCCCCAAGTATAGGCTGTTTGCATAGTCCAATTAATTTCAGTATATTATCTCTACCAAACAGTCCCATTCTGGAATTCCTTAGGGGGCATCCAGAAAGTCTTTCTTTGCTGGCCAGTGTTCAAGTGTCTGTAAGAGGAACAGCATGTAAGGCAGAGTCACAAGTGACAGATCTTACACAAACCTATTCCTTATGGGGGATTCCAAAAATTGATTTGATTTGATTTGATTTGATAAAAATTTATATTGCGCAGAACAATAACCCGCAGGTATCAAGGCGCCTAACAATCAGATCAAAGTGGGAATGTACAACCTTACATATAGGCTTGCAGGAAAAGGCGAGTTTTAAGGGCACTACGGAATATCTGCAGGGACGGTAGAGACCTGAGATCAAGGGGAAGGTCATTCCACCATTTAGGGGCAAGAGTAGAAAAAGCCCTGCCACCCCACTTGGCTCTGCGTATGCGGGGGACTGTCAGGAGCAGTTTCTTGGAGGAGCGCAGGGCTCTCCCAGGGGTGTAATGGGAAATGATGGAGCCGACTCCCATGGCACTGTTCTTTGCAATGGCTCTGTAAGTCATGCATAGGACTTTGAAGCGCACTCGGTGTTCTACCGGCAGCCAGTGCAGCGCTTTCCTGGCCAACGTGGCCGAGGAGCGTTTGGGGATATCTAAAACAAATCTGGCTGCAGCGTTCTGGACTACCTGCAAGCGCTGCAGAAGGCTCCTATTTAGGCCCGCATACAGCGCATTGCAGTAGCCCAGTCGTGAGCCAATGAGAGCGACAGCTATTTGTTTTCTGGACTGCAGGGAAAGATACTTCCTGATTCTTCTGAGGGTGTGAATGATGCCCCAACAGGTGGAGATGGTTCTACTAACCTGTCTGCTCATGTCCAGGGCAGGGTCTATCATCACCCCAAGGTTCTTAGCAGATGCCGTGGGGGAGGGACATATTCCTAACGAGCCAGGCCACCAGCTGGCTGACCATGTGTCCTCTTTCCCTCCGAACACCATCACCTCCGTCTTCTCCCCATTCAGCTTAAGTGAATTGTGGATCATCCACAGACCAACCGCCTCCATACAAGATCTAAAATTGGAGGCGGTTGGTACATCTGAATGGGAAAGAGAGACGAGGATTTGGGTGTCATCAGCGTAAGAAACTACCTCCATCCCGAAAGATCTAATTAATCTGGCCAGTGGGGTCACGTAGATATTAAATACGGTCGGACTAAGAGCCGACCCCTGCGGGACCCCACACAGCACAGGTCGGGATGGAGATAGAAACTCTCCCAGCTTCACTCTTTGTTCCCTTCCAACAAGGAAGGAAGTCAAGAGATCTAAAGCTGCGCCCTTCACTCCCACTTCCCTCAGACGAGATGTAAGTACTGAGGGGGAGAGGGTATCAAAAGCCGCAGTTAGATCCAACAGGACTAGGAGGGTGGTCTGGCCCCCATCTACTTGAGTGCGGATCTTATCGAGCACAATAGTAAGGGCCGACTCAGTGCTGTGTTCCCTCCTGAATCCATGCTGGGAGAAGTCCAGGCAGCCCGAGCTATCCACAAAGGCGGCAAGATGCTTGTTTAGATGTGACTCAAGCATCTTCGCAGGGGCTGGGAGCAGTGAGATCGGCCGGAAGTTTTTTAGGACCTCCGGGTCGAGGGAAGCCTTCTTCAGCAGAGGTTTCACTACTGCACTCTTCCACTCCGAGGGGAAGAGACCGTCCCTCAAGGCTAGATTCATAATTTCTAGTAGAGGCGGTAGGAAGGTTTCTCTACACTGCTTGATGATCCTCAATGGGCAAATATCTGGGGGGGAGCCAGATTTAGTTTTATTGAGCAAAATCTCCAGATCTTGCAGAGTGAGCAGGGGGAAAGAGTCCAGGGTGCTCCGTGGGGAGATGTCTGAGGTGGTCATATTTGTCTGAACCAAAGCAGGGGGCCCACTGAATGAGGCTCTTTGTACCTCAAGAGCCAGATAGATGTCCTGTATCTTAGAATGAAAGAAGGACGCAATATTATCGCATAGATCTTGTGAAGGTGCGACGGGGTCAGGTATTTGAAGGTTGACTAAGGAATCAACGATTCTAAAGAGCTCCTTCGGCGAGGAGAGCGAGGTTGTCATGGCCACAAAGTAATCTTGCTTGGCCTGCACAATCTCAGATTTGTATTTTCTGACCAGAAGTTTATGGGCTTCCTTGTTCCTAAAGTCCCAGCTCGAATGCCAGAGCCTCTCCATCCTCCTCACTTCTTGCCTGAGGAGTCTGAGGGATTCCGAGTACCATGGGGCAGAGGGTCTCTTCCTAGCTCGGCAGCGTGTTTGAAGTGGGGCAAGTTCATTCAGGGCCTCAGTGATGACCTGTTCAAAGTGACCGACCGCAGTCTGAACATTGTCCATGCTGATAGCGGAAAGGCTAGCCGCCCATGGCAAAAAGGAATCATTGCCAATATTCCTAAAATTTCTGCCAGTTTCCTTAGTGTGCTTCCCTGTTTTATTTCCATCCATCCGTGGATATTCCAAAAGAAATGGAACCGTAAGGTGATCCGACCAGGATAGATGTACCGGATCCATGATGGTCAAACGCTGGTCATTAGAGAAGATGCCATCTAATGTATGGCCTGCACGATGAGTGGCGCCGCTGACTCGCTGCGTGAGTCCACAGGAGACCAGGGCATCGATAAGACAAGAAGTGTCAGATAGATCTAGTCGTTCTAGATGATAATTAAAATCTCCCAAAATGGAGAAGTTATCACGACCAAAGTAAGGTTCCAGGGACTGGAGGAGGTTGTTTGTGAACTCAGTCCTCGAGCCCGGAGGGCGATACAACAGAATTCCGTTGAAAAGAGGGATTTGCCCTTCCTTTACGGTGAAGTGGAGGGCTTGAAAGCTATCCGGAAAGTCGGATATAGATACTGTGTGGCAATACAAGTGGTCTTGATAAAGGATCGCTATCCCCCCTCCCACTCGCCCCTGTCTGTCCAGTCTAGTCAGACAGTACCCTTCTGGGACCGCTTCGATCAGGTCAGGGCCAGATGACTCTTTAGCCCAGGTTTCCGTAATAAACACTAGAGCCGGCTTTCTATCGAGAACCATCTCCCTAAACATTATATTGTTCTTAACAAGGGAGCGGGCGTTGATCAAAATGCCTTCTACTCCGACTGTCCTAGGTCCAGTGACAGCGGGGCGGTCAGCTGAGGGGTGAGGGGGGGAGGAATTGACAGACAAACATGTGTGGCAACAGCCACATCGCAGAGGGCGAAGAAGGTCGTATGGTTCGTAGGTATGCGAACAGATAAGGCTATGGGGTTTCAGGCGTACCATCTCATGGCGGGTATACTTGAAAGGGGAGACAGAGGCATCTTCTAAGTCCAGGGTCCAGCCGTCCAGCACGTCCACGGCGCGGACGGGCGCAGACGGGCTGGACTCTGGCGTGACTCCGGCGTCACTGTGGCGTCCACGCTGCGCGTACATGCTGCGCGCCATACCCTACTGATTATGTAGGGCTCTAGCGAGTCCACGTGTCGGCTTCAGCGAATGGCTGAGGAGTGCTTCTGAGACCGACCCAAAATGGCGCCCCAGGAAAACAAAGCGCGGGGACCGGGCCGCCCAAATGGCGGTGAATGCAGCAGGATTTTATAGTGCAGCAATGCGATCCGTGTCTAAGGGCACAGGTAGGGCAACTATGAATATCTAAACAATTCTAATCTGTAATTAAAACCAAGGTAAAAAGCGAGCAAAATTAAATAAACCAAAACGACAAAACGGGGCTTTTAAAATGACTGCAGGCTTCCAGCGCGTAGCGCTATATGCAAGGCGATATTCAAACAGAAGTAAAGGTCTCTCCTACCCGACTTAAATACAAGCACCAATTACAGCCTCTAGCCAGTCCACGTGTCGGCTTCAGCGAATGGCTGAGGAGTGCTTCTGAGACCGACCCAAAATGGCGCCCCAGGAAAACAAAGCGCGGGGACCGGGCAGCCCAAATGGCGGTGAATGCAGCAGGATTTTATAGTGCAGCAATACGATCCGTGTCTAAGGGCACAGGTAGGGCAACTATGAATATCTAAACAATTCTAATCTGTAATTAAAACCAAGGTAAAAAGCGAGCAAAATTAAATAAACCAAAACGACAAAACGGGGCTTTTAAAATGACTGCAGGCTTCCAGCGCGTAGCGCTATATGCAAGGCGATATTCAAACAGAAGTAAAGGTCTCTCCTACCCGACTTAAATACAAGCACCAATTACAGCCTCTAGCCAGTCCACGTGTCGGCTTCAGCGAATGGCTGAGGAGTGCTTCTGAGACCGACCCAAAATGGCGCCCCAGGAAAACAAAGCGCGGGGACCGGGCCGCCCAAATGGCGGTGAATGCAGCAGGATTTTATAGTGCAGCAATGCGATCTGTGTCTAAGGGCACAGGTAGGGCAACTATGAATATCTAAACAATTCTAATCTGTAATTAAAACCAAGGTAAAAAGCGAGCAAAATTAAATAAACCAAAACGACAAAACGGGGCTTTTAAAATGACTGCAGGCTTCCAGCGCGTAGCGCTATATGCAAGGCGATATTCAAACAGAAGTAAAGGTCTCTCTTACCCGACTTAAATACAAGCACCAATTACAGCCTCTAGCCAGTCCACGTGTCGGCTTCAGCGAATGGCTGAGGAGTGCTTCTGAGACCGACCCAAAATGGCGCCCCAGGAAAACAAAGCGCGGGGACCGGGCCGCCCAAATGGCGGTGAATGCAGCAGGATTTTATAGTGCAGCAATGCGATCCGTGTCTAAGGGCACAGGTAGGGCAACTATGAATATCTAAACAATTCTAATCTGTAATTAAAACCAAGGTAAAAAGCGAGCAAAATTAAATAAACCAAAACGACAAAACGGGGCTTTTAAAATGACTGCAGGCTTCCAGCGCGTAGCGCTATATGCAAGGCGATATTCAAACAGCCAGAATATTCTGATGCATTTACACTTTTACCAAAGGAAGGCAACATATCTGTTGCTGACTATCCAAAGAGTCACCCTCGATGCATACCTCCTTTTTTAATGGACAACGGCCACCTCAGGATTCCAGTTCTGAAAATGCAATTTTACTACAGTGTTGAATCTCTGGAATATCTGCTGATTAACCTGGCCGTCCTCTTGTCTGTTTCTGACCAGGTTGAGCTTGAGCTCATGTATTGTAATGGATGTATTGACAATATTAGACCAGCTATTGTGAGGTACAAAGATTCCTTCATAAAATTCAAGGCCGATCACGTGGAATTAAGTGAAGAAGAACAAGAAGTGGTACTCCTTATGTCTTCAATTGAAACACTTGAAGTTGATAACTCGAAATTTTCACAAAATCAAGGTATGGAGTATGCTTAACACTAGACTGTGTGTATGTATAATGTTTTAACACAATGAGTGTTGCATGAAAAGTATTTTTATATTCAATTTTAGTATCCTGAAGAGGGAGGCAACCACATCTGATAGAGAGTTCTAACCACAGATTTCATACTTTAGAATAATCCCCAGGCATCTAACTGGATCCAGAAACTTTTTCTGAGCAGTGCCCTTGTGTTCGGTAGGGGGCATCATTTGGCTCTGCATGGCGTTGTCCACGCCAAAAGTGACTAACTCGATGCCTTTATAGGCATCACCCCAGCACCCTGAAATCAGTTCCTTCCATTCCGTGTCATCAGTGTAGATTCCGGATCCAGATCAAGCTCCCCTTAGTCATTTTTTGACTAGATTTTTATTTATTTTTTGTCACCAGTGTGCCTTTTTTTCAACACTTTTTTGACTAATGTCCCCTAAAAAACATACTGTTTTCAAGCTTTGTAGTGCCTGTCACAGACAAATGTCTGTAACAGACCCCACTTAGTTAGCCTTTGGTGCCTGAAGCTGGACCATGACTCCAAGGCCTCCTCGATTGCAAGACTGTGCTTCCAAAGTAAATCAGAGAGTGACCCATGAAGCTCTTGGTCGCTCAACACATGACTCAACACTGCTCCAGTTCCCGGTCATGAGGGGGTCCAGAGAGCAGAGTGGCTCGGGCCGGGCTTTGACGCAATCCCTGATTTTATTGGTTAAGTCCCACAAGAAGAAGTCTAAGAAGTTGAAGCATTTTTTTACTTTTCTGTGTCAGTCCACATCATCAAACGTGGTGCAGGAACAATACCACAAATCAATGCCCCACTCCCACATCATCCCCATGGAGCGTGAGCCTCCCCAAGTTTCCTTGAGCTGGAGCGATTCCCCTCCCCCCCCCAAATGAAAGAATTTTATGAGGCCATGCACCTCATTGGTGGGTTGTCCAAAAGCTTTGAGTCCCATGGGTCCAAGAGGGGCTCCAGATGGACTTCAACCAGCAGGTTTTTGCCCTTGAGGCCATTAGGGCCCTCTGGATCGGTTCCTGGGTTCGGACCGACCATGGTCACAACTTCATTACCTCCACCGGGGTTTGTTTCAGTGGAACCATTCCTGGTGCTGCTGATGCCCATCGGCAGCACCAATCCCATCATAATTCCTGCATTCAGATGAATGAATGAATGAATGAGCAATTTCTAAAGCGCACACTGCTACCTCAGCGAAAGTGTTCCGGCACTAGCAGAGTACTAACGTGAGGGTTGTGTGGGTCGTTATGTCTTCCTGAAGAGCCAGGTTTTTAATGCTGTCTGAAATTCTGTTTCTGAATCCAGCAGTCACAGGTGGCGTGGGAGGGTGTTCCAGAGTTTTGTAGATAGTACAGCGAAAGATCTACCTCCCAATCGGGCTTTACGGAAGTGTGGAATTTTTAGGAGGCGCAGGTTGTCGAATCTCAAGACCCACTTTTGATGGTAAAGCTGCAGCCTCTTCCAGTGGTACATAAGTCCCACACTTCTGGAAGCCCTAAAAGGAAGGATCAGTGACTTGAACTCTATCCTCCTAATTACAGGGAGCCAATGAAGCTGTCTCAAATGCAGAGTGATACGGTGACGCAAAGGTACCCGCCTGATCAATCTTGCCTTGGAGTTTTGGATAATTTGGAGCCTGCGCATTAGGTATGCGGGTAGCCCCAAGTATAGGCTGTTTGCATATTCCAAGTGAGAAGTAACCAGAGCATGGACCACTGTGTTCCGATGTTCCTCCTGCAGCGTATACATTTCCTTTTTGCACTCATCTTCCAAAAACATGTAGAGGAGATGTGTCGTATCTGGGCGGAAAAAGAGAGATCCTTATCCAGCCTGATTCCCAGATTTCTGGCTGACTCTGAGGGGATTGGAGGTGGATTCATTTCTGGCGGCCACCAGAGATTGGGCGGAGGGGGGATACCTGGCTAAAAAACAGGACTTCTGTTTTTTTCTCCATTTAATTTCAGGCAATTCTTATTCATCCATACCGAGATGTTTTTAGACATGCCTTACAATTATGAAAAGCCTCCACTGCTTGTTCTTTAAAAGAGAACACAAGTTGCGTGTCGTCCTCATAAGAGACCACTTTCACACCCCACGAGTCAATCAGAGTGGCCAGTGGGGCGAGGTAGATGTTAAAAAGCAATGGGCTAAGTGCCGAGCCCTGTGGTACCCCACACTTCAGAGGTTTGTGCAATGAGAGAAAAGGGCGAAGAAACACCTGTTGGGAACGATCATCCACAAATGGTCATAACTAGGACAAAGCCGTACTGTGCACTCTGGCCTTATTTAGTCTCCTGAGCCAGATTGGGTGTGCTACCATATCCAATCTGTCGATAACTCCAGCAGCACTAACATGGCCGAAGCCACTTGGTCCACAGACTCCCGTATTGATTCAGAGACTACTAAAAGAGCTGTCTCTGTGCTATGGTCAGCTCTGAAACCCAAATGGGAAGCATGAAGGAGACCATTGGTTTCTATGAAGGTTGCGAGTTGCTTATGCACCATACTTTCCAAGATTTTGGCTGGGGCAGGTAACAAAGAAATAGGTCTGAAATGACCAAAAACCCCAGGACTGCCGCTAGTTGTTTTAGTAGTGGAAGTAGAAAGCATGCTTCCAAGCCTCAGGGTAAATGTCTAATTAAAAGGAGGAGTTCAAGATCTGATTCAGTATGGGATTTAGCCAATGCACTAGCAGACTGAAAAAGCAGGCAGGGCAGGGCAGGGATCACTGGGAGAGCCTGATTTACATCTCAGTAGCTCAGCTAGCGATTCCTCAATACGCAGAGGGACAAATCTGGTATTGAGGTGTGAGAGTCTGGGAACAGCAGTAGGGTGGAGAGTTCCTCATCTGGAGGAAACGTAGAATAGATATTGTGAATCTTAGTTTTAAAAAATTGACCAATTTGAGCAGAGCTCCGAAGAGGGAAGAAATGGGCAGTCTAAGGCTATAGGGTTCATAAAAGATTTTGCAATCTTAAAGATTTGTCTGCCCTCTCGGTACAGTTGGCAAAATATTCCCTCATTTTCCAATGCTTCAGCCTGTGACATTTTTTCAAACTTTCTTTACATAGGTCTTTGTCTGCCTGATTATAAGACTTTCTCCAAGTACGTTCCAACTTCTTGCAGCAAGTCTTCTCCCTTCTTAGTTCCTCAGAGAACCAAGTGGCGGAAAGTTTAGATTTTGTCCTAGTGACCGTCTTTAGGGGTGCTACTGTATCTAGGGCAGTTGTGACTCATTTGTTGAAACTGGAAGAGTCATTGTCTGGGTCACCTGTCAGCTGTGACAGAGACTCTAGTTGTACTGGCCCCAGGGTCTCTGTGGTAGGTTTTTGCCAGTCCCTTTGCCTTTCATTTGTCCAATATATTGAGGGCCTAGCCTCTATGCTAAAGGTAAACAGTAGTAGGGAGTGGTCAGACCAGGTCAAACATAGGGGATGCCCACTCTAAGGTTCGCGTTGTTAGAGAAAATCAGATCTAGCATGTGGGCTGCTGTTTAGGTAGAGGAAGATATGGATCCGGACCAGCGTAACATGACACCAGCATTGACTGGACTCAGACTTATGATTGGAGATGGGAGATGATCTGAGGATCCCTATGGTTATCCCTGATGCCCGTGGTCTGGATACCTCTCCAGACACTGGTTTCCTCTCTCCTCCTACTGTGGTTATGGAGGATCGTGTCCAAAGGGGCAGCTGAAGTGCTGACCTTATGCTGCTTACTGTAGAAGTCAAGAGCAATGACTACAAAGAGGTGCTTCAATCCGGGGTGTCCCCTCAGAACCCCTACTTCCCGTGCTGCCTGTGGATCCGGAGGAGGCTTGGACCATGCCAACCCAAGCCATTGCTGAGGGTAGAGTTGTAGCAAAGTTTACACAATGCTGCAGATTCGATACAACTGACTCACTGGGCAGAACCATTGCTTCTACAGTGGTACTTAGATACCACACCTAGCTGAGGCCAGCTGACTTTTCAGGGGATATCCAGGCGTCCCTTATGAACATGCACTTTAACAGCACTCACCTCTTTGGCGATAAGGTGGATTTTGCGCTTGAGTGCTTTAAAGATAGCAGGGACTCTACTAGATCTTTGGGGCTCGCAATGGCCCAGGCACAGCCATATTCTGTCTTTTGCTCGTTATGTGGCTACAGTCACGTCCTTTACCCCTAGCCACCACAGACACTAGCTCCTCAGTCCTTTCATTGCTGCGGGTCCTATAGACCTCGTGGGAACTGTTCTTTAAAAAAAATATTAACATTTCTTTATTATTTTCAGTAAATAAGCAACATCCATTTACAGGCTTATAGCAGATATGCAGAGCTATAACATCAATTTTACAGTTTATCTAATCTTTGCTGCAGGATCCAAATCACACTTTTCGCTACTTGCATGAGTATATTAGAAGACAACATTGCAACACCCCCAACTCCACCTTCCCTCCCCCCACCAGCTTCCGGTTTGCAACTTTCTTAGATGTGTGCCTTAATTGTGCCATTAATTGTCAGCGACTCACAGTACCTGCTTATGTATATTATTCATTTCTTAGTGATCCCCCCTCATGGGGTTCTTGTTGTGAGGGTGGGGTTTTCACTAATATCTCATGGAAGCACGCCCCCCAGGATACCATAAATTGAGGAAAGACAGGACACTCCGGAAGGGAGGGGGGATTGCTATTATCCTTAAAGACCACGTAAAAGGACGCATAAAACCTGATATGATACAAGATTGTGAGAGTGTAGGTTTTGCACTCACCTTCACCCCCACGTGCTCTCTATCAGGTATTCTACTATACAGACCCCCCCGGCCCATGTGGAATGTTCATTGACTCCCTTACTGAGACAGCAGCAATGAGGGCAAACACGGCCGCCAACTTCACTATTCTAATAGACCTAAATTTGCATCTGGAGGAACCTAATAAAGGCGATGCACCCAGCCACATACAAAATATGCAGGCATTACAACTTAAGGAAAGAGTCACAAGCCCAACTCCTAACAAAGGTCACATGCTAGACCCAGTATTCTCAAATGTAGATAATATATCAATAAACAATCCTTCCCCAGTCCCCTGGTCAGACTATTTTTTAATACCAATTATCTGGAAGTTATCAAGGACTTCTTCCAACGACCAGCCCTCAAAGACCTGGGATCGACCATGGGCAAAATTAGAGCTCGAAGTCTGGGCCAATACCCTTGAAATCACCAACCCCATAATCAACCCCGATCCCACTAAAGCATATGACAATTTCAATGAATGGATCACAACATCCCTCAACGCCACCATTCCACACAAATGGAGCTCAAAGAAACCCACTGATAAGAGACTCCAATGATACACCCCGAAAATACTAAAGACCAAGCAAAAATGTAAAAGACTGGGAGGGCCAGGAGGAGGGATTACAGTCCAGAAAAAACCCATAAACATAGAGAAGCGATAAAAATGTATCAGACTGAAACCAAAAGAGCTCAGGCTCAATACTATGAAGAACAAATTAATCTAGCTGCCAACGCACCTAGGGAAATCGCCAGAATAGCAAAAAAACTCTCACTCTGTCCCCAGCCACAAAGGCCCGCAGAATCAACCCCCCAGCGATGCAGGGAATTGGCAGAATGTTTTAACTCCAAAATCCTTGTCATATACAATGCCTTCCCCCTGCCTCTGTAAACAGAAAACTCTAGTACAAAAGGGGAAGGTGTTACGGAGGGTTCAAATACCCTAATCGACCTCCCAATCCTGGATATGAATACCCTTTTCACACTTTTCACAAAAGTTAAATCGGTATCCCCCTGCAAACCAGATCCAGCGCACCTGCTGGAGAAGGTAAAGGAGACCATACTGCCAACGCTTTTGGAAGTCCTCAACCTGTCCCTAACCACTGTGACAGTACCATTGAGCTATAAACACACCAGCCCAACCTAAACGCAGAAAACTGGAGCAACTACCGCCCGCCCGCCTGGATAGGTCACTACTTCCCCATGTCAGTAAGATTTTAGAAAAACATGTAAACTATCTGGAACCCCATGAGATCCTGCACATTTCCCAGACAGGTTTCCGCCCCAAACACAGCACAGAAACAGCACTTATAACAGTGACTGAGGAATTAAGGAAGGTCCTCAACCTGGGAGGCAATCTGGCACTCATCTTACTTGATCTGAGTGCCGCATTTTACACTGTAAACCATGGCACTCTACTAGACAGACTCAAAGAGGTGGGAGTGACACAGAAGGCATTCTCCTGGATCGTCGGCAAAATAGCAAGCGGCCCCTCAGATATAAAATGGCCAACTGCCTGGGCCCAACACCTGTACCCAAAGCTAGAATAAAGAGCCTATGTATCTGGCTTGATAGATCACTTAAACTAGACCACCAAGCAGTACCAGTAGCAGCCACATGCTTTGGTATCCTAAGGTAACTGAGGAAAATACTACCACTACTCCCAGAAACAGCACGAAGAACGATAGTACAAGCACTGATACTCCCCCGGCTAGACTATTGTAATGCACTATACCTGGAAACCCCAAACTCTGTAATAAGAAAACTACAAGTGGTACAGAACTGTGCAGCCAGACTATTATACTACATCCCCAGAAAACAATCGGCTAAGCCAACACTGACGGCATTACACTGGCTTCCCATCTCAGAACGCTTAATCTTTAAATCACTCTGCATCACACATAAGACCCTCTGGGGCATATGCCCCAAAATTCATTCATCTCTTTTGTACTTCCATCGCCCCATGTGCAACCTGAGATCCGCCAATCTGTTCCTAGCCAAGGTTCCGAGAATTCGGAACGCAAGAACAGGGGGGCGTATGTTCTCACACAATACCTCCACTCTCTCGAACTCATTTCCCCTACAGCTTAGATCCACAAACCACGACTTCTCCTTCAGGAAACAACTAAAGACGTGGCTTTTCAAGAAACTGCAGTAAATCCGTAATATGTTTCTGGTCGCAACCAGCGCTGAGATGCCTAAGGGTAGCCATGCGCTTTACCCAGTATCAATTTAATAATAATAATAATGGATCATTATTCCCAATTCTAGCAATACTTCCTGTAACTTCTTGTCCCTTCTAGTTTTTCTCATAGGTTCCTCTTCTGCCATTGCCCATTATTTTAGGTCTGTCCCCCATTTATCTATATTTTGTCCCTATGGAGTTAACCAAAGTATAGTTATTCGCCTCTTGGAGATCGTGAGTCCCAGAATCAGAAAACGTCTGGTAGTCTTACGTTTTGGATTCCTAGGTATCAGTCCCAGGAGACAAGTCTGTATTTCAAGAGCTATCTTCCAACCCATCACCCTGTTAAGTTGTTTCAGTATTTCTGTCTGATATGCTTTTATTGTAAGGCAGTGCCAGACCATATGTACGAAGTCGGCCTGTGTGTGCTGATATCGGGGGCATCTCAAGTCTCAGCCCATTGAAGTATATCCCTCTCACCTAATGATATTGGTTGTTTGGAATGTATCCTTCCACCTCCACTTGAGTGTTTGCATTAATCTGCATAAGGGCATTTATGATATGTAGTCATCTAGGTGAGAGGTATGTCATGTAAGCGATATTAGAACATTGGAATGTTGGGAGCTCCATTGCAGACAATGGAGTGCTCCCTGCTTCTACGGGCCGGTAAAGGCCCGCAGAGCAACATTCCAATGTTCTACAAAGGCTTCTCGAAGTTCGAGGGGATTTACATCCCCTCCAGCTTCGAGAACCCTTTGTTTAATTTGTTAGAACATTCTGCCCTCTAGTGGCAGAATGTTCTAATAGCCTTATAGCCCTTCGTAGCAGGGCTATACCGGCTATTAAAGTCCCGCTGTTTCGTTAAAGTCCCTCGCCTTCGGCTCGGGCCTTTAACGATTCAGCTGGCCTTTAATAGCCGGTATAGCCCGCTACAGCGGGCTATAAGGCTATATTATATTCTTTTTGCTTAAACCTGGCACATACCAGGTCTACGGACTTCTTCATGTATTTTCTTCCAGTCTACCGGTGTTAGCGGTTGATCACTGGCCTCTTGCCACCTCTCCTTAATATTTAGGGGCTTTCCTCTTTTATCATTCCTACACGCCCTATATAGATGGTTTACAAACCTCCGCCCACCCGCCACTGAGATCATAATGGCGAATGTTTGTGTGTATTCTGAGGCTTCAGGGAATGGCTTTCATAGCTGCTGGACCATAGCTGTCATTTTTGAATACTGTAAAAACTGCCTGTCTCCTAGTTCAAATGTAGCTACTGCATCCTGGTAAGTGATGAATCTATTTTCTAGGTATAAATCTGACAGCATCAGACAGCCCCCCTCCTTCCACTTCTCGATTGTCATTGCCCGTTCTACCTGGGCAAACTGTGTTATGATCCAAATATCTAAGTCTGGTGCACAGGGCCCTCTCTTAATAATTGTTTTTACTGTCCTATCCCATATTCTGTAGAAGGATCCCTGCATAACATAAAAGCACCTAGGGAGTACCACCATTTTTATTAGTGCTACCTTTCCTATCAAAGACTATTACAGTGTATTCCATAAGTGCACATTCCCTTGCAGTCCCTTGACTATTGTTCCCACATTTTGTTCTTAAAAACAATGTTTCTCTCTGGCAACTTGTATCCCTAAATATCGGACTGATTCCAGTTCCCATGGGAGCTCCAACCCTGGGACATTTCTCCTCCTTCGACTTTCCTTATCGGATATAGCTGTGACTTGGCTTTATTATTGTGCAGGCCAGAGGTTAACACAAATTTTCCTAGGGCCTGAAGTAGAATATAAGTAGAATGAGTCGGGTGGCTCAGGTACACCAGTGCATCATCTGCGTATAATCAAACTATATGCTCTGTTTGACCAATCGTTATGCCCTGACCTTTCAGAAATTATCTCAGCTGGCATACTAAAGGTTCCTTTACTAAGGCAAATAGCAGTGGTTACAGTGGGCAACCTTGCTGCGTCCCTCTGTGTAACCTTTCACTGTCAGACACATACCGCCCTATACGGACCATTGACCCATTTAATGAACCGGAGGCACCAGCCCATTTTGTGGACAACTTGCCATATATACTCCCATATAACTGAATTTGTACGCTTGTTCAATATCCCAAAAAGCTAGCACACTCCCCCTTGTGTCCCCTTCCAGTGTCTGCATTATATGTGCAAGTCGGCGGATGTTCCTTAGAGTATTTCTGCATTGTATAAATCCTGACTGATCTTCATGTATCAATTGGGGGAGGGACACGAGTAGTCTGCTTGCTAGCACATGACTTATAGGTTTTAAGTCTAAGTTTAATATAGATACAGATCTATCGGAGTTCGGTAGTGTTGGGTCTTTTCCTGGTTTGGGAATTACTACTATTAATGCCTCTCGAATTGAACTCAGTAGTTCCCTCCTCTCTGTTGCCTCATTATGTATGTCTGTCAATCTTTCTGCCATCATCCCCAAGTATTCTTCATAAAATTTGGCTGTAAGGCCGTCCATGCCGGGTGACTTAGCTGTTTTTAAGTGTGTTATCGATGACTTTATTTCCGTCACAGTTATTGGTGCACCTAGGACTTCCTGAATTTCGGGATCTAAGCTGGGCATTTTTATTCCCTCCAGGTATGTTTCTATGTTCTGGGTGTGTGTGTGGGGTTCAGGGCTCTGTATATATTTTATTTAAATGAGTTGCAAATACCTTATTATTTCGTGTTGTGTATAGACTAGATGGTTGTGGTCGTCTCGTATTGCCAGTATTGGTTGGGGTCTCCATGCTAATAAGGCGAGCCTGTAATCGATCTGCTTTATCACCTTCTGTGTACCAGTGTCTTCTAATTTTATTTCTATTATATTTGTCCAGAATATCCCACAATTTCCCAACCTTCCGTATTTGTTCAGTTCATTTTTGGGGTCCTCCTAAATGTGTGGTTAGAGCAACTTCTAATGTGGCTAATTGTTTTTCTTGACTCTGCAAGTCGTTCTCTAACACTTTTTTAACTCCTGCCTCTGTTAACATACATACTCATCTGAGTACTATTTTCATAGCATCCCATTCTACTGCCCTGGTACTCGCTGTATTCCAGTTTGTATCAAAATAACCTTTCAGTTTGGTTCCTACTGTTGGCTCATATACCGGATCTGTGAGCGCCTCAGTATTTATCCTCCACAGTGGTATTTTGGATCGTTGCCTACCTAGTGTGCACTCTATTAGTATTGGGGAATGATCTGACAAATATCGAGCCAGGTACTGCGCCTCTACCACTCTATTCACTGCCATTGTCTGTATAAAGAAATAGTCCAGTCGGCTATATGTATTTGTCGCTGGGGTGTGGCAAGAATAGACTTTTGGTGGGGGTTCCAATGCCGCCAGACTTCCATGAGGTTATAATTAGTTTGCATCTGGCCTGTTTCGTTTTTGTTTTAGCCTCTGGCTTCAGAGGGTACCTGTCTAACATTCAATCCATAGCACAATTGTAATCCCTGTGCGACAATGAGTTCCATGTCAGTGGTGAGGTTTGTTTGTCTAAGTACTGTCCCCAGAAAGTCCCCGTCATCACTGTTAGGGGCATATACATTGATCAAGCACATATTTCGGCCATCAAGCATTCCTTCCACCACTACATACCTCCCATTTGAGTCTAGGCTAGTCCTTACCTTTTTGAAGGGGACACCCGGTGCCACCCAGATTAGTGCTTCCCTGACATACCCCGAATATAATGTTGCATATGTCTGATCTCTCCAGCATCGTTGTTCGTATTTGGCGGGTTTCCTGCAAAAAGGCTATTGCAACCCCATATCTTTTTAAATAAGCTACTACACAGGAACGTTTGACAGAATTATTGAGCACTTGGACATGCCAAGTTATATACATATAGTTTTGTCTTCCATGCTTTATGCCGTTAAAACGTCCAGGGGCTTCTGATTAATACCTAACGGGGGTTCTATGTTAGTGACGTGCAAGTCAGTGACCTCTCTTAATCTTTTAATTTGCTTGGCATAACATCTTTTTGGAGCGCTGGTTTTAAACTTGACATCATAACTGTAACTTCCCCAACTCCCTCCTCCCCCCACCCTAAGACAGTAGTACTTAATTTCCATAGCTCAACAGTCGCTCTAGGACCAGGGACTCCGCCCCAGAACATCCCCCCAGTTCCCGCCCTTTAACGTTTCAATACAAAAATTTATTTAGTCTATTCAAAGTAAACAGTCATTAGTATACGGCCAGCCTGCTAAGCACCGCATCACCCCACTGGCACTCGTCCAAATTCAATCGTATCTAGTTTTCCTCCCAGCTTATCTACTTACAAGATGAATGTGCATGCTCCCAGCTTTGGATTGCCCTGTCTGCTGCTTCAAATCGCCTTGGAGGCCCTCTCCCCCCTAACCCGAGGGACTTTCAGACTGTGGTTGGGTTTCTTGCACCAGACAGAGTGGGGAATACGTGTTATGAAGTGGTATCGTTGCCGATTCATTCCCTAATGTTCCGTCGGCTCCAACCAGTATGTGACGCAAATCCGATCTTTCTTGTGGTGAGGGCCTTTGCTCTTCTGGGTCTTGGCGCTGGCCTCGTTGCCGTCTGTTCTTTCTGCACTGTTCACACCATCCCTGGTTCTGGTCTTGTCCAGCCAGACCTAATGAGTCCATCCAATGTGTTGCTTCTTGAGGTGTGTCATAAAAAAGGGGCCCTGTCCTCATATTGCACTCGAAGTCTCGCTAGAAATATCGGGCTGTATTTAATATTATGATCTCCCAAAAATCTGTTTCTAAGTATCTGTACTTCTCTGGTATAATCAGGATAGATGTAGATATCGCGGTCTTCATATTTGGGCAAGCCAATAACACGGATATGCTGCAGTATAATGTCTCTGTTTCGAAAATCAAACAGGCGTGCTATTAGGGCTGTCTAGGCAGTGAACCCGGGCTTGGCGGGGGTCTGAGGGCCTGGTGTACTCTTTCTATAGCAAAAAATGTGGTGGGTCTCATATTAGTAAAGGCAGTCCCAATCCACTCTTTCAAAAATATATCCACTGCCATCCCTTCTGCTTTCTCCGGAAATCCTAAGAATCTAAGGTTATTACTTCTTGATCGCACTTTGGCATCCTCTACTCTGTCTTCCAAACGATTTGACTACTCTTATAATGTGGTTCCTGTCATACAGAGCCTCTGGACTTCTTCCCACAGTGTTGTCACTTCTTCCTCTGTGGTCGTGACTCTTTCTGCCACCTTTCGCAAATCACTATAGCTGTGGCAGGGTATACTCAGACATGAGTCCCTTGCTCACTGCTCCATCAGGATTCAAGCAAGCCGGGCCGACGACGGCTGAAATGCCAGAAACCGGTCCCCGGAAGCTTGTCTCCTTTCTGGTGAAGAATTGGCTTGGTAGTTTGGTCTGCCCTGTTCCCATGATGCACTGGGCCAGGGACAGACTAATTTGCATATAGCCAGGTTCTGAGCTGGGATGAGGCAGTGAGCTAAATAACGGTGATGGATCAAGCCCTGATCTTTGGACTGGGTAAGAGTGGTCTGCTTATTTCAGACACTCTGTTCATCACCACCCCCTTTTCTGAATCGTTTTTGGCCACTATAGGTGTGGCAGGGTATAGTCAGACATGAGTCCCTTGCTCACTGCTCCATCAGGATTCAAGCAAGCCGGGCCGACGACGGCTGAAATGCCAGAAACCGGTCCCCGGAAGCTTGTCTCCTTTCTGGTGAAGAATTGGCTTGGTAGTTTGGTCTGCCGTGTTCCCATGATGCACTGGGCCAGGGACAGACTAATTTGCATATAGCCAGGTTCTGAGCTGGGATGGGGCAGTGAGCTAAATAACGGTGATGGATCAAGCCCTGATCTTTGGACTGGGTAAGAGTGGTCTGCTTAATTCAGACACTCTGTTCATCACCACCCCCTTTTCTGAATCGTTTTTGGCCACTATAGGTGTGGCAGGGTATACTCAGACATGAGTCCCTTGCTCACTGCTCCATCAGGATTCAAGCAAGCCGGGCCGACGACGGCTGAAATGCCAGAAACCGGTCCCCGGAAGCTTGTCTCCTTTCTGGTGAAGAATTGGCTTGGTAGTTTGGTCTGCCCTGTTCCCATGATGCACTGGGCCAGGGACAGACTAATTTGCATATAGCCAGGTTCTGAGCTGGGATGGGGCAGTGAGCTAAATAACGGTGATGGATCAAGCCCTGATCTTTGGACTGGGTAAGAGTGGTCTGCTTAATTCAGACACTCTGTTCATCACCACCCCCTTTTCTGAATCGTTTTTGGCCACTATAGGTGTGGCAGGGTATACTCAGACATGAGTCCCTTGCTCACTGCTCCATCAGGATTCAAGCAAGCCGGGCCGACGACGGCTGAAATGCCAGAAACCGGTCCCCGGAAGCTTGTCTCCTTTCTGGTGAAGAATTGGCTTGGTAGTTTGGTCTGCCCTGTTCCCATGATGCACTGGGCCAGGGACAGACTAATTTGCATATAGCCAGGTTCTGAGCTGGGATGGGGCAGTGAGCTAAATAACGGTGATGGATCAAGCCCTGATCTTTGGACTGGGTAAGAGTGGTCTGCTTAATTCAGACACTCTGTTCATCACCACCCCCTTTTCTGAATCGTTTTTGGCCACTATAGGTGTGGCAGGGTATACTCAGACATGAGTCCCTTGCTCACTGCTCCATCAGGATTCAAGCAAGCCAGGCCGACGACGGCTGAAATGCCAGAAACCGGTCCCCGGAAGCTTGTCTCCTTTCTGGTGAAGAATTGGCTTGGTAGTTTGGTCTGCCCTGTTCCCATGATGCACTGGGCAAGGGGACAGACTAATTTGCATATAGCCAGGTTCTGAGCTGGGATGGGGCAGTGAGATAAATAACGGTGATGCCCTGATCTTTGGACTGGGTAAGAGTGGTCTGCTTAATTCAGACAATCTGTTCATCACCACCCCCTTTTCTGAATCACCTTTCGCAAATCAAGGCATAAGTGATTTATGTCCATCTCTATTGTGTCCATCTTTGTTTCTGGCGCCATCCGGGAATCTCTAATGGCCCCTAATATCCGCCTTATCTTGTGCCATTGCTCCTTGACTGGACGCACTTTCAGGGTTTCTTTTGGGCTGGTTTGTTGCTGCAGGACCCAGCACTGTGTATTGCACTAATTTTTTGGCTTGTCCTATTCTCGACGGCTTATCTTTTACCATTATCTGGCTGTGTGCTAATCGCTTTGTTCATTTCTTGTTTGGCGCTTCCTCTCAACTGGCAAGGGTCCTGGGGGTGGGGGAGAGAAACCACTCCGTTCTAACCGTTAGTGTGCTAGTCTCTTTGGCCCGGTCTTCCGAGTTGATCTCCGTCTACCGCTGCTCTGGTCATTTTCTGGCTATCAGACCCCCCACAGCTGAGGGGCTCCCCCCAACCCGGCTGGACGGCAGCCCTTATATCTAGCGTCCTGCTGTTCCCTTTGTATTATTGTTCTTCAGTTTTTAGGGCCTTTGTCTGTTGCCTCCAGATGGGCCAAAGTATGAGTACTTTTTGCTTGTTTCTCTTTTCTTCTCTAAAGTATTACTGGGTCAAAATCCTATTCAGCATCCTAGTCGTCTTATACACCATGGACACTTCCTTCTATGTGCCTCTTGGCTCAGCTACCACATTTGCCAACACTTGAGTGCAGGGTCTAATTTTTTAAGGGCCTGAGGTCATAATTGTATATTTACTCTAGAAGTGCTTGTTATTTTATGCCATGTCTCCTGCAGTGTTATGGCTGTCTTTTACTCCATATCCATAGCTTGTGTGTGTGTGTTGGACTTACATTGGGGGTGTTCAGTCCTTAGCCACTTTCAATCGGCCTTTTTGTCCCTACCGCTCTCCATCCGACTCACTCCTCCCCTTTAGAGGCTCAGTGGTGCCCCTCCTCCAGCCAGGCCTTCAGTTTGTGCTGCTGTGCAAAACCCAGGACTCCGATCGGGCCGCTCCTCTGCAAGCCCACTCACTCTTAGGCCGCACCTGTCCCGGCCCCTCGCCGGGTCTGCGCCAGCCTTCCTCGGTACGGCTAAGCTACTTTCCCGGCAGGGCGGGCTTTCCTACCTGGGGGGCTGGTTCTGCGGCGCCAGAAGAGGAGGCGCCTACTGGGGGCTCCGATCTTTGGCACCACTATTCTCTTTGAGTCTTCAGGCATGGCAGTGGGCTCTCTGGACGTTGTCTTAGGTCTGAAAGGGCCGCACTCCCTCGCGACTCCGCTCAGCTCGGTAGCGGCGTAGCCCACCCCGTCCAGCCGGCTCCTTCTCCAGCCTTTCGCAGTCACTTGGGAGGATACTTCCTTAGGCCATCACCAGCCGCACTACAGCCTCCTCACAGAGGGTCAGGCTTTGTCGGGACTTAGGTTTCATGGCGGGGGCCCAGTTTTTATTAGCAGTCATGGCACATTTGATCCAAGTTGCCACGGCCATCTCATGTGCACTAGTCAGGCACCACCATACCGGATCAGGCACGCCACCTGGCTCACTGTTCATAGTGTTCGTTATGTACGGTTTTGCACCGCGGATGACTACAGTTTTTCATCTCGCCATGGTCTAGGGATGCTGCGACCCAGTTTCGGTCGACACTCTCATCCGTTCCACCAGGATTCAGTTATTAGGGGCTGGAGCACTGCGAGAGTGCGATTAGCCGGCCATCTTGTCAGGCCACGCCCCTCATGGGAACTGTTAGTATTGAAAAATACAATATCAATGCACATTATGATATAATTATGTAAAATAAAAGATGTTGCTACTGACCATGGTAGAAGGCTCAGATGGGCACAGGTTGACACTGGCATCTTTAATACCTCTTTATTTGATAAAGGGCAGCAGGAAATAATGAAATGTCTAGATCTAGGTGTGGAAGGGGTAGAACTAATTGAGGCCTTCAAGAATATCGCCCAACTGGTAGAAAATGTATTGAAGTCCCCTCGACAGAGGTCTAGAGGGGCCCCCCCAAGGTGGTTTGACAGCCAATATTCAGGGGCCATGAGAAAGTTGAAAGGGGCTTTTAAGCAGAAACCCAGAGATAGGGAACTGGTGGCTGATTGTCGTGTAAGCTATAAGTTAGCTGTCAAAGGTAGGAAGGGGAAGTTACAGCGTGCCACCTTGGAAGAACTCACAGAGGCGGCAGAATCGAAGGACTCTGCCCGCTTCTGGAGAGGTATTAATAACCCCTGTTTCTCTGTCCCAAACAAGCCGGGGGCTAAGTAACAATATCCTGCCAGACCAATGGCAGGAACATTTTCAGGGATTGTATAAATATCTTGCTACCCAGGGTGAACAGCAAACCCTAATCATGCCAATAGGTTGCAACCCCATTGTCTTCACATTGGATGAAGTAACCCTAGGAATAGAGGGTCTGACAAGAAACAAGGCACCGGGCCAAACGGGATTCTACTGGACCTTTTCAGGTCTATTGTCGAGGTCAGGTCCCCTCTCCTAACAAGGGTACTGAATGCAGCAATAAACACAACCATGCCAGCATCCTGGTCCTCTGCTATAATCGTGCCAATTTTTAAGAAGGGTATCAGGGACAGCCCAGAGTGTTACCGGCCAATATCATTGATAGATGTCACAGCCAAGGTCCTGGGGCAGGTGCTTTTAAATAGGTTGATGGACTGGGCAGAGGAGTCACAAATTATTACAGATGTGCAATATGGGTTTCGACCGGGAAAATCCACAGTGGATCAGTGTCTCAACCTGTACCT
This sequence comes from Lissotriton helveticus, assembly GCF_964261635.1. Taxonomy (NCBI): domain Eukaryota; kingdom Metazoa; phylum Chordata; class Amphibia; order Caudata; family Salamandridae; genus Lissotriton; species Lissotriton helveticus. Next base: position 600,272,756 of record NC_136059.1, read on the forward strand.
TATTACCGCAAAATATACTATAGCGAAGGCCAGGGTGCTATACTTAGCCTTTATGGACCTCACTGCGGCCTTTGATCGTGTGAACCGCAATAAGTTGTGGGCTTTAATGAGAGACCTTGGGGTAGACAGAGCCATAAAAAACATCCTTCAGTCACTGCATTCTAACACGAGAGCAACTGTAAGATACACAAAGGAGGGGAAAGTCACTGAGTTTTTTTAAGTGTTTTAAGTGTTTTAGTGGGGTTAGACAAGGATGTATCTTAGCGCCATTGTTGTTTACTATATATATTAACAGGCTTGATGCCACCTTGAGGAACATCAAGGCTGATATACCTAGAATAGGGGATAGAACAGTCCCGGTGCTGCTGTACGCAGATGATGCGGTGCTCTTGGCCCGCACCCCACATAGCTTACAGCTTCTAATAGATGGCTTCGTGAAATTCATGGATAGCCTGGATATGTCCTCTAATCTAGCAAAATGAAACGTGATGAGATGGGCAAGAAGCCTAGTAAAAAGTATAATTATACCATAGGCTCATACACCCTGGGCAAAGTCCCAGCATTTGCCTATCTGGGTGTGTTTTTTGACAATCATCTTAATTTTAAACACCTAATGGAGGAAAAGTGCCTGACTTTGAACAGGTCCACGGGTTCAATTGCAAATTATGCCCAGAGGTTGGGGTGCTGGACCCCAGGGGTGATTTTAAAATTGTATAATTCCATCTGTTGTGCTAAAGTCCTGTATGGTAGTGAGGTGTAGGGATCTGTTAAACCTACCAACTTGCAAAGGGAAGAGAACAAATATCTAAGACGGATGCTGAAGGTCCCACATAGCACACCAGCATACTGTGTACATGAGGAGTTGGGGGTGAGGTACTTATCAGATAGTGTGGGAGTGAAGCCCCTAGTATGTTGGTTGAAGATCTGGACTAATGACGAAGTGGGCCTGACAAGGTTGGTAGTGCGGGACTGTCTCTCCCTGGAGTATGCGCGGAAAATTCCATGGCTGAAATATGTCTGGGATTCTTTTGTTAACCTAGGCCTCGCAGACCTATTTGATAAACCAAAGACATAAGTGACATCAAAACACTGTACCTAACGTTTGCGATGGCGCAGCGCGAAACTGTCGAACTGGGGAAACATTCAGTGAGAGATCATATTTTAGTTAAAACAACACAGGGCATAGAACCTTATCTAACATTAATGACAAGTGCCCATGATCGGTTTTTGGTCTCCCGTTTTAGATTAAATTACATCCATCATTTATTGGCAGTAGAGGCAGGTTTTATCATAAATTCAGAAGAGAGAGGGCCCTGCGGCTGCGACAATAAGTCTCCGCAGGACACCCTTCATTTAGTTTTACTCTGCCCATATTATGCTTTCCCCATGAAACTGTTTTTGAAAGACCTGCTAAGAAAAGTTAGGTTTTGGCAGGCATGGGTAGCTTTGTTGTTTTTAAAATTGTCAACTGGGGGGGCGTGGCCAAGATGGCGTCGGAGTAGGACGCTTTTTCCTACCTCTCCGGCGCCGATCCAGCAAAGCTGCTGGTAGCGCGGCACCTGGCGTCCAGCTCGGCCTCTAATCGGTGGCGGAGATCACCAGGACACGGCGGAGGAGCACGGTGCCGTCGGAGAGGAGTGGGGGCATCCGGAGTGGCTGTGGGACCGGCGGAGCTCTGCGGCCTGTGGATCCCCGGTCTAAATTAGCAGAGGCCGGCCCGGCGTGTCGCGGGGCCCATCGCGACGGGGGAGACTCTTTCTGCGCCCCGCCCCCGCCTGAGTCATCTTGCGGCAGCCGCCGGGGCTGCGGGCTGTTGCCGGAGGCGGTGAGGGGCAGCCACGATCTCCGGTGTGCCTTGGGGGTACCGGCGAGTAGCGGCCCGGAAAGCGGAGGAGACCCGGAGCCCTCGGTGAGGGGCGGCGCCACTGTGCCCAACCGGGTTGGGAGGCATAGTCCGGTTGAGTGACCCCCCTGCTCTGGACAGGAGAGGTGCGGAGGGAGCCCGGCCTGTTGACGGGGCCCGACGAGAGACGTGTTGGGGGAGCTGCCGGCCCCTGTTGCAGCGGCGACCTGGCGACTGCTGCTGTGGTGGTGCAAGGCCCGGGCCCCTTCTGTAGACTGCGCGGCGCCGCTGGTGCTGTGGGGGTGTAGCCACGCGGCGGAGGGACCTGACCTGCGAGGAGAGCGGAGGCCCCGGAGCATCGACCCGGAGGGGTGGTGGAGACCCCGGGCGCTTCCCAGAGGCCGCATTCAACCGGACAAGAGCTGTTGGACTTGGCGCGTGGAGACGAGCGCCGGCCCGGAGGGGGTGCTAACAGTGGACCGGCGCTCCAAGCAGGGTGAGGGCAATCGAGGCGGGCGCGGCCTCCTACGCTGCTGAGGGGCCCTAAAGGCTGCGTTTGGTGCCAGACTGGATGGTGTGTGGGCCGAGGGGACTGCTGCTGCTCGTTGCCTGTGCCCGGATTTCCAGAAGGGCTCCGGTCCTACGCTGTGAGCTGGTGCGAACTGGAGGTGCTGTTGGGGGTGCGTGCCTGGAGGTCCGGTGGTGATCTGAATAAGGAGCGTGACGCCGCCCTTTTGCCTGGCTCGTCCGGCTGTCTGGTGTCTGGGCGCCGGAGATTCGCTGGGAGCCTCTGGCCTGGAGCGGAGTGGTGGACGCAGAGTTGGGCTGCCCGCCGGGGCCAACTATTACGCCTGCAAGCCCGGATCCGGGCTCTGCTTGGTTCTGGTGGTGACTGGTGGATCGTTCGCCCTGTTGCAGGGCGCCCGGCATTATGGCTAACCAGCCCCGCAAGGGACGCGTGGTGAAGGACGGCGCAGCTAAATCATCACAGCAGCCGGCGTCCCCCGGTGCCAGTGGGTCGCCCAGAATGTCCGATGACGAGGCCCCGGCCACTAAGGCTTTTATGACCGAACTTTTTGCTTCCATCAAGGAGGACATCTCCGAGCTGCGGGCGCAGCTGGCCTCTGACCTCCGGGACGTACGGAGAGACGTTGATGGGATTGGTGAAAGAGTGGCGACTCTTGAGGACCATGATTTGGGCACGGCCAACGATGTCCACTTACTCCAACAAGACGTCCTTCGCCTTACGGAGCAAAACTTGGACCTGCAGGCACACATGGAGGACCTTGAGAACCGCTCCCGGTGGAATAACATTCGCATTAAAGCGGTGCCATGGGATGGCGAGTCGGGAGACCTGCGAGGCTATGTGAAGGAATTGTTTCTGCAGATCTTGGATGAAGACGATGTGACGGATATCCAGATGGACAGAGTCCATCGCGTTGGTTTGCCCAGGAGAGGGGGGGGGCCGCCCCCAGACATCCTTGTCTGTGTTCATGACTTTCAATTGAAGGAGCGCATCCTCCGGAAGGCTAGGGCCATAAATTCGCTGCAATTTCGGGAACATCATCCTCAACTTTTTCAGGACCTAGCGGCATCTACACTTCAAAAGAGGAGGGATTTTAGACCGGTGACTTCCCTTCTGCGGGAACGCAACATCGCATATTCTTGGGGGCACCCCTTCAGGATCATCTTCAGGTGGCAGAATCGACTGATGCAGATACGCTCCCTGCAGGAAGCGAAGGAGCTCTTGGGTTTGGATGAGGCTGCCCCGTCCCAGGGGTCGAGTGCATCCCCGTCTCGGAGGCGACGTCGGACATCTTCATGGCATAGAGTGGGGTCCTCTCCGACGCGGGGGCGCCCGGACCGCGATGCCAGCCAGCAGGAGAGAGGGAGTGCAGTGGCTTCAGTAGCTTCAGCGACGGTGCCGGCGTCACAGGCCAGCTCCGGAGCGGCGTGACGGTGACTTGATAATGCGGATCGGCGCTGGAGGGGGCATGGACCCCCCCGGTCTGGGTGAATGGAAGTACTTTTGGAGAAGACTCCCCAGACCGTGACCTTGGGAGGAACCGAGATGGTCTCCCTACCCTGTCCCCGGAGTGGTCGGTGCTTCGTGACCTGTGGACCACTGGGACTGATGAGTATAATTTTCACTGTTTCTGTTCTGTTTACACTTTCACTGTTCCCCTTTTCTTCAGGGGGCGGTTGGTTTGAGGGGGGGGGAGGGGGTGGGAAATGTTGGTGGCGACTGGAGTGATTCTTGGCATGTACGGTGGGTCTGGTGTGGTATGGAAGTGGCGTGTGGGGGGTTGACTATGGCGCTGGGGGATCTACGGGAGGCGGGGGGTCGGGATGGGGAGGCGCGGGAGGGATCTAGGGGTCGCATGTCACTGTTCCCCTTGAGCGGAGGATGGCTGACTGTAGGGCGGGGGGGCCCGATGCTGTTTATAGAGAGTGTTGGGTTGTGGGACCATCATGCCGCTTAGTATAGGGACGTGGAATGTTAAAGGCCTGAACTCGCCGCAGAAGAGGCAGAAGGTGTGGAAGTATGTAACTGATCATCAGTTGGATGTTGTGGGGCTCCAGGAGACCCACCTGGCGCGTAAGGACGAGCTGCGCCTTCGTCATAAGGCGTTTCCCATCATTTATAGGTCTTCGGCGTCCACAAAGCATAGAGGGGTGGCTCTCCTGTTTCGTTCTACGCTGCACTTCCAGCCCCACGATGTCTGTAGTGATAAGGATGGACGCTGGCTGCTGGTGAAGGGGCTTGTTCAGGGGAGGCTTTGTACGTTTGTGGTGGTGTACGTCCCTAACGCTGGTCAGAATCAGTTTTTGCAGGGACTGTTGCAGCGGGTGGGGGACTTTGCGGAAGGGCACTTGTTCCTTTTAGGGGACTTTAACCTGGTATGGGATGCGAATGTGGATAGCTCTGGGGCCCGTAGGGTACATACAGGGGTGTTTTCCCCCTCCTCGCAGCAGGTGGTTGGGGATCTGGGTCTGGTCGACCGTTGGCGCTTCTTCCACCCTGCCTCCCGGGATTACACCTTTTTTTCGCATGTCCATCAATCATACTCCCGACTGGACCACATTTTTATTAGCCAGGCGCTTAGGGGGGATGTCCTTGACTCCGTCATTCTTCCACTCTCGGTATCTGACCATAGTCTCCTGGTGCTTAGCCTCCGGTGGTCCTCACCTGGTGATGGGCAAAGGAAATGGTATTTCCCGGCATCGGTAGTGCGGGACGATGTCTCTAGTAAGGCACTGCGTAAGGCCATCAGGGACTTTCTCGAGCTGAACCCAGTGTCGGACACGTCGGTCTCCAACACTTGGGACGCTTTGAAGGCTTCCATCAGGGGCACTTGCTTGGGACTCAATGCAAATCTTAATAAAGCACGGCGCAAGGATAGGGAAGCTCTGGAGGCTGAATTGGCGGTCCTTGAGCAGGCTCACAAGCTTAACCCCTCTAGAGTTACCCTCCGGCCTTTGACCGCGGTTCGTGGGAAACTGAGGGCCCACTACAATAACAGGGCCGAATTGACGCTGTTGCGGTTAGGCAGGCAATCTTATTCTTGCGGTAACAAAGTGGGCAGACATTTGGCGAGGCAGCTGCGAGATAGGCGGGAGCGTGAGTATATCGGGGGGATTAGGGACGCTGCGGGTGAGCTACATCACCGGGACGAGCAAAAGGCAGCCATTTTTGGCCGTTTTTATGGAGACCTTTATACTGGAGACGAGCTGGACGCGGAGTCCCAGAAGCAGTATCTGCAGCGCTTACCCCTTCCCCAGGTGTCCAGAGAGTGGAATGAGGTCCTGGAGGCTCCAATTACCAGGGAAGAGGTACTCGGGGCTATTAAGAACCTGAAACTGCACAAGGCCCCTGGGCCGGACGGATACACTGCCGTCTTCTATAAGACGTTCGCCTCTGACCTTTGCGACTTACTGGTGACCCTCTTTAACGACATGGCTGAGACCGGCTCTTCGACGGGCTCCCTGGCCGAGGCGGTTATAACGGTCCTGCCGAAGCCGGGGAAAGATCCCACCCAGTGTGCCTCGTTTCGCCCCATAGCGCTCCTTAACTTGGATGCGAAGTTATACTCGACAATCTTGGCGCGTAGAATGCAGGATCTGTTACCTGCGATCATACACCCTGACCAGTCCGGGTTTATCAAGGGGCGCCAGACTCACGACAATACCCGCAGAGTTGTGCATCTCATTGAAAAGGCGGACAGGTTTCGCATCCCGGCGGTCCTGGTGGGGTTGGATGCCGAGAAGGCATTCGACCGTGTGGACTGGCGCTTCCTGTTTCATACGATGACGGCTTTTGGCTTTTCGGAAAAGTTCATTACCATGGTGAGGGCTAATTTTTGCAGTCCTAGATCTCGGGTGGGAATCAATGGCCACTTGTCTGCATTCTTCCCGCATTCCAGGGGTACTAGGCAGGGTTGCCCCCTTTCCCCTCTCCTGTTCGCGTTGAGCATTGAGCCCCTGGCGGTGGCGATTAGGGAACATGAGGGTATACGGGGCATTCCGTTCGCGGGAGAGCAGCACAAGATCACGCTCTTCGCGGATGACGTACTTCTTTCCATTGCTGATCCTGAACGCTCGTTGCCTTGTGTTAGGGAGACCCTGCTGGAATATGAAGTGGTCGCAGGCTTCAAGGTTAATTACAGCAAGTCGCATGTCCTGAATCTCACTCTATCGCCTGCGGATGCGGAACGTTTGCGCACTTTGACGCCTTTGGCCTGGGCTGCTGACTCGCTTGTCTACTTGGGGGTCCGCTTGACCCCCACTGTGGGCGGGCTATTCGCGGCTAATTTCCCTTCTTTGCTGGCAAAGACTAGAGCCGATTTGGACAAATGGAAACCTAAATTTTTATCATGGCTGGGTAGAATCCATGCTATAAAGATGGTCCTCCTTCCCAAATATTTGTACTTATTTCAGGCCCTCCCCATCCCTCTGGACGGCGACTTTTTTCGGCGCCTTAGAACGCAGATCTTGCGATTTGTGTGGCAAGGGGGCCGAACGCGTTTGTCCTTTGCCTTACTACGTAGACCGAGAGTCGAGGGCGGGGTGGGGCTTCCTGACCTCCAGCTTTATTACAAGGCGGCGCAACTGCGAATTTTAGTAGAATGGTCGCAGCAGACGTCGGAGAAGCATTGGCTCCATATGGACCGGAGTGTGGCGGGAAGGTCGGTTTGGGACCTGGCTTGGAAGCCTAGGAGGGACCGCCCCTTAAATGCGTACATAAGTACGCCTACAGGTACTGTCCTGAAGGTGTGGGATGCGCTGGTTGGGGACGATCATTGGACTACGTTCCCCTCACCCTTCACGCCCTTGCACTTCAACCCGGCATTCCCGCCGGCTCAGCGAGAGGGGGCCTTCGATGCGTGGAGGGAGGGGGGATGTAGGGCTTTGACTCACCTGTTCCATGGTCAGGCCCCCCTCACTTTTGCGAACTGCGTGAGGGACTATGGGGTTCCCCAGAATGACCAATACCGTCATGCGCAACTGCTCCACTGGGCCACATCGCCGGGGGTACGGGAGGCAGCCACGCGGCCACCCTCCACTTTTGAGGCCTTCCTGCTACGAACGTCGGTGATGAAAGGGGCTATCTCCTTCATATATCAGCTCTTGCTTCGGTCGGCAATCTCGCCTAGACCTAGGTATATGGACCAGTGGGAAGAGATGCTGGGGAGAACTGTCTTGGATGCTGAGTGGACAGCGTTATGGCGGGATATCTCGAAGTTTAATCATTCACTTCACCTCAGGGAAGCCCACCTTAAGACTCTTATGCAATGGTATTTATGTCCGACCAGGCTTCATCGCTTCTATCCGGCCGCCTCCGATAAATGTTGGAGGGGTTGCGGGTTTCTGGGGGACTTTCGCCACATCTGGTGGGACTGTCCGGTGATTCGGCCATATTGGGACGAGATTCTCTCGCACATTAAGGAACTGCTGCAGTATCCCATTGAGGACTCAATGGCCTCTGTTCTCCTGGGTCTCCGAGACCCCGGCCTAGAGCATCAGACCAAAGCGGACAAGAAGATTTTGTGGCTGTGCCTGGGTGCTGCCAAGCTTACACTGGCAGCTGCCTGGAAACAGAAGGAGGCGCCGGCAATCTCGCTGTGGCACGCGCGCCTGTGGAAACTTCTGAGTTTGGAAAGAATGGCGGACGTCTTCCTTGGTAATTATAAGAACTTCCAATTCCAGTGGGGTCCGTTGGTGAAATTTCTGTCCAAGGGCTTACCATCCGCGGTCTGTCCCGCGTCCCTGAGGTCACTTCATTTATTTCAGGTCTAATTTTGTTGTCTGGAGGAGGTTTGGTTTGAGTGAGTCGCCACCGTGGGGGGAGGGAGTGGGTGGGGGGGGGGGAGTTCTGTTTACTGGTATGTGGTTCACCGAGGAGCATGGCAAGGATGTCTGGCCTAGCACTTTGGCCCTGCCGGACTATGGACATGTTGGCCCGGCTATATGTTGCGCTTGTTGAGAGACTACCGCCATGGGCACATGCCGAGCACTGACTTTGCTTCTGTTATCACGAATTTGATGCTCTGTGCTTTTGTTTTGCTCCCGGAAGGGTCTATCTCGAGAGGTACTGATTGCTTCCTGGTGAACTTCATATGTGTACTGTTATTTTGAAAATGAAAAATAAAAATTTTACAAAAAAAAAAATTGTCAACTGATGTTTTTACTCTTTACTGTGTGGTAAATTTTTTAAGAGCCGCTTTAAAGCTACGAACAACATGGGGGGATTTAATTCCCTGGTGACACACAGTAGGTCATGGATTCTTAGTAATGATATTATAGTTTAGCCTATTTTAGTCAAATGTATCTCTGTGAATATTTTTTTTATTGCCTGTTACTTATGTGCTTTTATGGTTTGTGTATCAAATCGAATAAAGTTGCTATTATTATCACTGTTGACTTCGTCCGATATGACCTCCCCCTCAACCCCCGGTCAGACGTACGTGGTCAGGCAGGGCTTGCGACCTAGGCCCGAAGCAACTGATTGACAGATCGCAGGTGGGGTGACACATAACTAACCCGGGCGGAGCTGGTGTAGTGCCTCTATGCAGAGTTCCATAGAGTTGGAAAAACTCAGTGGAACTCCGCTCCGCTCCCTCCCTAATTTATTATAATTACAAAAAAAGGCACTTACCTGCTGTGGTTGCCTCCTCCTCGCCATTTCCACTCGCCTTCCTCATCCTCGCCATCCTTTGGAAACCACTACGTTGTACGAGGAAGGAAAGCGCCCATGGCAAGGAGAAAGACAGCCACAGCAGGTAAATGCCTTTTTAAAAAGTATAATTAATTAAAGAAGATGTAGGGGCCGGCTAACTCCGCTCAACCACAGAGTCGGAGTTTTGCCTATACTCCGCGTTCGCTACGGAGCGCGGAGTAGGCAAAACTCCATAAACTCCGTTGGGGGTGCGCAGTTACCCGACGGGCTTACACGTAACCATTAGACAAACGCGCGCACAGAAAAACCCAGATCGATCCCACAGATAGGCAACAATACCCAATTAAACATGTTTGGCCGGAGGGGCCCGCATTCCCAAAACACCATAAAGTCAGATGCCACAATAAGTTATGAACAATCAGCCAATCAGACCACAGCCCTCACACTACATGCAGTAAACACAGGTTTCCCATGCCGGACATCTGAGCACGCACCCTCAAGCCCATATCCGCTGCCCGGATACTCTCACCATGGCACCCAACTTGTTAAATCAAAAAACACCTTACGAACATCGTCAAGTGAGCAATAGGCTCAATCCTAGTCATTCCCACATGCGTATCACATGGGGGCCACAGAGCAGCTTCTTAATTCCCACCTGTATGCCACAATAAAATCAACCCTATATGTGACCTTAGGAACGCCCAATGACCTGCAGGAAGCAGCCCAAAAGTGGGCCAAAAATGAAGCTCCCAGTAAAAGTGCTTAGTTCAAACATCCAACTCCATTAAGGAAAACATTGTTACACATCACATGCAGGGAACGGAGGGGCATAGGCTTGTCCTCAGGACACAGTGCAATAACCCACAACCCCCAAAATTGTGACACTCCCCCTTCCTTTCAAGGCACATCGTACATGTATAGGTCAAAAGGTACCATCCACAAATCGATAAAACTACACACAGGTTAGGGGAAGTAGGATATTAGACAGCTGACAACGCCCATAAAACGATAGGTGAAAGTGTCATGCACACACACATGAAAATCAACCCACTAAAGCAGTCACCTCTGTCACGGCAAGGGGGAATGGCCAAAGGAAAATAAAGCTCAGGCAACCCATGACCTGAGACTGAAAAATGTTGAATGTTTCTCTAAAAGTTAACCCTCAACCCACAGCTCTTATCCAACTGGTCTGCAATTGAGCCACAAGTGCACCATCTTTACTGTAGCCTGCCACCTCTTCAGTAGCAACCTCTGAAATTCTATCGAGGCTTAACTGTTCAAGCCAAAAACAGAATTTTTTTACAACAGACTCTTTGCACTGTGCCAAACAAAAACACCCCCGGACCCTGGAAAACTGCAGACGACCCCTCCAGACACCATTCCAAGACCTACAATGTTCCAAAGGTTATGTATTGTTGCACCTTTGTACACCATCTGCTCAGCATGGGTGGGGCTGCATCCATCCATACCGAGAAATCTGCCTAGTCATATGGAGCCTACCTTGGCGTTTCACGAGCGCTTGCGTAGGGACATGACGGCCGTGGACGCCCAGATGTCGGCTAGGTCATGCTATGTCTGCTCGCTGATACTCCACGCCATGGGCGCAGATAGACTCTAATTATCCCAAGAAATAGCCCCCAAAAAAGCAAAATGTCTCATCCACCTGTACCTATGTAGAATTAGGGCCAAGATGCAACCCAGTAGAGTAGAACCCCATAGAGTAGTGGTAAATATCATCAGGTATGAAACCAACCCCACAGTACTACATCTCTTTTCCAAGCCTAGCGACATGCAAACTGTGTTAGACAGGATGCGCAGGCAATGGCTCTATAGTTAAGGACACTGATTGGCCCCAAGATATTCCTGAGAAGAGGTTCTTGGAGATAACAAGGTCACCGCACCAGTACATAAACATGTCCACTCTCGCCTCCGTCTGTGGTCCCAGGGTGGCACCTAGCATATTCTTTAATAACGAATGGACCCCAGACATGGAGTTCAAAGGCAGGGCCATTCACCGATCCAAGATGATACAAGGGGAAATGAGTCAAGAAGGTAAGGGGCAACTACTAATTGAACGGAAACTTACACTGTATTCCTTGTGTTTCAGAGGCAAAGGAACAATACCACTTGGCACGAATGAGACTTGTGAAGCAATAGTGCATGTACCAGATATGCAGAGGGACACCTCCCTGTTCATGGATACCTACTGGCAATGTGGGGAGTTTGCCTACACCCAGCTAGTCACCTAATGATTGGGCCGGTGCACCCTCGTAAGCATTAACGCCAAACCCTGGTTATCCCTGGGGAAGATCTGTACAAGTTGTTCCAACATCCACTACAGAAGAAAACAACTCTATTGCATCAGGCTCGAGCAACTGCTGATTACTTTGGCTGTGCTCAGTACAAGGACATTCCAGAAGAATTCAGACGGTTTTCTGACACGCAAGTAAACGCACAAGGCTCTGTACTCTTCTTTACCTTGCAAAAAAAAGGAGAACGCCCACTGGTTGCTGATAACCAGGTGGGAAATGCTGATTTTAATCAAGGATACTGAGCTCTGCCTAAACGCTAGTAAAGAAGAACTTGGAGCCATCCACCCTATAGTGATGCAACATCAGTATGTGTTGGATTTGATGACCACGATGGTGGGTGGGGCGTTTGCCAAAATCTGTGCATCCTGCTGTACTTTCATCCCGGGAAACGACCTAGAAAATGGGACCCGAGCTTTTGCCATCCACCAACTGCATTGTCTGCAAGCTGAGATGAAGAAGGTGCCCCTTAGCAGAGCTGGTTTATAGACTTATTGTCCTGGCTCCCCAGATGGGTAACCAAACTGTGCCTGTCATTGCTTCCAATTGCTCTTCTTGTGCTATTTTTGTGTGGTTTCCTACAAGTTAGGGTTTCCTGCTGTAAAACGCCGTCCTCAAGTAAGGTAGAATACATGTGAATAGAGAATTAGTAATAGACACCTCAGAAACACAATAAACCTTGAATAATGTGACTGTCATGAAGTATGGGGTAAACTATGTAGTTGAAAATTCAACTAGAGAGGGGAATGTTATTATTGGAAAATACAGTCATCAATGCACGTCATGATATGTAGGGACTGCCAGTCGCTTCCTGCCACCCCTAGCCACCAAAGCCATCAGCTCCTCAGTTCTTTCATGGCTGCAGCTCCTACAGACATTGTGGGAACTGTTAGTATTGGAAAATGCAATATCAATGCACATTATGATGTACGTATGCATAATAAAGAACTCGCATCACTGTTGTTGAATTGACCTGACATGACCTCCCTTTCAGTTCAGAAATAAGTGGTCAATGCCGGTCCTGCAACCTAGGCCTAAAACAACTGATTGACAGATCACAAGTGGGGTGACATGTAACCCTTAGACAAACTTGAGCACAGGAAAACCCAGATCAATCCCATAGATAGGCAGCAACACCACCATGGTCCTAGGAAGTTGGCCCCCAATAAATATGTTTGGCTAGAGTGGTGCACATTTCCAAAACACCATAAAGTCTGAAGCCACATCAAGTTAGGAACACTCAGTCAATCAGAGCACAACATGCACAATACACGCAGTAATCACACGCTCCCCATGCCGGACATCTGAACATGTACCCACTGGCCTCGCATTGTGTTCACGCAAGGTCGAGACCCACCTGTGCTTCTTCTCAAGTGACCAGATTTATGGCTCCGTGAATAGGCCCAAATTTCTGTCACCAAAGGAATGCACAAATTACTTTATGATGCTTCATGTAATGTATAAAATGGGAGCCAAAACTAATGTGCTTTGAGACAGTCTTTGGACCCCAACTCAGTTGCCTGCTCTCTCGGCTGCTGCATTTAATTAAACCAACTGTTCTTGTTTTTGCCAAACGCCACTTGTCTTTCATTTTTTCAAGGGAAATTCATACTTGAGCAACATAACCAAGGCCATAGATCTACCTAATCCACCACTCTCTTGCCAACTATAGGCTCAAAGCCTCTTTAACATGCCCTTGCAACATCATGAGCAGCCAGTTGGCAGTGGAATCCTGCACCACTTGCCCCAATGGCAAACAATAACTTTGTGACAATTGGATGCTTCAGATTGTTCAGTGGGGTTATGCCCGCCACTGTTGCTACCATCCCCAGATAAGCTGACATAGGACCATATTTGGCTCTTGCAACAGGAAGTACCGGCTAGTTTGGCCAAAAGAGCCATCGAGAGGGTGCTGACATCAGAAATAGGTCATGGTTGCTATTCCTGCTACTTTCTGGCGTCAAAGAAGAAATGAGGCCTCTGCCTTCTCAACTACTTCAGAAAAAAGAAAAATTCACAATGCTCATTCTGGCTCAGGTCCTACCTGCATTGGATCCCGGAGACTGGATGTAGGGCTGGACTTACATGACGCATACTTCCATATTCCTGTCCTGCCCACCCACAGACATTGTCTGTGGCTCATGGTGGGTAAGGAGCATTTCCAGTTTCGCTATGCTCCATGTTGGCCTTACCAGCAACCCTTGGGTGTTCCCAAAGGAGATGGCAGTGGTCACAGCATATCTGCGGAGGTTAGGGGTTTCAGTTTTTCCCTACCTCGATGACTGGCTGTTGAAGGAGGGCATGCCCTGGGCATTTGTCGAACACCTCCAGACTACAGTGGACCTCCTGCATTCTCTGGGGTTTTCTATCAACAAACTAAAGTCACATCTGATTCTCAGATGCTCACTTTCATCTGAGCTTTTCTGGACACACTGCAATTTTGCACGAATCCTCTAGAGCGAAGAACCCAAGATATTCAAGTTATGATACTGATGTTCCAGCCTGTATCCTGTGTTTCGGTGAGACGGATTCTGAGGCTTCTTGGTCTCCTGGACAACTCCATCCTGCTGGTAAAACATGCCTTTTGAGATATACTGGCTCTGCAGTAGAACCTGAAGTTCCAGTGGACTCAGCATCAATTTCTACTTCTAACTTGTTCAGATACCGGAGGGAGCTGCAAAAGACCTGCAGTAGTAGTTGACGGACCACGATTGGATCAACGGCAGACCGCTCTCCCTTCCCCATTAAGAACTCACAGTAGTCACAGATGTGTCACGCTTGGGTTGGGGCAGCCATCTGGTTGTGGTGGAGACCAGAAAACTATATCAACCTGTTGGAGATCAGAGCAATCTGCCTAGCATTGAAAGCCTTCCTTCCATTCATCAAGGGAAGGTTCATTCAGGTGTTCCCGAATAACACCACTGCCATGTGGTACCACAACAAACAGGGCAGAGTGGGGTCCTGGATGTTGTGCCAGGAGGCTCTGCACCACTGCACATGGCTGAAACATCAGGATATCTTCCTGGTTGTGCAGCACTCGGCAGGATACTAAACTCCAGGGCGAACAAACTCAGCCACCTACACCTCATGGATCACAAATGGCGTCTTCACCCAAAGTTGGTTCAGGGCATCTTCAGAGATTGGGGAGAGCCTGGGTTAGATCAATTCGCCACAGCCGATAATGCACACTGTCAGCACTTTTGCACACTGGAGTTTCCAAGGTGACTCTTGCTTTGAAATGCATTTCATCTTGGAGGAGTGTGGCTCACTGATTAGAGCGGCAGACCCTGATGCAGAGGTCTGGCCCGGGACCAGGGTTCAATTCCCAACGCCGCAGGGTCCTGAGCCCAAAATGTCCACGGACTCGATAATTCTCGCCTCGGTGCCTATTCTAATCATGGGGTCCCACGCTGCAACTCTGGGCAATAGTTGCTTAATCTCCACTACGGCGGCCCACCCGCTGCGGGATGCCTGGCTTTCACCCTGGGGATACCCAGTAGGGGTTATCTCACAGGGAAAAGCCAGGACGGGTTCCCAAGGCAAGCGCCTTGATGCCTTCGGGTGATACGTGTGCTATATAAGTCGCAATACATACATACATACATACATCTTGAGTGGAGCTCAGGACTTCTGTACGCTTCCTCGCTGAAACCACTCCTGTCCTGAGTTCTGAAGACTAACCGCACTCAAGTCATTTTAGTGGCTTGGGATTGGACACAGAGATTATGGTATCCCAACTTCCTGAGCATGAGTCTCAGTTCTCCAAACAGACTGCATCTTCAGGAGGATCACTTGTTACTGCAACAGTGCAGGGTTCGCCACTCGAACCTGCACACTCTCTACCTGCATGCATGGAGGTTGAGCAGCGATAGCTTAGAGTTTTCGTTCTGCTTCATGAAGTATGTGACATCATCTAAGCAGCCAGGTATCCTTCCACAAATACTGTGTATGCTTGCAGATGGGACAAATGTGTGGCTTGGTATGTTGCAAAATCCATAGATCCTCTGCACACTTATCTGAAGTTCTTCTGTTTGCCTGGTTCCTCCCTCAGCAAGGCCTTGCTTAGGGCACACTTAAAGGCACTTTTCTGCCATCTCAGTGTTTTGCTGTTGCCTCATCAATTCTCCCTGGTTAAGTCACCCATTGTGACATGCTTCCAGAAAGGTTTGCAACACGTTTCCTTCCACACCTTTCATTATGCCCCAATGGGAACTTAATTTATTTCTAACATTTCTGATGTGTTCACCTTTTGAGGCCATGCTCAGTAACCCTCTTGGACTGCTCCCCATTAAACCAGTCTTTCTATGGCTGTTACATCAACCAGGAGGGTTAAGGAGTTGCAAGCGTGCACAGCCAACCCTACATATACTATCTTCTTCCAAGACAATCTAGTCCTTAGAACCCATGCCTCCTTCCTACCCAAGGTAATAACACTGTTTCACATTGGACAGAACACCATGCTACCTACTTTCTTTGCTTTACCTCACCCTTTCACAACAAAAGAGAGACTCCTCCATCTGGATCAAAAAAGTGTCTTATTATTCTATATTTATCGTTCTAAAGACATCCGGGTGGACAATGAACTCTTTGTGGGATTTGCTGTAGCAAATAAAAAGGCAAAGCAGTGCAAAAGAGAACGATCTCCAGGTGGATTATCCTCTGCATATAAATCTGCTATGGGCTGGCCAAGAAGCAGCCCCCTGTGGGTTTTCAGGCTCATTTCAGCTTAGACAAGGCTGTGACCACTGCAATAGCTCATGAAGCCTCAGTGCTGGACATCTATCAGGCAGCTACGTAGGTGTTGCACCTAACATTTGCCAAACACTACTGTCTAGGCAGTCAGGTCCCATCTGATGGGCATTTTCCTCATTCGTTTCCATCTCAAGAGCTCCTTGAGGATCTCACTCTGACACACTACTTCAAAATCTCAGTAAGGTTTGGTGCAGAAAAAATAGTTACGCAACGGAGGTCAGCACACTGGGGTGAGGCCAAAATAGGCACCGTGCCACTTCCGTCGATGCCAGCAGTGCCACGCGAAGCCAAAGGATGCCACCTACTAGCCCCTAGAGTCCAGAAAAAGATTCTGGATCAAGTCTCATGCCTGGGGATTAGTCTAAGGTAAGGAATCTGTGGCTAGATAGAGTCTCTAACAGACAAAGCCTTAAGAAGGTAAATAGCTTATTCTTTACCCATTTCTCATTTAAAGGGGCATTCAGTGAATTATGTCATGATAGATCGCCACTACTGCACTACTTGGAAAACCTATATCAATACAAACTATCCCCTTTGACTCTGCAAAATTAAAAAATATGGTATAAATGTCAAAGTCAGGTAATTAATCCTTTTGTTAATTTTTCTTTTGTTAGTAGTTCTATTCCACAATTTCTTTCCATTTAGAATATGGAAGAGAAAAGATCAAATCTTCTAAGCTGGCAAAGAAATCGTCTACCAGAGTAGATGAAAGTTGGACACCTTCAGTAAGTAAACCTATAGCACAAAAATGTGAAGCATCGCCGTCAACGTTAGTCGCATTAGCAATGTTAGACGGAGATGGAGATGGTACCTGTGTGCCTGTCGATCCACGTATCTCACCGTCAACAGTTTGCGTCTGTCAGACCTCAATGAATGCCATCATCAGGATAGGTAGCCGCTGGGGGCAACTCGATGCATGAGCTGTTACCGAATCAAGCAAAGTATCAACATCCGTTGGCAATGCTGATGGAAGTGTTAGACAGATGTCCAGCACGCATTCTTCTCCACATAGCAGGCATCGTAGAACAGGTAAGATGTAATCTTGCAAGATTGGTCGGAATGATAGAAACCACGTGGTATTCAGATGTCTCAAACGAGCCAGGTCCAAAATCTGTATAATGCGCTCACAACACTTCATTGCCAGGAGAGTGCTCTCTATGGTAATCTGGGTGTCGATGGTGACCGGACTTGCCATATCGGAGCAGAAGGAACAAGAATAGTATTCCTGCTACGAGTCCCAAAATGAGAGGCAGGCTGCTGAACAGAGAGTGCACGAAGTTTGGAAAAATGCAGAGGACTGCTTCAAAGGGTGCTAACAGTCCCAAAAAACTGTCTTAAATACATGTACAATACCACTGGTATCAGAAATGTTTAAGATAAGTCCTAACATTTCTGCGAAATGTATGGGGCAGTTTGTGGATAAAAGAGCATGTATCTCTGCAGAGGACCTTGCAACTTGTAGTTCATACGTCTCTTTAGACGAAGTCAGTGGCACAGTTTTTGATAAAAGAATGGCTTTCATTCTGCTTAAAGTATCAATCGAATAGAAGAGATATTCAGTGAAGGCCATAATGACGACTCCCCGTCTGTCTTAGCTTTAGGAAACAATACTTGCATACAACATGTGACCCTGGCTGACACAGTTACGAGATAGGCTATTCCTGGCAACATTCCATAACAGATGCGCTCATTCAACATTATATAGCTCCCATTTGAAAGCTGCCTAAAAATTGGATCTATCACTGCTGCCGGAGAACCTTGCAGGTGGCAGGATAAGTTGGTTGAAGAACCTTCACAGGCTCCATGTAAATTAATACCCTGACACAAAAGTGTACCACGTAGTGCGCTTTTACATTGTGTACCACTAAGAAATACTTATTTTCCCCCACTCCAACATCTGTGTGTGTATGGTAATTCCCAGGCTGACTTTATGTATTCCTTACCCAACCTTTCATATACGGCAACTGGTATATGTTTCAAACAGTATTGAAAATTGAAAATTGTGACAGGCAGAGTGATCATCTTGTGTATTAGCCATTCTGTTGCAGGTTTTTCCAAAACAGTTAATGGTAATCTTTCCAGTTTTTCAATACTCAGCACCATATAGTCTGCTCCTCTTTGTGCCAGAGTGATTTGTTTATCTGTAAGGTTAAATACAGAAAACAACGACGTGGTGTTGATTAGACGCCACGGCACGTATCCAGAACGAAGATTTTGTAACGTCCAGCCTAATAGCATTATAGAATGCAATTGTAACTGTCCATGCTGTAGCATGAGCAAGTCGTGTTCCATTATGTCTATGGCAGATGATACTATGCTGTCCAAAGAATAAATTCTAGATGACAGAGTCTTTAACCTATTGTCAACTACAGAGAGAGCTTTCTCCAAATTAATACGATCAATTTCTCGTATTCTTTCTGCAGTCTCTGCCTGTGTCGCTTTCCAAGCTTCATTATAAATGGCGTATATACCTGCGTATATGAAATGTTTATGACGTCGCTTTGCAGGACCATGTAAGAAGTCCCTTAAATCAACGCCATCTTTAAGTAAAGATAAGTGTTGTTTAACCTCTGTAAGTGTAGATTTTTGTAGCCACTCAAGGCACAGCTTTCCTACACTGTATGTTGTTACTATCCCTGGATGTTGTCTCTGGACATATCTTGGATCTGGCCTAGTTACTGTAAACCCTTGTGTCTTGTTCAGGAATCTATCTTGACAGTTATTCGTGTATGTGGGCCAGATTAATCATTTTTTCCATTCAGGATCAGTTCTGTTTTTTAGAAAAATAATTTTTACGTCCACCCCTCTCTCTGAAGTGTTTTTACTATCAGGTGTAGGTGTAGGTATGGACGGTTTGATTCAATCTTTTATCTTGGCCAAGACAGGATGTCTGTTGAACAGTGTCGTTCAAAAACGTTATTTGTACAGGGATGATGCGGGTTCGAAATAAAGCTTCTATTCCCTGCACCTGCCAGTTGTTGGTGCCCCAGACAGTTTTGGTCTCAATGTTGTCTTTCCAAAAATCGAAACCTAATGTGGACAGCTGAGCATAAAAGGCCACAGAATAAATTTACTTTGTATTAGTCAACATACTTTTCATTCCTGTCTTATTAACATTTTTAAAGTAAAACGTTTCCGGATTTGTGACATTAAAACCTGAGAAGTATGGAATTTTTTCATAGAGTGTTTTTGAGCTAACCTTTGGTGGCGTTGGACAATGTTCCCATTGATTATAAGTATAAACATTTCTAGGGTTTGCAGATTTGTGCAAGTAATGATGCCCATAGTGATTATAACAATACATTTGGGCATAATCTGATGAACCTTCTAAGTATTCATGTTTTATAAATTTTGCACACATCTCTAAATCTGACATCATATTATTAACAGTTTCAAAGTTCCAATCATCCGAAAATCTGCTGGGTGAAACAAAGTCACTCAAGGAAACCTTGAATTGATGCGGAATCTTAAACAGCTCTGCAGGGCCAAAGATGTCATAATCAGTTCTGTCCCATGCTATACCACCAGATATAGGGAACGGCTGTGATGTTCACTGATGTCAAGTCTTTTTGTTCACGATGAGATGATTTCTGTGGCTTCAGGAGCAAGTTGATGTTCTTACTTGCTGTGTCCAATTTACTATATTTTCCATTTATCAGCATTCCCAAAGTTAATACAAGGATTAGCCAAAGTAAGAGAAAAAGTACGCCTAGCACAATCCAAAATTCAACCCATGGTGAAACCAGATACGTTTTTCCAAATTGTAGAAAATGTTCTGTTACTTGTTCTTTAAAAGTTTTATTTGCTGGCATCGTTTCAGGCTCACTGGGATCCTCAGAAAACGTATCAAAGTTAATAAAATAGCCAGAGCCAGTTTTTTCAATTGTAGGTATTGCATCAGGATTACTTGAAATCACTGGAGATACCGGATCCTTTGTCGTTTTAGTATAGTCGGATGCTTTATCATTGTAGATAGGAGTGTCTTGACGAACTGTTATTTGGGTCTCAAGAGGCACAAGTTCCATTGCTTTGTTGCATAGTCCATCTTTTCGCAATGCAGATTCTTCAAAGGTGATGAGTCCCTCAGTTTGAACCTCTTGGATAGTAGCAAGATTTGGTTGTCTGCTTCATCTTTGGGGTCCATTTGGCCTACTACTTATTATCGGCCACATGATGTGGTTTTACCAGGTCGATGGACACAAACCTGTTCTCCTTTCTTCCAGCAAGGGGCGGCAGTAACACTGTTCTTGATCCGTGGATTTCTAGCACAGGTACTGGTTTTCTGTAAGAAGGCCCAAATTCCTTCTTATCCACGATCTTTTCTCTAACTAGATCCCCAATCTTTGGAATCCAGACAGGCCTTGCTGGGACGGGTGGTTCCCCTTCAGTGGGCATTGGCTTCTGCAATGTGTTGCTTAGACTTCTCCTTGTTTCATTTAAGTCCTGCAAAACAGCCAAACGGTCTTTAATATCAAAGGGTTTTTGTTCTGCCACTTAAGTGTGACGATCACGGTCCTGGACAAGCATTCTAGTACCAAAAAGGATTTCATATGGAGTGATTCCACCCGGACAATTTCTTGGCAGATTATTTAAACTACGTTGGACACTTATTAGATGTTTGACCCACCCGTCACCTGAGCCTAATACCCTAGCTGTTATAGATTGCTTTATGTCCCGGTTTTTTCTTTCCACTACAGAATTTCCATCAAGATGGAATGGACTTGAATACCGCAATGCAACACCCAGATTGGCCATGGCCTCTTTGTAAGCTCGAGAGCTAAACGCAGGACCCTGGTCAGAATGTAGCATGCCGATTGCGTATGTGCCGATAAAGATTCACAAATCTTTTATAACAGTTTGGGCGTGAGCCGAGCGCTGAGGCCACATCCAAATGAATCTTGAGCATGAATCCACTGCAACCATGATATATTTATAGTTGCCATCCCTCTGTAAGGGACCACAGTGGACCAGGTAAACGCACTCTAGCGGTGTGTCTGAAATTAAAAAGGGCGTCTGCGCTGGGTTTTTCACTATTGAAACCTTCATTTTTTGGCAGATTTCACATTCCAAAACATAGTTTCTGGTCTGTTTCCTGATACGTGGCCACCAGTATCTTTGTTTTAATAATGACACTGTGGCGGAAACACCTGCGTGTGCAGAGGCGAGCCTTTCATGTGCTGCTAAAATTAGTCCTAATCTTTGTTCCATGTTTGGAATTACTCCATCCCCCACTCCAGGGATTCGAGCAAAAGTAACATTATTTGCATCAGTTATATATGAGTATTTGAGTGGAAAGCCTTTTGGTAACATTTTACAGCTGTCTTTATTGGAAGTGGCGACAGCCTGCATTATTTCGCTGTCTATTTTTGTTTTAGGGCGAGTGATTGCAGTTTGCGTTTGCACAGCTGCCTTCGCGGCTTCATCACCCAATGAATTCCCTGCAACGTGAACGCCATCACGCTGATGACTCAGTGTATGGATCATGTGAGTCTTTAGTAGTTCTTTCTGTAATTGAACTACTTGTTCCCAAAGCAATTTATGCTTGATTGTGCCACCTTTTGCATCTTTGAAACCGTTTTGAACCCAATTCTGCAAGTATTCATTGTAGGATTGAACGCAGTAATACGAATCGCACACTATGAGTGTGGGGAATTCGCGATTGGTATTTTCAAGCTCCATCTTGAAAGCCTGTAGTTGAGCTCGCTGAGCTGTACAGTCTCCGAGAGATTGTGTTTTTGTGACCATAGGTCCGAATTTACCATCGCACCAGCGACCTTCAACTTTCACACACGCAGCACTATAAGCTTGTTTACCCCCAATTGCGGGCTGTGCTGATCCGTCTATATAAATTATACATTAGTACTGTTTTAGAGGCAGAATCTTAGTGGGCAGAGGACATTCTTGTTCGTATTGTAGAAATTCTTGAGTTTTCAAGTAGGGGTCAAAAACGTATTCAACATCTGTTGCAGCAAGAGAGTTAACCCATTGTATCCATCTTGGATGTAAAGCCTTTGCATTCGGAATGCTTGCTTTTATTACTGCTTCTAAAGCAGGTACATGAGTAACAACCATTATGCGTTTTCCCTGTGCGAGGGCTCTCTCTTTTGCTACTGCAGTTTGAACAGCTGTCAGAATTTTTTCTGTAGAAGTGAATTTCATTTCAGCTTGTGTATACATGTGTGATTTATAGGGAATTGGTACTTTTTTACCTTCATTAAAGGTTAAGTACGTGAATCCGCATCTTCCTGGGATGATTCAGATTACAAGGTTGCGTACGTACACAGAAAGAGGTGAGAATGTTCTTTGGAATGGTTGGTTTTTGCCGACAGTGGATACGTGGATTTTTATTGCTTTCAAAACCTTTGCAGCAATTGACAAAAGGTGATGTAAAAGACCCCATTGTATTGAATGAGAAAGAGATGGAAGCTTTTGAGCAATTGTGATACAGTTTGTGTGAAGCTCCAGCACTAGGCATGCCTGATTATGAGAAAGAATTTGAACTTTTTCATATCTAGTCAATCGACTGTGGGTCATGAACTAGGTTTTGGTTTGGTGAAAAGGATTTCAACTGAATGTGGGACATATACCTTGACAGGGTATCCCATCACAATGCCTTCACTCTGTTCCAGACTCACACAAGTAGCTGCTACAGCTTTCAGACATCCAGGCAATGCTTTTGCCACTGGATCCAAAACTGCTGAAAAATAGGCTATTGGTTGGCTCATTCTTTCATGCCTTTGTACTAGAACTGAAAGCGCACATCCACCTCTTTAACTGCAATACAGTTCTTTCTCATGGTCATCGCCAAGCCTGAAGGCAAAAATTGGTTGACTATCAGGGTGTAATGGAATCGAAAAGAATGCATTGCACAAATCAATGACTGTATACCATTCTGCATCATGCGGAATTTGGTAATAAATTACAGAAGGATTTGGCACTATTGGACAGCAGGGAACAACTATTTTATTTAATTTATTTTATTCACCTTTCTGAAATCTTGCACTATTCTAAAGGTACCATTAGGCTTTTTCAGTCCCATTATAGGTGAATTACACGGACTACTCATTATTTCTTTTAGAATCCCTTACTCAATCATTTTGTCAATTATTAGCGTTATTCCTTTAATGATTTCTGGTGTCCATTTGTATTGTGGGGTTTTCGGGTAAATTGCCTCTTCTTTTATAGTAATCTTTACAGGACTTACTCCTTTCATTAAATCTATATCTTCACCTGTAAAGTCCCACACCTCATTTTTAACTGTTATTTTCAATTCAATTGGAATCGTTTCTTTATCAAAGACAGGGAATGAATCTCCTTTTCCTGAATCAATTATGGACATAGTCATTTTATACAACACATCATCATCTGATGTCTGGAAAGCAATGCCATCTGGAGTACAGTAAATGGCACAGTTCTTTTTACATAATATATCATATCCAAGCAAATTTACAGGACTGCTATCGCACACCATAAAACGGTGCATTTCTTTAAAAGGACTGATTTCCACCTCTACGGATTTTGTGAGAGGGGCTTTAATTTGTCCATTTGCCACACCTGTCACTAGGATGAATTCTCCAGAGAGAGGAAGGTTTGGAATTTCCACTGATCTAACAGTGGAACGGGTAGCACCAGTGTCCACAAGGAAAGTAACCTTTACACCATTCACCTTTCCATCCACAAAGGGACAAGACTGATCTACCTCTAGAGTTGCGCCAAGCACACACCCCTCTTCCTCTCCTAGGCACCGTCATAAACTTTCATCCGATTCATTTTCATCCGGTCGCAACCAATACTGCGAAACAGCAGCTGCACAAGGCAATTTCTTTACCTGCTCTCCACCGTAGAAACCTATCTCTTCACTGTATCTTTGAGGATTTACACTCTGTGGGAGAGGTGGCTGTGGCACCTGACTCTGTTGAGTAACTACCTATTGCAGTGGTGGTAATTGGTAACTCACCTCATTCTGCACCTGTGGATTCAATGATTTATTTTCGGTGTTAATTTTTGGAGGTAATTTACACTCGTTCTTCCAATGCCCTAATTTTCCGCAATTATGACATGGCCATTTCTTTTATAGCGTCTTCTATATCTACTTGACCTTTTCATTTACTAATGTTAGGTTTAAATCTTGTCTGTCCTTTTTCATTAAATTGATTAATTATCTGAGCTTCTTGCTGTTCTGCAACTTTCACCTATGCCCACATTGCCTTTTCTTTGAGCTTATGTTGCCTTGCGTCAATATCATCACTACAATATTTCGCATATCTCAGTACTTCATCTACTGTACTTGATTGCCGACACAATATGTACTGCTTAATCCTTTCACTTATCTCAGGTCTCAACCCAAACACAAATTGATATACAAAGTGACTCATTTCCTTTTCACTCAGGGTCTCATATCTAAGTATGGGCGAAATCCGCGAATTCGCGGTACGCGAATTCGTGCGAAAGCAAATTTGCGTTCCGCATAATCCGCGAATTTGTGTGAATTTGCGGATGTTTTTTTTGCGTGTTCGCGGGGCGCTTTGTGTGTTCACAGGCCTCTTACAGCGCACCGACTGCGAAGTTACCCATGCGGTCGTACATGGGCGCGACCATCTTGTTTGCGCTGCATATTTCCGTTTCCGTGCGCTAGTGCATTCTCGTGTTGTGCGCGGGGCACGATTACGTGGTCGCAAGCGTTTTTGCGTGCTCGCGGGGGAAATATCGCAAGAACTTACCCACGCGGTCCTCAATGGGCGCAGCCATCTTGTTTTTCATTCATTGCTATGGTTCTGGGCATGCTTTTTCAATCCTCCCCAAATCTTTGCAATCCTTTGTTTGATCTTTTTACTCATTTTCTACTTTTGGTTACTTTAAAACTACTTTTTTAAAATTCTTTTCTTTACTTTTTCCCTATTCTTTCCTATTTTTTTTCCAGCTGTCCAGGACCATGGCAAAGGGTGCCGGGAAGAGCAAGGAGAAGGGTTCTACACCCCGTACCCGGCTCCCATGCGGGCGCTTAAGTGGGGAAGCAGTAATAGCCTGGGAGATTTTCAGCGCGGTGGAGGTGGCCGCACTGGTTTTCTTCGTTCAGCGCCACCTCCCCAAGACCGTCGCGGCAGACGGCAGGCCCGGTGCCGAGTACGGGCTCTGGGAGCATCAAAGGCTATGGGGGAAGGTGTGCCGGGCCATGTATCGTGAGTCTGGGGTCCGGCGCACCTACAGCCAGCCGACCCACCAGTGGTCCTACTTCCTGGACCAGGAACACGACCTGCTCGACCTGCTAGGCATCGAGATCCCTGGGCTTGGTGAGTAGTAGTAGCTATTTAATCACTACTCTGTTTTCTCCTGCTGTATGTTATCATATTGCAAATGTTTGTTTTTTCCGAAGAGCAAGAATACTGCCGATTACATTGCAGGCAAATTATGTTTCAAAATCTTCTGTGATTGCACGTGCTTGCCTGCTCAGTGGCGGTGCTACTATGCTTACTTGTTTTCAATTTTGTGCTCATTTAGCCTGAGTGATTATGTATGAGTGTACTTTACAGAACTGCGTAATGCTAGACACTAGAGATTACTTTGCAGGTAAATTATGTTTCAAAAGCTTCTGTGATTGCAGGTACTCGCCTGCTCACTGGCAGTGCTAGCTACTATGTTTACTTGTTTTAAATTTTGTGTTCATTTGGCCTGGGTGATGATTATGTATCAGTGTACTTTACAGAACTGCGTAATGCTAGACATTAGAGACTCAAGTCCAATCCTTCCTTTGTACTCCTGCCACTAAGAAGAGATAGTGCTGGTGATCATGACAGACTGTGTCTGTTACTTCGTGTGCTGCGGAGTGCTGCATGCCAGTCCTAGTAGAACCTTTTTGTAGTTGGTTTAGTGAGTAACATAACTTTCCAAGTAGACGGTCCGCAAATCCAGCAACACTAATATCCTAGTAGACCACATCAGATTGGTCAATAAATTTAGTGCAATTGTTGTCTATTTCCCGAAATAATTTGTTATTGTATTTTTTAAATGTTTGATGTGGTTGACAACAATCATCCATGTTTGTGTCTTTCTTTCATGTTGTACATCAGCTACGCCCAGGGACAAGGGGACACAGGAGGAGGTAGCGGCGCCGGCAGAGCAGGGACAACAGCAGGAAGGCAAGGATCGGTCCGGCGAGGGCTCCTCTGCTGGCCCCAGTAAGTTGTCCTGTTAATATTAATAATTATACTTCCTTATCTTTTACAGCAGCTGTATTTTTTCCAAACGTTCCTCATTCTATTTTTTCCTAAATCGTCTTTGATCTTCTTGTAGACTGTTTCTAAATTCTTATCCTGCCTCTAGTATGACTCCCTGTGGTACTACTAGATTATTATTAGTCTGTCTGTGTAGCTAACTAAGCTAGCACAGTTGGCAAAAGGTGTTAAACAAAACTCCTATTCTATTCAGCAATAGCTCTATGCACTGAGTGCAGTACTCTGGGTTGTCCATAATGTCTATTGAAGTCTTCAAAATGTTTATGCTTTGACAATTCCCAACAATAAAATGTCAATGGCCTCCAAGAATAAGAAACTAGTTTACTTTTTGATTGGATAGGAGGACAATCCATACTACTACTATTGCAGGGACTATTCTGCACAAACAGAACTATGGACAAGAAATAGGGCATTGGTTATAAATTATAATAGGCGCAGTTAGACTTTCCACATACCTCAGTCATAACAGAAGTTGAACCCCCAATCTCCTTACTGACTAGCTAGTGTGTCAGGGTCATTATTTAGCTCCCGAATGCAGCGATGATTGATCCCCAATGATTATACAACCCAGGACATAAGACTACGGAGTCAGAGTCCCGACCTCTCTGAGCCACGGACTCATGCTTGCAAATTGCAAACCCTTTCGCTCACTCACTCATGACCAAAAACCAAAGAGTCTATGTAAGTTTTAAAGCTTTACTAAAAGTAAAAACATTTATTAAAATCAACTTCATCATATAAGATAAACGGTGAAGGATTCAAAACTGAAAAGTGGCTGATGTCACACATTAATTGTGGGAGAGCCCTCACCTGGTTGGAACTTCAAGTCTTCTTTGTGGGAATGAATCGTTGCCGACTCCGTCCAAGTGATGATGATCTGATCTTGCTCTTGTTCTTAGAAGGGAAGCTTCTGTCTGTTATGAGAAAAATGGTGTGTGTTAAAAAGCAATTATTCATCAGTTGTGCCAAAAAGTGTAGCAAGACATGTTACGGCTAAGTATAAATAAATAAAAACCTTCCCTGAAGAAAGGGAAATTTGTAGTTTAGAGACTAGAGAGTAACAAATTATTACATTTGTTTATGTAGTACTAGTAAAAAAAATTAATTCCTAGACAAAATAGGGAGTGGTGTATATGGCATCTAAGAATATGAAATGTATTTTCTAGGTGGAACATCGGCACAGCCATCCACTAGTGCCGGGGCCAGTGCGGAGGTGGACACTCCTGGGGCGGAGGCGGTGCAACAGCCATCGTGAACTGCTGTGGGGGATGCCACGGTAGTGGCAGGCAGTGGTAAGATATTATATTCCTTACTTATTGAGATTGCAGACTGCAGAGTGTGCTCTCTGCACGGGTGTATATGTTGTACAGTACAAGTACACTTTACTGTTAAGAAGACTTACAAATTTAGAACTAAGTTTTTGTCAACCAGGTAGAAGACATTCACCCTTGACTTCGCATTAGCAATAGCATTAGCAGCGGTAGTTGACGAGTAACTAATGGCCTCCTCTAAATTTGACTTCAACTCAGCTGTGAAAGTTTTATCGAGAAGCCAAGTCAGATCAGAGATGAACTTGATGGATGGGATGAACGAAAAGGGAAAGAAGGGTGTAAGGAAGGACGAGCGAGTTAAAAGTAATGACTGGCAAAGAATGATACGTGTTTTTGAATGCTGCCCGAGGTGGCTGGGAATATGATGCATGGCCGGTTGAAGGCTGAAGCAAGGATGGGTGGAAGGAGAAAGGGAAGAGGACTGCCTAGGTGGGTGAAACAAACTGTATGTGTGCGCAATATATCCTTTGGTTCAAATTCAAATGCAAGTGAAGCACGGATGCATGGCTGGCGGTTTCCAAAATAAAATAAAAAGGTCGTTTTTCCGTGAGAAAAACTAAGGTTTGTCCAGTTGAGACATTAAGTAGAATGATTGACATTTACTTTGAAGGGATGGATGCCTGGATCATGGTACTATCTTACTCATAGATAGCATAGGTGTATGTAGACAGAGTAGACTGTCACTGGATGAAGTAAGTGTTACTTTGAAGAGCATGTAACACCGCACCCACATGTCCGTGCCAGTGTAGCAAAGGCGAAGAAAAGAAGTTGTAATTTTTCAGAATACTACCATGACTAGTAACAGTAGTTTGCATGCACAGCATATATCCTGCGATTACGGGGGCCACTCACTACCTCTGTTAATAATTTTATAAAAATCTGTCATTCATGTGTGGCCTATCAGTGTTCACTCAATAAAAAACAAAGCACCTAAAGTCATCCCATATGTAAGCAAATATCCTGTGAAGGGATAGATAATCATAAATGTATTTATCTTTTTCATTTTCCTTTTCTAGTAGTCATTGGCACTGCAGGGTGAAAGTTAAATTAATTAAGCAGTAGCCCTTGTAACAGAGTATGGGCAGTGCCACCCGTAATAGAAAAGTAAGAGCTTCACCACCTGCATGTACTAGAGTGGTACAAAAGGGGGTGGTGATGGACAGAGCATCTGAACCAATCAAACACTCACACCCAGTCACCTAGAGTGGTACAGTAACGCAAGTCTGTGTCATCATGGCCTGCGTCTGTTTTTCTCGGGTGCAAGTTGACTGCGCTGGCATTATGCCGGCTTCCAGAAGTTTACATACCAATTTTGCTAAACAAGAGAGAAGAAGAAGGACTGGGGTACTGTCTGAGTCTAATGTAGTGAGTTCATATAGTGCTAGTAGAACTGATTCCTGAAACTCCCACTACTGTTAGAGCAGAGGCCGACAAAGTGGGAGGTTAGATAGATACAGGCCACAAATGTTATGTACTGTGCTTGCAAGTTGCTAGTGCTACTGTGACACAACTTTCTGCTGAATTATTTTGTGTTAATCTTAAAGAGCATTGGTTACAGTATGTTTTTCTTTCTTCATATAGATGCTCCTTCCAAACTAACACGGAAGGAGCTAGCTAGATGGGCCCGGCAAAGGAAGCTGGAGGCGATTGTCGCCGAATATCGGCGGCTGGTGGCCCAGGAGGAGGAGGACACGCAGTCTCAGTCCACAACATCCACCACGACAGCTGCATCCTCCTACGTGCACCCTGGATCAGCCAGTCAGCGCAAGCCTCCGGCGGTACGGAGCCGTGGTACCGCAGCCACCCGCCACCGCCAAGCACCCAAAAAATCAGCTGCCCCCCACAGCAGGTGCAAGGCACGCATCCACCGCCTAACCCTCAGGGTGTCCAACCTTGAGCAGGAGATGGAGAGAGGTAAAACCCTGCTCAAGAACCTACGCAAGGAGCAATGGGATCACCTGGCCAGAAGACACCACCGGTGGCAGTAGAGGAGGAGAGACTGTCCCTTGCCCCTGTTTTAAAGACTTTTGGGGGGGTGGGAATTGGGAGTTGGGTTTTTTGGACTTTGGGGACTTTTTATTTCACGGACATTCTTTGAGGTTAGGGAGGGGGTGGGTCGGGTCTTGCGGTATAGTTTATTTTTGTTAGGGATAAAAATAATGATTTACTTTAAACTTAAACATAGCAGTTAGAGGCATGTGGGCTGCTGAATTCATATCTGTGCATAGATCGCCGCCTAGTGTTGGGTCCGGATTATTGCACTTTGTTGTCTTGGAAGAGTCTTCGAAGTATCACAAGATAGGTGACTCCTCCCCTGGACTATAGTGCGCATGGGCATCTTCTCCATCCTCAGATTGTTTTTTTCCGCCATTGGGCTCGGATGCAAACTCCTATACTCCAACTCGGAATCGAAAACAAAACTTTTCCCATGGCCAAAAGGCCTTCGACTTCGTCGGTATTGTTCTCGTTCGGTACCTCTCTACTCGATCCAAACTTCCATCTCGAATCGGTCGTCGACGCGGGCCGTTGGGCCTTTTCGACGCCACGTGAGCCGACCGTCGATGGAAAGAAGCCCGTTTAAAAGGGGCCCACTATGCCACTCCAAGTTCCCACATACTGATAAACACTCAGTATGCAACAAGTGCCTTTCCACAGACCATAGGGAAGAAACCTGCCCGGCCTGCGCCCAGTTTCGATCCAAAAAAACTATATGAAACCGACGGGCTGCTAGGCAAGAAATGCAGCGACAGGCACCGGAACCGGACAACATCTTCGATGATGACAGGATCTACAAGACGCCCCAGACTCGGACCTCGAAATCGTCACCGTCGAGGACTACTCCAACTCCGACGATGAAATACCATCGGGGCAAATCGTGAGTACACTACCCCCGACACCAACTAAGCCAAGACCATAAAAAACTTTCGCCAGCCCCGCCTTCCGGCTCGGCTCCGAAATCGAAACCGAAACCTTCAGAAACACCAGGGCCCAGTACCATCGGCCCGAAGAAGGTTCCAGAGCCAAAGAAGGTCACGACCCAAAGGGCGTCGATCCAAAAAAGGCCACACAGCCAAAGAGCGTCGAGCCAAAGAAGACTGTCGACCCCACAAATGCCGTTCAGCCAAAAACTGTCGACCCCAAAAGGCTGGTCGACCCGAACAAAGGCACACAGCCAAAGGGCGCCGAACCAAAAAAGGTCGCCGACCCAAACAAGCCTGCTGTTCCGAAAACCGTCGACCCGTCAACCGGTGCCGTACCGAAACCAGTTTTGAAGCCGGACAAGCCTATCGACCCGAAGATTACGGCTCCTAAGACACCAGTCGATCCGAAAAAGAACATCGACTCGGTGAAAGACACTCATCCAAAGAAGTCTACAGAGCACAAAAAACATGTTGACCCGAAAGTTCCGGTCGACCCGAAACCACTCCTCGACCTGAAATCAGGGCCTGAGCCAAAAAAGTCCAACAAAACTCCGAAGTCGTCGAAAAACCAAGTGTTACCGACCCGAAAAAGTCTAACACTAAACCCAGGACTGTAGAGGAAGAATTATTCCACCCAGATCCATCAGACGACCAAGTTAAAATATACATTAACCCAGAAACTGGTAAAGTTACCATCCTGCATAGGAAAAAGAGGCCTTTGGACTTTGTAACAGATTCACCTATTCCACTGAAGAAAAAGGACTTTGGGACTTCTCCCTCAAGACCCTTCATCCCTTTTCAACCTATCATGCCTACCACACCTTTTGCTCCTTCCTCACCTTCTCACCACGAGGACGATGAGGGAGACACAGGGTATGAGCCACAGCCTCAATATGATTTCCCACAAGATCCTAACCAAGAGGAACCTTGAGAAGAGCCAACAGACCCTTATGACACCCATCCCATCCCTGATGTACCCACTTACCCTACTAAGCCGTCACCTACAGACGACACAGTAGTCTTCAACCAACTCATAGACAGGGCAGCACAATTCCATAATGTAGACATGCATAGTGACCCTGTGGAGGAAGACTTCCTGTTTGACACATTCACTACTAAAGAAAAAAGTGTCAAAATGCTTCCAATGCCGAAGGGAGTTCTAAAACATGCACCTGACATATTTAAGGATACAGCCAGGGCACGGGTAATCAATCCCAGAATAGAAAAACGCATGTAAAAGAGCCAACTCTCAGACTACAGGGGAAGCACCTCCCCCTGACATAGAATCTAAAATTCTAGAGGCATCAGGCAAAAGGGTAGCTGCACAAGCCTCCAACTCATGGAGGATTGCTAACACACAAGCCCTACTGGCTCGCTACGACAGGGCGCACTATGATCAGCTCGAAAGCCTTATGCAACACCTACCTGAGCCTTTTAAAGCACAAGCCAATGATCTCATCCAAGAGGGAAAGTTCATATCAAACGCCTCCATCAAATATGCGCTTGACGCTGCTGACACCGCAGCCAGGTCAATTAATACTAGCGTCCTGCTACGCAGACATACATGGCTGCGTATTTCCGGTTTTAAGAATGAGGTGCAGTCCACCATTCTTAACCAACCTGTAAATCCAGATTTTCTATTTGGCCTTGCTGTCGACACCATATTGGACAAAATGAAAAAGGACACAGAAACCGCAAAATCTATGGGTGCTTTGCAATTTCAGCAACATAGGGGCTCCTTTCGATGCTCCTCATACAGAGCAAACACACGAGGAAATGCTTCACAAACATCTGCCTCATACAAAAGTAACACACAAGGTTCCTTCAATAAGAACACATCCAGAGGAGGTTACAGAGGTAACAGTAATAAGGGAAGAGGGCGTGGAGGCAATAACACCAGAGCCTCCACTGCCTCAAAACAGTGACTTCATTATGCTGCCTCCAGACCACTTAACACCAGTCGGAGGCAGACTACAGCAGTTCCTACCTGTCTGGCACGCAATTACCACGGACAGGTGGGTAAGAGAAATTATCCAGTCTGGTTATTGCCTAGAACTGACTTCTACGCCACCAAACATACCACCCAGACATCGTCCTATGTCCACAGAACACATCAGCCTGCTACAACAAGAGGTGAAATGCATGCTGGAAAACGGGGCCATAGAGCAAGTCCCTTTCCACCAACAGGGGACAGGAGTATACTCCCTATACTTCCTTATTCCAAAGAAGGACGGTTCCCTCAGACCAATATTGGACCTCAGACCCCTAAATCAATACATACTGTCGGAGCACTTCCATATGATCACACTACAAGTGCTCCCCTTGCTACAGCAAGGAGACTTCCTAGCAACACTAGACCTCAAGGATGCGTACTTCCATATACCCATCCATCCAGCCCACAGAAAATACCTCAGGTTCACAATAGAAGGTCAACACTACCAATTCAAGGTTTGCCCTTCGGGGTTACCACTGCTCCAAGAGTGTTTACAAAATGCTTAGCGACAGTGGCGGCACATCTCAGGAGGCAACACATCCATGTGTACCCTTACCTGGACGATTGGCTAATACAAGCAAAATCGTACCAAGAGTGTGCAGCACACACGTCACAAACAATAAAGTTGCTACACAGCCTAGGTTTTTCAATCAACTACACAAAATCGCATCTGCAACCTTCCCACGTACAGCAATACCTGGGAGCCACTATAAATACCTCAGTGGCAAAAGCATATCCAAACTCAGCAAGGATAGCCAGCATGCAGATACTCATTCACAAATTCCTGCCACAACACTCCTTGCCAGCTCAAGTCTTCATGCAGCTCATAGGCATGATGGCCTCCTGCATATTCATTGTCCCCCATGCCAGACTCCAAATGCGCCCATTACAGGAATGCCTAGCACGGTAATGGAACCAGGCTCGTGGACAACTAAAAGACCTAGTGTTGGTAGACAGTCGCACTCACAACTCTCTGCAGTGGTGGAACCAACAAAACCTTTCCAAGGGGCGACTGTTCCAAGAGCCGGTTCCACAACTAGTACTAACAGCGGACGCATCACTGACAGGCTGGGGAGCCCATATCCTTCAATACACAGTACAAGGGCTCTGGACAAACAAACAGAAACAGCTGCATATCAACCAACTAGATTTGCTAGCAATATTCCTAGCCCTGAAGGCATTTCAGAAATACTTGTACAACAACACGGTGTTGATCCGAACGGACAACAAGACCGCAATGTAATATATCCAGAAACAGGGGGGGACGCACTCTCCACAGCTGTCCCATCTGGCACAGAGCATATGGAAATGGGCGATTCCAAAAAACATTTTTCTCCTCGCAGAACACCTCCCGGGGAAGGACAATCAGATTGCCGACCTGCTCAGCAGACACATCCAACAAATACACGAATGGGAGATTCACCCCAAGTTCTCCAGCCCTTCTTCGAAGAGTGGGGTCACCCAGAGGTAGACCTGTTTGCCACAAAAGAAAACTCCAAATGCCGGTACATTGCCGCCAGGTTCCCACATCCTTTGTCACTGGGCAATGCGATATGGATGAACTGGTCAGGCAGATTTGCGTACGCTTTTCCCCCAGCACCGCTGATCCTGCTGGTGGCACGTAAACTGCGACAACACTCACTCACACTAATCCTAGTTGCTCCCACATGGGCGAGACAACCATGGTACGCAATGTTCCTAGAACTTTCAGTAGTTCCTTATCAAAGACTGTGCCTTGCTCCCCATCTTCTAACCCAGAACCATGGGGAAATAAGACACCCAGATCCCAATCAGATGAACCTAGCGATCTGGCTCCTGAAATCTTAGAGTTCGGATACCTTAACTTGCCCCCAGACTGCATGAACATCATTAGGGAGGCAAGACGACCAACCACACGAGCGTGCTATGCAGCTAAATGGAAGAGATTTGTTATTTACTGCAACCATAACCAAATCAAGCCATTAGACGCTTCCATACAAAACATTATATGTTACCTGCTGCATTTACACACAAGTAACTTAGCATACTCTTCTATATGACTACACCTTGCTGCTATAGCAGCATAACTTCAAAACAGGCAACACCTTTCACTGTTTAGAGTACCAGCAATCAAAGCCTTCATGGAAGGGTTAAAGAGGGTGATCCCTCCACGAAACCCCCTTCCCCAGTCTGGAATCTAAATATTGTGCTAACCAGACTCATGGGACCTCCTTTCGAACCTTTACACTCATGCGAACTACAATTTTTAACGTGGAAGGTGGCATTCTTAGTTGCCATTACCTCACTCAGAAGAGTGAGCAAATTACAGGCACTAAACAATTCAAGAACCTTTCATGCAGGTACATGCTAACAGGGTGGTTCTTAGAACAAACCCCAAATTCATGCCTAAAGTTGTATCCAATTTCCATATCAATCAAGCAATTGAACTGCCAGTATTCTTTCAGAACCCACAGTCAGTAGCTGAGAGAGCCCTACACACACTAGATGTAAAAAGAGCTCTACTTTATTATGTGGACAGGACTAAATCATTTAGAAAAACAAAACAACTATTTGTTGCTTTTGCACCACAGCACAAAGGAAATCCTATTTCAAAGTCAGGAATAGCCAGATGGATAGTTAAATGCATTCAAATATGTTATCTCAAAGCTAAACGCACTTTAACCGTCCCCCCTAGAGCACACTCTACTCAGAAAATGGGGGCATCCAAGGCTTTCCTAGCAAATATTCCCCTTGAAGACATCTGTAAGGCAGCCACTTGGTCCACCATACACACTTTCACTAAACACTACTGTGTAGACGTGCAAGCAAAACAGCAAGCTGCTGTAGGCCAGGCTGTCCTCAAAACTCTTTCAAACTGCTGCTGCTGGCACAGGTAACCACCGCTAGAGGAGATACTGCTATATAGTCTATGCACAGATATGAATTCAGCAGCCCACATGCCTCAAACGGAATATGCTACTTACCAGTATGCATCTGTCCTTGGCATGTAGGGCTGCTGACATTCATATCGCCCGCCCTCCTCCCAGGTGCCTCTTGCAGCTGCAGCATTATCTTTTGCATGGCCATCTCTTACTTTCCTATCTCAATCTCTGCCACAATGGCAAAAAACAATCTGAGGATGGAGAAGATGCCCAAGCACACTGTAGTCCAGGGGAGGAGTCACCTATCTCTTGATACTTCGAAGACTCTTCCAAGACAACAAAGTGCAATCATCTGGACCCAACATTAGGCGGCGATCTATGCACAGATATGAATGTCAGCAGCCCTACATGCCAAGAACAGATTCATACTGGTAAGTAGCATATTCCTACGCGTTTTTACTGTTTTGCGGGGGAGGCGGGGGGGGTTAACTGTACGTTTGTTTTCCTGAAACTTAACTGGCTGCTTGATTCAAATTGTCTAAGTAATCGCCCAAATGTTTACAAAAGTAAGTGCCACTCACAGAGTTAGTGAATTTAGTGAATTCAATTGTCCTACTACTTTACTAGTACTACCGTCAGTCTCTCTTCTCTCCTCCTGCTCCATTATCCTTGCTCCCCCCAAACGCTTATCGTACCTGTGATTAGTGTTTGATAATAGGGCTAGGCACAGGGCTGGCTGCATGGCAAATGGCGATTAAGGTTGGCAATCCTGGGCGGATGAAATAGCATTGTTGTGGTGGTAGTAGTGGTGGTACACAGTGGCAGTAGCAGCATATGAAAAAAAAGAAAATGAAACCTTCAGTGGCCTGAGCGGAGCATTAGAACAGTACGATAGATAGCACAGTACACAAGAACAGTGCCATAATTTCGCCTAACAAATGCTAAAGTATTTAAAGTATAACTACTATTTGCATGGAGTTTGGCTTTGGCTACTACAATAAATAGTTCTGAAGGTGAAGGACACAGCAGCGTAATCATTCGCCACGTGTAGGAGGAGAATGTTCTTGATGATCAATCCAGTTGATGGCACCCATGAAAATCAGATTTGATTTGCAAATACATAGCTATGGGTCTGTGTCTAGCTGAGTAAGAATATATCCTCGGAATCCTTCACCAGCCTTGAAATTGATTTTCTGTTGCTTTGACCTTATCCTCCCCAGAAAGTGTGTGGAATCATTGTTGTCATTTAGTCACACCTCAATGAAAACCACACAGCCCGGGGTAAGAGGGTTAGGGTTTGAAAATTGGATGGGAATGGGGTTTTTTGGGAAAGGTTTGTGGAGAGAGGAAAAAAAACACAGCATGGACAAACAACAAATGAAGATAAACAAATTGTTGGATACAAAGATATCCATAAATCTTTTAAGGGACATAAAGGAAGTGCATGCACCACTGCATGCATGAAGTTGATTGCTAAATGGATGGTTAGGTTACTTAAACTAAGTAGTACTTTCTACAACTTACTATGAAGAAACAATGTTACAGTACAGGGCTGCAGTAATTACGCATTTTCACTTGCCTATCTGCCCTCAGAGAGAATAAACAACACTTAGTACATGAAATTAGTTTTAAAAATAGCAACCAAAAACGTATACAATGGCTGGTGGGATGAATTTGAAGCAGAGAGCAAACAAATGCACAGAGTCACACTCATAGAAGTTCACAAAAATAACATTATTTAAAAGATAAGGAGAAGTGAAGAGGATACTGTAACTGTATGTTGTAGTTGCCCTCTTGAATTTGGGAAGTTGCGTGCATCCAGTCTTTCCTCTTATTCGCGGTACTCCTCCATTCCATCTGACGCTCCGTCGATCAATCTTGGTGACCAGACACACTGTCCACTGCCTGCCTGGCGGATGCGGAATTGCGGATTGCTAATGGTAAGCCTGAGTTAATCGTTTTTCCAATCGCACAGGGTAAAAGCCGGCCTGTAATTGTTGATGGAAAAACAGGAAGTGATATTGAAACACCATGGAGAAAAAAACATAAGGTACGCTCTGCAGTGCAAAAATAACACTTTCAGTTTAAGAGGCGACAGTAATACAGTATTACAGTATTACAGTATTACAGTATTTCGAAAGTGCGTACTCTGAGTCTCCTTTTCAAGAATAGTAATTAGTAAGTATGGGCGAATTGTGCGGATCTGTGGTCCGCGAATTTGCGCGAAATCACCCAAAAAACGTGAATTCGCGGATTTTCCCACAAACACGCGGATTTTTTTGCGATTTGCATAACTTACTGGAGTATTTTCTACTGGCTAATCCAGTAAGTGCTACCTCGTTGGGTAAATGTATAGTGCTTTTCCTACACTACAGCTGCGTAAAGTGCCAGAAGAGTTGTCTTCAGTGACATCTGCAATAACGCATTACCGGCAATGTTAGCTTATGGGCCGAAATGCACCTTAGAAACATGGACAAATCACCTTTCCTCTCAACCTACGACCAAACTGCTGTTTGGACACAAAATTAGACCTTCCCAGCAGTGCTCCCAGACCCCTAAACCCACTCCCAAAAATCTAGAACACCCCACATTACCCTCCCAAAAACGTGTATTACAGTGACCTCGCACAGGCCTTAAAATTGTGCCCAAACGCACTCTGAAACCAGGCCCAAAACACCCCTTTTCCACCATGGATTTTTTTCAAACTACTTGCAATCAAAATTAGACCTTCCCTGCAGTGCTCCCAGACCCCTAAACTCACTCCCAAAAATCTAGAACACCCCCAAATAGCCCCCCAAAAACATGCAATACTGCTACTTTGCAGGCCGGCAATGTTAGCCTATGGGCCGAAATGCACCTTAGAAACAGGGCCAAATCACCTTTCCCCTCAACCTACGACCAAACTGCTGTTTGGACACAAACTTAGACCTTCCCAGAAGTGCTCCCAGACCCCTAAACCCACTCCCAAAAATCTAGAACACCCCACATTACCCTCCCAAAAACGTGCATTACCATGACCGCGCAAAGGCCTTAAAATCGTGCCCAAACGCACTCTGAAACTAGGCCCGAAAACACCCCTTTTCCATAATGGATTTTCTTCAAACATCTTGCAATCAAATTTAGACCTTCCCAGCAGTGTTCCCAGACCCCTAAACCCACTCCCAAAAATCTAGAACACCCCCAAATAGCCCCCCAAAAACATGCAATACTGCTACCTTGCAGGCCGCCAAAGTAAGCCAATGGCAAAAATGCACCTCAGAAACAGGGCCTAATTCCCCTTTTGCCTCAACCTACGACCAAACTGCTGTTTGGACACAAAATTAGACCTTCCCAGCAATGCTCCCAGATGCCTAAACCCACTCCCAAAAATCTAGAACACCCCTCATTACCCTCCCAAAAAAGTGCATTACCGTGACCTCACACAGGCCTTAAAATCGTGCCCAAACGCACTCTGAAACTAGGCCCCAAAACACCCCTTTTCCACCATGGGTTGTCTTCAAACCACTTGCAATCACAATTAGACCTTCCCAGCAGTGCTCCCAGACCCCTAAACCCACTCCCAAAAATCTAGAACACCCCCAAAAAGCCCCCCAAAAACATGCAATACTGCTACCTTGCAGACCGCCAATGTAAGCCAATGGCAAAAATGCACCTCAGAAACAGGGCCTAATTCCCCTTTTCCCTCAACCTATGACCAAACTGCTGTTTGGACACAAAATTAGACCTTCCCAGCAGTGCTCCCAGATCCCTAAACCCACTCCCAAAAACCTAGAACACCCCACATTACCCTTCTAAAAACGTGTATTACCGTGCCCTCGCAGAGGCCTTAAAATCTTGCCCAAACGCACTCGGAAACTAGGCCCAAAACACCCCTTTTCCACCATGGATTTTCTTCAAACCACTTGAAATCAAAATAGGACCTTCCCAGCAGTGCTCCCAGACCCCTAAGCCCACTCCCAAAAATCTAGAACACCAACAAATAGCCCCCCAAAAACATGCAATACTGCTACCTTGCAGGCCGGCAATGTTAGCTTATGGGCCAAAATGCACCTTAGAAACAGGGCCAAATCACCTTTCCCCTCAACCTACGACCAAACTGCTGTTTGGACACAAAATTAGACCTTCCTAGAAGTGCTCCAAGATCCCTAACCCCACTCCCAAAAATCTAGAACACCCCACATTACCCTCCCAAAAACGTCTATTACCTTGACCTCGGACAGGCCTTAAAATCGTGCCCAAATGCACTCTGAAACTAGGCCCCAAAACACCCCTTTTCCACAATGGATATTCTTCAAACATCTTGCAATCAAAATGAGACCTTCCCAGCAGTGCTCCCAGACCCCTAAACCCACTCCCGAAAATCTAGAACACCCCCAAATATCCCCCCAAAAACATGCAATACTGCTACCTTGCAGGCCACCAATGTAAGCCAATGGCAAAAATGCACCTCAGAAACAGGGCCTAATTCCCCTTTTGCCTCAACCTACGACCAAACTGCTGTT
Source organism: Lissotriton helveticus (assembly GCF_964261635.1). Lineage (NCBI taxonomy): Eukaryota > Metazoa > Chordata > Amphibia > Caudata > Salamandridae > Lissotriton > Lissotriton helveticus. The sequence goes on from NC_136059.1 coordinate 600,312,677, forward strand.
TGGACACAAAATTAGACCTTCCCAGCAGTGCTCCCAGGCTCCTAAACCCACTCCCAAAAATCTAGAACACCCCACATTACCCTCCCAAAAACGTGCATTACCGTGACCTCGCACAGGCCTTAAAATTGTGCTCAAATGCACTCTGAAACTAGGCCCAAAACACCCCTTTTCCACCATGGATTTTCTTCAAACCACTTGCAATCAAAATTAGACCTTCCCTGCAGTGCTCCCAAACCCACTCCAAAAAATCTAGAACACCCCCAAATAGCCCCCCAAAAAAATGCAATACTGCTACTTTGCAGGCTGGCAATGTTACCCTATGGGCCGAAATGCACTTTAGAAACAGGGCCAAATCACCTTTCCCCTCAACCTACGACCAAACTGCTGTTTGGACACAAAATTAGACCTTCCCAGAAGTGCTCCCAGACCCCTAAACCCATTTCCAAAAATCTAGAACACCCAACATTACCCTCCCAAAAACGTGCATTACCTTGACCTCGCACAGGCCTTAAAATCGTGCCCAAACGCACTCTGAAACTAGGCCCCAAAATACCCCTTTTCCACAATGGATTTTCTTCAAACATCTTGCAATCAAAATTAGACCTTCCCATCAGTGCTCCCAGACCCCTAAACCCACTCCCAAAAATCTAGAACACCCCCAAATAGCCCCCCAAAAACATGCAATACTGCTACCTTGCAGGCCGCCAATGTAAGCCAATGGCAAAAATGCACCTCAGAAACAGGGCCTAATTCCCCTTTTGCCTCAACCTACGACCAAACTGCTGTTTGGACCCAAAATTAGACCTTCCCAGCAGTGCTCCTAGACCCCTAAACCCACTCCCAAAAATCTAGAACACCCCACATTACCCTCCCAAAAACGTGCATTACTGTGACCTTGCACAGGCCTTAAAATCGTGCCCAAACGCACTCTGAAACTAGGCCCAAAACACCCCTTTTTCACCATGGATTTTCTTCAAACCACTTGCAATCAAAACTAGACATTCCCAACGCTCATCCCAGCTAAGCAAATCCACTAAGAACCACCTACAACACACTCCAATCGCACCCTAAAAACACTCAATAATCGAAAATTAACATGGGCGCCTAAGGCAGCGGTTTCCCTTCCTCGACTTTGCCTAAACACACCCTTCCCATCAATTGATTCCTCCCAAATTTCCTGCACAACCACCAATTCCCCCTCCCTACCACTCACAGAAGCCCCATTCCCCTAGCTCAACTGGAACACCCCAAACACACTTTCTCCTTGCGCCCCCAAACCGCCCATTGGATAACATGGCAAATCGCGCCTTGACAAATAATTGCTGTTTTCAGCCTTTCCACTACTTCGATCCTCGTGAAGCTTACCAGGACACTTGTTCCAGCGATTCACAAGAATCTCAGCAAGGCAGAACAAAATCGATCCACTGGAAGGTGTACGACTTCTCCCCCAATCACACGTGCCAGCAAAACATCACAAAAGGCAAAAATTCGGCTAATTCTGGACCACAAAACTCCAAACCCCCCTAACACCTTGCCAACATCATTATGAACGAGCCTGCATCGGGCCCTGAGCCCTAGACTCCGGGAACCCTACCAAATTCAACCCAAAAACCCTAGTAAACCGCACTGAACCCCCAAAACAGCCCTAAACCCTAAAAAAAAAACAAATTCCCTCAAACCTAGCCCTCAACCCTACACAGAGCTGGCCCCAAAAAAAAATCCGCCCACTCGCTAATTGGCAAATTTTCGGCAATTTCGCGAGATTCGCGGATTGCGAATTTGCCGGCGAAAAACCGCAAATTTCACAAGCGGAACGAATTTTTGACCCATGCTTGCGGCAGGGCCATGCAGAAGGTCAAGGCAGGCACCACTGAGTGAAGCAACCTGATGTAGTATACCTAGGCTCTTTGACACAGACAGACAAAGCATATCTAATTGTATGCAGCAAGCCACATAGCTCCAATTTTACATGAACTGCTGTCTGGACTCTGCCTGGCATTACAACACTACACTGCCTCGACCACTCCATACCACGACTAGACCGACATGTAGTTCTGCTGTAGTAGTTGTTGTAGACTGGTTTACCTGTTTGCCACTCACGAATTGGCCATAGTTCTTCTGTAAACCAACGCTGATGATCCATCCATCCCAGTGAGTGACTGTAAAGAAAAAATATATATTATTTAACTTTGATCATCAACACTCATCATCAATCATCATGGTATATTGGCAAACAGTGAGTCCAAGGACATTTTGCATATTGGTAAATGCAATGTAGTGGCCCCTGCAGTTGAAGTACAATTTGAATTAAACTAGGAAAAAAACAGAGTAGACTTGAGTTGCATTTATTGTGTAAAAGATTGAATAATAACAGAAGACATATGATTCATTTCATGCACAACAAACACACAGCAATTGCTTTCATCAGAGCCAGACAGCCATTGCTGTCCACTGCATGCCATCTTCTCATTATTCATCACCTGTTCCACTTTTTGTCCGCATCTTCTTCTGAAAGTGAGGGCCCACAGGGCAGCCTCTCCTGTCAATTTCAGAAGTAACTGTCATCAATCAGCAAGCATGTAGTCAGTAATTCCAGTCCCACTTGAGGGGACTCGTCTACGAAGACAAAGTTTCTTGATTCTGCGTTATCCAGCCATCTGCCTTGAGGGAAATGGATAGGGGGAGTCTGGAGGAGGAGGATAGAGGAACATGATTGAGTTGTGAACTTGTGAACCTCAGGAATGCAGACTGCGGCACCTTCAAATCAATAAGGAAATAAGATGAAGACAGTGCTGCTGATGGACTTGTTGTGATAAGGTGATTAGAGTTTTGTTGTGGTAAAAGTTGCAAAACAAAGAAAGACACACAGGAATAAAAGTGAATAAGGACGGAAAAAAAGGAAGTAATTTTCAGGCCTCAGTGTCAGGAAAGTAGAGCTCGTCCTCAAACTCTGTGAATTGAGACGGGAGTAGGTCAGCTAACAGAGAAGAACTTCCGTCACCTAAGTCGGTGTCCTCTTCTTCCTGCGTGCATTCACGTATTTTGTAATCTGGTGGTATGAAGTGCTGATTCATCTTGATCATTGTTAACCTCTCCACATTTTGGGGCGAGAGGCGGGTCCTTTTTGAAGTTACAATGGCACCAGCAGCACTGAAAACACGTTCAGAAGACACACTTGCGAGTGGGCAAGACAAATAATTTAGAGCCAGGTTGGTGATCAGTCGCCATAGAGGCCTTTTCCCATACCAATACAGCAATGGGTTCTGATTAACAAAGACCTCTGTTGGGTCATCCAGATAGGCCTGCACCATCGACTCAAGGTTCTCCAGGGTTGCTCCACTTTGCGTACCATCTGTGGCCTTTGCATCACTGGAACGAGCAAACCATTGATGAGTTAGCCAATCCGCTTTCGACAATATTATGGCTGGGCCTGGTGCAGGTGAGGATGATGATACAGTTGCTGGTGTCGTTAACGGCTGTGAGGGAAAGTGACTCCCTTCGGCCACAGATTCAGAATGGGAACTTGACGCCGAATGGCCTGCTGATTCAGTAGTACTTCTGCCGGTTCCTTCAATTTTCTGCCGCTCTTTTTTTAACCGAGTGGCTGACAGAGCTAGCCAATGTTTGTACTTTGAAACATCTGCTTCATCAAAAGGAATGAATGCTTTGCTGGCCACTGCCTTTTTGTACCGTGGATCCAGAATAGTGGCACAAATGTAATATTGTTATGTATGTATTTTTTTAAGCCTTTCATTGTCAACTAGGCGGCTTAATAACCTCTCCGCCAACTGATATGCGTCTTGCTTTTCAGCATCATCTCCGAACGTTGAAGACACCACCTTTAGTTGGTGCTCTAGCATGCGCAACAATGGGATAGCTTTGCCCAAAGTACAGTCCTCCCTGCTGACTTCACGCGTGAAGACCTCAAAAGGACTAAGCATGTCTGTCAGGCTTTTAACTAGCTTCCATTCCTCCAACTCTAGCCACATGTCTTTCATAGTAGAACCCAGTGCAAAGACATACTGATTGATTACGACCCACTGCTCAGACAGACGCTCAAGCGTGTAGAAGGTTGAGTTCTAACGTGTTACCACCTCCTGAATGAGTCCTCTGACTGGCAGTCTACATTCACGTTGCATGTTCCTCAGCTGCTTCCGGGCCTTAAAAGAATGGCTGGAATGTGGGCAAATTCTTTGGCAGGTGGTCATTAACTTGCTGACTGTGTTTTCTTTTTTCAAGAAATCTTGCAAAACAATGTTAATACTGTGCACCAAACACGGCACTCTGAAATAGCCACCCTCATGCATGGCCTTAACTATATTACTGCCGTTATCCGTGGAAACATAACCAATCATGCGCTTTCTTGGATGCAGCCATTCATAGACCTTACTCTGAAACTCATCCAAAATGTTTTGCGCAGTATGAGATTTCTCCATGGCAAACATGGCTACTGTTGCATGTTTCCGAGTAATTTGAAAAACTGTGGGGTATATTATCAAGGGGTTTATCTCCGCTTTTTTGGCTTTAAAAGCCAAGAAAGCGGAGATAAAATTATCTCCCTATTACCAAGCTGTCGCTAACACCAGTTAGTGACAGCTAATAGGAGATAGCGACCATCTTGGGCCCCGCTTTGCATGTCAGTGATATTTATCACTAATGACATGCAAAGTGGGCGTGCCAAGATGTTAGCGACTGGAAACAGTCGCTAACATCGCTATCTCCTATTACCAACTTTTGGAGATATTCGCGCTAAGCGCGAATATCTCGAAAAGCTAACACCTGCCCTGAGCAGTTCTTCACCATGTTATCCAATGGGAGGTGGATAACATGGCTAAGAGCATTTGCTCGATAATGCATGAATATCGCTGACTTTTCAGCGATATTCATGCATTGCGGCCGTTTTTTATCGCATTTGCGATAAAAATCGCCGATGTGCGGCGATAATTTTTGTCTCTAAACAAGTTAGAGACAAAAATTATCGCTAGTTGTTGGTAATATACCCCTGTGTCCGGGTCAACACCTGAATGTAACTTGTCTGCAACCCCTGCAAAAGAGACCCAGTGTGCAGTGATGCTCATGTAATCAAGGGCTTGGCAACTGGTCCACATGTCTGTTGTCAGGTGGATAGTGTGAACAGCCCTCTTCTGCAAAGCTGCCCCAATCACCTCCAGCACATCTTGATGTATTGCTGGAACCGCAACTCTGGCAAAATAGGACCTGCTATGAACCTTCCATTTAGGGCAGACTGTTGCCACAAATTCTAGAAAACCCACCCCTTCTACGAAAGAAAAAAGGAGAAGGTCCAGCGCTAGCATTTTAGCCAGCTTTGCGTTATAGAGATGTGCCGTTGGGTGGTTGCGTTCAAATGGCTCCTCTGACCAAAACATGCTTTTTATGGTGGTTTGGCGTTTTACGTGATGATGATAATGATGATGCAGACTTCTTCAAACCAGTGAGGCTCATTGATGTACTTTTTCGCATTGGTGTCTCTCCCAGACTCTTAGTGTGGCTCATACATGTTGCTGGGGTAGAGGTTGTGGGCGCTACCACTGCAGTGCTGCTGCCAGGGGTACTGGGTGTACCAGAAAAAATGTCTGTCGCTTCTTCACTTCCCCCCTGCACGATCAGCCCCTCGTCATCATCAGATGCAATATGAATGGATACATTTGGATTTGTTGTGCTTTTGTATTCCCGGATCTTCCTTAGGTGTGCCTCCCAAATGATAGTGTGGTGTTTTTGGAGATGACCTCTCTGGCCTCCGGTACCATAGTTGGTACCAAGCTTACCCCGACTAACTACACTTTTACAAATCAAACAATTGACCATGTTTTCCGCCTTTTTGCTAACATTAAAGAAGTCCCAAACTGGGGACTGGAAATGTCTGCTGGTGGTGGAGGTGCTACTTTCAATGCCAGATGAAGTGGAGGATGGGCGTGGCTGAATTTGACTCTGTTGTGCACTTACAGCACCACTACTTGAGGTAATGGAGGTCGAGCTGGATGGAGGTCCCTGCCGGCCCTTCTGACGAGAAAATATGGAAGCTGTAGGTCGTGTTGGTGTAGTAGTTAACTGCGCTGGTGGTGGTACCAGTGCCACGCCGCCCACATCCCACTCAGAAGCACTTCGAGATAGGGTCAAAATGTCTGTCTGCATGCCCGCTGGGGCTGGAGTGACGACTGTGATGACTGGGTCGTCGTCAGACTGTTCATCAGCAGCAGAAGACACCACTTCTTGTTCGTTGTCATCACCCATAAGTGGAATCCTTGCGGGAACCTTCCTTTTAGGCTTAGCTACCTTTGTTGGCTCATGGCGTGCCTCACTCTCAGACTGCATTGCTGGGTTCCAATCAACATCAAGATCATCAGAAGGAAGTGTGCTTGAAGAAGAACTTGAAGTAGTAGCCCTCCTTGACCTTTTTCTTGCTGGGGATCTGGAAGACAATGGATCATCATTAGGAGGAGTGGCTTCCTCGGATGATACCTCCGCTTGAATCTCGATTTCCTGATGTGCCCCTAGGTCTGGTGGAACAAGCATTGTGGGCAGTTGTGCCGCTCCATGCGACTCTAGTTGCGCCTCTCCATTCGCTAATGCCTCTCCTTGCGCCTCTCCTTGCGCATGTACTTGCACTTGTCCTAGGTGCACCTGTGGTTGTCGTTGCGGCTGTGTTTGTTGAACACTCGTCAGATGAGTTACACCATGTATTGATTGGATGCTACTTTCTTGCGATGAGCCAACATCACTGGTCGATGGTGATTGAGCAATTACAGTGGCTGCCTCTGCAGCACTCATGGACTTGGACCTAACTTGGCGTGGTGGCACTGAGCCCAATGATTAGAAAGGAAAGAAAGGAACAAATCCAGGGTACGATGTTTTTAATTCACAAAGCACCTGTATCTACCATTTTGGTTAGACAGTATAAATACACAACAATTTATTTTGCTTTTTCAAAAGTATTTCATGCCCACATAAGAAAGGGGGTCTTCATCAGGACAAAAGGGAGGATCGGTGGGCTAGCCTCCTGGGGTGGGAAAGAAAAATGGGGAAAACTAATCAGGCTGAAGGGTCTACAGGGAGTCCCAAAATTGCCATAGTGGAAAACCACTCGGCAAATCTATTAAAAAACATACACTGAGTAAGGACTACAGTTTATTATATACAAAATATACAAAATGGATCCCATGTGCTAAAAAGAATTTTTACGAGTCCATTGTATTTTCAATGGCAATTTTGGGACTCCCTGTAGACCCTTCAGCCTGATTAGTTTTCCCCATTTTTCTTTCCCACCCCAGGAGGCTAGCCCACTGACCCTCCCTTTTGTCCTGATGAAGACCGGCGTTGTAAGGGCAATTAACCCTACTATCTCCTAGGGTCGAAACGTAGACTTTTCTCACCAAACCCATCAACTCCTTTCGCCAGCAAGAATTACACAGCTATCTAGGAGTTTGATTGTATATAATGTATTGATATATGCATTGTTTCATGTGGCTCCGATTTATGGGGACCACCGCAAGAATATATACATGAACATTAACTTATGTTTTATACAAATGATTATTGATTTTGAATTCCGTCTTTTTTATCACCGTATTCCCACACAGCACTTCCCCCCCCTTTCTTATGTGGGCATGAAATACTTTTGAAAAAGCAAAATAAATTGTTGTGTATTTATACCGTCTAACCAAAATGGTAGATACAGGTGCTTTGTGAATTAAAAACATCGTACCCTGGATTTGTTCCTTTCTTTCCTTTCTTCATTTATGCTATGTCTCTCTATTATATGTAAATTGCTCTCTTTAGTCCGGGACCACTCTGTCTATAACATATATACACCCAGGTCCCTATGACTTTATGAGTTCAACCCTGTTATATATAACACACTGAGCCCAAATGAAGCAGAGGTGCTGCTCCCAGCTTGGTCCCCGGCGGACACCGCTGCTGCTACAGGCGTAGTTTTATTTCCCAAAAAAGGTGTCTGTGGGCACACCAGTCTCCTTGGTAGGTGGTGCCACTTGCTTCTTCTGCTCCTTCTTACTGGCAGTGGCACTGGCAACTTTTTTCGTAGAAACTCTACAGCCACCTTTCGTTTGGCCCATCTTCTTCAGATGTCAGAACAGCAGGCCGCAGTTGCACGAGTTGCAGAGTTGTCTGTGGCCACATGTGACCTCACATGACGTTGTGCTGCACACACCACTGCAGGACTTCTTCCTGGCACTGATGATGAACGATGACTGATGTGATTCTCTTGTGCACCTAAAAGCAAAGGAAGCCAGAGGAAAGTCAGTTAAATAAATGTTGCATATGTCGTGCTTCAATTAATATTTGCAACTAGGCATTGCATTTATTATTATTACAACAACACACCCAAAAACGGAAAGACACAAAATAAAAATTGCAATTGTAATCCAAAATGGATGTTTAAATTAATAGAAGAGAGGCCAGAGAGAGAGAGTTGGTCCATGCACCAGTGAGTACCCCTGGGCCTAATGGATGAAAGCAAGGAAAACTGGGTGCAGGCCTGAGCACACTGCCTGGCTTCAAAATTGCCCCTTGACCCCCAGCCACATGGCCAGGCCCTGCCTGGACCAGGCCTCAAAATGGCCCCCACCCACATGGCCAGGCCCCAACACAACCCCAAAAAGTTGAAAAACACACAAAAATCAACACAATCCAATGCCATCCATGCCCCTCAATGATGTTTAAATTCAAGACACCACACAGAAAGACTTGGTCCATGCACCACTCACTACCCCTGGGCCTACTGGCTAAAGTGGCTTTACAGGCACCCCAAAATTTAAAAAAAAATCCACATATATTGAGCTAAAATTCAATGACATAAATGAGATTTAAGTTCAACAAAACTGGAGTACTGCGTAAATTATTTGATAGGAGTCATTTGATGAGTTAAATTGAGGAGATATTGCTGTAAGAGAATGACATCTGGCAATGTGTCATATCTGGAAATGATACTGTAATATTTATGGCATCCTGGAAAATATCATCCTTAAACTGCCATTGTCTTTTCAGTTAGAGTAACTGCACAAAGTCATTAAAAATATAAAGCATGAAAAGATTAAAAGCAGTAGAGCATTCAACAAGGTCACCAGCAGTAATTGAAACATTACCTTCGGCGAATCATCTCCTCTGTGTAACACTTCAGATGTAGATTCCGATGATGGTCCATGTATCATTTTTGCAGTTGAAGTGGGGTGCATACAATTTAATGGAAAACACTTTTGCCTGTTTATGTCCTCAGACAATAAGACACGAAAGGAGAGGAGGCAGGTGATGTTATGTTTGCTTACAGTTAAATGCATCACTCAGTCTTTATACTATTTATTACCCACACTACAGCCCTGGGGACCAACTGTAGGTAAATGGATTATTGTTGGGGTAGGCAACTGCCCGCCTTTAGGAATAATCACAGCTCTTGTCAGGGTAAACCCTCAATATCAACCAAAAACAAAGTGAAAACTAACCTCTTCAATGCGTCGGACGGCGCCCGGCCTTCCGACGTCACGGTGGGCGTGTGCGTCAGACAGCTAGGGGCCGTCTGATTTGCGCATGCATGGAATTTGTCCGCAAAGCAGGGGAATGTGCGCCGCATTGAAGCGGCTAATAAACAAAATTATACAAAAACAACAAACTTCTAATAAGGGGAATCATAGGTATAACTGCTTAAAGCTTTAGGTAGCTATAGTGTCAAAAAGCGCAAAGCACCAATGATAGTGTTACGGAAGGGATTGATCGGACATGGGCATGATTTGCAGCCAACTGTGATGGAGCCCTGGTCAGAGGCTGATACATGGAAGTGTGGTTGTTCATAAATAAGTCCCAATTCAAAAAGGAACTTTGTTACTTTTTGTGAGTTGAAAATCCTCTCTTCATGGTTTGAAGCTGAAACTGGAGTTGCACCATGGAACCGCTGGTCAGATATCGGAAGAAGGTTAGCCCCGCTAATGCCCTGGAGCATTTCATTATTTAGTTTTAAAAATCTGTTAAGCGCCAAAGCAGAAAAGGACATTGTAATTGTTTTGGATGTGCTGAGCTCTCCACTTTGGACAAATCTGAAACCAACCACAGGAAAGCACTTCTAAGACCCCCAGGACCTCGGAGGGGGGGCACTTAGAGACTTTCAGCGTATCAGTCTAAGGCCAGCAGCAAAGTCCAGCCCAAGTTCAGTTCCACTGGCCAGCTGGATACTTTAGGAAAAAGACCTCTTGAAGCTTGCTGTTTCTCTGTAGCTACACAAGAGTTCAGCCAATTGAGTCTGCTTCTTTGTCCTTGGTACAAGAGGGAGCAAGTCCAGTGCTTCAGGCTTTCATAGGTCCAGTAAGTGTTATAAGGAGGTGCCTACGGGTGCCCCATTTATGCTTGATGCCAGCTAATGTGTGGTGGGTGTGAGGGTGACCCTAGGCACTCTCTAACCAAAGGAGTAAGAGTTCCCCGGGGAAACCCTACCCAATTTTTCAGTAGTTCCTGATAGTCATACTGCAAACAGTTCCAAAATGGCATGTGCAAGGCCATTTTCAAGATGGCAAGTCTTTGCCCACACTAAACTTTGGCTCTGAGGGCTATGGATGTGTAAGGGATTGCACTATGGTAATCCTCCGTCCTCCCACATATTAACACTAAAATGCAGTTTGAAGCTGGCCTGTACCCTCAATAAACCAGGAGACAGAAGACTTGTCGGACCTGCAGAAACCACACAGAGGATACATGAGGATAGTCCTGACATCCTATTTATTCAGTTTTAAGTACACCAAAGAGTGTTATTTGTGGCTCAACATACCTATTTGATAGTATTTGACAATGGGGAGACTAACAGGATGGCAGCCCCACCCTTCTGCTGAGCTCAGATGGGCCATCTTGGCCCATTCAGGTTACCCCGTCAATCTCAGTGACCCACTCTGTGGCTTCTGGGAGGAATCACACACCTCATTTAGGGTTGTGGACATGCTAGATGTTGGCAGAGGAAAATACTAATCAGCCTTCTGAAAGGTTAGGCAGGTAAAAGGAAATTTCCTGAAAGATACACTTCCAATATAGTTCATAAAAATCCAGTTTTAATATTAAATTGTTTTTTTATTCTACTCCTTGCAAAATGGAACAACACTAAGTGCTGGAGGTCACAGGCCTCCCTATCGGTCCAGGCTTGGAGCAAGGATGTCCTACTTTGGGCCGACATGATGACAAGAGCACTACCTCGAGAGGAACGCTGAGGCCTCCGTAAAAAAATCAATCTCCGACAGTTGGGAAGTATTGGTCTGTAAATTCCAGACATCTCAAAACGACAACTTCAGACCCCCGCTGAAATCACAGTTTAATGGCCCTAATATAGGATCTCTGGATCGTTTTCCCCTGCTTATCCCCAGAACACCAACCACCCTATACATAATTGAACCCCACGAGGGTACAGCCTATTAAGCAACCCCACAACATTCAACAACCGAATGGGACTAAACAGCACCCGGCTAATGGGCAGCGTCTCCATAAGCCGAGAACACATTCCAAGAAGTGCCACTATCGGGCACTCATGTCTGATTGAAAGACTAGATGTACTTGTAACCACTTAGCTCCTAATGCTTTCCAGTGTAGATCTTGGTGTGTGATAGGTGGTACATCTAAGCGATGTTGAGGATGGAAAGATTTTGTACCGTGACTTATCAACACACATAATGTTCACTGTGTTGAAGTATTTCATAGTTATGCTCTGTACAATTGCGGTCTTTGCTATAGTTGAGGAAAACAATAAAATTGTGCTTAAAAAGAAAACATGGGAATTCAATGGCTTGAGTTGCCCATAGGCGATAAACTTGGTTAAATACATTCTGAAACTTTGAAAAGCAACTGAAAGCAAAAGTCTATTTTAGGGTATCAGTGTTTTGGTCATAGGTGCAATTCATTAGCGATACCACAACGAAATACTATCAACATTTACAAATTGTAGGGTTTCTATCACTGTGTGCCAGACCTATCCCATGTTGATTAGTTGGTGGGACAACGCATTGAACATAGAATTTGTCAGATTTTCAGCAGCTTTTCCACAAAACAAGGAAATAGCATCCAGTTTTCCATATGCAGGAATGTCGTCTTACCAGGATTAACCCATGTCTATGTTCTGGATCTCCCGAGTGTGTGGGTGTCAGACATGTGATTTTTGTAATGGGCTTTTGCAAGGATGCACTCACTAGTCCCAAGGGAATGTTTTTGATGGTGAGGGTTTCAATGGAGGATGACTGTCAATTATGTTGCCTGAGAAAACAACCAAAACTCACACATTTCTGAAAACTAGAGACCCGTGCAAATCCAGAGTTATGTGGTTTGCATGAATCCCACATGTAAGGTTACCCAATTACACTGACATTGTCAAAGTATGGGAAAAAACAATCACAATTTCTTCTCTTTTCTATGGCAGAAAACCCCAGAACTTCTAGCGAAACACAAAAAGTTCTATTGACAAACTTTCCCAACCTTCTCCCAAGAAGAATGTTACCCACATGTGTAGGTGGACCGCTTCTAAAGGACAGGAATAGGCCAAAATATGCAAAGTTCATGTTCACACTACATCGACTTCACATGATAACAGACTTTAGTTCCATCTTGTCTTTTACAATAGGTCCACACCACATATGTGAGGTACTGTTTTTATTGATAGAAGTGTGTGAATGTAGGGTGCTGGGACTTTTCATATGAAGAATCCCAAAGAGTGACTGCCTCCTTTCTGAGGTACAGACACACAGTTTTGTGCCCCAGTGCGGAGCCAGGCACTATTTGGATTATTTTCATAGAGTGCAAAACATTCAAATAGCATCTGGCCCCTTTGTGAGACACAGACACTCAGGTACCTCATCAGGAGCCACATGCTGTTTTTCTTGTCCAGACACAGTTTCTGTGCCCAAGCAAGGAGCCACACACTGTTTATATTTTTAATTAGGCTGAGTGAAAGTCCCAACAGCGCCTGGCTCCTTGCTGGCGCACAGCCACCACATGTCCTACATCTCACAATGGTTCTATTGGAGAGAGAAGTGTTTTGATTGAAAGGCGCTGTATAAGATGATCTCTAACAAACGAGAGGGACCCCAGCGTCCAAAAGAATAGGGTACCAGAAGACGATTCTCAAAAAAGATTCCCTTTTGGGTACAACCTTATATCATAGAAACTATTTATAACCACCACAAGACATTCAAACCGGAGCAATAAAGGAAAAATTAATTAAAAGAAGACAGTTTATTCAGTACAATTTGTTAAAAAGCTTATCGTTTCTATTTGTCAGACCCAAATTAAAATATACAGAAATTAAACACAATAGAATGTTATTACACAATACAGCTACATATCACAAGTGGGAAACAAGGCTTAAGAAAAAAATGAATCCTATTAGCATGAGGTAAGTACAATAGCAACAATCGTAGTCACGCTCCGATATCAGACTAGTTTTAATCAGAGTTGTTGTCACTAGGGCTTAAAGTACTTCAACTCAACAAAAAGGGCATCAACGCGTTTCGGTGGGCATAGTGTTTTTAGGAGCCAACACCTTTCTTCAGGATATAATGGTTGAATCCCACATTAAAAGTAAAATATCTGCAATATAAGAAAAAGTGTCTTAGATAAGCATACTTACAACATTTTTATTAAGACATTAAAATACGACCATCAAAGTAAAAACATTCCCTGAATACTCCACATTAACAGCTATTTGCACCATTCTTACATACATAGATTACATGTTTTTCTTCAAGATTCAAAGTCCGGTTAATGAAACCTTTCATTTTATACAGTCTCCTTTTTAATAATGAGCACTGTGCAATTTCATCCTTGGCATATGTGCATTCTATTATATCATATTACCTAAGGCCCATTAAACAATCACCCATACGGCAAATATATTATGTATAATTGTCATATTCAAATTACACATGTCCTTTAAATTTTCAAATAGCCGAGCATATTGTGAACCACTGGTAAATTAATAGTTACCTCATTCAGAGACAGTTGAAAATCGCTGATTGACCAGATTAAAATATTTTCATACCACGAAAGTTGTTATCTATATATAGAGGAAAAAGAAATAATATGAAAACTACAGTTCCAATGGATATACCCACTTGATTATAGACACTAACAGCAGACTTTTCAATTTAGCGCAATCTCTTTCTTCGGGTTTTCTTTACCGGCCGTTCATGTACCCATCTGCGATATTTTCATCAGATCTACAGGGGCAATTTAGATCATATGATAATCATATATTCTAGAAAAAGTGGCCTTTTAAGGTTCTATATAGGGCAGGTCCATATTTGAAATCATGCCCCTATTCGTATATGTGGGGAAGTAGATAAAGACCCAATGAATATTTCACTTAAAGAGTTAGCCTTTTAAAGTTGTGGCTCTTTATTTTAAAAAGCTCGAAGCATAGATCACAGTACAGCCTCATAATGCCTGATACCAAGCCACTCTTCGTATTCATGGGACGAAAAACAAAGACCTAATAGATGTTTCACAACGCATATCTATGATGCGAATACACATGATAGCTTATACGAACTGAGCCATCACGCAGTGGCTCTTTAACTTAGCATGAATAGGTATCCTGTAAAACTACTTTCCATGATTGCCGCATTTGCGAAGTACATTCGAAGGAATGAGAGCATATTAGCTTCCTGATCATCTCTATTTAGAGTCTTACACACAAGGGCATTGCCTTAATTATCTTTCTCAGTATCTTAAACATAATGATACTCCCCCGTACTTGCTTGTAATGGCATGCCTAACTCGGGAGCCAACATGTATATATATTATTATTTCTACACATCCTCAAAATAACTGGCACAGTTTCCGACCTATCGTTAACACACATTAGCTATTACCGCTTGTACCCTGCACCTATGATGGTTTACAACATACCTTGCAAATAACAATAGGTACAGGTTTGGCTGTATTTCTTCAGATTAAAACCGGAACATATGTAACTTGCTCCACGAAGCCTCGGGTTACTTAGTAATCCCCAGTCTTGACCGCCTGCGGTCTACATTTAAAAAATAATAAGGATGATTAGGTACAATACGGTTAGCGTAATCTGTGCGCATTACGGTCTCATTCAAAGTAAAACCTGGGCATTTCATTACCTGATAGTGTTTACTCAAGCTCCTTGTCAGGTCACACGCTTCATCTGTGTAAACAAACTACGATCGTGGCTGCTCGGCTTTATATAATCTGAGCTCTCCCACTACGTAAGCAGACTTACGCCATTTGCCGCGCGCTTTCTTGCATCCGGCCAACTTTTGTTCCTACCACATTTCGTGCTTCCCAGCCACTAGAGCATTGGAGGCAGTATTATTTAATGGCACCACAGAAGAAAGACTATTCTTTGATCTTAGTGCATTATATTCGACCCTAATTTCTCCCGATTTACGCACACTTCAGCCATGGAACCGCTAAAGGCGGTAATCAGTTGATGGTTACTAAAGAGAAAGAATCGTCTTTCGTCTCTGATCGATATTAACGTGCAAGTTACCTACTGTCATTCCCATGCGATATTGAATCCGGCCCTAGGAGGGTCCTTCTTCAAAATTATTATCGGGACTGAGGCATATTTTAAATTATACCCTAGATACAATAGATACAATACTTGTCATGCATTGTCATGCATATTTCCATAATTAACAAGCTACACTAATCCCTCTTACAATTATGATATTACATAGGGAAATTGGCTCCAATCATATAGTTTATTCGAGTTGGGTCCATATTATTTAGATACAATACTTGTCATGCATATTTCCATAACTAGCAAGCTACACAAATCCCTCTTACAATTATGATAGTACATAGGGAAATTATCTCCAATCAAATAGTTTATTCGAGTTGGGTCCATATTATTTAAAGAGTGTCTAGAAAGTCAATCTCATACCATTGAATTTCTTATATTAGCGCAGGGGCATATAAGACGCACAATTAGCGTGCGTCATATATATCAACATGCGAATTTGTGTTGCCCAAATATAACGGACGAGCACCCATGATCTAAACAACTAAAGAACTAAGAAACAGACCATATGCGTAGCGATGTATATTGCTGGCAATATATATTTCACATTATTTATACGCCAAAGATGTAATTACAAAAAGATATTTTATCATACAGAATGGTCAGATATATAGTGAACAGTAAGTATCCTATAATGGCTCCTCTATGATCTTTTACACTTACTACAGCCATATAAGGGAAACGTCAATACAAAACCACTCGCAGTGTGGAACATTTATAATACTTACATTACATCATCCAAAAAACTTTGAGACCAATGTCCAACAAGTAATTTAACAATGTTCTTTGAATGTCCCTTTGTTCCAGTGTATATTGTTAATATGTTAAAGTTGCCTTATGCTAATCTTAACAGACGTTCCCACTCCTCTTTTGAGTTAAAGCCATTTCTTACTGTGTTCAAATCTGAAATATACCACTGTTCGCGCATTTTCCTTTTGGACTGCATGTTTCCTCCTCTCTTGCCAATTTTAATTTTTTCAAGGATGAACCACACGAAATCTCTTTCGCTATGGCCTGCCTCAAAAAAATGGGTCACTAATGGTGCTGTGATCTTTTTCGTCCTAATGGCGGACCTATGTTCCTGAAGCCGAACACCAGCCTCTCTGCCTGTCTCCCCAACGTAGCCAAAACCACAGGGACATCTCAGAAAATATATGACATTCTTGCTATTGCAGTTGCTCAAAGTTTTAGATTTTAATGTCACGCCGTTGTGGATTATATCCGTGGTCTGCAGGCATTGTGGGCAAATATTGCAGGTACTGCATTTGAAATTTCCTATTGCTGTTGTATTGGTCATGGTTTTTTGAACCGATTGATTTTCTTCTCTGTAAGAATGCACTAGGAGATCACGCAGGTTCTTATTTTTCTTAAATGCAAAAAGCGGTTTCTCCAAAGTGACACTTTCATCATGGTTAAGGATATGCCAGTTTTTGTTAACTACATTCTTTATTTGGTTACTCAGAGTCGAAAATGTACTCACAAAAACAATTTTGTTTAAAGGCTCTTTCTCTTTCACAGACTTGTTGACTAAGGCATCTCGATCATAAAATCTACCTCTCTTCATTGAGTGTGTTAGAAGTTTTTTAGGGTACCCCCTATCTCTGAACTTCGTTTTTAGAATCTCCGAGTGTTTATAAAAAAAAATCATCAAGTTCCGAACAATTTCTCCTAAGTCGCAGAAATTGACTGAATGGTATACTTTCTCTCTGCGACTTAGGGTGGAAACTTGAGAAATGAAGAAGTGTATTTTTCGCCGTAGGTTTGGTAAATAATTCAACTTCCAAATGCCCACTTACTTCTTTGATTGTGATATCTAAAAAATCCACTTTAGCGGTACTGTGGTATGATGTGAATTTTAGGTTCGGATCGCCCAAATTCAACCAGAACAAAAAATCATTCAGAAGTTTAACAGAGTATTCCCAAATAAAGAAAATGTTGTCAATGTAGCGATACCAGCCTGCTACATTTTCGAAAAAAGGGGCTATCTCATTGTACACATGTTTTCCCTCAAACTGACCAACATAAAGGCAGGCCAGACTGGGGGCACAAGAGGCCCCCATGCTGGTCCCCTTCAGTTGTTTGAACAGCTCATCCTTAAAGAGAAAGACATTATTGGTCAAAATGAGTTTTACACATCTAACAATAAAATCCTTATTGGCTCCACCGATGTCCTGGGTCTCCAGAATATCCCTGATTACACAGACAGTGTCCTCCTGGGGAATATTAGTGTAGGGAGACTCAATGTCTAATGTAACCAGACACTGAGTCTCTCCACAGAATTCCTTTCCCTCAATAGGAGAAATCATGTGTGCCGAGTCCCTTACATAGGACTTCATATTGCACTCAAGGGTTTTTAGGAAATGGTCAACGTATTTGCTAATTGGCTCAAGAAGTGAGTCGATACTGCTAACAATCGGGCCCATTGGGGGGTCATCATATTGCTTGTGCACCTTGGGCAGGCCGTATATAGCCGGAATTTTGGGTTCTACATGGGTTAGATATTTGTACTCATCTTCGCATATCCAACCTTGTTCCTTAGCCTCTAGTAAAAGTGCAGTGCAATCTTTAGATATTTTGACAATGCTACTCTCTTTTGTCCTTTCATAATGTTCTTTTACATTTAACAGTTTATACATTCTATTTTCATTGTCAGTTGTATTAAAAACTACGAATCCCCCCTTTATCTGCCGGTTTAAACCGTCGGATAAAGGGGGTGTAGTCGTAGTTGGATGGATGTGCGTCGTAGTTGGTTGGATATGCGAAGATGAGTTCAAATATCTAACCCATGTAGAACCCAAAATTCCGGCTATATACGGCCTGCTCAAGGTGCACAAGCAATATGATGACCCCCCAATGTGCATGTTTGTTAGCAGTATCGACTCACCTCTTGAGCCAATTAGCAAATACGTTGACCATTTCCTAAAACCCCTTGTGTGCAATATGAAGTCCTATGTAAGGGACTCTGCACACATGATTTCTCTTATTGAGGGAAAGGAATTCTGTGGAGAGACTCAGTGTCTGGTTACCTTAGACATTGAGTCTCTCTACACTAATATTCCCCAGCAGGACACTGTCTGTGTAATCAGGGATATTCTGGAGACCCAGGACATCGG
The DNA here is from genome assembly GCF_964261635.1 of Lissotriton helveticus. Lineage (NCBI taxonomy): Eukaryota > Metazoa > Chordata > Amphibia > Caudata > Salamandridae > Lissotriton > Lissotriton helveticus. Next base: position 600,331,334 of record NC_136059.1, read on the forward strand.
TGGAGCCAATAAGGATTTTATTGTTAGATGTGTAAAACTCATTTTGACCAATAATGTCTTTCTCTTTAAGGATGAGCTGTTCAAACAACTGAAGGGGACCAGCATGGGGGCCACTTCTGCCCCCAGTCTGGCCTGCCTTTATGTTGGTCAGTTTGAGGGGAAACATGTGTACAATGAGATTGCCCCTTTTTTCAAAAATGTAGCGGGCTGGTACCGCTACATTGACGACATTTTCTTTATTTGGGAAGGCTCTGTTGAACTTCTGAATGATTTTTTGTTATGGTCGAATTTGGGCGGTCCGAACCTAAAATTCACATCATACCACAGTACCTCTAAAGTGGATTTTTTAGATATCACAATCAAAGAAGTAATTGGCATTTGGAAGTTGAATTATTTACCAAACCCACGGCGAAAACTACACTTCTTCATTTCTCAAGTTTCCACCCTAAGTCGCAGAGAGAAAGTATACCATTCAGTCAATTTTTGCGACTTAGGAGACATTGTTCGGAACTTGAAGATTTTTATAAACACTCAGAGATTCTAAAAACGAAGTTCAGAGATAGGGGGTACCCGAAAAAACTTCTAACACACTCAATGAAGAGAGCTAGATTTTATGATCGAAATGCCTTAGTCAACAAGTCTGTGAAAGGGAAAGAGCCTTTAAACAAAATTGTTTTTGTGAGTACATTTTCGACTCTGAGTAACCAAATAAAGAATGTAGTTAACAAAAACTGGCATATCCATAACCATGATGAAAGTGTCACTTTGGAGAAACCGCTTTTTGCATTTAAGAACAATAAGAACCTGCGTGATCTCCTAGTGCATACTTACAGAGAAGAAAATCAATTGGTTCAAAAAACCATGACCAATACAACAGCAATAGGAAATTTCAAATGCAGTACCTGCAATATTTGCCCAAAATGCCTGCAGACCACGGAAATAATCCACAACAGCGTGACATTAAAAGCTAAAACTATGAACAACTGCAAAAGCAAGAATGTCATATATTTTCTGAGATGTCCCTGTGGTTTTGGCTACGTTGGGGAGACAGGCAGGGAGGTTCGTGTTAGGCTTCAGGAACATAGGTCCGCCATTAGGCCGAAAAAGATCACAGCACCATTAGTGACCCGTTTTCGTGAGGCAGGCCATAGCGAAAGTGATGTTGTGTGGTTCATCCTTGAAAAAATAAAAATTGGCAAGAGAGGAGGAAACATGCAGTCCAAAAGGAAAATGCGGGAACCGTGGTATATTTCATATTTGAATACAGTAAGAAATGGCCTTAACTCAAAGAGGAGCGGGAACGTCTGTTAGGATTAGCATAAGGCAACTTTAACATATTAACAATGTACACTGGAACAAAGGGACATTTAAAGAACATTGTTAAATTACTTGTTGGACATTGGTCACAAAGTTTTTGGGATGATGTAAAGTAATTATTATAAATGTTCTTCACCGTGAGTGGTTTTGTATTGACGTTTCCCTTATATGGCTGTAGTAAGTGTAAAAGATCATAGAGGAGCCATTATAGGATACTTACTGTTTACTATATATCTGACAATTCTGTATGATAAAATATCTGTTTGTAATTACTTCTTTGGCTTATAAATAATGTGAAATATATATTGCCAGCAATATACATCGCTACGCATATGGTCTGTTTCTTAGTTCTTTAGTTGTATAGATCATGGGTGCTCGTCCCGTATGTTTGGGCAACACAAATTCGCATGTTGATATATATGATGCACGCTATTTGTGCGTCTTATATGCCCATGCGCTAATATAAAAAAATTCAATGGTATGAGATTGACTATCTTTAAATAGACACTCTTTAAATAATATGGACCCAACTCGAATAAACTATATGATTGGAGATAATTTCCCTATATAATATCATAATTGTAAGAGGGATTTGTGTAGCTTGCTAGTTATGGAAATATGCATGACAAGTATTGTATCTAAATAATATGGACCCAACTCGAATAAACTATATGATTGGAGACAATCTCCCTATGTAATATCATAATTGTAAGAGGGATTAGTGTAGTTTGTTAATTCTGGAAATATGCATGACAATGCATGACAAGTATTGTATCTATTGTATCTAGGGTATAATTTAAGATATACGGCAGTCTCGATAATAATTTTGAAGAACGACCCTCCTAGGGCCGGATTCAATATCGCATGGGAATGACAGTAGGTAACTTGCACATTAATATCGATCAGAGACGAAAGACGATTCTTTCTCTTCAGTAACCATCAACTGATTACCGCCTTTAGCGGTTCAATGGCTGAAGTGTGCGTAAATCGGGAGAAATTAGGGTCGGATATAATGCACTAAGATCAAAGAATAGTCTTTCTTCTGTGGTGCCATTAAATAAGTACTGCCTCCAACGCTCTAGTGACTGGGAAGCACAAAATGTGGTAGGAACAAAAGTTGGCCGGATGCAAGAAAGCGCACGGCAAATGGCGGAAGCCTGCTTACGTAGTGGGAGCGCTCAGATTATATAAATCCAGGCAGCCACGATCGTAGTTTGTTTACACAGACGAAGCGTGTGACCTGACAAGGAGCTCGAGTAAACACTATCAGGTAATGAAACGCCCAGGTTTTACTTTGAATGAGACCGTAATGCGCACAGATTACGCTAACCGTATTGTACCTAATCATCCTTCTTATTTTTTAAACGTAGACCGCAGGCGGTCAACACTGGGGATTACTAAGTAACCCAAGGCTTCGCGGAGCAAGTTACATATGTTCCGGTTTTAATCTGAAGAAATACGGCCAAACCTGTACCTATTGTTATTTGCAAGGTATGTTGTAAACCATCATAAGTGCAGGGTACAAGCGGTAATAGCTAATGTGTGTTAACGATAGGTCGGAAACTGTGCCGGTTCTTTTGAGGATGTGTAGAAATAATAATATATATACATGTTGGCTCCCGAGTTAGGCATGCCATTACAAGCAAGTATGGGGTAATATCGTTATGTTTAAGATACTGAGAAAGATAATTAAGGCAATGCCCTTGTGTGTAAGACTCTAAATAGAGATGATCAGGAAGCTAATACGCTCTCATTCCTTCGAATGTACTTCGCAAATGCGGCAATCTTGGAAAGTAGTTTTACAGGATACCTATTCTATGCTAAGTTAAAGAGCCACTGCGTGCTGCCTCAGTTCGTATAAGCTATCATGTGTATTCGCATCATAGATATGCGTTGTGAAATATCTATTAGGTCTTTGTTTTTCGTCCCATAAATAGGAAGAGTGGCTTGGTATCAGGCATTATGAGGCTGTATTGTGATCTATGCTTCGAGCTTTTTAAAAAAAAGAGCCACAACTTTAAAAGGCTAACTCTTTGAGTGAAATATTCATTGGGTCTTTATCTACTTCCCCACAAATACGAATAGGGGCATGATTTCAAATATTGACCTGCCCTATATACAACCTTAAAAGGCCACTTTTTCTAGAATATATGATTATCATATGATCTAAATTGCCCCTGTAGATCTGATGAAAATATTGCAGATGGGTACATGAAAACCCGAAGAAAGAGATTGCGCTAAATTGAAAGGTCTGTGGCTTTAAGTCAGGTTATTTTATACAGCTGTAAGTGTCTATATTCAAATGGGTATATCCATGGAACTGTAGTTTTCATATTATTTCTTTTTCCTCTATATATAGATAACCACTTTCGTGGTATCAAAATATTTTAATCTGGTCAATCAGCGATTTTCAACTGTCTCTGAATGAGGTAACTATTAATTTACCGGTGGTGTAGAATATGCTCGGCTATTTGAAATGTTAATGGACATGTGTAATTTGAATATGACAGTTATACATAATATATTTGCCGTATGGGTGATTGTTTAACGGGCCTTAGGTAATATGATATAATAGAATGCACATATATGCCAAGGATGAAATTGCACAGTGCTCATTATTAAAAAGGAGACTGTATAAAATGAAAGGTTTCATTAACCGGACTTTGAATCTTGAAGAAAAACATGTAATCTATGTATGTAAGAATGGTGCAAATAGTTGTTAATGTGGATTATTAAGGGAATGTTTTTTTAAATACTTTGATAGTCGTATTTTAATGTCTTAATAAAAATGTTGTAGGTATGCTTATCTAAGACACTTTTTCTTATATTGCAGATATTTAACTTTTAATGTGGGATTCAACCATTATATCCTGAAGAAGGTGTTGGCTCCTAAAAATACTATGCCCACCAAAACGCGTCGATGCCCTTTTTGTTGAGTTGAAGTACTTTAAGCCCTAGTGACAACAACTCTGAGTAAAACTAGTCTGTTATCAGAGTGTGACTATGATTGTTGCTATTGTACTTACCTCATGCTAATAGGATTCATTTTTTCCTTAACCACTTGGATGCTATGGCATGTTCATGGGGTCAATGTAAATTCCATTGAAATCAATGGAAACTCCATGACGAGTTACCCTTGTCATTAGCATCCAAGTGGTTGCCTTGTTTCCCACTTGTGCTATGTAGCTGTATTGTGTAATGAAATGTTATTGTGTTTAATTTCTGTATATTTTAATTTGTGTCTGACGAATAGAAACTATAAGCTTTTTAACAAATTGTACTGAATAAACTGTCTTATTTTAATTACTTTTTTCTTTATTGCTGCGGTTTGAATGTCATGTGGTGGTTATAAATTGTTTCTATGATATAAGGTTGTACCCAAAAGGGAATCTTTTTTGACAATAAGGGATTGGAAGAGGAGGACTCGGAACAGTCCTAGCCCTTCCCATTCCAGTCTTCACCTCTTGGTTCATTCTTTCTATTGGTGGAGCAGAAGGGGTGGCAGGAGGAGCTGTGTTGCTCCTCCCACATATCCACCTCCAACCTTCTTTTGATCCTCACCTCCAGAAAAACTGGTTTGGGCTGGTGGACATGGTCACGGAGGAGCTACAGTCAGAGATAGCAGACTGTAGCCCAGTCTAAAAGCCCAATCCTGGTGAAGGACATGGAAGTAACTTTTAAAGGCACATGTGGCATCACTTGCATATCCTTCAGGCAGCAGCACCAGGCTACCTCATTCCGGAGTTTTGCACCTGCTTTCTGTGCTTCAGGAGCACTTTGGAGTTACATAAAGGGACGCAGATGCTTCAACGGTCCCTTCTCTAATACAGATAGTACCACACACACACACACACAGCGCTGATGCTGTCTAAAAGTGGTGTTCCTTTATTTGCATGGACGCATGGCCCCATGCAAATGATAAAAACACTTTGTCTCTGCGCATCTTGTGGTTTGCAGCAATGAAATGCCGGCCTTTGTATGAAATGTTGGAAATAGGAGTTTAAGGGCCTGATTTAGATCTTGGCGGAAATTGACTCTGTCACAATTGTGACGAATATCCTATGGGATTTATATTTCAGCGGACGGGCTATCAGTCCCCGTTGTGACAGAGTAACCTGTCTGCCAAGATCTAAATCAAGCACGAAGGGACATATTTAAGACCAAGTCACACAGTGTTGCTGCGCTGCATGATAGGGAAAGGGCAGGAATGCGCCGTATTTAGGTCAATACAGCGAATTCCTTCCATTTTTCCTGCGCTGTTGCCCTTTTACAGCGCATTCTTGTCATTGCCCCTGCGCTGACGCCCTTTTAACTGCCTAGCGCCGTCGCAGGCATGTGCGTTGTAAGCAGGATTTTGTTTTTGTGCAAGAAAAGACACATTCCTGCACAAAAACAATCCCCTAAGGCTTTTCCCTCTTTCTATGTGTGCTGCACACATAGAAAGAGAAAAAATGAGAATAAATAAACATATCTCCTCGTTAGGCCTCTTCTGGAGATGCATAGGTTTTTGGTGCATTCACAAGTCTTCCGCTTCTGGTAAATCTGAGAATGCGTCAAAATCCACGGCTGTTGCATGGGAACACCCAAGAAACGCCCATAGAAATGCCTCCCTGGCGCAGAGTAATGGAATACAGTGATTTGCGCTTTGTTGCATTACTCGAGATTTAGGAGTCCACTCAGGGACACGCAAGGTGGCCTTGCCTGGCTTCCTAAATCTCATTTTTAATTTGCTTCGCTCTTGCACCACAAGGCACAGGGCCTCATAATTATGCCCTAAGTATCCATAATTAATAATGACAAACCCCAGGACCCAGGCCTGATATCTACCTTCTCCGGAGGTGGGAGGGTACCTGCCTCAGACAGTTGCTATCGATAGTTTTCCCTTCGGTTTGATCTCGTTGAATAACTATCAGTGAAGAATCCCTTGCAGCGACAGGCAGTGCTTTAAATGGGCCAGTACTCACCGGTACTGAGTACCGGCACTTCCGAATTTTCTAGCTGTTAGTACCGGCACTTTTTTTTAGTCGAGGTTGAGTACCGGTACCCTGACAGATGGCATGCAGGATAAAGTTTGGTATCGCCTCCAATGCAGGACAAATGCCGCACTGCTTTTGGATCTTGCAGTCGCACGAAGCCCCTGAAGGAGCCTTTTGCAGAGATGCTGCTAACTTTCAGTAGTGTTAGTAAAACAAATGGAGGAGTATCACCCGAAGAAAAGCTGAAGGTTCAGCTTTTCTTCGGGTGATACTCCTCCATTTGTTTTACTAAGTCTCTGACCAGGGGAATAGGAGTATTCTCCGTTCACCACAGGTGAACACCATCCCTTGCTCTCCCCCTTGTTTCTCAACTTTCAGTAGTGCCCATTAGAATTTCCCCACACTGCAGGGGATGGGGAGGGCTTGCTTAACGCCGTGATTAACAGTGCAGGGTCTAGGCAGACCCTGCACTGTTGATTGGGCGTGAAACGACCATTATGCTGAAAGTACTTTAGCCCACCCTCTCCCCTCGTCCCCCTTTGTTAGGTGTGTAAAATAGCATGGCCTGGGGCTGCTGGTCAGTAAGCCAGTCCATCTTTCCCAAAGCCAGTTTTCTTATGTTTTTTTTTTTAGTACAGGAATTGCTTTCCTTTGTGTGGCTGAATTTACATGATAACAGTGACGAATCCCTAGGTGTGAAGGAAGCCCTGCCCAAAGAGCAATAAATAGCAGGGAACGCTGCAACACTCGAGAAATGAGCTCCCGTGACACCCGAGATGAGCATAGAAGGAAGGGGGAGGGAGGATTGTTAAAAAGTAAGGTGACAGCTCAAGTTCGAATTGCCTTTTTTTCATAAACCAATACCAGATATTGGTTTAGTTTTGAAATGGGTTCTTAGGAATTGTATTTTAAAACAAATTCAAATCTGCTGTATTTCTTGAAGTAATTGATTTAGCTATTGATGAACCACATGCCTGAAATTCAGTTTAAAACACTGCCCTGCAGAATTTAAAGGGCGCGGCGGAGCGTGCAAGCACACAGTCACACACACATGCACACAGTCACATGCACACGCATACAAGCGCGCACACACACACTTTCACAGCTTGGAAATAGTTTTATACGTTTGAAGTGAATAAATGATTTATGCTTTTATTTACTGGAAAAAATATTTAAAAATACATGCCTCAACAGTAAGCGTGCTCTATCAACACAAACAATGAAATATAGGACAACAAATTACAGGACAGGTGGCAAATTTAGGGTATGGGTACATCATGGAGGGGAAAAGAGGAGGCAAGTGGGGAAAAAAACTGACAAAATGTAAGAGACTTGTGGCGAAAGTAAGTGAGAGGTGGCAGTAAGAGGGCAGAACCAGGGATAGAAGGTTAGAGGCTAGGTAGAAATGAGAGGTTAATCGTGAATGGAGAGTAGATGTGGATGTAAAGACACTGAACCAGAAAGGGACAGGAAGAGCCAGGCCGTGGGGAAAAGGGCTGGGGCAGTGCTTTAAATGGGCCGGTATTGGCACTTCTTATTTTTATCACTGTTAATACCGGCCCTTCGCCATTGCCTAGGAGAGTACCAGTACTCATGAAAGGTAAGCTCAATGGCTGCTAGTGTTGGTGGGCACCAGGCTGTCCGAGAAGAAGCTGTCTCTGACAGCCAAGGCGCTTCTATAGTCCTTAGCTCAGCCGCTTTTGTGTACGTCTGCTTATTTCTTTGTGTGTGTGCACACTTGAGGATATAAAGCATTGTCCCAAACAACAACAAAGAACGGTATGACATTAAGAAGTTGCAAATATTACAAAACAAGGGCATTTTTTAACATATTATCCTGTTTGCCTTTCATTTTGTGTAATGATTTAACGGTTTTGTTAACAGAAATGCATTTCTGTTGAGTTTTGATATGTGCTGCAAATGGTATAAAAGGTATTATGTATCATCATATCTTGGCCTTAGCCCCGCCCATAGCCCCGCCCACTTGCCTCACCTCTAGATCATTTTAATGAGTACCTGCACTTCTTTTTTCCCATTTAAAGCACTGGCGACAGGTTTGCTAATGATAATTAACAGCCCCATATTTAATTACAAGGTGTACAAGAAAATCAAAGGATCTGATTTTTTCACGAGTACACTTTTGCTGGTGAAATCAGATATAATGTCTAGGTAACACTCTGTCCAAAAACGGAGGATAACATGCAGGAATCTATGCAGAAAGTCCAATTCTTGCTTCTTAATACCAAACACTTCGCAAATCAGCCTCCCACAAGCCTCCCAATGCCAACGGAATCTTTAGCTCCCAGGGTGGAAGAGGAAATTTCGTACAATTCAGAGCAACTGTTAATGGGCCGCCCAGTGTTAATTCACCCCCACAAAAATCAACAAGTAATTGTATTAAAACAGTCCATGCTTTTATTTGGGCCCCGACTGGCATTTGCCTATGTTTTCTTTTTATCTTGGTGAGCACGATAATTTTTCATGGCCTGGTTTCCTCACCACCTACCTGAACCAGATAATTCATTTTTGATTCAATCATTATACATTCTGTGAGTCACTTGATTGAGCCTTTCTGGTGGAAATGTAGAATAAGATATTAAGGGGAGGTAGTGTTTACACTGTGCCTAAGAAAAAGAAACATGGGGGCATATTAGCAAGAACCTCGTTAAAATTATCGTTGTTTTAGTGGCAGGAAACTGCCGCTAAGACGGCAATAATGGACTTGCTAATATGCGTTATCGAATTCCAATAGAAGTCCAGGTTAGATGTCCTGCACATCTAACCTGGGCTTCTATTGGAATTCTATAAGGCATAATAGCAAGCCAATTATCGCCGTTTTAGCGGCAGTTTCCTGCCGATAAAACGGCGATAATTGTAACGAGGTTCTTGCTAATATGCCCCATGGTCTCAATTGCTAACACTTCCGGATTAACCCGTGTGGAGGCCCCTAGGCAGCCGAAATATTCACTTCCCTCAATTTGTTTGATCATTATTATTTTGATCCGTTGTTGCGGTGCACCGAAAAGGAGTGGGGTCCGTAGGCCGGTGCCTACTTTGCCTATCCGGTAATCCGGAACTGGTTGCTAATCAGCGTCTATAGCTTGATTCAGTTTTAGTCATGGTGAATGTTGACAGATTGCTTCTCTGTCTTGGGCCGCCTATGTACAAATGTTTTCAGTGTATAATTGGACTATAAAGATCTGCTTTGTGACAGGCATCACAGATGGTTCAATGTTCATCTCGCACTTCCAACACATTTGATGCTTTCCATTTCTTTCTAGATCATCTTTTTTCACATTTGTACAAGTTCCAACAGTTGAAATCCTTGTCAGTGTGCCTTTGTAGAGAAGAAAGGGAAAACAGAAAAACTCTTAATTGCCTGAAGCATGTTCAGAGGATTGAAACATTAAAAATTGTCGATGCCAATTTTTCAGATGATTATTCTGGACTTGGTAAGTTTGTGATTTGTTTTGTACAAATATACGATCTATATAGTGTAAAATGTTTCTATCAACAATTTCAAAGTGATGACTGCTCTGCCAGGCTTTGAGTGGGATAAAAAAGCCGGGGGGGGGGGGGGGGGTCTCTTAATGTGGCATGGCCTATGTAATGACGGGTGTGGCTTAAAAACACATAAGCCATAAATCTGTGCTTAGCATAGTGTGCATCCCGATTGGTATTTTGCTGCTTCTGTCATAGCATACAGATTCCAGATATATAATACAAGAAGTAACATAACACCTGGCTTTGTCAGTGGTTCTTAGTTGCATATTATAAATAGGGACCAACTACGCCTTCGTTGTATATAACAAGATGTCTCTTGTGTCCCGCAGTGTGCCTTAAAGCTTACCTGATACTACTCCATTTCCTCTTACCCCACTCAGAACACGGCCGTCTGCTTGAGCTGTTTACTGTCTGTCTCCCAGTCTCCTGCTGCCCCCTGCTGGCCACCTCTATCCATCGCCAAGTGAATCTCCCATTGTTCACATGGCGCCAACATCAACCTCTTGTGAACTGGCTTATCATGGTGCCAACATCAACATCTGGTGGACAGGTTTATCCTGCAGCCGCTCTCTCTGTCCTTCACCCCATGGTGCCATGCAGCCTCGGCTCGTGACGGAGTCGCCTCGCTCAACTTTATCGACCTCCTGGGAGTCGGCCATCAACAACAAGCATTGAAAATGCAATAGGTCTCGCAATAGAAGAGTTTGACCTTTTTCGTTTTGCAATGGATGAGTGGCGTTGCGTGGATGAGTGGCGTTGCGTGGATGAGTGGCGTTGCGTGGATGAGTGGCGTTGCGTGGATGAGTGGCGTTGCGTGGATGAGTGGCGTTGCGTGGATCCGTTGCGTGTGTGAGTGGCGTTGCGTGTGTGAGTGGCGTTGCGTGTGTGAGTGGCGTTGCGTGTGTGAGTGGCGTTGCGTCGATGAGTGGCGTTGCGTGTGTGAGTGGCGTTGCGTGGATGAGTGGCCTTGCGTGTGTGAGTGGCGTTGCGTGTGTGAGTGGCGTTGCGTGTGTGAGTGGCGTTGCATGTGTGAGTGGCGTTGCGTGTGTGAGTGGGGTTGCGTGGATGAGTTGCGTGTGTGAGTGGCGTTGCGTGTGTGAGTGGCGTTGCGTGTGTGACTGTGCTGCCTGTGGCGAGTGCAAACTACAATCAATTGGCACAGATTAAAATAATATTTTTAAAACATGAGTTTATTATGCCAGTTTCAAAACAACTAGTAGTTTCACTTAACCTGCATTAACAGTAGCACTTGGAATATAGGTATTTAAACTCTTTGATGTCGCACATACGGCATTGAGTTGGGAGATCAACAGCTGAGCTGTACATTTTCAGTTTTGCGTGTAATTGTGTTATATCTAGGGAGACGGACGGACGTGAAAGTGATCGGGGGAGGAGGGGGGTGGGGAGCACGTGAGTGGTGTATGTATGTGCCTAAGCGAGGTGCTTGGGAGAGCGAGGCTGTCCAGGAGGGAGGGGGAAAAGGGAGGGGTTATGGCAAGCAGGGGGCCTGATTATGGCCACAGCTTGAAGTCTTTGAAGTCTCCGCATGCTGGCAAATGGTGATGAGGCAGAGAGTCTTTGATTCAGAGTTGTACTTCTGGATTGCTTTACTTAGGGAGGAGCCAGACAAGCATGAGGGCCTTTGAAAGTCGGTAGTATAGACGGTATGTGAATGGCGACTTTGGGTGATGTTATCATACATGGTTCATGGCCCTGCACTGCAGAGCCGGCATAGCGGAAACGCTTTATTATTTACTGTCAACGAGAACTGAAGGCGAGGGTGCTAGGCAAAATGCAAATCTGGCGGGCGAGACAGTGCAGTGGCCCGAAGATGGGGGGTTGGGTAGTGTGGGGTAAACAAGAGCCACCCAGCAGCACGTGAGCGGGAGGCACCACTTGTAGGGGGTGGATGTGAAGAGGACTCGTCCCTGTGCACGCGAAAGTGAAAGCAGCGGCCGCATCAAAAGTGTGCAAATTTAAAATACAAACTGCAACGAAGTAGAGCATCAAAAAGAACCCGCTGTAGACTTACTGCAATTTGAGAGATGCTGTCGCGTGAAGGGACAAACTGAGTGTGTTACTGCAGTAGAAAGTGAAGAAAGGCAAACCAAGATGAAAAAAAAGTTAAAACAAGAATAAGACCAAAAGAGACAAGACGGAGGGAAGGCAGAGAAGGGGAGGGGGGAGGAGAAATGCGACACGGCGGGCAGGGGAGGGGGCGGAGCGGGGAGAGGGTGTGAAAGCAGCAGGGGCCTGGAGTGCGGCTGAGGGAACTGAAGAAATGCGACACGGCAGGCAGGGGAGGGGGCGGAGCGGGGGTGTGGGAGGAGTGCGCCTGAGGGAAAATACATGCAAGGCAGGCGGCTGGGGGCATGTGCACGTGCTTTTAAGCTCAATGCGCATGCGCATTGAGCTTGAATTTCACGGGCACTGCAAGGAATCGCCACGATTCCTTGCAAGTTGGTTAAAGACTGTTTAAGCCCCCATAGTCTCGCAAGCTCGATGCGCATGCGCATCGACAGGCGAGACCTAAAAACTTGCCCATCGATACACCGGGGGCGCATGCTGCCGTTTGACATCTTTTGTGGTTCTACAGTTTGCTTCTAAGTTTGCCAATTCTGCTACTCTATCTCCCTTCACTTTACCGGGAACACGACCGTCTGCCTGGACTGTTCTACTCTCCGTCTCCCGCTGCCCCCTCCTGGCCACCTTATTCCTTTGCCCGAGTGTCTCTTCCACTGTTCCTACGGCACGCTTTTTGGTACCCTACATCCTCCTGATGCCCCTACCTATACCGGGACCTGCTCTTTACCTCCTGCCTCTGCGCAGCCTTTGGGTTGCGGCTTCTGGGCTTCACTGCACTCAGATTCTCTCCCTGTACTGCCCGCTCCCTAATTAGATACTGCCCTCTACATCTGCTTCGCTGGGCCCTCCCTGGCCTACCAGACCATCCTCCCATGATGGCTGGATCTGACCTGATTGCTCCTGGATGCAACTCCTTCATCATAGCTTACCCTCCCAACATTTCCAAGTCCGCCGCTAAATCCTTCATTCCCTCCTGAGAAGACACCCTGAGACTCTGATCTCTGACCTGTACTTCAACGCCGACAGGGGAATCATCACCAATGACCTTATTTTCTATACTAGGATAACAGTACTTTGGCGCACCACTATATTTAATGTACTTAATGCCTGGAACATCCCCTATGGTTCCAAAATCTCGATCGTGCCTTCCCAAAACCTTATGGCCAACCTTACCATTAACACTACAAAAATGACATCGTCATGATCCAAGCTTCAGTCATGAATCTCAATAAATTAGCTGACTTCTTCTCCGTCCTTAAGAAACAAGTACTTCACTCATCCACGCGGGGAACAGCCTTTACAACGCGGGCATTCCCACGCGCTGCCATTACTACGCTGCTTTTACAACGCAAGTCGTTTCAACGACTTGCGCTGGAGGGCGCTGTTGGCCAAGGAATGGTTTCATTTTCTATTCCAACAACTTCCCTACTGTCAACGTGGGCTGGAGTTGGAATAGAAATTTAAACTATTCCACTATCCAGCCCTTGCAGCGCAAGTCGTTGTAATGACTTGCGTTGTAAAAACAGCGTAGTAATGGCACGCGTGGTAATAGCCCGCATTGTAGTGACATCCATCCATCCGCACACCCCCTGGGCCTGCAGTCGCCCCCTGACTCCCATCGCAGTGCGGATCCACTCAACTCCAAATCAATGAGTAAGGGCCTCCCACCTAGACATACTAATGCTGCTGTCACTCCCCCTGCTCTCCCTCCCACCGGTCGGATTGGCACAAACCCTCCCAATGTGTTCTCCAATTAGTCCAAATCCAGAGTTAGTATCTCCCCTAATGCATTCAGAGAACCTCCCTCCAAACCCTGACCTCCAGCATTCGCCATTAAGCCTAAGCAGCCGCCCCAGCCTCCTATCCTCGCTCTTCGCCCTCTCGCTTAGTAACTAACATTCACTTTACCCTCAGCTCATCTAACTGTCCCCACAACAGTCCCGTAACCTCCTCCTCTCAGAGCTTGCCCAGCCCTCCTCTCTCCCCCCCTCCCAGTAACCAAACCATAGGGGGGTCGAGCTCCCCCACCAGGCCTGCCACTCATGCCACCAGACCCTGTCCTGACCCCGTGGTCCCCTGCCCGCAAGCACAACCTACACCTTTGGACTTTAAAACCCTGAACACCAGAGCATGCATCATTGTTCAGAGAATCCAGAAATCCTTATTTGATTTGAAGAACATCCTTCTCCTCACTGAACACTCTATTGCCACCCTCAAGCCCTCCCTTAACTCAGTCCTTCCCCTGCTCTCCATACCTACCCTCCAGCCCATGCTGTCCTTCCCCTGCTCTCCATTCCTACCCTCCAGCCCATGCCGCTTCACCCTCCCAAACTTCCAAACTACCTCTCGGAGGAGGAAACTCTAGCCCTCCTCTCATCCTACATAACCTCCCCTGACGCCCCCCGTCCTCCTATCAAGGAAGTCGACTGCCGGTTCCCCACTATCAACACCAATAGATCATCATCCCTCCGTAACAGAGGGGTAAACAGCAACAACTTAACACAAGTACTCTTGCCCTCCCCTTCTTACAACATTTGTACTGATGCTCTGACCTCCTTCTTAACTGCCGTTCAGCTGTGAGACACACCTCGGACATCGCCACCCTCATTCTAAGCCACAAAACTGTTGTAGCCATCCTAACCGAAACGTGGCACAATGATTCCTCATCTCCTCACTTGATTTACTGGTCCCACCCAGTTATAACATCATTAGACTTAATAGACAAATAAAAAAGGGGGGAGGCATTGCATGCATCTACTGCTCAGACCTCCTTGTCACATAACTCCATGGAGATTCCATGGACTCCTGTGAATATCTTGCTCTCTCCATTAGTAACAACACTACTCAGTTACGCAAAGTGCACATCTTCTACCACCCCCAGGCAAGAACAACACTTTCAGCAATCTCCTCATGGAAATCATCACTGCTAAGGTTTCCCCCCACTCCAATGACATTTTCCTTGGTGACTTTAACCTGCATTGGATTGATCCCAATGACTCCCAGGTCAATGCGGTCAAAGTCTTCCTCGCTGACCAATCACTCACCCAGGAATGCACCCTGCCTACCCACACAAAAAGCGTCACTTTGGTTTGGATAATCACTAAGGCATCGTCAGTCAGGCTGAATTCAATAGACCCATGCGAATGGTCAGACCACCATGCCATCACCTTCACAATACCTGACTTTTGCCTGAAAAGACTTTGGCAACCTGTGAAACCAAAACGCTGGCTCAGAGACACTTAGAGACTTGTCCTCGTGAGCTGACAGCTCGCTGCGAGAACGACCTTCACCCCCCAAATCTATCTAAGGTCAACGACCTCACAGAGCACTGCAATTCGACCATAACTAACATATTGGATGATCTGGCCCCATTAAAGCTCAAAAGGTCCCAACTCAAAGACAAAAAACCCTGGTTCAGTTGACCCCTCAATAGCGAAAGGAGAGCTCTTCGACTAAAAGAAATACACTGGAGACAGCACCCCTCAGCCTCCCAACTTAAACTTCTCCGTCAGGCCAGAAATACTTACAATAAGTATATCCTCAGGTCCAAAAAAGAGCTCTTCAATTCAGAACTGGAAAATGCAAAGAACAGACCTGGCTAACTTTTCAAAATAGTCAAACTTCAATCAAACAAACTTGCGAAGTCTTCAAAAGAAATAACAAAATCCCTAATAACCTGCGATGAGTTCTCCGCCTTCTTCACAACCAAAATCAACTCACTAGGTAACAACCTCAATGCTCCCTCAAACTTCCCTCCCCCTCCTACTGGGACCCATCCCTCCTCTCATCCCCTCCAAGCAACACCAAAAAACAAGGCTCACTGGTCCAAGTTCCAATTTTATGATGACTATTCCATCTCGAAAATGATATCCTCCATAAAACCACACACCCACTTCAACTACCCTCTTCCCGGGGAGGTCACTGCTTGGCAGTGACCTCCCCACTCATCGTTCCCATCTGGGCTACAATTATCAATGTTTCCCTTCTTCAACGGTCCATACCTGACTCTCTAAAAACCAGGCAAGTCATCCCCATCCTAAAAAAAACCACTCTGAATCCGGAAATCCCAGACAGCTTCAGACCAGTTTTGAATATTTCTCTTCTTGCGAAAGCGCTGGAGAAATGTGTGCAGCTGCATCTAAGCCAACACATTGCTAATTTCAATTTACTTGACGATTTCCAATCTGGGTTCAGGCCTGGGCATAGCACTGAAACTACTATTCTGCACATCGTAGACAATGCACTCCTAGCCCTTGACAAAGGCAAAACCTGTCTCTTGATCCGTCTGGATCTCTCATCGGCATTCGACACAGTCAACCACGAGAAACTGCTTGAACGCCTCGAACACAGGATGGGTCTAGGAGGCACCGTCTTCAAATGGTTTGCTTCCTTCCTCCAGAACCGCACCCAGAGATTCTTACTCAACAACAACCAATCTGCTCCTTCCCCTATCTCTTTTGGTGTCCCTCAAGGCTATACTGTGTCCCCCACCCTCTTCAATCTCTACCTTAAACCATTAGCTGAAATTCTTCGCACAGGCAACATCCCCTTCCACATGTACGCCAATGATACTCAGATATACATCAAAGTCTCTTCTCTTGAGGAGATTACCTATCTGAATGATGCCCTGAAACTGACTGTTCAATGGCTCACCAACTACCTGCTCAAACTGAATGCCCAAAAAATGGAGTTCCTTCTCATTCCCCCCCCAAAAAAATCCAGTGACATCCTGGTATGGATCAATTCGATCACAGCACTCAACTGCACACCGACCACAGTGGATTCTGCCAAATCTCTTGGGATAACCTTTGACAGCAACCTGAATATACGTGAACACATCAACTCTGGCCAAAACTGCCAGGTTCCATATGAGCTACTTGAGAAAACTAAAATCCTTCCTTGAAACCGCTGACCTAAAAAATGCAGTTCTGGTGTTGGGAATACGGCTGCTCTACCCTATCTGGCCTACCAAAGACCTCAATGGCCCCTCTAAAAGCTTGTCTCAACACAGCAGCCAGATTCTTATCTGTTTCAAAAAAAATTGACCACATTCCGCAATAAAAAAGACATATAACCGAGCGTTCAGGGCTGCACCAAGAATCTGGAACTCGCTACCTACCTCCATCAGAAGAATACCTTCTCTGTCGCTCTTCAAAAAGGAAGCGAAAACCTTCCTAATTAGCAAATTCATCCAATAACACTTCTTCTTTGCGCATACTGCCTTTTTCATGGCTTTGTTTCTGTGCATAATCTCCGGTATTGCTTGTCCCTCTCCGTGCACCAATTCTCACTCCTCCTAATATTCTGCTGGTTCTCTTTGCCTTTTACTATCACTGTATTAAATTTGCTGGTTTCTTCTTTTTATCGATGACATGTCAGTGGCGTAACGAAGATTGAGGGGGCCTCCTTGCAAGGTACGTGGAGGGGCCCCCTCCGGACTCCTATCAGGAGCTCTCCGGTCAAGGTGAAGTGTTGGGCATGAGGGGGCCTGGAGCTTGGGGCTGCGGGGGTCTGTGTTACGCCCCTGCAGTGCACCCTCCCTGCCAACAAGTGTACCTTGGGTCTACCTTAGGGGTGTCTTAGATTTAAGAAAAGGGAAGGTTTGAGCCTGGCAAGTGCACTTGCCAGGTTGACATGGCAGTTAAAAACTGCACACAGACTCTGCAGTGGTAGATCTGAGACACATTTGAAGGTCTACTGTTGTGGGGGGCACAATCGGTTCTGCAGGCCCACTGGTAGCATTTGATTTACAGTCCCTGGGCACATACTGTTCACTTTACTAGGGACTTACCAGTAAATCATATATGCCAATCATGGATAACCAATCAGAATTGCAATTTACACAGGGAGCACTTGCACTTTGGCACTGATCAGCAGAGGCAAATTGCCCAGAGTACCTAAACCAGCAAAACCGAAATCCAGAACACAGTCGAAGATACAGCAGGTAGAGGCAAAAAGTCAGGGGAAATCAGGCCAAGGATGCCAGGTCTAACAGCCAATTGAAAAACATATATTGATCCAACTAAAACACTTTGGATGTATAAGCATGATCTTGCATCTTCCTTACATCTCAGTAGACAAAGCATTGCCCGTCTGTGACACTTACTCTCAGATGAACTCAAAGGAAAGAGATGCTGTGAATACTCTGCATGTATCTGTTACACCAGGTAGTACTAGGAATACATTTTCCGAAACGGTCTTCTCCCCTTATTCCAACATGGGTCAATGGCGAAGGCAGTAACATTCATGGTCACAGACAGCAAGTGCATGAGTGTTCTTTGATCAGGTGTGTAAAACATAGGTCCAGGAGGTCTGATCTATGCAGATTTTCTTTTCAGACAAATTAGTTTCACTGAATTAGATCATGCAAATCTATGAGAATTAAAAGGAACGGATCCATCCCTCTACGACCTAACTAGATAACCCTGTCCTAGGCTGTACTTGCATCATTTATCTCAGGTTGTATTTGTCTCAATGGCACATGGCAATAAATTCATCAGTGCCTACAGACAGTAAGTGTACATTAATAATCACTCACATGAACTAGCATTAACTGTCATTAAGTGCCTACAGACAGTAAGTGTACATTAATAATCACTCACATGAACTAGCATTAACTGTCCCATTCACTAATGGTATTTAATGGCCAACTCAATAACCCAATTTAATGTCTCATCACAGTAACCAGAATGAATACCTCACCTTTTAAAGGCCTCACAATGTAACTAGCGTTATAGGCACACAGTGTAACTAGCTGCAATGGTCTCACACAGTAAGTAGCATTTATAATCTCTCTCAGTAAAGAGAATTAAAGCCAACATCAATGCCCCCACACAGTAAATATGTTTTAATGGCTCCCCACAGTAACATGAACTATTGATCTCACATAGTAATGAGCACACGCCTCCAAGCTTTCTTGGCTCCACAAAATGCACCCGCACAGCAAGCAGCGTTCACACGTATCAGATCTGTTTATGGCCCCATCACAGAATTCAGTATTAAAAGGCCATGTGGGCTCTGGGCGCCACGAGATGCTGCGGGGGCTCGCCGCAGGCTAACAGTGGTCTTGTCATAAGACGTTGTGTGGCTGCACCGCATGTGGGTGTTCTGTGCTAGGTGATGCGCTATTACTACATTAATCTATCTCCCTGACTGTTTTCCTATATCCTCGTTTCCACCCTCTCAACAATGTGTTTCGCATTTCCTTTTCCAGTTGTATGTACAGTGCTTGGAGGCCCAAAGGGCTAGGTTGACGCTATATAACTACCACAAATAAATAACAAATACATATATCACTGGCAAAGGTCCTGTTGTTTAAGTCGATAACTTGAATCCTTGCTACAGCTGTGATGCTATTGAAGCAATTTGAATCATTTTTAGAAAACGAACAACCGTGCAGGTGTTACTTTTCTTGCTATGGCGGCGACGAAACGTCTTCTGTAAAGTTGCCATGCTTGCAGCCATAGGCATTTGTGGTGCAGTCTCCAGATGCGTATTGTGGATACCGAGGCACGTAAGGTGGCAAGAAGGCAAAGTGAGTTGAACACTCGATGATGACACATGAGGGAGTCTGCAAGTCATGAGTTTGAATCCCTGCCAGCCGATGTGGTCTGCTGTCCTTGCTGGGTCGTTGAGTTTGGTGTGAATAAATTTGGCTCTGGCGAGACAAGTTCCCTACAGTGCTTAAACACACCAGTAGTGAGGTGTGGGGAACAACCTACAATGAGTAATATTACCTGTTGCAACACGCAAATGCAATTGGTGCAGTGCCATCTCCTAGAGCCCCCAAATGCCCGAAGGATGTTTGTGCGCGTGACTACCCCAAACGAGGAAGTGCACCTGCTCCACATGATCCATGGACAGTTGCGCACCTGTCAGACCTCTTCAAGGGTTCCAGTGATTCCACCATGGCGCACCTGCTTCAAGTGATCCAGGGACAGTTACTCACCTGTCATACCTCGACAATGTACTGGCGAAGCATGTTTCACCCACACCAGCTCCCAACTGTAACGGGGGCGGAAGGAGCACCACTTTCGGCTGTAATATGGACCGGGAGACTCAGACAGGATACACTAGCCTTAAAAAACACGTGTCTGGCAGGAACACGCGTGCCTCAGCTTCAAGGTGCATTGTGGGCCATTGTGCACTGATTCCAATGTCCAAAGGCACTGCAACTCGCATGTACCTGCCCAAACTCCTCAAGTCTAGTCCTGCCCCCCTTCCACTGCCCCTGAGAGCAGGCAGCATGTCCATGTCAGTCCTCAGCCTGATTCCTGCAATGGCGGGCACTTAGCGCATCTCAGGGTAGAACAAACGTTTAAAGGCCCCCCCTGCTATGTACAGGGAGGGGCCCCGCTCCGGATTTACTCCGGAGCGCTCAGGCCTGAGTACTGTGCTGAGGGGGCCCCCGCACTGCCGCAGGTGTGGGGGCCTGTGTTATGCCCCTGTGACATGTCACTCGCTGATTTTGGCACTGTAATGTTATTGTACATAACTCTGGCTTTGTCCTACTGTAGTCAATTCCCTAACCCCCTTCCATGTATTTTGCCTTTGCTTTTCCTGTACACAACGTGTTTATCCCTGTAAAGTGCTCTGATACCCTAACGGGTCATGTTCACACTATTTAAAACCTCAAATAAATAAATATAATGAAATAAATAAACATTGAAAATGCTTCAATTCTGAAATGACGAGATTGTCAAAAAACTCTTACGAGTCTGTTTGAAGTTACATCAAAGGCAGTGAAGGGTGCTACTGCTACACAGCTAAGATTCTTTTTTTACCCTTAGGGTGAAAGCAAAAATGGAGAGGCCGGTAGGGACCCCTCTCGGCACCTGCCTTTTAGAACTGCCGGTTCTGAGCACCGGCAGGACAAGGACCACTGAAAGCCCTCTGCTCAGCCTTCACTTGACCTGAATAAAGATGGCCTCCATTTTGTAGATGAAGCCACATGTTTTATATATGTTTGAACTTCGACCTCCTCCACAGGATTATAGGCTCCAGTAAAAGGCTTAGCACTGTAACCAAGAAGTCAACAGGGCAGAACAAGAAAGACTCACGCCTGAGGCTAGGTTGTGTAATGTTTTCGGTTTGCAAGAGCATTAACACAATAGATCTCATTGGGCTTGCCAGTTCAAATCTGGGTGCTCTGTAGATCTATAGGAATGACTAAGAAGCCTGTGACTGATCGCAAGCATTTAAGCTACCCTGTCCTGCCTCCCAGGCTTATACGGAATGTAGTGGAGTTCAATGGGATGTTGAGGTGGGGCGCAGAGCTTGGTATAGGTGGCATTGAGTAGTTAGAGTAGAAATCCTGTCTTCTCTCATGGCTTCTACATGAGTGTCAGTTAGGGATAGGAGAGGGAAAGCAAGGCACTGACCCTGCTAGCCAGGTCTTGGGTCATGAAGGCAGCGCAGAAACATGCAGCAAACGGGGCACCAAGTCCCTGTTCCCCTTCTGTAGTTTCCACTCATGAACTTCCCCCAGCCCTTTTCATTGTTGCATGACGAACAACCGCTCGGCCACCAATAGGAGGCAGATGATGGGCTAAGTTTGGACAAGAGATCATGTCAACCCTGTGATGTTAACATGAAGCACAATGTGCTTGATGGCACTTCTGCTACTTTGACCTACCGGCAAATCATCACGTAGGGCTCTAGGGTGATACGATCTATAGTGTAGGAGCGAATTTTTGTCGGTGGGTTTTGGTGCACATTGGTCACCAACTTGTTGTTCTCAGCTCGGATATCAAGATCTAAATAAGTTACTGTGGATCTGCTAATCATCCACGTGAACCTCAGACATTAGTCTAGATTGATAAGCCACTCTAGGAACTCATTCAGTCTGGTTTCCGAGCCTGTCCAAATGCAAAGCACATCATCAATGTACCTCTTCCAGAGGACAATGTTCCTCTGGAAGAGAATGGTGTCATGATTGATGTAATGTGCCTCAAACTGGCCAGACTAGGAGCAAATGTAGCCCCCATCGAGGTACCAGAGACTTGTAAGTACATCTGGTCCTTAAAAGCAAAAAAGTTTTGAGTCAGGGCAATTTCTATGCACTGCAAGACAAACGTTTGTGGTGTGTCATAGAACCACTCGCATTCCCCCAGGGCGCACGCTGCTGCCATCAACGTCGCTTTGTATCACCCTAGAGCCCTTCGTGACAATTTGCTGTGATTACCCTAGGAAAGTGATCAAACAGTCAAGAAAACAAGCGCTTAACACTCCACACTCTGCCCTGTTAGAAAAGACACCAAAGAGCAGCAGAGAATGCATTACAGTGGTCACCACCTTTGGGCAACTGTCTACTAAAATCAGACAGATTATTAGAAGACATTGACTACGAAAAGCATGAAAATGCCTCAACCTCGCTTTGCTTTTAAGCGATCAGCCAATCTTCATGATCGCTTAGTTCACACACGGCCCAAACAGGAATCACGAGAGACCAACGTGCCACAGGAACACTTACCATGTGGAAGTTGCTCGGTGTGTGAGTTAACTGCACCGGCGAAAAGTGTCACCTTAGCTGGGAATAAAACCTGGTTCCTGAATAAGTTCAGCAACTGTAATACTACTAATGTGATCTAAAGACTTACGTGTCCTTGTGACCTACATTACATTGGTCTCACGACATGTAAAGTCAAAATCAGGATACAAGAGTACCTGAGTACTTTGCGCACAGGGAAACTTACAACTAAACTGGTGCAGCATTTTCAGGCACTAAAACATACCCCGAGAGACATCCGTTGGGTAGTACTCGAGAAGGTAATGGGTGACCATTACAACATCGAAAGCAGACTGAGCACAAGAGAAGCACGTTAGATTTACCAGGAGGGGGTGGACCAACTAGGGCTCAATGACCTGATTGAATGGGGCAAAGTTAATGTTTAGCAGAGTATTCCAGAGACATCCTACTCTCTTGCCTTTGTCCACTATATGTATAGGCACAAGGGGTTTCAGTTACTGGCATGGAAGAGACTACTGTGATTGTGAGACTGACGGTGGCAGTATACGTGAGAGCCAGTGAGACAGTGACCAAGCACATACACATGCACGAGGGTACAGGTATGCCCGCAATGGGCTTCATCCCGGTAATTGACTATGGCAACTCGTGGTTTTTTAATGACAATACTAGATGTAGAGAATAGGCGCCAACTGATGATGTTGCGTTGGTTTCTACTTGTGTCTTCCGCAGGAACACTAACAAATACAAAATAATTGGTGCAGGGTGGAGTGACAGACCCAGGCCCTGAAGAAATTGCCAGGAGTTAACTTTGGGCAATGAAACATGTTGGATTTTAATGAGCAGACACACAGCACTGAATAAAGGTCCATTAGCCAGTGTGGTCTAGCTCGGTTTTAATCAGGACAGGCGGAGCTAAGATCCAGGCTCCGTAGTCCTTAATGTGGGTTAGATCCTGCGGCACATCGGATTTTCACTAATGTACAGGCACGTTTTGACATCCTAGCACCAGTGTTCATTTCTTCTTTTTTTCCTTTTGCACTTTCACAAATTTTGTTTGGGACCGGTAGTTGCTGAGGATGAGAACCTGAAGTGGCAGGCGAGTATCATCCTGCTCACCCCCATGGTGTTACTCCCGTGAGGCTCCACCATCCCTTTTCACACATTTTCCTTTCCCTTCTTTATTTATTTATTTATTTATTTTATAGCATTTATAAGGCGCGCAGCTACCCACCAAGGGTTTCCCGGCGCCAGAAACGCAAAACACTCAAGAATCACTGGGGAGAGAACAGACCAAGCAATTATTTATTAAAAAGCCACGTTTTTATGTTCTTTCTAAAGTTCACATAACTTTCCTCCTTGCGAATGTACAAGGGCAGTGTGTTCCACAGCGTTGGCCCCAGGTAGGAGAAAGATCTCCCGCCCATTCTGGCTCTTTTAAACCTAGGTACTGCAAAGTTTGCCGCTGTACCTGAACGCAAGTTACGGTTTGGAAGGTAGGGCTTAGCAAGGGCCTGAAGATATTTGGGGGCAGTGCCAGCTTTGATTTTAAATAAGTAGCTCAAGGCTTTGAAATGAATACGGTTCTCGACCTTAAGCCAATGCAGATCCCTGAGATGTTGGGTGATCCTAGCAGATCTGGGGATTTTACAAAGTAATCTAGCCGCGGCGTTCTGCACAAGTTGCAGACGCTTTATCACTGCCTTATTAGAGCCCAGATATAAGATGTTACCGTAATCAAGCCGAGATGTCACTAAGGCATTGACCACGGTCTTCTGGGTAGTAGGCGGCAGCATCCAGATGATTTTTCTTAACCATTTGATAATGGTGAAGCATATACCTGCCACTTTGTTTGCTTGCTGGGACATGGATAAACAGTCATCAATGGTGACCCCAAGGTTTCTAACCTGCGAGGCTGGAGATGGAAGTTTACCCAATGATGGTGGCCAATGGGAATCATTCCAAAGATCTTTGTTATTTCCTAACAGGAGTACCTCCGTTTTATCTCCATTAAGTTTAAGTTGGTTATCTGACATCCAGCAAAAAATTTCTTGGAGGCCTACTTTTAATGCAGATGGAGAGGACATGTCAGATTTGGAGAGTGAGAATAGGACTTGTGAGTCATCTGCATAGGTCATTAAACTTAAGCCGACATTTTCTACAAGATTGGCCAGTGGACGTAGGTATAAGTTAAAAAGCAGAGGGCTCAAAATAGATCCCTGTGGTACTCCGTGAGGAGAATGGAATACCTCAGAGCAGGTTTCCGAGGAGGAGATCTGGAAAGTACAGAGGGAGAGGTATGATCTAATCCATTCCAGAGCTTTGCCTTCGACACCATACTCCCCCAGCCTGTCCAGCAGTATAGAGTGAGAGATGGTGTCGAAAGCCGCACTGAGATCTAACAAGACCAGTGCTACTGTTTGGCCGTCGTCCATAAGCTCCCTGATCCTTTCTGTGACCCCGAGCAGGGCTGTCTCAGTAGAAAAACCACTCCTAAACCCCGATTGAGACGAGTGTAGGAGATTATTGTTTTCTACATAAGTTGAGAGTGCTTTGTGGATATGCCTCTCTAGGATCTTGGAAAAGGCGGGTAGCAATGAAATTGGGCGATAGTTGGCCAATATCATTGGGTCTGCGCCTGGTTTCTTAAGTAGGGGGCTGACCATCGCATGTTTCCATAGGGCAGGAACTATAGCTTGCTCTATGGATACGTTCAGTATTTCTGCTATGGGAGTTAATGCAGCATCCTCTAATTTGTTTAAAATACTGACAGGAATAGGGTCACG
Source organism: Lissotriton helveticus (assembly GCF_964261635.1). Taxonomy (NCBI): domain Eukaryota; kingdom Metazoa; phylum Chordata; class Amphibia; order Caudata; family Salamandridae; genus Lissotriton; species Lissotriton helveticus. The sequence continues at coordinate 600,356,467 of NC_136059.1, forward strand.
TGGGGAACCCGATTTGATTGATTTTAGTAATTCCTTCAGTATGTCTAATTTAATAGGAGGCCAGGCTTCAAGATGGCAGTTTACTCTAGGGGCTAGGGTGGTATTTCCTTGCTTGTCTGTTAACTTGTTAGCATTTTTAATATTAGAGACGATGTTCTCGATCTTATTCGTAAAGAAAGAGGCCAAATCCTGGCATTGCTGGGTGTTGAGAGGGGTAGGTTCTGCTCTAGCGTTCTCCCCAGCTAACTCTTTTACCGTGTTGAAGAGAGTCTGGGATTTGTTTACGGCCATGTTAATTGTATCAGTGACATAGCAAGCTTTAGCTTTCATGCAAGCTCAATGGTAACAATTTCTGGCCTTTCGGTAAACTTCTTTTTGGTAAAGGTCGTAATTTTTTCGCCACTGTCTCTCTAGGTTTTTACAGCTAGATTTTTCTTTCTTCAAGGCTTCTGTGAACCAGGGAGCAGGAGGGCGATGGACTTTCCCTTTGCAACGGGCTAGGGGCAGACAAGTATCAACGACACCAGTTAGCCACTTTTGTGTTAGCTCTGCAATGCTATCCATATCTCCATCCAGATTAGGATGATTTTCCTTCAAAGCATTGTTCAGGTCCTCCACATTTAGGAATTTCCAGTTTCTTCTAAATGATTCTGTAGGAGTCGAAATTGGACCTTTTTTAGGCTCTAGCAAGATGGCAAAACTTAGAAGAAAATGGTCTGACCAGAGAACAGGCGTGGTGTCAAGCCATGAAAGTTCTTTCATATTTGATATTATTGGGTCCAGCAAGTGTCCGGCTTTGTGAGTTGGACCGCTATTTCGTAGTGTCATGTCCAACACCATGAGGTCATCTATTAGATTTTTGCAGGTCTTACTTTGGGCGTCATCTAGATGGAGATTCAAATCTCCCAGTACAGTGTAATTTTGGGCTTTTAGATGTTGGGGTAGGATAAAATTTGCCAAGTCATCTGACCAAGATGTATTTTTTACTGGTGGTCGGTAGATTAATAGTCCGGAAAAGGTGAAATTTGGACTAAGGGAAATTTTGAAAGACGCTGCCTCGCAGTTTGGAATAGCTGCAGGTTCAAAAGTGCACACATACTCTCTGCTGTAGATAATGGCAATACCCCCTCCTATATGTCCTACCCTATCTCTCCTAGCTATAGCATAGCTCGGGGGGAGGGCGGTTGCAACATCGGGGCCCGATCCATCGTGGAGCCACGTCTCAGTTAGAAATATAGCGATGGGCTTTCTGTCAGTCAGTAGGTGAAAAATATCTAATTTATGCTGGGGCAGTGAACGGCAGTTTATCAGAAAGAATAAATGTTCTTTTGAACAGACTTTTTGTTGATAGGATTTGAAAACAGTCCCCTGTGGGGTATCAGGATAAGGCTGATAGTTATTCAGGGTAAGGGTACACTCTGGGCATGTTTGTGCACCAGCTAGTAGAGGATTCAAAGTTATACAGGTGTCAAGGCTAGAGGGGCGTAACGCCCTAAGTTGGTTACCTGTTAGCATATCTTTACTGTGAGGTGGGTAGAGGATCGTGCCCTATGTCCCGGCCTGGCCCGGACGGGCACAGACGGGCTGACTCTGGCTAGACTCCGGCGATGACGAGGCGCGTCCGCTCAAAACGCGTCCGCTATCGCGGAGTAGGGCTGTTTCCTTTTATCCCTCACACTAGAGCGCTCTCGCTGCTCTGTCCCGCCCCAAGATGGCCGCCACAGATTCCCTGAAGCTCGGTGCCTTGCCCTGATTCGGCAGGCATCGAGCGTGTGAATGCTACAGTGAGTGCAGGTAGCAGGCAAGTGTGCAAAATAACAATGTTTTCTATTTTTAATAAAATGCGCTAGGTCAACACAATTACACAAACTATTTTAAAAAACGTTCGCTTCAATAAAAATCGGCAATTCTATTCTCCTCGAGTAGGTGTCTCAGCAGTCAAATGACACACTGCCCGAGTGCTCGCTAGGTCGAAAAACTCTGTTAGAGGGCTCCTTTTATCCCTCACACTAGAGCGCTCTCGCTGCTCTGTCCCGCCCCAAGATGGCCGCCACAGATTCCCTGAAGCTCGGTGCCTTGCCCTGATTCGGCAGGCATCGAGCGTGTGAATGCTACAGTGAGTGCAGGTAGCAGGCAAGTGTGCAAAATAACAATGTTTTCTATTTTTAATAAAATGCGCTAGGTCAACACAATTACACAAACTATTTTAAAAAACGTTCGCTTCAATAAAAATCGGCAATTCTATTCTCCTCGAGTAGGTGTCTCAGCAGTCAAATGACACACTGCCCGAGTGCTCGCTAGGTCGAAAAACTCTGTTAGAGGGCTCCTTTTATCCCTCACACTAGAGCGCTCTCGCTGCTCTGTCCCGCCCCAAGATGGCCGCCACAGATTCCCTGAAGCTCGGTGCCTTGCCCTGATTCGGCAGGCATCGAGCGTGTGAATGCTACAGTGAGTGCAGGTAGCAGGCAAGTGTGCAAAATAACAATGTTTTCTATTTTTAATAAAATGCGCTAGGTCAACACAATTACACAAACTATTTTAAAAAACGTTCGCTTCAATAAAAATCGGCAATTCTATTCTCCTCGAGTAGGTGTCTCAGCAGTCAAATGACACACTGCCCGAGTGCTCGCTAGGTCGAAAAACTCTGTTAGAGGGCTCCTTTTATCCCTCACACTAGAGCGCTCTCGCTGCTCTGTCCCGCCCCAAGATGGCCGCCACAGATTCCCTGAAGCTCGGTGCCTTGCCCTGATTCGGCAGGCATCGAGCGTGTGAATGCTACAGTGAGTGCAGGTAGCAGGCAAGTGTGCAAAATAACAATGTTTTCTATTTTTAATAAAATGCGCTAGGTCAACACAATTACACAAACTATTTTAAAAAACGTTCGCTTCAATAAAAATCGGCAATTCTATTCTCCTCGAGTAGGTGTCTCAGCAGTCAAATGACACACTGCCCGAGTGCTCGCTAGGTCGAAAAACTCTGTTAGAGGGCTCCTTTTATCCCTCACACTAGAGCGCTCTCGCTGCTCTGTCCCGCCCCAAGATGGCCGCCACAGATTCCCTGAAGCTCGGTGCCTTGCCCTGATTCGGCAGGCATCGAGCGTGTGAATGCTACAGTGAGTGCAGGTAGCAGGCAAGTGTGCAAAATAACAATGTTTTCTATTTTTAATAAAATGCGCTAGGTCAACACAATTACACAAACTATTTTAAAAAACGTTCGCTTCAATAAAAATCGGCAATTCTATTCTCCTCGAGTAGGTGTCTCAGCAGTCAAATGACACACTGCCCGAGTGCTCGCTAGGTCGAAAAACTCTGTTAGAGGGCTCCTTTTATCCCTCACACTAGAGCGCTCTCGCTGCTCTGTCCCGCCCCAAGATGGCCGCCACAGATTCCCTGAAGCTCGGTGCCTTGCCCTGATTCGGCAGGCATCGAGCGTGTGAATGCTACAGTGAGTGCAGGTAGCAGGCAAGTGTGCAAAATAACAATGTTTTCTATTTTTAATAAAATGCGCTAGGTCAACACAATTACACAAACTATTTTAAAAAACGTTCGCTTCAATAAAAATCGGCAATTCTATTCTCCTCGAGTAGGTGTCTCAGCAGTCAAATGACACACTGCCCGAGTGCTCGCTAGGTCCTTTCCTTCTTTCTCACCTGAAATACTCTCTTCACACGAGGGGAGTGATTGATGGGGGATGACATTGTTCGAACACAACGCAACAGTCTAATTTTAAATCATTCAAAAGAGGTGACCAAGATCCGTAAGGCATAGACGGTATAACTCTAACGCAGTCCCGACAGACATTATAATAGTTGGGTGGGAGATCTGAGGAGGAAAGTCACTGTGTGAACAGGTCCGTTGTTGTATATGAGATTATGAGTGGGGGATGACCTGTTCTCTACCCCTTTGTGTATTAGGATACAAGGTTACACAGCAAGACCACCAACACAAACCAGGAGGAGGAATCGCTATAACATTCATGAAATCCATCAACTGCACCACGACCATGAAGAACGCTACACCTACATTTTAAACTTTGGATCTGAGCAATGTACACCCTGTCTGAATCCCTCGCCTACTGACCATCAGGACCAGGAACTACCTTCCCTGACAGCATTGCCAACTTCGTCACTCCCCTCACAGTCTTTTTGCATCAATCGCCTCACTACATAAACTGTAGCTTACTGTTTCTCCATACACTGGTCTTAGAATCGTATAGAGTTGGGATGAGTGCTCTACAGTGCAGTGTAGAAGTATACAGCATAGTATGGTGACGTACACTGGCATAGAGTGTAGTAGAGTATTGTACAGTGCAGTTTTATAGATTATAGTAGAGTGTTGTACAGTGAAGCGTCATACATTGAAGAGTCGTACACTGGAATACAGTGGACTTAACTGTCGTATAGTGTAGTCGAGTGGAGTGGCATAGCATAGTGTGGAGTATAGTGTCATATAGTGGAGTGGTTCTCGTATAGTAGACTGCCGTGTGGTGTAAAACAATATAGTGGTGTAGCATACAGTGGAGTAAAGTGTTATAGAGTGGCGTGACATCTTGTGCAGTGGAGCGGTATGCTTTGTTGTAGAGTGTGTCAAACTTTTGTAAACTGGAGTATAGTGTAGTGGCATAACGTGGAGTACTGTGCCGGCAAATCCCAGTGTTTTTTCTGGTTCTATTTGCGTGTCTTTTCTCCCCTCAATCTTTCTAGCATTTGTGTCCTGATTATATTTTCCTGAGTTTCCTGGTTGCAAAAGGTCACTTCTTTCTTGCTCGTTGTTATTTATTGGGTTTGCTTGGTATTGATTAGTATTTTTCTTCTTAGCGTTTGTGTTCACAATGACATTATCAATATCAATATCAGATGACGTCCATATGTTCCATATGTTCCACTCCACTGTATGCCGCTCTACTCAAAGGCACTCTACGGCACTACACTTGATCACCCTATATACCACTTCACTGTAGCACACTGTCCCATACTCTGGTCTACTCTACCTCACCCCACTGTTCAACACAGTACTCCACTTTCAGCGCCTCTGCCCAGATCCCCGTATCTGGTAACAATATACTTTCAGGTATGTTTTTCCCCCTTGGGAGTCCGATAGTCATGATTCTGGTGGAGATATTGTGTTGTTTGTTGTAGTTTCTACATTCGTGTCGGCGCCAGCGGGATTTTAACAATGCAGAGTGAAAGGACGAGCTCTCTCAATAATCTCTCAGTAATCTTCGAGGTGCTTGTTTTGTACGGTGCTGAGTCCACTAAATCCTTAGATAGTCATTCCATTCAGTTTAGTCTTGACTTTTGACTTTTGTATTTTCAGGCGAAGTTTAGGAGAGCGACGCGCTATTTTGTGTAGCGGTGCATCGGAGCTCGCGACCGAGCGTCTCAGCCGGCCGCCGTCTTCCTCCTCTCAGAGCTTCAACTACCGAGTTTGTTTTCTTTGTGGGGATAATGTTTTTCCCACATGGAGAACACCTTTCCACTACATTACATTTGAAGGTGATCCATTTTTCTTCCCATCATGAAAAAAGTATTTACGGCTACCCTTAGGTGGAATAAAAATATGATCCTTTCCGGGCTGCAGAGTGATGTGAGCAGTTGCTCACATACTTGTTTGTGGGCGTTCATAAACTTCCAAGGTACCCCACACTTTGGAACGCCCATTTTTCCACCCCTGGAGTGGAATTAGTGATGCAGAGTGCTCCTCATGTGTTGGAGATCTCCTCACATGTAAATGGGCTCACTCTGGCAGTAACCCCTTTACGAACTACTGGCAGGTGTAATTCTGGTATACCTGGTGGTAAACGTATCTCAAAATCAGTGGTGGCTTTTAATGAATGCTACTCAGGGGAGGGGGGCAGAGGGCTGGGGGTAGGGTGGATTAGAAAACAAAATTAATTTACCTGCTGCCGCCTCTCTTCCGTCCTTCTTATGTCGACGAAGCAGGAAGCAGGAAGCACACAGGCTTCCAAACTCCCCTAGCCAATCACAATGCTGCTGTTACCAGCACAACAGCAGCATCGTGATTGGTCTGAGCACCCTGGTTTGCCGCTCAGACAGGGAGTGGGAGCATGGGCGTGTTCTCCACCCAGGCTGTGCTATGTAGACGGGTGGAGAACATGCTAAGTGCGCATGACTGTTTGACTGGCCCAATATGGCCAGCCAAACCATCATTCGCACTTAGAAAGTGCCCACCACTGCACCTCCTGCTGGCTAAGACGCCAGCCAAGCCCCGCCCCACCTCGCATCTAAAATGCAACAGAACTGAGCCAGTGCAGAAAAATAACATGATAATCATGTCATGTTTTTATCTTTTTATTTTTCGTCTTTGCAGTGCTCAGAGAGAAGTGCGGCAACGCTCCTCTGCTTTAGGGGAGGAGCCGCCGCTGCTCAAAAGCATTATGTATTGCTTCTTGACATGGACGCCGCCACATCAGGTTGTAACTTTGAATGAATGTAGCATTGATCACTCCATTAGCACTGAGTGTTCCTTTTATATCCTAATTATGTCCCCTGGTAAAAATCCTTATTTAATGTGTGTTATTATTTCATTTGTAGAGTTTGTTAATGGGTGGAGAAGGCTGAGGGTACAGTTAAAGCAAGTTTGGGATGATTGATGGTAGAAAGCCAACATGACGTTTGATCTCCGAATTGCCACAGAAGTGGCTGGCCCTGAAAACCGAAGGAAAATTCAGAATGTATGCAGTTTGACATATAAATACTGACCAAACTACCCCCTAAAAGACCGTTTGGACTTTGCAGTAAGGGCAAGGCACTTCGTTCTACTGTTGACAGATTCATTGCAATATGAATTAATCAGCTGTTCAACTGACATGTTTTTCACTGTGTTCCCTTTCCTAGTTGAATGCATCAAGGCCTCCAAGGATCTGACTGTATTTCATCTGAAATGTGCTGGGTTTCCACTGTTTGAATCTTTGGTGAGTGCAATCTCATCTTGCAAGAAACTGACAGAGCTCAGGCTGATTGGAGGATGTGGGCCAGACTGCCAACTAGCTTCGCTGGGTAAGAATCATAAGCATCGATATGTAGTCACTGCATTTCAGATTCATACAAATATTTATTGGAAACGAGAAAGCACTAAGACTTAGAAAAGATTGTACTAATATAATTGATTTGATTGGTAGATGGACCTGCACACTGAAAAGAAACCTCAAACAACTGGGGGAGCAAGGGGGCTTAATAAATATGTGGTATCTCAACATACCTGGAGAGAAAAAGCCCTGCTCCTACTGGGCCAAAGACTCTGGACCTTTGGCGTAGTTAGGAATTAATCAGACGCTGCAATGTCAACAAATTAGGTTATTCATCACAGTTAAACGATCGATGGTAGGACTCAGTGAGGAGGTTTGATGTAAGTTTAAAGGGCTTCATTCTGTTCTTTGAGTCATAAACTATTAGGCATCACTTATTACTCAATACAATACAGAACATTTAGCATATAGTGCATTCCTTCTAAGTAATTCCCTATTCTAAGTATTAAGATGAGAAAAGTATCTTGAAGTCATAAAGAGTTCAAAATCGAGAGTTGTAAGCATTAAGCTTAAAGCAATTCAAATAGCACTTCTTGTGAAGAGAAGTTTAGAATTTTCAGTGGAGTCTTCAGAGGTAAAACATTGCTTCTGGCAAAAGGTGACATTAATGGGTCTCAGCAAATAGCTCAATAAAGAGATTAGTAAAGTCTACTCAGAGCGTAGAGCTTCAGAGCGCAGAGAGTTTGGGTGGCAGTGTGAAGAAAGTAAGCTGTCAGTGATGTCGCCTGGGAAAGTCTTGCGCACGCTAGTCTGAGAACACACACTAATATAAGAATTCAATATCTATAACTAATACATTTTTTGTGGTATTTGAGTCTGTTCAGCCAATGAAGTGGTGGTGTCTTCATGGGAATGGAAAGTTCCCACTGTCTTCGTTCTCTGTAACAAAGACTCACACAGATTATTTCATTTGTAACTTTCATTTTGGTTAACATTGTGAAATCATGTTTGGTTCTGCTGTAGCGTTTACTGGGCCCCTACTGATTTAATTTAATTTAATCTTGCATTACTCATGAATTCAATTGTCCTCCGATGGATTTGGCTCTGTGCTGAAAGGGGTTGGACATTAAGGGGATGGACAGTTACCCAATGAGGACCAGGAATAGGATAACTGAAACTAAACCCAAATTTAACATCTCATAGATCAGTTTTCTAAATACATTGATGATCCAACTAATGTTCACTCACAAGGAATGACGAGACAGAACAGCTGAGTCAGTTTAAATGTTAAAGTTGAGTAGTTTAGTCTAAAGATAATGAACATTTGCATTCAATAAAATAGCATATGTAATGTAATGTAAGGGAATTTTGTATAGCGCTAAACTGTCACCCAAAGGGTATCCTGGCGCTTAGATTGTCCGAACAGCAGAGGCAAAGAAAAAGACAAAGGGGGAAAACGGGACAAAATCAAGGTTCTTGGAAACAGAGTGGTTTTCAACCTCTTCCTAAAACTGGACAGAGTATTAAGTTGCCTAAGCGCGCCACCATCCCAGGGGGGGCGCGCATTCCTCCCTAAGGTTTAACCTTTGTTATCTTTTTCACTGTCCCACGTCGCAAGTCTTCACCCATTTCAAATGGGTATTTTCGATTTGCTGCTGCTCCGGCTTTCCTATCAGCACGTAGGAACGTCACCAATGAGGAGGACAGCAGCTAGCTGGCGTGTTTTTCCCCACCACCCCCCACCATCTGCGTGTTTGTGGTGAGTGCCCGTTGTTCCAGAACAAGTAACTTGAGCAGCAAACGTGTAAGCCCTTAGGCAACAGCCAAGAAGGTGTTAACTGCTGCTGAACACGCCTCTTAGCGCCCAGGTGTGAATGTTCTCGTTATGTTTTAACTGTGAGAAAGCCTGATCCTGTTGAAAAGCAGTGTTAACTCCGTGTTTCCCTCCCCAGTGAGGGTTTGTAAGTATGTTTCATTTTATTTTCATAGTTTCCAGCGCCACAAGCACGGGCAGTAGAGCAACACGAAATACATGTTGACATTCTCTTAAATGCCATCCCTGTCCAGTGCTTTCTAAAACAGGAACGAGGCACCGCAATATGAAGCAACACAGAAGCGGCAGGCACAGATCACACATGTTTAAGCGAGAACCAAAGACAGCAGCTCCGATATTATTATAAGCATGAACTGTTTGAACCACCGCCCACCCACTGTCAAAAACAATGAGAACTGATGAAAGAGCGAAAATAGGAACAGAAAGATCAACAACAGTCAAAGGCGAACCCATCTGAGTGGGATGTGGAAGCTGTGATCACAAAATAAGAAGGGGCTTCATTTTAAGAAACTTTCACTAGCCCTAAAACGGCATGTTTGGCAATAATCACAGGGGCCTGCGTTTGTTACGTTTTACCAACTGTGGCGCCATTTTGCACTTATGTAAAGTTCAACAAATGACAATTTATTTTCTAGTGGTCAGACAGCGTAAATGCCGGGAGCTGTAAATATGGATGCAAAATATCCCCTGCACCACTGTAATCTACATAGCATGGACATAAAAGTAAATGAAAATAATAAATCTGTAATCCTTCCAATTACAGGATCTGTACCAACAGCGCCCCAGTGAGATTTCCTCACGTGTCCCTCTCCCTCACATCCGATACCTGCTTATTCTCTTTCTGCATTGGTCCCACACCAGCCCCTGCCCTAATACCCATACCTACGGAATTGTTATCCCTCCAGCTGCAAAGTGCACAGTTGCTTTCTATGTATTCAAGTTTGCTAGTGACATATAATCCGTACATGGAGCATGTCTTCAAAGCCTCATGCATCTCAAACCTACATCCCCCACATAAGACATGCTGCATCCAGGGCCTTCTTAACAGCATTCTAAGCCCCCGGGCCAAGCAGTGCACGGGCCCTGCCTACACAACCACTCACAGGAATAACAAGCATTTGCAATGCAATAGGTCTGGCAATATTAATGTTTGAGATATTGGTTATTTAGCAATGCCAATAGCTCAAACTTACATAATGAGAGACTTATTGCATTGCAAATGATTGTTTGCTTACTGTGAGGGCTGCAGTACTTTTGGGGTTCATGAGATACTCCCGGGGGCAGATTTACAAGTCCCTTGTGCCACATTGCATCATTTTTAACATGGAACAAATGACGCAAAAGTGGCGCAAAGGGCTTGTAAATCTGCCCCCTAGTCTTCTGTCTTCAGAGGTAACTTTAGGGCAGCAGCCCCTTGTCTGCACAGAGAATCCAAATTACACCATTTCAAACCTGTTTGTAAATATTTGGAAAATGTTTAACTTTCTCTAAAATATTCCCAGACTGGAGTTCAACTATCACTTAAGCCTCCCAGGCAATTGTATGGAATGTTGCACTTGGGCTGCATTAGAAGAGCACAGCAGCCAAGCTGGAAAGGTAGTAGTTTCTTTCAGAATTATACAGGCAGGCAGCAACATCCACAGGGCTAAAAGGTCTTCAAGTTGCCAAAAGAAAAATGCCAGACATGTGTTTCATAAACAGCCTGTAAATTGCTTGTTTTGGCACTAAATGCGGTTTATAAATAAAGTAGTATGTATTTATTTGTAATGTGACTTTTCTGTCTTTGTTCCTTTTAATTATCAGTCATGGATCTTTCAGGCAGCCCTAGAACACAATTTGAAGTGCTTTCTATTTATATTTGCTGTTCAAAGTATGCACAGATAAATTCTGTAAATACAGCTTTAGTGAGTGCTTATTTTTGTACCACCTGGGACATCAAAATAATGATCTGACAACCCTAATCATAAAACTAAGTTTGTTGCAGGATCAGCATATTATTTATTTCCTCCACCCTCGATCCCTGGTTAATTCCATAATAGCAACAGTTTAACTTATATGTGAAACGCTACGCCGCCGTCAATAACATGCTGACATACTTCAAGTGTCTGGAAATGCACCCTGCATTCAGACAACACTCTCCTCATTTTCATCCTTAACTTTTACACTCACCCTGCACTCACAGCAATCATAATGCCCTCACGCTGTTCCCCATGCACTCCCCATGCACTCAAACCATTCACCCCCCACCCTGCACTCACAGTGATCACTCTGCACTCACAATGCACTTCAATTAATGGCTGGTTTCTTTAACTTTCTGCACGACCACCACACCCTTCGCTTTCAGGCAGAGACTCCTCAAAGTCAGTTATAACCATTCAGGGGTGGTTTTTGTGAAAGATGATTCCATGGGGTGGCAGGTAGAAGCCCAGCAGGGTTGCATTCAGATGCAGAACCCTAATCCTCTTGATCCCTGGGGCCTCACAGCAATGGTCTAGGAGACAAGAAAGGAGCGAGATTCATAGATATTGTCAAAGAGAAGGCCCAGAATAGGGAGCACTGTATGAGGACTCATTTTTAAGTTTACAAATGGCCAGAGGCGACATCTTCAGAGAGATACCACAAAGAAGGGGACAATCGAAGTGTTCTTATTTTTTAAGGGACATTCATTAGTGAAGCTGATACTGCTGCCAAATGTGTAAGTGGCCACTGCTGGTTATCATTAAGGAAGCAGATGCAGCAGGACTGGAGCCCAGGGATTTGAGGGGCCCACTGCATCACATTATGACTGTCTACCTTTAAAAAGGGGGCATCGGAGCTTATTTTTTTTCAAGCATTAGGACCAAGGTGATGATCTGTCGTGGTGGGGTAGAGGTAAAAGATACAGAGGAGATAGCCTGCTACTTAGGACTGCGGTTATCATTAGTGCAGCAGGTGTCGTTGCATGGGGGTCAACGCGTGTGAGGGGCTCACAACCTCCCAATTATAGGGAGCAGTTTGTTTGGGATAAAATCTGTTTTTGTTTGATGCATTTGCTGTTTTATAAGTCTCATATTTAGTGCAGTTCATAATCTATAGAAAAAGTATTCCTGATACCATCTCATAAGCCCCGCTCCCTGCACGCAGCCATGTCCCTCCCACTCCACAATACTTGCCATAAAGATTTGGAGGGGGGCATGACCCCAAACCATTTTGCTTAGGGGGGGCTCAGAGTAAAAAAGTTTGAAGAACTCTGCTCTAAAGGAGGAGCATTCCACAGTCTAGAGGCAGTTAAAGTGAAGGATCGGCCACCCATACGAGCTCTCTTGATTTTTGGGACTCTGATCAAGTGTGACGTGGAAGAGCGAAGTGCTCGAGTGGGCACATACCAGGTGAATTTTCTCTGGAGCACTCTGGGTCCAATCCCATAGACTGCCCTATGTACAATACAGAGAGCCTTAAATTGTATCCACTGTACAACTGGCAGCCAATGGAGGTCCCTGAGGGCCATGGAAGATGACGCTCTCCACGGCTGATTCAATGCAAGTTTTGCAGCCAAAGTTTGTATTCTTTGCAATTTCTTAAGTAAGGAGGCCGGAGCTTCCAGGAGCAGAGCATTACAATAGTCGATTCTACTCAAGACTATGCACTGAACCACCTGAGCTCTAGCATCCGAGGGCAGAAACTGTAGAATCTTGCGCAAGGCCCGTAGAAGGGACATACAGGTGCCAACAGTTTTATTCACCTGGGAGTCCAATTGGAGATTACTATCACTCAGTACTCCAAGGTTACGTACTGTATTTGCGGTTACCAAAGAAGTATTGGAGGAGGCAGGCCAGAAATTTGTGGGAAGGGGGGTTTGAATACTACCTGCCGAGCAGCATAGAACCTCAGTTTTGCTTTCGTTAAACTGTAGAGAGCTCCATTTCAACCTAACTCCCACTTGATGCAGACAGTTATGGAACTTTTCCCTGGACACTGCATTATTGCCCTCAAGAGTGAAGACAAGTTGAGTGTCGTCAGCATAATTAATAACATTGATTCCAAAGGTTCTTATTAAGGAGATGAGGGGACAAAGATATAGATTGAACAGAATGGGGCTGATAGCCGAGCCCTGAGGAACACCTTGTTTAACCTCTCAATATTGAGAAAAAAAAGGGGACAGAGTCACTGCCTGCTGCCTATTAGAAAGGTACGAGGCTATCCCGTCACAAGCCCTACCCACCACCCCTCCTTCCCCCAATCTGCTGATCAGAATTTGGAGGTCGACCGTATCAAATGCGGCCGACATGTCCAGCAGTACCAGAAAATCTGTCTGACCACTTTCGGCCCGCATTCGTAGGTCGTCGAGGACTGCCACCAGGGCGGTCTCGGTCCCATGTGCGGGGCGGAATCCAAATTGGACTTCATCCAACAACTGATTATCTTCCACATGTTTGGAAAGGGATTTAGTCACTATTCTTTCCAATATTTTTACCGGGTAGGGTAACAAGGAGATAGGCCTATAGTTGCTTGTAACTACCGGATCCAAAGAGGCCTTTTTCAGTAAGGGAGAAACTATTGCCTTCTTCGAACAATCTGGCACTACAGCAGTGGTTAGGGACTGTCTACAGATCTGATGAAGAAAAGGGAAAAGCTCATCTCCAAACAGCTTCCAGAACCTATGAGGCAAGGGATCCTTAGGAAAGCCTGATGAAACTCCAAGGCAATTACAACAAAGTCTTCATAGGAGGGCATATCAAATTGCTCCAGGGCAGATGGATGCTCCCTGTTAGTTGAATTGCTGTTTGGCCAATTAATGTGATCAGTGCATGAATCACCCTTTCCATCAGCTGATGGTTTCAGGCCAATTAAGATTTTATTAATCTTATCCTCAAAGAAACAAGACAGCTCCTTGCACAAGGCCGGTGAGGCCGGGATAGAGGACTTGGCGCAGTCAGGGTTAGATAATCTCCTGACCAGAGAGAATAGAGTTTGAGATTTATTGGAGGATTGAAGGATTAACTCTTCAAGGTACTTAGCCTTATGTTTGCCAATAGATATTTTATAGGCATGAGGCATACCCTTGAAGGTTTCCTTATCCTCATCTAGATATTTCTTTCTCCACTGTCTTTCAGCTTGCTTAACTCTAGTTTTCAATAATCTTAGCTCTTCATTGTACCATGGGGCAGAAGGCTTTTTGCCAGTCTTGGCTTTCCTTAAAGGCACTAACTGGTCCAATGAATTACAAATCTGATTACAGAGGTTAAGATAGTTATCCTCCACTGAATCCTGCATAACAAAGTTTTCATGCACCAACTGTGGGAGATTTGCTAATTTAAAAATGTTTGTCCACTCTCTGCTAACACGAGCTGCAGAGTAGTGGCTACAATGTTGATCTTGCTTCGGTAGCTGTAAGGTGAAGAGAAACAAGGAGTGGTCTGTCCAACTTTGGGGTAATACATCCTCTATAACAATATAGTTTTTGTCTGCAAATACAAGGTCGAGTACATGACCCTTCTGGTGAGTGGCATGTGAGACCAATTGATGAAGGTTAACACTCTCACAGGCCTGGCAAAGCTCATTGAGTGCCTTGTCTAAAGTACCGTTCTCGCAGAGATTGAAGTCGCCAAGAATCAACAATTTTGAGTGGGAGTGCGATAGACTGTATATCGCATCAATTAGGGGTTGATGGACCAAGATACCTCCTCCCGGCGGCCTGTAGCAGAGTAACCCGGAGTACAGAGCACCATTTGTTCCTTTAAGGGTGTACCCTAAGGATTCCATCCCCGGCACATCTACTACACTAAGGGGGAGAAGTTCCAAATCTCCTTATAGATGTAACCAATTCCACCTCCTCTTCCCTCTGTTCTAGGTTTGTGATAGATTTTATACCGTGGGGGACATATAAGCCCGAGCTCCACTTCACTATCTGCCCGGGTCCTGGTCTCAGTCAGAAAGAGGACATCAAAATTACAGTCCTCCAGCAGATAAAAAATCTCCAAGTGATGTTTTGGTAGAGATGTGACATTAATCAACCCACATGTAAGGTTTTTAACATTAGAGGTACCGAAGGGGTTCTTACCCTGTATAATGTCTACATTAGTGCTCAGATTCCCATTACTCTGGCTGTTAAGTGCTGTAAGCTTGTCTCTAGAATACACCAGGCGTGGTGCAGGAGGGGCAAGGTGGCAGATGCTAAGCGCGTCCTTAGCGCGGACGGGTGCAGACGTGCTTGCCTTTGGAGAGGCAATGCCAACCACTAGACCGCTACCCAAGATGGCCGCTCTTCGGTGGCTCGCTCTAAGAGACGAGCACACCTAGCACATCAAGGGAGCGATCAGATCGTAAAAAAGGTGAACACGATGATATGGGTCACTAGCAGCAAATACGCAAAAATTACTACAAGTAAAAAATTAAAATGCCAATTTTGGATAGATTTTAAAATAATTCCCCCACTTTAAAAAGGATTCCCCCAGGTAGCAGAAGAAAAAGCTGTGGCAGAGAATTGCAAGCGTCGCGGAAATAATCAATTATTAAAGGATTTAATGAAATATACCAAGCCTCTAGGATTCAGGGAGAATATTATGGATGAACGGGGAAATATTCATAAGCTGAGGCAGATTTGGACACATACATTGTATGAGGCGATAGGGATAGGTGAGCCTTTGTAAAGACTCTCAGGAGAGTTCAGCAAAGTTCCAAGATGCCAGTCCAGTTCATCGAGATAGTAATCTGTCTCCATTAACTACTGTAACAGCAATAGTCACAGCAATGTGATAAGAACCCTACATCTAAAAAGTTTATTCTGGTTCAGGACACCGTCAGCAGTAATATGTCCAAGTCCCAGCAGCAGAATCAAAATATGTGTCAGGGTCAAAAGCAGCAGTCGCTGCAGCAGAGTAGTAGAAGAAGTGTTCCAGGTCTCTTAAAATGAACAATTATACTCGATCAGTTTCCGGGGTGACACCCTCTGGCATCACCAAATTTGTCAGACCACTCAGTTCTATTGGTCAGTCCGTGTAAGATGTGTGTGATGTAGAAGGAAAAAATATACAAATCCGGAAAAGTTTAGTTAAGTGATTACGCAACTTCTTTAGGTCATGTAAGCATAGGACACGTTAAACAATAGGACATTTAAAAAGAAAACATATGGGCTCATGAGTGCTCTTTCCCAAGCAGCTGTTCCAGAGTGTAACAACATTTGTTGCAAGTATGCTATTCAGTCCGGGTGATGTCAAGGGAAACAGTTATCATTTCAATGCGACTTGCAATATTGCAAGAAGTTCCCATACACTTTAGAATATTCAGTCCATAACTTCACTGAAAAGGGAAATGAGGCCTACATGAAATTTGGGTTAATATATGACAAAAGCATGTTAATTTGGGATTTATACATTAATAGGAAGCTAGCAAGTGAATTCAAAATACGACGTAATACATTAATAAACATTGCGTGCTGGTCATAATTAATACATGTACGTATAGTGTTCTCATAAGAATTTTGTAAGTGTCAACATTATACTCATAAGTAAATGCACATACATTTTTGTCGTTTATGGGTTATTCGACTAATACATATGTGAAATACATTCTAAAGAAGTTTCATGAGAACACATATAAATATAGTTGTGTAGCACCTACTTTTCCTTTATCATTTTCGGTGCCCGCGGTATTACATGAAATGACAATATGGTTAAATTCTATTAGTCTTATTAGATTTCACACTCTTTATATGAAAATCAAATCCATTAGCAATAAAATCCATAATGTGAGATTTTTCTTCTATATTAATTTAACACATATAAATAAGTGAAAATAGCATCTCATGATTAATAGTCACATCTATATTAATTAAACACATAATATACCTTAAATCTATCTTTTCATCTGCATGATTTTACGATGCAGTATCTAAATTGCATATTTGTATCATTTTTCATAACGTGGAACTTAACACACGTTTGTCATAGTTTGCGCAAAAGTTGTCATAATCATTTCTTTTATCAATAAAATCGTTTGATGTCATCTCTGCTCTGTCAATTCCCATTAGCTTATTGTATACAAAACAAAACAGTTCATGGTTAGGTCTGTCATTTCATAAATGAAATCATTACTTTCTCACATATTCTAACTTACAAGTCTTGTCTACAAAGAAACATTTAAATCAATGTTAAACTATATTATTCAGTACACTATTGTATTCTATGAGTAATTTGTCTATGGGAAAGTCGAAAACTATCTTTCCTGTCATGCTAGATCAGCCTATTCTATCGTTGAACTCTTCACATCTTCACATTACTAAGAATATTGACCTAAGGTCAGTAAAAAAAAAAACAATTGCATTCAGAAGCCTTTCTAACTTATCACGGCTTGCTGTGAAAAGCCTAGTTCTTCCTTCTTCCATTTTAAAACCTGACTTCTAGGTCTACACATTGATTCTACATGTTAATTATATTAATTTGCATTTATTAAAAACGCTCTGACACAAAAATATGCACTACACGTTCCTGTAGTGAAAGCTAGAATCTCTTTTTGCATCACTCGGGTCAAGCCATTAAAATATGATTAAAATCATGTAAAAGTTTGGGGGAGGAGCCAAGCTCGCGTCCGAGATGGCCGCGTTTTAGCTCGGCTCCGTTCACTCTCCTGTTTGCAACAACTATCCTGTACTTTATCCTGCCCCGGGAAGTATTCTACGATGTGCAGTGGAACGACGATACCTCGCAGGCGCTTACCGTTTGCTCCGGTGGTTCCTGGGTGTCACGGATCCTGAGTTACGCCCCTGTCTGCTTCGGGGCCTCCGGAGCGGCCGGGCCTGACACTCCTTGGCGGCGCCCGGGCTGGACGGGGTGCGGTAGCCGGCCCTTGGTGGTGGTGTGGAGTCGGTTGGAGAGGCCGATGTGCTAATAGACCGATTGCGGCCCCCCGGGCCTGGTCCGGCAGTCCTGCGGCCTGGTGTTGGGGCGCTGCCTTCCATGGACAGGGTTAACCGTACATCTGGCTCGTCTCCCCTTTGTTCTCCGACCCGGCCATTTTGAGTTCCTCCACCCGGGCTCGGAGAACGGTGCCGGCGGCGTGTGGGGTGCCGGCGCATCGCCTTCTTCTGGTGGCCCCTCTTCCTGCCCTGGTGGCACCTCCGCCGGTGGCTGCCGGTATCCTACTTGGCCCCGTTGGTATCCGGGCGGGGGTTGGTGATTGCAGCGGCCCCGCCGGGCTTCTAAGATGGCGGCCGGCCCCATGACTCTCGGCCTTGCTGGGACCGGCGATGCGGATCAGCCGCACGGCACGTTTTCTGAATACTGCAAAGGTGAGCCTACACTTGGCGACATCCTCGCCGCCCTGCGCTCCTGGGGGGCGCCCATGACCGCACCTATCGCTATCCTGGAGAGAGGTCCCTTGGTTGGGCCTGCCGGGCCCCCCCCGGTTTGTGCGGCTTCATCTCTGTTGTGTGCTGCTGGAACTTTCCTTGGGGTCGTGGACCTGGAGGCTGCAGTTGGTGTGGATATACGGAAGTCCGCTGCCCCTCTTTATCCTGTGCCTCCGTCTGCTCCGGAGGTTCGCCAGCCGGATCCCGTCTGGACCGATCTTGATGGGTCTCCTTTTCCTCTTTTGCCTCACATGGCCGAACGAAGATCCTGTGACTGTGCCGCTGTGCCGGCTTTCTCCGTGTTCTCTTCGGAACTGTGCCTGCTTTGCCTGAGGTGGTTACTGTACTTTCTGGATCATCCGTGTCGCGATCGCTATGACTTGAGTGTCTTTGTGATTCGACTCCCTGTTATTCACCTCCGTTTTTATGTAATCTGGTTCCTGCTTTGTTGGACGACTACAGTTGGCGAAAAACAAGGACAGGGTTGAGCTGATCTTGCCTCTGTGGACTGCTATTTTGTGGTATGGTTGGGTGATCCGTTTATATTTGTATGATTCTGTTTGATATTTCTTAACGTTCCTGGAGCTTATCCGTGTATTTACTATCTTCCCGTGGGCTCTGAGTATTTTCGGGCGGGGGGGTGGGAGCCGAAGGGGTTTTGATTCTGTGGCTCCTCTCCCGCTGTTTTTCCCTGTTTTCCCTTCCCCCCCCCCCCTTTTTTATCTACGTGATTCTTTCTTACTATATTTCTTCTATATTTCGGGTTCTAATTAGGGCGACAGGCACGCTGCTGGGGGGTAGGCCATAGCCTTCTGCAGGGGTGCAGGGTGGGCTGTGCGGGGTGGTGGGGGGGTTTGTTTTATTGTATCTTTCTTTGTTCCTTTTTTGGTTCTATGGCTCTTCTGTATCCCCTAATTTCGTGGCGCGGTGTCGGCACGTCGCCCCCCGGGGTGTTTGTGCTGGCATGGCCCTTTTGGTATGTCTGCTGTTACGGTTTACTACGCATTCGTTTCTCCTGTGGCCACTAGTTCCTTGAGCTGAATTAGTATTGGGTGCTTTGTTAGCCGTGGGGGGCGTGCACTGACGCTGCGCCCTCACTTTCCCCCTCCTTTTTTCCGATGTCCTTTTCCTCCCTTATTTTCCCTTCCCCCCCCCCTTAATTTTCTTTTCCTTTCCTGGGTTGCTGTAACGGAGGGCTTTTAGTTTCGTAAGCGTACTTTTCGCTGTTTTCCTATTATGTACCATGGCAGTGGTGGGAGGGCGTTGAGCAGCGATTGTAACTGTTATTGATGTGGGACTCACGTTCTGCCTTTGCCAAAATGTGACTGTTCTTTTGGTATTTTCCTGTATTCGAAACTTCGGCTTGCTCACGGCCCACCGCGGCCCTCTGGACCCTACAGATTGTCATTATCCTGCGAAACCCCCTTTTTTTTTATTATAAAATTAACCTACTCTTATCCTGTCCGTGATGGCGGCTCGACGACTTGTTACCCTTGCCTTCATATGAGCTATTTAGTAATCCTGTTGTCACTCCTGTATTGCCTCGTATGTCAATTTATTGTGGTGGCCGGCCCGGTGGGTTGTAGGCCCGTATCTGTGAGCACCTTCTGTACAATAAAGGTTTAAAAAAAAAAAAAAAAAAATCATGTAAAAGTTTGAATACTCTATTCACTTGCAGCATGAGTGTAGATGAAAGGGGCCACAGTCAAAAGGCTGTAAACTTCAGATTCTGTTTTTAGGCTTGGCAGATAGAGGTTTAGCTGTCTGACACATGGTATAAAACCCTACACAATAATACATAAAGGGAAAATGGCTCACCCCACTCACCTGCTACTTACTGCAAGTGTCTCTCATATTTAGGATCAGTCCACGTTACAGCCTTCAGGCATGATCTACGGAACGTGTCCTCTATGTTGAGATAAAACTATTTGATTGGAAGAGCAGTTACACAAATTCTGCTTCTGCTCTCCTTTGTGCCCGGATGTAAAGTACGTGTCCACTCAAGGGGATTGTTGTATGGTTTATTCCATCTCTGAATCACCAGGAGCACAGCTACAGCATCACTGTTTGCTCTTCGGCATCTTCCAGGCAACTGCCCCCAGGATTTCCAAGCCCAGTATAAGAACATTATGGATCCCTTAAGACCATGCCTGCTCATAGAATCAAGCATGAACATAACATATCTTCCCCGCCTACATAAAGAACTGAAGGAAACAATAAGGAATTATAATGCATGGGATTCTGTAACTCGGTGTATAAATGGAAGTCTCTAATTTCGTTATAATCAGCAACATGGGATGCACCCAGTCACCAATTATAAAGAAAAGACATCGGTTCTCGACTTTTATGAGTTACTACAGTCAAATTCTGAGGTGAAAGGCAGGTCAGGTCATGAAGCATAATTGAATCAGCTGTTAAAAGCAACAAGTACAGAACATTGCTTTTATTTCTTCTGCTCTATTTTAAAAGTTTACAATGACAAGCAGAGAGAATATGTTTATTTAATGCACTCTTTAGATGGGGAAAAGCTAGAAACTTTCTGCATGTTTCTACACATTCCGAGCCACTGCAGTTTTTTTTAACAACTGACTTGTTTTGAACTGTTTCTTCTAATATCTGTTTGCAACAGATATCTAACAGGTTTTTGATTTTTTTTGTATAAATCTCTTTATTGACATTTGTATTTTAACATTCCAGAACAACAGTATGCCAAAATCTACAACTGCGAGGTAAGTACATTGCAGTAAACCATTGAGGTGTCCCGGATAACAATTCCAGTAATGCACAATATTGGTTGTGGTACAACGATGGTATCTACAGTTGTGGAGCGCTTTAGGCGCAGTATGAGTAAATGTGTAGACCAATCACTGCATATTGCAGTCTCGTAGTGTACACAATATGGCATTGTCATGAACAGTGGGAATTGTGTACAACATGAGGACAAAATAACTCAACTAAGGGAAGGGGAGAACCGCCCGTGACCCAAGGCCCTGAAATGTAACAACAAGTTAGCAACTGCAAAGAGGTCTCCTACGTCAAGTATGTCCGCAGCCTCCCAGACACATAGTTCAGCCGCTGTGATGTGTGATCTCCCCTTTGGTGACCCCAGTAGAGGAATAGCAGGGGCATACGGTGTGGTGGTGCGAGTGATGAATAAGCTTCTGTGGTAGCTTTGGAACGCTATGGAGAGCAACAGAGAGTCCGGTTTTCTGGGTTCAAGCACACTGGTGAAACAATTGAAGCAAGTCATGAAGGGCCATGGGAGGTTGCAGAGTGGCAGTGTCTCTTAGGTGTCGTGATGCTAGCCATCTGGCTATCCATTGCACTTGAGATAACAAGAAATAATGTTCAAAGTTAGGCATTGCCAGTCAACCTTGTTGCTGCCTATTAACTAGGGGATACCTCCCCATCTAGAGAGAATGGCTGAGAGACCATCAAGGAAAAGATGCTGTTCTGTATTGAGAGCATATATAGAACCTAACAGGAGTGGTAGGCCAATAACTCTGCCCTTTGCACAAAAATAACGCCCCGCCGGGTCAGTTATAACCTCCTCTTCCTCCCATGGAACCCCCGCCCCTATCCATATCAGGGCACCCCTGGCCTGGGATGAATAGTTAGTGCAGTATATATGTCCTTGCCAGCGCGCACAAAGTCTGCTTCCCTCCATAGTGGTTAAGTGCGTCTCCTGCAGAAAAGCGATCCCTGTGACTCTGCTCTTTAGGTAGGCGTATATGGCATGTCTACGAGCTGGGGTATGAATGCTCCTAACGTTCCAGGAGATGATGTTGACGTCTGTCATGTTTATGGGATAGATGTGTGGCATCTAGACTGCGTAGCAGCTAGTTCATGTGATAACAGCAGAGCAGGCCTAAGGTCACTGTGATGGGCAACATATGTAGGGGAGTAAGAAAAATTATATTCATCGTAAGATGAAGAACTGCATAAGAGCGAACCCCAATGTGGAATTGACCCAAACTAATATGCCTAACCATGGCGATCAACAAGTTCTCAGTTGTTGACTGCAAAGGGGGTGTGCACGAGGAGGGACTAGCATCCGAAATCCCATCCCTTAACCTCTTATCACCAAGAATTGTTAACCTATGGCGTTTCTAGAGAAGGACTAATGAGTGCAAGCCACCCGTGCAGGGCTCTGAGTTGTAGTTACACAGTTCTGGCTAATCAACGCCCCATATCGTGACAGTGGTTACAGCAGTCAGTAACATTAAACAATAGTGTCTGATGTTTGAGGCGTAACTTCGGGAGGGCGAGGAGAGTCCGGATCCACAGACCAAGCCTGCAAGGAATCAGTGTCTCTCTTGAAACTGGGGGGTGACGACAGAACCGGGTGCCTGCCTAGAGGAATGCAGGGTCAACGCAATGCAGTGCATCCTGTCGCTCCGATAGGACCTTGTCTGGGTCTGGGGCGATGACTTACGAGGTCCTACGATGTGACCCCGTTCCTCTACCTCTCCGACGCCTACTCTTGTGTCTTATTTGCGCCGTGGCCTCTTCCTGTGGCCTAGGGGCTGTTGCCAGCCCATTCTCCTCAATCCAGTCCCAGGCGTTGGCTGGGGAGTCAAAGAACCGCGCTGTGTATTAAGAAAAGGAGGGCCGGGAAGAGTAAAGTATGTCCTTATCTCTGAATTGGTGCTTCACTGATCCTAAGTTGGCCCGCCTCCTTTGCACCTGGGCCGTATAGTCAGAGATAGAGGAGAACGGGACATTTTGAACCTGGGGACCCGGATGTTTCCCGACCTCTCGTAGTATAGCATCCCGGTTACGAAAGTTCAACAATTGGATTAGAAAAGGGCGTGGGCGTGCCCTGGGTGGAGGCCTACGGGCAGGGACCCTGTGTGCGCGTTCAACCACGATTTGAGTGGAGAGTATTCAGGGGGAATCACCCGAACATTATTCCGGCGTGAGCGCCCATCAGCATCATGCAGTTTTTCTACAAGGGTGCAGACGCGCTAAAGTAGATCCTGTAGTGTCGCAGTGTGATTTTGTGTTTTGGGCTGGATTTGTGCTGGCGCAACCTCCGCTCCCTGCACACGTTCAGACAGTTTTTGGTGGTCAGCGCGCAGGAGCATGAAGTCTGTAGTGACATTATCTATTCTGCCCTCGAGAGATGTCCAAGTCTGGTCCAGCGCTGTGCTGAACTTCTCCACCGCAGCTAATACAGAGTCCAGTTTTGGGGTGAGATCCATCTGATTGGGCTCAAGGGGTTTCCCTGTGGTGCCTGATGCTCCCTTGACCGTGCCCTGAAGGGGGCTATCTTGAGTGGAAGCCGAACAAAGACGGCCCGTTACTAATTGCTGTGCACTAGGCATAGGGCGTGCTGGCTGAATGTGCTGGAGGACCCCAGGTGCAGGCAGGAGGAGAAGCCCAAGGCTCAGCCTGCGTGTGAGATGCGCTTAATAGTACCTAGTGAATAATGAGCCTCAGTCAGTCACTATAAGATAGCTTTACTGGGATTCTGTGACCTCAGCAGGGATTTTGTGGCATCAGTTACAGATGAGGTGGAAGACAACCGGGTGCTCTTTAAGCCCACCACACGTATGGGTGACTGCGTTTGTGAAGAAAGCAGAAGCCGCCAGGGTCCAAAGCAACCCTCGAATCAGTGCTATGCAGACCACAAGAGAGTCACCTCCACCCCAGAACCTCCAATGTCTGATGCAACCGGGTCAGGGATGATTACCCCAGGTCCGACCCGACCTTCGTGCTGTGTTGAATGTCCCCGTGCGCTATGCAGTATCAGGCGCTGTCCCTGTGTCGCACCTCCCAAGGGGCCTAGGTCTGACCGACCCTCGTGCCCCAATCCGCACCAAGGAGGCTTACCTTATGCCCTTTGTCCACTCACGACCATTCAGTGACACAGTTGTACCTGGGGACAGTCCGCACTCCCAGCTATGCAGATTATGGGTGCTGCTGTTCAGTCAATTAGAGGAGTGTCCTAGCGCCACAGCTGAATGAAGAAGGGCTAATGTGCTGCAAAGGGGGATGGTCACGCCAGCCTTAAACTACCTGCACCGCTACTAGAATGATAACGAGCAGGTGCTTAGGGCAGGATCCACCATCAGGAAGGAGGGATTGCTCATGTGGTATCCGGCCTTAACAAAGGTTCCAATGAATGTGTGCTGCCAGGACTGCCTCTCTGCATCTCCTGGGCAGCCTGTGTGTTCACTTTGTTCAGCACTCTTTGTGCACTGTGTTCAGAAGCCAGCTCCGAGCTTCAGTCCCAGGGCTTACTAATATCTGCTGCTTGTGTTGTGTATCGATTTAGATTCCGTATGAATTTCCCGATTCATGCCCTTATATAGGTGCATTTCACATTGCCCTTATATAGGCATAGAAATGCAGTCCTTATGTAGGCATTGTCCATGCTAACCAAATACAGGCATGGCTACTTACATCCGTTCATCTACGTCCCAACGAGTTCCTGTAAAACCAGACTCTTAAGCCTTTAGGACTGCCCCTTGCTTGAATATTGATTTCTCCAAGAACTCTTTTATTATGCATGAACATCGATTCCTTAGGGGTACATTCATGACGTTCTTATGCCCGACTTCTACGTCAATACTGGCATTCCTAAACACCTTCAAGGTATAAATATACCTTCACCTGCTATGGCAAGGCACAGTGCGGTTCAGCTACCTACTTGCACGATGCGGCTCGCCACAGCAAGTCCCCAACTGACCACTAACTAACGAGACGCTGTCATCCTCCTCGCCGAGAATCCAGCTCCAGTGTTTCTGACTCCCCTTGCGGGGTGTTAGAAATTGAGTCCCGGGAAAGAGATACCAACCTCTCTCATTCTAAGGTAGGGAGCTGATTAGAACCTAGAGAAACCTTTGGCAATTCTTGGCACAACTAAACTATAGCTAAAACAGCACCTACTTCTTCCCTCATACTAGACTTAGGTTAGGGACACTGGGGTAGGATTATTTTAGAAGCACCAGTTGAGTATTTTAGCCTGTGTTATTTATGTATGTATTTTTATATATGTCATAGCTACAGACCATGCTATTACAGTATTTATATTACTGTTTACGCTGTACGTATTATACTTCGCATTCTGTCTTACGATTGTAGTAGTTCATATCTCTTGCATGAGAAATAAGACTGTTCAATAAACCCTTTTTATTGAAACGCCAGTCTCTCTAGTTCTATGCAACTCTGTAGAAATGAAGCATGCACGATTGACTGAGTGAAACGGTTAACTATTGTTTCCACAACTCTGAAGATATTGTTCCGACTCTAAGGGAAACAAAGTTGTCATGTTTATGCGGTTGTCAGAAACTAATCCCTTCTTGTTCATGCGAGAAAGTTTCTAGTGACCTCTGAGTTAGCTGACACACACAAGTAATTAAGTTTAATGTACTCGATAGAGACATACTGACCTCAGTCCTTTGTCAAATCTATAGTGTATATTATTCAAATGCGCAGAGCCTATCAGGGATATAGGAACTACACTACACTTTCTTGAAGAAAGGAGGGACACAGCGGCAGGCCTATGCCACCAACGGGAGCTGCTTAAGCAGTCCGGGTTCCATATCAGTCTTCCAGCAGTCCCGCTGCGATGTGAAAGGCAAGGGGGTAACAGAGGAAGGCCCGCACACAGAGCAATCTGAGGCTCTTACCGGAGGGGGGCACGGGATGTCTCACCTAGGCATGGGTGATGCAGATGGAAGCTCACAGGTGTTTAGGCAGCTTCTGAGGGATTTGCCGATACCGGGAGCTCCGGACCATCCCCCACGTCTCTGTGCCGCAGCGCCGCCATCTTTTATATCACTTAGTCCCATGCGGCGAAGAGCAGCACTGACTGTAGAGGGGCCAGACGTCCTTGCCTCTGTGGTCGCAGCCGTCCGCCAGGCACCCGGTATTCAGCGGCTGTCCGCACACCTCTACCTGGTCATCGCTGGGGCCGCACCGGTCTGCGCGAGCCCCGTCTCAGGTGCAAAGGGACACAGCTCCCGCATCGACTCCGACCACCCAGGCAGGACAGTGCGCCGCGGCAAGGCTCAAAGAAGACAGCGCCAGCCCAACCTCGATCCGCTTAATTTAGGTCTCAGTTCAATGCGGAACAGCACTCCCGCAACAGTGGTACAGGGGCCGAGGACCCAATCCGGGCTCAGCACGATGGTCAGCAGATCGAGGAGGGATAGGCCACCCATCAGCACCTATGAGGCGGTGGGTCGCTGTTCCATTGTCGACTCTTCCGTGCGTCCCACTGGGCAGGAATGGTAGCGCTGGACACCGTGGACTCCCCTCTACCTCACCAAGCATGCAGGTGTGTAGAATTCTAGCCGGGGATGAGGATGGCCAGGATAATTAGGGGATGCATGATCAGAATGCATCCACGATCTTCAGCGCACGGCCATGCCCCCTCCATCTAACAGGTTTGTGATGTGTTTAATCTTGCACTAGAGATTTTATTTTTATTTCTCTTGTTTTTAAACATGCTCGCTCTTTCATATGAATGAGCTAAACACCAAGGTTTTAAGTGGTTTGTCGGAGAGGTGATGGTATGGCCATGTATTATTTAGGATAAAGTACCACCTGACGTACATGAAAAGGATATTGCAAGTCACCTCAGAATTCCATAATCTTATAAAAAGAACTTTGCCTTCGGCTATATTCCAGTATATTATTTTATAAGACTATGGAACTCTGAGGTGACTTGCAGTATCCTTTTCATGTACGTCAGGAGGTACTTTATCCTAAATAATTGGCTTGTCTCTCCTCTCTCTGTCTTGTATATGTTATTACCTAGCATACTTGCATTCTTCACACCTTCCCAGATCACATACTCTACTGAACTTGACATACTTCTTGTACACATCACCTTCCCCTTTTAAAACTGCAATCCTGGGCATGGCCAAGATGGCCCCAGTGTAGATGAGTCTCTACGGAGCTCTGCTGCATGCCTGCCGCGAATCATGGATGCGGTGTAACCCGGCAGCGAGGAAGCTCCTACACCCTAAGGGTAGTCCTTAGCGATGGCGGAGCATCGTCTACAGCGACAGGAAGCCGCTGTGACAGACATTGGTGCGTTTCTCAACCCGAAGTGCCCTAATTCCTAAAACTAAAATGGTGGCCGCCCAGCAATCCAGCACATTGCAGCCTCGACTGGGGGCCTGCTCTGGCGCCAGCTATGTATCATAATCAAGTGGGCTGGGACAGATTTTCTCCATCACATGAGATTCCTTTGCCATCAATGCCACAGCCACAGGCACAATATCCAATAAAACGTGAAGCCAGAGCTGCTGTTAGCGAAATCCAGACACATTTGGAATATCAGGGTGTGATTGAACCCTGTGTTTCAGGAAAGAATAATCCTTTTTTTACGATATTGAAACCGGCTGGTTCATATCGCATAGTTTTGGATTACAGAAATTTGAATAGTCACATGCGCACATTTGCAGTTCAAAATGCGCACAGCTCTGCTTTGGTCAATAACATAGTACGTAAAAAATATAAAACAACCCTAGATATTTCTAATGGTTTCTACAGTCACAATTTGGCTCCAGGGAGCCGTGACTGGACCATGTTCACGGGAATCGGCAGCCAAAAAAGATTTACGTGTTTGCCTATTGGGTATAAGAACAGTCCAGGGGCTTTGGTCTCACTTTTGCATGATGTAGACCCAGATGCTTTCTCCTATGTGGGTGACATATATTTAATGGATGATGAGTTGATTCCCCAACTTGTCCGTGTCGATTGCATCATAATGTCTTTTGCCGACCGAGGGTACCAATTTAATTTTGCTAAATCACAAATTGCTTGTTGACGGTGATCTTTTTGGGTTATGAACTCAATAATGAAGGCAGGGGGTTGGTCCCTCATTTCCCAGCACCGAACGGGTTAAAATGATGGGTTTTTCCTTAATGATTTGTCTGCTATGTCCAAAGATTTTATACGTTTGGAAATCGCCTGCGGCAGAGCATTGTTCAATAGATAATTAACAGCCACTAGAAATGTTTGTGACCCCTCATTAATCAGCAGATGTTGGAGAAATCTTATGCGATCCTTGAGTAAGACAGATGCAGAGCAGGTGTGATAAAGATTCCTGAAACAGGTCACATAGTCGGCATGTTTTAGCGTCAGATTTACATGTCCATGGGGTAGGTAGTAAGCCTAATGATGAGAAAAAGCCCATCCGAAGTTAGCAGAATTTTACTTAATAATATGGTGAAAATGTTTCCATAATGTACTTTTGGGGCCCTCTTCTGGCATAGCTGGTGAGAACTAAAGCAGCATGTTCGCTTCTGACGAAAGCCCGGTGATCTGATGCAAAAGATAACGGGGCATATTAACAAGCTGAAGTATCGCCGCTTTCTCTGCATAATTCGCCAAGAAAGCGGCGATACTTCCAGCGCCCTATTAACAAGGGCATTGCAATGCCTGCCTCAAGCCCACTTTGCATGTCAGCGAGAAACATCGCTAATGACATGCAAAGTGGGCGTTCCCACATCCAAGCACATGTAAAATGTGGTTGGAGGTGGGAACACCCTATCACCAAGGCAGGCGTTGGGAGGAAAAGACCTGCGATAAACTAGTTTATCGCAGGTCTCCCAACGCCTGCTCTGACCAGGCGTTAGGCAATGTTAACATGGGGGTGTGGATCATAAAGCTGAATCCACCCCCCCATATTATCAAGGCACCCATTAGCGCGTGAAAACAACGCTTGTTTTCAAGCGCTAATGTTCACTATTGCAGGATTTACTATTGCCTACGTGTTGCGCGTTGATAATAACGCGCTAACACGGCGAAAAAATCCGGCGATAGCTGGCGATAGTGAAATGTGCGATGTGCGTTTTTTAACGCACATCTTGTTAATATGCCTCAACATTTTTACCTTTCTGTTCAAGGCTGCTTTGAACTGTGGATGCAGTAGATTTAAGTTCCACAGATCTGCTGCACCTATTAGCTCCAGTGCGTCAGAAAGGACATAGCCCAAACATTTGATTGACATGAGCAATTGGCGAGCCAAACTTCCAGCCAAAGGTGATTTGTCAGCGATACTCGCTCTGCTACAGGTGCTGAGTGCATGTACTTTGAAATACAAGCCTTCTGAGAAATTAGTTGATCACTTAATGCAAATTCCATCTAATCTGGGCTGGGGAGGTGTTATGCGGTAATTTGAATAATGATCTAAATAGTGTAATCTGTGAGCTGTTCAGGAAGGCACCCAATTTCCCTGGGAAATCATCTGTCCATTATGCCAGAGTTGGAATGAGAATGAATTTGTCAGTAGCTATTTTCAGCATTGATTCAAAGGCAAACTTTTTTGTGCTTGTAAAAAGCTTACGAAAGCCATATTATAATAAAGCCAATTTAGGTTTAAATTAATTTAAGTGTAGCAAGTGACCTCCCTTTTCATTTAGCTAGCATCTCAAATATTTATATTTTTTCGAGATAGTCAGACGATGGTTGTTAAGCTGCCAGTGGCCTCGTTTTATCTTTTACCGACCAAAAATCACAGTGTCTTTTTCGTAATTGATTACCATATCTTTTGCACAGTGATTATATAAAACTTCTTACAGTCTGTGGAGCCCCATCGGAGTATGGCTTTAAAGAACGACATCATCTGAGCAAAGAAGCGAGGTGAAAAGATGATTCGCTAATTTTGGTGCAGGATTGATTGCTCAGTTTAATACGGGTACCAGGTTACTCATGTGCAAATTAAAAAGAGCTGGTGCCCTGCTTGATGCCTCGTTCAATCCTTATTTTATTAGAAACAGCTGTGTGAGATCCCAGTTTTACTCTGATCCATGTATCTGAATAGAGCAGCAGAATGCCTCAAAGTAGTGGTTCTGGGATTTGCCATGCTATGAGTGTGGGCCACAGATGTTGGCGATTAACATGGTCGAAAGCCTTGCTATAATCAATAAAACAGCAATAGAGCTGTTCCTTCTTCTTAATTTGTTTTGCTGCAGGCATCCTTACGGCCACAAGGTTGTCAATGGTGCCAGACAGTGTTCTAAAACCAGTTTGGTTGAAAGGCAGCATGTTGTTTGTAGCTGCCCATATTGTTTGTAGCTGCCCATACTTCTAAATCCTCCAACAGGAGCAACGCAAAGTATTTGTCCTCAACATCCAGCAGTGAGAAGTGTGGTAGCTGTCTGGAAGCGAGACAGGATATTTTTTTATGAATGGGATTTAAGATTGAACCTTGCCAGGAGGTTGGAATGGATTCACTGATTATGCAGCGATGGAACAGATCTTCCAGAGCTCGGGACCAATAACTGATGTCATGTTTGTAAACCGATGCTGGGATGCCTTTGGGACCTGGTGCACTGTCAGCTCTGCTTTTCCTGATAAATGTTGTTATTCTCGAAGCATTGAAAGT
This sequence comes from Lissotriton helveticus, assembly GCF_964261635.1. Lineage (NCBI taxonomy): Eukaryota > Metazoa > Chordata > Amphibia > Caudata > Salamandridae > Lissotriton > Lissotriton helveticus. The sequence goes on from NC_136059.1 coordinate 600,386,962, forward strand.
TTTTTTTTTAATACAAACTTTATTGGGTTTTTAATTTTTCATTACTCTACAACATTATTCGTCTGTGAAGCATTAAATAACAATCATCTGGGTTCTTCAAGCATGCATCATTAACACTCATTTTGTTCAATCCAAACCAGAACCCCAAGTATGTTATAGCATGGTGTATGTACATGTACATGTATTTATATAGCGCAAATCACCGACACGGTATCTAAGCGCTTGCTTAGGGAACCCGTCCTGGTATTCCCCTGTGAGATACCCCGGCAGGGTATCCACAAGGTGAAAGCCAGGCATCCCGCCGCAAGGGGCCGTAGTGGAGATTAAGCAAGCTATTGCCCAGAGTCGCAGAGTGTGACCCCGTGAGTCGAGTAGGCACCGGAGCGAGAATTATCGAGTCCGTGGAATTTTTTTTTAGAGCCCGAGACCCGCCGAGGCGGGGAATCGAACCCTGGTCCACGGCCGATCTCAGCTTCCGGGTCTGCCGCCTCTAACCACTGAGCCACACTTCTCCATGAAATTATATCAACAGTATGCATACCAATAATGTAACTTTGACCCATTAAACTCCCCTCCCCTAATCCCACCCACCCCCGGCTCTGATTGCAAAAGCTCATAAGTCATGTTTGCGTTCCTGCCCAACATGATGATCCAGGCCTGGCCTTGATTCGTGTATAGGGTCTACCCCCGTTATCATACTGCATTCCCACTTGCCTCTACCTTGTATCCGCTCACTGTGAAGGTGGAACAACCGGTACGTTTCTTCCTTTAAGGGCCTCCAGTGTTGTGTCCCACTCTAATGATAACTGGGCAAAACACTGATACCTAGTCTCCAATACGCGGATGACATAGTCCTCCTAGCCCAAACACCTTTAGGCCTACAGAGATCGATATCTCAATTACAGGTGCCTACATTATTTCCGCTCAACTTTCAATTAATCATCAAAAAACAATGGTGCTATGCTTCTCAAAACACCGTAAAAATAGGAAAAAAGGCAAATTTACCTGGAATTTAGATGCAAACCCAATATCCCAGGTGGATTCGTATAAATACCTGGGATTTTATCTTGATCACTATCTGAATTTTAAGCCACAACTGGAACAAGGCAAAACGAAAGCGAAACAACTCCTCTTTGCCTTTATAACTGTTCAGAAGAAGCTAACAGGCTGCTCAACAGGCCATCTCTTTAAAGTAATTGCTGCTAAATTCCTCCCCTCCATATCCTATGGGTCAGAAATTTTGAAAAGAAAATATGCCACTGTCCTAAATCTAGCACAGTCCAGTCTCTTCAAGAGACTGTTTTCAATTCCCCAATATATCTCTCAGGCTCAAATTCGATTGGAATATGGACTCAAAAACCAGATACCTGCTAGACAAGGGGCAATGGCTAAATATTATTGGCGGATGAGGGAGGCCGATGATAACACCCTGGCCCATTTCTATTGGGGAGAGATAGAAAAACAAGGCAAGCTAAAGAATTCAATCGTTACCATCCTAAAAAAGTAACTTTTGGCCCTTCAACTTGAGGAAGCATGGCTCACAATTCCGACATACTCCGGATTCAAAACAGCAGCGAATAACGCAACTAAACAGGTCTCTCTTCTAATGGAGAAAACTACTTTTGCCATGAAAAGTCACGCATGGGGCGTGATACAATCATATCAGCTGCTGAAGCCCCAAGCGTACCTATCTGAACACTTCTCACAACATAAAAAGCACTTTTTGACGTTACTGCGGCTGGGCTCTTTTCCCACAAAAGACTTTTTTTTTTTGCAGAGTTTTATATAGCGCGAACTAGACCCGAACCGAATCAGGTATCAGAGCGCTTTACATAGCACCAGTTACGTTACATGAGGACACACTTTCATTTTAGGCACGGGGAGATATTTGCCCAGAATCACAGGGGGTTTTTGGCGTTATTACCGAGACTCAAACTCAGATCCCCAGGTTCGAGGTCGAGCGCCTTAGCCGTTAGGCCAACCCCTCTCCCCTTAACTCCGAAGTGGATATGCAGCTGGCCGACCAAAGAATGCCGCCTCTGTGGACAAGGAGATGAGTCACTGCTACACCTTCTATGTATTTGCCCCTCATTACTAGAAATCAGAAAAACATTGCTCCGCGAGCTGCTGAGGAAGGCACAAACAAGGACAGTTAGAGGGGCAGTCATGCTATGTCTCGGAGGCTCGTCAATTCAACTATCTTGCAGAGCTATAACCTTCCGGCTAAAAAAGCAAATGAAATAACTGGCGAAGTCCAGAACTGAATGGCCTGTTCAATTTTTAAATAGCATCGCCATCTTGTATTTTACTGTTTGTAAAAATGTTATACTTGTGCTCTGTTGCTTTTGGGTTGTGGAGTGATAAGTCTTCCACTTTTTAATACTTACTTGAAGTTTAATGGAGCTTGGAGTTCCAATTTTCAAATATTTTACATGGAGTCTCAGGGAGCTTAGAGTTCCACCTTTAAACATTTTTATGGAGTTTCAGGGAACTTGGAGTTCCACTTTCAAATATTTTTATGGAGTTTGAGGGAACTTGGAGTTCCACTTTCAAATATTTTCATGCAGTTTGAGGGAGCTTGGAGTTCCACTCTTAAATAATTTTTTATGAAGTTTGTAGGAACTTGGAGTTCCACTTTTGAATATTTTAATAGAGTTTGAGGGAACTTGGAGTTCCACTTTTAGATATTTTCATGGAGTTTGATGGAGCTTGGAGTTCCACTTTTTAATACTCTCATGGAGTTTGAAGGAGCTTGGAGTTCCACTGTACTGTTACGCCGTGAGTTGGGAACTTTTTGCCTCTTACTGACCTGGCCAGTCGGTTTGTTTGGTTTTTGGGTTGAGTATGTGATGTGTGGGCGTGATAGTGTGTTGGTCATTTCATTGTGTCAGTAATGTTTGTTTAAGGAAGAGAGAAGGTGGTGTGAATGTTATTTATTAGTTGCGTGATTGGTTTGTGAAGATGTTAATATTGCTAATCTTATCTTGTTTTACATTTATGTGGAAATTGCGTGATGTGACTTGCTATCTCATTTACTCTCCGCAATTTCTATTCATCTCTCTCGTTCATCAAATCAAAGAAGGGAGATGTGTTATACTTGTCCCTGCTGCCCAGCTTAGAATGTGTGATGCAAGAGCCTGCTAGAATGTTCAGTGTGGATGTCTGGCAGTTGAATGTGGGCTGAGTGGCAGGAGGCCACTCCTGGTGGGGTTTCCCCTTTATATATCTTACCTACTATCATACCTGAATAAAGGAGGATCAAGAAAGTATATGGACTACGCAGCCTTCATTTATAACAAAAAAGTTTTAGAATAATATTTTATTTCACAATCAGATACTTTTAAAGCTATCGCTCACCGATTCTCAAGCACCTGATTGCGTTATGCACGTACTTTATCATTAGCATTATCAAACATTCCTCAAGTTGTATTTACAATGTATTATAGTGGTTTGTATACCCTTTTATGATTTTAATGAAATTAAATAAAAGTATTATGACTGACTAATGATATTGGGTTTTTCTTGAGTACTCTGGCCTCCCTGCGCAGGACTGCACTTTCTGCCCCCTCCCACCTGACCAGTTCACTGTGCCATGTGTGTAGTGAAGGAGCTTTGGTGGATTCCCAGCTCATGGTGATGGATCTTTTCACTACCAATAATGCCAAATCTAGGAATCGCGACTGGACCTTTTGCACTCTTCTGCGCTTACGGAGGCCCAATAGGCACTCCAATGCTGCACCTCCTATGGTAAGATGGGTACCTGCCTCAATTGTTTGTGTCAGACCTCCCCAGAACTCACCCAGTCTCTGGCATGCCCACAGCATATGAAGCAGGTCGACTTTCAATAACTTGCATGTGGGGCATTGATGAGCAGTGGACGGATACATCCTCTGCAGCCTGTGTGGGGTTAGATAGGCTCTATGCATAATCATGCATTGTATAAATTTGAACTTTGCATTGGAGTATGCTCCGCAAGATCTACAGATGGATCCCAGCGAACAGACTAAAAACCGTCACCCACGCCCTTGTCAGCAGCCGACTCGACTACTTAAACGCCCTCTACGCCGGAGCCCCGTCCAAACTCATCAACAGACTCCAAAGAATCCAGAACGCCTCTGCACGCCTGATCCTAGACGTCCCACGCCAGGACCACATCACCCCGCACCTGAGAGACCTGCACTGGCTCCCCGTCGACAAAAGAATCACATTCAAACTCATGATCCACGCACACAAAGCATTCCACAACACCGGACCAGCCTATCTCAACAACAGACTCTCCTTCTACGCACCCAACAGGAAACTCCTCTTCGCCAACCTGTCCCTGGCCGCCGTCCCGCGCATCCACAGAACCACTTCCGGGGGCAGATCCTTCTCCCACCGTGCCACCAAGACCTGGAACGCCATCCCCCTCCACCTACGTCAGACCGCAGACCTCCCGGCCTTCAGAAGACTGCTCAAGACCTGGCTCTTCGACCACTAGCTGCAGCTCCCCCTCCTAGCGCGTTGAGAACCTAGCGGGTAAGTAGTGTGCTTTACAAATCCCCTGATTGATTGATTGCACGGTATCTTCCTCGGGTATTCTAAGATATCTGCCCACTCTCTGTCTGTGAACTCCTGTCCCATATCTGCCACACACTGCACCCGGAGAGTGTCAAGGGGGAGCCTCACGTGCACTCGGATATTCAGATACAGCCATTTAAAGAGGTGGCTTCCTGGGCCGATAAGATATAAGGCTTTAACTAGTTAGTGTGTCAGGGGCTACGCTCGATTGGGGGACCAATGCTTTTAAACATAGTGCAGTAACGTAGCGTGAGTCATTTATAAGGTAGTGGGAGCCCTAGTTTCCCGCACAAAATTGTCATGGTCCATGAGCGCCTCGCCTTCGAACAGAGCCCCAGCCGTGTCCATTACCGCATCCAGCCAGGGTGTCTTCACCTGCTTCATCAATCTACCACTCACCAGTGGTATCCCTATTAACAGGATGTTACCTGCGTAAGGGCCACAGCCAGATGTGTATTTCAGAGCCTTCTTCCAACACTTTAGGTCGGTTTTTAGCAAGGACGGTAGGGCTGGGGGAAGTTGGCTATGTGGCAACAGTAAAGTGTGTAGGAGACCCAGTTCGAGGTGTCTCATAGTGTATCCAATCTCCTGCAAGTTATGTCCCACCGTTCAGTAGGATAGCCATTGCAACCGGCAGGAATAATATTAAGCTTTAAAATTCGGTGTACCCAGGCCTCCCCCACGAGTGTCTATTTGTAGTTTCCTAAGGCTTATACGGCGGTTGCCGGCTCCCCATATAAGGACAAGCAGAATAGTATCCAGAGCGCTAAAAATTACCAGAGGTACCGCCAGTGGTAAGTTCGTAAAATAATATAAAAGTCGCTGGAGTATTACCATCTTAGCTATTGCTACTCGGCCTATGGCCGAGAGAGGCAGTGTAGTCCAGAAAGCCACCTGAGATCATATCCGTCTGATAGCTTTGCCCAGATTACCCTCCATGTGGGAGCGATATACATTAGTGCCCAGGTATTTGAAGGTGTATACAGCCATCAGTAAAGTTAGCCTCCCAAAGCGGATAGTGACTGGGCCTGGCTGCTCGTGGAAAAAGAAAGCATTGGATTTAGATTCATTAATTGTTATACCCAAAATCCTTGCAAAGTCGGTGAAAATTCTTGGAATTGGATCCAATCCACCCAGGAGAACAGTCACATATGAAATTAAGTCGTCCGCATACACGAGATCAGGTGCGTAGAGGTATCAATCTGGATACCACAGTGTGTAGCCTCCTTTCGCAATCTAAGTGCCAGTGGCTCCAGGGCCAAAAGAAACAAAATTGGGAACAGGGGACAACCCTGACATGTGCCTCTATAAACACGGTGTTCCCACTAAATATGTTTCCCGGACCGGACCCTGGCTGTCATATAATAAACGCACCCATTGGATATATTTAGCAGGCAGGCCAAAGCGTGCTATGGCTTTAAACATGTATTCCCGGAAAAGCGTATCGAACACCTGTGTTGTGTCCAATGCAATACATCCGTCCTGCTGGTAGGGAGTTAAGTCCGCTGACATGATATATTGTAATCTCCATATGTTTGTAGTGATATGCTTCGTGCTGGTACAAATCCACACTGATCAATATGGATTCATCTGTTTAAATATGGCTGGATCCGGTTTGCTAGAATTTTACTTAAGATTTTGTATTCTGTGGATAGCAAAGACAGGGGGCGGTAGCCCATCATGTCAGCCAGATCCCTTCCTGGGTTTGATAGGGACACCACTGGTGCCTGAACCGTGGTGATGGGCAGGTGTCCCAACTCAAGGGACTTATTATATACTTCCTCCAGCTGAGGCACTAATATTTCTGAATAGGCCTACAAAAACTCCATCGGTTGTTGTAGAGAGCGTAGCGTGGACCACTGTATTCTCTAGCAGTTGGGGCAAGAATCTCTATGTAGGAACTGGGGTGGGTATTCTGTCCCAGGTAATAGCAGTCTCTAATGGGTTGTGGTCAGAAAATGTTTTGGCCAGATAAGTGGTATGTGTTACCTGGTCACCAATAGAACGGGAGCATAAAAGACTGTCAATTTGTGTATGCAGTTGGTGCACCGGGGAGTAAAAGTAGTATTCTTGGGGAACATCCTTTACAACGCAACTTTTACCACGCAGTGCCTTTACGACGCAACTTTTACAACGCAAACCATTACAACGCATTGCGCTGGGGGGCGCTCTAGGATAGGAAATAGGTTTAATGTACTATCCAACACCTTCCCTACTATCCACGGGGACTGGAGTTGGAATAGTAAATTAAACAATTCACTATCCAGCGCCCCAAAGCACTATGCGTTGTAAAGGCATGCGTTGTAAAAACCGCGTTGTAAAGGCATGCGATGTAAAAGCATGCGTTGTAATGTCATACATCCGTATTCTTTACTCAAGGAGTAAACACATCACACATCATTGAGGGCCCAGCCGTCTACCCAGTGGTGAAGCGCATCCGCTTGTTTGCTAGCTACTACACCATTTAAGGAGGGTGTGATCGATCAAGCCCAATATCCAGAACAGTGTTACAGTCACTCCCTATTACCCATGGAAATGCCTCCCAGCCCACAAATATCGAGTTCAGGCCGAGACAGTATTCCCTTTGATCAAAATTCGGTGCATATACATTTCCCAAAACGACAGGCGCCCCATCCAGTGTACCTCGTAAAAATATGAATCTACCTTGCGTGTCCACCCGCTTATCTATTACGACAAAATGGCCCCTTCCCCTTATCCAGATTGTCACCCCCCTGGCGAAGGCCGAGTAATTAGTAGATATTAACTGCCCCCTCCATTTCTTTCGCATCTTTGCAGCTTCAGCGTCAGTCAGATGCATCTCCTGGAGAAAAACGACATGCGCACCACGTCACAGTAAATGTGCTTATACCCTGTGCCGTTTATATACTGACCCTAGACTCCGGACGTTCCATGTGATAAAATTATATGTTTCCAAGTAGTGCATTATTTCTGATTTGTATCTGAAGGGACTTGAGTGGAGGATCATCTAAATTAATAGGACTTTCCAGTTGCATCATGTCAGAGCCTGTAAACCCCCCCTAAACCTTAATACCAGGCCTGCCGGTGAACTAAGCAAGGCCAAACTAAAGATAACACACATGTAACTGTTACATAGTAAACATTAGCAGTCGCAAAGTGGGGTCCGGCAGCCACAACCGTCATATGAGACTATCATATATTCAAGAGCTCCTCAGAGCCCGAGCAGAAAAGAAAATGAATGACAATTATGATAAACCACACATTATATGAGAGATCAGAGCAAAAAGGATATATTCATCTTGGAGTCTTCGTGCCATCGCCGGGTCGCGGCGTTCCTTATTTGGAAAGAGAACAAGTCACCTGCAGGCCCTTTAATCTATCCGCCGTTTGTGGGGACCGTAGCATTGAAAGTTATCGTATATTGGCAATGTTTTGCATCCATTGCCACAGTTTTCGGTTGTGCTATCTTTTGTTTGCTAAGGGCAAAGAGTTGGTCGGGCATTTTAGTTGTGGGTTTGGACAGATTGGTGACATATTTTGTTCAGTTCTCTGTGGTAACATTTGTTTCCATTTATCATAGTTGGTCCTGATTCCCTATTCAAACGATTTATTACTATCCAGAAACATTTTGAGTTTTTGTTTCGATATGCCAGGAAGAGTTCTGCTTAGAGTGATTCCTCATATTATTCTTTAGCTTGCCTGATTTGTTTTTTGTACTGGCTGTACATAGTTTCAACTTTCATGTGAAGGGTGGAATTTGATCATGATTTAAGTGATCATACCTTTTTGTTCAATGTTCTTTTCAGCATCCTTAGGTTTAGTAGCCATGAACTTTATGTATAAGGTGCATTGTTGGCTGCTGACCAGGGCAAAGAGTAGCTCTTGTGCTAAGAATCCTTAATTGCATAGACTGAGGGCCTGCCCAAGTTAGATGATTGTGCTTTTCAATTGCTATACTTTATGGCAACTTCCGAGCTCCATTTGACCAGTCTCCTGTTATGTTGCAAATCTTTTGAGCCAATAAATCTTAAAGTAGTATGGGCATTGATGGAGGTTTTTATGGACCAAAAACTGGGGTTTGTGGTCGCTTTCACAGTGCGGATGGATGGGGTATGCAATGATGGTGTTAAAAATGGTGAATGAGCAGAACGTATAATCTAGTACTGCTGAACCTTTTGGGCTGTGATGGGTAGAGCAAGTGGGTTGCTCTTCAGGGAAACACCCATTCAATGCTTGCAGCAACAAGGCCTCTAGGATTGCTATCAAAGTGCGTCCAAAGGTATCTGCTCTTTGCGGGCTTATGACCTCTGATGGAATCAGCCACTGAATGTCTGCTGTTTTTTGTGCACTGCTTAGAAAGGGATTATGCAGCAGGTTAATTGAAGTTTCCAGTTAGGAGAAGGTGAGCATTCACATGATTAAACTTGATGTAAGCAATCAGCGGCTCTAATTTCTTTACACTCTGATGCTTCTCTGAAAATGTTGGGTCTATATAAACATTAATCAGAAATAAATTGCAGTTGTATGATTATGTTGCCAGTTTTTAATTTCAATGCATAGAAGGTTTCTATGGCCAGTGACATGTTCAGTGGCTCCAAAGTCCCAGCCGGCGGAAAGAAAGTGAGAGACCCCTATTGTGTGACCCTTGTGTGCGTTTTGATTGCGGGTTAGTAGAATTCACAGTAACCTTCTATTGGTGTCACCGTCTCTCACTAAGAATATTGTTGGGGCCTTGGTCACATTTCCTAGTTTGGGCTTATTATTGCCCCTTGATGCATGACAATGTGGTTTTGAGCCGTGCAGAGTCGGTGTGAGCCACGCACATCTCCAACAAGGGTCGCACAAATTACACTCACCCACTTCCCACACAATTCGTCAGACACCTCCCACTCAATCACAACAGCTAAGAACAAGGGAAACAGAAGAATAACCAATAGGGTAAGGTAAGGAGGAAGAGGGAAAAAGAGAAGGAAAGAACTGAGGGGGGAACAAAGGAGATCATCTGTCCACCTTCTGCACTGTGCCCCTCTATATACTGCATGGCATCTCAACGACATCTACAATAACACAACGAGGTCTCTTCTATATATCAACTTGAGAGTCACCACTTACCCATTCGGGGCAAAGTGTCCAATTCCCCTAGTGCATCCGCGGCAGATCCAGCTTCATTGTCTAGACTGCAGTGCCCAATGACCCACCAGACCAGAGGCATGAGTCGGAGCTACCAGTCTGCAGCAAGGACTATGTGCCAGTCAGGTCTGGCATATCTTCCACATCCGAGCCACTGTCTGCGGATGAAGCCGATGTAACTGCCTCCACCAGCGCCCTAGCCTCCTCTTTCTCCAACAGCTGTCATCCTATTGTACCACCACTCGGTCCGAGCGCAACTCCCTCCTGTTGCTGCCCCGGCATCTCCTTGCCAATCCATTCTGCTGTGAGCATTGGGAACAAGTGCGGGCAGCCTGGGCAGCAGGGTTCTGCCATTCCCCTGCACCTCCAGCCAGTCGCACAACTCCTCCCGCTTCACAAAGTAGTGGGATCACCCCTCGCGCAAGACCTTCTGTTTTTGTTCTACTCCCCCAAATGTTTGTAACAGCTGCTGCATGCGTTGTGTGTAATCGGGGAAAGCCCGAATGACCCCGTCCTCAAAGGAGGGATCACCCACTGCCTAGCCGCCTTCAGGAGAACATTCCTGTTGTTAAGGATCTTCACAATCATTGTCCTTGGCAGCCCTCCCAATGGCAGGAGAAGCGCTAGGGTTCTGTGGACGGGCTCCACCATGAAAACAGTCTCAAGCAGTGTTCTCCAGATCCATTGTTAAAAAAAAGTTCTATAGCATTTCCCTCCGCTCCCTCAGGAATCCCACAAACTGCTGATTACAGTGCCGGGTGAATCCCTCTGCATCTTCCACAAGCATTTTACAACCTCTGAATTTGACACGTCAGACTGGCAACTGTGGACTTGAGGGTGTTTACATCCTCCTGCAGTTTACTAATTTGCTGTTCCGTCAACAAGGATCTCCTTGCAACCTTACGCAAGTCAACTCGCAAATTCACATCCATGGAAACCAAGTCAATCTTGGCCTATACATTAGCGCTTGAAGCCTCAATTGCTGCCAAGATCGGGCGTCTGTGGGGCCCAGTGGGTCCTGGAGCCCTACCATACTTACCACCAGTGGGTTGCCCCAGGACCAGAGGCCGTATATTGGTCGATCTTTGTCTGCTGGGCGCCCGTAGCACTCTTATCTTTGCCCATCTCCAAACCCAGAGGGGGCTGTAGCTCAGTTCACACAAATAGACAGACTCCTGAGGCCTTGGACCTCCTCTCGCCTAACAGCTTCCAGATAGAAAACCAGTGCCAACAGTGGCCAGCACCTCCCCACACCAACAACCCGGAGCCTGCAGCGACTCCAGCCAGTAGGAGCACTCCAGGTCCAGCAAAGCGGAGAACTCCCAGGATGCCCACACTTGCCTACCCCAGGGGGCCTCCACTGGATCTCATCACCAACTTGTGTGTCCAGGGACCAGGGCACCTCAAGGAAGGTACGCGGGCAAAGCGCTGGCGGCCTCCCAGCAATCAGGGAGCCACCACGGTGTCAAAAACTCAAGCAGTGCTCAGGTACATCTGCCATCCTTAACTGCAAGCTGTAGCCCCCCTGCTGTCGCAGCACCATTACAGGCCTCAGTTTCTATGTCCTTTAGCGTCATCATCACCAAAGCGTGACTGCAGAGGCCCACATCTTTGAATCCGTCTATCAGTCTCTGCAGTCCAGGCCTCCACTGCCGGCTCCACTCTCCCCCATGATCAGGAAGGGTCCAACAGGGTGCGGAGGCAGAGAGAGCAAAGATGGGATGCAAGGCCCACTCTGCGGCCCCTCCATGACACGCTGTCTCCGGCCTTACCCAGCAGGCACCGCTCACCCGTTCTCTGCTCCACGCTCCTCCAGGCTAAGCAGAGAGGCTTTCTGCCAGCATCAGGGCTCCAGTGCCTGTGTCTGACGGCACCCAGACAGGGCTCATGTCCACCCTCCAGCTGCCTCAGTTCAGGCCCTTACTGACTGCTTCTCTCCCCCGTGATTACGAGGGGTACAGTAGGCCTCAGGGGTGGGGGGACAAGGATGAAGCACAAATCCCACTCTGTCGGGACTCCATAGTGGCGTGCCTCAGGCGCATCCCGCTGGCCTCGGTCACCGCCGCACTCTCCTCGCACTCTCTAGCTGGGCAGGGAGGTCTGCAGACCAAATGACAGTGGCTCCCCTCTCCGCAAATGATCTGCAATCGCCACAGGCTGCTCCTCCCAGGCACTGAGGGACCGACTCTGCCGCCAGCGATCCCACTACGGGCAGTCAAGACTCCAATGCCCATGACCTACGGTCCGCATTGAGTGCTCCCAATGCACCGCGAGCACCACACTTTCATGGGCGTCTCTGCATCCACGACGGCTCCCAGAAGGACTTAGAGGTCCTTGTTTATATCTGCAAGCAGTAACGCCCACTTGCAGGGAGGGAATCCGCTGCACCAGAGCGGCAGGATGCTGCAGGATTCTATTTTTAGGCTCCTCGCTAGTGCTGCCAGTCAGCCACCTTGCCAGCTACGCCCCCCCAGCATCTGAGAACCTACTTCCATTTAATGACATCCTCACGGATTCCGTGGTGGCTATCTGATTGAAACCATGTCCTTGCTCACCTGTGAATAGACTGATAGGCCTGCTTTGGTCACCCATAATTTCTCATCAAGGTCTCCACTCCAGATAGCCTCAACCAGTGAGGTGAATCCTAACGCATTTACAGCCACTCCTCCAAATAGAAAATCCACTATGATTAATGCCTTTTGTAAGCATATATTTCCTTCCACCAGCCCGGTATTGCAAACTGTAAATGCAGTCTGTCTGTTTGGCCAGTACATACATGCCCTTTGGTAAATGGCCAGTGAGATGTTGCCGGCTGTCCCAGAGGTCCTTAGGGTCTTGTTGGACCAGACAATACATGATGTGCTAGACGCGGCTGGGTATGTTATCCAAGAAGGTCTGGATACCACTGAGTACCTTGGCAGTGCAGTTGGTACCAATGTATTCTTCTTATACATTCCTGAATGAGTTCCACTGGGTTCTCTGACAATATACAGGCTTCACAAATATACATGCTCTTTGATGGGTCTCGCCTCTTCGGAGAGAAAGGCAGACTCTGCTTTGGAACACTTTAAGGACAGCAGAGCTACAGCGCATGCCTTGGTGCTTTTGACCCTGCACAACAGCATCCGCATCAGTTATGGAAACTTAATCCAGAGTGCTGGCACATAGGTAGAAACAACCTGAGATGCTGCAGACAGTCCAGTCCTTTCGAAGTCGTGGACAGGGCACCCATCTAACAACTCCTCCTCCTCTGCTGGGATAGCCAAACAAACTGCTTTAGTTTGCTGTTATTTGGTTGCTGTACTTTGTTCTTTTGTTTGGTCTTCAATGAGTCGCAGGATCCAGTACTGTCTCCTGGGTACGCATCCATCACGTCTGACAGACTGGACTTGCAAATTGTTCAGAAGGGCAAAGCCCTGCCTTTTATCACCTCTCCACCCATTATTCCTCACAGACCAGAAAATATTTCAGAAGAATATCTGTCCATCTTGCTGCAAGCGGTGTGCCTGTTGATCTCAAAGGGTGCTATAGAGAAGGTGCTGGACTTAGAGAAAGATGAGGCTTGTTACTCTCACAAATTTCCATCCAGAAAAAGGAGGAGGGGCCTCAGAACCTCTGACTCCTGTATGTCTTCCAGGAGAAGGACACATTTTTAATGCTCACATTGGCCTGGATCCTATGTGCTCTATACATGGTCCACTGATGGTGGACTTACAATACATGTTTTTTCATATGCCTTTCCTGCAGGCCCACCGGTGTTACCTGGGGTTCAAGGTTGGCCAGGAGCATTTTCAATATGCTCTGCTCCCCTTTGGTCTCACCAGGTCCCTTGTGTGTTCATGAAAGTGATGGTGGTGAACGCTGCCTATCTTCAGAGGTCATGAATCCCTGTCCTTCTGTATCCCAGTGACTAGCTGCTGAACACAGGCTCACCATGGTCAGTCATGGACCACTTCTGGACAATAGCAGATCTTTTGACAGCTTTGGATTGCACCATAAACAAGCCAAAGTCCCTCCTGATACCTTCACTGAGGCTTCATTCATTCAGTTTTGCAATCATGGGCACAGTGGAGTTGAGGGCTTTTCCTCCACAGCAGCGAGTCCAGGATATTCAGGCAATAACCTTGATGTTTCAGGCTTGGTCCTAGATTATGGTGAGGATGGTTCTGAGGCTTCTTAGCCTCTTAGCTTCGTTCATTCTCTTTGTCAACTATGCCAGATGTCACACGCGTGGTCTGCAGTGGAACTAGTGGGCCTAGCATCAAGACATCCTTTCCGATACCATCCAGGTCTCAAAGGAGACAGCTCAAGATCTGCTGCGGAAACTGATCAATGGCAATTTGTCCAGCAGCAGGACCCTCTCCCTCCCACACCAGAGCTGACGATGATGACAGATACATCACTGCTAGATGGGTAAGAAGACAGTTGGAGGTCAGATGACTCAAGTGGAGGGCTGGCTTCACATCCATCTGCTGCAGCTGCAGGCCAAATGTTTAGCCCTGAAGTCCTCCCTGCTATCCATCAAGGGAAGGCTGGTGCAGGTTCTTACTGCTAACTCCACTGCTATGTGATAGTGCAACAAGCAGGGTAGATTGTGGTTCTAGGCCCATATGTAAAAAAAAAGTAGGAATTGCAATTTCCTAACTGCGATTCTTACTGAATCGGAATTAGGAAATCACAATTTCTAAAGTGAGAAAATGTATACATATTAAATAGCAATTCCTAGTGGATCACAAGTCGACCTACCTCATGAATATTAATGAGATAGGTCGCAGTCTGCGAACAATTAGGAAGGATGGGCATCACAGGGATGGTGGCCTGCTGGGATTAGGAGACCATTATGTCTGTGATTACTTTTAAATAAAGCAGTCTTTTTTTTTTTAAAGGCAGCCTGTTTTTCTTAAAGGAAAATGGGATCTGTTTAAAAATGGGCGACCAGTGCCTGCTCTTAAAAAATATTTTTGTTTATATTCTCAAAGGGGAAGGGGTCCCTTGGGGACCCATGCTCATTTGCGAATAGTTACCACTACCTTTTAGTAGTTGGTAAAAAATGAATGTTTGGCAGCCGTAATTCTGTCCCAAACATTAACACATACCACTGTGATTCAGTGGTTAGAAGGGATGCCCTAAAAACACCCCTTCCAAGTACCGAATCGCTAAACCATATTGCGATTCAGCAACAAGTTACAGAATCGCTAATTGTCATTTATACATTACAAAATGCTTTTATGCAGTCTCAAACGGGCCAGTTCTGCAAATCGTACTGTTTGCGACCAGAAAATAGTTTGGTACATATGGCCCTTAGTTTCTGTGCTTATAGGTTTTGCGTCTGGAGGAGACTGGAACACCAGGGCATTTTTATGGTTTCCACCATCTGGTGTGGCCCTTGAATGTCACTGAGCAGACAAACTGAGCAGGCGTCATCTGGTGGATCACACACAGTGCCTAAATCCCGTGGTGGCTTAGGATGTCTTCCTCCAGTGTGGAGAATCCAGGCTAGATTTCTTTGCTGCTGTTCAGAATGAGCACTGTCAGCAATGTTGCTGGCTGGAGTTTTCACAAGAACATTCACTAGGAGATGCATTCTGACTTGTGTTTAACTGCGGACTTTGGTAGGCCTTCCAATATTCTCCTGTCTCTCATCTTCTGACGAAGATCAGGAACAACCGGACACAAGACATCCTAGTGTCCCTGGATTGAGAGTGTGGTTCCTGGAAACTCTTGAGCATAAGTCCTCCGATCAGACTGCCAGTTTGTGGGGACCTCCTGTTCAGAAATAGGGCTGGCTCTTCTGCCCTAATCTACACAATCTACACGTTCATGCATTGAGAATGAGAGTGGGAATTGAGTGCATTTAAATTGCCACCTAAAGAGGTGGATGGCATCCTTGCCTCCACACACCACTTAAGGAAATCCATTTATTCTAGGGCACTGGGACAACTTTGTAACCTGTTGCAGAGCACAAGACAGTGGCACTTTACAGGCAAAGCTGTTGGTCATTCTTTTGTTTGTGTTGTCTTTCGCCCAGGAAGGTCTAGCAGTGTGCATTATAAAAGGGTATTTGTTTGCTCTTTCGGCTTTTTTACGCATGACAGACATACTATCCTTGTTCAAATCACCTGCTGTGTTGAGATTTATTAACGATTTGACACATTTCATCCCAAACTGTTTGTGATGCCCCAGTGAGACCTTAACGTTTCTCATATGTATGCACTTTGAGCCTACGCACAGCTGCTTGCTTCATCTCCTGACCTTTAAAATTGTCTTCCTGTGATTGAACTTCAAGCACAGTCCATGCCGTTGCCTTAAACCATTTCTTTTCTAGATAAATTGATGCTAAGGACTCCCACGGCCTTTCTACCAAAAATCGTGACTACCTTCCACTGTGGGCTGTCCATCACTCTGACAGCATTCTTTGCTCCCTCTCACCTCACGAAAGAGCAGCAGAGGCTTTATGCTTTTACGTAGATTGTACCAAGGATCATCAGGTGGTCATTCAAATTTTTGTGGGATTCTCCGGAGCAAATAAAGGAAATTTTGTGTACAAGAGGACACTTTTGAGGAGGATAATCCTCTGCATAAAGACCTGCTACACACAAGACAAGAAACAACCCCCTGAAGGTGTGTGTCCTCATTCCACAAGGAGCAAGACAGTTAAACTTTTGCGTTCACAAAGCTATTGACTTGACAGCCAGGTCTGGCTGGAAGAACATTTTCCCCACTCAGTTCTGCATGCTTCTTTGGTCTGCGCACACTTCCACACTCTCCACCATGGGAAGGTACTGCTTTGGTGTCTATTCTATGGTATGTAATCTGCGTTTAGTAATAACCTTCAGTAATGTGCTGTTTGATGGATTCTCTAGATAACCGCAGATCCCTCACTGCCCACCCACTTCTCTGGCCTCCTTTTAACATCTGAAAAGTTCCCTAGTTCGTCTTCAGCACACTGTTTCCAACAATGGTTCACACCCCATGTCTGGGGGCATGGAAAGGACAAAGACAAGGAACTGATGTCAGCATGCAGGGCTGGTGATTGGCACTCCGCTCCATCACTTCTGGGATGATATGGAACCAACACAGAGTCTGAGAGCAATTCTATGAAAACATCTCTGGATCCAGTCCGATGCCTGGGGGATATTTTATGGTGAGGATCTTCAGTTAAATAGAAAATCCACAAGAAAGAGAGTTATTGAAGGTAAGTAACATGTTCATCTCTTAGAGATCGATAAATACATTGCAGCTCTAGAAATGTGATGAGAGATGCGTAGGGGCAGCTTTTCAAACTAGATGTAGGACTTCATAGCTATACAAAATAATCCAAGAATCCGGCACAAATAGAGGTGATCATGGATATTCTGAAGTAAGCAGAATTTTACATATGTATGAAGGCTCACAGATGGATGATGTAATTACAGATGAGTTCTTTCACTTATTGTGAAGGGATGGTGTTTTTGAAGCATGGACAAGCATAAAATAAATATTTATGTGAGAATATTTATTGCATTCTAGATTTTGTGGATTAATTCTGTACCAAGCAATGACCTCTTACCAAATAAGGGTATCATTTGGAATACAGAATGCCATAAATTGGAGACTTGTCCATATACACTATTACATTCTTGGTTTGTATTTTAATGTACTGTGACTGCTTACTAACTATGATTTGTAGCTTCTGTTTTGCCAGGGTTTAAGATGCTTAAAGTGTTGGACCTCGATGGACAGTATTTTTTCGACAAAGAAGCTTCACTGAAATTTGGTATGTTCTTTTCATTTCTCTTTATAAAATCGAGGTAAAAGACCTCTCGCTTGACAATGAAAAAGATTTGGGGCACATAACTCCACATCTGGCAGCTGAAAGCTCAGTGCATTCAAACCTTTGTCACTACATTCATTGTTGCAATGTTTAACATTAATTATCTATAATATGCCAAACATGCTCCAGTGATGTTTGCAACTAGCATAGCACTGAAGGTTGTTTATCACACTAAAGTATTTGAAGACGAAATGTTAGGCTAACGGAAAACAGTGTTGTGTGAATTTTATCCTGGCCTAACATTGATCTTTCATCACAAGCACAGCATCATTCATATGGCTGCATTATGCCAATTTTCCATCTTTATCATTAATGCAAGAATCGAATTTGGAGCAAACAGTGTGCATAGATAATTACATTTGTGGGCAGGAACATAGTTCAGATATGTTTGGTGGGCAGGAGACCTGCCCAAGGCAGTATCATTAGTACTATGTGCCTGATGCCCCTGTACAAACCATGGGGCTCGTTGATAGCTCTATTTTTTTACCCTGGCTCATTGATCAACCCAAGACACGGGTGAGGAAGTATTAGGAGTTACAGAACAAAAATAACTTGTGTAAGTTAACTCTAAGTTCATTGACAATCCAACTCCATTTCCTTTTGTTTACTCCGTCTCTCTGCATTTATTAATCTGCAACAATATGTCAGACCTTGACATCAGTTTGTTCTATAAGATGGAACTCATAGCAGTCCAATAACTGCATTCCAATTGACTGTCCTACTCCCATCTTTCAAATAAATGTGCAAATGTCCTTCATACACAGCTACAAAGGAATCTTTGTTTAATATCAAAAGCCTCACGTTGGATTTATAGGACTTAATTTCTGAAATGCGTCCCACAATCCATTTCAATTGAAGTTGGCAGGCCAAAATGAGGAATCAACTCTCTTAACAATATTTTGTGCCATGAATTGCTTCTGCTAGTGCCCATCATAATATGCACTTGCCCAACATTCTTTTAGGGCATACATCAGTATTATTGCATGACAGTATATATTGTATTTAATAAGAGTTTTGATAGTGTGCTTTTACTATTAATATTAATATACGTATATGTTAGATAGAGATTTAATATCAGTATGTAGCGTGAATGCATGTGTAAAATGGGGACATATTTATTGAATTATGTGTTTCATTAATAATGATCTTTTTCTCACAACAGTATTGGAAATTAATATAATAGCAGCGTTTTCAGTGATCTCCAAGACAGAGGAGCATGTTAACTTCTGGGGAATGTGTTGCCTTTCGATCAAGACTTTAAATTGAGAACATACTGGCTTCTCAAAAATAAAAGGTGTCCATGCAGGTAGCTCTAGGCTGTTTGCCTTTACCATTCAGATATGCATCTAATGTCCCCAACCCCTCAAAATGGCAAACCTTTCCATATTTACTCTCTGCTCCTCAGTTTCCACTCTTGGAAATCTGTTAATAGAGACAGTCATAAGTCTACGTTAATATTGTCCTTTATAGATCAGTCTGAGGATATTAATAAAACAGTGCTAATTGAAAATAATAGTACCTCTCCAAAATAAATCCTCAAAATAGTTAGAGAATGTTTCTCACCCTTCTGCTTGTGAGTCTGCTATCCCAGTCTCTTCTGAGCGTTGTGCCACAATGTCCACTTTTTTCTGGGAAAAGATCAAGAAGATCTATGATAATTGTGTGCCTCAACAGGAATTCACCTCCCATCTTGCACCATTTAATTCTGATTCTATCCCCATCCTCTGTGGGGTGCTGTGGGAGCAGGACCCCAATATTTCATTGTACCCCACTATTTTAGATCATTCCAACACTTACCTCCTGAGTTCTGCTCCAGCACGTTTGATCCAAAGTTGAGAGTTACCACTTCTCTCAGCAATAGGAGTTAATAAGTAAATAATAATCAGGACAACTCAAAAACTGAGTTCTAATCCAAGAGGAATTTTTAAAGAATATCGGCCCGATTTATATGTTGATGGGAAGAGAAGTCCATTGTAGTTGCAAAGGATTTCCCTCACCACCGACATAGTGGTCACGGCTGAGACTACTCCATCTCTGCCATGGCCAAATGGTTACATGTCCACCCGCCCAATTCGGCTGGGAAGACAGATAGCCATTTTTTACTGTCCTTCACCACCAGGCAAAACCTGACAGTAAAATCATAATCATGCTCCTCCCACCATGGAAGAAGACTCCCATGGCTAGGGGAGCATTACTTTTTCTTTACAAAAAGAAAATGCTGGTTCGGGATATTCTTTTTGCAAAGTAAAAAAGAATACTTTGTGCTGCTATGAAGCACAGAGTAAAATGCATTGACAGGAACTGCCGTGATGGCCGTTCCTGGCAATGCTTTTATAAGTAGCCACCTCTGGCTTAACGGTAAACTGTTCACCCTGATATAAATGAGGGCCTTCATTACAAAATATAAAAATAAGCGGTACAAAGTAATTCATAAATGTCATGAAGACAAGCATTTCAGAATACACAATCAGAAATCAGAATACATCCAGTTCAGTAGTACAGCAAATAATAGTGCATGGATAAAGTCTTAGGTATAATAATGAAATCTCGCCTAAATTTTAAATGCCGGAATCACAAAGAAAACCGAGTCTCGGCAGGAATAGGAAAGTCTTTCATTCAACTGCCTAAATCACAAAGGAAACCGGCAACATCTCAGGATGAAAAAGGGAAAGTCTCTGGCTCACCCTCAAAACCAGGGATTTGTATACACATTTTCACATAATTAACAAGAAGAAAGTGTATACTTATAATGCCATGAACTCATTATGATAAATCAGGGAAGAAGCGTCACAGTTAAATTCCTCAACATATACCCACTCTACCAAAGTCTCTAGCAACAACTACGTCATGGTCATAGGGAGATACATGACATAAAATATATAATCTAAGCAATTATCTATACATAGAGTGTTTCTATCAAGCTCCCCAGAAGCTTCAACGGAAACGCCTTGAAATTGCAAAAGTTTCAACTATTGGTACATCAAGAAACAAGCTCCTTTGGTAATATATACTCTTGAAATGAATCATTTAGTTACATCATAATATCCTGTGCTCTGCAGATTCTGCAAAAACAATAATGAAAGAAATCACAAACTCTTGATTGGGTGTGGGAAACGGGCAGGCACAGGAAAATGACTAGCATTCATATTCTAAAGTGCAAATGTGGTACAAATAGGACAAGTTAATAAACACATTTCCATACCTTTTAGAAAAATAGTTATAAGTGCAAGACCATTAATTAATCGGTTACGATCATAATTCACCACAAAATCATTAGCATTCAAAAACAATATTTTCCCCGAAATTTTACGATTTAAGAAAACTCTGACAAATGCCCCTTGTGATTATTTTTAAATAAACATCTGTTCTACATTAATCAATCTTTATCAATCAACTGTTAGTTGGAGGTCGCCATCATCAACTTCTTTAAAAAAAATCCTCTACCATTTTAATCTGGTTATAGACATTCCCCTTTAAACATTGTAATTAAATTTCCAAAGATTTTCTTTGTTTCTTCAATCTATAATGTTGACCTCTCTAAATTATCCATTTTCCAATACTAATTAACCAAACAGAAATATTGTACAAACCATTATTATTAACAGAGGAGTTAGTATTAACCTCAGAGTATTTCAACCCACCTCGCTTATCCAGTCCTCTAGACTCTTTCCTAGATTACTAAACCAAGAACCCACTTTCTCCCACATAACCCACGTTCTGTTAGTAAAATAATCTTATTTGAAAAATAAGTCAAATTAGCTATTTGTGTCTCTAATATCCTGCTATTATCTGGCAAAAATATACTTGTATTCATTGCTTTCCAGGCTCCTTCTTCCTGCACTAAATCATATGGTTCTTTCTTTGTCTTATATTCAAACAAAAGGAAGTGATTCTGTATGTTAGATACAAAGAATTGAACAGCCATGAAGAAGTCGAGGGGTAATCCCCATACGACCAATCATGTGTTGGCTGGACGCTTTTCCTTTTGTTTGGATAAAAGACAAAGAAAAGACCATATGATTTTTCACTGACCTTTGTGCTCCTACCTGATGATGAACTTTCATTCTGAACACCAACAGTGTGTGCATGGGATAATCTGTTTACTCCGCAGTTAATTTTCATGGGTTTGAAGAGGAAAGGTGGCAATCTGATTCTTTGGGTTCTGCCGGTTAGGAAGGAGCGGACCCAGTCAAGAGCAGTTCCCTGTATGCCAGTGTTGGGGAGTCTGACAGGGAGTGTGTGGTGGGAGATGGTGTTGAATGCTGCAGAGAGGTCAAGGAGGATCAGGGCCGCAGTGTGTCCGTGGTCGAGCTGGGTGTGGATGTCGTCAGTGGCGGTGAGTAGAGCAGTCTCTGTGCTGTGGTTGCTACGGAATCCAGATTGGGAGGGATAGAGGATGGAATTTTGTTCAATGAATCTTGTTAGCTGGGCATTGACGATCTTCTTGGTGACTTTGACCGCGAAGGGGAGGAGGAAGATGGGTCGGTAGTTCTTGAGGTCCGTGGAGTCTGCTGAGGTCTTCTTGAGCAGGGGTCTGACTTCTGCGCATTTCCAGTCGCAGGGAAAGGTGCCGGTCTTGAAGGTAGTGATGATGGTGTATCGTAGTTCTGGAGCGATGGCGGCTCTGTGGTAGATGTGCAGCAGGCAGGGATCCGTGGGGGCCCCTGAGTAGATGCCTTTCATGGTTGGGGTGGTGTCTTTGGTGGTGGCTGGGGTCCAGAAGGAGATGGTAGGCTGGCTGGCGTTGCTGGTTGGGGAGGTGGTTTCGGGGTCAGGTGTCTGGTCATTGAACTGGTCGTAGAGGCCCTTGATTTTCAGATGGAAGTAGGGTTTCGCTGAGGGGCTTGCTGAATTCCTGGATGACGTTGAGGAGTTCTTTTGAGTTGCTGGAGTCGGCGAGGATCTTGTTTTGAATGAAGGTCCTTTTGGTGGATCTGATGTGTTGTTGGTATTCCATCATGGTGTTCTTGTAGGTGGACCCATCTTCTGGCATTTTGCTGTTTCTCCCGTTCTACTTGAGATGTCTGCAGGTGCATCTGGATTTTTGGAGTTCGGTGTTGAACCAGGCTGCCTTCCTGGGGCATTGTCTGTTGGAGTTGCCTTGGGGTGCGAGCTCGTCTGGGCAGTTGGAGATCCATCTATGGAGTTCTGTGGCTGCGACGTTTGCGTCTGTCGAGGTGGTGGGGTGTCGCGGTTGAGGGTGGAGTTGAGCTGCTCCTCAGTGATTTTGCTCCAGTTCCTTCGTGGAGGGCGCAGTGTGGGTTTGGGGGCAGTGGGTTTGTTGACATTGAAGTGTAGTCAGTGGTGGTCCATCCAGGGGGGTTGTGTGGTGTGGCTGAAGTGGATGTTGTTACCTCCTGCGAAGATGGTGTCCAGGATGTGTCCTGCTTTGTGGGTGGGCATGGTGACAAGCTGTTGCAGTCCTATGTTGGCGAGGTTGTCACGGAGGTTGGTGGAGTTGGGGTCGCTGAGGTCGTCGAGGTGGAAATTCAGGTCTCCGATGAGTATGTAGTCCATGGTGGCGATGGCGTGGGGTGCGATGAGGTTGGCGATGGTCGTGGCGAACAAGGCACGAGGTCCAAGGGTCTGTAAATGGGGGCGCCACGAAGTGTGGTTCTGGGGCTGGTCTGTATCCGGAAGTGAAGGTGTTCGGTGGTGGAGAGGGAGTTATTCGTGGTGGAGGTGGGGAGTTGGAGGGAGCTCTTGTGTGCGATGGTGAGTCCTCCTCCTGGGCAGTTGGGGCGGTATTTCCTGTGGATCTTGTACCCACCAGGGATGGCAGTGGCAGTGGCGGGGGCGGAGGAGGCGTTGGTCCAGATTTCTGTGAAGAAGGCGACGTCTGGTGAGAGGTTGTCGAGGAGGTCCCAGATTTCCACAGCATGTCTGTGCAGGGAGCGCACATTGAGGAGGATGCACCTCAGGGTTTCAGGGGTGTTGGCGTCGGTGCGGGGGTGGTAGCCGTGGGTGTGCTGATGGTGTTGAAGGTCTGGAGGCAGTGACGGCAGAAAAACTGTCTGTGGATGGGGCTTGGTGTGGACAGCTGACAGTTTATTTATTTATTTATTAGAGTTTTGTATAGCGCTAGTTGGACCCGAGGGGTATCAAAGCGCTTCACAACAAGTATAGCGGCATCAGACAGACATTGAGGACGGAAAACAAGGCAAGGGGCACAGGGGCGAGTATAGTCTGTACAATAGCAGCCAAGCGCAAAACAGGGTGGAAAGTCATAAGCAAGTCAGCCGGCTTTGGGGTCACAGAGATAGTGGAACTTCAAAGTCCAGGTGGAGGTCTAGTATGCTCCAGAACGCTCGAGGAAGAGGGCTTTGAGTAACTTCTTGAATTTCGGGAAGGATGCGGTCATTCTGATGTGTGAGGGGATGGAGTTCCAAATCTTGGGAGCATTACCCGCAAAGGATTTGCTAGATGTTGTGTGTTTCTGGGATTTCAGGGGAATGAGTAGGAGTGTGTTGTAGCTTCTGAGGTTTCTAGACTGACCGGCCCTTTTGAGCTTGTTGGCCAGGTATTCAGGTTTGCCTGTATGCAGGGCTTTGTGTGTGAGGCAGGCTGTACGGAAGCTGGCTCGTTGGTCAATAGGGAGCCACTTCAGATCCTTAAGAGCTGGGGTGATATGCTCATATTTCTTTGTTCCCGTGATCATTCTTGCTGCGGCGTTTAGGGTAGAGGTCAGAGGTCCCAGGTGCGATGTGGCTGTTTCAGTCAGAGTAGCAATGCCGTAGTCAATTCCGGAGAGTACCAGAGCCTGTGTGGCCTGTTTCAAGTCTTTCGAGGGGAGGAATGGTTTCAATTTGTAGAGAAGTTTCAGGTTCAGGAAAGCACTTTTGGCAGTTTTTGAGATGTGTTCTTTCATGCCCAGTTTGGGGTCAAGGGTGATCCCTAGGGATTTTATGGAGTTCGAAGGAACAAGAGGGACGTTCAGGGCATTTAAGGCTTTGAGCCATTCTAGAATATGTGGGTTTTCATCTTTGTTTGAGATGAGGAGCACTTCTGTTTTTTCTTCATTGAGTTTGAGGTGGTTGGATGAGAGCCAGAGTTGAACTTCGGTAAGTGTGTGGTTCAGTCTATGGATGTCTGTGATCGACGTGGTTTCTAGATAAAGTTGTGTGTCATCCGCATAGAGGTGGAAGGGGATGTTGGCTTTCCTTAGAATTGAGGTGAGGGGCTCCATGTAGATGTTGAAGAGTTGTGGAGAGACTACTGACCCTTAAGGGACTCCTCTGCTGATGGGAAGAATGTCCGATTCACAGCTTTTAATTTTGATTCTTTGTGTGCGGTTGTTGAGAAAGGAGGAGAACCATTTGAGGACAGTCTTTTCCAGGCCCGCTCTCTCTTGGAGGACATTGAGTAGCAGGGCATGATCAACTGTGTCAAATGCAGCCGATAGGTCTAATAGGATGAGAAGGCTGCATTGATTGGAGTCGAGCGACATGTGTAGATCGTCCAGGATATTAAGGATTGCGGTTTCTGTACTGCAGCCTTTTCTAAACCCTGATTGGTATGGGTCGAGAAGATTCGTGTTCTCTAAGTGTTGGGATAGCTGAGACAGCACACATCTTTCCAGAATTTTAGATAAGAGAGGAAGGTTCGAAACTGGTCTGAAGTTGTTCATATCCTGGGGGTCCAGGCCCTTTTTTTTTAGTAGTGGTGTGACTTGACCTATTTTAAGGCAGTCAGGGATGGAGCCCTCGCTCAGAGAGCTGTTGATGACCATGGCCCAGATAGGGGCTAGAGTGAGCTTCAGGTCTTTGGTCAATCTCGAGGGAAGCTGATCAAGGGAGTGGATTGAGGGTTTGGCGGTGGCTATGAGATTTCTTATCAGTTCGACCTGGATAGGTTGGAAGGAGGACCAGCGAGAGGTTGTGGTTGCTGGTCTGAAGTGGAGAGTTGCAGAGAGGAGGGAGGAGGGCATAGTGCAGAGTGATCGATCAATTTTGGCAATTTTTTCGTTGAAGAAGCTGGCAAAGTCGTCTCATTGGGATTTGGACGCCACCATGTTGTCTGTCACAGGAATGGATATTTGGTTTCTGATGATGTTAAAGAGTTCTTTGGGGCGGTTTTTAGCATCGTTAAGGGCCGAACAGAAGAAGGACGACTTTTTGTTCTTGATATGGTTATAGTAGATTTTGCGGGCTGCCTTGAGTTGGACCCGGTTGGGAGAGGAGGGGTTGGACCTCCAGGTTCTTTCCAGGGATCTTAGGTGTCTTCTTTCTTCGTTAATGTCAGTGGAGAACCAAGACCTGGAGGGGATGCTTCTTTGTTTTTTTAGTTTCCTCAGAGCCAGCTGATCTAGGACGAGCTCCAGGTTGGAGTGATAAAGCGAGGTGAGTTCCGTGGTTGAGAG
Source organism: Lissotriton helveticus (assembly GCF_964261635.1). Taxonomy (NCBI): domain Eukaryota; kingdom Metazoa; phylum Chordata; class Amphibia; order Caudata; family Salamandridae; genus Lissotriton; species Lissotriton helveticus. The sequence goes on from NC_136059.1 coordinate 600,412,803, forward strand.
GAGTTCTGTCGAGTTCGGAAGGAGTGAGCTAGAACCTTTTTCTAGCTTGTCAGGGGGGACTCTCGAAAAGTTTCTGATCCATTTGGGGGAGGATTGAGTGGGAGGGACGGAGAGTGCCGAATGATTGATATGAAAGAGGATGGCGTGATGGTCTGACCAGTCCACAGGGATGATGTGGTCAATTGAAATTGTCTTTCTATCTGCGATGATTGCATCCAGGGTTGCTCCTCTGTGGTGGGTTTCCTCTGTGCAGTGCTGGGTCATGCCATGGTCATGAAGGAGGACAGTTGTTGTTCCTCCCATGGGTTGAGTGCAAGGAGGGTTGCTGAGTCGTAGCGGTGAATGGTTGTCGATCCAGGGTCCCTGGCGCTGGTCCCGGTCAGGTTGCGGACGGGCGCAGACGGGCTATCCTTTGGCGGGAAAGCTCAGCTGGGAGACGGGAGTGTGAGCAGCAAGGAGAGGGGCCTCGGGGGGGCAGCACCTGAAAAAACAGTGACAGAAAGTAACAGTGGCAAGACAAAACAATAGAATTTAAGACAAGAGGGATGACAGCGCAAAACAAAACAATTTAAGCAGGAAGGATGGCAAAATAACAAGGAGGGTGTCACAGGAAGAAGAAAAAACGGGTACAACGAGGCACCAGGCCGCAGGGGCAGGCTCGAACCCTACCAGAACAGCGGTGCCGATGGAGCTACTGGGAGCAGGTATCCAACCAGTTTCACCTCATCTCCACCTGATTTTCTCCATACTAAATGATGAAAATAATTTATGAGTATTATGATGCCGTGGCCTAACCGTCAATCCGTGGTCCAGTGGCCTGGACCATTTAAATGCTCGACCTTTTCATGTCTTTGAATTTTCGCCCTGTATATTACGGCCTTGACATTTTATGACTCAGGAGAATGTGTGATCATTTTGACTGTGAAATTTTAGCTGTGCTTACAGGGCCGGACTAGTAATGCCGGGCACCGGGCAATCCCCCGGGAGGCTGGAGGGGGCAGGGGGCCAGTTTTTTGATAGGGAGCCGGTTTTTGGTCCGGACTGTGACCGTTAGTCAGAACATCAGTTAACTAACTTCAGTTCACTCAGGACATCACTACTCTGCTGCGAAGCGTCTCCTGCACAAATATAATAATCTTCTCCATTCTCTCTCTGCATAAATAAATGCATTGTATTGTTGGAGCAGCATTTAACAGGGTCGCCAGGGCCGGACTGAGAACCAAAACCGGCCCTGGCAAAGTGCTCAGCCGCCCCCCCCCCCACCCCTGGGGGTGTTGGGGGTGCGACCGCGCTTTATGCCAGGGCCGGTTTTTGGCCGATTTTGTTACAGGGCCGTTTTTGCAGCAAAAACGGCCCTATACCAAAAACAGCCCCCAGGGGCCCCAAACCGGCCCCCACCCTTGCGGCGCACCGGGGGATTGCCCGGTGCCCGCAACGGCCAGTCCGGGCCTGAGGGTCGCTTGCAAGCAGCGCGCAGATGTCTCTGCTTCTGCTCCGCGTCTGGTTTCCTTTTTCTTCAGGGTGCAAAGAAAAGATGTGATGCATAAAGGGCTGGAATATTGTATGCCCCATTTTCTCTGTACTCTAAATGTATTACCACCTCCCACCCCTTTGTAACATGTCCCAGTGAGACTACAGACAATCCTGATTCCTAGAGCAGAGGGGTGCCTGTGTCTTCACATTCTGAGCCACTGTGTTGTGCACACCTGGGTCCCTATGCCATTCTCATCGCCAATGTATTATGAAGTATCTCCACAGCGTGCAGAAACCGAGTGCGACCCTTAAAAACTTAATGACAATGCACGCATGTCTAAACGGGTCACATGCGTGACTTTGCGTTAATTGGAAAAGAAAAAAAAGATGCTTTGAGTGCTTGAATAAATCACAGCCAGTGGTAATTACTCCAAACCACATTCCATTCCATTGTTCTTATTTTTTGCTCACTGTGATTCTTCAGACAGGGACTAGCCATATGCAAATCAGCCTTGGTCCTGATCCTTTAGGAACACTCCAACCCAAACTTCAAGGTTATGTCAGTTCTGAAAAGAACACAAAAAAAACTCCAGACCTATTTTGGCCTAAATGGGACCCCATCTGTGAGGGGCAGGTTCAAATGAGCCCTTAATCCACGTGGCTGTAATATATCTGACAAGCTTTAGACATCACACTGAGAAAGTGGAAATAAAGTGATGGGTAGAATGTGTGACTTAATTTAAGTCACTTGTAATTACTGTGGGCAGCATTCCAGTTGATCTTTCGAATGATGAGCTGTAAACGAAGGTCACTATAAAACATTACCAACAGTGAATGTATTGTGTAGCCCCAATCCAGTTAATGGGTTGAGGCAAACATCCTGGAGCATTCCTCTCATAAAGTAGCCCAACACTCGAAATTCCAGTTGTTGTTAATGTTCCATCTTCTTGATTGAGTCTTACATGCAGATAGGCTGTTTGGACGGTCCGCCACGCCTGCCTAGATGTCAGCTGCGGCTCCTCCTCTAAGGGGGAGGAGCGTCGCCCTACTGCCTTAGGAGCAGTGCAAAGGAAACATAAAATTATAATAACGGGACATTATTATCATTTAATTTTTATTTTAGTATTGAGCTTGCAGATTCACTGCAGCCAGGTTAGGTTAGGGCGGGCAGGGCTGGACTGGCAGTAGTGGGCACTGGGCATCTATTTATTACCACCACTACTAATCGTTTAGATCTACTGACTGTATCTATCAGCAGTTGTGTGGCACATCAAACTACATACAATGAAAATGTATATTTGTGTTGTGATTTAAATAATTGTCAACGCATCTCATACACATAACAACCTGAGACGAAGTGGAATGTGCAAATAGGGATCTGTTTAATCGACTGAGAGATTTTGGTAGACCTCACGTCAATCAATAACTGATTTATTCAAATGCGATAACTAGGAAGCTGGAGTGCACACTTTCTAATGTACATAAATGCAAACTGTGGATTTACGGACGGCTTTAAATTGTGTTGAATGTAACATTGAAGAAGTTCGACTTGAAAGACTAATGCAAATAGCCCTGATGAAGTCAGAGATGACGAAACATGTGTTAGCTAGAGCAGATTAACAAGGGGACTCAATCAAGAAGATGGAACATCAACAACGACTGGAATTTCGAGTGTTGGACTACTTTATGAGAGGAATGCTCCAGGATGTTTGCCTCAACTCATAACTGGCTTGGGGCTACACAATACATTCACTGCTGGTAATTTTTTTAAGTGACCTTCGTTTACAGCTCATCATTCGAAAGATTAACTGGAATGCTGCCCACAGTAATTACAAGTGACTTAAATTAAGTCACACATTCTACCCATCACTTTATTTTCATTTTCTCAGTGTGATGTCTAAAGCTTGTCAGATATATTACAGACAGGTGGATTAAGGGCTCATTTGAACTTGCCCCTCACAGATGGGGTCCCAATTAGGCCAAAATAGGTCTGGAGTTTTTTTGTGTTCTTTTCAGAACTGACATAACCTTGCGGTTTGGGTTGGAGTGTTCCTAAAGGATCAGGACCAAGGCTGATTTGCATATGGCTAGTCCCTGTCTGAAGAATCACAGTGAGCAAAAAATAAGAATAATGGAATGGAATATGGTTTGGAGTAATTACCACTGGCTGTAATTTATTCAAGCACTCAACGCATCTTTTTTTTCTTTTTCCAATTAACGCAAAGTCACGCATGTGACCCGTTTAGACATGCGTGCATTGTCATTAGGTTTTTCCGATTTCTAAATAAAGACGCATCCACTTGCTCAGTAAAGGTCGCACTCGGTTTCCGCACGCTGTGGAGATACTTCATATTACATTGGCGACGAGAATGGCATAGGGACCCAGGCGTGCACAACACAGTGGCTCAGAATGAGAAGACACAGACACCCCTCTGCTCTAGGAATCAGGATTGTCTGTAGTCTCACTGGGACATCTTACAAAGGGGTGGGAGGTGGTAATACATTTAGAGTACAGAGAAAATGGGGCATACATTATTCCAGCCATTTATGCATCACGTCTTTTCTTTGCACCCTGACGAAAAAGGAAACCAGATGCGGAGCAGAGGCAGAGACATCTGCGCGCTGCTTGCGAGCGACCCTCAGGCCCGGACTGGCCGTTGCTGGCACCGGGCAATCACCCGGTGCGCCGCAAGGGTGGGTGCCGGTTTTAGGCCCCTGGGGGCCGTTTTTGTTACACCCAGGGGTGGGGGGGTCGGCCAAGCACTTTGCCAGGGCCGGTTTTGGTTCCCAGTCCGGCCCTTGTGACCCTATTAAATGCTGCTCCAATAATACAATGCATTTACTTATGCCGAGACAGAATGGAGAAGATTATTATAGTTGTGCAGGAGACGCGTCGCAGCAGAGTAGTGATGTCCTGAATGAACTGAAGTTAGTTAACTGATGTTCTCACTATCGGTCACAGTCCGGATTAAAAACCGTCCCCCAAACAAAAAACCGGCCACCTGCCCCCTCCAGCCTCCTAGGGGATTGCCCGGTGCCCGGCATTACCAGTCCAGCCCTGTTGGTGGCCACCGACTTCCAAGACCTGTGCCTGCACCTAGTTTGAAAGCCTTTAATACGTTGCCTATGCGAAAGCGTACCTTTTTCAAATTCCTGTGCCCTGTCCACAGAGATCTCTGTACCAAGGGCCCCACTACCTTCACAATAAAACATATTTTATAAACCTATTAAGATTTTAAAGGCTCTCTCTTTCTCTCTCTTGCCCAACTGCGGCATATTTCTCATAACAGAGCGGGAGGTTTTCTTATTTAGCTGCTTGGCCCTGGAATACGCTTCCTGTCAATATGCCCACAAACTCTAATCTTTTGACTTTCACTAAACTTTCAGTTTGATTTGCTTCTCATGCATTACTGTTGCCGTTTTATTTTGGTGGTCAGTTACTCTGCTCTGGGGTATTCCTTGAAGAGCGAGCAGGCGTTTATAAGCTGAAATAACATAACATTTGTAATCCTATGTTAATTTTAATCCATGCTATAATATAATTACATATTATAAGTATTCGACTGGCTCCTAATACTCCCTTCATATTTCTTGAATGCGCTGTATTAAGCGAAAGTAAGACGTGAGCTCACTGAAAATCCTGTGTCATCTTGAACAGTAACAATTGTATTGCTGTAAGTTACAAATGCAAGCCTTCTCTGAGTAATTTCATTTGAGTTCTGGGGACTACAGTTTGTTTTACCCACTCAAGCTGGTAAGTTAATGTACCTGTGCTACCCTAGGCCACGTGAGATCCACCAGGTGAGGGCATGATTGACCCCTGACATGCAAGGGAGGTACTGAACACTGATCCAACTCAAGACCCAAACAACAAATATCTATTCTGTTTAATTGATGTACATTAATAGAAAAAGCAGTAGTAATCTAAGCATTAAAGGTAGATAAGCGAGGGGAAGGGGCACACAAACGGCATCCTTACGGAGTACACATATCAGAGAAGAGTGAGAGTCTGAGCGATGAGACCCACACAGCACTCGGTGTTGTCCCTGAAAAAGTATGAGCCATCCAGGTGGAGGGTTTATTTTAGGTACGTAAACTCTAGTGTTGTGCATGGATGAATGTAACTCCCAGAATTTAGTTAAGTATATCATGACAGTATTTAATGTGTAGGTCATAGCACGGGAATCCCCGATTTGTCCCGTAACATTCTGTGTAGGAGTGGGTCTAATTGCAGGCCATCACCTACTGGCCTTTTCAGCCTGTTCACAGGCAGGTGCTTGTGAGCGGTCACTATTTCTGGTTATCGATAGTTTGGAAAATGGGTCCTGCTGGGATGGAATGGTGTATCCCACAAGTAAGAAGACCAACACAATGTCTGGGAGGGAGTCCTGAAGTGATCTGACATTTAATTAACTGGTGCACAAAAGATGGAGGCTGCAAGTTGAATCTGTGAGCAGTGTGAGGTGATTTATTGTGGGATTGTTTTTATTTATTCCATTGGAATGGCAGGGCATTGCTGTGTTTGGGTCTAATATGTGAGGTACCTTGGTAAATGATTTTGCATAGCAACTACAATACAAGAATGAGAGAGGTTGGGGAAAGTCCAAGACATTTGTGAGAAAGATGATTAGGTGAAAAGGGTATTTGAGAGCGGCTTCTTAAACATGGCTGAACTAAACATAGTTAAAAAGGATGGAGAAACAAAAAAGTAGGGTTTATCATATAGAGGTTCAAGATGGCAGTGCCCATAGAGACATCCATTCTAGAGTTGGATGCAATGCAAGAAAGCCTAAATGAAAAGTGGATGTAACTAGAGTAATAAAGAGGATGATGAATGTGGCTTCTTATACTTTTGTAACTGAAACTCAAAAAGAGCTATTGATATTTAAAAACCTATGGTATATTACAAGAAAAAAGTAACTAGCAAAACAAAGACTATGGGTATGTCTACTGCATATGTAGTTTAACTCCTATCAATCTATTCTCAAATGGCCCTTAGATAGAAATAAAGCAAATAGATACTAAGCATTATCTGTAACTAGAGGCTCTTGATATCTGATTAGGTAGAATGTCTATGCCTAGATTATAGTTACAAAACGATGGATTTAACTCCAAACTGTTACTGGGGGTGAATATTTGATTTGTTCAGCATTCCGTTCATCTTCTGTTCCTTTTGCATTTGTCGCTTTAAGTGGTAAGGGTATGCCCAGACAAGGGACCCATGCTTGCTATGCCACTGGATTCAACCTAGCCTGGCTGATGAGGGGTGATTCCCCGAAACTGGTCCCAGGATGCTTGTTTCCGATCCAGGGAGGACCTGGCCTGGCAGTTCGGGCTGGACTGTTCCCATTGGAAGCAGGGTCAAGACTGATGTGATATGTCTGGCTTTAAACCGGAATGGCACGGAGAGCAACAAAATAATGAATTTAACCCAGACTGGGGGTGAATATTTGAATTGCTCAGCATTCCGTCCATCATCTGTTTTTTTTGCATAGAATATAGTTAGGGCGTAGAAGGCACATGGATACTTCTAACCGCATATTCCTCACCTTAGAATATCCCCCAGGTGCCAGTCTGGATCTGAAATTTATATTTATAGCAGTACTCACACATGCCGCTAGGTGATGGGATGTGACTCCATGCTGACTCCATACTGCCCCGGAATAAAGTGAGTTGAGCCAGATTAAAGCAGCACTCCTTATCACCAATTTCAGTTCCATTCTTTCTGTACCTTTGATGCAACTCCAAAACCTTTTTCACAGTGTACTAGAAAACAATGTCCCCACTGAAAACCTCAGGATTCAAGCTATGCTGCAAATGCATAAAACAGATGTCGGACATGGACCCACAGAAGGTGTGCCTTTAGGGACTTGTGTTCAAGACACAACTCGAAGTTGTATGATAAGTGTTCCCTCATGCACCTAAAGGTGATTCGAAACTGGGAGGCAAAGTCGTATGTCGGCAAAAACAAGAAGTTGCAGCCTTCACATAGATCCCACTCCAAATCATGTCACCGGTCTCAGTCCCAGTGCCACTCTTGCAACTGCTCCACTTGCTGCTCTAAGTTCAATGGGCAGTCAAAGCCTAAACACAAGCATAACAAAGAGAAGCAGGAATCCACCTCATCCCACCACTCTGACTCCACATAGAAGGAACAAGAGTGTTGAGATGTTAGTCGCACTCCATTGAGCTCACCAGCCATGAAGACGATCCCTCAGTTGGTCTTGACGCTCCTCGAGTTTCCTGGATCAACTGGAACTTCAGCATCAGTTCAGGAAATGTATGGGCTATTCAAAGGGGCTCACATATAGGCAGAGTCAGCCTACTAGTCAGTAATGTAGCAGACATCCCAGTCCTTTGGGGCCAAGGGTGCAGAACCTGCAGGCAATCAATCCTCTAACTCCTCTTCCCCAGCTATAACAACCATCAATACACTTTAGATTGTCCCTAGAATTTCATGCCCACCCAGTGGAAGGCAGGATCCGGTGCTTCCTCCCGAGTTGGCAATCCATCACGTCTGACAGATGATTTTTTCAAATTCTACAAGCAGGCTATACTCTACCCTTTTTCTCCTGCCCACCCAATATTCCTTCCCCACCTCAATGAAACTCATCAAAACATCTGTCAGTCCTGCTACAGGAAGTGGGCTTGTTGTTCACCAAAGGTGCTATAAAGAGGGACCCAGACTCGGAGAAAGGCATCAATTTTTATTCTTGCTAATTTCTCCTTAAAAGAAAATGTGGGCCTTAGGCCGTCTTGGACCTATGGCCCCTAAATGCCTTCATGAAGAAGGGTAAATTCAATGCTCACATTGACTCAGATTCTATCTGCTCCAAGTACCAAATGGTTTCCTTGGAATTTCAGGGCATGTATTTTCATATCCCGTTTCTGTAGTCCCACAGGTGTTACCTGTGGGTCGAAGTGCACCAAGAGCATTTTTAGCTTGCTGTGCTTCCCTCCGGCCTCACCAGTGCCAAGGTAGGGAGTCCCTGCATTCCACTGCAGTCAGTCATGGACCACATCCAGATAATGGCAGAACTTTTACCATTATTGGGTTTCACCATAAAGCAGATGAAGTTCCACCTGATTCTCTCGCACAGACTTCCACTGATTGAGATGATAGTGAGCATAGTGGAGTTTAAGGCCTATCCCCCAGCAGCGTAGACTCCAGCACATTCAGGCTATGATCCCTATGTTTCAGATTCTATCACAGATCCAGGTCAGGGTGTCTCTGATGCTTCTTGGTCTCTCTGGGCATCATTACAATGCCAGTCGGGCTTCCGTCACACAAGCACCGTACCGGAGGCAGGACAGCCCGACTAGTAGTCGGTGGTCCCGCTGCCCTGATTGAAATGTGACCGTTTTCACGGCGGTCACAAAGTGTATATTTCCTATTGCGGCATTTGCTGCAGGCTGCAGCACACACCCCAATAGAAAATATACACTTTAAAAACATCGCTGCATCGTGTGCCAGTCACCATGCGGTGCCTGAATCATGGTGCACGGATGGTTAGGGGGACACCAGAGGTGCCCCTAGTCCCCATAGCGGAGGGCCAGGGGAGAAAGGGGCCCTGCTAGGGGCCCTCAAAGCCACATTCCGCCTGCCTTTTCATAGCCAGCGACCGCCATGAAAGGGCAGGCAGAAAGGGACATTGTAATCCCTACAGAGGTGCCTTAGCAGGCACCACCCTTATTGTAGAGATTACTGACCCTCCGATACACCAGCTGGTGCCTTGAGCACATTGGAAGCGTCGCAGATGGTCCGTCCGCCTAATGCCTCTGCCGGTCGCCGCGTAATGCAGCGGGCGGACCGCAGGGGCAGATGTCTGTGAGTCTGACACCGACGAGCCGTTGGTGTCACACCCACTGACATCGCAAGAAGCCCCTTTGTGTTTATTGTATCTTGCTATCCAACCATGCTAGCAGTCACAAGTAAGTCCTGCAGTGGAACCTGAAATACCAGTGAGCCCAGCATCAAGTGTGCCTTTCTAAAACCATCTAGGTCTCAGAGACAACTGCTGAAAATCTGCAGTGGTAGCTGACCAATCGCACTTTGTCCTGGAGCAGGCCACTTTCCCTTCCCCACCTAGAGTTGACATTGGTGATGGACGCGTCACTGCTGGGATTAAGGGGTAACTTGTGGGAGGTGGAGATCAGAGGACTCTGGTCTCCAGTGTAAGGACACCGTCCACATCAGATTCCTGGAGCTGAGATCTATTTGTTTGGTCCTGAAGGCCTTTCTGCAATCTATCAAGGGAAGGCTGTTGTAGGTTCTCACGGACAATAACACTGCCCATGGCACTGCAACAAGCAGGGTGGAATGGGGTCCTGTGCCAGGTGGCTTTGCATCTCTGGAAGTGGTTAGAACTCCACGGCATCTTTTGGTCACTAACAATCTGGCAAGATCTGTGAATGCCAGAGTAGATGAACTGTGCAGTTATCATATGGCAGATCACAAGTGACATCTGCATCTTGAGATGGCGCAGGCCTCTTCCACCCACAGAGAATTCTGGCTAGATCGATTCACCACTTCTAGGAACATGCAGTGGCAACGATTTTGCAAGATGGAGTTTCCACAAGAATACTCATTAGGAAACACATTCCAGCTAGAATGGAGCAAGAAACCCATTCACGCCTTCCCTCCACTACTGCTCCTGCCCCAAGTTCTGGAGATCAAGAACTACTTGCCTAAGTCATCCTGGTGGCCCCAGAATGGGCCAGGAGAGTGTGGTACCCGGAGCTCCTCAGCATTAACTATCACTTCAGGAGGACCTCTTGTCCCAGCATAAGGTCAAAGTTCTCCACCCAAACTTGCGCAACTTACACCTACATGCATGAAGATTGATCAGTTGCAATAGACTCCTTTGGATCTGCCCTATGAAGTGCTGGATATCATCCTCACTGCCAGACGCCCCTCTACTAAATCATTCAACGCTGGGCACTGGCACTGGTTTGTACATAGGTGTAGTGCCCAGAACACGACCCCTTGCTAGCGAAACTGTTGGACATGCTTTTGTTTGTTTTGACTCAACAAGGTCTTGTAGTGGATGCTTTCAAAGGTAGTTTTTGGCCCTTTCAGCATCTCTACATTTGCCAGACCAATCTTGCTTGTTTAAATCACCTGTTGTGATGTTTTATTAAAAGTTTGACACACATGTTCCCTCATAAACAGTTTGAGATGTAACAGTGAGACCCTAATTCAGTCCAATAATTTCTCATGTGTATGCCTTTCGAGCCTATGCATAGTTGCCACTGTGTCTCTTCACCTTGAAGACTGTTTTCCTTATTGCGATTACATCAGTACGTCTCATGAGTAAACTTCGTCTAATGAGGTACTATCAGTGTAATTGCCCTATACCATGTTTTTCCTGGACAGATTGATGCTGAGGACTGAGGAGGTCTTCTTATCAAAAGTTGTGAATTCATTGCATTGTGGGCAATCAATCCTCTACCAGTGGTCTTTGCTCCCCATCATTCCTTGAAAGAGGAGGAAAGGCTCCATTGATTTGACCCCTAGCGGGTTTTAAGCTTTTACATAGGCCATTCCAAGGATGAACAACTTTTTGTAGGCATCTTGTCAAGGTAAGACAGTTCAGCAGCACATCAGGGAGCATTAGGGATGATAAAAAAAATAGAGAGATAAGGGAAGGACAAGTGATTGAAAACTCTGTACTATGACAACACTAGTCAACTGACAAAAAGCCCCGTCTAGAGTCCATTATCCTAACTCCGTGTACAAAAACGTCTGGGATTAAACATTCTGCTGGGCACTTTTGTCAAGTGTCTTGTAAACCCAGTCTTCGAAGTCTCACCGAATGTCAACATTTATTCAGACCTCTACAAGACAATTTGTAGAGGGAAAGAAAGAAGAGTGTCAACAGTGATGAGAAAAAATAACAAAGACATTTAAAACAATTTTTATTAATTTCTTAACAATCAGTTACAAAATACCGTGACATCCGCCCTCAGCAACCTCTGCCCGCCTTACAGATCTATATCCTCCAGACGTTATATTTCCTCATTATCATATAGCATCAGTTGACAGTATACTTGTAACATCCTACTTATACTACTCTTAATCCCCTCCCCATACCCTCCCTTATCCCTCCCTCTGGTGTGTCGCTCATTAATCAGCCATTCCAAATCGTATGTGGCGTCTATACTGCAATGTAGCCATTCCTAGTGTGTGCTTGTAAGGGGTTTTGCCTTGTCTAGTGGTCTGCTCCTATTCCCCTTCCTGATTGATATCAACTAGTGCTTGCACCATCATTTCCCATGCACTTGCTGTTTCTAGTGCCTTTTCGTTTTTCAGCCGTCTCGCCTGTTGAAATCTGAGTGCACTCTCAATGCTGGCCCATTTTTGCAGCTCAGCCTTCCATCTCCCACTACTGGGGCCTTCCTGTGCCTTCCAGCGCCTCGTTATTTCTCTTTTAGCTAACAATAGCCTCAGGTCCACAAATTTACTAGTCAGCTTTGTTTTGGAGGTGTGCGGGAACCAGTGTAATATGCAAGTTGCCATGTCGAACGTTAAACTCCTCTCTGCGACCTCATTCAGTATACTTCCTACTTCCTTCCAGTAATCTCCTAAATTTGGGCACTCCCACAGCATGTGTTGTTCCAGCTCTACCCCCTCACTCCTGCATCTAGGGCATGCTGCCTCCTCCACTTTGAAGTACTTCTTAATCTTCCCCGGTGTCAGGTACGCTCTGTGCAATATAAAGAACTGCACCAATTGGAATCGCGCATTCCTCGTGCCCTTCCAGGCCCTGCGTACTATTTGCTCCCACGAGGCTTCTGGTATAGGTTTCCCAACACCCGTTTCCCACTTTAATCTCAAACCATCTAGGGGCGACAAACCTTCATTTAACATTCTGGAGAACAAGCATGTGACCGCTTTAAATGTTCCTGCTGCCAATACCACATATTGGCATGCCATTGTCGTTTTGGGTTCTATTAATCCCTCCCGCCACTGCAGCCGTATTGCATGTGCTAACCCTGCATGCAACAAGAAAACTCCCCTAGGAAGATCATATAGTTCCTGCAAGGCTCCATAAGGCAGCAGTTCCCCGTCTTCATATAGATCCCCGATGACCTGCACCCCTGCCTGTTCCCAGTCCATCAACGGTGTCCAGAGCAAAGACATTTAAATCCTCTATCAACTCTAGCATCACCACTTTTGCCGTCCTATCTACTCTAATCTGCTCTGACAAATTTATATAATCTAAGCCTTTTTGATGGTTATCTTATCATATTGTATCCTGTTATTAAATTAGGTGGGAAACATAAATAATAAAACTGCCTAACCGTAAAGAATTCTAACTGCAAGTAATCATAACCTGTCTGTTCTACGGTAACATCTGCACATGGATAAAGCAATAAAAGTGTTGCATAATGGACTATTCCCAATATTCCATTTGCATATACAGGCCAGAACAACAAAACCCACATGCCAAAAAGGATTCCTTTTGAAAAACGTTATAACTTCACCGGACTGTCGCTCGTCAGATAGCCTTTGACTATGTAACATGTCTTTGAGCTGGTTGTGATCATTAGTCACTTTGGACCAGCTCCAAACTGATGACCAGCATGGGAATTTCTAACTGAGGATTTGAATAAAAAATGACATCTACAAGGTGTTTGTGAACTTTGGAATGTCATGGCCTTCAGTACGCAATAGTACATGTTTGGCCAAAATCACTTGCATCATTATTAATATAGTGAGGCGTACAGTGCTCTGAGGATAGGCAGCCATCTTGGACCATACCCAGCAGACAGTGGTGGACTGGCCTATAGGGCAATTATTCAGTGCCCAATGGGCTGGTCTGTGTGTGGGCTGGTTAGGTCGAGCCTAGGCAGCGCATGCACTGCTCTGCGAGGCATGCTGTATTCAAGTATGGACTTGAAGCTACGCCCACTTTCCGCCCATATTTTTCATTGGTTTGTGTCATTGTCCTTTGGAAACTGTGGCTTTTCATTGGTCAATAGGCTTAGTATTCCCTCCTTTGTACCACCTTGTCTCATTTTGTAATCTCCCATCAGGACCCCCCCTGTTACATGTGTCGTTACTCTGTAGGCTTTAATTACAGTCTTCAAGTACTATTTGGTTAAATGTTTTTCTCCTGCCTGCTGTTGCTCTTCGCCCAACGCTTTATTTATTTTTTCATAGCAGGGCACGCTACACTGATGCAGTCGTGGCTGTGCCTTTAGTATGTTGTTTGCGGCCCTAACGCAGAGGCATGGTGTATTTTCCTATGTTTTCACTTTTTTTGTTTACAAGCGCCCCATACGGTGCTTTCACTTTATTGTCGGCCACACCCCTTTCTTCAGACAAGCTGTGTCTAAAGAAAGGTGCGCGACCACTATTCAAGTGAAACCATGGCATGGGGCACTTTCACAAAAAACGCATTTGTTTGTCAACCCTGGCAAACAGATGCTTTTTTTTTGTAAAAGACTCTCATACCGCGCTTTCACTTTAATGGCGGAAGCGACCCTTTTTTTTAGACGCGGCTTATCTAAAGAAAGTGGCGTGGCTGACATTAATGTGAAAGCACGACATGAGGCTCTTTTCCAAAAATTGCATTTCCAGTGCAATAGGTCTCTCCTTTGCAAGGGTTTAAGCTATTGACATTGTCATTTGCAATGCCAATAGCGCAAACTCTCATAAATGAAAGACCTATTGCACTGCAAATGTTGTTTTTTGGCTGTTTGTGGATCTGTTTTATGGGCTGCTGAGCTGGGTTTTAGGTTGAGCTTACAGCATGCATGCGCTGTCTGCAAGACCTGCTGCAATCAATAATACCACTTTCTCCCGCCTGCAGCTCACCATTGGTTCAGTCCAGTGTCACTCTTCTTTGGTACCTCGTAACTGGTTAAGGCAGCGATTTCTCGTTTTCTTATTTCCCCAGAGGAGCTCCGGCCAAGTACAGATCCCTTACACTGTGATTGCTTATCTGTTGTTTGGGAGAATTCTTTGGTAATTGCTTCATGCTTGTGTCATGCGTGTTCAACTTCGGTGCCCTTTGCCATTGTATAATCTAATTTCGTGCATGTTCATCTTCGGCGCCCATTGCTATTGTATAGTCTTATTTCTTCCCATTGGCATTGTTTCATTTTATTTATTCTAATTAGTGTTTTTATGTATGTACGAGAGGCAACGCCAAGACTCAAACCCAGTTCGCCAATCCCAAAGTCTGCAGCTCTGTAGGTTATGCCACACCCTCTCACACTAACTTGTTTGTTCGTGCTACACCTCAACAAGGCACAGGGTCAAGGCTGATTTGCATATGGCCATGTCTGAACTAGGATGGTGTGGAGAGCAAAAAAACGATGGATTTAGGCCCAGATCTCTGTACTTGCATTTGACACCTCAACAACGGCACACTGGTGAAAGGGCCACGCACAGAGCCAGTGCTGCTGCTGTACATCAGCTTGTAACAGCCACGGGCTCATTGAAGGCACTATCTTCCCGAGCATTCCTCTGTTCCCTGGCATGCCCCTTACCAGGACAGCTCCATAGACCTCCTCCATCAAAATCGAGAAAGCGAAGAGCACTGCACCCGGCTGGTGGGCAGGAGACCGCTTGAGAGGTGAGGAGACATGTGCAACTGCGGTAGGGGAGCGTGGGGGGCTTAGTGTTTTTAATTAAACTTTGTTGCTGTTTCCGTTTTATTCACTCGCCTTTGCTGCTTTTCTGTCTTTACCCAAGCTCCTGCCGCCGCGCTTCATGCATGTTTGTCATAAATCACCTCATCTCCCCATGACATTCCCCACCTCCTCCCACACACGTCGCTGCTGCTCCAACAGAAGAAATCAAATTGTATGTGCCCCTTTGCATCATGAATCACGTACATATAATACAATGTGAAAGGTTGTTGGAAATAGGACCCTTTTGGAAGTGCTGGCTCCTGCAGAAGGAAAGAGGCAGACACCAATGCAAAATGCATATTTGCATGCCGTTTCAACGTCATCCAATGCTAGGCATATAAGCTCCTCTCTTTTTAGTCTGTATTTTACCATGACAGGTTTGTCTGACGGACGGGAGCGGGGCCGAGCGGTCTAAACCACAGGGTTAAAGCTCCAGCCTCTCTTTGAGGGGTGGGTTTGAATCCCACTTCTGCCAATGATTTGTATTCTATTGCAATGTCCTATTGTATTTTGATGATGTGTAGGACATTTTTATTTTGAAAATATTAGGATCTGGTCTCTTTTCATCAGGAAGTGACATTACAAAATCATTGCTACTATTGTTAACAGTAGCAATTGCACAACAAAATGTGGTTTTGGTGTGCAGATTTAAAGACATTTGACTAACAGGATGCTCTCTTTCCAGTTTGGATCTGTTTGATGATATTTTGAAATCTTTCAAATTAACTCAACAAAGAAAGTCACGAGTCTGAGGTTGTGTTTTTATCCCACCAGAAGCGAGATTTAAGTATGAAGTACACAAGCGATTGGAGGCGTTTGTAATATTGTAAATGTGACTGATGAATAAGTTACACTTTCCTAATAGGCAGTTAGAAAATGATCCTGGAAGACCTGATAACATTAATTACATTCATTATGCCCTCAGATAAAACTGGGATACGTTACAGGTGTTACTTGTGTAGCTGTAGTTTACCACAAGATAAGCCGTAAAAACATGTCCAATACCCCTGGACTTTGGGCCAAACAGCCTAGAGCCTGTCCAGAATCAGACAAGATGAACAGTTTTTTAACAATACAATCTGCACTTAGCAATGGTCATATTTCCATTTATATGATATTTTGCTTCAACCCCCATCCAAACCTCACTTTGTTTCATAAAAAGACCAGCAAGTAAACTGCTTGCGCCAAAATTATGTGACAGAGTTATATTTCGGAATAAATATTAAGTTTAAATAACAGTAAAGTGAAAGAGCATCCACCAGCTTTGGAAATACATTTGCTAGTATCTTCACGGAGTATTTGCAATGCTTAAGCACCACCTTCTGACTTATTAATGCAATACTGTTAAACCGTGCAGTAGCCTCCCTATTGTATGTTATGTGGCACGGTGAAATGTTAAACTGTCTTTCTTAACAGTGCATTTAATGATATTTGCACCTGCATAATCAAATCATGAGAGTCACGAGAATAGGAGTGAATTACTAGTAGGGCACACTGAAGCAGGGCAGCCACACTTTAAATCAGACAGACCTAGCTCATCTCAGCATAACTTTTAGTGGCCTAATGGGCAGTACTCCCACTTCTTAGCTAGGCAGTCATTTTACTTGGGCTAATGGGACACCTTTCCACAGTGTTCTGTTTTAAATATGTCGGTAAGAGCACTTGTCAGCATGGCTATCCTGTATTTAATGGGCTGAATCTGCACTTCCCAATAGGATCGCTGTACTTTCAGTGGGACAGCTGCAGCTCTTCTCAGCAGGCAATATCATTTTATAATAAGACAGTTTTAAAACAACTAAGCATTGTTGGTATTGTTTTAGTGGAGCATTACTATAAGTTCTGCTATGGTTTAAATAGAACAGTAAGAGTACTTTTTTTAAAGGCATGCTAAATATGTAACAAGGCAGCATCAGAACTTAGGGGTCGATTACGATGGCGGTGAATCCGCGACCGCCAGGACGGCGGTGATGCCCGCCGGCCCAGCGGTCGCGGATTCACCGCCATCACCCTTAAAATTCCCACCACCGGGAAAGGTACCGCGGCAGACGGAAAGACCGTCCGTCGTGGTCGTGCGGGACCAGGTACAGGGGGTTAATGGAGGCGGTGCCGTGCAGGCACCGCCGTGGGTATTTGGATGCCTGTCTTTTGCGGCGGAGTTTCCGCTGCAAAAAGACAGGCGGAAAATGCCTTTGGGGCCCGTTGCAGGCTCCCAGGAGGGTGGGGTGCTGCACGTGGGGGGTACCTCTGGTACCCCCCTACATTTGCATGTACAAGGCAGCAGGCACCTCACGATGCCTGCCACATTGTACATTCAAATGTAAAACATGTATTTTTACATTGTGGTGGGTGCTGCCACCCGCCATAATGTAAACATACAGGATGCACCTGCCAGTATGGCAGGCGCATCCTAATTTGTTTTGCGGGACCGCCGCACCTATGGCAGGCAGTCCCTTTTGCCCCACGATGGCTGGCAGACAAAGTCCGCCCGCCATTGTAATCAGCCTCTTAGTCTGCCTCCAATACACCCATACCTGAATACACTCCAACACACTCCACCCTATTCCACCCCACTCCATGCCACTCTACGACACTAAACTCTGCTCATCTCTATGACACTCTACTCCCCCCTACTCCACTTTATGACACCCTACTCCAACAAATTCTGTCTATGACACTCTACTTCTCCCACTCCACTCTAGAACACTGGCAACTGCCACATACCAACAATCCACATAAATACACTCCACATCATGCCACATAATTCCAATCAGCATAATTTCACTGAACGCCACACAATTCCACGCAACACCATTCCACTTCACACATTTCCTTTCCACACCACATAATTCGTCAAAAAAACACATAATGCAACTCAACAACACATTTACACAACATACCACATATAAACAATCGACACTACAAAATACCACATCATACCACAAAATTCAACAACACACAACATAATTAAATTCCACAACATACCACTACACAACACAAAATACCATTCCACATATTTATACTCCATAAAACATGATCCCACTCCATATATTTCAACTACACTCAAAACCACATAATTACTATCCACATAATTCCACGGCACACCATGCCACATAATTCCAAACCATACATCCACTTCACACCATACAATTCCGCAACAAATAGTAACACTCTCTCATATGGTTGACTTCAGGTCTTCAAGCACAGTTTCTTTCCTGTTACTTTTCAAAGTTTCCATCCCTCAAACGCATGCTGTCCTCTTCTTATCATGTCTTCTGCGTACACAGGAGCTCCCTCTTTATAAGTCTGTAGCCTGCTCTCAACTTCTTTCTCACACACTTTCTGCTCCTCTGTCCGGAGTTTATTCACCACTTCCCGCACAATCTACTTACCCATCTATATCTTCCTTTATCTCTATTCTATGCAGTTCTCACCCCTGTCTATTCACCATGCCACATAATTCCACCAAACAAATACACTCCACACCACACAATTCCACAACTAACAATTCCAATACAACCCACATAATTCCACTCCACACGGCATGCACCCACTATACTTCAAACCAAAACACATAGGTAAACAACATTGTCATTTACAATGCCAATAACTCTAAATTTTACAAATGCGAGACCGATTGCTTTGCAAATCCTTGTTATTGTTGATTCCCCTGATATCTAAACAAACATTGCTTGCTGCAAGCTCAAATCCATGTAGCCTTCCATAGCTTGCAAAACACGTATACAGCGTGTCGTTATAAATTCAAAAGTACCCCAGTTTGCAAGCATATGCCACTTTTTAGGGCTCGCCCTCTGGCAATGCGCAAGCATTGCAGATGTTGAGACATATTGGGGCTTATCCAGAGCTTACCTAAAGTGGCGATTTGATGCTGTGCCCGTGAAAAAGCACGTGCACAGCATCAAAGCCACCAGCCTCCCTCCCACAAGCTTTCCCCAGCGTGTGCTCTGGCATTTCTCCTCCCCTAATTATTCGCTGCCCACGGCTTCCCGGCACATCAAAGGCTGCTGCTCCCCGTGCGTCTCCTCACCCTTACTCTCCCCTATTGTTCCCTTCGTGCCTCTCCCCGCCCCCCCCTCCCCACCACAGCAATGCCAAGGGCTTTTTTTTTTTATATTGCAGCCTAACCATCTCGCACGCTGCTCTTGAAACAATAACCATTGTTGGTCATGATATAATTAAACGCTCTAATTATTTTATCAGGGCCACACAGAATTTTATAAAGTCTTTTGCTGGCATTTTCGTTTTATGCTGATTGCTATTTTACACCTTTCACATGCTGGCAATTTGCTTCAAAGGAATACATTCATCCTGAATCCCGTTACTAGAGCTTTCTCCTCTTCTGCTATATATGGGTTTTAGTTGAATTTCATTGATCTCTTTTACTAATGATTTATAAAAAGTGCGAGATTGTTACACAAATGTTATTTGTTTAAATTGTGTTTGAAACCAAATAGGAAAACATTTAAGTTCATTGTATCTGAGAATAAAGCTTGCAGGCTTATATTAATCTACTGCACTTCCCCCATCACAAAACAGCAAACTGCCTTTGTATTTACTGCGCTCTCAATTTAAAAAAAAGAAGTTTCAACCAATGCATGTTATCCACACAGCTCCACCGATGCACCCACCACACAGCTCCGCCGAGGCACCCTCCACACAGCTCAACCGATGCACCCACCACACAGCTCTACCGATGCACCCACCACACAGCTCCACCAATGCACCCACTAAGCTCCACCGATGCACCCACCACACAGCTCCACCGATGCACCCACCACACAGCTCCACTGATGCACCCACCACCCAGCTCCACCGATGCACCCACCACACAGCTCCACCCACACAGCTCCACTGATGCACCCACCACCCAGCTCCACCGATGCACCCACCACACAGCTCCACCTACACAGCTCCACCGATGCACCCACCACCCAGCTCCACCGATGCAGCCACCACACAGCTCCACCGACACAGCTCCACCGATGCACCCACCACACAGCTCCACTGATGCACCCACCACACAGCTCCACCGATGCACCCACCACACAGCTCCACCGATGCTCCAACTAAGCTCCACCAATGCACCCACCACACAGCTCCACCAATGCACCAACTAAGCTCCACCGATGCACCCACCACACAGCTTCACCGATGCACCCACCACAGAGCTCCACCGAGGCACCCACTACACAGCTCCACCGATGCACCCACCACACAGCTCCACCAATGCACCCACCACACAGCTCCACCAATGCACCCACCACACAGCTCCACCTACACAGCTCCACCGATGCACCCACCACACAGCTCCACTGATGCACCCACCACACAGCTCCACCGATGCACCCACCACACAGCTCCACCGATGCACCCATCACACAGCTCCACGATGCACCCACCACACAGCTCCACCGATGCAGCCACCACACAGCTCCACCGACACAGCTCCACCGATGCACCCACCACCCAGCTCCACCGATGCACCCACCACACAGCTCCACCGACACAGCTCCACCGATGCACCCACCACACAGCTCCACCGATGCACCCACCGCACAGCTCCACCGAGGCACCCACCATACATATCCACCAAGGCACCCACCACACAGCTCCACCAATGCACACACCCCACAGCTCCACCGAGGCACCCACCACACAGCTCCACAGATGCGCCCACCACACAGCTCCACAAATGCACCCATTACACAGCTCCACAGATGCACCCACCACACAGTTCCACCGAAGCACCCACCACACAGCTCCGCCGATGCACCCACCACACAGCTCCGCCGATGCACCCACCACACAGCTCCACCCACACAGCTCCACTGATGCACCCACCACACAGCTCCGCCGATGCACCCACCACACAGCTCCACCCACACAGCTCCACTGATGCACCCACCATCCAGCTCCACCGATGCACCCACCACATAGCTCTACCCACACAGCTCCACTGATGCACCCACCACCCAGCTCCACCGATGCACCCACCACACAGCTCCACCTACACAGCTCTACCGATGCACCCACCACCCAGCTCCACTGATGCACCCACCGCACAGCTCCACCGACACAGCTCCACCGATGCACCACCACACAGCTCCACTGATGCACCCACCACACAGCTCCACCGATGCACCCACCACACAGCTCCACCGATGCTCCAACTAAGCTCCACCAATGCACCCACCACACAGCTCCACCAATGCCCCCACTAAGCTCCACCGATGCACCTACCACACAGCTTCACCGATGCACCCACCACACAGCTTCACCGATGCACCCACCACACAGCTCCAACGATGCACCCACCACACAGCTCCACTGATGCACCCACCACACAGCTCCACCGATGCACCCACCACACAGCTCCACCGATGCACCCACCACACAGCTCCACCTACACAGCTCCACCGATGCACCCACCACACAGCTCCACTGATGCACCCACCACACAGCTCCACTGATGCACCCACCACACAGCGCCACTGAGGCACCCACCACACAGCTCCACCGATGCACCCACCACACAGCTCCACCGATGCACCCACCACACAGCTCCACCGATGCAGCCACCACACAGCTCCACCGACACAGCTCCACCGATGCACCCACCACCCAGCTCCACCGATGCACCCACCACACAGCTCCACCCACACAGCTCCACTGATGCACCCACCATCCAGCTCCACCGATGCACCCACCACATAGCTCTACCCACACAGCTCCACTGATGCACCCACCACCCAGCTCCACCGATGCACCCACCACACAGCTCCACCTACACAGCTCCACCGATGCACCCACCACCCAGCTCCACCGATGCACCCACCACACAGCTCCACCGACACAGCTCCACCGATGCACCCACCACACAGCTCCACTGATGCACCCACCACACAGCTCCACCGATGCACCCACCACACAGCTCCACCGATGCTCCAACTAAGCTCCACCAATGCACCCACCACACAGCTCCACCAATGCACCCACTAAGCTCCACCGATGCACCCACCACACAGCTTCACCGATGCACCCACCACAGAGCTCCACCGAGGCACCCACTACACAGCTCCACCGATGCACCCACCACACAGCTCCACCAATGCACCCACCACACATCTCCACCAATGCACCCACCACACAGCTCCACCTACACAGCTCCACCGATGCACCCACCACACAGCTCCACTGATGCACCCACCACACAGCTCCACCGATGCACCCACCACACAGCTCCACCGATGCACCCATCACACAGCTCCACCGATGCACCCACCACACAGCTCCACCGATGCAGCCACCACACAGCTCCACCGACACAGCTCCACCGATGCACCCACCACCCAGCTCCACCGATGCACCCACCACACAGCTCCACCGACACAGCTCCACCGATGCACCCACCACACAGCTCCACCGATGCACCCACCGCACAGCTCCACCGAGGCACCCACCATACATATCCACCAAGGCACCCACCACACAGCTCCACCGATGCACCCACCCCACAGCTCCACCGAGGCACCCACCACACAGCTCCACAGATGCACCCACCACACAGCTCCACAAATGCACCCATTACACAGCTCCACAGATGCACCCACCACACAGCTCCACCGAAGCACCCACCACACAGCTCCGCCGATGCACCCACCACACAGCTCCGCCGATGCACCCACCACACAGCTCCGCCGATGCACCCACCACACAGCTCCGCCGATGCACCCACCACACAGCTCCACCCACACAGCTCCACTGATGCACCCACCACACAGCTCCGCCGATGCACCCACCACACAGCTCCACCCACACAGCTCCACTGATGCACCCACCATCCAGCTCCACCGATGCACCCACCACATAACTCTACCCACACAGCTCCACTGATGCACCCACCACCCAGCTCCACCGATGCACCCACCACACAGCTCCACCTACACAGCTCCACCAATGCACCCACCACCCAGCTCCACCGATGCACCCACCACACAGCTCCACCGACACAGCTCCACCGATGCACCCACCACACAGCTCCACTGATGCACCCACCACACAGCTCCACCGATGCACCCACCACACAGCTCCACCGATGCTCCAACTAAGCTCCACCAATGCACCCACCACACAGCTCCACCAATGCACCCACTAAGCTCCACCAATGCACCTACCACACAGCTTCACCGATGCACCCACCACACAGCTCCAACGATGCGCCCACCACACAGCTCCACTAATGCACCCACCACACAGCTCCACCGATGCACCCACCACACAGCTCCACCGATGCACCCACCACACAGCTCCACCTACACAGCTCCACCGATGCACCCACCACACAGCTCCACTGATGCACCCACCACACAGCTCCACCGAGGCACCCACCACACAGCTCCACCGATGCACCCACCACACAGCTCCACCGATGCACCCACCACACAGCTCCACCGATGCACCCACCACACAGCTCCACCGACACAGCTCCACCGATGCACCCACCACCCAGCTCCACCGATGCACCCACCACACAGCTCCACGGACACAGCTCCACCGATGCACCCACCTCACAGCTCCACCGATGCACCCACCACACAGCTCCACCGAGGCACCCACCACACAGCTACACCAAGGCACTCACCACACACCTCCACCGAGGCACCCACCACACATCTCCACAGAGGCACCCATTACACACCTCCACAGATGCACCCACCACACAGCTCCACAGATGCACCCATTACACAGCTCCACAGATGCACCCACCACACAGCTCCACCGAAGCACCCACCACACAGCTCCACCGATGCACCCACCACACAGCTCCACCGATGCACCCACCACACACCTCCGCCGATGCACCCACCACACAGCTCTGCCGATGCACCCACCACACAGCTCCACCGAGGCACCCACCACACAGCTCCGCCGGGGCACCCAGCACACAGCTCCACCGATGCACCCACCACACAGCTCCACCGATGCTCCAACTAAGCTCCACCAATGCACCCACCACACAGCTCCACCAATGCACCCACTAAGCTCCACCAATGCACACACCACTCAGCGCAACCACAGCATCACTCAGCGCAACCACAGCATCACTGGTTTGAATATGTTCTTTCAATGTTTCAAGCTGTTTTCAAGCTTTCATGCTTTATTACAAATAACAAAAAGATGTTAATATTTCACTTCTGTTCTTGGATTTTCGTCACAATAAAAAACACTGAACATAATCTTCACACAAGTTATTTACAAAAGTTTAAGCTATTGCCATTACAAATTAAATAAATTATTTAAGTATTAATTATTTAAAAAAATTAAAAGCCATTGTTATTTGTAATATCAATACATCTAAGTCACGTAAATACAAAACATGTTGCATTACAAATGCTATAGGTGTCACATTTGCGAAAGTTATAACTATTGGCATTGTAAATGAGAAAGCTATTAATTTAACTATTTTAAAAAATAACACATAAATAAAAAAAAATCATTTATAAGACCAATAGCTCAAACTTTCCTAATGCGAGCCCTATTGCATTTCCAATGCTTGTTTAGCTTTTTAATTCACCAGTGGGGACTACTTTTGTTTTGGTGCCCGGGCCTATTTTCTATACCAGTCCGACACTGCCACCAACAGCCACAAATTTCTATTCTAGGTGTTTGGTTTCAGTAATTTCACGAAGCTTGAAAGCGGCTTACTGTAGTAGATGATGGTTGTGTTGTGGGTCGTTAAATCCTTTATTCTGTGGTGAATTCCTTCTAACCCTAACAAACTGCCCTCTCTTCACAGCCATGTCCTTAGCTTCCCTTGTTGAGCTGGAAGAGCTGCTACTCCCAGGGGGTACGGGAATAGCTGAGGCAGCAACAACCATTGTACAACAACTCCAACATGTCAAAAATCTAAAAATGCTTAGATTCCCAAGTACTTCTTTAGATGACAGCTCATTACTGGAATTAGGTGAGTCACAAATACGGGCTAATCATTTTGAAATTGGATTCATTTGAAAAATATGCAGCACTTAGCGTGAAAGGGGCAGGCAATGGGTGTTGCAGTTGGCGTTCTGCCGGAACACATGTTGCTTTTGACGCTGCCCCCTATTTACAATTGAGGTGTAAATATGGGGCAGCGCCAAAAATAAGACCAGGGAAAAGCTGGTCTTAACCGGGCGAAACAAGGATAAATGATTAATTTCTCGTCGATGTTGCTGCATTGTGCAGGACACATAGAAAGAGCATATCACCGCTACTGAATGTTCATGTGCAGGAACGTGTCTCTTCCTGCGCATGAACAATCAATAAATAATAACGAGTTGCACCTTCTATGTGTGCTGCACAAAGCAGCACACATAGAACTTACAAATCGCCATTAGTGATTGTGTATGTGCAGGAAGGAATACCTTCCTCCACATAAACAATCATTCCCTGCAACGCAGACACACTTGCACTATGGTGCAAGGGTACCTGCGTTGTCGCTAGGCTGCTAAAATTAGCGCCAGCTCTAGGGGAAGCACAGGGGTGCACCGCATTCTTGTGAATACTGTGCATCCCTGTGTTTTTAAACTGACGGAGTGCATCATTAGCAATTTTAGAGTTATACCTAGCTCCTCCAGTTTATTGTAAATATGCCCCCACGTAGTTCATTCAATGAAACACGCGACCTGGGTGAAGAAACTACGTGGTGTTTCTGCAACTACTGAGTGAGTGGTTTATTTCCTGTTGTTTTGTGTGGGTGTGTAAATATATACATATAATTAATGAAAATGCAACGCTTAGCACACAGCAAGCATGAAACTAGAATGTTGAGAGTACATATGTTAACCGTAACATGCATTGAGAATTTTTCACATGTAAATATTGGTGTAATATGGTGTCACTATGATTGTTGTATATGTAATCTTAAACACCATTCCAAGATGGCCGACGAGAAATAAGTCCTTTTATGCTTTTTATGATTTGCATGGGCACTTTCTAGGTCTATGAAATGAATACTCTTTTTTTTATTTAAACACTGTTGAGTAAAGTGCACATTGACACTGATGAAGGCGGCAACGCTGAAACGCGTCTGTCAATCTTTGCTGTATAATAAATGTTATCTTTCGCTTCGAAAATCATATATGGCTCAGGAGTGCACTCTTTTGGAAACGTTTCTTTTGGATTGAGAGACGAGAGTTGTGGAATATATATATATATATATATATATATATATATATATATATATATATATCTTGAAAGCAAGAAAAGCCAAGCTGCAGTCCCGGGTCCCCAGGGCAGAAACAGATGACTCCACGAATCCAATATATATATATATATTCCTTGACTCTCCTACACCAACCGCTGCTCCACTTCACCACGGGTGCCTCTTACCGCACGGTGGAGTGCGTGTTACTATCCAAAACACTCGGTCCCTATTCCTCGGACCGTTTTCCAATAAAGAGCACTCAAGCTATTTTGCGCAGTTCACATGCCATATTTATTCATAGCATTGCAGTTTTCAAAAGGGGTTTAACAAACGCGTTTCGTCGTTTCCGCCTTCGTCAGTGTAAACCTGCTTTACATTAGATGTGCATTTAAATAAAGTTTCATTGTGACATTCAGTCATGTGCATTAAAAGAAATAAAAAACGGCACATTCTATACAATTCATTCATTGTGGCGGCCATCTTTCAATTATCAAAATAACACTTTGTGAGTATCAGTGTCTTCATCTATAATCAATTATTATTGCACAATACATCTGTGACATTTATCATACTAAGACTATATTTCATTATATTATTTTTTTACAATTACAATTTTGTTATTCTGATTTCATAACTCATGTTACCTTGTTGGCCTGGGTTTGTTGTGCCATTGGTTAGCATTCTGCCCGTACTAATATTGCCCTGAATGGGCTATACTGTATGTTATTTTGGGTAGAGTGCAATATTACTTTAATTCGGACTTAGGTAAGGGAGTTCAGCTGGAGGGGTAGACAGAAAGGGTATAGATAATGCAGTGTCATTGATACTGTCAATGACACTGCATTCCTCGGACAAATGGTCCGAGGAATAGGGACCGAGTGTTTTGTGTATATATATATATATATATATATATATATATATATATATATATATATATATATATATATATATATATATATATATATATATATATATATATATATATATATATATATATGTATATATATATGTATATATATATATACATATATATATATATATACATATACGTATCATTTCAAATGGTCAAATAGCTATATATTCACATGATTGCCAATAGTACAATTAATTACAGTCCTAAGTAACTCATACAACGTGTGTATGTGCGTGTGTGTGTGTGTAGAGAGAGAGCAAGAGAAACTAATTGCCCCTATTTTATTTTAGCAATGGCAGCAAAAAAGGGATTCTTACAAAAAACAAACATTTTGGAGCTGAGGACCATTCACGCGATAACAGAAGCAGGATGGAGGTCTTTTTTTGAAACTCTGGACAACATGCCGGCCTTAAGTGAATTGGCCCTCAGCAGGCTTTACACCCATCAATTCAAGTGTCACGCGACAACAGTGAAGTCGTTTGTCCAGTGTGTCGCCCGGCTCCCTTCCATGACGATCATCCACATGGCAGGCTGGCTGCTTGATGAAGACGATCGTAACATGTTCAATGCCATGAAAGAGAAACATCCGCAGTCAAAGAATTTACGTTTGTTTTGGCAATGGTCACTGCCCTTTTCCCCTATTGTACAGGAGTAGATGTGCTTTACACCACTTAACTCTGGTTGCTCAAGCAGAAAGCTGCTGCACTGTTCTTCAACTTAATTCGAACTGTTGAAATTGATTTGTGAATTGTGAGGAGTTAAGAGTCCAAATGCGGGATGTGTTTAGATTTGTAGTTTTTCTTATTAACCACAACTTTATCTTCGAGATCTGCCCTACATGCTCGCCAGTATGCCCTCCTCAACTAAAACACAATGTCTAACCTTTATTTTGTTTGGATAACGCTATGCGTATTACAACTGCACTGCAGAACACACCACGTTGGCCCCTTAACTTTATTTACAAATCACACTGCCTGCACAGTGGGCTCTGTCCTGCATGCTGCTCCATGCCACTTTATCTTGAAACGCTGTACTAGCATGCCTTGTGCACTCCGCAGTGGGCCTTCTACAACTGGTCTTCTCCCTTTAACTGATATCTTACGCTTAATGTCCTGCAAACGAGCCTTGATGTATTTAGAAAATAATGGTTCACTTTATATCTTTTTTTTTTTATTCCGTAATTTTTTATTGAAATTAAAGAGCATATTTACATGGTACTGGGTGAAAACACATGGGGAAAGAGAAAGGAGAAAAAGTTGGTGACCCGTGCATCTTCATTCCACTTCTCCTGCCATACTGTTAAACCATTTAATTTCTGCCGAACAGGGCAAGAAACCTTCCCTTCTTCTCAACCTTTCAAATAGTTTTCTTCCTGATGTATTGTAGGACCAGCCGTGTCATGGAAACCCTCCCCATTTCCTCTCTCTGCCAAGTTGTATGTTTTTCAGGCTACATATTTTTCTCTTGCTGAAGCTGATCTGCACATTGAAAAAATAATTTTTGGGGATTTGTGTTGTAATTTGATGCCACCAGTAGGTGGTGCTTTAAGGCTGCTCGCTTATTTCCCTTATGGAAACTCTGTCTCTGATCCTATATACAGCGTCATTCTTGAAAGGAAAACAATTGACTGCGTAGCTTATTCATATTACAAAAGGAACTATTATTAAAATGGTGGGAATTGAAAGTTGTCCACCTCTACCAATGCACTTCTACATCCGAAAAACCTGATGCAATGACTCATATTCTAATGTTGTGTTTTGCTCTAAGTGTACTGGGGATGCTCAGACGTGTGTCCCAGGCACTCTACACCACTGGAGGCAAGCTAGCCGGGCTGATGAGAGGTGTTACCTCGAAACCGGGCCGGTCCTCGGATGCTTGTTTCTGTTCTGGGAAGGACATGGCTTTTGTAGTTCGGACTGGACTGTTCCCATGGGGCACAGGGTCAGCGCTGATTTGCATATCGCCATTGTCTAACCCAGGGTGGTGTGGAGTGGAAAAACGATGGATTTGGGCCCAGATCTTTTGACTGGGGTGAATGTGCGACATTGATCCACATTCTGTCCATCATTGTTGTGTTTGCAGTAACCGCTCTAAGTGTACTGGGGATGCTCAGACGTGAGTCCCAGGCACTCCACACCACTGGAGGCAAGCTAGCCGGGCTGATGAGAGGTGTTACCTCGAAACCGGGCCGGTCCTCGGATGCTTGTTTCTGTTCTGGGAAGGACATGGCTTTTGTAGTTCGGACTGGACTGTTCCCATGGGGCACAGGGTCAGCGCTGATTTGCATATCGCCATTGTCTAACCCAGGGTGGTGTGGAGTGGAAAAACGATGGATTTGGGCCCAGATCTTTTGACTGGGGTGAATGTGCGACATTGATCCACATTCTGTCCATCATTGTTGTGTTTGCAGTGTTTTGCTTTGGTGGCCACCAGAAGAACATTCTTGAAGCCTTTGTTAGTTCACACTGACATTATAAATGTCAGTAATCCATTCCTTTCGAACTGGCGTGGTGGAATAGGAGTTGCATTATTTTTTAAAACTCTATTTAAAAAAAGGATGTCTGTCATCACTTAAGGAAGGTTCTTTTGATGGAATGTACAATACTTTAATTCGTTTTTCAAACAATTATTTTTATGTATTTGAATTTTGTGTTCTTGGAAAGTACAATGTAATTTGTTGTGATCATAGGTAAAATACAGGGTTGCCGCCAAATACCCAGCAGCTGTGTATCATATGTGGCATACTGCAGATTCCCATCATGTTGGAAGGGTCAGTGTGACTACTTAACTACATACCAGGCAACATACTAATGGTGTCCATTGTGTCATGAAACTAAAGCACTTGGTTGTCCACTGGTATACAGTGGGTAATGGAAGATCTAACAACAACAATGTATGGATGATCTCTGCAACCACCGAACTGTTAGCAAACCGTGGTCTGTTACAAACACTCAGGGGCAAAGATGGCTGCCCAAGCGTGGGCCAATGTATAGGCAAAGCTCATCTGAAGTGTTCAACATTTTACATGATATGCTCTTAATAGGGGAAGGGAAAGTGGTAGAGGGGTTAGAGTTAATGAGGTATAGGGATTGATATAGGGAGGTATGTGTGAGTGTGTGTAAATATATTTTAAAAATAAATAAAATGGAAGCTGTGTGCAAATAGTAGATTGTGAGCAAATTCGCAGCAAGGGTGTATTTTTACTTTGAGGCAACACTGATTAAGTAACATTGGTTAATGCACAAGATCCTTTAAGACTGGTAAACCTTGCCAAGCAGAGCAGTTAAGTACATCAGCTTCCACAGGTACAAAATACACTGGATCCAAAGCCTCACTTGTTGACAAAACAAACAAACACACTAGTTCAGGTAGTTGAATGTTTGAAAGTACTGGTTTGTGTGTTTTGAAAGGCACCAAAGAAACACTGATTAACACTGAAGGTGACAGAGGAATTAAGCCGAAGAACTGGAGACATCTTGTAGAATATTATGGGGATTCCTATTAGTATGTCAAATTAAAGCCCACAGTCAACAGTACACTGTATACAGACAAGGGCCATGCTCATGTTTAGAAGCAAGATTGCATCATGAGAGAGCTGAACTGAAGCAGGCCCTTTCAGGATTTTTAAAGATATTATTAAAGGGCCGACACTGTATGGCACTAGTGGGCAATTGGAAATAGGTGGCCAAAGAGCCAGCAAAATAATCAAAATAATGATAACTGTGAGTGCAGAAGTATCAAACATGACCTGTGCATGAGACATGAGACAATCATGTCTACCCACTGTCACCCAAGGAGTAAGTGGAAGAAGACCTACCACACCTGCAACCTGCAAGAAGGCTTCATTTAAACCCAAATCTGCCCAAGCTAGGGCAGGCTAGGCAAATGTAGAGTGTGCCTAGAGGCAGAAGGCTAGCCGCAGACTGGATGGTTATAGCCCACGTGTGCATTCTGAGGGCTGCCAAAATCTTTCAGTAATGGCATTATGTGGATTAAGGGGTAGCCTTAGCAACATAAACTGTGTAGGGTGGAAAGTCATGGGCGCAGTAGTCATCTGCCATTCTGCTACTCAATTCATCATTTTGATTGGCAGAGTATATTGTCTAAATCAATAAGAATAGGGTGACAGTGGCGTGTTAGGTCACAGTCACAGAAAATCCAAGATCAATTTACTACAGTTAGCAATGGACACACATACAGTTAATTACGTTGTAGATGGGGGCTGAACATTGAATTAACCCCTGACACTCAAAATGGGAAGATTGTTTCCCAAGGTGAATGAAGCACGTGGCACAGTAGTGTGTCAGCACTACACCTACTGGAATTAAATTTTCACACTGACATGGTAGCACAACCCTTAGTTTAGAAATGCAGTAAGTACAATATTGTTAACATAACGCAGAATTGCTACCCATCACCTCCCGCCCCAGGGATATGTGGGGCACCTAATCACTTACCTACAAGTGCATAGCGAGTGCGCTGCTGACCCCCCCACAGTGATGACTCAAGAGGGGACCTCCAAGGGGTAACAGAGCAACTTCCTGAACAGAGACCCTGGCATGCGAACACATTGATGAGCCAACCTACTGATGTACCCGATTGTAAATGTGGTTTACGAGCCTGTAAAAGAGGTGTTTGATCTTTTTTTCTGCGCTCTCCTTGTCCTTTGCTTACTGATATGTACCTATACTCTGGTGTTTTATGGTATTCATCAAGTCATTTTCACGATGATGTTATGATTTGTTGTGGTGTATGACAAAACGTAATAAATAAAGGTTATAAAAAAAGTACAATATTGTTATGGACATCAATTACAATGATAGTGTGATATATGTATAAAAGGCTTTAGTGATTACAAAAAAATGCACTTCCTTCTAGCAGTAAGTGGAAAAGTAGGTTTTTCCGACAAGATACACTTAATGATTAGACTAGAGCTACTTCTATCACTAACAGGTTGATTGGAATCATAGAACATTTATAGGGGTGCCCTCACAGTGGTACTCTTTTTATCATTGATGACTTCCATCTCCATGACCAAGACATGACTTGACTAACATTTGGTGGAAGTACCTTCCATTGCAGCAGAAAGGCTTATTTGTGTTCACCTTGCTCGGACAAAACCACTTCCTGCAGAGACAAACACCGGTACAAAGGAATGGTGGCCAGGGGCTTGACCACTGCTCTAAAATTAACCAAAGGGTGTGGGTTCCCAGACCATCCTTATCTGTTGAAGAATTTAGAGCCCAGCAACATCTGCTCATGAGACAGGAGCCCATCTGCTCTACTCTACAAACCGAATCAACATTATCGGAAGAGTGCTGTCCCCAAGAACACCAGAGCGGCAGTGCACCTTTGGTCACCGGTTGTTATGGAACTATCTATCCAGCACCTTCAAAAAGATACACTTTTTGTGACTTTTGTGATTCTTTCACTCCAAAGGATTGAGGACAGCTTTGCATCAGGGTGGCCAGTTGGTGTCTACCCAGTTGCCCCTATTTCTGGATGTAAGATGGCTAGTGAAGCCAGGTCAGACGCCATCTTTAAAAAGCTCTGTACGCCAGTGCGGAGGAAGGTTGAAACTATAAGTTGGATAATTGTTCTGCCTTCTGTGAAGGAGTAGGTAACATACTCCAAGAGCAAGGAAAAGACTTGTTGTTGGTGCATAGTAAAAGCAGAAAGGCGGAAGACTTTATAGCATGTAAAGAAACTGCCCTGCGCCACACTACGAAGTGATGCTGGGAGGAAACATTAACAAAATGCTGCCAAGATTGGAGACCACTCCCATCCCAACTCAAGCCTGCCAAAATGCTCCTAGGACTGACCACTAAGTACAGATTCCCCAAGGACTGTTTACCATCCCATTTGCAGTTCAGCAGTATGTGCCATTCGAGGGGTGTGTTGCTGGTAGAACCTATTACCTACGGTCTGCAAACTCTATTGTGTAGTACTATGCACCAACTTTGTCTAATCAACAATTACTGAGTGTTGTAGGTCATCCACCAAACCACCATGAGACTTAAACCAGCACCTAATATTCACAACTTGCTCTCAGTGACCTGTTGTCCACAAAGCACTGGCAGCCTACTACAGTACTGACACTCTTGTTGCAAACATCCTCCCTTGTATCGATTCTAAGAGACACGAGTGAGATAGACTCTCAGGACCTTCCCTACAGCCACAGTGAAACAAGCATTCCATGCAAGGAGCTTGCTGCTACTGTTCATGCCAGAGTTACAGAACCAGGGTCCCCCGCTAACTGCAGCCAAAGCACACCAAGTGAATGAAGGGCAAAACACAGTAGGACAAAAGGACCACAAATACTATCATCTATTTGAAAAAACAGATAGGGTGATTGGCTATTTTTTCCTTTGCACAACCGTGTAAGCTCCATGTGATGCAAGTAGACTTACAGAGCCCGAAAGTTGATGCAGAGTATCCGCAGACCTATGCCCAGAATTTCATTGTACTGTAAGTAATGTGCCAATATTTACGCAACAATTACATTTAAAAGAAATACATCTTGATATACTTTCCAACCAAGCATGGACATTGAATTGGGATAAGATACATTTGAAAGCTAAAATCAACATTCTACCTCACAACCAAAATTCACAAGTAAGCCATGACTGTTTGACTTCCCTAACCCCTGTCAATCAAAGCAAAACTGCAGGGAAATTGAAGGGGTACCTGGGTTCAGTGTTTTCAGGGGAAAGAGACGAAAATAATAGTTATCACAAGGATTGCTTTGTTGTCCTCGAATTCCTCAGTCTATAGAGAATAGGCCTGACAAACTGCTGCTCTAACAAAATTATCAAAAATGGGGAAACCCATCCTTGCACTACTGTTTAAGCTACCGTGTGTCTTTCTTTTCTTGCCTAGCATCACTATTACAGTCCGGTACAGACTTTGAAAGTGTTGTATACCATAATATCAAGGAGTAGCAATATTCTCTAGCCAAAATATCAGATCCAGTATATTGACTGTATCATGAAGGTAGTTATATATAGGCAAGTATAGAGTTACTGTTAATGACTACACATACATACTTGAAATATACACATATATATATATATGCACACAAACTCCTTCTCCAAGAAAAAAGAGGCAGATTCCCAGGAGGAGCAGGTAGGAAACGCTTTTTAATGACAACTTGGCGAATGCATTTCGGCAGCACAACTGCCTTCCTCAGCGCTCAAAGCGTCCCGTGGGTTGAATGTCACGCTGCCTGTGAGTCCCTCATGGATGTTATTGCTTGCGCAAACTAGCTCCGCCCTTCAATTGAAGTCCTCGCACCTGAGGGCAGTCCCGAGTGTAGCGCAGGACTACAGGCCCCAGAATGCATCTTAATCGGTGATTGGGACCAAGGTGCAGGGGAACGACTGGAGTGGAGTAAAGTCATTGCGGGCTGGTCGGGGAACAGCGTGGACCCAGTGGGAGACTGCGATGTCAGACCCGCTTTGATGTGTCACCTGGAAAGCGCCTCCTCCGGTCCCCCAATACCATCGCAGCCATATCGACCTTAGAGTCCAAAAAGCAGGGGATGGGCTGCAATGAGTCCTACCCAGCATGGGATGGAATATCCCAAAACTGCCAGCCTTCCTCCTTGGTTTCAATGGCGGGCTCCCAACCTTTCCAACTAACGCTGGCAGAGTACATGAACTGCAAGAGTCCACAAGTTTTCCCAGTGAGGCTGGTACTCCCAAAGCGCGATGGGGGTCTCTGCAAAGGCGCCCCTGGGTGGCGCGAAATTGATGCACACAAACTCCTTCTCCAAGAAAAAAGAGGCAGATTCCCAGGAGGATCAGGTAGGAAACGCTTTTTAATGACAACTTGGCGAATGCATTTCGGCAGCACAACTGCCTTCCTCAGCGCTCAAAGCGTCCCGTGGGTTGAATGTCACGCTGCCTGTGAGTCCCTCATGGATGTTATTGCTTGCGCAAACTAGCTCCGCCCTTCAATTGAAGTCCTCGCACCTGAGGGCAGTCCCGAGTGTAGCGCAGGACTACAGGCCCCAGAATGCATCTTAATAGGTGATTGGGACCAAGGTGCAGGGGAACGACTGGAGTGGAGTAAAGTCATTGCGGGCTGGTCGGGGAACAGCGTGGACCCAGTGGGAGACTGCGATGTCAGACCCGCTTTGATGTGTCACCTGGAAAGCGCCTCCTCCGGTCCCCCAATACCATCGCAGCCATATCGACCTTAGAGTCCAAAAAGCAGGGGATGGGCTGCAATGAGTCCTACCCAGCATGGGATGGAATATCCCAAAACTGCCAGCCTTCCTCCTTGGTTTCAATGGCGGGCTCCCATATATATATATATATATATATATATATATATATATATATATATATATATATATATATATATATATATATAGCCTTTGTCACTGTGTTTGTGTGGTGTCGCCCATCTTCTTAATTGCACATTAACTAAAATCATAAAAACAAAAGAAGACTGTGAAAGGGAGTCAAAATGTACTTGCACATTTCGGCCATCTTGGTCTAGTCAAAGTGTTTTGTACATTCATTTGATCAGCTATTTCATATAATGCCCACAATATCACAACATTGTAAGAAAAATCATGGATGTCACCATAAAGCCTATCATTTAAATTATTTGACCCTGAATTATTTGGGGTTAGCTTAAAGGTCATATACCATCATGCAACAAACAATTAAACCATAGAAACAAAATGATAGCTTTTGCTGATAAGTGTCCAACACAAAGGACAATTATAAAAAATCAACCATAAATACAATAGGATAAGATCACAATGGATTTCATATCTTCTATGTCTACTCCACTTGGGCAATCATACAAATATGATCACTCCTGCAAATCGAGCCCTAATAAGCAAACTTTGGCAATCTTAACCCTTGTGTTTCCTCCCTTTCCTTGTGATGCCTCCATTCATTTTAAAACTAATACTGCACATTCAATTCTTCATCAATGTTAATTATTATTATTATTATTCTGAGTTTTATATAGCGCCTGGTTACCGAGTAGGCATCCCAGCGCTCACCAGAGAATAACACTACCAAAAATAATACAGGGGTTTAAGCAGAAAACAGAAAAGTTTTTAAAAGTCTGCGGAACCGAAGAAGACTGGCTTCCGAACGTAGTTGTAGCGGAAGAGAGTTCCACAGAGTGGCCACATTTATCGAAAACCTTCTACCACCCGTCCTGGCCTTCTTCATCCTCCCGACCTGAAGAAGATGTTGATGGTCAGAACGGAGAGAGCGGGGGGCCTTATAGGGCTGGACCATCTCCCCCAGAATAGGTGGACCTACCCCCTGCCGAACTTTATGGGCGATACAGAGTGACTTGAATTTCACCCTGTCCCTAACAGGGAGCCAGTGCAGTGCCCTCAGCGCCGGGCAAGCAGACTGGCGCCTGGGAAGACCCGTCAAGAGCCTGGCGGCCGCGTTCTGCACTTGCTGCAGTTTGTTCAGGGTAGATTCAGGTGCACCCAGGAATAACGCGTCGCTGAAATCCAGCCGCGAGATGATAAGTCCCTGGATGAGAAGTCTCCTAGTGGCCGCTGGGATCAGAGGTAGGATCTTCCGGGCTGAACGAAGCAGACCAAAACACACGCCAGCGGTCTTTTTAGCATGAGTTTTGAAGGAAAGGTCCTGCTCAAGCCACACCCCCAGGCTCTTGATCTCCTGCTTGGGGGTGGGTACAGGTCCCAGACAGTCGGGCCAACTGCTGGGGGACAAAGATGGAGAGGAGTTCCCCAGCAGCATCAGTTCCGTCTTGGAGCCGTTTAGCTTTAGTGCTGAGCTGCACATCCACGAGTAGATCTTCTCGAGACACGAGTGCAGCCGGTCCGGATGGAGAGCCGACTGGGAAAGGCCTACCACCAACTGAGTATCATCAGCATAACTGATGATTTTAATACCCATCGGCAGTACCACACTCTCCAGGGGGGCCACATATACGTTGAATAAAGTAGGGCTCAATGAAGAGCCCTGTGGCACACCACACTGGAGAGGGAATGAAGATGATTTTTCATGACCTTCCCACACCTCAAATGTACGTCCTTCCAAGAAGGAAGCAAACCATTTGAGAGCCAAACCAGTGACCCCCACCCCCGACAGCCGTTGGAGAAGCACCTGATGGTCCACGGTGTCGAAAGCAGCACTGAGGTCCAGGAGGATCACTGCCACTGATCCCCCCGAATCCAAAATGCTCCTTGCATTCTCCACGACCGCCAGCAGGGCGGTGTCGGTCCCCTGACCGGGTCGAAAACCCGTTTGGGAATCGCCCAGGAGGGAGTTAGCCTCCAGGAAGTCCGACAGGCGACTGTTCACCAGCTTCTCAGCCACCTTACTGAGACCCGGCAGCAGGGAGATAGGCCTAAAGTTGGCGAGGTCGGCGGGATCAAGGTTAGGCTTCTTTAAAAGAGCCTTAACCACCGCCCCTTTCCAACTAGGGGGAACTACCCCTTGAGTGAGGGACAAGTTTATAAGGTCCGTCACTGGGCCGCCGATGGTAGGAGCCGCCTGTTTAAGATATTTAATAGGTGCTGGGTCTTTCGGGGAACCGCTCTTCATGGTCCTCAAAACCGACAGAACTTCCTCCATAGTGACAGGACCGAGAGAGGCCAGTTCCACTGATCGCATCCTAAGTTGAGAACTGGAGTTATCATCCAAGGAAGATACCTCACCTTGCCGGGGAAGAGAAGCCAGTATGTTGTCGATTTTAGTTTTAAAAAAGGAGGCCAATTCTGTGCATTTTTTGCGTGGGTCCTCGTGGATGACCTGAGGTTCGGGGGTATTCAGTAGTTCCTTAATGACCCTGAATGACTCTTTAGAAGAATTGGCCGCAGAGCCAATTCTCTCTTCAAAGAATCCGGATTTAGCCACCCGAATAGCGGCTTTGTACCTGCTCAGAGCCGCACGGTATTCTTTCCGACTCATTTCACACCAGTCTCTCCTCCAGGACCGCTCTAGCTTCTTACATCCCTTCCTCAAGGTTCTCAATTCAGGCGAATACCAGGGCGCCGAACCCACTCTCTTCCCCCTCGTAAGTTGTTTCTTTTTGGGTAGGATGGTATCTAACGAGTCCGTAAGCCAGATGTTTAAATTCGCATCCGCGACTATCGGATTAACTCCCTGAGGGGGCCGCGTAGCCTCCAGATGTACCACCCAGGTGTCAACCGGGAGCCTCGACCAGGCTCTCTCCAAGATGTGAACCCTTGGGACCACCGCAGCTGAGCTATAAAATTGCCACGTTGCGGACACCAAAAAGTGGTCTGTCCAGGGCAGGGCGAGTGCGGAGGGTGAATTAAGATGGTCCAAATTTGAGAATATGGGGTCGAGCAAGTGACCCTTCTCATGGGTCGCACCCGAGTTAGCCAGGTTGATCCCAAAAGCTTTGAGATCATCAAGCAGGTCTACTCCCGCAGCATTGGAGGGGTTATCAAGATGGATATTAAAGTCCCCAAGAGCAACAAAGTTGGTAATTGAGGAGGCAAGGAGTGCGGTAGTTTCTAGGAGGGAATTAGGGAAATTTCCCAGGGGTCCAGGGGGGCGATAAATCAACAAGCCAGCCAGGGACACTGTAGATGACAGGCGAAGGGAGAACTGACAGCTCTCACAATCAGTCACCCCTCCATTCTGAATCTTACAAGCCAGCGTGTCTCTAAAAAGAATAGCAATTCCCCCTCCCCTCCCCACAGGTCTATCAAGGTGGGATATGAGAAAACCTGGAGGGAGTGCTCTGACCATATCAGGGCCAGAGCTGGAGGAGAGCCAGGTCTCGGTAAGAAACAACACATCGAGCTCGTGATCCAGGATGAGTGAATTAATTTCAGTGGCGTGACTCGGTAGTGACCGGCAATTGAGTAAGGCCATGGAAAGGGCAGATTTCGCAGCCACTAAAGTATGACCGGAAATACAAGCTCTACACGGTAGGAAAGGAGTGGTTCCCTCCTGTGCAAAATTACAGATGGTAGGGTGGGGCGGACGAAAAGAGATGAGGGCATCCCTCCCATATCGAAGCCTGTTGGTCGGTGGCGCCAAGGAGACGGGCAAAATGGCAGGCCCTAGGCCCGTCTGGGCCCGGACGGGCTGAACTCTGGCGTAACTCCGGCGTCAGTTCGGCGTCCCCGCTGCGCGTGACCGCTGCGCGTTGGCATGGCTACCTAAATACTGAACCAGCAAGGTAGAGAAAGGACTGAATGCACGCTGCTCCCACTCACCAAAGATGGCCGCCTCGAGACAGGACGAAGGACCCGCAAAGCGCGGTGAGTTATACCAATTAGGGTGCAAGTTAGGATGACACAGGTGGGGGTATGCGGGCCAGGCAATTTAAAATCAAGGGATAAGTGCCCTAAACACAAAAAAATAAAATACAAAAACGGGAGGATTAAAACGAGCGAGCTGCCACTACACACGCACTACTAGAGAATAGCGCCACACGCTGGTAAAGAACGCGCTGACCGAGCAGCCTACCTAAATACTCAACCAGCAAGGTAGAGAAAGGACTGAATGCACGCTGCTCCCACTCACCAAAGATGGCCGCCTCGAGACAGGGCGAAGGACCCGCAAAGCGCGGTGAGTTATACCAATTAGGGTGCAAGTTAGGATGACACAGGTGGGGGTATGCGGGCCAGGCAATTTAAAATCAAGGGATAAGTGCCCTAAACACAAAAAAATAAAATACAAAAACGGGAGGATTAAAACGAGCGAGCTGCCCCTACACACGCACTACTAGAGAATAGCGCCACACGCTGGTAAAGAACGCGCTGACCGAGCAGCCTACCTAAATACTCAACCAGCAAGGTAGAGAAAGGACTGAATGCACGCTGCTCCCACTCACCAAAGATGGCCGCCTCGAGACAGGGCGAAGGACCCGCAAAGCGCGGTGAGTTATACCAATTAGGGTGCAAGTTAGGATGACACAGGTGGGGGTATGCGGGCCAGGCAATTTAAAATCAAGGGATAAGTGCCCTAAACACAAAAAAATAAAATACAAAAACGGGAGGATTAAAACGAGCGAGCTGCCACTACACACGCACTACTAGAGAATAGCGCCACACGCTGGTAAAGCCCATTGGGAATCTTGGTCTGCAAGGTAATAATGAATGTTGATTCAAGTCTTGGTAAGCCAAAGCTGTGCTATCTCCTCTTTCATTGAGACCTAGTCAAACTAGGCAAAAAATGTCTATCGATTGCAATTCAGTAAATCTTTATTTCGATGATAACAACCATCATAAAAACACAAGTTATAAAAATTCATATACATTACAATACTGAACTATCTATAAATTTAAAAACAGATACATAGCTAATAAAATTCATATAAAGAGAATACAGATTTTGTTTACATCATGACTTAATCCCGTGTGTTCCGTAGCCTGACAGCAATTTTTAAGAAGCTTATCACAGAACATAAAGTGCGAGTATCGTTTGCTCTTTGTAAAAAGAGTAATGCAGCTTTAGCATGACGCAATTTATTCTCTTTTAAAATGTCGACTAGGAAACTACGCCTAGGAGTCTGATAAAATGAACAAAGGAGTACAAAATGAAGGGTGTCCTGCGGAGAACTATTGTCGCAGCCGCAGGCACCCTTCTGCTCAATCGTTACAGTAAAACCAGAGGGGTAAGCTAATATGTTATGTAACAAATTGAGCTTAAAACGGCACATTAAAAACCTAACCTTGTGAATCAGCCATAAGTAGGGTTCCATACCCTCCCCATTCGTAATTAAAGAGTGGGCCTCTACTGACTTCTTTGATGACTCAGTGCCAACTCTAGTCATGTTATATTTTCCCAGCAGCAGTTTCCTAACTAGTGGTTTACAATTGGTAGCAATCGTGGCGGGATTACTAAAAAGAGTGTGTTGGCCAATGGACTCTAGTGTGTTTTTAACAAAATTTAGCCATGGGATATGCAGGCCCTTCTCCCTTTGCAGACAATCTGCAACAATTTCCCTACTCAATCCCGCCTCTGGATTAGTCCAGATTCTAAGCCATGCCAGCCATGGGATATGCAGGCCCTTCTCCCTTTGCAGACAATCTGCAACAATTTCCCTACTCAATCCCGCCTCTGGATTAGTCCAGATTCTAAGCCATGCCATAACTGGTCTCATCGTTATCAAATCTGCGATGTATGGAGTACCAAGTTCCCTATGAGCAATCTCAGCTGGAATGGCCTGAGAGATCTTAAGGATTCTCCGGAGAAATTTATCTTCCTCCAGCTGTAGTTTTTTAGAGTCCCGGAAACCCCAAACCTCTGCACCATATATAGCCTTTGCAGTGCTTATCGAGCCATATAGACACATCACTTGTTCGTGACACCAGCGGCCCAGCCTGCGTGCAAAGTTTAAAATGGCGCCGTTTGCGGAAACCAACTTCGTGCAGCGTTCCTCAACTAAGGATCTGAACTGAATCTCACCATCAAACAGAAGACCTAGGTAGGAAAAAGTGCTTACAGTGTCCAATGTGTGATTCCCTATTTTAAACACAAATTTCTTGGAAGGTTTTTTACCTGCCACCATGACGAAAGACTTGCTTAGGTTCACCGATAGATCCAGATTTTCCATGAACTTAACAAAACCATCCACAAGGTATTGAAGACTTCGGGCTGTACGTGCAAGCAGGACCGCGTCATCCGCGTACAGCAGTACCGGAATTTGACG
The DNA here is from genome assembly GCF_964261635.1 of Lissotriton helveticus. NCBI lineage: Eukaryota > Metazoa > Chordata > Amphibia > Caudata > Salamandridae > Lissotriton > Lissotriton helveticus. The sequence continues at coordinate 600,454,682 of NC_136059.1, forward strand.
CGTTCCTACTTTGAGACAATCTACTTCCATTGCACTAAGGGTTTTCTCAAGCTCATTGATATACAGCGAGAATAGAAAGGGTGCAAGAATGCACCCTTGCCTTACTCCACTTGAGCACGGAAAGGGTCAGTCAGTCCCCCCTCCGTGCTAAAGCGGACCCTAGCAGTGGTGTTCCAGTGCAACTCTTTTAGAATACTTATAAGACCCGGGTCAATTCCTAAATCAAACATCATGGTCCACAGCTTGTTCCTGTTAACATTGTCAAAAGCCGCTGCCAGGTCCATAAACCCCATAAAAACAGTGCCGTTGCTAACTTTGGTATACTTAGCGGTTAACAAGTACAAATTAAGGCACTGGTCACTGGTCGATTTACCCATTCTAAACCCATACTGTGTGTCAGCTATAGTGTGTTGCTCTTCCGTCCAGGCCATAAGACGGTTCAGTACCACCCGGCCTAATATCTTAGCTGAAGTATCAATTAATGATATAGGTCTGTAGCATTTCGGATTATCCCTACTCCCTTTCTTGAAGATAGGGACAATTAATGCTGTAGACCAGGATCGGGGGAGGCCTGATTTAATGACTGCGTTTAAAACCCTCGTCAAAATTGGCGCCCACAAGTCAGTGTTACATCTGTATAGGTCTGGGGGGGTCCCATCGGGCCCTGGGGCTTTATTCGGTGTCAGCCCTTGAATTGCCTTAGTTACCTATATTAGTGAGAGCTCTAGTTCTGGACACCGTGTGCCAGCCCAACCTCCTTCTTGGGTAATTTCCTTACTTTGATTATAGAGACATTCAAAGTGGGTGACCCATTGCTCAGGGAGGATATTAGTGCTAATAACAGGGGCATTACAGTCCTGGAAACAGGGTCTGTTTACAATCCTCCAGAATTCTGTGAAGTCCCTGTTCTCTCCCGCCTCTCTTAAATCAGCTCAGACTTCTGCTTGAAGAGTAGTCTTTCTTTCGTTTACCTTTGTTTTGTACAATTGTCTGCATTTAGCTACTTTGACCTTGTCCCTAGGTTTAGCTTTGAGGGTTGCTTTTAACTCCCTCAGAGCTCTAGAACAATTGGTGTCAAACCATCTTGGCTGTGTACTAGTCTTTCTCTGGCCCTTTGCTGTCAATAGGGAATCTGCCAGTTTAGTTAACGACCCGAATGTCGCGACTAGCTCAGAACCCTCTATTGAGGGATCTAAGCAGTCCTCGACATATTTTTTGCCTTTTTCTAGTAGGTTGTTGTAAAATTCCTGTGCATTAATTTTTGCCCATCTTAATCGCCTCCCTTGATCCGTGGGCCTCAGGATTATATCTACCTGCTTATTCTTATCCAGACGACCCGTCTGTATTAATTCTAACATTAAAGGGTTGTGATCACTGAAGATACTCCATTCTGTTCTAGCTTCCAGGATCCAATTTTTTGCAAAGGCGGATATCATTATGAAGTCTATAATAGAGGAGCATCCCCTACCTTTAAATGTTGGGGTAAGCATGCCCTCAGGGACCGGGGTAGTCAGGTCAATCGTGTGCGCCAACGAGTGGGTATCTAGTACCTTGGTTATTAGCGCTCCCTCCTTGCTATGCTCCAGGTGTGGCCCCTTCTTAATTGGGCACACATCCCAGTTAGCTGTAACAGGGATCAGGTTTGGACAAAGGTGGCAATTTAAATCTCCCGCAAGTACCACAATTGGTTCTCCCCCCTTCTTCCTATGTTCGGCTTCATGACTGAGTCTACCCTCTAATTCTTGCAGGATTTCATTATTACCATTTATGGGTCCTGGATTGTAGATGTTAAATAACTGTAGTTTTAACCCTTGCCCTTGAAATGTTATTGCTTGAAGGGTATGTGATGTCCAGACTGGTGTTGTCCATTTCCCCTCTAAGTTAAGGTCAACATACATGGCTAGCCCACCCTTAGCCCTTCCTGATCTACTTTCTTGGGCTGGGACGAAAAAGCACTTATAGCCCTCTAACTGATAGGCAGAGGGATTGACTGCCCATGTTTCTAGAAAGGCTAGAATATGAAAACCACATATGTACTTTCTCCACTCAATATTTTCAAATTTTCCGGCTAGCCCTGCGACATTCCAGGACAGAATGTTCATCTTTCCCCCTGGCACCTTTACTAGCTAGCTGCCCTGCGAGTTTAACCTTGGTTCGTCATTCCTCACATGCTTGGCCCCCTGTTCACCCCCTTCCTGAGTTATTGGTGGAGTTGGAGGCCCTTTCACATATTGAAATCCCTGATCCCCTTGTTTGGTACAATCACTGGGCAACTCATTGACCGTCCCATCATGACTATGCCTTGAATGGGATAGTCATTCGTTCTCATCCAAGGACTGCAGAGGCCTGAATCTATTTGACCACTGAGCACTGCCCTGGTTCGCTATAGGAAAACCACGGTATTCATGATTCCTTGCCCAGTGCCCATCCGTTGCTCTAGCCCTCCTGCCCTGAGTCTGATTTGGGGGGAAGATGTCACATTTTCTGGGATAGAAATACCCTAATGGCATGGATTGTATAGTACTTGTGGCATTCCTGTTATGGTTACCCAGTATGTACTCCACTAGGTTTGGATTCCTAAAATTTGCTATGATGCAGTTCCCTTCAATGTCTTTCCTCCTGCAACCAATCCAATTTGCCCTTCTCACATGTAGGATTTCTCCCGCTTCCTCCCCTTGCAGTGGCCTGTGGATGTTCAGCCAATGAACAATCTTACTTTTAAGTTCCATATGTGACTCCTTCTGACCCACCCTTAATTCCGGTACTCCGGTGAAAACAACAACATATGGGCTTGCTTCGGGGGGAAAATTTATACATGGTAGCGTGGAATGCATTCTATTGTTTTGCTCGTGGCCTGTTTGGTAGTTATCTGCCCGATTGTAAGATATGGGATTCCCTGTTTGGTCTCGTGTTGCAGTTGTATGTCCCAAGATGTTTACTCTGTCCTTATTCCCACCTTTTCGCGTGCTTGTTTCCCCCAACTGAGCTGGGGCTTTGGGCAATGCATGAACTTGTACGATGGTGCATTGCTCGTTGCTGACGCAATTATTCTTAGGTGGGGGTTGCCTGGATGAAGGCGACCCTACTGCAGTGGAGGTTCCAATTAAGCTAGTATTTAAGGCCTCCGTTGTCCTGCCCTGTTTGTGGAGTTCATTTACTATCTTGTCTAGTTTACTCACTAGTGGTTTTATTTGGCTCATAATAAAGGCCTCAAGATGTTTTTGGAGTCCTGCGATTACGGGTTCCAACCTCCCTGGAGGTGTTACGGGACATGGGGTCTCTATTATCTCTACTTCATCCTCATCCTCATCCTCTACCTCTTATGCCCTACTATCTTTTCTGGTTTGTTTCTGTTTCCTGGTGCGTGATTTTTTGGGATCCTTTGTTTTCCCTCTACATTGGGCACTATTCTTTCCAGCCCTGTCCAATTGTCCGCCCTCATCTATTACCAGTTGGGCACATGGGATAGATTCTGAAGATTTATATTGACTACCATTGAATGAGGTTTCACAAACATTTGGGTCTAAATCTAATGTGGGTGTAGGGGACATGGTTGTAGGTGTCATGAGTAAGCTCCTCTCCGTGCACTCAATCTCCCCATTAACTACGCCTATAACCTTCCTCAGCATCAAGTCAGTTGCCGTTGGCGTTGCTATATGATCTGCTGTGTTGATGGGGATTGGGCGTTATTTAGAGGGAATACTTGGGGTGCGGGGTTTACTCTTAGTAGAGCGGGTTTTTGGTTTCGTAGCCATGCTCACTATGTTCTACCTCACAGTTGTCTTAATACACAAGCAACAATGGAGTAACAGCAATAAAGAAACCCCACCACTAATCAAATATTTGGTCAATTCAAGCCCTTCATAGATAGTATACAGTCTTCTCCGCCCCGTGTCTTACAGTGTTCAAGGTTTGCAGAGATGGATAATCTTGGCAGACTACCACTAGCCAGTTCAAAAGTACCTGCTCGATGGACCAAAGGGAGTGGCCCAGCCCAGCCTCGGTCAGCCCCGGACGGCCACAGATGGCCGGCCCTTTGCCCGGGCTTCGCCCGGCTCGTCCCGCGCTGCGGGATTCTAAGGCAGATTAAGTACACCTGTGGGGGCGTGTCGGGAGGCTGAGTCTGTGTCCCGATGTCTGGTGGACACTGTGGTTCACCCTCCGATGGTACGAGCAGGAACCCCCAGCTGCGGGAAACGCGAGAGGTGGCAAAAGTATTCCTGGGCAGAATCCAGATGAAAAGACAGGCGTGTTTCTCTGCCAAAACGTGGCCCCCAGTCAAACTCCAAGAAAGCAAAGTCCGCAGGTTAGTAAAACAGTCACCCGCACTGCCGGATAACAAGGCAGATTAAGTACACCTGTGGGGGCGTGTCAGGAGGCTGAGTCTGTGTCCCGATGTCTGATGGACACTGTAGTTCACCCTCCGATGGTACGAGCAGGCCGCGAGAGGTGGCAAAAGTATTCCTGGGCAGAATCCAGATGAAAAGACAGGCGTGGTTCTCTGCCAAAACGTGGCCCCCAGTCAAACTCCAAGCAAGCAAAGTCCGCAGGTTAGTAAAACAGTCACCCGCACTTCCGGATTACAAGGCAGATTAAGTACACCTGTGGGGGCGTGTCGGGAGGCTGATTCTGTGTCCCGATGTCTGATGAACACTGTAGTTCACCCTCCGATGATACGAGCAGGAACCCCCAGGTGCAAGCGTTTCCAGCGAAGCGGGAAACGCGAGAGGTGGCAAAAGTATTCCTGGGCAGAATCCAGATGAAAAGACAGGCCTGGTTCTCTGCCAAAATGTGGCCCCCAGTCAAACTCCAAGCAAGCAAAGTCCGTAGGTTAGTAAAACAGTCACCCGCACTGCCGGATTACAAGGCAGATTAAGTACACCTGTGGGGGCGTGTCGGGAGGCTGAGTCTGTGTCCCGATGTCTGATGGACACTGTAGTTCACCCTCCGATGGTACGAGCAGGAACCCCCAGCTGCGAGCGTTTCCTGCGAAGCGGGAAACGCGAGAGGTGGCAAAAGTATTCCTGGGCAGAATCCAGATGAAAAGACAGGCGTGTCTGCCAAAACGTAGCCCCCAGTCAAACTCCAAGCAAGCAAAGTCCGCAGGTTAGTAAAACAGTCACCCGCACTGCCGGATAGCAAGGCAGATTAAGTACACCTGTGGTGGCGTGTCGGGAGGCTCAGTCTGTGTCCCGATGTCTGATGAACACTGTAGTTCACCTTCTGATGGTACGAGGAGGAACCCCCAGCTGCGAGCGTTTCCCGCAAAGTGGGAAACGCGAGAGGTGGCAAAAGTATTCCTGGGCAGAATCCAGATGAAAAGACAGGCCTGGTTCTCTGCCAAAATGTGGCCCCCAGTCAAACTCCAAGCAAGCAAAGTCCGCAGGTTAGTAAAACAGTCACCCGCACTGCCGGATTACAAGGCAGATTAAGTACACCTGTGGGGGCGTGTCGGGAGGCTGAGTCTGTGTCCCGATGTCTTATGGACACTATAGTTCACCCTCCGATGGTACGAGCAGGAACCCCCAGCTGCGAGCGTTTCCTGCGAAGCGGGAAATGCGAGAGGTGGCAAAAGTATTCCTGGGGAGAATCCAGATGAAAAGACAGGCGTGGTTCTCTGCCAAAACGTGGCCCCCAGTCAAACTCCAAGCAAGCAAAGTCCGCAGGTTAGTAAAACAGTCACCCGCACTGCCGGATAACAAGGCAGATTAAGTACACCTGTGGGGGCGTGTCGGGAGGCTGAGTCTGTGTCCCGATGTCTGATGGACACTGTAGTTCACCCTCCGATGGTACGAGCAGGAACCCCCAGCTGCGAGCATTTCCCGCGAAGCGGGAAACGCGAGAGGTGGCAAAAGTATTCCTGGGCAGAATCCAGATGAAAAGACAGGCGTGGTTCTCTGCCAAAACGTGGCCCCAAGTCAAACTCCAAGCAAGCAAAGTCCGCAGGTTAGTAAAACAGTCACCCGCACTGCCGGATTACAAGGCAGATTAAGTACACCTGTGGGGGCGTGTCGGGAGGCTGAGTCTGTGTCCCGATGTCTGATGAACACTGTAGTTCACCCTCCGATGGTACGAGCAGGAACCCCCAGCTGCGAGCAACGCGAGAGGTGGCAAAAGTATTCCTGGGCAAAATCCAGATGAAAAGACAGGCCTGGTTCTCTGCCAAAATGTGGCCCCCAGTCAATCTCCAAGCAAGCAAAGTCCGCAGGTTAGTAAAACAGTCACCCGCACTGCCGGATTACAAGGCAGATTAAGTACCCCTGTGGGGGCGTGTCGGGAGGCTGAGTCTGTGTCCCGATGTCTTATGGACACTATAGTTCACCCTCCGATGGTACGAGCAGGAACCCCCAGCTGCGAGCGTTTCCTGCGAAGCGGGAAATGCGAGAGGTGGCAAAAGTATTCCTGGGCAGAATCCAGATGAAAAGACAGGCGTGGTTCTCTGCCAAAACGTGGCCCCCAGTCAAACTCCAAGCAAGCAAAGTCCGCAGGTTAGTAAAACAGTCACCCGCACTGCCGGATAACAAGGCAGATTAAGTACACCTGTGGGGGCGTGTCGGGAGGCTGAGTCTGTGTCCCGATGTCTGATGGACACTGTAGTTCACCCTCCGATGGTACGCGCAGGAACCCCCAGCTGCGAGCGTTTCCCGCGAAGCGGGAAACGCAAGAGGTGGCAAAAGTATTCCTGGGCAGAATCCAGATGAAAAGACAGGCGTGGTTCTCTGCCAAAACGTGGCCCCCAGTCAAACTCCAAGCAAGCAAAGTCCGCAGGTTAGTAAAACAGTCACCCGCACTGCCGGATTACAAGGCAGATTAAGTACACCTGTGGGGGCGTGTCGGGAGGCTGAGTCTGTGACCCGATGTCTGATGAACACTGTAGTTCACCCTCCGATGGTACGAGCAGGAACCCCCAGCTGCGAGCAACGCGAGAGGTGGCAAAAGTATTCCTGGGCAGAATCCAGATGAAAGGACAGGCCTGGTTCTCTGTCAAAATGTGGCCCCCAGTCAAACTCCAAGCAAGCAAAGTCCGCAGGTTAGTAAAACAGTCACCCGCACTGCCGGATTACAAGGTAGATTAAGTACACCTGTGGGGGCGTGTCGGGAGGCTGAGTCTGTGTCCCGATGTCTGATGGACACTGTAGTTCACCCTCCGATGGTACGAACAGGAACCCCCAGCTGCGAGTGTTTCCCGCAAAGGAAACGCGAGAGGTGGCAAAAGTATTCCTGGGCAGAATCCAGATGAAAAGACAGGCGTGGTTCTCTGCCAAAACGTGGCCCCCAGTCAAACTGCAAGCAAGCAAAGTCCGCAGGTTAGTAAAACAGTCACCCCTTTAACAATGCACTGTTCTGGGTTAGCGTTTACACTGATGGGAGCATTGGCACGCTGGCAGGGCACTGACAAGAGAAAAGCGACATGGACATCACGCAGCTGGCAAGACCTGGGTTTAAGAGTTTCTGTGGTGCGGGGCCAGGCTGCCAACTCTTCCCGGTACCGCCGCAGGAGCTTATCCCCGGGGTCAGAGCTCTCAGAGTATCTCACACGTGACTTCATTTAACGAGAAATATTCCCCATAGAAACCCTCGACGGCCTACTCCTGTCGTTTGCAATTACTGGCATGAAACGCATGAAGTGTTGTGCCACTGGGTATGAGGAACCATAAGTTGGCAGGGTATGCTCAGACGTGAGTCCCTTGCTCTCTTTGCCACTGGATTCAAGCAAGCCGGGCTGAAGACGTCTGGAATGCCAGAAACCGGTCCTCGGAAGCTTGTTTCCGGTCCAGGGAAGGCATGGCTTGGCAGTTCGGGCTGGACTGTTCCCATGAGGCACATGGTCTGACTGATTTGCATATGGCCATGTCTGAACTGGGGTGGCAGAGTGGGCTAAAGAACGGTGATGGATTAAACCCAGATCTGTTGACTGGGTGTGAGCGTTTGATTGGTTCAGATGCTCCGTCCATCACCACCCCCTTTTGTACCACTGTGAATGTAATACAAGCAAGGTTAACACAGGGCTGTTAAAGTACTGCTGCAATAATATTAACAAAAAGTAACGATTCACATATACAAGAAGGCACTCATGGTGGAAGGTCTAAAAGTGTCTAAAGTGCTTAGACAGCTGGCAGAAGATGTGTTTTGAATGCTTTGCCACTTCTCCCTGTCATTCCTACCGGAGAATGTTTTCATATTTCTTACTTTATTGGATTTGCAAATATCTAAATGATATAGCCTACTCTAGAGATAGAAACTTTGAGAAATGCATCTACCCTTTTGACTGAATTGTGTGATTCTGAGCAAACTGCGTTGTCTGCTTTATTCATTTTGCATTGTGAGCTTTATAAGGAAGGTCATTAGAAGTAAAAAGACCAATATGTACCTAGGAGTTATTTTACTATTATTTTTCATGTATTTTTGCCAAGTAGGTAAGGATACTTAAGACCTTATCTTATAAAAAAAATACACAAAGCTTGGGTTTTGAGTCCTCTCCCTTCAGCCATTGGCTTGTTTTTAATGGTGCCCTTACTCCATACTGCTTGTTTGAAATGCCCTACAAGTTTTGGGTCAGTCCAAGAAGATGAGGAGTTGTTCCTAGAGCTTTATCATGAAAATGATGTGTTCCACAATGGTACCCGTCTGTCTTGTTGGAACTAGAGAAGCTGGGAAAAAAAGTCTAAGAAGTCTGGAATAGGTAGAAAGAATGCCAGGCCCTGGCAGAGAGTAGTAAAGATGCACAACCACCCTGTTCACCTTAGCAAAGCAATGAACCAATAAGTAGTCAGCTTATTGCAATTGTAAAAGTCTCATTAGAATATATTGGCTGAAATGTTTCTTCTTGTAATAAGCAGTACTAGTCATTGTAGGCAGACTATGAGATAAGGAGACAGATCAATGTATGTCAAATTAAAGTAATCCAGTCGCAAGAACACTGACTGGACAACAGTTTCCCTGTGCCCTGCCAGAAGATGCATGACATTTCATAAAATATGTCTTTTAAAGGAAAGCTTACTATCAAAAATCATACCCCCCAACCTGTACCCTAGTGTAATTTTCCCGATGCATGCCCATATATAGGTATAAATCACCCTATCCCTATATAGGCATAGAAATCATAACCATATTAAGACTTAGCCTATGCAGTCCAAATACGGCATGGCTACTTCCACTAGTTCCGAAAATCCACAACGATTTCTGGGAAAAACCCGCCTTCAGCAGACAGGGACTTCCCCTTGCTTGAATATTGATTTATCCAAGAACTCATGGAGTTTTCAAAGATCTGAGTCTTTGATGAAGTTATTATGTCCAACCTTACGTCAAACTAGGCACCTACAAGGTATAAATATGCCCACACTTGCCCAGTCAAACACATGGTGGTTTGAAGCAGTTCGACTATCTACCTACACGACACAGCTCGCTGCAGCAAGTGCCGAAGGAAGCCGACCCTCCAGCAGATGCACTGAGAGAGACGCTGTCTTTTCTCTTGCCGAGGAATCCAGCTCCAGTATTTCCAAGCTACCCTTGCGGGTTGTTGGGAAATCGAGTCCTGAGAGAGAGAGATACCAGACCTCCTTCATTCTAACACCAAGGTACGGAGCTGATTAGACCCTTAGAGAAATCTTGGATAGGTTCTTGGCAAAAGAATACTGAAACTAAGCTACACCTCACTTACTTCTTCCCTTATACTAGACCTAGGTTAGGTACACCGGGTAGGCGTATTTTAGAAGCACCAGTTGAGTACTTTTAGTCTTTATTTATTAATGTATGTATTCTATGTATCTTATGGCTTAGAAACCATATCATGCTTTTACAGTATTATTTTATAATACTCTTCGTACTGTAAGCATTGTACTTTGCAACCAGTATTACGATTGTAGCAGTTCATTTCCTCTGCATGAGAAAGAAGACTGTTCAATAAATACTTTTATTGAAAACGCACATCTCTCTATTTCTCGGCACCTCTGGTGAAACGAAGCATGCACGATTGACTGAGTGAAATAACTATCTATTGTTTCCGTGACTCTGAAGATACGTTTTTATCTCGGGAAACAAAGTTGTCATGTTTTAAGCGGTTGTCAGAAACTAATCCCTTCTTGTTTATTCGAGAAAGTTTCTAGTGACCTCTGAGTTAGCTGGCACTCACAATTAAGTCTAATATATTCGATAGAGACCTAGTCGACCTCAGTCCTACGTCTAATCTATAGTATATGTTATTCCAATGCGCAGAGCCTATTGGGAATATAGGAAATACACTACAAAACGCCCCAAAAAACATTTTCAGTATATTTTTATGTTTTATATAATATATATAGAAATATATAGAAATATATATATATATATGTATATATATATATATATAGCCACTGAAAAAAAACACAGGTTTTAGGGGTGTTATAGTTAGCTGGACATTTCCCTCGTACAAAACCTTCCTCTGTTATAGTTAGTTGTACTAACTAACTCCAGCGCCCGCAATCCACTACTGATGATGTCACATATTACATCATTCATGACATGGTCAGTGACATCACTGATGACATCTCAAATGACATCACTGATGACATCATCCACGTGACAATCAGATACGTCCCAAAAAGCAAAGATTGCCCCCAACAGCTAAGGGCTGCAATTAGTTACTTTATGGATTACTTTTCTAACCACAGGACTAGATCCTAGATTCAGTCCTTGGACATCTTCTGTAAACAGTTGAGTAAAAGTGTTTTGATTACAGTAGTGATTTTTAAGGAATATTATTGTATTTTAAAAGTTGACAAATTTGTTCACATAGAATCACCAATGTTATCCTATGGGAGGAAATTCATTAGCAGGTAAGTAGTGTTATCGTTACTTTTTCTTACTCAGTGGTGGAGCCTGGATCCAGCACTGGTGCATCTCCTGTAAACAGTTGAAAGAATGCATTTAAGTCATACAGGTGATTTTTAAGGAATATTTTTTGAAAATTGACACTTAGAAACTTTTCTGGTGAAAACCAGACAATGGATTCTTAAAGAAGGAAATACAGGTTACTGGTAAGTTTGCTTAGAATTACTTTTCAGGGTCAGTGCTGGGCTAAAAGATGCAGCACTGGGTTCTCTCCTGATAACAGGTGAGTACATTGGAATTCGTTGTTTGGATGATTTTTGGTGAATATTTTAAAGTTCCAAAACTCCACACTTGGAAGAATTTCCAAGTGAAACCAGTCATTGTTAGCCTATGGAAGGAAATTCAAGTTACTGGTAAGTATGGTTAGAATTACTTTTCATGATTAGTACTGGGCTCAAACATGCAGCACTGAGGTCTCTCCTGATCACAGGTGAGTAAATCGCAATTCGTAGTTCTACTTATTTTATAGGAATATTTTATTTTAAAGTTCCAAAACTCCACACTTGGAAGAATTTCCAAGTGAAACCAGTCAATGTTACCCTATGGAAGGAAATTCACTTAGCAGGTAAGTAGTGTTATCGTTACCTTTTCATACTCAGTCGTGGATCCTGGATCCAGCACTGCTGCATCTCAATTAAACAGTTGAAAAAATGTGTTTAAGTCATACAGACGATTTTTAAAGAATATTTTTAGTTTGTGAAAATAGACACTTAGAAACTTTTCTGGTGAAAACCAGACAATGGATTCCTATGGAAGAAAATACAAGTTACTGGTAAGTATAGTTACAATTACTTTTCAGGTTCAGTTCTGGGCTAAAAGATGCAGCACTGGGTTCTCTCCTGATAACAGGTGAGTACATCGGAATTCGTTGTTTAGATGATTTTTGGTGAATATTTTAAAGTTCCAAAACTCCACACTTGGAAGAATTTCCAAGTGAAACCAGTCAATGTTAGCCTATGGAAGGAAATTCAAGTTACTGGTGAGTATGGTTAGAATTACTTTTCAGGATCAGTACTGGGCTCAAAGATGCAGCACTGAGGTCTCTCCAGATAACAGGTGAGTAAATAGGAATTCGTAGCACATCCAGTAAGCGCCAAAGAGCTGCGCAGCAGAGAGATGTAAAAAGGGGCACGGCCTGCACCACCTCTCTGCAACGCAGCGCAGTGCGCTTCTTGGAAGCACCTGGTGGGCTACTTGGCCCCCATGGTCCCTCAGGTTTGAAGTTGAATTTTTTCCCCAACTTAAAGCACGCCACAGGGCGTGTTTGCACACATCACGACAGGCCCCGTCCCCTCCCCCACCACTGTGTACACGCGCCCTGTCACCGTTCTAAGTTGAGAGATTAAGTCCCCTTCAATTCTAAGGGTCCCTAGGGTCAAACTAGCCCACCAGCTACCTCCAGTAAGCGCCACAGAGCTGCGTTGAGGGAGGTGTAAAAAGGGGCGTGGCCTCTGAACACCAGTCCGCAACGCAGCTCCCTGGCGCTTACTGGTGGTAGCTGGTGGGCTAGTTGCACCCCAGGAACACTCAGTATTCAAGGGGAGTTAATCCCCCAACTTAAAACGCACCACGGGGCGCGTTTGCACAGTGGTGAAGGAAAGGGGCGTGGCCTGAGGTGACATGTCTTCAAACACGCCCTGTGGCGCATTTTAAGTTAGAGAATTAATTCCTCCTCAATCCTGTGGGTCCCTGGGGGCCAACTAGCCCACCAGATACCTCAAGTATGCGCCAGGGAGCTGCGTTGCAGAGAGGTGTTCAGAGGCCACGCCCCTTTTTACAACACTCTGCAACTCAGCTCCGTGGCACTTACTGAAGGTACCTGGTGGGCTAGTTGGTCCCCAGGGACCCTCAGGATTGACAAGGAATTAATTCCCCAACTTAAACCGCGCCACAGGGTGTGTTTGTACACATCTGAACTCAGGCCACGCCCCCTCCCGTCACCACTGTGCAAATACGCCCTGTGGTGCATTTTAAGTTGAGGGATTAACTCCCCTTGAATACTGAGGGTCCCTTGGGTGCAACTAGCCCACCAGCTACCTCCAGTAAGCGCCACAGAGCTGCGTTGCAGAGAGGTGTAAAAAGGGGCGTGGCCTCAGAACACCTCTCTACAACACAGTCCCCTGGCGCATACAGGAGGTTCCTGGTAGGCTAGTTGGCCCCATGGACCCCCAGTATTCAAGAGGAATTCTTTCCCCCTCTGCAAACGCGCCAGTGGGCGCGTTTGCAGAGTGATGCTGGAAGGGGGCGTGGCCTTCGGCGCAATGCCGGTCTTTTTCTTTTTTTTTCAAGAAGGGGGGCTGTGTGGCCCCCCTTCTTTTCCTAATATTGTGGCCCTGGGCACCCCATCCCCTAGGGCCTGACACCTTTTTTTTTATTATTTCATTTTTGAAGGGGGCCGCGTAAAAGTCCACATTTGTGGCCCCTCTCCCAAGGCCATAATTGACCCCAGGGACCCCATCCCCAGGGCCTGGCCTTTTTTTAATGTATTTTAATTTTAGAAGGGGGCTGCTTTTCCCCCCCACTCCTTAGGCCATTTATGGCCCCGGGGGTCCCATCCCCATCGAAGGGATGAAAGACGTTGCCGAATGGATGAAGAACAGCCGCCTGAGACTGAACTCAGACAAGACAGAAGTCCTCATCCTGGGATCATCGCCCTCTGCCTGGGATGACTCCTGGTGGCCCCCTGCACTGGGCACCGCACCCAAGCCAACGGACCATGCACGCAACCTGGGCTTCATCCTGGACTCCTCCCTCTAGATGACCAGACAAGTAAACGCCGTCTCGTCATCATGCTTCAACACCCTGCGCATGCTCCGTAAGACCTTCCGTTGGATCCCCACCGAAACCAGGAAGACTGTTACCCAGGCACTCGTCACCAGCCGACTGGACTACGGAAACACCCTCTACGCCGGAACCACAGCCAAACTTCAAATAAGACTCCAGCGCATCCAGAACGCCTCCGCACGACTCGTCCTGGACATCCCCCGATACAGCCACAGCTCCGGCCATCTGAGAGACCTGCACTGGCTCCCTGTCAGCAAAAGTATCACGTTCAGGCTCCTCACCCACGCACACAAGGCACTCCACGACCTGGGCCCCAAGTACCTCAACAACCGCCTGACCTTCTACACACCCACCCGCCAGCTACGATCGACCAGCCTCGCCGTCGCTGCCGTACCACGCATCCGCAAATCCGCCGCCGGGGGAAGATTCTTCTCCTACCTGGCAGCCAAGACATGGAACTCCCTCCCGATCCACCTCTGGCTGACCCAGGATCATCTCTCCTTGAGGAAGCTCCTCAAGACCTGGCTCTTCGAGCAGTAGCGGACCCTTCCCCCCCAGCGCCTTGAGACCCTTCCGGGTGAGTAGCGCACTATACAAATGCCCATGATTGATTGATCCTTGGTATTTGGAAGTGAGAGCAGGTTTCCCTGCTCTCTCTTCCAAATACCAAGGCAGTTTGCTATGGCAGGGTGGGAGCAAACTACAGTGTCCCGGAGGTGGGCACCCCGGGACACTGCAGGAGCCGGCCCTGGGGGGTGGCGGTCCCCAGGGCCATCAAGGGCTCCAGGAGGGGGGCCGTGCGGCCCCCCTCCCACCATTTCTAAAGCCCCGGGGAGTGATGGTCCCCGGGGCTAGGGGGTCCATCACGGACCCCCCTATTTTGAATATTAGAGCCCCGGGGAGGTGGCGGTCCACGGGGCATGTGGGGGGCTTAACACAGGCTATTTTTTTTTTAATGCATACAAAGAAGCCCCGGGGATGGCAGTTTCCCGCCAATAGTGTGATAAAGCCCCGGGGGTGGCGGTCCCTGGGGTTTGGGGGGCCTTTGAGCCCCCCCACCCATTACTTATTTTAAAAGCCCTGGGGGGGTGGCGGTCCCCGGGGCTGGGGGGTTATGAACCCCCCCACATTTTCTCTTGAAGCCCAGGGGTGGCGGTCCCCGGGGCCCCACCCAATTGTTTCATTGCCACCGGGATTTGGCCCCCACTGGGCTAATTACCACTGAAGCTTCATTTTTTAAAACATTTTGGCCGACATTTGTGCTGGGTGCGCGAATCTCGCGGATTTTTAAAAAAAAATGTTTTTTGGGACCCCCTGAGCAGGCCTAGGGGGTCAGGGTGTTTCTACCCTGCACATCAAACACGGAGCTAAGAGGGAAAAACAGACCTAGGTCGCCCTCCACTCAAAACGTCATCAAAACAATAATGACCTAGGTCACTTTTGGGCATTCAATTTTTGAAAGAGCTAGTGTATTGCTTATCACAATTTTTTCAGCAGACACACCTCCCACTTCTCATCAATCAGGGGTAGGTAATACACCAGTCAACAGCCCATCTTAAAAAACAACATCTCAAAAAACAAGCCCGCTCCCTGTCCAGACAGTAGCGAAACACACACCCACAAAGTGGTGAAAAAAATGTGTGGAAGCGCGATAACACCTCACGGGCGCACACCAATGGGGACCCCTGGCAGGTACTCACCAGGACGGCCCTGTTATCATCATCGGTGTTATCGGGCTTAAAGAAATGTGTCCAAATGAAAAACAACTGTGTTATAAGTGCAGTGGAACAAACATACAGTGTTGTCATACAACATAAACACATAAAATCACGCACACAGCACGAACAGACAACTTTATTCTTGTTCTTCTATGCTGCTTAGCGTATTACTAAAAAAGTGAAAATGGCTACTACCTATAGAGCCAGATTCTCCTTGCCAACATGTTTCATTGCCATGGTGGTATTCAGGCAATTTCTTCAGGGCAACAACTTTTTATGCCACTGCACTACCCTGCCCCTTTTTTGCGTTTTTTGGGGGGTTTCTTGTGCCTCAGTTCTACCGAGGCACAAGATGGCTGCCAACACTACCTGATTTGGAGTGTTGACAGCCAATTAGAATACAGCTCGTGCACGGCAGGGTGCGCTTAGGCTGCGCTTAGGGTACGCGGAACCTCCGAGGCCATAGATATATATGTACTTTTAAATGTCATTTTCTAAGGAACTACTGAACGGATTTACACCATTTAAGCAAAAGGCACGAGTCTGAACTAAGGACTACCTCTTTGCCAGATTTGGTGTAATTCTATTCAGCAGTTCGGGCTGTAACTGCGGCTAAAGGTCCTATGGGAAATTTCATGGGGAAAACGTGTTTTGGGACCCCCCTTTTTTCTCAGCCCCCGCTTCACGAATCATCCCAAGACTTTCAGGATAGGAGCGGACCAGGGCGCCCCACCAAGTTTGAAAATTTCGCAAAGATTTATCAACCGGCGCCAAAGTTATTCCAAATAGAATGTTGCAGATTTCCTATGGAAAATAGGTCCGAACTATAACTACCTACTGGCGACCGCCAGTAGGTAATTGTAGGAGAGTAGGGTCTGCACTCCTATGATCACCCAGATTTTTGCTTTTTGCTGCACTGGTTTACGACTTTCCCTGGCTGTGGGCCTGCTAATCAGACCCACAGCCTAGCTGTTCTCTCTATCCAAATTGTACTCAGGTACTGAATTGGCACTGGGCCCTCTCCAAGTCCCTGTACCCAGGGCTGAGGTGTACCCAGAAGTCTCCCAGGGGCTGAAGCATGTATTATGCCACCCCTGGGCTGACTAACTAAACTGACACAACTGGCTGCACGACAGCTGGGGCAAGGTGGTGTACTCACCCTTTGCTTTAGATATAGTATACCTATATCTAACCCTAAAATGGACACACAGATCTCCTATCAGTCACTCCTATGGCAGGCCTTAACAATCCTGAAGGCAGAGTGCTTGGAATCGTGTGAGATGGTGCTCTGGCATGAGCTGAGCCTGTCTGCGGCTTTCGGGATCCATCCCTTAGCCGTTTCCATGATATCGCATACCATATACTCTTAAGTGCATTATAATCCTCGCGGTTATATGCCAACTCTGGTATCGCTTTATCAAAACATGTCGAGTAAGGTGTCATACGAATTGGAATACTAACCCCTCGCCAATTCTGGCAACGGGGTTAGCATTCCACCCTTCTAGAGGGACACGACATGTATGTAACCCCTAACCCCGGTTAAAGTCAGACAGAGCCTTAGCATCCACAAAATGGATGCTGCCACCGAGACACAAGTCTGCCCTCCTGCTGCTGGGAGTCCTCCCAGAGCAGGAGATAAGGACAAAGGGTTTCCTGCCAGGGGCGGTGCCAGCACCGTCCCAGACAGGATTTTGTGTATTGTAGGTAGGCAGGGCTTCAGAGGAAGGTGACTGCACGTGGCACCCCGGTGCTCACTGTGCATAGGCTGGCTTGAACCAGTTCCAGGGACACTCCAGACCCTGTGCTGGGGAAAAGCCCGCCAAGGAAGTGGGTGTAACCACCCCCCTCCTGGTCCCACCCCTAGGGCAGGACTTAGTCGCGTGCCAGCCCCCTTTTCCCAGATAAAGGTAGGGACTGGCCCCCTTCCAAATCAGATCATCTTTGAATCCTGAAACTACTTTCCACGAAAGGAACTCAAGACTTCTTCCTAAGATTTCTCCCTTGTGACTAAGGAGTAGTCACCCTGCATCCGCAGGCACCATCTTAAGAACACTGCGGTCTGCTGCAAGTCTCTCCTCCGGATCAAGACTGCCCAGCTCGACGAGAACCGGCTTCCCTGGCACCTCTGACCTCTACCTACATCATCAGTCACGCTGAGATTCGTGGGTGTGACGAGACCTCGAGGGACCGGCCATCTTCAAGACTGCACGACGCTTGCCCAGCACGACTCCCGAGGGACCCTCGACTGAGTGCTTTGGGGTAAGAGAAGCCCCGACCCTGAGCAGCTCCAGCACCGAAGAGCAGCCCCCCAGCATCTCCACGATCGGCGTGGGGCCCTTCTGCTTTTTGCTGCTCACCGCGTTGTTTGGCTACTAGCCCGCTGGCTTGTGGCCTTCCGAACGACGCCCGACGACAATACTGCTGCTAGTCTGGTTGCTCCAGACTGGCCCTTGCTTCCCTCCATCGGAGAAGTACCCTGGACCCTCCTGGTCCGGCTAAGATGCCATTTTAGGTCCACCGCGTGGGCCTTGCATTTGCCAAGACTTGTTGCCCAATCCTGGGTCCAGCGACGTCGACAGCAAGAACCTTCGTGGGACAGCTCGCACCTCCATCCTGGTCGCCGACAACGCCTCCTGGTCCGAGAGACTGCAGAGCCCAGCAGCGCCCACTCACCTGACTGCGGTGACTTCGCCCGGTGCCATCCTGGTGCCCACTTAATCACTGGCTAGTGATTCAAGAACTTGGTCCCCTCTGCTTTCAGGTTTTCTTCTTCCTTGATCCAGGCTTGGATCCATCGAACTTTTCTTCACTGGTCGCCTGCCAGCAACTTCCTTCTTCCAGGCTCCTGGTCCGGCACGAGGATTCCCGACGTCTTTTCAGACCTATGCAGCTGCAGCCCCTGGGCTAGGTAACTTCGGCATTTCGGTGCCCCAGCATAGCCTCACTATCCAAGGGTCAGGATCCACTGTCGTTTTCTCCCTACCAGGTCGGGTTCGCCCGTGAACACTAACTTTGTGAATTCTAGCTTCCATAGACTTTGTCCCGCATCCCGCGTGAGAGTGCACACTCTGCACCCGAGTTCCCTAGGCCTCCTGCTAGTAATCTAAAGGTTCAGTAGTCCAGTCCTAGCGATCCCAAAGCCTCTGAGAATCGTTACTTACCTGCTAGTAATTCGCATTCCACTTTTAGAGTATATGGTTTTTCGTGCCCCTCGGGCATTTGTGTATAACGTGCTAACTTAAGTATTTTTATAAGAGTTTTGTTGTGTGCTTAGCACCCTGTCCTCATAAAGAGTACAGGGTTGTTGTGATTCTAATAAATACATTGTTTATTTTGATAACACTTGTGTGGTGTCCTTTCACTGGGTGTTCAAGGGGTAATGTGATGGTAAAACAGCTGGCTTAACACGCCCTCTAGAGTCTTAGCCTTAGACTGCTCGTATCCATGCTACTAGGATAGCTGGTCTATAAGGTTGACTTACAACCAATCATCAATAAGGGTTGTTTGGACTGATATATAGTGATCACTAGAATAGTGAACACTGCACATCAGGCCAACTTCTCACATTGGTGAGCAGCGGTTGGGATTTGAGCTTGCTGTTGTTTTACCACACATGCCCTAAGAATATCTTGTGAAAGATCACATAAGTACTAAAGGTACATATAACTTAGCTTAGAATACTCTGAGTTCTACTGAACCAGCTGTTGTAGCTCCTAGGGCCTAGCACACCCTAAACTACAACTCTAGCAAGGGATCAGTAGGCAAACATATAGTGTAGGTAAGTGCACCACTTACACCTCACTAGAAAAGCATGTCTACCCAGGGAGAATCTACTGAGACTCCCCTGGTCAGTGTTGACCCTCCACAGGTCACTTCAAGATATGCAGCTCTCAGTTTTCAGGAGATGAGACAAATCTGTGTCTCCAGGAAACTGAAGCAGGGGTCTAACCCCACCACTCCCTTTCTGATAGGTCTCTTAGAGACATATGATGCCAGAAAGCTTTCTCAGTTACATGAGAACATGCCAGCCTTAGAGGGAACCTCTGAGGATCCAGACCTCCCCAACATTGCCAATGCAGTTGAGGAGGAGGATCAGGGGGAACTCTCTGGGGACGAGGTAGACAAAGGTCTTGAGGTAGTCAGAAGGCTAAATAGGGCCAACTTAGACTTGCTTGGGCTAGGATCTGGGGGACCCCCAGTACTGACCCTAAGTAGGCCTAACCTTGGAGTTAGGAGAGATAGATCTCTTTCTAGGGACTCCAATAGATCTCTGCACTCTAATGCCTCTTCTCAGAGGAGAAGGAACTCTCCCCAGAGGAGATTGACTTCCCCTCAGAGAATGGAGCATGAAGCTAGGATGAGACAGGCTACTTTGAGGATTGAAAGGGAAGAAATTGCCCTGGCCAAAGAGAAGCTTGCCCTGGCAAGAGAGCAGCAGATGAGTGGGTTAGCTCCCACTGGTGGCAGCAATCTCCCAAGAGATAGAGAGAAGGGTTTAGATACTAAACACCTGACTAAAATAGTGCCCCCCTTTAAGCAAGGGGATGATATCCAGAAATGGATGGCTGCTTTGGAGAGGGCCTGCACTGTGCAGTGCATTCCCCGAAGTCAGTGGGCAGCTATACTGTGGCTCTCATTTGATGGCAAAGGTAGAGATAAGCTCCTCACTACAAGAGTGGAGGATGCTAATGATTACCAGGTCCTGAAAAATGCACTGATTGATGGGTTTGGTTTAACCACTGAGCAGTACAGGTTGCTGTTCAGAGACACCCAGAAAACTCAGTCTCAGGACTGGTCTGACTTTGTGGATAGTGCCACTAAGGCTTTGGAGGGCTGGTTGCTGGGTAGCAAGGTTACAGATTACACAGGATTGTATAATCTTATGATGAGAGAACAAATTTTAAACAATTGTCAGAACCAGTTGTTGCACCAGCACCTTGTTGATTCAGATCTGACCTCTCCCCAAGAATTGGGAAAGAAGGCAGACAAATGGGTCAGGACAAGGATCAAGCAGAACCAGAACCAGAACCAGGGTGGTCAGAAGAAAGCAGACCAGAAGGGTAATGCAAAGAGTGAACAAAATGACCAGAAGTCTTCACCAGGTCCCCAACAAACCAAAGAGGGTGGGGGTCAGGCTTCCCAGAAGAAGAAGACTCAAGAAGGCCAGTCAAAAAGGTGGTGCCAGTACTGCAAAAGTAAATCTCACTGGTTTAGTGAGTGCACCAAAAGAGGAGGACAAACTCCTGCCACTACAGCCCCTAAGGCAACTGCACCCCCTAGTACAGTCAGTAGTGGTAGTGTACCTCCCAAGGCATTAGTTGGGTTAACCTTGGGAACTGAGGGGTCTGACAACTTAGTTGGCACACTCACTCAGGCTGTCCTTGTCTGTACAGGGGATATGGATATAACCCCTGAGATAAGTCCCAATACTTTGGGCAAATACAGGCAGACGCCTTTGATTAATGGCAAAATGGCTCAGGCCTATAGGGACACTTGTGCCAGTGTCACCATGGTGACACCTAACTTTGTGGACCCTGGACAGATCATGCCAGGTACTGATTTCCTGGTGACCAATGCCAGCAATGTCACTACTAGTCATAGTGTGGCAATTGTGGCTTTCTCCTGGGGTGGAGTGAAGGGACAAAAGAAAGTTGTAGTCAGTTCAGACCTCCCAGTTGATTGTTTGTTGGGCAATGATTTGGAGTCATCACAATGGTCAGAAGTGGAGCAGAGGACTCACATGGAAATGTTAGGCTTGCCAGCACATGTGCTTGCTGTGACTAGGTCACAGGCCAGAAAATGCCCCACTGAACAGGTGCTGGATCCTGAAATGATGGACCAGACACCTTCCAAGAAGAAGAGCAGTAAGGGTAAGGCTTTGCCTTCCCCCTTGCCCCAGGTTGAGGATCAAGTCTCTGAGGAGGCTGATCTGAGAGAACTGAGGGAAACTGAGCCTAAAGAGCTTGAACTTGATCAAGTTGAGTTTCTGGGCTCAGGGGGACCCACCAGAGCAGACCTGGGGAAGGCACAGTTAGACTGCCCTTCCCTTGAACCCCTCAGACAGCAGGCTGCTGCTGAGGCTGCAGGGAATGCCACAGGTGCCCACAGGGTATACTGGGAAGATGGACTCCTGTACTCTGAGTCAAGCGACCCCAAGCCTGGTGCAACCAGGAGGCTGGTCATCCCCTTGTCTCTGAGAGGTTTCCTTCTCACCTTGGCCCATGAGATTCCCCTTGCAGGTCATTTAGGTCAGACAAAGACTTGGGACAGGCTTGTCTCACACTTTCACTGGCCCCATATGAATGAGAATACCAAGGAGTTTTGTCGCTCCTGTGTCACTTGCCAAGCCAGTGGTAAGTCAGGTGGCACAACAAAGGCCCCCCTCATACCACTACCTGTGGTGGGGGTTCCCTTTGAAAGAGTGGGGATTGACATTGTTGGTCCAATGGAACCCCAGACAGCATCAGGGCACAAGTTTATACTGGTGGTAGTGGATCATGCCACCAGGTACCCTGAAGCTATTCCACTTAGGACCACTACAGCACCTGTAGTGGCAAGGGCCCTAGTTGGAGTGTTCTCCAGAGTGGGCTTCCCTAAGGAGGTTGTTTCTGACAGAGGTACAAACTTCATGTCAGGATATCTGACTGCAATGTGGAAGGAGTGTGGTGTGAACTACAAGTTCACCACACCCTACCACCCACAATGCAATGGGCTTGTTGAGAGATTCAACAGGACCCTCAAAGGGATGATTCATGGACTACCTGAAACTCTTAGGAGAAGATGGGATGTCCTGATCCCCTGCCTCTTGTTTGCTTACAGAGAGGTCCCACAGAAGGGGGTTGGCTACAGCCCTTTTGAGCTTCTGTATGGGCATCCTGTAAGAGGACCCCTGTGTTTGGTGAAGGAAGGATGGGAGAGACCTCTCAAAAAGCCTGCAACCAACATAGTGGACTATGTACTTGGTCTCCGCTCCAGGATGGCTGAGTATATGGAGAAGGCATCTAAAAACCTGGAGGCCAGCCAAGAACTCCAAAAAGCTTGGCATGACCAAAAGGCTGTTCTGACTGTGTACCAGCCAGGACAGAAGGTGTGGGTGCTGGAGCCAGTGGCCCCAGCAGCTCTGAAAGACAAATGGTCTGGGCCCCACACCATCATTGAGCAAAAGGGAGAGGTTACCTACTTGGTGGACCTTGGAACTCCCAGGAGCCCTCTCAGAGTGCTCCATGTTAACAGGCTCAAAGCATATGTTGACAGGAAGGACATGAGCTTGCTCATGGCCACAGATGAGGGACAGGAGGAAGAGAGTGACCCTCTCCCAGACCTGCTCACTCAGAATCCTGATGATGGATCAGTTGATGGTGTTGTCTTTTGTGGCAGCCTCACTGAACATCAGCAACAGGATTGCAGGCAAGTCCTGCAATCCTTCAGACATATGTTCTCTCTGACACCCAGCCAAACTGATTGGTGTACCCATGATGTTGACACTGGGGACAGTCTGCCTGTCAAGAGTAAAATCTACAGACAGCCTGATCATGTTAGAGACTGCATCAAAACTGAAGTGCAGAAAATGTTGGAGCTGGGAGTCATTGAGCCCTCAGATAGCCCTTGGGCTAGCCCAGTAGTTCTAGTGCCAAAGCCTCACACCCAGGGTGGTAAGAAAGAGATGAGGTTTTGCGTAGACTACAGAGGCCTCAATGCAGTCACTAAGACTGATGCCCACCCAATACCAAGAGCAGATGAACTTATAGATAAATTGGCTTCTGCCAACTTCTTAAGTACATTTGATTTGACAGCTGGGTATTGGCAAATCAGGTTAGCTGAGGAGGCCAAACCCAAGACAGCATTTTCTACCCCTGGAGGGCATTATCAATTTGTGGTAATGCCCTTTGGACTGAAAAATGCACCTGCCACCTTCCAAAGGTTGGCGAATCAAGTCCTCACTGGGCTGGATGACTTCTGTGCAGCATATCTAGACGATATTGCTGTCTTTAGCTCCACCTGGGAGGATCACCTGGTCCACCTGAAGAAAGTGTTAGAGGCCCTGCAAAAGGCAGGCCTCACTATCAAGGCCACAAAGTGCCAGATAGGGCAGACACAGGTTGTATACCTGGGCCACCTTGTAGGTGGAGGCCAGGTTCAGCCACTGGAGAGTAAGATACAGGCCATCAAGGACTGGACTCCTCCAATCACCCAGACTCAGGTTCGAGCTTTCTTGGGCCTGACTGGGTACTATAGGAAGGTTGTCAGAAATTATGGGTCCATAGTGACCCCTCTTAATGACCTGACAAGCAAAAAGATGCCAAAGAAAGTTCAGTGGACAGCAAGCTGTCAGAAAGCATTCAATGACCTAAAGCAGGCCATGTGCACAGCACCTATCCTAAAGAGTCCAGATTACTCCAAGCCATTCATTGTCCAAACAGATGCTTCTGAGTTGGGTGTGGGGGCTGTTCTGTCTCAACTGAATTTTGATGGTAATGATCAGCCTATTGCTTTCATTAGTAGGAGGTTGACAGAGGGAGGCCTTTGCTGTGGTCTGGGCCCTGAAGAAGCTGAGGGCCTACTTGTTTGGCCCTCACTTCACCATTCAGACAGACCATAAGCCCCTCTTGTGGCTAAATCAGATGAAGGGTGAAAACCCCAAACTGCTTAGGTGGTCCATTTCCCTACAGGGGATGGATTTTACAGTGGAGCATAGACCTGGTACTGATCACAGCAATGCTGATGGGCTCTCCAGGTATTTCCACTTAGAGCAAGAAGACTCACCTGGTCAAGGTTAGTTTATTGTCCCAAAGTTTGGGGGGGGGGGGTCATGTAGGAGAGTAGGGTCTGCACTCCTATGATCACCCAGATTTTTGCTTTTTGCTGCACTGGTTTACGACTTTCCCTGGCTGTGGGCCTGCTAATCAGACCCACAGCCTAGCTGTTCTCTCTATCCAAATTGTACTCAGGTACTGAATTGGCACTGGGCCCTCTCCAAGTCCCTGTACCCAGGGCTGAGGTGTACCCAGAAGTCTCCCAGGGGCTGAAGCATGTATTATGCCACCCCTGGGCTGACTAACTAAACTGACACAACTGGCTGCACGACAGCTGGGGCAAGGTGGTGTACTCACCCTTTGCTTTAGATATAGTATACCTATATCTAACCCTAAAATGGACACACAGATCTCCTATCAGTCACTCCTATGGCAGGCCTTAACAATCCTGAAGGCAGAGTGCTTGGAATCGTGTGAGATGGTGCTCTGGCATGAGCTGAGCCTGTCTTCGGCTTTCGGGATCCATCCCTTAGCCGTTTCCATGATATCGCATACCATATACTCTTAAGTGCATTATAATCCTCGCGGTTATATGCCAACTCTGGTATCGCTTTATCAAAACATGTCGAGTAAGGTGTCATACGAATTGGAATACTAACCCCTCGCCAATTCTGGCGACGGGGTTAGCATTCCACCCTTCTAGAGGGACACGACATGTATGTGACCCCTAACCCCGGTTAAAGTCAGACAGAGCCTTAGCATCCACAAAATGGATGCTGCCACCGAGACACAAGTCTGCCCTCCTGCTGCTGGGAGTCCTCCCAGAGCAGGAGATAAGGACAAAGGGTTTCCTGCCAGGGGCGGTGCCAGCACCGTCCCAGACAGGATTTTGTGTATTGTAGGTAGGCAGGGCTTCAGAGGAAGGTGACTGCACGTGGCACCCCGGTGCTCACTGTGCATAGGCTGGCTTGAACCAGTTCCAGGGACACTCCAGACCCTGTGCTGGGGAAAAGCCCGCCAAGGAAGTGGGTGTAACCACCCCCCTCCTGGTCCCACCCCTAGGGCAGGACTTAGTCGCGTGCCAGCCCCCTTTTCCCAGATAAAGGTAGGGACTGGCCCCCTTCCAAATCAGATCATCTTTGAATCCTGAAACTACTTTCCACGAAAGGAACTCAAGACTTCTTCCTAAGATTTCTCCCTTGTGACTAAGGAGTAGTCACCCTGCATCCGCAGGCACCATCTTAAGAACACTGCGGTCTGCTGCAAGTCTCTCCTCCGGATCAAGACTGCCCAGCTCGACGAGAACCAGCTTCCCTGGCACCTCTGACCTCTACCTACATCATCAGTCACGCTGAGATTCGTGGGTGTGACGAGACCTCGAGGGACCGGCCATCTTCAAGACTGCACGACGCTTGCCCAGCACGACTCCCGAGGGACCCTCGACTGAGTGCTTTGGGGTAAGAGAAGCCCCAACCCTGAGCAGCTCCAGCACCGAAGAGCAGCCCCCCAGCATCTCCACGATCGGCGTGGGGCCCTTCTGCTTTTTGCTGCTGACCGCGTTGTTTGGCTACTAGCCCGCTGGCTTGTGGCCTTCCGAACGACGCCCGACGACAATACTGCTGCTAGTCTGGTTGCTCCAGATTGGCCCTTGCTTCCCTCCATCGGAGAAGTACCCTGGACCCTCCTGGTCCGGCTAAGACGCCATTTTAGGTCCACCGCGTGGGCCTTGCATTTGCCAAGACTTGTTGCCCAATCCTGGGTCCAGCGACGTCGACAGCAAGAACCTTCGTGGGACAGCTCGCACCTCCATCCTGGTCGCCGACAACGCCTCCTGGTCCGAGAGACTGCAGAGCCCAGCAGCGCCCACTCACCTGACTGCGGTGACTTCGCCCGGTGCCATCCTGGTGCCCACTTAATCACTGGCTAGTGATTCAAGAACTTGGTCCCCTCTGCTTTCAGGTTTTCTTCTTCCTTGATCCAGGCTTGGATCCATCGAACTTTTCTTCACTGGTCGCCTGCCAGCAACTTCCTTCTTCCAGGCTCCTGGTCCGGCACGAGGATTCCCGACGTCTTTTCAGACCTATGCAGCTGCAGCCCCTGGGCTAGGTAACTTCGGCATTTCGGTGCCCCAGCATAGCCTCACTATCCAAGGGTCAGGATCCACTGTCGTTTTCTCCCTACCAGGTCGGGTTCGCCCGTGAACACTAACTTTGTGAATTCTAGCTTCCATAGACTTTGTCCCGCATCCCGCGTGAGAGTGCACACTCTGCACCCGAGTTCCCTAGGCCTCCTGCTAGTAATCTAAAGGTTCAGTAGTCCAGTCCTAGCGATCCCAAAGCCTCTGAGAATCGTTACTTACCTGCTAGTAATTCGCATTCCACTTTTAGAGTATATGGTTTTTCGTGCCCCTCGGGCATTTGTGTATAACGTGCTAACTTAAGTATTTTTATAAGAGTTTTGTTGTGTGCTTAGCACCCTGTCCTCATAAAGAGTACAGGGTTGTTGTGATTCTAATAAATACATTGTTTATTTTCATAACACTTGTGTGGTGTCCTTTCACTGGGTGTTCAAGGGGTAATGTGATGGTAAAACAGCTGGCTTAACACGCCCTCTAGAGTCTTAGCCTTAGACTGCTCGTATCCATGCTACTAGGATAGCTGGTCTATAAGGTTGACTTACAACCAATCATCAATAAGGGTTGTTTGGACTGATATATAGTGATCACTAGAATAGTGAACACTGCACATCAGGCCAACTTCTCACAGTAATACATATATATTTTTATATATATATATACATATAACATTCACTTACCTTGTTATATATTCACTGTGTGGTAAAGGCATGTGTGATAATGGCATCTACATGGAAAAGGCATGCGCATTAAAGGCCCTACTCACCTACCCATCACATTTGAGACTAATGGGATGATTCTCCAAAAATAACTAGTTCAGTCTTCTCTCTGTTTCAGCTAAGCATGGTCTTGTCCTTCCTTATGGCTATCACTCCAAGACATTCTCTGGAACTGTTACAAGAATGATGGTTTGATCAATTCAAGCAGACAAGGTGAGACTCATAGGAAAACCTTTGAAAACACTACAAACTATCTCTTTAAATTCTTAGATAAAAGGTGCCAAGAATATTGCTAATATTGCTTGGCAGTGCTCTACTAGGAAAGATATAATCCAGTTGAGGATATGATTCAAAATACTGATATTCTTAAAACTCGGCATTAGGATTGTGTGGAACACGGTATCAAAATATGCAGACCAATCCAATAATATAAGGGCAGCAGTCCTACTCCTGTATAATTCAGATGTATATCATTTGCAGCTGTTATCGGTACCATTTCTTTGCTGTAAGATGGAGAAAAGTCAGACTAATGACAATACAGAATGCCGTTGGATTCAATGAATTACATGGGTTGGGTGTTAACAATGCTTGCTTCCATTTTAGTGGAAAATGGTATTAACAATATGTAACAGACATTGGATAGAATTGTAGGATCTGCATTGCCTTTTGTCAGTGATAAGGTGACAATGGCCCTTTTCTAGAAGTCGGTCACCTTAGCCAATTCAAAAAAAGAGGGCCTGCATAGTGCCTTAAGTTTGGGTACAATGGATTGTTGAATTCCTTTCATTGGGCTGGGTTCAAAGGGGATCTGGAGGGTACTGACTGGATTCTGGATAGAAACGTTTGTCTGTTGTTAAGGAAAAATAGGAAATGAACTTAGGGGTTGTGTTGTGATTGGTTCATTTGAGATCTTTAACAATATGTTAGTCTGTTCATGCAATTTATTCATAGGAGATTTTAAAAAGTCTGATAGGTGATTGGATGAGGATTGGGTGGGTGATAGTGACCAAAGAATTATTGACCCTCGGAGTGGCAAGGCAGTTAGAGGTGGCCTGAACGTCCCTGGTAAGAATACTTGATATTTCAATGCCATTTGAGTAGTAGGTGCTACAGACTTGTCTGATAAGTATTTTGTACAGGTGAAGTTCAGACATATAATTTGTTTTTGCCTTACTGGATTTTAGGTGTGTTCTAACTTCTTACATATTCTTTGGAATATGTGTGTGGCTTTTCTTGTATTTCATATAGATACTGCGTCCAAAGCTAAAGTAATCCATTGGTTAATATGACCCAGCAACACTGACGCTGTTTGAAAAAGTCAGGGTGGAAGAGGTCATTTGAACATGAATGCAGGAGTTTGGCCCAAGATCGACTTAAAATTCCTGATTTTTCATTGCCAGGCCTATTTGTGTACAGAACATTTAAAGCAATACATACCTCTTTGTGATCAGTATAAGGTAGATGCGAAGTAGAATGGAACTCACTCCAAGCTGGATTCAAAAAGATAAAATAAATAGTATGATCACCTACACAACTGGGCCCAATAGGAAACTGCATTAATACGTTGGCAGCACGGAAATCATTGGATCCAGTACCTCCTTTGTCAAGTCGTCATTGCACAAAACATACAAGTCACCAAAAAGCAGTCATTTATCAGAATTGAATACAAAAAGGCATCTGGGTTTCTATCAGTGGATCGGTGAACGATTTCAAATGGACCTGGTGGCCTGTAGATTAGCATTCTTCTGATGACAAAAGAGGTAGAGAGAATATTAGTTAATGGAGTTCAGCGGGAATTTAAGGTATATTTAGGTAGTTCAGCAATTAGTACGGTACTAATCGCTTACCTATAATTATGGTTTTGTAACTTGACTATTTTAGCTTTATACTGCGTATAATTTTGCCATCTAATGGTTGGGTCCAGAATTTATTGCAATATGCTTTTATTTCTCCTTGGGAATAACATGGGTGGAGTTAGATGGCTTACTAGGACATCGACCGTAGACCCAGAATGTCCTAGTATGTGACCTCCATGTGAGGCATGTGCCATGAAGAACTGATTACTTTTCTAGTCTTTTGTGTTTGTTGATTATAATACATTATCACCCTTCTCACATCTAATGTATGCTATGCTCTGTTTGCTGCTCTTGATTCTGAAAGAATGATTGTAGTTGTACTGACGGATGTGAAAAGGCATGAAAAGGCGAAACTACCTTCAATATGAATGAGGGATTTCTTCTCATGACTAATCTGTCCTTGTGAACAATTAAGTATTGTGTTTCCTCTGTTAAGACCTGCAATTCACTAAGCATTCATAAGGAAGTAATTGCTATTTAAAGGCAGTATTGAATGCAAGAGGTTTTAAAGTTGCTTTTTGCATATGCCTAAATGTAGGTTTCATTCATATTAACACCTGATTCAAAAATCACTGAGGGGCCGGTACACTTTATGGCAGGTATAATATTTTAACATATTCCAAGAAACTTTATGACTGGTATGGCAACAATATGTTTTTGCTTAAAGTTAATCCCTTTAGTGTATGCTGCAATTCCGGAGAGGGGAACCCTTATGGAACGTTACCTGAATACTGCTTGTAATAAATATGCTAAATAAAATATAATTACACTATTGCTTCTAAATTATGTACATTGTTATTCATGGTGCACCAGTTACTACATCCATGCCATATCGCCTCATAGTTTTTTCTAGAGGACAGATTTCTTACTTCCCTGAGAACAGACATGCATTTCTCCAGTAGTCTTAAATAGCTTAATGCTACACTCTTAGAAACCAGGCTTCCAGTTGTAGAGTCTGTTGCTCTAACTGAATTATTTTGCCCTTCTCTAATGTCTGCATATCTTTGGCGGTGATAAAAGGAATGCGTTACTTACCTGTAACTGCAGTTATCCAGTATTGGTATCTTTCATAGATTCACATGACTGAATCATTTCCCGTCGTCGGGGTGGGAGTCTCTGGTACATAAATAAAGTAATGTCATATAGACATATATACATAGTGATGGGCCAGAGGCCTCTCATTAGTAACATATCCATGTCCTTTTGTAAAAAGGACCAAACTTTGGCCAAGAGCCAATCAGCTATCACCACCCTCTAGAACCTTCCTGGAAGGAGCTCTAGTCCTTCAGATTTTCGTAAGCACAGTGCTAAGTAGTATATTACTGAGAGAACCAAGGTGAGCCCTTCCAGGGGAGGTGGGTGGGTTGCATGTGAATCTATGAAAGATACCAATACTGGATAACTGCAGTTACAGGTAAGTAACACATTCCTTATCCAGTATTATGGGTATCTTTCATAGATTCACATGCCTGAATCAGAATAGCGAGCAATAACAAGCACATTTCGAATGGTACAACAGTAAATCTCACTAGATAATAACATATCAATTGTGAAATGCAAAAAGTACCAAAATGCAATAGTAGAGAGAAATGTGCAAGTAGACAGTAGGAAGGTGGGATGAAAGAGAAGGCTCACCTCTAGTGAAATAGATGACGGAGCACAGCTTGTCCCACTGCTGCATCTTTCATAAATTCAGTATCCAAGCAGTAGTGCCTGGTGAACGTATGAGGCGTCTTCCATGTCGCCGCTCTGCAGATGTCAATGATGGGCACTCCCACAAAGAGCGCCATGGAGGTTGAGACTGCTCTAGTGGAATGAGCACGAGCCTTGGAATGCAGAGGATGTCCTGCTTGCTGATGACAGAAAGCAATAGCTGCAGAGATCCAACTTTAAATGCTCTGCTTAGTCAATGGAAGAGTTGGTTAGATTTTCGAAATGTCTCTGTTCTGTGGATGTAGAACTTCAGACAGCGTTTGAGATCAAGAGAGTGGAGAGAGCTCTCTGCTGCGGAATGTGGATTCCGGAAGAAAGACCGGAGTACTATAGGCTCATTAAGGTGAAAGTCAGATGGGACCTTTGGAATGAATTTAGGATTAGTCCTCAGAATCACTCTGTCCTGCCTGAATTGATTGGAGGAAAGGGTCTTGAATTGAAAATGCTTGGAGTTCGCTTACTCTTCTCACTGAGGTAAGTGCCAATAGAAGAGCCGTTTTCCATGAAAGATATTTGATATCAGCTTTGTGTATTGGCTCAAAGGGATGTTTCATTAATTGAGCAAGCACAATGTTCAGCTGCCAGGCAGGCGGTAAAGACTTCACCGGAGGAAATGTCCTGTTTGTGGGAGAGGTGTGGCGCCGCGGCCAGGGCGACTGACGCTGGAATCTGGGCATCAGGGTTCGATCCCCGGCTCCGGCGGCAGGTTAGCCCAGCACCATGTGACTCTGGGCAATAGCTTGCTTAATCTTCCCGACGGCCCCCAGCGCCTAGAGACCCTTACGGGTGATTGTGCGCTTTACAAATGTGGATTATTATTATTATTATTATTATTATTATTATTACCGGAGGAAATGTCCTGAACAAGCCTTTAAGGAATTGTTTTATGAGTCTGCTGGACCAGAGGGAAGTACCAGCTGAGGAACGTCTGAAACAAGATATGGCAGCCAGGTGAACTTTTATTGAAGCATGAGCCAGACCTGAGTTCGCCAAATGAAGAAGGTAAGGTAGGATCTGTGCAGGTGATGAAGAAAAGGGATGTATTTTCTCCGATTTACACCACATGCAGAACCTTTTCCATTTTAGGGAATACGTTTTGTTGGTACTGTCGGCCCGAGCCCGGGCTAGAACAGCTCTGCAATCTGGCGGGATTTTTAAGTTCTGGAATTCTCTGAACTCAGGAGCCAAGCCGATAATTTGAGAGATGCTGGATCCGGATGTTGGACTTGTCCGTGGTTCAATGTGAGGAGATTGCGGCACGGCTTCAATGGGATCGGCGGTTCCAGTGATAGGAGATGAAGCTCCGTGAACCAGTGTTGGCGCGGCCACGCTGGAGCTATCAAGATCAGGGTACAATGTTCCGCCTTCAGCTTTCTGAGGACCCTGGGAATCAGGGGAAATGGAGGAAATGCGTACGCAAAGACGTTGAACCATGCGATCAAAAATGCATTCCCTAGAGACCCCTTCTGGGGACGGCAGCATGAGTAATGTTGGCATTTGGCGTTGTGTCTGGTTGCGAACAGATCCAGGTGAGGCCGGCCCCATCGGGAGAAGATGTGACTGAGAAGTTGGTGGTCCAGCTCCCACTCGTGGCACACAGAGCGCTGTCTGCTCAGTGAGTCTGCAAGGACATGGTCCGTTCCAGGGATGTATTCTGCCCGAAGGGAAATGTTGTGAAGAAGTAGCCAGTTCCAGATCTTTCGAGATTCGCGAGACAACGTCAGAGACCGAGTCCCCCCTTGTTTGTCGATATAGTGCATTGTGGTGGTGTTGTCTGTCCTCACAAGCACTGGAGAGTTTTTGATCCAAGGCAGGAACGCTCCAAGCGCCAGGTAAACTGCTCTTAACTCGAGAAGGTTTATGTGCAGTTGTCTTTCGGCAGGGTGTGGTATATAAATAAATAATACCGGATCTAGGTTTGACTAGGCATAGCAATAACAGATAGCTCAATAAATAAGAGTCAAGATTCGAGGTAGTAGGAGTTTGCAGGTTTAATACTGTTGCAGGGTTTCTGTACTCACACAGAACTGTGCACAGAGGAGTGGAACCTCGGCAAATTAGGGTGTCCCAAAACTTACCTTAGCAACCAACTCACCCCTTACCGAGCTAGCTACAGTGTCTCATTGGACATATCAAACTCCCAATGTTTAGACAAACCAGAACATGAACTTACAGTACCTCAGGGTACGTGGGACTCATGAACACTCTTTCGTTATATTATCATTACAAACCAGAACATGGAGTAAAGAAGACACATGTGCATTTGAAATGTTTATTTACTAATGCCGTCTTCTCAGGCGCAGTATCTTAGATAATACAAGTATACTTATTATCAGTAGCAAAATTATCAGCATAGTTACTAAGACATAAAAAGCGAATGGTGACAGCATGTTAACATGCTGTAATGAATAAGAGTTAACAACACTTATATCTCACCCTCCCTAACACATATATTATATTATTAGCTAAGAAGGTCTCTTTGGGTTGTTTTAGGGCGGGCCCATACCTTAGTGTCCTAGCATGAAGGAATCACATCAGCATACACCAGCTCTCTCTGCATGTGCACCGCATCAAGTGTTTTAACTATTCTCCTGCAAAGCAATATCAATCCCGCCTCAAGCCCAAGTTGGCAAAGGCTGCACTTGTGTTATGACTATGAAGGCGTGGAGATCAGACCTCATAACAATTCCATATCGTGTTGCTCCTGAAACTTCAGCACTCTCCGTGCAGACATGGTTTATTAAACAAAACTGATATCAGAGCAATAACATATTATTCTCACATACACCACGGCAAACCACTAGGTTGAAAGCTAAGTCAACAATTAAGGGTCGTGTGCAGAAGTTGCAAGAAAGGAAAAATGGCGTTTAAATCTCAAATGTACCTATGCTAACTTAACACGATATAAGGATATATAGGAGCTATACAACACCCCCCCATGATCCGAGAACGGACTAAATAAGATAACAGAAGTGCCATCACATGAGAGCAGAATCCAATTATAAACGAGCATGAATAAAAATTCAATTATAAAAACTAATGCTAAAAAATAGCCCACAAGTATAATGTGGCTCAAGCCAATAGGCAAGCAAAAATAAAATGTCTTGACCAAAAGTCAATAAAATCAAGGAAATGCTATCAATCAGCATGTCAATTTGAGGCAGTGTCTATGATAAGACTGTATATGAAAAGTAAGCTGCAACAGCCTCCTGGAGGAAGTCACTGTCCTCATCCGAAAACAGTTCAGCCATCCAATTTAAAAGATGAAAGGAACATACGTGATCTTCCAGCACCGGATCCTCTATAACCATCAGAGGACAGCTCGGTGGGTTTTCAAGAAAACGTCGTTCCAAGAAATTTTGCGCTGCCGACAATACATCCCAGGGACCCATTAGTCCATGTGCCACCGCCAAGGCCATAATCCTTACGTCAGAACAAACCAACTCGTGAGCAATGATAGGACTCATCAGTTGATCAAAATCGACGTCAGAAGATATTGGTCCGCAGAGACACAAATCAATGGCCCAAAGGAAATCACAGGTCAGGCAGCGAAATACAGGCTGGACACAGGTGAAATAGGAGAACCGAAAAGATAATCCAAACGCCGTGCTTAGAGTCGCCAACGGCAGTGTGCCATAATAATCAAGCATGCGGTCGCGAAACCGCGTCAGTAGCAGCTGAGCGTGGTCTTGCACAGGAAGGGCATCCATATTTAAAAAGGCAGAAAACCACCAATGCGCCAGCCGCTAATGCAAGTAAAAACGGGAACCCTCCAAATAAGGATGAAAAAATAGAATGGAAGAAGGCAGGGATGACTCCAAAAATCTTCTCAAAGGAAGTCACGAGACCACCGCTAACAACTTTAAAAAAATGTGCTAGGCCCGTTGTGGAGGATGCGTTAAAGATAGAACGGACCATGGCTCCGAAATGCAAAGGCAAATCAGTATTTAAAAGAGCCTGAACCTCCGTACGGGTGTTAGCAATGTGAAGCACGAAAGTTTCACGGGCCGAGCTCAAGGCCACCTCTTTCTGGGACAATAGAGCTCTTATTCTAGCCATGCCGCTGAATTCTGCTCCCAAGGTCGGTATCTGTGGCCAAATGGAAGACTCCCTATGTTCACGTGTGGGAGGATAAAGAACATTTCTGCAGCAAATAACTCGCTCACTAACCGTTACTATGAAAGCTATACCTTTAATTAAACCACAACAGTTTTCATTATTGAGCATTAAATAACTACCATTCTCTAACAATTTAAACGTGGGGATGATAGCAGGAACTGGCGTGCCCTGTAAAACGCAAGCCATATTCGGTCGGTCCTTGTTACATGAACCGTGTAACTGTATGTGTCTGCACATTAAAGAATGATCTGGCGTCTCAGTACACTCATCCCCTGTTAGATAAACTTCTTGTTCATCCTTGAAACATCTGTATGTGTATGGGAGTGACCAGACCTCATGAAGAAAACCGCTACCTAAGGGTTCAAAACGACCTATTGGCACATATTTCATACAATTTGAAAACTTATATAAAGCAAAAGGCAGTGTTATTAAACCGTGGATAAGCCACGTAGCAGTAGTGGCTTCTGCCACAGAAAAAGGTAAAGATTCCAACCTTTCAATATGGAGCATAGAAAAGGAAGCATCACGCATTGAAAGCAAGCGTTGTTTGTCTGTCAAATTAAACAGTGAAAATAAAGAGGATTGTTCATGTATCCCCAGGGAACTTTACCCATTTTCAGAGTCTGAAGTGTCCATGCAAACTGCATGATTGACCGTAATTGATTTTGACCATGGTATAATACTGACACTTCATCATGCACAATATCAACAACAGACGACACAATATTATCTAATGTGTAAATTCTAGAGGAAAGCACGTTAATGCTATTGTCAACAACTGCAAGCACTTTCTCAAGATTCGCCTGATCAATAGCCCTAAGGCGTGAAGCGGCCTCAATCTGTGAGAGTTTCCAAATTTCATTGTAAACCCCATATAACCACCTTTTCGACCTGCCACTAGCTGGGCCTTTAATGAAATCATTCAAATCCACGTCTGCATTCAGTTTGGAAAGGTGATACTTAACCGCAGGTAAAGTTGAATGTTTCAGCCAAGCTTGACACAACTTGCCCACAGAGTAAGAGGTGACAGTATGACTCAAATCAAACCGGGGATCAGATCTAACAGTCTTAAAACCGTCAGATATATTCAAAAATCTTTTTTGGCAAGAATCAGCACTACGGTGCCAAAGCAGCCAACCCTTGGGATTCATACTGGAAATGTTAAAGGAGGAATTAAGAAGCAGAGCCTGTATATCTTTAATGGACAATTGAGTAAAATTACTCCAATTCTCATATTCCTCCAACTCCGGGAAAGACGGGGTGTTTAACCTTTTAGATGTAGCCAATCCAAAGCATGTGGTCTGGGAAATGGTTTCATTTAAAAACAACATATGATTCGGGATGAGACATGCACGGTGCAAAGCCTCAGTGCCTCGTACCTGCCAGGCCCTTGAACCCCAAACTGATTTAAGGTCTATTGTTTCCTTCCATAACTCATAGCCCCCAGTAACTAATTGATCTAGGAAGGCCTTCGAGTACAACAATTTTGTATCGGTAAGTCTAACCTTGGACAGTGGCTGTTTGTGAAATTTAAAATAAAAGGACTCGGGATTGGACTGGTTAAAGTCAGTGAAATAAGTATACTTTTTAAGAAACGTTTCTGAACTCCCTTGTGTAGGAGCTGGGCAATGTTCCCACTGAGTAAAATTAACAGCCTCCCTTCGGGAAGATGTTTTGTGTAAGAAGTGATTGCCATAATGTTGGTAACAGAACAATTCACCATAATTAGCAGATTCTAAATATAAATCCTCAGCATCAAAAGCAGCATAGTATTTCAAATCAGAAAACAAACTTTCCACAGCATTAACATCCCAATCATCAGAACGAATGTTTTGTTTCACCACATCCCCCATATTAACTCTTAGTACATTAGGAACATTAACGACTTCCGTTGGGCCATGAATCTGAAAACGAACTGCATCCCACGCGATTCCATCCAGAACAGGCCATGCTGTGATGTTAACCAAAGTCAAGTCTCTTTTTAATCTGTGTGTAGAATGTGAAGAGGAAAGTGGGGCCAATGTTCCATTTAAATGAGTAATGCAAGTTCTCTCCTCGACATAGTGTCCATTCATAATCCGAAAAAAATAAAACACAAAACCAATTGACATAAAAAGGTAAACCGAAAAAAGGACCAGCCAAATGTATATCCAAGGAGGAATCAAAAAATGTTTTTTAAACAGGCTAGCATATACCGCAATTTGAGAGGGTTTTTTCGAGGCAAGGGAAGCAGAGTCAAATGAAAATCTGGATTCCGTGGCTAAACGAGCTTGCAGGTCAGGCATGGACAAATCAGTGGGGTATGTATAGTCTGTCTCATCAATGTTAGTTCCGGGCAAATTAATTAATAATGGACTGGAAACAGCAGGTAATTCGATGGCCACTTCAGGTTCAATATTAGAGGCAGTGGGCATAATTGAATTTCTCACAATGGAAGGACAGGAAACAGCCGGTGTCATGCTAAGAAGAATCGGCCACTCTGTGTATCTTGACATTGTCAACAGAAATAAACCTGTTTTCCTTACGACCTGGAAGTGGTGGTAAAATGACTGTTCTTGTGCCCTTCACTCCAAGCACTGGGACTGGAGCTCGATAGGAGGGACCAAACTCTTTCTTGTTGTCGATCTTCTCTCGAACCAGTTCTCCAACTTGGGGTAGCCAGCCAACTACCGGGATCTGCAACGCATCATCCGATGTGGAGGGCAAATGTTCCTTTGCAAGACTGTCTCTGGTCTTTTGTAGATTCTGTAAAACATTGCAATGTTCATCTGCGTCAAAGGAAGTGGCGCGAACCACAGAGTCTAGACCGTCAAGGTCAGGGACGTACATCTTGATGCCAAAGAGCATTTCGTATGGGGTCCGCCCACCCAGAGACCTTCTAGGGAGATTATTAAGAGCACGCTGCACGCCATAGAGGTGAGCCAGCCAGTTTCTGCCAGTGCCTATAACTCGGGCTGTCAAAGATTGCTTTAAATCACGGTTCATTCGTTCAACTACACTATTACCCTCAGGTCTGTAGGGTGACGAAAACTTGACTTGGACCCCCATCGAAGTCATGGCATCCTTATACGCCTTAGAGGCGAAAGCCGGACCCTGATCCGAATGGAAGGTACCACAGGCAAAAATCCCTATAAAGATACGCAAATCTCTAATGACAGTCCGTGAATCAGCGCTGCGATGTGGCCATACCCACACAAAGCGTGTGCATGAGTCAACTGCTACTAAGATGTATTTATACGCAGTATCAGATGAAAATGGACCGCAGTGATCTAAATAAACACAGCCTAGCGGTTTATTAGAAATGTACAACTGAGTC
The DNA here is from genome assembly GCF_964261635.1 of Lissotriton helveticus. Taxonomy (NCBI): domain Eukaryota; kingdom Metazoa; phylum Chordata; class Amphibia; order Caudata; family Salamandridae; genus Lissotriton; species Lissotriton helveticus. The sequence goes on from NC_136059.1 coordinate 600,492,663, forward strand.
TGAGGCGGACGCGTAGCAGTTGAAGGTTTAATCTGCTGGCATATGTCACAAAGAAGGACATAATCACGCGTCTGTTTGTACAGTCCCCGCCACCAGAAACGTAGTTGTAATTGAGTTACAGTGGCCGAGACGCCCGCATGCGCAGACGCCACACCTTCATGAGCCGCTGTAATCAAGTCTGCTCTGCGATCCGAGTTGGGAATCAGCCGTTCCCCAACATCAGGAATTGTCACAAAAGGAACCTTTTCGGGACTTAAGTGGTATTTATACTTCGAAGGGAATCCCGCAGGATGTTTACTTCCCTTCTCAGAGGCAGCAATCGCTGCCAAGATGTCGCTATCAATCTTGGTTTTAGACCTAGTAACTGCTGCAACTAAGTATGAAGATACTGCTGATTTCGCCGCTTCATCAGCAAGCGAGTTGCCAACAGCGTGAACTCCTACGCGCTGATGATCGAGAGTATGAATCACATAAACGAGTGGCAACATAGCCTTAAGCTCTGCCACTCGAACCCAGATCAATTTATGTTTTATTGTGCTACCCTTGGAATCATGAAAATCATTTTGAATCCAAAAGAACAAGTTTTCATTGTAAGATTGGACACAGTAGTAAGAATCACTTACAATTAGAGTAGTAACACTTGGATCTGCGTACTCCAAAGCTAGTAAGAGAGCACGAAGCTCTGCCAATTGTGCGGTGCAATCGCCCAGGGGCAACGTGTGTACCTCCCTGGAAATGAACTCATCATTCAACATAGCACCGACCACAATGGCGCATGCGGAAACGTAGGCATGTTTAGAGCCATGCGCAACCTGCGCCGACCCATCAGTGTAAATGATGCAATGGAAGTCCTCCAAAGGTCGCATCGCCAGAGGAGCAGGATGAACGAATTCATACTGCAAGTACTCCTGCGACCGTAAGGAAGCGTAAAAAATAAACATGACATCCGTGGATGACAATGACGCAGCCCACTGAATCCACCGAGGGTGCAAAGCCTTTGAATTTGGTACACTGGCTTTCGTGACTGCCTCCAAATGAGGACAGGGTGTTACCACTAGCATGCGTTTCCCCTGAGACAGTGCTCGTTCTTTTAGAATTGCCATCTGTACAGCAGTTAAAACTTTTTCCACTGTGGGAAACCGCATCTCAGCCGAAGTGTACAAGTGTGACTTGTAAGCGATAGGTACTGTGTCACCTTCAGTAAAAGTGAGGTATGTGAAACCCACCGTCCCGGGAATTATTCTTATTACCAGGTTGGTGTGGTTATCACGAGTCAGTAAATATTTAGAAGCGAGCAGATCAGCCTGCAAGGATTGCAAAATGGCTGAATGCTCAGGCAGCCAGCATGATTTTGAGAAAGTTGGTTGTATCAAAGCATACAAAGGCTTGATACGCTGGGCATAATCCGGAATGTAAGTTCTGCCGAAATTCAAAAAGCCCAGTAAAGATTGTAATTTTTTCAGTGTTGTTGGAGCGCGTAATTGTGCGCACTTCTCTAAGAAGTGAGGAGCCAAACCTCTACCTTCATTGTTGAGCTCATAGCCCAAAAACAACACTGTGTGTTCTGCAATGTGCGATTTCGCAAAATTAAATTTGTAACCCATGTCTGCAAAGGTACAAATTATGGAATTCACTCGACACAGATGCATCCAAATTTCGTCGTCTGTGAGATAAATATCATCCACATAAGAACATGCATCCGGATCGATTCCCTCCAATAGTGTGACTATTCTGGAGGTGAAGACCCCAGGACTATTTTTGTAGCCCATTGGGAGTCGCCGGAAGCATTTTTGCACACCAGCGGACGTAAAACTTGTCCATTGGGAGCTAAAGCCATCCAGTCTGTGGGCATAAAAACCATTGGAAATGTCAAGCGTTGTCTTGAAACGCTTACGCACTAGACTATCCACTAGGGCAGAGCCGTGAGTATTCTGTACTGCACAGTTACGGCAATGCGAGTTCAAATGCCGGTAATCCAATACCAAACGATATGATCCGTCAGGTTTGGTCACAGTAAAAAGGGGATTATTCATTGGTGACACACACGTTTCAATAACTCCCTGATATTCCAATTGTTCAAGGATTTCTGCGACGGCCGCTTTAGCTTCACGCCGTATGGGATATTGAGGCTGAGGCTGCGGCTCAGACCGCAAAGGAATTTCGTGGCATGGGGACAGTTTGTCCCAACCACATTGGTTGCGGTAGAGAGCCGGTGCAAGAGCACGAGCCCACTCTTCTGCAAAATGCTGCGCATGCTCAGTTGAGACAGTGTGCGCGAAACTGGGAAGGATTACCTCCTCCCCTCGCGGCGCTGCGAGCACAAAAGGTGGGGGCCAGTCAGCCTCGGAAAGCAAAATGTCGTACGTAGACGAAAGGTTCTCCCAAAATACCCCTCTGACAGTACGCTGTATGTCACCTTCAATTAACAGGACAATTTCAAAAAGTCTTTCAGGGGGAGCCAATCTCGTATCGGCTGTTTCTATAACAACAAAAACTTCAGTCGCTGTCACCCTCAGTAGTGGACGGAGCGCCTCTCTGACTATGGTAATCTCCGCCGCGCTGTCCAGCAAGGTCAGAGCCCACGTCAGATTCCGAAGCCGCGTTCTCACTATCTGTGGCATATCTATGCGCTGTTAAGGCCGCGACTTTCTTCTTCGCAAACTGCGGACGCTTAGGCGTAGAATCCTCCTGCTTCACTGCGCCGTCTGTCTGGCGGGACTGACCACGTCCTTGCTGGCCACCACGTCCACGTCCACCCCCTCCTCCACCACCGGTCTTCTGGGCCGATGTTTCCTGAAAGGAACGAGGAGAGCGTTGATCAGAACCCTGAAAACGATCAGGTGATTTAATCATCGCGCGATCGCGCAAATCATAAACTCTGTCTGCCGGCGCAGGAGCTTGTATTGCAGGAACAGGATCCTGAGTTTGCCTAGTCTGCTTCCCCTGTGTCTGTTTTTTAGGCCAATTCTGTTTTTTGGACTTGGGCTGGACATCTGTCACTGCAGATTGTCCCTGAGGTTGTTTTTTATCCTTCACTGGAAAATATTTCAGACCTCTACTTGTGCGGCCAATTGTCTTATAAGCGGCCACCACAATCTTTGCTAACTGGCGGGGTTTGTCGGCATCGGGCAGAGCAGCCAAAGCATTCGACACCTGAAAGTTAACTGCATCTCCTTTAACATTGGAGAGAATGAGATCACTTACAATCTCAAAAGAACCACACAGGCGCATACCCAATTCAACCGCTGCCTCTGGACCGTGATCATTCTGAACACGTCTAATGATTTCAGGCAGAGCATTCATAGACGGGGTGCCGAAGCACCTCGTATAAACTGCCGCAAAAGTTTTTCCCCAGCTTTCACAGTCAGCAAGTTCAGGAGTAATATCCTTTGGTAGAGTAATCGTTAACATTCTATGTTTATCAGCAGGAGTAGAATTCGGAAAAACCGCCTCCAGTTGATCAAACTTCTCTGCTAGCCAGAATGGGAAGTCATCGTTGTCAACAGGACGCGCACCAAAAACCGAATTAACCATCACTGGATTGAGACGCATTCCGCCTCGTTCCATGGGAGCCGCCGCACCCCCCTGGGGACCACCAGGAAGATGTCGACCGATGTATTGCACTAAAGCACGAATCACGGAAATGGAAACTACATGTAGCCTGCGAATTTCTGCCAGGGTACAAGCCCCGTGATTCGGGTGCGGGGTAAAGCCACCCAACGCAGGCCAATTTGTACCTGGAATTGAGAGTGGACCTAACCTCGCAGGGGACAAAGAGTGGGGGAGGGCGCCATCAAACCAAACTCGATGCTGCCAATGATCAATAGGTATTTCCAATGCCCTGTACGGCGTATATTCAGCTGGGACATCCGAGGCGGTGTAGGAGTGGAACAAACCAGAATTAGCGTCCACAGCCGGAAACGTAACCCAAGAGTAAAACAACTCGTAAGGAAACGCCGGATCTGCACAAAATCACAGCCATCCCATCTACTGGGACCTGGTACGTCTGAAGATGGTTGCGTACCGCTACGCGACTATGCTGCGCAATAGCCACCGCCGCCATGACAACACTGGAAACAAGAACACACAAAGAATACTTTGTAGCACAACTGGGTAGTAATTCAAAGAAACCGTTTAAGAAAGAATCAAGCTTGAATAAAGACCTATTTCAAAAAATAGGTAGGTTTCACTGACACCCCGTTTTCCGGAAACGGATGTGAAGGGGTTAAGGCATGAACGATAAACTACTCGAGTGTCATGATATAAGACCACCGAAACCGTTGGGCGCCATGTTGCAGGGTTTCTGTACTCACACAGAACTGTGCACAGAGGAGTGGAACCTCGGCAAATTAGGGTGTCCCAAAACTTACCTTAGCAACCAACTCACCCCTTACCGAGCTAGCTACAGTGTCTCATTGGACATATCAAACTCCCAATGTTTAGACAAACCAGAACATGAACTTACAGTACCTCAGGGTACGTGGGACTCATGAACACTCTTTCGTTATATTATCATTACAAACCAGAACATGGAGTAAAGAAGACACATGTGCATTTGAAATGTTTATTTACTAATGCCGTCTTCTCAGGCGCAGTATCTTAGATAATACAAGTATACTTATTATCAGTAGCAAAATTATCAGCATAGTTACTAAGACATAAAAAGCGAATGGTGACAGCATGTTAACATGCTGTAATGAATAAGAGTTAACAACACTTATATCTCACCCTCCCTAACACATATATTATATTATTAGCTAAGAAGGTCTCTTTGGGTTGTTTTAGGGCGGGCCCATACCTTAGTGTCCTAGCATGAAGGAATCACATCAGCATACACCAGCTCTCTCTGCATGTGCACCGCATCAAGTGTTTTAACTATTCTCCTGCAAAGCAATATCAATCCCGCCTCAAGCCCAAGTTGGCAAAGGCTGCACTTGTGTTATGACTATGAAGGCGTGGAGATCAGACCTCATAACAATTCCATATCGTGTTGCTCCTGAAACTTCAGCACTCTCCGTGCAGACATGGTTTATTAAACAAAACTGATATCAGAGCAATAACATATTATTCTCACATACACCACGGCAAACCACTAGGTTGAAAGCTAAGTCAACAATTAAGGGTCGTGTGCAGAAGTTGCAAGAAAGGAAAAATGGCGTTTAAATCTCAAATGTACCTATGCTAACTTAACACGATATAAGGATATATAGGAGCTATACAACAATACAGCATAAGGACAGGAACAGGACAACCTGCACAGGAATAGGATGGCAGCGCTTGACAGGGGGGCCCCGACAGCTGCCGGGCAGGATCTGGGATGAGCGCGCTAACATTTAATAACAATACACGAACATATATACTAAAAACAGTTGCATTACAATACATACGATAGGTGGAGCAGTAGGTGTGGTCAATAGCAGTCGTGAAAGATAAGGGTGAAAATGGGTGTAACAGGGGCGTATACATAGACATGTGATGCAAACGTAACAGAATATGTCATAAATGGGGCGGAAACATGGAGGGGGCTACCTAAGGAGCCGGGACCTCTAGCCTAATGGTGCGCGCAAACTGACAATGACGTGTTACTAGGAGAAGCTGGGGGCTATGAACTCTGTGCTAGGAGCAGAGACTGAAGTCTGGAGAGTCAAGGCGACATGTACCTAAACAGTATCTAGTATCTGATGTTTAGAGAACATGTTGATATAAACTAAGAGTCAGGAGGGGAGAGGCTAACGGACTCCAAGACTGGAGCATGCAGTATTCTACATGTAGTGCGTGATGAAGAATATTAAATGACCATTAAATGCAGTATTTCTCTTACATGGAGACGTAAAGGCTAGACAATGATGGAAACTATTGATGCGATTCAGTAGCTTAGGAATGCAGAGAAGGAGGGCTGGACTGATAACTAGAATCATAACATACTCTTGGCAGACTCAGAGGCAGAGCCAGGCTGAGCCGGGCACTGCGAGGCAGGAAGTAAGTGAAGGGTCGAGGATACAGGTGGGGGCTGTATCGCTCTTCAGCGAGGGCTCAGGAGACGGGGGGTGAAATCTGGTGTCCAGGCCCTTTTGAGGCCTAGGAACGGGGACTTTACAATGAAATAACGTGCATACTGAGAAACGTGGCAACGTGACTTTACATAGGCCTGATATTCGTAGTAGTCACGAGAACTGGAAACTGGCATACTAGAGATGGACACAACTGTAATTGCGTCTTTAATCGAACATGGGGAATACATATGCATATTAATCATGCACAGATAACATATGATGGAGGACGCGTAGGGACACAGAACATGGCAAAATTTACTTTTCCACATTCCCTCCTTGTCACTACGTTTCCATCAGGAAACATCAATATTCATGATACCATCTATCATTTCATACAGTATCATTTGCTCGTCTCGAATTTTCTTGGAACGGGATTTAGAACGGGGCTTGGGACTAGGAATACAAGAGGTAGCACAAATGCCGCAAATCGCAGGGCCACATTGTATACAGAGGCAGCAACTGAATATGATTGCTACTGTAATACCTAGAAAGGACAAGACTTTCCATCCCCAGGCGGAAATTATATTCCAGAACCAACCGGACCATGTCCAGGTGCCTGGATCTTGGTGTAACAGATGGGCAATTTTATGAAGTCTGGTTATAGCTGAATAAACAGACGGCGCGTTATTAGGAATGAAAATGCAGCAACTAGATCCGATGACTCTACATGCCCCGCCCCTATCGGCCAGTATGACGTCAAGGACGAGACGATTTTGGAGCACGACAAATCTCATAGCAGATTGCTCTTCAGTTAAATTACCTAGGGCAGAGGCAGTCTCATTCACTACGGCTTCGAGGGTTCTGGTTAACCTACGAATTAACTTACTATTCTGGATAGGTCCTATAAAGAAGAAGAAACCTCTATTGAAATCTGTATATTGTTCTAGAGCAGTTTCAGTATAATCGACAATCGGGGACTCCCTTCTATGTCTAATGTGTACTAGACGTGTGTTTCTGTGATAATCAGATGGAGCTAGGAAAACAGGTGGCAGTAGGAAGGCAATGTAACAGGTTCCCTCCCAATCGAGGGGCAGACGAACATATGCAGTTTGACCACAAATAAAATAAGAATGACGTGAAGCTTTGAAAATAGATTTCCCACTGTCACTATATTTGACAATAGTAGTACAATCACTATGTCCTACATGTATGGAACCATAATTTCTAACACATAATTCGCCTTTGACTGGTAGTACTGAAATAGCAGGTAAGTCTGGAGTAGTATCAGACTGAACATTCAGGACCATGAAATTCGAAGAATAATTTCCTAAATTGTAAACTTCGTTTTCGAGATCTAACCCTGTTCTGTGGGGAAGACCTTGCTTGTCTGGGAAACATGTACTGTTAAGAAAAGACATATCTGTTGAGGATGATGTTAACGTGGACCATGCTCCACACGAACCATTATGTGAAAAGGGATACGGAAAGAGTGGTAGAACTCCCTTCGGTGTCTGGAAAGGGGGGAGTCGACCACACACCCAACAATTAGTGGCATTGCTGGTCTGGTGTGAATAATGTAACATGCGGATAAAAGAATTGTTACGCATAGCGAGGCGATAAGAGAGTTCATGAGGAGGCAGATCACTAAACGTGTGCTCTACTGTAACATTGGCAGACTTATTGACATGAGAAACTGGAAAATACAGATAAAACGCATAACTGGTGCAGGAAATCATAATGCTGAGAAATAATATGAAACTTAGAAAAACGATACATCGGATTGAGTTTTGACTAACTCTCTCACTATGGGGGTCTATTTTATACATGTCAGAAACCGGTCTAACCGTTTCACCTAGGGGAGGACTTAGACAATCAAACTGGCTGACTTATTTTACTAGACCTTAACTTAAGCTTATACTCCTGTTGCGGAGTTTTCTCTAACAGGGAAGGGTTCGTAGCAATGTCTTTTGCGGGACAGTCCTTAAGAATAGTACTTTGGCAGTCTTTTAAATGCTCGGAAATGTTCTTTGAAACTGGTTTCAATCCATAAAATTTTTTGATGTGCGAAAGATGCACCCAGCCTTTTCGTCCCTCCAACTTCACGGCTGTACGGGTGGCCAAGAGGACCTGTCGGGGCTCCTTCCAGCGAGGCTCCAGCGGACTTGAACGATCAAAGTTTCGCACTAGGACCATGGATCCGGGAACGATTTCATGCGGTGCCACCTCGGTATTGTCTGGAAATGCGGCGGCAACCTGTGAACGACAAGAGTTGAGGGCAGACATCAAGGAAGCTAGGTAATCTGTCAGCATATTACTTGAAACATCGGTAATACTTCGGGGTCTAGGTGTACCCCACATGTTAGGGGGGCGGCCGAATACGACCTCGTACGGGGACAGACCTGATCTGGAATGTGCGACCATGCGCATGTAGAACAGAGCAACTGGCAGAGCTACTAGCCAGTCCACACCTTTCTCTTGACAAACTTTTGCAATTCGGATTTTCAGGGTCTGATTATGTCTCTCTACGAGACCAGCTGCTTCAGGATGGCGTACACAATGGAACTTCCACTGGTACCCTAACAATAGGGAAACGTGCTTCATCAACTCAGATGAGAATGGCTGGCCGTTATCAGAATATACGACTCTAGGGAGTCCATAACGGGGGAAGAACTCACGAACCAACTGCTTGGCAGTGGTCGCGGCTGTGTAATCTGGGACTGGATATGCCTCTGTCCACCTGGACAAAGCGCATACAACTACAAGGACATACTTGAAACCTCGACATCGCTCCATCTGAATATAATCCATCTGGAGGACTTCAAAAGGGTGGTCAGGAGGTTGGAATCCACCTTGTTCCACCGGCACACTTTTACCTGGATTAAACTGGCAACATATCATACAGGTACGGACTTTCTGCTTGGCTGCAGCTCGTAAATGCTTGTTGAACCAAATGTTCTGGATACTATCTAACATAGCTTTTTCTCCTAAATGTGCTGGACTATGTGCGGTATTGATAATGACTTGAACCATAGAGTCGGGGAGAAACCATGTGGTTCTACCCTTCGTTAACCATCCTTGATCTGTCTGGACCCCTCCTTGTTCGGACCATTTCTTGATTTCATCAGGAGGAGCATGTAACTGGATATCTATGACATCTTGAGTAGGGTCTTTAACTGTCATACAGATAGTCGGATCTGGAGTATGTGTCTGTGTTGGCTTAACTGAAATGTCTGGAGTCTGTGCTATAAGCTTGGCTGTGCGATCTGCTAGATCATTACCTTGGGAAATAATGTCAGTAACTGGTACTCGTGCCTTGTCTTCAGCTCTTATTAGACAATTAATCAAGAACTTTAATAACATGAGCTGGATCTCAACTTTCCTTTGAGACATGACGTCACTAATACTTTCTGGATCATCCCCTGTACGGATGAAACGATATATTCTGTCTAGATCTTCTTTCATATCTGGTAGGGTGACTAGATACTCGGTCACCTTTCTTACGCGTAATGAATATAAAACCATATTATCCTCGCCTGGGACTGGGTCATAGCCACATTCGGTAAGGGCTTTTCTTATTTCTGCAACAGACTGATGTCTGGGCGTACGCTGTGACGCTTGTGCATGTAATTCGACTAACGTTAAACGCTTGTGTGGCGGCGGGGTTCCAGGAGGACCTCCCCCTGCGGCCCCTAAACTAGAGTCGTCAACTGATGCTCTTCGTGCTGGCAAAGTGGGAAATTGAAATGCAGGCTGGACTTGTATGGCGGGCTGGACCGGGGGTACCGTAGCAGGTACTCCGGTGTCTGGAGGAGCGGGAAGTGCCTGATTTACAGGGACTGGCGGAGCAGGAACAGGATTTGCATATTCCGGGACTGTGTCGTCCAAATAGGACGAAATGAAAATATCAGCTGCGGTCGGTTTGTGACGTAGCTTGGTCGGAACTAGTGGTGGCGGAAAATTACTGGATGCCTCCGGGGTCGCTTTTGGCAAGCCCTCGGCAAGAAGAGGATACATACCCTTAATAAGGGCATGCCTCTGTCTGTCTGACTGTTCTGTTTTAACTCGTTCACCTATCTCGATTAGTTCCCTTTCTTGGGCTTGTTCTAAGGATTCTCTACTTAGTTCTGACTTTCTGATTTCTTTTTCGGTTCTTTTATGAGATTCTTTGCGCCATAGCTCGATGGCATCTTTCTGTGACTGTCTGGCTTTCTTTTTCCATAATGCTTCTTCTACTCGCATGATGCACTCGGCATCCCATGTGCCTGATACAGGCCATCTATACTTTTCTTCTAACTCTTTGGTATACTCTACCCATAAATCTAGATATAATATGGCACTTATGCCATGCTTTTGATACATAAAATGACCTGGACTGTCCCTAGGCGGGACAGGAACTGCTGCTTCTAGGAGACCTTTTCTGGTTTTTAACTGACGTAATTTCGAGAATAAGGGCATGACTGAACTGTAATCTAGACACAATACAATACACAATGAACACGATAATTACTTCACATTCATACCACGACATTAAAATACATGAAGAATATTTAAAATAACAGTTCGAACAGAATACTACCTGGAATACTGGAAACAGAATACATGAATTTCTCGAGAACAGAATGGACTAGAACAGAAACTAGATGCACTGCTGAAACAGTACGAAACTTACCGGTCTCATAAAGAGACACGTCAGGACCCGCATCCACCGAAGTGGACACTTCGTTTGGGGGTCTGTGTACCACCAACCCACGGACCAGAGTCAATTAGATTGACCCTGTCTAGATACTACCCCAGCAATGGTACTCACCGGGCAGCAAGAACGGAAGGCCTCGGACTGGACTGGACTGCTTCGACGCCAGACGGACGAACTTCGGACTCCAGTTACGGGTGGGCCTCCGGATACCTCGGACCTTGGACTCTCGGCTTGGGCTCTGGTCGGGACTCGCCGCGTTCCTCCACCGCCTCGTCTGGATGCTGGACCGCCACCTCCATCTCCTCCGTGGGCCTGAGGGATACTTGAAGCAGAAATATCTGCACGTGGCCGGTATGGTTCCGTCACGGCTGCAGAGGGTCAGGGGGCCGGCGTGGCTTCACCGGCGCGTGGGGAAAGGGCAAGTCCCTATTCGGGCGCCATTATGTGGTATATAAATAAATAATACCGGATCTAGGTTTGACTAGGCATAGCAATAACAGATAGCTCAATAAATAAGAGTCAAGATTCGAGGTAGTAGGAGTTTGCAGGTTTAATACAGCATAAGGACAGGAACAGGACAACCTGCACAGGAATAGGATGGCAGCGCTTGACAGGGGGGCCCCGACAGCTGCCGGGCAGGATCTGGGATGAGCGCGCTAACATTTAATAACAATACACGAACATATATACTAAAAACAGTTGCATTACAATACATACGATAGGTGGAGCAGTAGGTGTGGTCAATAGCAGTCGTGAAAGATAAGGGTGAAAATGGGTGTAACAGGGGCGTATACATAGACATGTGATGCAAACGTAACAGAATATGTCATAAATGGGGCGGAAACATGGAGGGGGCTACCTAAGGAGCCGGGACCTCTAGCCTAATGGTGCGCGCAAACTGACAATGACGTGTTACTAGGAGAAGCTGGGGGCTATGAACTCTGTGCTAGGAGCAGAGACTGAAGTCTGGAGAGTCAAGGCGACATGTACCTAAACAGTATCTAGTATCTGATGTTTAGAGAACATGTTGATATAAACTAAGAGTCAGGAGGGGAGAGGCTAACGGACTCCAAGACTGGAGCATGCAGTATTCTACATGTAGTGTGTGATGAAGAATATTAAATGACCATTAAATGCAGTATTTCTCTTACATGGAGACGTAAAGGCTAGACAATGACGGAAACTATTGATGCGATTCAGTAGCTTAGGAATGCAGAGAAGGAGGGCTGGACTGATAACTAGAATCATAACATACTCTTGGCAGACTCAGAGGCAGAGCCAGGCTGAGCCGGGCACTGCGAGGCAGGAAGTAAGTGAAGGGTCGAGGATACAGGTGGGGGCTGTATCGCTCTTCAGCGAGGGCTCAGGAGACGGGGGGTGAAATCTGGTGTCCAGGCCCTTTTGAGGCCTAGGAACGGGGACTTTACAATGAAATAACGTGCATACTGAGAAACGTGGCAACGTGACTTTACATAGGCCTGATATTCGTAGTAGTCACGAGAACTGGAAACTGGCATACTAGAGATGGACACAACTGTAATTGCGTCTTTAATCGAACATGGGGAATACATATGCATATTAATCATGCACAGATAACATATGATGGAGGACGCGTAGGGACACAGAACATGGCAAAATTTACTTTTCCACAAGGGGACCACTGTCCGTTGATTCTGAGTTCTTGGAGGAACGCCCCCCCAACCTTCCAGGGACGCATCTGTTGTTATAATATGCGGCGAGACTGGAAGCAGGAACGGCATACCTCGCATTAGGTTCTGTGGGTGAATCCACCACTGTAGAGCTTTTAACATGGGAGCAGTCACTCGGATTACATCTTCGAATGATCCAGTACACTGTATCCATTGAGTGGATAGCGCTTCCTGAAGAGGACGCATATGAAGACAGAAGTGTGGAACTAACAGGATACAAGAAGACATCATCCCTAGCAGGGACTTGTAAAGGCGCACCGTGAGGGTTCTTCTGGTTTGTACACGGGCCGCCAAGGATGCCAGCTTGGATTTACGCTCATGTGAAGGGAATGCTTTCTTCTGAGCCGTATCTAGGACAGCGCCTAGGAAAGTGAGACGCCGGGAAGGCTGAAGGACGGATTTGTCTCGATTGAGAGTAAGGCCCAAGTCGTTGAAAAGTTGAAGACAGTCGTTGGAGGACTTGGTCACGCCTGCGAAAGAAGGTGCCTTGACAAGCCAGTCGTCCAAGTATGGGAAAACTTGGGGATGTTGTTGCCGGAGGTACGCTGCTACTGGAGACAGGCATTTTGTAAAAATGCGTGGTGCCGACTTCAGGCCGAAGGGTAACACCCGAAACTGGTAGTGTTTGCCTGCTCACCGAACCTGAGATATTGCTTGTGATTTCTGTGGATAGGCACGTAAAAATAAGCATCTTGAAGGTCTAGAGACACCATGAAGTCGTTCGCATTGAGGAGTTGTAGCACCTCCTGAATGGACACCATACGGAATGACTGTTTCTTGGATACTTGTTTAGGTTTCTTAAGGCCAATATAGGTCTCCTTTTTTCCCTTTCTTCCGAATTAGGAAGAATAGGGATTAGAACCCCTTGCCTCTCTGATCGCGAGGGACTCTTTCTATAGCATCTTTCTGGAGCATTAGTGTGAGCTCCAATTGCAGCAGATGTAAATTCTTGTGGAGCATTGGGCGAGGCGGAGTTTCTATGAACTCCAGAGAGTGTCCGAATTGAACTAGTTGGAGGACCCATCGATCCGTAGTGATTTTTCTCCAATTTTGTAGGAAAGATGAAATTCTTTCTCCAACTTTGCATGGCAGAGAAGAAGTGGAGACCTGTGGCAGAGAGAAGTCATTGTTTTCTGGCTGTGTCCTTCTTTCCTCCTCTACCACGAAAGGAAGACTTCGTGTAGGACGACTGTTGTTGTTGTCTTTGCTGATATTGGGGTTTGCACTACTGATTTGAGCTGTACGAGGACCGGTAACCTTGAAAATCTCCTCTTGAAGATTGGCCTCTCCCTCTGCAGCCCCGAAAGGGAGGATTTTTAAACTGGAGGGTACCCAGTGCCTTCGCTGTATCTGTATCTTTTTTAATATCTTGAAGTGCCTCATCTATGTGTGCTCCAAATAGAAGTTGGCCATCGTAAGGCATGTCGAGCACCTTAGTTTGCACTTCCGGCGGAAGGTAGATGCTTTGAGCCAGCCTTGTCGTCTCAGCACCGCAGCCCCAGCTAGCTGGCGGAAACCCGTCGATGCGATATCCTTCGCACAGTCAATCATCTCTGAGGCTGAGCGTTCGCCTTCTAAGAGAATCTTTTTTGCCTCTTCTTTTTCTTCTTCCGACAATGATCCCAAATATGGGGCGATATCAGCCCACATTTGACGGTTGTAACGTCCTAACAGTGCCATGGAGTTTGCAGCTCGCACTGTCAACACGGACATCGAAGAAAACCGCTTCCCAATATTGTCCAGTTTTCGTCCCTCCTTATCCGGTGGCGCAGTTAGAGCAGCAGAAGGATTTTTTGATTTGCGCTGCGCTGCTTGGGTAATGACCAAGTCCGGCTTGGGATGGCCAGTAAGGCAAGCTGGAGCCGTGTCTGGAGCCCTATATTTCTTGTCCAGCCTGGGCAGAACTGGGGGCAAGGAAGAAGGGTTTAGCATGATCTTAATCCCTTGGTCCCAAATGTAGTCTATGATAGGTATGGACCTAACAGCCTTTTTGAACGGTTCCTTGAAATCATAAAGGAAGCAGTCTTGTTGTTGGGTAGTTATTGGAATCTTGAAGCGCAAAGCCACCCTTTCTAGGATATTATGGAATCCCCCAATGTCCTCCGGGGGCGAATCGGCTTGCGTTGGCACAGGAGATGCTGGACATGGAATGACGTAATCATCCCACTCGTCATGTGAGTCTTGGAGTTTCCCTTCCTCCTGCTGTTGCTCCTCTTCTTCATCATCTGAGGATGCTGAGCAGGAGCAGGATCCGGGTGAAGCACTAGAGGTGGAGGTTGAGGTCTAGGTGGAGGCGTAACCACTGAAGGTGGTGGCAGTGTAGAGGGAAACCTCTGTTTGTCGTCCGCAATCAAGAACTGCAGATCCGTGACTATGGATGCAGGAAGACACACCATAGGTTGAGGAGGAGGAGGAGGCTGGAATTCCTCCTGGTAATCCACTTGTTCGTCCTGCTCCTGTTCTTCATAATTTGAACTCTCGTGATATTTTACGTGCAGTTCAGATGGGCTAGTAGCTGTCTGGAACATAAAACCCTCATCCGAGTCTTCGTTATCCAGAAAATGCGCAGGTGGTAAAGGCTGGACTCTGCTCGGAGAGGTTAGATCCGGTGTCAGAGTGCGCTTAGTAATTTTTAAGTGAACATATGCACTTTTCAAGGTAGGTTCCTTTGTCGTCGTCGAGCCCGTCGACGGGGTGGTCGTCGACGGAGGACGTCGACGAGTGATCCAGAAGGTATCGTCGACGACGACGATGTCATCGATGGTTGCGGCGTTGACGGGGATTTCTTCGGCGACGGCCTCGTCGTTGACGATGGTCGACGGCGTTGATGGAGCCTTCATCGATGTCGATGGAGCCTTCGTCGACGTCGATGGAGCCTTCATCGACATCGATGGAACCTTCGTCGACGTCGATGATGCCTTCGTCGACGTCGATGGAGCTTTCGTCGTCGACGACGATGATGTGGACTTCGTCGACGTGGAAGCGCGCGTCGACGACGATGTCTTTATCTTTATAACAGATGAAACGGGCCTACCCGTCGACGATGAGGATGTTGTAGACGTCGACATGGATAATGAAGAGGACGCCACAGAAGTGGAGATGGTCGCTGTCGACGCTGTCACAGGCAGCGCTGAAGAGGTCGTGAAGGGTTTCTTAAAGGTGGAAGCAGAGCCCTGAGGAGAAACCTTCACAGGCAAGACCTCAGAATGAACCTCTGAAGACTTCAGCGTCTTCTTTTGAGGTGGCTCTGAAGACGGTCGTGGGGATGTCACTCTAGGTCTTTTAGGAGAGGAATGTGGACTCCTGAAGGAACACTCACTTTCACCTGAAGAGACTGCCTGGTCTTTATCCTTCAGTCTCTGTAGCCATATCAACAGGCGCCCCTCTCTGTCCTTGAGGGTCTTTGTTGAAAAGATCAGACAGACCTTACAATCCTTAGAAGAGTGGTCTGGGTAGAGACAATAAAGGCAATCCTTATGCTTTTCATCTACATGAAGCCTCTTCTTGCTACAAGAGGCAGAAGGTCTAAAAGTCCTTTTTTAGGAGTATCAGCCATGGTAAACTGAAAACCCAACACAACTGAAGAAATTCTGTGAGAAAAGTACTGGAAAATCCAGAGAAGTAAGGAAAACTGAGCAGAGATCAGTGGAGACTCCCTTAGCACAACGTGTGGTAGAAAATCTGAGGGACCAGAGCTCCTTCCAGGAAGGTTCTAGAGGCTGGTGATAGCTGATTGGCTCTTGGCCAAAGTTTGGTCCTTTTTACAAAAGGACATGGATATGTTATTAATGAGAGGCCTCTGGCCCATTACTATGTATATATGTCTATATGACATTACTTTATTTATGTACCGGGGACTCCCACCCGACGACGGGGAATGATTCAGGCATGTGAATCTATGAAATATACCCATAATACTGGATAAGTTATGCTTCTTTGGTGAGACACCCCAATGTGAGCTCTGAATTTGCTTATATCAGTTTGGATTAATGTCATCAGAGGAAATGTGAATGCACATTTTCTCTGCCAACTTATCAACAGGGCATTTCCTACTGACTATAGAAAGCAACAACTCGATGTGGAGCAGTGGCATTTTGCATTTTATGTTGCAAACAAGCCTATATCTGGTTTTCGCCACATATTTAATCTGTGATCTAGTGCTTTCTGTTTAACTCCACTCATGTGTAAATCCTACCTGTCTGCCTGCCTGGACATTTTCTACATCTGGCACGTGGTGCTCTTAGTGTTACGTTTTCTTCAATTTCCCACTTCCTTAGTGGCTGTGTTAGATGCAACAGTGGAAGGAAAACTGTTCATCCGTTTTTATTTTGTAAAAATGTTGTGGATGAGTTGTCTGTAAGGATCCGCACCTTTTATGGATGTGACCCTGAAAACTCTTTAGAGGCAGGTAAGCTGTTTTTAACTCCAAGTAATGTATGTGCTTTGCTATCTTTGTTTCTTACCATTTGCCTCTGATTTAAATTGACCATGTGCAAACATTATCCCTGGTGTGAGGCATCTGTTCTTATGATGGCTTGAGATGTTGGTGAGCAAACTTATCCTCCCTTAATCATATTTTATGTGTTCCACCACTGTATCTCTTTTTAGGTCGAGCCTGGCATACGCAGCACGAATCGCTGTTGCCAGCGAGGCTTATTGTTGTGGACTTGCCTTGGAAGTGGGACAGGAGATGGGCACGTGCAGAGCTTTTGGTGATTTTAGCAGGTGCACACGCACGTACAGCCACGCGCTGTGCACATCGCCTGTCCCGCTTCCGAGTCAAGTCAGCCTCCAATAGCATTATTTGTACTGCTCACACGTTCACCACACATACAGCATGCCCCACTTACCGGCTCTTATGGGGACTCTGTGCTGCTCCCCGGCTGGTCTCCTCGTGGCATGGGGGCCTCTTCATCCGGTCACTGGCGCAGAAACACGCGGGACTCCCTCAGCTCACGGGAGCCCCGGACACTGCTGCGCGCTCAACAGCACGCATGCTCAGGACGTAAGAAATGCGTGTCAGCATGTGTGTTCCTGTGAATACGCGCATCGTGCGCTTTCATTTACCGCCCCCCCCCCCCGTCAGCTGGTTTAAATATGAACTAAACTAATGCAACTAAACTAAAAGTTGTCCCCGGGAGCAAGAAGCAGTCAACTAGGCAGATTATCAATCCGCCTGTGCTGCGCGGAGCCAGAGGTTGTCTGCGGCCAGTTTAACCGCTTCTTATGTCTCGCGCTCATCGAATGCATCTCGATGTTTGTATCAGTGGCAAGAAAGGAAGTTACTCCGGTCTTGTGGCATCCAATGGCGAGAAACGTGCAGCTCATTCAATTATGTTTTCTCTTCACCTAAAGTTACGACTGAGGCGCACACGCATGAGCATATGAAATGCCAAAACTCTTCATTTTTCTAAAGTGCTCTGAGGACGCAACAACGGCAGAATTCATCTCTTTACAAACATCCAAATTAAAATGAGCGAAAGTAATGCATTTTCCGTGACCACGTTGGAATTTGAAACCTATATGTTACACACAGATCCCTGTAGCATGTACCTAACACACCGAGCTATCTGCCGTTTCCACAGCTTCCAACCAACGGGACCTCGTGGGTTCCTCACAAAAGCCCACGATGGAAAGAATTCTGGTCAGCCAAAGGTTACTCTAGGTCCGCGTACAAGGGCACTGTGTGACTTTCAGTAGCACGTAATGAGCCAATATTCTAAACATGCATCAAACACAGCCGGGTTGTGAACTAAGCACTAATTAGGTCTCGATGCCCAGAGCGTCCAGACCGAACAGGCCGTACCCCCCTACTTTATAAATTGTTCCAGCATCAGTGCCTACACTTCTCAGAAGAGGTGCAGTATTTTTGATGGGACAGTAGCCACTCGTCTCAGTAGCAAACAAGTGCCCCAGGAGGGTGAGTGCCAGTATATATTGCCATCTCAAGCACTGCTCATAAGCGGCAAGAAAAGGCCGGGGGAAAGAATGACGCCATTTCCTTGGCAGTGAGAGCACAGAGAGGCACTCTGTCACTAAGTGCTGTAAAAAAAGGGTATAACATATTTGTAGAGTTTCAGGGGCACCTGCTTCATAGCTCTTCCTCTCCTGACGTAATAATGAGGGATTGTTTCATTTTCAAACACGTTAGAAATGCCCGAAGTTCTAAAAAGTGCATCTGTATGTAAGCTTTTAGTTTTCATCGAAGAGTTGGAAGGACTATCGCATCTCACCCATGGCTTTCCCATGCTTTGGATGGTCTTAATTTTTCAAGCCTTTCCCTGTTGTTAATCTGGCTGAAAAAGGAAGCATGATGCTTAATTTACATCCTGGCATTATTGGTGCATGGCTTTGTTGTCGCATCCAACTGAAATACACTGCACTCTGAGTTATGCGGATGGGTGGCCTGTTAGCTATGCAGTCGGAGAACTACATTCTAATTCCTGCTTCCCCTCGAGAGCACGTTGTGTGAGTGACCCTGAACGAATCACTCAATCAGTGGGTGCGTCATTTCTTTTATCCGTCAAAAGAGGGAGTGGTTCGGCACGGGCTAAACGTGCAGTGTCCAGCATCGGAAGAGTCCGATGAATCCCAGATCTTTAGGATGCCCACCCAAATGGAAAACATTTCCAAACAGCGAATGAAAACAAAATCCAATTACCTCGACAGTGGCTTTATCGAACAAGCATTTGCAATGCAATAGGTCTCGCATTTACGCAAGTTTGAGCTATTGGCATTGTAAATGATAATGCCTTTTATTTATGTTTTAGTTTTTAAAACATAAATAAAAGGCAGTGTCATTTACAATGCCAATAGCATAAACTTTTCGTACCTGGTTGGTGACAACCACTAAATTGTACCATTGTGCCTGAGTTTGTGATCATTGATTGTTTAACCATTCCCGAAAGCCATCTTTTCCAACAACCTCATCACATTTCTCTGTGTAGGAGACTGAGATATCTGGCAAAGAAGAATTATAATTTGGAATGCCAGGACTCTCCTGAGAATTAGTTTGGCAGTGCACCTTGTGGTTTTAATGTCGCCCCAGGAAAGTCGTTATTCTCTGGTGTGGGTGACAATTTTTTTATGTTGACTGTAAAACGCAATTGAAAAAGAATAGCCACCACTGTGCTTTGGGCACTCCTGAAAGGAACTCAATATGGATTTGAATGAACTACCTGATGCCTTAGATATGCTGTCACTACATCAAGTGTCTGTGTAAACACTCTTGCAGCAGATTTGATGTCAAAAAAGAAAAACCCTTTGAATTGGTAATGTACATCCTCTATTATACGTTTTAAATATTTCTAGCGTGCTGGATTCATCAGGATGAGAAAATATGCATCTTTGAGGTCTATGGTAGTGAGGACATCATTCTCTGCTAGAAGGGGAATTAGCTCGAAATGTGAAAGGTACTACTTTGGAATATGTATAGCTTGTTAAATTTGTTTACAGTTCTCATGTCCAATATTGGTATTAGAGTTAAATTCTTTTTGGGGAAGAGGAAGCAAGCCGAACACATTCCTGTGGCTCTTTCCTGTAAGGATGCTGTTTCGATTGCATCTTTCAAGAGTAGTTCTTGTACCTCCTGTTGAAAGACTTATAGTTGTTACAGTGTATACTTTTGGGGGATTGGCTTTATTGTTGATGGGTTGTTCATGGACTCTATACAATATCCGTATTTTATTACGTTTAACACCCTTTTGTCTGTTATCAGTTAAATCACAGGTAGAAATGTTATAGTCTGCCACCCAACTGGTTTTTGATGTTCTGAGGGCAGATCTATAGAGTCATTAGCTGCTGTTGAACCTTTAGGGCAGAGGTACCCACTATATGACACACAGTATGTTAGATCCTTGGCAGATCTTTCTTGGAAGCACGCAGACCTTTATCTGAGAGCCCTGGTAAATCGCAGTACACAGGTGGTGCTTACTATGCTGGCCTATCCCCATATTTGAGATTAAAGAGGGCTAGAGGAGTATATGCTTACTGCCACTGAAACCCTCTCAGAGTGATGACATTATGCCTTTGGTGGGAAGAAAAGGTAGTTTAAAAGCTATCTGTTGCACAGTCACTTTTACAGTCCTGGTCAGTGGACCTGTTCAGTGTGGCTGCTCTCCCCTGTGCAACTCCACCGTTGAGGTACTGCCCTCTAAGCACTGAGCCTCCATGCCAGGTAGGTGTTGGAATCCGTACTCCAACCGCAGGCTCCTGCCTGTTCCTCATCCCTCGTGGTCCAGTGGGAGAACACTCTGCCCTTTCTGCAGTGCCCTCTGTGCCCTTTTTCTCTTTTTTACACTCTCTCTCTTCGTTTTTTGCTCTCACATTTCTCTTGTGCCCCCTCTTTCTCTTTTTGCTCCTTTTTCGCTCTCTTCTTTCCCGCATGCCCGCTGCTGTTGACCCCGCTGCTGCTGCCCCCACAGCCGTCCCCCCCCTCCAGCATGTCCTTCCTGCCTCCCAGCTGACCACCCTCCCCCGACCCCTACTAATGGCAGATGCTGTGTGGCAAGAAGAGCATGACCACTGACCTAGTCTGTGTGACTGCTCTCCACCCGTGCAGCTCCACCATTGAGGTACTGCCCTCTGAGCCTGGAGCCTTTGTGTCAGGTAGGTGTTCAAGGGCCTCCTCCACCCACAGGCTCCTGCCTGCACCTCATCCCTGGAAGTCCAGTGGGGGCGCACTTTGCTGTTCCACTTCCGTATGTACCCTCTGTGCCCTTGTTCTTTTTTTGTCTCTCTCTCTCTTTTCTTTTTGCTCTCACATTTCTCTTTTGCCCCCTCTTTCTCTTTTTGAACATTTTTGCTCCTTTTTCTTTTTTTGCTCTCTCATCTTTCCCATGCTCCCTGCCGCTGCTGCCTCCACAGCCCCTCCCCTCAGTAGCGTGTCCTCCCCCCACCCCCATTGGACTGCCTCCCCCCTGACCACTACTTAATGGAGGCCGCTGTGCGCCCAAAGGTCAGTGCATCTGAGCCCGTCTGCAACAGGACTGTGACCATCGCCAGGGACCCTGGACCCCCGACTGGCCTACGTTACAACCTCAGCACCCTCTGCGCTGTCAACGCTGGACGCCAAGCAACACCCAAAGTCCGATCTCCTGCCGACACTGCAGCGGCACCTTCACCCACCTCCAAGCCCCCAGCCTAGTGGATGCCACCACACACAAACCACTGAACTGCATCCTCCTCTATGTGTGCTCCCTACACAGGCACGCCATAGACATTTGGGACCTCCTCAATACCCACACACCCGACGTCGCCTTCCTCACAGAGACCTAGAGCAATGCAAACTCCACGTCAGACATCACAACCACCAATCCCAACGGATAAAAGACCCTGAGAAAAGATCGCCCCACCCACCCAGGAGGAGGGCTCGCTATAGTCCACAAAAGCTCCCTCCACATGACAACCACTGACCCAGACGATGCCACAACCCCTATGGAACATCTCCACTTCCGGATCCAGACCAATCCCAAAACAACTCTCCGCGGAACCCTCATCTACAAGTCACCTGGCCCTGGCGCTCCTTTTATCAACAACATCGCTGACCTAATCGCACCCTACACCCTTGCCTCTACAGACTACATCCTACTTGGAGACCAAAACTTCCACCTAGACAACCACCACGGTCCCAACACCACCTCCTAGAGAACCTCGCCAACACAGAAGTGAAGCAACTTGTCACCGCCCCCATGCACCCAGCAGGACACACATTTGACCCCGTCTTTGCAGGAGGAAACCGCTTTTCCTACAGCCACACCATGGAACTTCTTTGGACAGACCACCACTGCATCCATTTCTCCTCAAGAAAACCCACCATATGCAAGCATGTGCGCCTACTGCCCCGCTGGAGCAAACTCACCAAAGAACAGCTCACCCCTGAACTCACCAGCACTTCACCTCCACCAACACCAGATGCCAACAAAGAGGCATGCAACCTCCATTGCTGGATCACTATCTGTGCGGACGCACTCGCCCCCCTCAAGAAAGATACAGGATGACACAACAAGTAAACATGCTGGTTCACCCCTGCACTCCAAGAATCCAAGCGCACCTTCTGACAACTTGAAAAGACATGGAGAAACAGCAAAACCCTGAAACATGCACCGCCTACAGAACAGCCACCACATCACACCACCAACTCATCAAATCCACAAATAAGAACTTCCTCCAAGATAGAATTCTTACCAATGCCCACAACTCCAAAGAACTTTACTCCATCATCCAGGAATTTGCCAAACCCAGCAGAGAAACAACAGATGTCCCACCCTCCCAAGACCTCTGTAACAGACTCAGCTCCTTCTTTCACTTCAAGATTAAGATGCTGTATGACAACTTCGACAATCAAGACCTCTGCATCGCTCCAGCCCCCAACCCCAGCACCAACAACTAACAGACCCTACTCACTTGGACTTCGCTCACGACAGAAAATACCTTAAAGACCATGAAGAGCATCCACTCCGGAGCACCCTCAGACCCCAGTCCCCGCCACATCTTCCACAGCCATCGCACCCCATCTATGCTGGATGATCAACTGCTCCCTCGAGACCGCCACATTCCCCGACAACTGGTAGCACGCTGAAGTCAACCCCCTCCTGAAGAAACCCTCCGCAGACCCGACTGACCTCAGGAACTTCAGACCCAACTCACTGCTTCCATTCACAGCCAAGGTCATCAAAAAGAAAAGGTCGTCAACTCCGAGCTAGCAAACTTCATCAAAGCCAACAACTTCATGGACATCTCCCAAATCCGGATTACACAGCAAGCACAGCCCCGAGACCGCCGTTCTCGCCGCCACCAACATCAGCACCCTTCTCGACCAGGGCCAGTCGGCAGCCCTCATCCTCCTGGACTTCTCAGCTGCCTTCGACACCGTCTTCCACCGCGCACAAATGTATGACATTACAGCGCATAAATTTACAACGCATGCCTTTACAACACAGTTTTTACATCGCAACTTCCTTTAAAATGCATACATTTACATTGCATGCCATTACAACAAATGTTTTAAAACTACATTTACAACGCATTCCATTACATCGCATTATATCTTTACAACGCATATCATTACATTGCATTTAAGGCAAGTGTTGGATAGTGTAGGGGTACAAATTACTATTCTAACTCCAGGTGGTGCAACAGTAGGGTAAGTGTTGGATAGTGTATGGGTAGAAATGACTACTCTAACTCCAGGGTGTGTAACAGTAGGGTAAGTGTTGGATAGTGTAGGGGTACTATGCATTGTAATGACATGCAATATAATGCCTGCGTTGTAGTGACATGCAATGTAATGGCTGCGTTGTAGTGAAATGCGTTGTAAAGGATGTTGCGATGTAATGACTGCGTTGTAAATGTAGTCCGATGTAATGACTGCGTTGTAAAGGTTGTTTCCCACCGCGCACTAGCCACCAGAGTCCAAAGAGCTGGCATCTGAGGAAAGGTTCTTGACTGGACACGCTAATTTCTCACAGGCAGAACTCAGCAAGTTAGGCTCCCGCCCTACCTCTCACAACCGACAGAGAGCAGATGTGAAGTACCCCAGGGATCATCCCTCAGCCCCACCCTCTTCAACATCTACATGGCCCCCCTTACAACCATTGGCAGAAACCACAGGCTCAACATCAGCTTGTACGCCGACTACACCCAGCCTATCCTCTTCCTCACCAAGTAACCCAACATCACCAGGTACAAATTCCAAGAAGGGATGAAAGCCATCACAACATGGCTGAAGAAGAGCTGCCTGAAACTCAACTCAGAGAAATCAGAAGTCCGTATCCTTTTCTTCACCTCCTCAGAATCGGCGGTTCCAGGGATAGGAGATGAAGCTCCGTGAACCAGTGTTGGCGCGGCCATGCTGGAGCTATCAAGATCAGGGTACAGTGTTCCACCTTCAGCTTTCTGAGGACCCTGGGAATCAGGGGAAATGGAGGAAATGCGTACGCAAAGACTTAGATCCATGCGATCGAAAATGCATTCCCTAGAGACCCCTTCTGGGGACGCCAGCTTGAGTAATGTTGGCATTTGGCGTTGTGTCTGGTTGCGAACAGATCCAGGTGAGGCCTGCCCCATCGGGAGAAGATGTGACTGAGAAGTTGGTGGTCCAGCTCCCACTCGTGGCACACAGAGCGCTGTCTGCTCAGTGAGTCTGCAAGGACATGGTCCGTTCCAGGGACGTATTCTGCCCGAAGGGAAATGTTGTGAAGAAGTAGCCAATTCCAGATCTTTTGAGATTCGCGAGACAAAGTCAGAGACCGAGTCCCCCCTTGTTTGTTGATATAGTGCATTGTGGTGGTGTTGTCTGTCCTCACAAGCACTGGGGAGTTTTTGATCCGAGGCAGGAACGCTCCAAGCGCCAGGTAAACTGCTCTTAACTCGAGAAGGTTTATGTGCAGTTGTCTTTCGGCAGGGGACCACTGTCCGTTGATTCTGAGTTCTTGGAGGAATGCCCCCCAACCTTCCAGGGACGCATCTGTGGTTATAATATGCGGCGAGACTGGAAGCAGGAACGGCATACCTCGCATAAGGTTCTGTGGGTGAATCCACCACTGTAGAGCTTTTAACATGGGAGCAGTCACTCGGATTACATCTTCGAATGATCCAGTACACTGGATCCATTGAGTGGATAGCGCTTACTGAAGAGGACGCATATGAAGACAGCAGTGTGGAACTAACAGGATGCAAGAAGACATCATCCCTAGCAGGGACTTGTAAAGGTGCACCGTGAGGGTTCTTCTGGTTTGTACACGGGCCGCCAAGGATGCCAGCTTGGATTTACGCTCCTGTGAAGGGAATGCTTTCTTCTGAGCCGTATCTAGGACAGCGCCTAGGAAAGTGAGACGCCTGGAAGGCTGAAGGACGGATTTGTCTCGATTGAGAGTAAGGCCCAAGTCGTTGAAAAGTTGAAGACAGTCGTTGGAGGACTTGGTCACGCCTGCAAAAGAAGGTGCCTTGATTAGCCAGTCGTCCAAGTATGGGAAGACTTGGTGATGTTGTTGCCGGAGGTACGCTACTACTGGAGACAGGCATTTTGTAAAAATGCGTGGTGCCGACTTCAGGCCGAAGGGTAACACCCGAAACTGGTAGTGTTTGCCTGCTCAGCGAACCTGAGATATTGCTTGTGATTTCTTTGGATAGGCATGTAAAAATAAGCGTCTTGAAGGTCTAGAGACACCATGAAGTCGTTCGCATTGAGGAGTTGTAGCACCTCCTGAATGGACACCATATGGAATGACTGTTTCTTGGATACTTGTTTAGGTTTCTTAAGTCCAATATAGGTCTCCTTTTTTTCCCTTTCTTCCGAATTAAGAAGAATCGGGATTAGAATCCCTTGCCTCTCTGATCGCGAGGGACTCTTTCTATAACATCTTTCTGGAGCATTAGTGTGAGCTCCAATTGCAGCAGATGTAAATTCTTGTGGAGCATTGGGCGAGGTGGAGTTTCTATGAACTCCAGAGAGTGTCCGAATTGAACTAGTTGGAGGACCCATCGATCCGTAGTGATTTTTCTCCAATTTTGTAGGAAAGATTAAATTCTTCCTCCAACTTTGCATGGCAGAGAAGAAGTGGAGACCTGTGGCAGAGAGAAGTCATTGTTTTCTGGCTGTGTCCTTCTTTCCTCCTCTACCAAGAAAGGAAGACTGTGTGTAGGACGACTGTTGTTGTTGTCTTTGCTGATATTGGGGTTTGTACTGCTGATTTGAGCTGTACGAGGACCGGTAACCTTGAAAATCTCCTCTTGAAGATTGGCCTCTCCCTCTGCAGCCCCGAAAGGGAGGATTTTTAAACTGGAGGGTACCCAGTGCCTTCGCTGTATCAGTATTTTTTATTTTATTTTTTTTAAATTTCTATTAAATCAAACAAACATACAAAAGAAAAAACCAAAACTCACAAGGCAAAAGTACAGTGTTACATGATCATGAGTCTATGCGGGCAGAGCTCCATAGTTAGATACATGTATTGCAATCACTTAGCGTGGGGTAAAAGGGGCGGACAAGGAAACAAGCAAAAATATTGACGATAAAGGAAAGCTGGATGCCAATTAGGGGGACGTAGAAACATCAGGGTTTACATCCTGTGGGGGAGTACATATATTCCCACGATAAGCGTTCCATTGGGACCAGATCCTACCCCATTTCCTGGGCCGGCCCCGGGAAAGGTACACAGTCTTCTCCCGGAACATGCACCTGTCCACGTTCTCCTTCCACTTGGAAATAGTGGGCGGTCTGTGAGAACCCCAAAGCTGAGCAATGTCTCTTTTTGCGACCATATTGCCAAGGGTCGCCCATGCGATCTGTGCGGCGCTGTAGTCATTGGGCTCCCAAACATTCAACAGACAACGCCTGGCCTCGGGCAGCAGCGACACACCCGTGACATTCTCCATCACAACATGTAATCGGGACCAAAACTCAACCACCTCCGGGCATTCCCACAATATGTGGAGGATGGTGCCAGACATTCCACAGCCACGCTTACACAACCCATCCAAGGAATAGCCCATTCGAACCAGACATGGCCCGGTAACATACACTCGATGGAGTATCTTAAGCTGGACGAACCTCAGGCGAGCAGGAATAGCGACTTCCTTAGGTGAGGACAAAGCAGATTGCCAGTCCTCGTCATCCAGTACTAGTCCATCAGCGCTCCATGAGGCCCTAAGGCGCACCAGCAGGTCAGTTCTATTATTGATCAGTTTCTTGTAGATCAATGAAATCGTGCTGTCGGACAAATGGCCATCCAGAATACGGTCCTCCAGGGGGGAGGATTCAGGAATATCATCACCCGCAGCAAACACAGATAATAGAGCGTTACGGACCTGGGCATACCTGAAGAATTCCGTGTCACCAAGCTCGTACTCCACTTTTAACACGTCGAAGGACTTGACGGTACCTTTCGACCAAAGATCACCCACCTTGCTTATACCAATCATATCCCATTTATCGAAGCCTTTCGTTCTCCAAAGATGTCCCAAACATTCAGAATCATACAAAGGGGTAGCCCGAGTAAATCTGACACACCAACCCAATTGCGCATTCGCATCCCGCCACACCCTCACAGCAATTTTGGTGGGACCAGTCAGTGTTCCATGGAGTCCCCTGGAGTACAACGCTCTGTTAAAGGTCCCCCCTGGCAAAATAAATTTATCCATGGAGAAAGCCGGGGTAGGGCCCGGTGCGTAGGTCGCATGGTTAATCGCACTCAACTGAGATGCCCAGTAATAACGCCTGATGTCCGGGAGGGCAATACCGCCATCATACCACGGAAGCGTGAGTTTAGAAAGAGCGATACGGGCACGCCCATCCCAGACCAGTTGTCTCTGCAGGCACTCCACTTCACAAAAATAGCCCGAGGCGATCGGGTCAAAGGAGTTCTGAAGTGCGTATAAAAAACGAGGCAGCGACATCATTTTAAAAAGCGCCGCTCTACCGAGGGGCGATAACGGCAACCTACACCAGCGCGCAACATCCAGTTTCAGCCGCTGAAGGGGAGGTAGCAAATTACGCTCATAGCGCCTAGAAGGGTCCAGGGAAACGTAGATCCCCAGGTACATAAAACCGGTCTCAGTTACTTGAATCGGAACTCTACGAGGCAGTGGAGGGAGATCTCCCGCCAAAACGTAGATGCAGGATTTATCCCAATTAATAATGAGACCCGAGTTCTTTCCGAAGGAGGTCAGAACATCAAAAAGTACATTCAGGGACTTCCGAGGGGAGGTGAGATAGAGAAGGATGTCATCCACATATAGCGAGACTCGATCCTCAAAGTCGGGAGTCCATCGGATACCCCGCATAGAAGGCTCCCAACGGAGCCACTCCGCCAGAGGTTCCAGAGCGAGAGCGAAAAGCAATCGAGACAGCGGACAGCCCTGCCGGGTACCACGCCCAAGCGTAAAAACGCAAGACACTTTCCTGTTAACTACCACCTGAGCCAGGGGCCTCTCGTAAAGAAGTTTCACCCAGGCAATGAACCCCGGCCCAAACCCGAACTTCGAGAGGGCCGCCCAAAGATAAGGCCACTCGATGGTGTCGAAGGCCATAGTAGCGTCAAGGGAAGCCAAAATGGCCGGTTCAGTGAGCGTCCCGGCTCTCGCAAGAACTCCATGGAGTCTGCGAAGATTCAGAGCAGTATTGCGGTGCGGGATAAAACCGGATTGATCTGGATGGATCAAGTCCCCGATCACAGTAATCAAGCGATTAGCCAGTAATTTAGCCAAAAGTTTTGGTTCGGCATTGAGCAAAGAGATAGGTCTGTACGAAGTACAACAATCCAGCGGCTTTCACTCCTTATGGATAACTACGATGGTAGCAAGTCGTTGGTCCGAGGGGAGGGAACCAGACTCCAAAGCCTCAAGGAACATGTCCCTTAAGTAGGGCGCCATTTTGTCGGGTCGCAGCTTGTACAATTCAATGGGCAAACCATTGGGGCCCATCGCCTTACCGGAACGGAGGGAACGAATAGCCACAGCGACTTCGTCCACTGTGAGCGGAGCATCCATGAGGTCTCTGTCGGCGTCAGAAAGGCAAGGCAAAGCGATATCTCGCAACAGCAATCGGGAGTCCTCCTCATCCCTACCACAAACCGAGGTGTACACAGTCCCAAAGTTGTCCGTGAAACACTGAACGATTCCAGCTGGGTCAGTAACACACTCTCCATCAGGCCGTTCAATCACGGGAACAACACGATTCACTCTCTCTTTCTTGTCCAACCATGCAAGCAATTTACCCGCCTTGTCTCCCACATCATACAGCCTGCCCTGCTGCTCCCTATACATCACTCTCGCCGCATCAGTCACAAGAGCCCTGTAATCAGCTTGTTTCAAGGCAAGGGAATGCAACTTTACACTGGAGACGCCTGTCTGAAGATCGTCCTCAAGTGCGGTTATCTCAGATTCCAATCGCACCACCTCCACATTTGCAGCCTTCTTAGCAGCGGCAATCAAGGACAGGGACTGCCCACGTACAACTGTCTTGAAAGCCTCCCACAATGAAACAGCAGAAGAAACAGACACCACATTTTCGTCAAAATAATATTCAATAGCTTTCAGAAGTTCAGAGCGGGTTTTAGGATTGCGGAAGTACCAGGGGTTGATAGGGGCGACCCTACCCTCACTGCCCGCCCCGATCTCATAACAAAGCCACAAGGGGGAGTGATCGGAAATAACCCTAGGGAGCTGACGAATCTCTCTAATGGAGGAGGATTGGATCGATGGCATTAAGAAGTAATCCAATCTTGAAAGACTACCATGTGCCCCAGAGTGGAAAGTGTACTGTAGTTATGTGGGGTGCAGTAATCTCCAGCCGTCTACCAGCCCGAAGGTTTCAAGCAAATCTCTCAGCCACATTTGAGCCCTGGGCAAATCCCTAGGAGGATGACGATCAGAGGTGCCGGAGACAACCGAATTAAAATCCCCACCCATGATCAGAAGGCCCTCAGGAAGTTCCAAGAGGACCCTGCCGAGATCAGCGTAGGTTAAGGTCTGTAGGCCCGTGGGGACATACACTGAGAGTATGGACAATGTCTTCCCCTCCCATCTACCAGTGAGCGCCGCATAGCGCCCCCTGTCATCAAGCCTTACTTCATCAACTTCGAAAGGGAGAGAGGACCGGATAAGAATACCGGCCCCCCTGGAACCAGAAGTAAACCCAGCGTGGGCCACCAGACTATATCCGCGCCTGTTCATAGCCTGACATGCATTACCTATTAGATGCGTCTCCTGCAGGAGAACAATGTCGGGAGAATGACGCCTAAGGAACCGCAACACAATCCCACGCTTAATTCTGTCACCCAATCCATTGACATTCCAGGATAGCAGTCTCAACTCGCCACCCCCCATCCCCGAGAAGTAGGCAGAGCAGCACCCACACAGGGCCCAATGATCAGAGCGAAGGAAGAAAACAATACGATGCCTTGTGAATAAAAGGAAACACATACACACACCCCCACCACCCCCCAACTTGAACATGTTACAATACCCCCCACCCTGCACCCCTGCGTAAGACTCATAAGCCACCCCAACTTGCAGTGTGCCTGTCGCCCCATTAATAAACTAAGCTACGCAAAGAACCCAGGAGGAGGAAGAGTCCCCATCTAACCCCCGCCACCACCAGGCTAATCTAGGCTTAAAAAAGAAGACCAAAGTCCAGACTCAGCTGAAAAAAAGTAGAAAAGTTCAGACGCCAGGATCCACGAGGCAACCTTCACTCTGGCACGCCCCCGTCGGCGCCTCCGGGGTGCCCAGTACGTTCGTCTCTTCTAAGCAGGGAGTCAAGCCAGTCACTAACATTTTCCGGGCGATCAAAGAATAATGTACGTTCTCCATATTCAATCCGAAGCCTGGTCGGGAACAACATGGCGTACTTGAGGCCCAAGTCCCGCAATCGTCTCTTCACACCCTGAAATCCAAGTCTTTGTCTCTGAACAAGCGGTGAAAAGTCAGGATAAAAAGAAACAGAGGCATTTTCAAATTTCACTGGGCCCTTATCCTGAGAGGCCTGAAGAATAGCATCCCGATCCCTAAAGTGGAATAATCTGGCAATAATGGGTCTCGGGGGAGCACCCGACTTCGCCTTCCGGCCAGGGACTCGATGAGCTCATTCAACAGCAAAGAATTTGCTAAGTCCGGCGGGAGCAAGATAATTCGTAACCAGATCCTCCACTAACAGGTCAACCGCCAGCATCTCGGGATTCTCCGGGACACCAATAAGACGTACGTTATTGCGACAGGCTCTGTTTTCGTAATCCTCGAGACGACGAGCCATCAGGTCGTGTGCGGAACGCAGATTACCAATCTCAGTCTGGGCCTCCGTGACATCCGTAGTGAGACTAGAAGTCTTCAAATCCAGTGACTTGACCCTCTCGTTGGTCTTCGCCAGATCCGCTCTAATCAGCGTGATGTCGACGGCTACCGTGTCGATCTTAGAAGCAAGGGCCTCGTATTGCTGTCCCATAGAGGCCTGCATGTTGGTAATGGCGCCCATGACGTCCTGCAAGGATATTTCCGAAGGCACTGAAGAGACAGTCTTAGGATCATCTGAAGTGCGACCAGAACCGCCAGGGGACCCCTTTATCTGCGAATAGTGGTCCATAATGTTCGTCTGGGTTTGGCCCCCACGGTGAGGTGTTTTGATCTTGCGCCTCTCGGGAGCAGGTCCGGTGGCCATATTGGAGAAGGGACCCCGAAGGGGTCCTCGCGACCTGGTAAAAATGGCCGGTCGTGGAGTGGCCAGACAGACAGTAAGACAAGATCAGATGTGCATAGGCACCAAGAAAGTCGGAGTTTGGGCACTCAATAGGGCCAGCACTAAACAGCAAAGAGATACCAGGCCAGCCAAAGGTGGATCAGGGCTGCGCTTCCGTCAATCCGAGCCGGGAGTAGAAAACGAAACCGAAAGTCAAGAGGGTGTCGACCAGAGGGAGACCCCCTCAGCCGTTGTTGTTCAACTACTCCCCGGCCTGCCAAGCTACTGAGCCCCCGGTCTGCCTCGGGGTGGGTCGCAAAAAGTAGCAGCGATGTAAAAGTGGATCCCAGCGTCCGAATTCGATTTTTCAAGGATAGGAAGATCAGCGAGGATGTGTGAACAAAAGCCCGTCCTTAAAATCAGGATGTAGTCAGGATATCCGTGAAGGGCAGCGCGGGTCCGGGGAGCTCTGTGCTCGCGCGACCATCTTCGATGCCCGCGAAGCTCCTCCTCCATCGGTATCTTTTTTAATACCTTTAAGCGCCTCATCTATGTGTGCTCCAAATAGAAGTTGGAAAAAACAAGGGTGGCTGGGCCCAAAAGGGAAGGAGGGTAGGCAGGGCCACACTAATATGAAAAGAAACAATTGCCTATGCCTCCGAGCTACTTAGAGTACACCCTGATTTATGTACAAGTAAACCACAGTTTATTAGTTTACCCAAAAACAGTTTATGTTTTCAATTGTTACTCACTTTACAAAAAGGGGGGGATAGTCAGAAAAGGCAGAGAAAAGGCCACTATCAACCTCAAGTCTTAGCCATACACAATTTCAGAAAAACAGTTTATGCATATATACAGTGAAAAAACATGTGTTAGACATTATAACAAGCAGTTTTTGCAGAGGTTCATGAAATTTTCGAGATCAACTAAACGTCCTACTGTGTGAAAAACTCGGCCCCAGAGTCAGAATCCCCTTTTTGCGGCCACCGTGGACCGGTGTCTAAGAAATCTAATGAGCTGAATTTTAAACGTCTAAAGATACCGCACAGGCTGGCAACATCTGGGTTAGGAGTCAGAACCCCCCCCTGCGGTCACCGCGGTCCGGTGTCCAAAAATTAAATAAAGCAGAATTCTAAGTGCTTTAGAACACCGAACAGTTTGGCAAAGACCCACGTAGAACGCAGCGTAATCCCTACAACATAGAAGACATTCCCATAGAACACAGGAGTAACTGTGGGCAGGAATTACACAAGTTCCCATGGACTAGATTCATACTGCCCTGACGAGAATCCTGCAAGTCTTTTATCAGGATTCGAAACGCGTCGGCACAACCCCCCCCTTTTTTCACGTTCACTGGCCAGTTGGCCAATGTTATTGATGCGGAAATGGGCAATATTCCTGATATTTAATTGATTGTTTCTTGTTCAGGTCATGGTAGTTGAATTGGTTGAAAACATTCTTTTTCCTTTCCATTTATAATGGTTGGCTAAATCATTTTTCAAATGTATAAGGTTTTGTGGTCCATGCTTCATAAATGCATGTATGGTGATATTTTCTCATGGTAAAAGTACCCCCTGTTTTTTGTCATAATGTTCGATACATGTTGGTATAATAGTTTCCTTGTTGTATAATGTCTAACACATGTTTTTTCACTGTATATATGCATAAACTGTTTTTCTGAAATTGTGTATGGCTAAGACTTGAGGTTGATAGTGGCCTTTTCTCTGCCTTTTCTGAATATCCCCCCCTTTTTGTAAAGTGAGTAACAATTGAAAACATAAACTGTTTTTGGGTAAACTAATAAACTGTGGTTTACTTGTACATAAATCAGGGTGTACTCTAAGTAGCTCGGAGGCATAGGCAATTGTTTCTTTCCAAATAGAAGTTGGCCATCATAAGGCATGTCGAGCACCTTAGTTTGCACTTCCGGCCGGAAGGTAGATGCTTTGAGCCAGCCTTGTCGTCTCAGCACCGCCGCCCCAGCTAGCTGGCGGAAACCCGTCGATGCGATATCCTTCGCACAGTCAATCATCTCTGAGGCTGAGCGTTCGCCTTCTAAGAGAATCTTTTTTGCCTCTTCTTTTTCTTCTTCCGACAATGATCCCAAATATGGGGCGATATCAGCCCACATTTGACGGTTGTAACGTCCTAACAGTGCCATGGAGTTTGCAGCTCGCACTGTCAACGCGGACATCGAAGAAAACCGCTTCCCAATATTGTCCAGTTTTCGTCCCTCCTTATCCGGTGGCGCAGTTAGAGCAGCAGAAGGATTTTTTGATTTGCGCTGCGCTGCTTGGGTAATGACCAAGTCCGCTTGGGATGGCCAGTAAGGCAAGCTGGAGCTGTGTCTGGAGCCCTATTTTTCTTGTCCAGCCTGGGCAGAACTGGAGGCAAGGAAGAAGGGTTTTGCATGATCTTAACCCCTTGGTCCCAAATGTAGTCTATGATTGGTATGGACCTAACAGCCTTTTTGAACGGTTCCTTGGAATCATAAAGGAAGCAGTCTTGTTGTTGGGTAGTTATTGGAATCTTGAAGCGCAAAGCCGCACTTTCTAGGATATTATGGAATCCCCCAATGTCCTCCGGGGGCGAATCGGCTTGCGTTGGCACAGGAGATGCTGGACATGGAATGACGTAATCATCCCACTCATCATGTGAGTCTTGGAGTTCCCCTTCCTCCTGCTGTTGCTCCTCTTCTTCATCATCTGAGGATGCTGAGCAGGAGCAGGATCCAGGTGAAGCACTAGAGGTGGAGGTCGAGGTCTAGGCGGAGGCGTAACCACTGAAGGTGGTGGCGGTGTAGAGGGAAACCTCTGTTTGTAGTCCGCAATCAAGAACTGCAGATCCGTGACTATGGATGCAGGAAGACACATCATAGGTTGAGGAGGAGGAGGAGGCTGGAATTCCTCCTGGTAATCCACTTGTTCGTCCTGCTCGTCCTGTGGAGAAGTGTGGCTCAACGGTTAGAGGCGGCAGACCCGGAGGATGAGGTCGGCCTTGGACCAGGGTTCAATTCCCGACGCGGCAGGGTGCAGGACCAATGTCAGCGGGTCTGATAAAGTCTCGCCTCGGTGCCACTCTAACCATGGGGTCCCACGCTGCAACTCTGGGCAATAGCTTGCTTAATATCCACTCCGGCCCCACCACCGCCGGGGATGTCTGGCTTCACCTTGGGGATGCCGAGTAAAGGGACCATTGTAGAAAAGTCAGCCCATATCGCACCCAATGCCCAGGCTGCTGGTGCAGGGCGACTCTTCATTTCCATCTTGAATAATTACCAAATAAAGAGACGGGCGCTGAAGGCAGGAAAACAAGAACAGAGTTTATTACTCCAGAGGAGAGCATGTCATTTGGGACACTCGCATAGTGTCTTCGGGAGGTGCTCTAACAAGTTTCTCTGAGGCTTCGCCTTTTATACACAGGTTCGTGGCACACAGGCATCCTTTTATTACAATCAATACATTGTGTAGTATGAAGGTATTCCAACACGTGGCTACAGTAGGGGCCCTTATCCTTCATGCAATAGGAGGGGGCTGTCACGCAGCTGAGAGTTCTGCTGATTCCATTGGAATGTGTGTGCCTGATCGAATCTCAGGGGGCGGGGTGGTCATGATCAATAGTGGCTTCTTTCAAGAGAGACGAGTGCATACAGTAGTGGGCAATAAACTGTATCCTCAGGCTAAGGGATGACCAGCGGTCCGTGCAAACAATTAGGTTCAGAGGAAGAGGTCATCACAGGAGGGGTATTCATGGAGGGACAGGAGGTGTTGGTCAGGCGCGGGGTGCGATTCTCAGAGACAGAGTCATGCGGGAGGGGAGGGCTCATGAGTCGTGCATGTGAGAGCGGGGGCGGTCAGGGTACATGGGGGAAACTTGCAGGGTCAGGGAAATGTGCCGATGATCGATCGTGAACTAGGAGACCATGATACCTAAAATGGCTGTCGTGTACGTGTGTGCATGGGTCTATGCTAGCGGGATGACACAGTCAGTGTTTCAGCGATATCCGTTCTGCTTACAACAAGGGGTACAGTGAACACAAAATGAACGCCGCTTATGTACATACACATTGCCATTTTCAACAGTCACCACTTTTTTACATAAGCAAGTTCAGTTTCTACATAGTTAATGCGATAGGCAGAATGCACTACATGTTAATTTACATTTGTTGGGTTCTTCATACAATCCTAGGGATCGGCATAATTTTTTAGTCGGAGTCAAGAAAAGAGGTTCCGAAACATTACAGCATCAAGTTCAGACTTTTTCTCTGATGACATTAATTAAGAGTAATCTGATACCTTCGGGTCTTATCAGTACTTTGGAGAGCTAGATACATGGGTGACCGGCGAAACATTTTTGTAAGCAATAAAATTGAGGGAGGAATGCAATTCAATGTAAACAGCTAGTCAAGGGGTGGGTAGAAAGTTCAGGAAGAGGGGGTCTTAGTGAAAATGTCTTTTTCAACGACGAGCCACCACTGGTAGACTCTGGTAGTCCGTTTTCTTTTCGTTGGCGCTTTTGAGCACCGGCGGTGGAGCTATAAGTCCAGCTCGGAATCATCCTTACGCGTTGCAGGGTGCGATCAGTCCTCTGCTGTTAGATCACAGTCCTGTTTCCTAACTCATTTTCTTAGGGGTGCCTCATGCTGGGCACCTGCGTGTCTTTCTTTTTCCGTGGCAAAATCCCATTCCATAGTCAAAAGTTTATATGAAAGAGTTTGTTGAATAATCGAGGGAAGAGAGGGCGGAGTGGGGCCAGATCTTCGAACACACCAAGAGATCAAGGGAGCAAAGGACAATGAGCAGGCAGGCCCATCAGTCGGACTCAAAAAGGGGACGGGGACTTCAGGCACGAGTGGGTCAGCAAGTCGAGGGCTTCAAGGTAGCCCTTCATTCTTTCATCTGCCGAGTTTGAGAGTTGTGCCTCGTCCCGCGTCTCGTTGCTCTGCGGCTCCACCTTAGGTTGTGGTCACATGTGCTTCATGATCTGTGGCCAGGCTGTGCGTCACGTCCAGCTCCTCTCCTCCGGTTATTATATCTTTAAATGAGTAGAAAACAAGTTTTTAGAAAAACTGGCAGGAGAAGACATTTATACATCTCAATTCCGTCCCCAATCCTATGTAGGTGGGGGATAAGTTCATCGGTCACAGTCAGAAGTCGTCATTTATGGAGTCTGTAGGAGTGCATTGCTATGGAATTCATAACCCTGTTCGGTGCTCATTCGTGACGTACGTGGAGAAAAATTGGACCTTTATACGCAGTATATTATATCAAACTCAAAATCGAGTCTTTATGTAGAGACTCGCCCTTCCCTTTAAACCAAGTATCGACAATCTTACATCTCCCTTCGGGGTCGGCTAACTCTTGTAAGTGGGGCGTTATAGTCATGAAGAAGGGGGAGGGGGTGGACGTAAAACATGGCTTTCCTGGGAAATGACCGTTAATCAAGGTCATCAATTACGTTTCGTGGGTAGCTGACATGAGGCTAGGATTGATCAGGGGCGCGTGGGTGCTTTGGACAGGGAGCTGGGGTCGATCGGGAGAAGCAGGGTACTCTGGACATTCGTACTCAAGGGCAGAGGAGCGAAGTAATTTGTGCATTGGGAATTGCATTTTTTAGCGAACTAAGAAACAGAAGGCCATTGACGTTATAGTCCCCCCATAGAAGGCCAGATTAGGGGACATCCGTCGTCTTACCTATCCTTTCCTTCATTACCAACTCGGGTTCTATCGCTTTACAGGAAAGGGGAGGTAGTAATATGGCGAGTCACAATCGTTTAGTTCCGGTCAATTTTTCCAAACACTTTTGTGTTCGAGGAGACCCAATTAGGTGTTGTGCTGGGCGGAGCACAACGTTACCATACAAGGGAGGAGGGAACAGGGGGCTTAGAGAGTGAGAGAGAGAGAGAGAGAGAGAAAGAGAGAGAAAGAGAGAGAAAGAGAGAGAAAGAGAGAGAAAGAGAGAGAGAGAGAGAGAGAGAGAGAGAGAGAGAGAGAGAGAGAGAGAGAGAGAGAGAGAGAGAGAGAGAGAGAGAGAGACCGCACTCTAAGTGGTCCATTCAGTACACGTGTGACATGGAGAGAGAAAGGGGAGAGAGAGAGAGAGAGAGAGAGAGACGTGTACAATAATGGACCATTCAGTGCGCGCACAACATAGAACAACAGGGGTTAAGTAATATGGAAACACAAACGGAGGGATGACGTAGATCCATACATCACGTACACACAAACTCAGACGGGGGAGACAGTACAGGTATTACATACAAAGATCCAAGACAAAACATAAACAGCTATTGGCCAAAATTATCCTTTTCTGTATGCCGCGCACCCTTATCATCCTAAGCTCTTTTTACCCCTTTCTTCTCTTTTATTCGTTGGCTGCCTTTTACTGGTGGCTTTGATTGTACACACTTGCGCCGTTGGCAATTGGTCATGAACTGACCTGGTCGGGCTAATGCTCACGGTGGTTTATTCGAGTCATTTTTTAGCAAGTGCGTTTCTAGGCTGAGACAACAGTTGGTGTCAATTGGAGAACAATGTGGCAGCTTTTAGTTACATGTCTATGAGGATGCGAAAAAGGATGCAGTAGATTTTGAATGTATTGGCAATATTCCTAGTCCTCTCGGCGGAGGATACTTGTGTAAACCTTACCTCGAAATATACCCTAAACTTTTCCCTATTCAGTTAAGTGTGGAGTGCTTAATCATGTGTGCACATTATTTTTGGTGGTATTATTCGGAATGCGTGGGCACCATAATCAAACGCCTTTTTCCCGTCTTCTTCGTCCGTTAGATCACCATTTTCCTTCTTTGTATTCTTAATCGATGTTCCAAGGTGACCTGCAGAAAGAAGGAAAAAGAAGGGGGGCGGGGGCAGCATTTTAAGAACACATCAGCGCGCACAAACCCGAAAAGGCTTTTACTTACTACATACTCGGTCTATCTCCCCGGAACGCAGTTCTTGCCAACTCGGCATTTAAGCCTAGATGAACCTTTTAGTGTGTGAGAGATGATTATCGGAAGCCGGTGGATAGCATAGGTCACCCAAGTGTGGTATTACGGATCGTATGTAGGGAGGCCAGATGGCACTCCTTTGGAGCGACTTAGGGGCATTTTTAGCACAATTTTTCTGATACCGGTAGCATATAAAGTATAGACTGAATTCCAGGGTCTTTTATTTAGCGGTTGCTTTGGGCTGTACAAAAATGTGCAAAGTACATACAACAAAACCTGTACCATTCATTTTTGGCAGTATCTCTGCGTACTATACTTTTTAATCCTTAAACAGTGGTCATTTATTCGAAACTTACTAATTCACACGTGACAACTACATTTGCTTTTTCCAAAAATCTTTAATAAGAATGTCGGTGCGTAAATATGGGCCTACAACCCCGTGGGCCAGCCACGGAGCAGGCTGGAACTGTAGACGCGGGGATACTTAATTAGTAAAAACTTTAGTGGAGTCAGTGGTCGTTTATTTCATAATAAAAGTGCGAAAAGCGCAATAAAAATCATGTCGAGACTTCAGTGTGAGCGAGTGTCATAAGTGTTGGGCTTCCAACTTTCAATAATCATGATGCGTCAAACTTAACAACAATTCATTGTCCGAATGTTCAATTAATACCCATCTGATGTCCATTTACCGTCTGAACACATAACCAGTACCCATCCAATATCAATTCTTTGTCCGAACATATAACCCGTACCCATCTCATATCAATTCATTGTCCGAGCTGACAGTATACATCCTATATCAATCCATTGTCCGAACTCATAATCAGTACACATCCTATATCAATCTATATGTTTAAAAAAACTTCATACATATCCTATGACATCAAGGCTGAGCAATCGGGGTACAATAAGGAGTTGAGAGTTTCATTTGCATCGGCGCCATTTTGGGTGCAGTCAGGCAGAACCAGGCATAGTCTAAATGTCTACTAACTCGTGGTTGGCCCAGAGCTTCTTTCGGCAGTCCAAAAGTTCCGTTAAAGGGTAAAAGAAGGGATCGGTGGTCTGAACCATCAATCAAAAGGGGAGGGAGGCAACAATGTTCCTACCGGGTCATACTGTGCTTCCACCGGAACTGATCTGAACTGTAGTCTGCAGGATTCTAGTCATTCAAACTGAGGCTGGCGACAGCATGGAAGTGCCGACGTCCTGCGGCTATATTTCCATCGTTCCGTGGGCAATCATGGCAGTCATTCCCCATCAGTGGTATCTGCGGGGGTCGGGGACTCCCGCGGCTCCTCTAGAATCTTCAAGGTTGTGGAGAACTATGATGGTGGAGTCAACAAGTGACCGGGCCATTCCTTCATGCTGGGCCCGCTCTTGCCAGGTCGATCGCCATTTTGAAAGTTCGGCAGCTACCGGCGATCGCGGGGTCAAATGAGCGGACGGGCTCTACCCTGCCGGGCGAGGCGTTGCAGCATCGCCACAGTGGAAGAACCCTTTTCCGGGCGCCTGGAGCGCTGAGGGTGCGGCTGGGAAGCCTCCACCTGGGGAGGCGGGAGAGGCCTGTTCGCACCGTCTCTCCCTCCCAGTGCACCCCACAGCGTCTCGCTTGACATTTGTTATGGCCGTACCAGGCGATGAGGACGAGGGGGGGGGGGTCGGAGGCATGTGCAAGACATCCCCCCCCAGTGTTGTTGCAGCCATTATGGAAGAAAAAAGAAATGTCCCGTCCGTCTTTGGGCCGGGCCTCCGGTGGATGGCGGCCGGACGCCCTTTGCTCTGGCCCCATGAACGGGTTCCTTGGCTCATCCGGTGGGGCAGGCCTTGGCGTGTGGTGCCTCTCCTGGGCCTTTCGTGCAGTGGCCTCTCCACTCCCAGGCCCTCCATGGATGCTGGCCCAGACTGGGAAAGAGAGAGAGGGTCAACCTTCAACTCTCCAGTGTTACCGCCACCGCGGCCGGATCCCGTCGGCCTCAGCCTCTGGTTGATGGTGGCCGGACTGGGAGAGGGAGGGGAGGGTCGAGGATACGGGCATTCCCCCCCTGCAACTCTCCAGGGTGGTCGTAGCAATCCCCCTGTCCGGGTCCCGTTGGCCTCGGCCTCTCCTCCGGCTACACCCTACGTGATGATCTCCGGTCGACGGTTGGCAGCAGGACCCGCCCTATATGTGTTGCTTCCGGCTGGGCGTAGCCGCAACCCTGTTGCACTTTGGAAGTTTCCAGAATGGGGCGGATGTCTGCTGACTTGTATCTTTCCCAAGTTTGCCGTAATTTGGGCGTGGCAGGCGGTGGGACAGACATGTTTGGGGCAGTGAGGGGCAATGAAGCCTTTTTTTCTCTAACGTCTCTTGTTTCTAGGACACCCATAGGTTTTATCATTAAGTATTGTTATCGTTTCCTTGTTCGTTATTTAATAAAAAATTCATCAGTGGCCTACTGATTTCGTTTTCCTATTCCTTTCTTTCCAGGTTGTTTCATGCTAAAGTTTCTGTTAACAGGATATAGTGATCACTTCGTTATTATTGCATATGTCCTTTTCACTAGCGGTGCTCTCTGGTCGGGCCAGATGACCTTCCTCTAGTAAATGGTCCGGGTGAGAATGGTGCATCAGTCAGTGGGGAGTAGAGAAAGGCATGGCAGATTACAACGGGGGACAAAGGTCCGCATTACCTACCCTTCACTATTTGCAAAGACTAGACAGAGCATGGCGACTCTGTGCTTGTTTGCAAATAGAGAATACCTCCAAAAAGAACCAATTCCAAACAGTCAATGTTCGGACAATCAATCAATCAATGAGGAATGAAATAGGTACGACGTGTTAAAGGCTTGCGTTACCTACCCTTCACTACCGGCAAAGGGAGGGAGAATATTCCTATTCTTCCCCGTTTGCAGGCAGAGAAGATCCTTAAGAGAACCAACTTCGAACAATTCAATGCTCGATTCAATCAATCAATCAATGGGGAGAAAAATAGGTATGACGGATTACAATGGGGACAAAAGTCTGCATTACCTATCCTTCACTATCTGCAAAGACTAAACAGAGTATGGCGACTCTGTGCTTGTTTGCAAATAGAGAATCTCTCAGAAGCAATCAATAAGTAATACTAGTATTTTCAAACAATCAATCAATCAATTTCGCAACTCGTCGTGTGTCACGACCTTACCCGGACCGGACCATGTGGACAGTTCTTCGCCTTCCTTTTTCCAGCGCCCGATCGTTCTCTTTCTCCATGTTTTTACCGCAGCAGTCCTGTGGGATTCCAGTCAGGACAATAGGTCACTTGAGAGAGGTCCGTTCGGAATCAGTGAAGTTCATTCAATCGGCAGCCGGACGAGGGCCTTCTCAAGGCAGGTATACTCCAATCATTTAGATGTTCACCCCATCGTCTGGACCTCTCTTACCGGACCTTATGTCGCTGATGGACCCCGCGTTGGGACGCCAATTGTAGAAAAGTCAGCCCATATCGCACCCAATGCCCAGGCTGCTGGTGCAGGGGGACTCTTCGTTTCCATCTTGAATAATTACCAAATAAAGAGACGGGCGCTGAAGGCAGGAAAACAAGAACAGAGTTTATTACTCCAGAGGAGAGCATGTCATTTGGGACACGCGCATAGTGTCTTCGGGAGGTGCTCTAACAAGTTTCTCTGAGGCTTCGCCTTTTATACACAGGTTCGTGGCACACAGGCATCCTTTTATTACAATCAATACATTGTGTAGTATGAAGGTATTCCAACACGTGGCTACAGTAGGGGC
The DNA here is from genome assembly GCF_964261635.1 of Lissotriton helveticus. Taxonomy (NCBI): domain Eukaryota; kingdom Metazoa; phylum Chordata; class Amphibia; order Caudata; family Salamandridae; genus Lissotriton; species Lissotriton helveticus. The sequence goes on from NC_136059.1 coordinate 600,534,931, forward strand.
CCTTATCCTTCATGCAATAGGAGGGGGCTGTCACGCAGCTGAGAGTTCTGCTGATTCCATTGGAATGTGTGTGCCTGATCGAATCTCAGGGGGCGGGGTGGTCATGATCAATAGTGGCTTCTTTCAAAAGAGACGAGTGCATACAGTAGTGGGCAATAAACTGTATCCTCAGGCTAAGGGATGACCAGCGGTCCGTGCAAACAATTAGGTTCAGAGGAAGAGGTCATCACAGGAGGGGTATTCATGGAGGGACAGGAGGTGTTGGTCAGGCGCGGGGTGCGATTCTCAGAGACAGAGTCATGCGGGAGGGGAGGGCTCATGACTCGTGCATGTGAGAGCGGGGGCGGTCAGGGTGCATGGGGGAAACTTGCAGGGTCAGGGAAATGTGCCGATGATCGATCGTGAACTAGGAGACCATGATACCTAAAATGGCTGTCGTGTACGTGTGTGCATGGGTCTATGCTAGCGGGATGACACAGTCAGTGTTTCAGCGATATCCGTTCTGCTTACAACAAGGGGTACAGTGAACACAAAATGAACGCCGCTTATGTACATACACATTGCCATTTTCAACACCATCTCACAGGGAAAGCCAGGACGGGTTCCCCATTGGTACAGCGCTGGGACGCTCCAGGGTAACCACGCGCTCTATAAATCCAACATTCATTCATTGAACCCTCATCCGAGTCTTCGTTATCCAGAAGATGCGCAGGTGGTATAGGCTGGACTCTGCTCGGAGAGGTTAGATCCGGTGTCAGAGTGCGCTTAGTAATTTTTAAGTGAACATATGCACGGGGTGGTCGTCGACGGAGGGACGTCGACGAGTGATCCAGAAGGTATCGTCGGAGACGACGATGTCATCGACAGTTGCGGCGTTGACGGGGATTTCTTCGTCGACGGCCTCGTCGTTGACGATGGTCGACGGCGTCAATGGAGCCTTCATCGACGTCGATGGAGCCTTCGTCGACGTCGATGCCTTCGTCGACAACGATGAAGCTTTCGATGTCGACGACGATGATGTGGACTTCGTCGACGTGGAAGCGCTCGTCGACGACGATGTCTTTATCTTTATAACAGATGAAACGGACCTACCCGTCGACGATGAGGATGTTGTAGACGTCGACGTGGATAATGAAGAGGACGCCACAGAAGTGGAGATGGTCGCTGTCGACGCTGTCACAGGCAGCACTGAAGAGGTCGTGAAGGGTTTCTTAAAGGTGAAAGTAGAGCCCTGAGGAGAAACCTTCACAGGCAAGACCTCAGAATGAACCTCTGAAGACTTCAGCGTCTTCTTTTGAGGTGGCTCTGAAGACGGTCGTGGGGATGTCACTCTAGGTCTTTTAGGAGAGGAATGTGGACTCCTGAAGGAACACTCACTTTCACCTGAAGAGACTGCCTGGTCTTTATCCTTCAGTCTCTGTAGCCATATCAACAGGCGCCTCTCTCTGTCCTTGAGGGTCTTTGTTGAAAAGATCAGACAGACCTTACAATCCTTAGAAGAGTGGTCTGGGTAGAGACAATAAAGGCAATCCTTATGCTTGTCATCTACATGAAGCCTCTTCTTGCTACAAGAGGCACAAGGTCTAAAAAGTCCTTTTTTAGGAGTATCAGCCATGGTAAACTGAAAACCCCACACAACTGAAGAAATTCTGTGAGAAAAGTACTGGAAAATCCAGAGAAGTAAGGAAAACTGAGCAGAGATCAGTGGAGACTCCCTTAGCACGACGTGTGGTAGAAAATCTGAGGGACCAGAGCTCCTTCCAGGAAGGTTCTAGAGGCTGGTGATAGCTGATTGGCTCTTGGCCAAAGTTTGGTCCTTTTTACAAAAGGACATGGATATGTTACTAATGAGAGGCCTCTGGCCCATTACTATGTATATATGTCTATATGACATTACTTTATTTATGTACCGGGGACTTCCACCCGACGATGGGGAATGATTCAGGCATGTGAATCTATGAAATATACCCATAATACTGGATAAGTTATGCTTCTTTGGTGAGACACCCCAATGTGAGCTCTGAATTTGCTTACCGTATTTTCCGGCGTATAAGACGACTTTTTAACCCTTTAAAATGTGCTTTAAAGTCGGGGTCGTCTTATACGCCAGGAACAAAATTTTGGGAGTGGAAACAACGCTCCACCAACCTTTAAATTGGAGCAGATTGGGGCCCTGTCAGTGCCCCCACCGTGTGTCATGGCTAAATAGGTGTGTCCCTGGGTTCAGCTGGCCAGTGCTGGCTCATAGTCTAAGGCCTATGCCTGCCCGCTGTTGTCCTTACCGGCTATGGTAGTCGTGCCACTCCGCTTTCACGACCCAGGTGCTGATGCCACTCAGCTGGGCCACAGGATATGCCTCCGCGTCGGTGCAGTCAGTGATGGCAGTTCAGCAGCTCCAGTGGTGAGGAATTCGGGTGCCCTGTTATCTGCCAGTGCTCGTGGGAGGGGGGGATGCAGCGGCATGTGCTGATCTGGCGTCTCTCTCATTCCGATGTGGCCATAAATCTCGCGTTCATCGGAAGGAGAGGAGCGTCAGTTAATGGCCATAGAAAGGGGACTGTAGAATTTTCCTGCCGGCAATACAGCAACATAATGTTTTGCTGCAGTTACCGTACGGTATTTCAGAAGGGTGATTACAGTACATTCCTGTTGCATCACCAAGACACTACAGTCTTTTTAAGATCGGATGGACAGTTCTTTACACTTCATGTCACGGAGGAGGGCTAGAATCACGGGTAGTCTTACACGGCAAGTATAGCATGAAACCTACATTTTATGAAGAAAAGTAGGGGGGTCGTCTTATACGCCCAGTCGTCTTATACGCCGGAAAATACGGTATATCAGTTTGGAATAATGTCATCAGAGGAAATGTGAATGCACATTTTCTCTGCCAACTTACCAACAGGGCATTTCCTACTGACTATAGAAAGCAACAACTCGATGTGGAGCGGTGGCATTTTGCATTTTATGTTGCAAACAAGCCTATATCTGGTTTTCGCCACATATTTAATCTGTGATCTAGTGCTTTCTGTTTAACTTCACTCATGTGTAAATCCTACCTGTCTGCCTGCCTGGACATTTTCTACATCTGGCATGTGGTGCTCTTAGTGTTACGTTTTCTTCAATTTCCCACTTCCTTAGTGGCTGTGTTAGATGCAACAGTGGAAGGAAAACTGTTCATCCGTTTTTATTTTGCAAAAATGTTGTGGATGAGTTGTCTGTAAGGATCCGCACCTTTTATGGATGTGACCCTGAAAACTCTTTAGAGGCAGGTAAGCTCTTTTTAACTCCAAGTAATTTATGTGCTTTACTATCTTTGTTTCTTACCATTTGCCTCTGATTTAAATTGACCATGTGCAAACATTATCCCTGGTGTGATGCATCTGTTCTTATGATGGCTTGAGATGTTGGTGAGCAAACTTATCCTCCCTTAATCATATTTTATGTGTTCCACCACTGTATCTCTTTTTAGGTCGAGCCTGGCGAACGCAGCGCGAAGCGCTGTTGCCAGCGAGGCTTATTGTTGTGGACTTGCCTTGGAAGTGGGACAGGAGATGGGCACGCGCAGAGTTTTTGGCGATTTTAGCAGGTGCACACGCACGTACAGCCACGCGCTGTGCACATCGCCTGTCCCGCTTCCGAGGCAAGTCAGCCTCCAATAGCATTATTTGTAATGCTCACACGTTCACCACACATACAGCATGCCCCACTTATCGGCTCTTATGGGGACTCTGTGCTGCTCCCCGGCTGGTCTCCTCGTGGCATGGGGGCCTCTTCATCCGGTCACTGGCGCAGAAACACGTGGGGCTCCCTCAGCTCACGGGAGCCCCGGACACTGCTGCGCGCTCAACAGCACGCATGCTCAGGACGTAAGAAATGCGTGTCAGCGTGTGTGTTCCTGTGAATACGCGCATCGCACGCTTTGATTTACCGCCCCCCCCCCGTCAGCTGGTTTAAATATGAACTAAACTAATGCAACTAAACTCAAAGTTGTCCCCGGGAGCAAGAAGCAGTCAAATAAGCAGATTATCAATCCGCCTGTGCTGCGCAGAGCCAGAGGATGTCTGCGGCCAGTTTAACCGCTTCTTATGTCTCGCGCTCGTCGAATGCATCTCGATGTTTATATCAGTGGCAAGAAAGGAAGTTACTCCGGTCTTGTGGCATTCAATGGCAAGAAACGTGCAGCTCATTCAATGATGTTTTCTCTTCACCTAAAGTTACGACTGAGGCGCACACGCAGGAGCGTATGAAATGCCAAAACTCTTCATTTTTCTAAAGTGCTCTGAGGAGGCAACAACGGCAGAATTCATCTCTTTACAAACATCCAAATTAAAATGAGCGAATGTAATGCATTTTCCGTGACCACGTTGGAATTTGAAACCTATATGTTACACACAGATCCCTGTAGCATGCACCTAACACACCGAGCTATCTGCCGTTTCCACAGCTTCCAACCAACAGGACCTCGTGGGTTCCTCACAAAAGCCCACGATGGAAAGAATTCTGGTCAGCCAAAGGTTACTCTAGGTCCGCGTACAAGGGCACTGTGTGAATTTCAGTAGCCCGTAATGAGCCAATATTCTGAACATGCATCAAACACAGCCGGGTTGTGAACTAAGCACTAATTAGGTCTCGATGCCCAGAGCGTCCAGACCGAACAGGCCGTACCCCCCTACTTTATAAATTGTTCCAGCATCAGTGCCTACACTTCTCAGAAGAGGTGCGGTTTTTTTGATGGGACAGTAGCCACTTGTCTCAGTAGCAAACAAGTGCCCCGGGAGGGTGAGTGCCAGTATATATTGCCATCTCAAGCACTGCTCATAAGCGGCAAGAAAAGGCCGGGGGAAAGAATGACGCCATTTCCTTGACAGTGAGAGCACAGAGAGGCACTCTGTCACTAAGCGCTGTAAAAAAAAGGGTATAACATATTTGTAGAGTTTCAGGGGCACCTGCTTCATAGCTCTTCCTCTCCTGACGTAATAATGAGGGATTGTTTCATTTTCAAACACGTTAGAAATGCCCGAAGTTCTAAAAAGTGCATCTGTATGTAAGCTTTTAGTTTTCATCGAAGAGTTGGAAGGACTATCGCATCTCACCCATGGCTTTCCCATGCTTTGGATGGTCTTAATTTTTCAAGCCTTTCCCTGTTGTTAATCTGGCTGAAAAAGGAAGCATGATGCTTAATTTACATCCTGGCATTATTGGTGCATGGCTTTGTTGTCGCATCCAACTGAAATACACTGCACTCTGAGTTATGCGGATGGGTGGCCTGTTAGCTATGCAGTCGGAGAACTACATTCTAATTCCTGCTTCCCCTCGAGAGCACGTTGTGTGAGTGACCCTGAACGAATCACTCAATCAGTGGGTGCGTCATTTCTTTTATCCGTCAAAAGAGGGAGTGGTTCGGCACGGGCTAAACGTGCAGTGTCCAGCATCGGAAGAGTCCGATGAATCCCAGATCTTTAGGATGCCCACCCAAATGGAAAACATTTCCAAACAGCGAATGAAAACAAAATCCAATTACCTCGACAGTGGCTTTATCGAACAAGCATTTGCAATGCAATAGGTCTCGCATTTACGCAAGTTTGAGCTATTGGCATTGTAAATGATAATGCCTTTTATTTATGTTTTAGTTTTTAAAACAGAAATTCAAGGCAGTGTCATTTACAATGCCAATAGCATAAACTTTTCGTACCTGGTTGGTGACAACCACTAAATTGTACCATTGTGCCTGAGTTTGTGATCATTGATTGTTTAACCATTCCCGAAAGCCATCTTTTCCAACAACCTCATCACATTTCTCTGTGTAGGAGACTGAGATATCTGGCAAAGAAGAATTATAATTTGGAATGCCAGGACTCTCCTGAGAATTAGTTTGGCAGTGCACCTTGTGGTTTTAATGTCGCCCCAGGAAAGTCGTTATTCTCTGGTGTGGGTGACAATTTTTTTATGTTGACTGTAAAACGCAATTGAAAAAGAATAGCCACCACTGTGCTTTGGGCACTCCTGAAAGGAACTCAATATGGATTTGAATGAACTACCTGATGCCTTAGATATGCTGTCACTACATCAAGTGTCTGTGTAAACACTCTTGCAGCAGATTTGATGTCAAAAAAGAAAAACCCTTTGAATTGGTAATGTACATCCTCTATTATACGTTTTAAATATTTCTAGCGTGCTGGATTCATCAGGATGAGAAAATATGCATCGTTGAGGTCTATGGTAGTGAGGACATCATTCTCTGCTAGAAGGGGAATTAGCTCGAAATGTGAAAGGTACTACTTTGGAATATGTATAGCTTGTTAAATTTGTTTACAGTTCTCATGTCCAATATTGGTATTAGAGTTAAATTCTTTTTGGGGAAGAGGAAGCAAGCCGAACACATTCCTGTGGCTCTTTCCTGTAAGGATGCTGTTTCGATTGCATCTTTCAAGAGTAGTTCTTGTACCTCCTGTTGAAAGACTTATAGTTGTTACAGTGTATACTTTTGGGGGATTGGCTTTATTGTTGATGGGTTGTTCATGGACTCTATACAATATCCGTATTTTATTACGTTTAACACCCATTTGTCTGTTATCAGTTAAATCACAGGTAGAAATGTTATAGTCTGCCACCCAACTGGTTTTTGATGTTCTGAGGGCAGATCTATAGAGTCATTAGCTGCTGTTGAACCTTTAGGGCAGAGGTACCCACTATATGACACACAGTATGTTAGATCCTTGGCAGATCTTTCTTGGAAGCACGCAGACATTTATCTGAGCGCCCTGGTAAATCACAGTACACAGGTGGTGCTTACTATGCTGGCATATCCCCATATTTGAGATTAAAGAGGGCTAGAGGAGAATATGCTTACTGCCACTGAAACCCTCTCAAAGTGATGACATTATGCCTTTGGTGGGAAGAAAAGGTCCTTTAAAAGCTATCTGTTGCACAGTCACTTTTACAGTCCTGGTCAGTGGACCTGTTCAGTGTGGCTGCTCTCCCCTGTGCAACTCCACCGTTGAGGTACTGCCCTCTAAGCACTGAGCCTCCATGCCAGGTAGGTGTTGGAATCCGTACTCCAACCGCAGGCTCCTGCCTGTTCCTCATCCCTCGTGGTCCAGTGGGAGAACACTCTGCCCTTATGCAGTACCCTCTGTGCCCTTTTTCTCTTTTTTACACTCTCTCTCTTCGTTTTTTGCTCTCACATTTCTCTTGTGTCCCCTCTTTCTCTTTTTGCTCCTTTTTCGCTCTCTTCTTTCCCGCATGCCCGCTGCTGTTGCCCCCGCTGCTGTTGCCCCCACAGCCGTCCCCCCCTCCAGCATGTCCTTCCTGCCTCCCAGCTGACCGCCCTTCCCCGACCCCTACTAATGGCAGATGCTGTGTGGCAAGAAGAGCATGACCACTGACCTAGTCTGTGTGACTGCTCTCCACCCGTGCAGCTCCACCATTGAGGTACTGCCCTCTGAGCCTGGAGCCTTTGTGTCAGGTAGGTGTTCAAGGGCCTCCTCCACCCACATGCTCCTGCCTGCACCTCATCCCTGGAAGTCAAGTGGGGGCGCACTTTGCTGTTCCGCTTCCGTATGTACCCTCTGTGCCCATGTTCTTTTTTGTCTCTCTCTCTCTTTTTGCTCTCACATTTCTCTTTTGCCCCCTCTTTCTCTTTTTGAACTTGTTTGCTCCTTTTTTTGCTCTCTCATCTTTCCCATGCTCCCTGCCGCTGCTGCCTCCACAGCCCCTCCCCTCGGTAGCGTGTCCTCCCCCCCCCCATTGGACTGCCTCCCCCCTGACCATTACTTAATGGAGGCCGCTGTGCGCCCAAAGGTCAGTCCATCTGAGCCCGTCTGCAACACGACTGTGACCATCGCCAGGGACCCTGGACCCCCGACTGGCCTATGTTACAACCTCAGCACCCTCTGCGCTGTCAACCCTGGACGCCAAGCAACACCCAAAGTCCGATCTCCTGCCGACACTGCAGCGGCACCTTCACCCACCTCCAAGCCCCCAGCCTAGTGGATGCCACCACACATAAACCACTGAACTGCATCCTCCTCTATGTGTGATTCCTACACAGGCACGCCATAGACATTTGGGACCTCCTCAATACCCACACACCCGACGTCGCCTTCCTCACAGAGACCTGGAGCAATGCAAACTCCACGTCAGACATCACAACCACCAATCCCAACGGATAAAAGACCCTGAGAAAAGATCGTCCCACCCACCCAGGAGGAGGGCTCGCTATAGTCCACAAAAGCTCCCTCCACATGACAACCACTGACCCAGACGATGCCACAACCCCCATGGAACATCTCCACTTCCGGATCCAGACCAATCCCAAAACAACTCTCCGCGGAACCCTCATCTACAAGTCACCTGGCCCTGGCGCTCCTTTTATCAACAACATCGCTGACCTAATCGCACCCTACACCCTTGCCTCTACAGACTACATACTACTCGGAGACCAAAACTTCCACCTAGACTACCACAACGGTCCCAACACCACCTCCTAGAGAACCTCGCCAACACAGAAGTGAAGCAACTTGTCACCGCCCCCATGCACCCAGCAGGACACACATTTGACCCCGTCTTTGCAGGAGGAAACCGCTTTTCCTACAGCCTCACCATGGAACTTCTTTGGACGGACCACCACTGCATCCATTTCTCCTCAAAAAAACCCACCATATGCAAGCATGTGCGCCTACTGCCCCGCTGGAGCAAACTCACCAAAGAACAGCTCACCCCTGAACTCACCAGCACTTCACCTCCACCAACACCAACACCAGATGCCAACAAAGAGGCATGCAACCTCCATTGCTGGATCACTATCTGTGCGGACGCACTCGCCCCCTCAAGAAAGATACAGGATGACAACAAGAAAACATGCTGGTTCACCCCTGCACTCCAAGAATCCAAGCGCACCTTCTGACAACTTGAAAAGACATGGAGAAACAGCAAAACCCTGAAACATGCACCGCCTACAGAACAGCCACCACATCACACCACCAACTCATCAAATCCACAAATAAGAACTTCCTCCAAGACAGAATTCTTACCAATGCCTACAACTCCAAAGAACTTTACTCCATCATCCAGGAATTTGCCAAACCCAGCAGAGAAACAACAGATGTCCCACCCTCCCAAGACCTCTGTAACAGACTCAGCTCCTTCTTTCACTTCAAGATTAAGACGCTGTATGACAACTTCGACAATCAAGACCTCTGCATCGCTCAAGCCCCCAACCCCAGCACCAACAACTAACAGACCCTACTCACTTGGACTTCGCTCACGACAGAAAATACCTTAAAGACCATGAAGAGCATCCACTCCGGAGCACCCTCAGACCCCTGTCCCCGCCACATCTTCCACAGCCATCGCACCCCATCTATGCTGGATGATCAACTGCTCCCTCGAGACCGCCACATTCCCCGACAACTGGTAGCACGCTGAAGTCAACCCCCTCCTGAAGAAACCCTCCGCAGACCCGACTGACCTCAGGAACTTCAGACCCATCTCACTGCTTCCATTCACAGCCAAGGTCATCAAAAAGAAAAGGTCGTCAACTCCGAGCTAGCAAACTTCATCAAAGCCAACAACTTCATGGACATCTCCCAAATCCGTATTACACAGCAAGCACAGCACCGAGACCGCCGTTCTCGCCGCCACCAACATCAGCACCCTTCTCGACCAGGGCCAGTCGGCAGCCCTCATCCTCCTGGACTTCTCAGCTGCCTTCGACACCGTCTTCCACTGCGCACAAATGTATGACGTTACAGCGCATAAATTTACAACGCATGCCTTTACAACACAGTTTTTACATCGCAACTTCCTTTAAAATGCATACATTTACATTGCATGCCATTACAACAAATGTTTTAAAACTACATTTACAACGCATTCCATTACATCGCATTATATCTTTACAACGCATATCATTACATTGCATTTAAGGTAAGTGTTGGATAGTGTAGGAGGAAAATTTACTATTCTAACTTCAGGGGGTGCAACAGTAGGGTAAGTGTTGGATAGTGTAGGGGTACAACTTACTATTCTAACTCCAGGTGGTGCAACAGTAGGGTAAGTGTTGGATAGTGTATGGGTAGAAATGACTATTCTAACTCCAGGGTGTGTAACAGTAGGGTAAGTGTTGGATAGTGTAGGGGTACTATGCATTGTAATGGTATGCATTGTAATGACATGCAATATAATGCCTGCGTTGTAGTGACATGCAATCTAATGGCTGCGTTGTAGTGACATGCGCTGTAAAGGATGTTGCGATGTAATGACTGCGTTGTAAATGTAGTCCGATGTAATGACTGCGTTGTAAAGGTTGTTTCCCACCGCGCACTAGCCACCAGAGTCCAAAGAGCTGGCATCTGAGGAAAGGTTCTTGACTGGACACGCTAATTTCTCACAGGCAGAACTCAGCAAGTTAGGCTCCCGCCCTACCTCTCACAACCGACAGAGAGCAGATGTGAAGTACCCCAGGGATCATCCCTCAGCCCCACCCTCTTCAACATCTACATGGCCCCCCTTACAACCATTGGCAGAAACCACAGGCTCAACATCAGCTTGTACGCCGACTACACCCAGCCTATCCTCTCCCTCACCAAGTAACCCAACATCACCAGGTACAAATTCCAAGAAGGGATGAAAGCCATCACAACATGGCTGAAGAAGAGCTGCCTGAAACTCAACTCAGAGAAATCAGAAGTCCGTATCCTTTTCTTCACCTCCTCAGCATGGGACAACACCTGGTGGCCCCCGCCCTCGGAACCTCCCCACCCCCGATAGACCATGCACGAAACCTCTGCATTATACTGGACTCATTGCTCACTATGATCCACCAGATCAACGCTGTATCCTCAGCCTGCTTTAACACCCTCTGCACACTCTGAAAAACGTTCACATGGATCCCCTCCGAATCCAGAAAAATGGGCATGCACGCCCTCATCACTAGCAGACTGGACTACGGCAACACCCTCTACACTGGAATCAATAGAAAAATCCTCTGCAAGCTCAAGACCGTCCAGAACATCGCAGCTAGAATGATCCTAGACATCCCCCGTCACAACCACATCACCCAACACCTCCCCGATCTCCACTGGCTCCCCATCAAAATAAGAATAACCTTTAAATGCCTCATGCGTGCATATAAGGCCCCCCACAACATTGGACCAGCTGAGCTAAACAGCTGCCTCTCCTTCCACGCCCCAAGAGAAACCTCCGCTCAGCCGATCTCTCCCTGGCTACCCTCCCACACATCTATACAAGACCAGAACGGGCGGAAAGCCCTTCTCCTACCTCGCAGCCAAGACCTGGAACGACCTCCGCCTCCAGCAAAACCCTACGCTGCTCCAGTACAGGAACGACCTCAAGATCTGGCTCTTCAGATGAACCCAGCATCCAAAGGAGCCGCTCCCTCACCCCCCTAGCTTGAGACTCTCATGGGTAAGTAGCTACGCTTTACAAACCCCTGATTGAGTGATTAATTGACAACTCCTGAGCCTTTCGACACGTCTTTCACTAGTCCAGCTTTGTTCACCTCCCCACCTGCAACCAGAAGCACCAAAATTGCCTCAGTTCCCACCAGTTTATAATGGCTAGGGGTGCCACCTGGCTGGTTTTATACTGGATGGCCAGTATTTTAATGTCCCTGCCAGTACAAAATTAGAAAAATCACCTAATGCTGGTATTTTTAATGTTCGAAGAAAACACTTTAAAACCCTGACTGATAATCAAAGTAAACAAACACAAAAACACCATGTTAAAATTGAACTATGTTTAAACTTCTTATAAAGTTTTTATTAAGAATCATTTTCGGACCGTTCCAGAATCTTGAAATCTGAACACATGGCTGGTATTTTTCTCTAGGAAAGGTGGCAACCCTAATGAAGCCTTATCCCCAGAATTTAAAAGAAATTGGGGGGCATATTTATGAGAGCTTTGCATCATGCTTGTACCACACAACTTGGTACATGCATGACGCTAACCTCTAAGTCAGATTTATGAAGCCTTGCTAAGCCAATTTTAGTGGCTTTGAATGGCCTAAAAAATCTGGAGTACGGCAACACAGTGCAAATCACTGCGTTGCCTTACTCTGTGCAAGGAAGAGTTGCAGTAGGTGTTCCCATGCAACTCCCATGATTTTTGACGCATTCCCAGATTTGCAAGGACTGGGAATACGGCAAAAAGATTTTTCCTAAAAGATCTTTATGTTTCCTAGTTTTTTGTGTGACACACATAGAAAGAGGAAAAAGCCCCTTTCTGCAAAAAACAATCCTTCCAACAATACAAGCACCCCCCCCATGATGCAATGGTGCCTGCATTAGAGCTGAGCTTCTAAAATGGTATCAGCAGAGGGGCTAAAGGACAGGAGTGTGCATGTTGGATGAATGAGGCATATTTCTGCCCGTTTCCTGTGACACAGGGCAGTGCAGCAAGGTGATTTGTTGTGCTGCCGTGCACCACAAATTTCATAAGTATGGCCCTGGGAGTCAACCTCTTTAACAACTGGTATCCGCCCCATCAGCATCCTGCAAAACGACTAAGCAACAAAGAGGCAGGCCACTAGCCCCACACAGGATCAGGTTTTAATACATTCACTGTATGTCTGGGAGGGGTCAGGAAACACTGACAGAGAACAAGTGAGACAGAAAGGTCAACCCGGGTCTGCGCCACGCTGCCAATCGTGGCTGCAGGCTTCCTGCCTCAGTTGATTCTAAACATGCAGCAGAAACATAAAGCTGCTCGAGTTTAATTTTTGTTGCTGTAGTTAATTCTGCTAGGGAAGTGTTAGACATGGCTCCATTGGCATGGGTCTCCCTTCCATTTTTTCGCTGTTGCCTCCTATGTTTTTGCAGGCCTAGATGCTTTGGGCACTTTGCCACTGCTAATCAGCGCCAAAGTGCAATTGCTCCCTATTGTAAACTGTTGTAATGGATTAGTGACTCCATGATTGGCTATTTGATTTGCTTGTCAGACCCTAGTGCAGTGCACTATGTTTCATTCATTCAAATAAACTTAATTCGGTCTTTTACGACCATAAAAGTATACAATATAGACAACATACAGTTTGTTAAAATAAAGAAATAAAAATAATAAAATAACAACCAACCCTATAATTCAAAAACTGTCTCAAATACAGTTCAATAGGTTCAGGAAAATGCATGTGCAAATTGTATACTATGCAGAAGGTAGAATTTCCATATTCAATGCAAGTTTATTTAGACCAGTGATCCTCAAGAATGTTTTAAAAGTTATATTAAAAGCTCCTAAAAAAGCAATTTATTATTTAAACTCATTAAAATTCATATATTACACTCCGCATTCCTTTTAATATTTCATACCCCATTTGCCACATAGAACTAAAAAATAGGCGGGGGCGTGGCTACGAGCCGATCATGGCGGACGTGTAGTTGCTGAGCTCCGTCCGTAGCCCACGATACTTGCTATTTATCCTGTTCCCTAGTAACACCACCCACGCGAAATTAACCCCAGAAGCCTCTACGAAGTACAGAGGAGTGGCGACGGAAAACAGCCACCCTCCGACGCTGCCCAGGACCTGGTGAAGACTCGGTGTTTGTCGGGGCCTGTGACCACGAGTGAAGCCGCGACCTCGATTTGCGGCAGGACCGACCAACTGCGTGAGGCCTGCGGAACTCTACAGGATTGCCGGAGGTACCTGGGGACGCGGGACGCGAACACACGCCTGACTCCCTGCACTTGCTTCCCCCGCCTGGGTGCTCCCCCTTCAAGTTACATCGGGGAACCACCTCTGACCTCCCAGGTCCGATCCAGGCCGGCGGCGCACCCAGACCGACGCGCCGCCTGCAGCCCCGCCGCGATACGAGCTGCGCGCCTCTGGGGACCGGAACACTGCGCGGAGGCTGCCGGACACTGACGGGCGCTGGGGTGGCCGGAGGACCGCTGCACTGTAACGGAGGCGGACGGCGGCTACACGGCGCGAACCTGCTCCGTGGATACACTGGCGGACGCCATCTTGCCTCATCTCCCGGGCCCCCAGAGCCCCAAACCATTCGCACGAGGGGTCGCCAAGAACGGAGCCACGGCTACTGAGCTGTGCTGTGGGGGGCACACCGAGACACCAGTGGAGTCACTGCTCCCACCCTGGCGAAGACAGACCTCGGAGCCCCTCTGGACCGAGGCGTGAGGGCAAGAACGTCACACCTAAAAGCACTTCTACAGGGGCTGCTGCACAGCGCTACTGGCCCCCCCCATTACTGGCCCCTTGTGCAACGAAGCAGACAACACCTGCTACGGCCACCTCGGCTCGCACCACCGCTACACAGAAGGCGCTACTCATAGCACCGCGGCATTCGCCAAAGGCGCTGCGATCGTCACGGAACCAGAGGACCCCCTCACCCCTCACGAGCGGTTGCCCTGCTGGTGCCCCGTCTCCTACCGGATTACCTGCCGCGACGAAAGCCCGGCCTTAGGACGCTGTGTACCACCACGCAGTGGAGGTTGTGGTAGGTGTGCGTGGCCGGCGCAGCATCGCCCTGCACACCAGATCTATAGGGAGGCACAGAGGCAGGGCCCAGGACCAGGGCGCATCGACGGACATGCAGTCCACCGGCTCGGAAGACCCACTGGCCTCCTCCAATATGGAAGTTATTCCGCCGACAGGAAAAGGAACGCAGGACGCCAAACTGGACCTCATCCTGAACGAAATAAGGGCCACGAGAGAGGCGCTTGAATCACGTATGGACAACATGGCGACGGGCCTCTCCCTGCTCCGAGCGGCTCACAACAAGCTGGCGGAGAGGGTGTCGGAGCAGAAAATAGCGCTCAATGATCTAATTCCCCAACAGACAGAACACTCCGTGAAGCTGGAAGGCATAGAAAAACAACTCAGACAACTATGGGACAAGGTGGATGATGCGGAAGGACGAGCCCGACGCAACAACGTCCGCATTTTGGGCATTCCGGAACGCAGCGAGGGGAGGAATCCTACCCAATTTGTAGAAGACTGGCTCAAACAGATGGTAGGCCCGGAAGGTCTAACTGCTCTATACAGCGTAGAACGAGCGCATAGGATGCCCTCTAAACCGCCGCAGCCAGGAGCACCGCCGCGCCCATTGATTGCACGCCTCCTCCACTACAAAGATCGCGACACAGTGCTACGCGCAGCCCGGGAAAAAGCACCACTCCGATATGAGGATAAGACTATATCTGTGTATCCAGACTTCACTCCAGCGGTGCAGCGAGCCAGGTCCACCCTTATGGGGGTAAAACGCAAGTTGCACGAGCGGGACTTGAAGTATGCCCTCCAATTTCCCGCCCGCCTCAGGATCCTCCATGGCAACAAATCACACTTTTTTGACTCACCAGAGGAAGCGGTAGAATGGATGGAGGTTACACTCACGCCGACAAGCTCACAAGACCCAATTGCTGAAGACGGGAGCGGCGGCCATCGACACCGGCCGGACCGCCGACGCCCTACCACTGATACTGATCAAGCCCCCTCAACAGGGAACCCTCCGACTAGACAGGAAACGGCGATCAGCTCGGAGGAGCGGACGAAGGTAGTGCAGCTAACAGAGGAAGCACTGGCCGCTCACGACGCAGGCACGGCGAGAGACGTCGCCAGCCTTTCAGGCACACGTACCGAAGTATCGGGATCGGCGGACAGCCTGCAGCTTTTCCCCAAGATCACAGCACAAATGGCAGCAGAATTTTGACACCGGCGCCTTGAACACTACCTGGGTGGTAATGTATGAACTGTATGAATAGCCACGCGCAGGTGGGTGGCCAGGGGGGTTATACGTGCTCAGGGCTTGCTATGCCACCGCAGACCTGCACGAATCGGAACCGGATAGACTACACCCCCGTCATATGAACATGGTTGTGTTTGACTGCATTGGGCACAAGAACTTATTGCGATAAAATTGTAAGATGTATAATATATAGATGTGATTGAACATCTAATTTTCATGAATTTTCGTTCATAACCTAAATGAGAGTTATAAACTCATCTAAATCAATCACTGAAAATATAATTCATGTAAACATAAACAAAAACTTGTGTTGAGTTTATTTCTTAAAGTATTTTTCAAAATGATTTGTATGTTTTGAACAGAAACCCACCCGGGTCAAAGTAACAGTGCGCAGAGGGCAAGCTGATTAGCTTGATTCTTTTGTGTTTGACTGTTACCCACGTTGGGTATCGTGGTTTGGACCCCGGGTCTGTTCATCTGGGGACCTCAATGTTCAGGGGTTAAATGTTTACTTGGCACTCCACTACTACTACAGGGTATACTTGGCATGCTCACCCACGAGCCCAACATTGCCACATTATGCGATCAGTTATGGGGCCACTTAATGTTTACAACTTGTGCACCTGGAACGTGCGGGGCATGGGCTCGGTACACAAAAGGCACAGAATACTGGCACAACTCAACCGTAGGGGAGTCATGATAGCTTGCCTCCAGGAGACACATTTGAACACTGCTGAGAACTCAAAACTGTTAAAGAAGTGGAGGGGCCAACTCTTTGCCACGTCCTACTCTGCATTCTCAAGGGGGGCGGCTATTTGGCTCCGCAATTCTGTGCCCTTCAAGCCCGTGGAACTGAGAATTGATAAAGAGGGACGGTATGTCTTTGTGAGGGGCATACTAGATGGTGCAGCTGTTGTGCACGGCTGTTTTTATGCACCTAATTCAGGACAATCGGATTTTCTAACCAGACTTAATGGTGTACTAGTGGATTGGGCGGGATATCACTGGATTGTTGGGGGGGACTTTAATGCTGTGTTGGATGTTACATTGGACAGGTCACACCCGCCACTACACGCCACCGACAGCAGGAAACAGGCGGCTGCGCTAACGCAATGGGCAGAAGGGTGGGATCTGGCAGATACATGGCGCAGTAAACACCTATTTGACAAGGAATATACCTTCTTCTCCCCGCCACACCAATTACACACCAGAATTGACCGGGTGTTCTGCTCCCGCCCTCTATTAGAGGCGGTTCTTACGGCACAACACATGGGGAAGACACTTTGAGACCACAACCCTGTAGAACTGACGCTGCACTGGGGTAGAACACAAACGCCGATACCAACGTGGAGGTTGCCCACGGAATTGCTGGAGGACGCGGACTTCAAATCATCCATGGCGACCACCATTGAGTCCTACTTTGCTACAAATACTGACACTGCTAGCTCCAGACGAATAGAGTGGGACGCGTTCAAAACCTTCATAAGAGGAGAGGCGATGGCCACCCAGGTGGGCATGAAACGGGAGGTGATTGATGGCCTCAAGGAAATAGAGGGTAAACTGGCAATGTTAGAACGCGAAGCAGCGGGCACAAACCTACACTTTACACCACTACAAGAAGCACATATTAGGCATGCTGAGCTGCTTGAGGACTTACGATTACTGGACTATCGCGACTACACTAACAGACAACACACGCAGGCTGATCGGTCAGGCCCACTGTTAGCCCGCATTCTACGGGACTCCCCGACACACCTCCCTATTTTAGAAATTATAGACCAAGACGGCACGTTGGCCTCGACTCAATTAGGAGTCAACACTGCGTTCAAGGACTACTACACTACACTATATGGCCAGCACCAGCCCATGTCGCAAGCGGCACTGGAGAACTTCATGGGGGAATTAGATCTTCCCCAACTCACTGATAGACAGAGAGACGACCTGAAACGTAATATCACCACAGCAGAGATTAAACAAGCAATGCGCGCCCTCCCGAGGAATAAAACCCCTGGGTCGGACGGCTTACCTGTAGAATTTAATGAGGCATTTGCCGACCTACTCGCCCGCGCCTGCAAATTATCTACCAAGAGGCACTACGGACTACCTCCCTGCCACAATCGTCCCTCCAGGCCTTGATAACTTCCCTACCAAAACCGGGCAGAGACGGGATGCACCTGGCTAACTACAGGCCCTTATCCCTACTTAACACTGACTACAAGGTACTGAGTAAGGTATTGGCCACTAGACTAGCACTGTACATCCCCCAATTGATCCACCCCGACCAATGCGGGTTTGTACCTGGTAGAAGTACAGCTAAGAACCTTCGTAGACTAGCCCAACTGATGCCACGAGACCAAAAGGGGGAGGGCACAGAGGGTTGTATCTCACTGGACCCGAAACAAGCTTTCGACTCCCTCAGATGGGATTTCATGTTTGCAACCCTTGCAAAATTCGGGCTACCCCCGGAATACGTAGCGTGGGTCCGGCTACTATACACCCAACCCACGGCACGGGTGCGTACGTCTAGATGTGTCTTTGAACCCTTGGCCATCTTCAGGGGCACCTGACAGGGCTGCCCGCTCTCTCCGCTCTTATTTATACTGGCGCTCGAACCGCTCCTCTGTAGGCTCCGGAAGGAAGCTTCTCACCGTGGCATTCAGAGAGGCGGGACGACTCGTGGTGTCCGCGTATGCGGATGATATCATCCTGTACCTCCGTGACCTACGGGGTAACCTAGACCCGATACCCACGCTATTCGAAGACTACCGACTGTTGTCGGGCCTCACGATAAGCGAAACCAAGTTGTATGGATACCGCTTTCATGTCACTGGTTCTTCTACATCACTGTTTTTCCCGCCGTACACCTTCCAAATGGCGGAAACTACTTTCCGCTACCTTGGAATTCAAATCTACAGAGGTGCAGAGGAAATGATAGACGGCAACCTAGGCAGAGCAATACGGGCGTTGAAATCACAGATACAATTTTGGCTGTCGCTGCCTTTATCGGTGGTGGGTAGAGTAGCGATCTCCAAGATGGTGGTGCTCCCCCGACTCATTTACTTCTTCACTAACCTGCCATTCTTGATCCCAGCGTCAACTTTCAGGGCACTGGATACGCTCCTGACAGAGCTAATATGGGGGTCGGGGCGGAGACGCATAGGACTTGCTAAATTACAGCTTACCTCTGGGACTGGAGGACTGGGAGTGCCGGACTTCCGGGCCCATCATTTTGCCTGTCAACTACAATGGCTGGCATACTGGCTGGCAGGCCGAAATCTACATGAGATCGACATGTCAGAGGAGGATCGCTCCAAGGGAAAGATTCATGTCTTGCTCCTGCCCCGAGCGGAATTGCCTAGGGACACCCCCCCTCTTCTCCGACTTGCAGTGCAATACTGGCGGAAGGCAGTTAAGTACACGACTCCAACAACTTCATACGCCCCTACAATTCCACTACTGGGTATCCCACTGGAATCGGGAACGCTCTCGACCCACAAACTCACACCATGGCACGACGCAGGGGTAACACACATTGGGGACCTCTTTGCGGATGGGCGCATACTGTCCTTTGAGGACTTCAGAACCACGCATAATGTACCGGGAGGCTCATTCCTCATACATGCTGGTATACGACACTACGTGACAACGATATGGGCGCGGGATGGCGAAGAGCCACCCATAAACCCATTACTAACGATGCAATACCTTATGGGACCGGGAAGCCACCTAACTAGATGGCTTACTACTGGCATCAGGACGGGGAGAGCGATATCACTGTTGCCCCTGAGGGTGAAGTGGGAAGGTGACATTGGACGGCCGCTCGAAGATAAGGAATGGGAGCGTATCCTACAATACCCCAAAAAAGTGGCTAGAAACCCGAAGTTCAAATTCATTCAATTGATGATATTGCATAGGGCGTATCTCACGCCGCGCCGTATACATGCTATGTTCCCTGACGCTGCAGACACCTGCCCTCGATGCAGAACGGATGATGCCTCACTGCTACACATGCTATGGGACTGCCCAAAACTGGGCTACTATTGGACCACTATACATGAATCGCTCACCAAAGCGGGTGCGTCCCCGCTAGCATGCACCTTGGAACATACACTACTAGGGCTAAGGCCGGCAGCGCGTAAAAGAAGTGTGTCGACACGCTTCACTGATATGGCTATGCTGCTTGCGAAGCGAGCAATAACCATACGATGGAAATCCCCCAAACCACCCAATCATGACATGTGGAGGACAGAGGTTATACGATGGGGAAGGGCAGAAGGGGAGGCGTTACAACGCGAAGAACGTAGGGGTCATAGAAAGACATTGATATCACTGGACTGGTTCACAATACTAGGGGCTTTCGAGACAGAGGGAGATGATGATTCTAATGTCTCGCTCTCCGCAGTTTGAGTTGCAACCTGTCCATAATACATTACCAATTGCCGCGGGCGCGCATGGTGCACCACGAGACACAGAACTGGGGTAACCCACTCATCCACTGATCGTGTCTCTGACTGATTGCACAGACTACTGTATTGGACAAGAGCTGTTTTTGGGTGTAGCCAAATGCCAATGTATATACGCAACTACGAATTGTGAGTGCCTGGGGCGGGATTGCTAGGGGTGGAGGGTTTCTTGGGGGGGGTTCTTTGTTTGGTTCACTGCGGATACAACGAAACAGAAAATGTATGTACCTTTCGTCACTACTATACAGCATAGGACATATCAATATGCAACTACTTATGTACTACCTGTACCATGCTATGCTTTACTTTATATGCAAATAAACAAATTTTCAACAAAAAAAAAGAACTAAAAAATAGGCAGCTCGGTTCTAAACACTTTTAAAAAAAGACTCTAACTTTTTGTATGAACTTCCCCATGGCACAAGCTATATCTAAATTCATCATTTCTGTTAGAAGGTTTACTGCTTGTGCCCGGTTTTTAATATCATACTTTTTTAAAGATCGGGCATAAAAACTCTCTTCGTAACTCTAAAACCTTCTGGCAATCCAGTAATATATGTAAGATAACACATATTGTTCCTAAAGTGCAGGTGCATTTTCCCTTACTATCTATCATAGATCTTTTTACCCAATTATTAATGTAGCATGGGCTTACCCCAATTCTTAACCTTAACACTTGTCTCCTTAGTCTGCAACCTGTCAAAATAAGGAAAATGCTGTTCATTTTACCACACTGAGGCCATGTAGAGAACTGAACTTTTCCTCAAGAGGTAATCTTGGTCCTGTGCTCAGGAAATTTCTTTTCCCAAGGCCCTAAGTTCCCTCTTGTCGATCTTAATTTGGAAGGTCTGAGGGCACAGCGTAAGCTTTATCATGAGACACACTTTAATGATTGTGCGTCTGATCCCTTTCGCCCAGGTTAGCTAACTCTTTACAATCTCGTTCCTGCACGATTGGGAGATTTTATCATCTTCTCCCGTTCCCAGGCACAGCCAGAATCGCAATAGTGCCATACAAGCTATTATACCCCATGAGGTGGTTCCCAATTCTACTATTGCTGAGTATGCTTTTAGGACCGGTCTATCGAACATTTCTCCATAAGCAAAATTAAATCTTTTTAATCCCTTCACCAATGCTGATGCCCTCTACTTTAGTGCGTCGAGGTGAGTATGCCATTGCAGGTTCCTCTCGAACCACATCCCCAGATACCTATATTCTGCTACCTTTTTCAGCTTCTCAGTACCCAGAGACCAAGTGAACCCTATTTTCCCTCGACCAAAACATAAGATCTTTGTCTTGTCCATATTGACAAGTTTTTTGACTTGACAGTATTCATGGAACCGGTTTAACTTTCTTTGTAAACCAATCTCGGTCTGATCCATAATAACAAGGTCATCCGCATAAAGGTGACATGAGATATGTTTCGTATCTTGCTTTGGACTTGCCCCACTTACATTGCCTAGGGTTAAAGGCAAGTCTGCAATGAACAAGGACAAAAGCAGGGGGGCCAATACTCACCCCTGCCTCAACCCATTGCCAATCTGGATTTTCTGAGATAAACTCCTGCCTACATGTAAGTGCACCGTGTTTGCCCAGGGCCTGTAAATCAAATGCTGCTGGTGGGCTTGCAGCACTGGTTGTGCCACCCACAGAAGCAGCTTGTCAAATATGGCTCAGGCCTGCCATTGGAGAGCCTGTGAGCAGTCTGGGACTGCCATGTCGACTTGGCAAGTGCACCCATGCACTTGCTAGTCCCTAAACCTTCTCTTTTCTACATGTTAGTCACCCCTATGGGCAGGGTGCATTGTATGTGAAAGGTAGAAAATGCACTGGTGTGTGTGTCATGTCCTGATAGTGAATTACAGCCAATTTTGTTTTTTTCACTATTGCAAGGCTACCTGTTTCCATAGGCCAGAATGGGCAGTTTGATTATAACATCTTATAATCCTAACCAGCCCAGGGAACAAGGTGGAAAAACAAGTTTAGTATGCCTGAACTCAATGTCAAAATACATCTTTTTGTGTGGGTGATTTTTACATTCTGTGTCTGAAAATACCACTTTTAGAAAGTAGGTATTTTCTTGCCTAACCATATTGTATGCCTCTGCTAGGTTTGTGTATTCCATGTCTGGTTTGAGTGACAGGGGGATGGAGAGGGCTTTGGCTCCAGCAGTCTGAAAAGTCAGGGCTGGGCTGAAAAGGACCTGGGTTGAAAAGAGAGTAGAGGGAGATTTTCTTTCACTTGCCTGAGCCTACATAGAATAGAGAGTAGGGGGAGGAGATTTCTTTTCAGCTACCTAGGCCAGGTCTGCTTTCAACAATGCGGTCTCCACCTCTTGCGAGGAAGCTGAACCAGGGAGGACAGAACTGGTTTTGTCTGGGTACAGACATTCTCTGCCTCAGAGAACAAAGGATTTAGTAGTACAAATATAGGGTCCCATACCCCAGAACTTTAGATCACTTCTGGGAATCAAGACAAACCCTTTGCCAAGGAGAGAAACCAAGGAAGCTGAAGGAAGAGACTGCCCCTGTGCTGTTTGGGGTTGGCCTGCAATGGTTACTTATTGCCAAGGAAAGGAGAAAAGGAACTTTGTGTTTACTTTTACTATCTTGAGGAAGATCTCCAAGGGCTTGAAGCTGAGCTTGCCTCCTGTTCTGAAGTCTCAGGACACAAAACCTTCACCACCAGCTCCCCCTGAATTTCCTTGCTGGGAATTCTACCTGCAGCGAGGTGCCTGCTGTTGTTTTGGGCCCTCTGGAGACTGCGTGTCATAGGGAGCGAGGAAGAAGCGTGCCGCCACCGCAGCAGTTGCATCGCCGAAGAAGAGTGTCGCCGCTGCAGCTGTTCGCCATTGCATTGCCGAGGAAGCATGTCGCATCACCGGAGAAGCGTGCCGCCACAGAGGTTACAGTCTCATCACCGGAGAAGCACGACGTATGGCCTGTCACGGCTCCAAAGTTCATCGTTTTTGCCTCACGGCCGTCGGGCATGCACGCATTGTATCCACATTGTCGCATCGCATCAAAGACGCCCTTTTGTTGCATTGCAGCGGATCATCGCATCAAGGCGCCATCTTGTTGCATCGTAACCGGAACGCAGTAAGAAACCGACGCATCACCTCCTCTCCGGTAAGGAACCGACCCATCACCGTCCCTGCAACCCTTTTTGTTTGTTTTGCGAGACTCATACAAGGTACTTTGAGAGTAAAGTGACGCATTTACCATCTACATCTAACTAAGCTATTTCTACCATTTTAAAGTCATATTCTTGATACTGTATTGTGGATTTTTATCGTTTGGTATTGTGTTAAGTCTAGTAATGATTACTTATTTTTTCTAAACTGGTGTGGTATCCATTTGTAGTGTCTTCACTGTATTACTGTAGGTGTTCACAAATGCTTTACACACGGCCTCTGATATAAGCCTGTCTGCTCGTGCCAAGCTACCAAGGGGGTGAGCAGGGGTTAGTTCAGGAGTGTACCGCCCTTTGGCTGATCGAAGCAAGGGTCCCTATTTAGACAAAGGTGCAAGCCATTGCCAACTAGAGACCCCCATTTCTAACAGCAAGCTACAGCGTTTCTTATTCTGGCTTTTGCTTCTAGAGGCAGTATAGCTTGTTTTATAAGCAAGGTTTCCCTGCTCATAGAACAAGCTGAAATAACTGTAGATACGAAGCCCAGAATCAGACAAATAAACAAAACATTGTTGCGTGGGTAAATTTTTGGTGCTGGTCTGCTTTGTGTTTAGCAGCTGTAACCAGACTTTATGTGATCAACCTAAGCAATGGCTTTTAGAAGCACTGACAGGAGAGGGGATTTTGCTCAGCCAATATGTTTGTTGCCAGTAGTACCTTTTGACTTGGCAAAAGTTGTGAACTTCCACAAAAAGGGGTTTGCCCTGCACGCAGCAGTGATAATTTTGTTTACATATCCAGGTGCCTGAGCCAACAGGAGTAAGGGTGCCTGAACTTGAACCTTTAGGGTCACACACATGGTACTGTAATGCTATTAAAGTTTCTTAGACAACAGACTAGATAATTTACAGAGTGTGCATTTTACTGGCAGCACCACAGATGAGAGGAGAGCAGTCATTAATTTTAGACTTCAGAGAGCGGTTTTGTGTTTGAAAGCCCAGGGCTACTCCAATCTACATGGAATGTAAGTCCTGGCTTAATAGTGCAACTGTTGCCTCACCTAATGTGATCAACAAAAAGAGCTGTCAGAGTCGTGCTGAGAGAGAGGCTTAGGCTCCACCCACATGTTGGTTTCCCGGAGACCGGAATTTGATTGGGC
Source organism: Lissotriton helveticus (assembly GCF_964261635.1). Lineage (NCBI taxonomy): Eukaryota > Metazoa > Chordata > Amphibia > Caudata > Salamandridae > Lissotriton > Lissotriton helveticus. The sequence continues at coordinate 600,559,404 of NC_136059.1, forward strand.
TGAATTTTGTGCATCCACTGAAAACACTGTATTGCACTTTTTGGCTTGTGGTTAAGTTTATACCTAATGCAGCAAGACTGAGTTGGTTATGGTGGTACTCCACTGATCATGACGATAGGCAGAAAAGGCCTGTAGACTGAGACTGACCTGGCAATAGCGGAGCAGAGGTGCAGCCCAGTTGAGAGCAGAAAAGCAGCTGCACATTTTACGTGTGAAGGAACCAACGGCCTGCACTAGCTGTGGACAAAACCTGACGGACACCCTCCCGGAGGTGCGGGGAGCTGTGTTTGGGTCACTGTGCTGTGGCCCGGTCGAGATCTGCACTGCGGTGCGGAGGAGCACTTGAGGCTGCCTTCGGAGGTAGGCTGTGGGCAACAGGGAGGTGCACCTGAGGTGCAGCTGGAGGCAACCACAGGCACTAGGCAGCCCTGCTTATTTACAAGGACCGCATGCCTGGCGCAGTTGGTGGCCAACTGAAGAAGGCGCATGGAGGCCAACCAGTCAAGATCTCCAGCGCTTACGGGGAAAAGGGGACTGGCTCAATAGGATTACGGTGAGAGCAGGGCCTGCTCAATAGGATTACGCTGGATTACACTGGCGAGAGGCAGCACCAGTATGCCCATGGACCACCACGGCAGCAGTAAGACCCCCCCCCCCCCCGCCTAGCAGCAAAATTGAGAAGTGGCCCAGGCATACCAGTATAATGCGCTACACACATTCGGACACCTGGAGTGTAGCTGGGTGAGGCTCCACCAAGTAACATTTAGAGACTGGGCCTCTCTAGATTTGGTAGATACCTGCTGCCCCCAAGAGCCGGGCAGGGCTCTCATGATCTACACCCATAAAACTTAACTAGAAGTTGGGGAAGACTCAAACTGGACTTGCAGGCAGTTCTGCAGACTGGGGGGCCTGCATGGTTACCTGGCTGATTCACCCCAAGTGCGGAGGCCCTGGGAAAGACGGAAACAAGGTCCCGCTGCGGACAGGAGCGAACCAGTAGAATGGGGCAAGCGGACACCAGACAGGCGAGACTGGTCTTTGAGCAGTGCAAGCCCCACAGGGGTCCCACAGCCACAACCTACATGCTGCCACCTAGTGGTGTGCTATGAAGCTGTGAAGCAATAAATGGCATGTGTAGGATGATTGTTAAAAGCAACACATTACAAGTGTAGGCAATAGAAAGGGGAAGGACGGGGAGGATGCTGCATGGAGCAATATTGAGTGACAAAGTAAACGTTACTTAACAATAGTAACAATTTTTCTAATGAATATTCTGTTTACCTGCGTATTTCACACCTGTTGAATTTTGCCAGGCACCAGACTGAAACCCACATTTCATAGCTCTTCGCTATGCCAATTGTGGGGGGTGGGTGGGACACATGATCCATCTCAGTGCAGAAAAAGGCCTCTCACTGATATTACTGGAGCCATGTAGGCAAAACAAAGTCAGTTCCCCATCAATGTTTGTTGCTCCCTTAAAGACAGAGACGAGGAAACAACAGATCATATATGGCAGTGCAACTACTAGACTGATTTTTTTTAATGGTGGCCTGTAACCATTCTGTAAAACCGGAAGGGGGGCAGGACTCATGAGGAATCTGCAGGCAGAGTATTCACCAGACAGGCTGTTACCAAAGGTACTCTCCTGGCCACCGAAGATGTAGAAGAACTTGTTCTGCTGGACTAAGCACATATTAACTCAGATGGTTCCTTCTTGGCAAGGGCACGGCACATCTTTATGCAAAGGATAATGCAACGTGACAAAGTCCTCTTATGGACTACTCCGCCCCTTCTGTTGCCTACATAACCCACCAAGAGTTGGTCATTACGCTAGACCTGATCTACTTCATGTAGTCTGTGAGTTTTTTTTATTTTTTTATTTGTTTTTATTGCAGAATCATCAACAAAATTATCGATACAATACGACCATCCTCAACACCTCAATACAAGGCGTTATAGATTCTCAAGGTTGTACACTGCTCTTCAGCCCACATCCCGGAGGCCGGGCAGCATAGCGAGGATCACCAACAGGAGATCGTCATGAGTGTTACAGAGCGGGTTATGGTCGTCAGCCCAAAGTAGTATCTGCTTTTTATCCCCCAACAACTCCCTCCCCTACCCCAGTTACCCCTAGACAGAATCGTACACCTCCCGCCGGCACCTCTCAGCCCCCTAGGTCTATATATCCGGTCTCCGCCGATAGTACCCCCAGTAGACCATCCGACAAAGCCTATCAATCGGTCATTCCTGAGGAGCTCTGCAGCGTGTCCGTGGTCACCTCCCGCGGCCAGAAACTGCGTAACCTGCTACCGGTGCTTGGGCTATACCTATCTGGGTAATTAGAACAACCTCCCCCTGCTGCAGCTGATGCGGGTTATAACTGTGGATTCCGGACAGAATGGTTCGCTATTGATAGGGATTACATCTATACGCCCCTGGTTCATGGAAGTCCATGCGCTAAAAGCCTCTCATCCTCATCCTCCGTCAAGTAGTCACACAACGCCTGCACAATCATCTCCCAAGCTCTAGCCATCTCTAGGCTCCTCTCATTCCCCGTACTGGTGGCTTGTCGCATTCTCAGCACACTTTCACACCTAGACCATTTCATCAGCTCATTCGTCCATCTCCGAATAGACGGGCCCTCCCTGGACTTCCAGCGCCACGTAATCTCTCTTTGAGCCAGCATAAGCCCCAGATCGATAAACTTACTCGTTATTTTCGTTTTCGCTGTGTGGGGAAACCAAAGTAGTAGGCATGCCGCCATATCAAACTCCACCTCCCTGTCGGTGATCGCGTTCAGAATCTCACCCACCTCCAGCCAGTATGTACCCAACCTCGGGCAGCTCCACAACATATGATCTAGCTCAACCCCGGGCGTCGAGCACCTCGGGCATGCCGCCTCCTGCACCCTAAAGTGCCTTTGGAGCTTCCCTGGGGTCAGATAGGCTCTGTGCAGTATAAAGAAATGCACCTGCTGGAACCTGGCGTTCCTACTACCCTTCCATGTTCGTTCCATTATGTGGCCCCAGGCCGTGTCCGGAATGGTCTTGCCTAAGCTGTCCTCCCACTTGGTCTTCAGCGTCGTGAGTGGCGCTAGCCCTTCGTTCAGCATCCGCGAGTGGAGGCAAGTGACCGCCTTGACTGTGCCCGCCGTCATCACCACGTATTGGCATGCCATAGTCGTTTCTGGCTCCACTAAACCCACCTTCCAGTGTTTTTGCATTGCTGCAGAGATCGCCGCGTGTAAGAGATATCCCCCATCCGGGAGACCAAACTGTTCCTGCAGCACCCCAAACGGGGCCAGCTGCCACTCCACATACAGATCACCTATCACCTGCAGGCCCAACTCCTCCCACTCCAGTAGCGGGGACCAATCACCCCCGTGTGGCAACGCCGTCAGCATCCCTAGTGGGATCTCCGGGGCATAGGGACGTGAGGCCCGCGCCCTCTTCAGGCTCCTGTGCCAGCACAACCGGAGGGTTTTCTCTTCCATGGCGAGCTCCCTTAGGTCCAATTTCTGTTGCATAATTATATAGGCCAGGATATGCCTCTGAATACCCTTCCCCCGAACCTGGTCCGAGCCTCTGAATTCCCGTGCGACGTTCTGTGTCAGAACCTGAAGCTGGGCCGCCAGGTAGTATAATTCAAAGTCGGGCACCGCCATCCCTCCCTCAGGTTTGGGTCTGATCATATTGTGCAACGCCACCCTACGTCTGCCATGTCCCCACAGAAAGTCAGTGATCATTGATCTCAGGTCTTTAAAGACCCACTGCGGGATCCAGATCGGCAAAGTTCTAAAGTAGTATAGCAGTCGCGGTAAAGCCACCATTTTTAGGGCTCGCCTGCTGGGCGCATGCGCCTAGCTGGCGAAGCTCTATAGGGGCCTAAACAGACTTTACCCAACTTGGCGATTTGGTGCTGTGCCCGTGGCTTTTAGGTCAATGCGCTTGCGCATTGACCTAAAATGCGCGTGCACATCACCAAATCGCCGTCTGTTCCCTCTGCCGCACTCCTCCCACACCTTTGAAGTGAAGCTTCACTTCAAAGGCCCCTGCTGCTTAACACCCTCTCCCCGCTCCGCCCCTGCTAACTGCGTGTGTTTGAGTAAATGTCACCGAAGGCTTATTGCAATCCGTTTGGCGTTTAGGACTGAGGGAGTGAAACCGTGATTATGCAAGTCTGAATGGAATGCATGATCGCCGTCAGGTTTTGTATGGTGATGCTTCACAAACGGTGCTTGTTTCCCACGCTGTAGCCTGTGTCTGTAACAAGAGACTTTCGTGGACTCTGGCTAGTTTTCTCTTATCTTTACTTCACAATGTCTTGCTCAGCTTGTTTACGCTTCATTAGCGTGTGCTGGAATCCTTTCTGAAGTGTAGAATTTTACACCGAAACTTACACTACAGCAGACTTTGAGCCTGCTCTCTTCCCCATAACATATGTTTATGTATTTTATGTAATTAACACAGTTACAAACCTCGTGAAAGCAATTTTGTAAACAAAAAAAAACGAAGTTTTAAGTTTAATTTAACAAATTGATTCTGTTTCAATTTAAAGCTACAAACATGGTTGGTGTGTAGCTGCAAACATGTAGGTATAGCCGTTTTGGTACTGGTTAATTTGTAACTTGCGTTACACAGAGTTGATCATCTGAATTTTAATAGGGCCTCCGCTACTGCCGCTTTAACACTTTAATTTCTAAGAGAAGAGATGCATGCGTTTTAATTATGCGGTAGCTTCACACAGGGTGTTTTCTGTTTAGCTTGCACAACATAAAGCATATAAACTGTAGAAATAAGGGTGGGATGTTGTTAAAGGGTGAAAGTGGCACCGTACGAGTTTGGCAAATATTTTTTATTGTTTAGTTGTAGTTATTCATCTTTTATTGTGGACGAAGTACTGTTAATTTTGATACATGTAATACATTTGAACGCAAGTGGTGCTATGCTATGAAATTATTTTGTATGTAGATGGGAATAATTAGCTATTGCCGCCCTGTTAGTGCTTGTGAATGGTTTATGCACAACTTATACTTTGAAAACGATATGTGTTTACGGGTTTTGCATTGCGATCTTTAGCATACAGACAAGGCACCGTAAATTTGTCATTTTTAATGTGCATAATTTAGTCAACCCGACCATATATTTGGGTGGTCGTCAGCCATATAATTTCAGTGGCTTTACAGATATATTGATGTTTGGAATATACACAAATGGACATCAGGATTTATGTTGCAAAGCTACTGTTACAGGTAAGTAATGTGCTTTTGAAGACAGGCATGTGGAGTAGTTAATGAAGGAGGAGTGCAATGGTGCTAGTGACCCGGTCCCCCCACCGCATTAACCGTGTACAGAGTTTTCTCCAACAACCTTTTGGTCAGATGCTAGTCGTGCTGTATGTACACACCCTGCCTAAAGCTCGCCATCCCAGAAACAGACCACAGTCCTTGTATTTGCTTTCTATTCAGCGGCTGTACTTTGTGCTTCCTTGTGGTGCCCACAGGGCTTATGCTGTGGAGATATAAGGGTAATAGGGCTTGCCATGTACACCTAACAGCCTACTGCATCCTAAAGTGGGGAGGCCAAACATGTACTTTTCTTTGCTATATGTGAGTTTTTCTTGTCTTATATGTGCTTTATGCTCACCATTTGTGCTTTTAAAGTGCTTCTTGTGCATTCTTTGGAATCCGAATGTGTCCTTTTCAGGCCACACAAACCTTCTTTACCTATATACGAGTCTTTTGGACGTAACGTTTGGCTTTTACACTTCACTGTGTATTGTGCCTTTGTTCACGATATCTGCTTTTACTGTTTTAGGCGTGCCCTTTAAACTTGATATGTGGCTTTTAGTTTCGTAAACCTTTTAGTTACATTGCTCAGTAAACACGTAGCTACTGCTGCCTTCGTAATGCTTAATTTGCAAATAATGAAGTGGCGGTGTTTCATGAGGCAGCAGCTTCACAATATGATTTTTGGGGGGGGGGAAATGTACCTGAAAGAAGAGTATATGGACTAAACTTTAATAGGATTTTAGCGGCAGCTGTTTTCAGTAAATTTGACTTTTTGGGGCACATAATTTCGTCAACCCAGCAACATTTTTGGGTGCTCTCCGGACACACAATGCCACATAGATTTACATGTGAATGTAAATATAGATTTATGGGGCAGGTTACAGGTAAGTAATATGTTTATGAAGACAGGCATGTGTAGTAGTTAATAAAGGACTGCAGTGGTGCTAGTGACCCAGTTCCCCCACCAAATTATCAATTTCTGTTTTTAAAACTATATCCTTTTGGGCAAGCGTTACTCTCGCTGTATGAACACACCCGTTTTAACGCTCACCATGCCACTAACAGAACACAGTTGTATCCGCGGTTTGCGGTGCTTCTCTGTGGTGCCCACACAGGCTTATGCTGTGGAAATATAAGGCAATAGTGCTGCCATCTACATATAACCGCCTACAGCATCCTTCCTAAGGTGGTGTTGGGGAGGCGGGGGGGAAACAGGTACATTTGTTCGCTCAATGTGACTTTTATTTTCTTAGTCCTGCCTTTTGCTCACGGTTTGTGTCTTTACAGAATTTCTTGTGTGGCCTTTGGAATTGGTGCTGCTTTCCTAGTGCTTAATTTGTGACAAACAGATTCACTCTATCCATCTACCGCCCTCACTCCATCTATCCATCTACCTCCCTCACTCCATCTATCCCCCTCACTCCATCTATCCATCCATCTACCTCCCTCACTCCATCTATCCATCCATCTACCTCCCTCACTCCATCTATCCATCCATCTACCTCCCTCACTCCATCTATCCATCCATCTACCTCCCTCACTCCATCTATCCATCCATTTACCGCCCTCACTCCATCTATCCATCCATCTACCGTCCTCACTCCATCTACCGTCCTCACTCCATCTACCGTCCTCACTCCATCTACCGTCCTCACTCCATCTACCGTCCTCACTCCATCTACCGTCCTCACTCCATCTACCGTCCTCACTCCATCTACCGTCCTCACTCCATCTACCGCCCTCACTCCCTCTACCGCCCTCACTCCATCTATCCATCTACCGCCCTGACTCCATCTATCCATCTACCGCCCTGACTCCATCTATCCATCTACCGCCCTGACTCCATCTATCCATCTACCGCCCTGACTCCATCTATCCATCTACCGCCCTGACTCCATCTATCCATCTACCGCCCTGACTCCATCTATCCATCTACCGCCCTCACTCCATCTATCCATCTACCGTCCTCACTCCATCTATCCATCTACCATCCTCACTCCATCTACCGTCCTCACTCCATCTACCGTCCTCACTCCATCTACCGTCCTCACTCCATCTACCGTCCTCGCTCCATCTACCGTCCTCGCTCCATCTACCGTCCTCGCTCCATCTACCGTCCTCGCTCCATCTACCGTCCTCGCTCCATCTACCGTCCTCGCTCCATCTACCGTCCTCGCTCCATCTACCGTCCTCGCTCCATCTACCGTCCTCGCTCCATCTACCGTCCTCGCTCCATTTACCGTCCTCGCTCCATCTACCGTCCTCGCCCTATCTATCGTCCTCACTCTAGCTATCGCCCTATCTATCGTCCTCGCCCTATCTATCGTCCTCGCCCTATCTATCGTCCTCGCCCTATCTATCGTCCTCGCCCTATCTATCGTCCTCGCCCTATCTATCGTCCTCGCCCTATCTATCGTCCTCGCCCTATCTATCGTCCTCGCCCTATCTATCGTCCTCGCCCTATCTATCGTCCTCACTCTAGCTATCGCCCTATCTATCGCCCTCGCCCTATCTATCGCCCTCGCCCTATCTATCGCCCTCGCCCTATCTATCGCCCTCGCCCTATCTATCGCCCTCGCCCTATCTATCGCCCTCGCCCTCGCCCTATCTATCGTCCTCGCCCTATCTATCGTCCTCACTCTAGCTATCGCCCTATCTATCGCCCTCGCCCTATCTATCGCCCTCGCCCTATCTATCGCCCTCGCCCTATCTATCGCCCTCGCCCTATCTATCGCCCTCGCCCTATCTATCGTCCTCGCCCTATCTATCGTCCTCGCCCTATCTATCGTCCTCACTCTAGCTATCGCCCTATCTATCGCCCTCGCCCTATCTATCGCCCTCGCCCTATCTATCGCCCTCGCCCTATCTATCGCCCTCGCCCTATCTATCGCCCTCGCCCTATCTATCGCCCTCGCCCTATCTATCGCCCTCGCCCTATCTATCGCCCTCGCCCTATCTATCGTCCTCGCCCTATCTATCGTCCTCACTCTAGCTATCGCCCTCGCCCTATCTATCGCCCTCGCCCTATCTATCGCCCTCGCCCTATCTATCGCCCTCGCCCTATCTATCGCCCTCGCCCTATCTATCGCCCTCGCCCTATCTATCGCCCTCGCCCTATCTATCGTCCTCACTCTAGCTATCGCCCTATCTATCGTCCTCGCCCTATCTATCGTCCTCGCCCTATCTATCGTCCTCGCCCTATCTATCGTCCTCGCCCTATCTATCGCCCTCGCCCTATCTATCGCCCTCGCCCTCGCCCTATTTATCGCCCTTGCCCTAATTATCGCCCTCGCTCTATCAATCGCCCTATCTATCGTCCTCGCCCTATCTATCGTCCTCGCCCTATCTATCGTCCTCGCCCTATCTATCGTCCTCGCCCTATCTATCGTCCTCGCCCTATCTATCGTCCTCGCCCTATCTATCGTCCTCGCCCTATCTATCGTCCTCGCCCTATCTATCGTCCTCGCCCTATCTATCGTCCTCGCCCTATCTATCGTCCTCACTCTAGCTATCGCCCTATCGATCGCCCTCGCCCTATCTATCGCCCTATCGATCGCCCTCGCCCTATCTATCGCCCTAGCCCTATCTATCGCCCTATCTATCGCCCTCGCTCTATCGCCCTCGCTTTATCTATCGCCCTATCGCCCTCGCCCTATCTATCGCCCTCGCCCTATCTATCGCCCTCGCTCTATCTATCGCCCTCGCTCTATCTATCGCCCTCGCCCTATCTATCGCCCTCGCTCTATCTATCGCCCTCACTTCACAAAACTTATTTACAAAAGTTTAAGCTCTTGCCATTATAAATTACAATAACTTTCATTTAAGTATTAATTATTTAAAAAAAATAAAAGCCATTGTTATTTGTAAGATCAATACACCTAAGTCACGTAAATACAACACATATTGCATTACAAATGCTATAGGTGTCACATTTGAGAAAGTTGAACATATTGGCATTGTAAATGACAAAGCTATTAATTTCACTATTTTCAAAACCAACACATAAATTAAAAATTTGTCATTTACAATACCAATAGCTCAAACTTTCCTAATGCGAGACCTATTGCATTGCAAATGCTTGTTAATAATGCCACTCGGCCTAAGACCGATAGAGGGAGAGAGGCCCAAAAGGACATGCATCCCCGCAGCCCCCTGATGCATCGACCCACGTTACCCTCTAGAAGACTTCCGGCATCATGGTAGATCCTGACTCCCAGGTACGTGAAGCACTTGTTTTCCCAGACCACATCCACCGCCAGGGGGGGATACTGCACATCCGCTCGCAGCGGAAAAACACATGTTTTAGCCCAGTTTACCCTAAGTCCTGAAATTCCGCCGAAGGATGAAAGCATTTCCATGGCTCCACTAAGAGCCTCCCCTGTATCCTCCAAATACAGCAACAGGTCATCGGCATATAATGAGATGCAATGGGTATCTTCGGTATATCTAATACCGTTAAAGGAAGCCCCCGTTCTAGCCTGCGCCGCCAGTGGTTCCATCGCAAGAGCGAACAGAAGGGGGGACAACGAGCACCCCTGCCTCGTTCCTCTGCGTACCGGATATGCGGGTGACACAAGCGACCCCAACCTCACTCTAGCAGTTGCGGCAGAGTAGAGAACCCTAGTCCACCGCCCAAATCCTCCACCCAGCCCGAACTTTCCTAACACCTCATCTAGGTAACACCACTCTAGGCTGTCAAAGGCCTTCTCAATATCTACCGATAGCACAGCCGAGGCCTGATTTGAGCCTAAGGCGTCGTGCAGAATGCGGATCAGCCGGCGGGTGTTATTAGCCGTGTTCCTGGTGGGAATGAACCCCGCCTGATCGTCGTGCACCAACTTAGTCATGTGTGGTAGTAATCTGGTGGCGAGGATGCGACTCAAAATCTTGTAATCGACAGTCAGCATGGAGAGGGGTCTATACGACGTCACATCTAGTGCATCTCTGCCAGGCTTCAGCAGCGGTACCACCAGAGCCTCTCTCATGGAACTCGGGAGGCGACCCAAGGTCACAGCTTCTGAGTACACCCACAGCAGCCTAGGTGCCAACACATCAACATACTTCAGGTAGAATTCAATCGGGAGGCCGTCCACCCCCGGGGTCTTGTTCCTAGCCATCTGCTTGATAGCCCCCCTAATCTCCCTTATAGTGATTGGTCCGCCTAAGGCCTTTGCTGATTCTTCCTCTAACACCGGGAGCTGCACTGTGCTTAAAAAATCTCCTATTGCGGCCGGGTCCGCCTCCAACTGCGTATCAGAGAGACTCATATAGTACCTCCGAAAGCGCGTCAGTATTGCCGAGTGCGAGTGGACCACCTCCCCCGACTCAGTTGTAATGCCCATTATCAGGTTGCCCCTAGGCTCTGGGTTAGCAAGCTTCGCAAGCAGTGTGCCCACCTTATCCCTCTCTGCATGCACCTTAGTGAGATACAGTTTATAATCATAACATCTCAAACGCTCCGTTTCCTTGGCAACCGATCCTTCGCTTCCAGCAATCGATCCTGCAGGTCCGGCCTCTCAGGCCTGCACCGTTCAAGCTCTCTCAGCACACCTTCCGCCTTCTCCAGATCCACCAAGACAGACTTTCTCACATTCGAAAAGTTACGCATGCAGGCCCCCCTCACCACCACTTTCATTGCATCCCACTCCACCGATCTCGTGGTGGCCGACCCATCGTTCTTGTCAAAATAAAGCACCACGCCCTGTTGGATCCTGTCGCTAAACACTGAGTCCTCAAGGGTATCAGGCCTCAGCCTCCATGTCGGGACCGCTGACCTCGCCATCTGCCATCGTACCGCTATCAGTAAGGGGTTGTGATCCGAGATGGTCCTCGCAAGGTATTCAGTGAGTGTCACCATAGCAGCCAGGGAGCCACTACATAGGATAGAGTCAATTCTAACATGAAGTGCGTGTAGTGCTGAGAAAAAGGAGTAATCTCTAGCATTGGGATCCCGTTCCCTCCATACATCTATCAGGCCCCATCTCTCCTGCCAGTCCCTCCTGTATGCTGCCAGCCTACGAACCGGGGAGTCAGCCAACGGCGGGTGTGATCTATCCCAAGCCACATCTGTGACAGAGTTAAAATCCCCCCCCGATTATAATGGGGCCGGTCAGGAAGTGGGCCAACGAGCCCGTGAGAGTATCAAAATAGCGGGCCTGATCAACATTGGGGGCATAAACACTACATAGGGCCACCTCCCTGACATATAGCCTCCCTTCCACCACCACAAATCTACCCCCAGGATCCACCAACTGATTCGTGACTTGGAATGGGATCCCCGCTCTTACCCATATCAGCACCCCTCTCGCGAACGCCGAGTAAGATGTGCCATATACTTGTCCCCGCCACCTTTTCTGCAATGCACTACATTCAAGTTTGGTCAAGTGAGTTTCTTGTAACATTGCTATTTGGATGCCTCTTCTCACCAGATAAGCGTGCACCTTGTATCTCTTAGACATGGTCCTGAGCCCACGAACATTCCATGTGAGGCACTTCAAATCAGGTAACAACCCCATCACATCCATCCCCCCCCACTTCAGTTGTAGGAAAAAACTCCCCGCACCACTGCAGCAATACCCTTGCCCCAAAACACCCCAACAAACTGCCCCAACCCCACTCCCCAGGACAGGACCTAACAACACTGCTGTAGCTCCCATCCAAACCTGTAACATCACCCAATGTTCAATATCCTGTGGTAGTCGCCACAGAAAGCCTTAAGGGCAGCGGGGGCGTGGTTCAAGGCCGACCCGGGGCACGCCCCGCCCGCACCCCCATGCCCTCGATCCCACATAATAGTCACCACAGAGTACCTGCCAGTCGCCAAGCGACAGGAGTTGTCCGGTCCAATAAAAAGCCAATATCACACCCCAACACTATTCATTGAACAAACCATCCGCGGTTTGCGGAGTGACCGTCGGGCCCGCTGTGCTATCCACCTCCGAAAGTTCTCCTCCGGATTGTCTCTCCCCTTCCTCCGAATCCGATTCCTCCAACAACCTCTCCTGCTGCGACCCCGTGATGATCGCGGTGGCCGCAAGCGCCCCCTTACGGTCCGCTGCCAACAGGTCCGCTCTCAGCGCCTTCTGAAGTTTCTTGCGCGTCCGGATGCGCTGGGACTTGCGAACCTGGTTTGGCCTCTGCTTCTCCTTTCCCCCTCTGTGCTGGCGGTCCAGACCCGCCCGGTATAACTCCAGCCATGACCATGCCTCATCAGGGGTCTGGAAAAATTGTGTCGTGCCATCAAGGATCACCCTCAGTCTAGCCGGAAAGAGCAGTGAGTATTGTATCCCTTCTTCTCTTAGCTCTTTCTTTACTGCCAGAAAAGATGCCCTGCTTCTCTGGACTCCCTGGGTATAATCCGGGAACACCGTTACTGAGCTATTATCCACCTGGAAAGGTCCCGTGGCCCGTGCCCTTTGTATCAGTAGGTCGCGATCTTTGAAATGCAGGAGCCTGACCACCATCGGTCTGGGGGGTCGGCCCTGCATGGGCGGGCGGGCAGGCGCTCTCTCAATCGAGAAGAATGGGGATAGGCCATCCGGTGCAACCACTGACCTGAACCAGTGTTCCATATACGCCACTGCATCGTCCTCCTCAACTTTCTCCGGAAGGCCTACGACCCGTACATTGTTCCGGCGGTTGCGGCTTTCAGAATCCTCCGCACGTTTCTCCAGCGTTGCCAGTCGGGTAAGTATGTCGGAGAGTTTATGCTCTGCTGTGACCACCGCCGGCTTTAGTTCCTGGAGCAGCTGCTCATTCGCCTTCACCTTATCAGAAAGTTTAGCATGGTCTGCTTTCAGCAAGCCCAGCCCCGTAGCCACCTGTGCAATGTCCTGGTGCAGAGACTCTTTAGTCGCTGTGATCGCCTCCAAGATGCTGTCCAGACGTGTGTTCAATCTACGTTCTTGCGCCGATGCGTCTGGGCTCTCCGGGAGAGTGCCATCCACTTCCGACATTGTCGCCTGGCCCTGCTTCCGCTCATCCGCTGCTGCGCCTCCGACTGCAGCCATCCCGATCCCCACGTGCTGTATCCCTACAGGGCTTCTAGATGGCGGTTGGTGGTAGTATGCACCAGATAGAGACGCCACCCGCGCTCCTAGATTCCTCCCTGGGCGTTCAATCGGTCATGGCCCTGCCCACTGGAGTGTCCGTGCCCGAGGGGTACTGCGTTTGTGTTCGAAATGGCCGACTCCGTCTAGCCCCTCCAGGAGTAGACCATCCGGCTCCGCCCGTCCACGGGATTCCCCCCCCCCGTGGATCCGCACCAGTCCTTCTCGGGGTCAACCAGACTGCCACCCCGCTTTAGGTGTGGGATTAACACTCCCCTCGGGACTCCTCAGTAGTGGGGCGGTGATCGGGGAGAGAAAAGCCTACGATCCCAGTTGACCAGGGAGGCTTCAGCTCCAGCCAGCCCTCCAAGCAGTGCAGTGGTTCTCAGCCACCCAGCGTCGCGGTCACCGGCAGTATCCAGATCCCGCCATACCTTGCACCACTTAACTTCAGCCACGCTCTGCTGGCCGGTGCCCACCTCCGTCCGAGCTGGGCGCACCCCGCGCTGCAGTCCGTCAGCCCTGTCTGGCGTATGTCGCACTCTGGGGCTCCACACCCGTCCGCACACGCTTGTCGGTCCTCGCCTCCGGGAGCTACAGTGCTCTCTGCGATCCCAGTGTCCGGGCGCCTCCGCGATCCCCGCTGTGCCGAGCCGCAGGGCAGCTCCACTATCGGAGAACCTCCGAGGTCCGCGGTGGGGGGATGGGCTCCCCGATCACGGGGCCGTATCCCGGCTGACAGTCCCCACGGTCTCCGCCGCTGTTGGCCGCTGGCTGCTTCCTCGAGGTAGGCTCCCTCTCCGCGGGTCCCGGCAGGCAGCTGTACCCTCTTCACTACTGCCGTTGTGCGCCGCGGTCCTCCGGTACGTCACCCTTATTCGGGGCAACCGCCATATTGGGTCTTTGTCCCCAGCACTCCGAGAGCACAGCGCCGGCTCCCCGCGCCTCCGCAGCCCAACTGCTCGTTTGTCGGGGTGTCCCTTGGTCCGCCCGGCGTGGCAGGCAGATTTTCGGTGTTTTCGCCGGCCGATCGGCGAGGGATCACAGGAGTAATATGGGATCTGGCACGGAGCTATAGGCTCACGCCGCCATCCCAGTCGGCGTCCAAGCCACGCCCCAGTGATGTAGTCTGTGAGTTTATCTGGTATAATGAGGTGGAGGTAAAAGAGGTAGGAAGAATAAATGGACTGTCCCAGATGGAAAGGTATTACTATCTTTGGTCGGAAAGCCACTTTAGTTCTCAGGACCAGCTTGTCTATGAAGAAGCATGTGAAAGGCAGATGGGACACACAGTGCTGCAGCATACTTACCAGCCTTGACAAAGTAATGGCCGCACAAAAAATCTGTTTTAAAAGTGAACAAATGTAACTGGTAACTGTGATGGGGCTCGGAGCTCCCATCAAAATATGAAATGATGCCCTTGGAGCATCACAACAGGAGTAGTGGAAACATATGTGTGAGTCCTTTGAAGAACCTGAACACCATCGATGACTTGAAAAAGTGATGGTTGGTGTGGAAGGCAGATAAATGTATACAGTATCATAATGTACACTTTGGCACTGCCCACTGCATAACCCTGCTTAGACAGCGACAGGACAAGCCAAAGAAAATTAAGCAAGCTCTCAAAGAATCTACATCCTGTTCCCTGCACCATGTCACAAATATAGTCCACCTTCCAGAGTAGCCTTATTTAGTGACGGGGTGATGAGCTGATAGTATGAAGTCAGTCACCTATAGTGGTAGTTGGAAGCAGGTCAAGATTCTCTGCTCAATCTCCAAGCATAAAGGTGGAGATTGGGATGAATCACCTGCCTCTCAGATTGGGAGAGGAGGTCCAGCCCCTTTCTCCTTCATAGGGAACAGAGAGTGATGCTTGGAAACCACCTCTCCCCAGCCAAGTCTTTGCAATGTGGGGTGCCACAGGGGTCGGCATTAAGTCCAACCCTGTTTAACATCTACGTGGCCCCCCTTGCCAGGCTTGTAAGATCGCAGAGGATGGAGGTGGTATCATACGCCGATGACACCCAGATTATGGTATCATTCACCCATTCCTCTGTCACAACATCTGCCTTCAGCTTCAGGTCTTGTATGCAACATGTTGCAGACTGGATGGTCATCAACTCCTTGAAGCTGAATGGCGACAAGACTGAGGTGCTGGTCTTCGGGAAGGACCAAGATGTCTGGTCGAGTGAATGGTGGCCTTCCTCTCTTGGCACCTGCCCCACTCCCTCTCAATCTGCCAGAAATCTCGGTGTGGTGTTTGACACTTCACTCTCGATGTCCCTCCAGGTAAATCGGACAGTAGCAACCTGTTGGGGCGTGATCAGGATACTCAACAGAATTCGCAGCTATTTGTCTCTTCAAGCGCGTAAGCAGATTGCAGTCGCCCTTGTTGGCTCCAGGTTAGATTACTGCAACTCCCTTTACATGGAGGCCAACAAGGGCCTTATACATCGGCTACAAATTGTGCAGAATGCTGCTGCACGTTTTGTCCTAGACTTTCCTAGGACATCATCTGCCACTACTGCGAGAAGAGACCTTCACTGGCTGCCTATTCAGCACAGAATTTATTTTAAAATCTTGTGCCTGACCTATAGAGCTCTTGAGGATGGATCTAAAGGCGCTATCAGCTCTTTGCTTACCCGCTACCATCCCACAAGGTGCCTCCGCTCTTCGGGACTACTCCAGCTTGTTGTCCCTCGTTTCAGGCTCACCAGATGGGGAGCCAGAGCATTTTCTGTTGCTGCCCCCCAGCTCTGGAACACCGTGCCTATGGAGATTAAAACTCTATCCTCTCTAGATCTGTTTAAAAAGGCCTTAAAAACGTGGTGCTTCTCAAGAGCCTACTCAGGTTGAACTGTTGGGTCTTTGTCATGAGCTGGTTTTTGGAATTAGGCGCCTTGACGCCCATTGGGCTAAGTTTGCGCTCGATAAGACTCCCTCCATTTCCACGGTGAACATAGGGTCTCTCAGTAGGTAGGTGAGTATGCAAGCCTACCACACTCCTCGGCCAGTCCGGAAAGATGAGAATGCCTTGAATCCGGTCCTGGTAAATATTCCTCAGGACCCGAGGAATGAATGGGTATGGGAAGAAATGTAACAAGTGGAAAGCTCCACCTCAAGTGTAATGTGTCCCCCAAGGCTCACTACAATGGAAGCTGGAGGGCAAAGTACAGCATTGTGGGCAGAAAGCGTTCTCTCAAGTGGTGAAAAGATACCCCCGAGGGGTGCGTCGCATGCAAACATGGAGTGGAACACCTTTGGGTTGTGACACCTGTTGTGGTTGGTAAGAGGACACCGACTGAGGCAATCAGCCCTGGTGTTCAGACCACCACCCAGATGGTTGGCATGGCAAATAGCCAGATTTTATACCGGGGAGTCCAAGTCCATAGCATCAATGCTTCTCAACTGAGAAGATGAGACCTAAACTTCTCCATGCTTGTTGACGTGCCACATCGCAATTGTATTGTCCATCAAGATCTGGATGGGTAAAAGACCCTTCCTTGCAACAGGTGCGCCTCTACTAACCAGAAGCCCTAGAACCCTGCAGCATCCTCTGAAATCTTATGAAATCTGATAGATTTGCCTCATGCTGGAATCCCTATTGGCGCAGGCACCACTGGAGAGCCATCATGGGCCAGTGTGCATAATATTAGAGGATACAGGAAGCTTACAGATCCAGAAGATAGAGAAACATCAGGACTGGAACTGGAGACCATCCTGAAAAATAACTTGCTGACCAACACCATCTGTAATGACCTGACCTTGAACAGTCAGTCGTTCAAGTACAGTAACATTGAGATTCCAGGCTCTCTCAGATAAGTCACAACAACAACTATCACCTTGGTAAAGTCTTGAGATGCCAATATTAGCCAAAATGGTAGGGCTGCAAACTAATAATGTGTGGATCCCACACAAAACAATGGTACCTCTGGTGCAATTGCAAGATCAGTAAATGGAGATGTGTGTCCTGGAAGTCTAGGGACACCATTCAATCTTATGCTTCCAGCGCCAGAAAATTCCTGAGCCAAGGACACTATCAAACTTTTTTTAGCAAAGAAACAAGTTCACGGTCATGGATGGTCTTGGACCAGACAATAACCACCATTCTTCTTGGGAAGCAGGAATTACAGAGATTAGCACTTTTGTCCAATTTCCTGCTCTAGAACCAACTGTACCACTCTGGTCTACAGCAGGAGTGATGCCTCCTGCTGCAGAATCCGCAGGTGATCCTCTGATTAGAGAGACTGAAAGAAAGGGATCTGTGTAGCTTCCTTTTGGCACCACTCTTCATCTTTCAAGACCCCAGTGATGGTATGTTATGACCCTCAAGGCCTGTAGAAAGGACAATACCCGCCCTCCAACTGTCTGCACATGTCCCTTCGGGAGGACACTAAAGCAACTTTTCAGGAGGTGCAGGGAAGGAGGAGAAGGGCTGCTCGGCCCGACGACCCCAACCTGGGCCGTTAGACCTGCTGGGAGGGCTGGGGCTGCCAAAAGACTAAACCTCTAGTAAAGCCCCAAAACTTTCAGAATTGCCTCAAGTCCCGTGCCCAGGCTTGGAGGTGAAGAAATCTCTCAAACCCTGTGTCAGCCTTGTCCCCGAACAGGTGAGTCCCATCGAATAACATGTGCATGAGGTTCACCTGCACATCACCAGAGAACCAGTTTGACCGAAGCCAAACCTGCCTCCTCAAAGTAACGGATGTCACTATAGCCCTGGTTAAGGAATCCACTATGTTCAGGGGCTGCTGTAATAAATTGGCTGGAAGTTGTTTGCCCATTTCACACCACCTCAGCAAAATTGACCCCAAGGTGGTCCAAAAGACTTGAAACTACTGTGTTAGCTATGTTCATTGACCTCAAGGCCATGCTACCAGCTGAAAAGAGCTGTTTTACTAACCGCCTACTGTTTATTGGATTCTGACTGGAGGGGCTAAGAAGATACACCAGGATTCTGCCTGGTACAGGACGAAGGCTAAACTATCAGGCCTTCTGGAAATGGGTGGGTCAAAAGGAAAGCTGGGTCTCCTGAGGTGGCTCTAGCTATCAACCTCAGAATAAGGTGTTTAGCAGCTGGTGCTGAAGTGGTCTTATAACATGCAACTTCAGGGGTTTCAGCAGGACATTGTTAAATGACAGGTTTTGATGTTGCATCAACAGTAACAAAATGTAAGTCAAAATGTTGGGCAAATGTAGCTCAAAGACCCTCGTGGAAGGATACCACTTCTGGAGGAGCAGGGCTTATAGAACACTCCAGCTCAACCTCTGGAGATGTATCTAGATACTTGGGATTTGGAAGTACCAGGTAGTATAAAACATCTGAAGAAGGTGGGGTATTAAGTTTGCATCCTCACTACAGTCATCCATATTAAGCATGATTTGGTACACGTTAGAATTGGGGGTCTCTAGTTGGCACAGGTAGGTACTTGTGACAAATAGGGACCCTCTCCTCTAGTCAGGGTAAGGGGGTACACTCCTAAAATAACCCCTGCTCATCCCCTTGGTAGCTTGGCACGCAAAGACAGGCTTATCTCAGAGGCAGCGTGTAAAGAATTTGTGAACACATACAGTAGTCAAGTGACAATACTACAATCAGACACCACACAGGGTGTATATTTATAAAAATAAGTACCTTTGAGATAGAGTTACCACAATACCATAAACGACAAAAATAATCCACAATACCATTAGAAATCAAGAGTTCTTGAAAAAAAAAGGCGTAAATCAAAGTTCTGTGCGAGTCGGTAGCCCTGTCTGCCTACAGCATTGCTGAAATAACACAGTCTCTAAAAAATCCAGCGGACCGCATCGGTCTGGGCCCACTCAGGTGTCGACAGACTCGGTCACTTTACTTGATGCGGCAGACACGGGCGTGTGAGCCGGCGTTCGGCGTGTTGCAGAAAAGAAAGCGTTGCAGGCCGCATTGTCCCACGATGCAGTGCAGGCAACAACCTGTTGACGGAGTCTGTGGGTCCGAGGCATACCTTGCAGGGCGAGACGACGTTTGTTGCGGTGCTTGCAGCTTGCGGTGTGGCGACAGAGCCGGAGTTCGGAGGCTGGTGTCGATCAGTCCGGACAGCAGTACGAGTGCAGTGCGTTGCGAAGCGTGTGAGGCGGTGCCCAACTCCGATGCGTTCACAGGACTCGAAGTCAGCAGCAGTGACCACGTCGGTCAGACCATTTCGATTCGGTGTAGCGAGGCATTGCACATCGCGGTGTCCACAAGTCGCCGTGCAGGCAACGGCTCGGTGACGGCGTCAGGACGGAGTCGGTGAGCTCCGAGCTTGCATTGTTCGATGTGGACGTTGTTCGATGCGGTGCCTACAGGACCCCGGGCCGGTCACAGCTCCCTGCCTCTGTAGCCACTGAAACAGCGTTTCCAGCAGCAATCCACAAAGGCTGGTGAAGTCTACTGGTCCTGAAACTTTGGTCAGGGGGCAAGTTCTCTTCCAAGCCCTTGGATAGCCTTCACAAGTTGAAAATAAAGTACACAAAGTTCTTTCTCCTTTCTTTGGCAGTCAGCCAACCACTGCAGGCCAATCCCCCAAGCAGCACTTCAGCTTAGGACAGTCTCGCCTCAGTTTCTTCAGGTTCCTCTCCTCAGCAAAGGTTTCTTCTTGTAGTCCAAAAGTGATCTAATTTCATGGGATCAGGGTCCCAATATTTATACCCGAAACCCTGTGTCCTCTGAGGGCAGAGGGGCCTTTGCCCAGTCCAAACCAGTTCTGGAGCACTCTGTTGACAAGACTCCTTTCCTTTCACAGTGCAGGGCAGAAACATCAGACACCCCACATGAGGTGGAGCCAGCATTGTGGAGGGAAAGCACAGCCCTGGAGTACTTTGTTGACAGGATTCCTTCTCTTCTTTCACAGTGCAGGGCAGAGACATCAGACGCGCCACAGGGGGTAGAGCCAGCATTGTGAAAGGCAGGCACAGCCCTATTCAGGTCCCAGGTGCAACTCATACCACCTATCTAGATGCTGATCTCTCTATTCACCACTGGGCTGACTCATTCTGTCTCCTGGAATCCCCCAGCCCTGTCACTCACAAACTCCAGACAAGGAATACACAACCTAGCAGAGGCAGGCTTGGAAAGTTAGACAAGAAAATACCTACTTTCTAAAAGTGGTATTTTCAAACACAGAATGTTAAAACCAACTTCACTAAAAGGTGTATTTTATCATTCTGAGTTCAGGCATACTAAACTCTAATTTCTACCATGTTCCCTGAGTCAGTTAGGATTATAAAGTGTAATAATCTAATTGCCCATTCTGGCCTATGGAGAACAGGTAGCCTTGCAATAGTGAAAAACGAAAATGGCTGTAATTCACTATTAGGACATGTCACACACACCAGGGCATGTCCTACCTTATACTTACAATGCACCCTGCCCTTGGGCCTACCATACGGGTGTCTGATATGAAAAAAGGGAAGGTTTAGGGACTGGCAAATGGGTGCACTTGCCCAGTCAGCATGGCAGTATCAGACTCTGCACACAGGCTCTGCAATATTTTACAAGGCTGCTTCTGTGGGTGGCACAACCAGTGCTGCAGGCCCACTAGCAGCATTTGGCTTATAAGCCCTGTGCACCCCTGGTGAACTGTACTAGGGGCTGACAAGTAAACCAAATCAGCCAATCATGGAATCACAAATTAATACATTAATTTACAATAGGGAGCACTTGCTCTGTGGCACTGGACAGCAGTGGCACAGTTCCCAAAGCATCTAACACCAGCAAAAACACATGAGGCAACAGCAAAAATGGAAGAGAAACCCACGCCAATGGTGCCAGGTCTAACATGTGTCCCCTCCAGCTGAAATATGGAGAGAACTACTCTACCTCCTGGGAGTTCTCATCACTAAGGCGGAAAAATGTGGACAGACCTTCAGCGTTGGCGTGTTCTGTACCAGGGCGGTGTTCCACCGAAAAGGCCATACCCTGTTGGGAAATGGACCACCTCAACAGCTTTGGATTCTCAGCCCTCATCTGCATTAACCATCGGAGGGGCCTGTGGTCTGTCTGAACCCAGAAGTGAGTCCCAAACAGGTATGGTCTCAGCTTCTTCACTGCCCCGACCACAGCAAATGCCTCACGTTCAATAGCACTCAACCCTTGTTCCCGTGGAAGTAACCTCATACTGATGAAGGCTACAGGTTGATCTAGGCCCTCCTCATTCATCTGTGACAAAACAGCCCCCACTGTAGCGTCTGTCTGAACGATAAACTCTCTGGAGAAGTTGGGTGCCAGGAGCCATGGCAGCTTTCAGGGCCTCAAAAGCTTTCTGACAGGTGTCAGTCCAAATCACTTTCCTGGGCTGCTTCCTGGAAGTCAGCTCTGTCAAGGGTGCAACAATATTGCCATACCCCTTGACAAACCTCCTGTAGTACCCTGTGAGTCCTAAAAAGGCTCTCAAATCTGTCTAGGTTTTGGGGGGCTCCCAAGCCAGGATGGTTTCAATCTTGGGTTGTAGGGGCGCCACCTGGCTGCTCTCAACTTTGTGTCCCAAGTACACCACGGAACCCTGCCCGATCTGGCGCTTTTTCGCCTTGATCTTGAGGCTTGCCTTTTGCAGTGCCAACAACACTTCCCAGAGGTGACGCAGGTGTTTTTCCCAACTGGTGCTGAACACTGTGATGTCATCCAGGTAGGCGGCACTGAACTCATCCAGCCCAACCAACACCTGGTTGAACAACCTCTGAAAGTTGGCAGGGGCATTCTTCATCCCAAAGGGCATAACCCGGAACTGGAAATGCCCATCTGGTGTGGAGAATGCTGACCTCTTCTTTGCCCCATCAGTCAAGGCGATCTGCCAGTACCCAGACGTCCAGTCAAATGTGCTGAGGTACCGTGCAGCCCCTAGCCGATGAATGAGCTCATCAGTTCTGGGGATGTGGTGCGAGTCAGTCTTGGTGACCGAATTGAGCCCTCAGTAGCCCACACAGAGCCGGAGTTCGGGTGTGGCACCCGGTGCTGCAGACTTCAGGACCAAGACCACTGGGCTGGCCCAAGGACTGCTAGAGGACTCCATCACCCCTAATGCAAGCATCTTTGAGACCTCCACTTTGATGCAAGCTCTCACCCTGTCAGTTACCCTGTACGTTTTGTGCTTCACAGGTAAGCTGTCTCCTGTGTCCACATCATGGACGCACCACTGGGGCCATGACCCACACTTTCTGACCAGGTTGAAGCTCTACCAAAGTGGCATTCTGGTCATACCATCGCTTCATCTCTTCCTGGCTGGCTTCCAGATTCCCCTCAGCGAGTTGTCTGAAATGCTGAGTCTGGTTCGTGAAGGCCAGCATGTAGCTATATACATCCTGGGGAGGTTTCCTGGGAGACTGCTCCCAGCCTTCTTTGACCAGACTCATAGGTCCTCTGACTAGGTGTCCATAGAGAAGCTCAAAGGGACTGAACCATTGCCATTGACCGGGTGGTCACACACGCCCAGTCAGGCAGACTCACCATCTCCAAGTGAGTACTCTTCTCCACCTTTCCCCAAGGTGAGCCCTCTAAATCGTTCCCCAACAAACATTCAACAGGTAGGGTGGGCCTCACAGCTACCTGAAGAGTACCAGAGACCCCGCCACACTCAAAACGAACCTGAGCCATTGGACAATGGCTGTGTTGTCAGCGGAAACAACTCGGCAAAATGCATGAAGGAAAATCTGCTCTTGAGACACCAGGTGACACTTGACAGCTGTCACACTGGCTCCTGTGTCTCTAAGAGCCTCAACCTTGTTGCCATTGATGGTCACTCACTGCCCATAGTTCTTAGTGTTATTGGGCTGTTGGGTCCCTGGGACCACCTCACAGTCTCCTAAAGAGATAAGGGACATCTCTGCTCTCCTCTCCCAGGGCTACACCCGCCATCTGCCGGGGTGGAGCACCAGGGGGTGCTATTTTTTCAAATAGGCGGCACCTGGGATCACTCGCCCTGTGACCCCAGGTCCCCACATTTGTAACATCTCAGGGGTCCCTGTTGAACAGGATTACCGGTCAGGCCCCTTTCTTTCTCTCAGGGGGAGGCTGGGAACCTTTCCCTTGGTTCCCTTGGGAATTACTTTGGGGCCCTCTACGAACTCCTTCTGTTTACCCTTGTCCCCCCCACTCTTCTGCTGGAGACCCTGCCCACCTTTGGCTGAGTCTCCCATGTGACCCTTGTGGACCCGGGTACTCACCCAGCGGTCCGCCTCCCCACCAAGCTTCCTAGGGTTAGTTAGCTTGCTATGAGTCAGGTGCTGGCGCAGCTCTGGAAAACAATTATCGGACAAGTGCTCCCATGCAATCAAATCCAAGAGACCTTGAAAATCATTAACTTTGCTGCCCTTCACCCAGCCATCCATTGCTCTGCAAAAGAAAGTGACATATTCTACCCAGGTACTGCTTTCTATCTTCTTGCACTTCCTGAACCTCTGCCTATAGAGTTCATGAGTCAAACCATACCTAGTCATGAGCGCATCTTTCATGTCGCTATTGATGTATAGCATTTTAGGACCCTAGTGTAATTGTCCCGATTCATGCCCTTATATAGGTATAAATCACCATGTCCTTATATAGGCATAGAAATCATAACCATATTTAGACATAGCTCATGCAGTTCAAATATGGCATGGCTACTTCAACTAGTTCCAAAAATCCCCAACTATTTCTTGGAAAACTCGGCTTCAGCCGTTAGGGACTTCCCCTTGCTTGAATATTGATTTGTCCAAGAACTCATGTGAGTTTTCAAAGAATTGAGACTCTTTGATGACGCTAATATGTCCACCTTTAAGTCAAACTCGGCATCTTCAAGGCATAAATATGCCCACACTTGCCCAAGCAAGCACACGCTGGTTTGGAGCAGTTCGACTATCTACTTGCCCGACGCATCTCGCTACAGCAAGTGCCGAAGGAAGCCGACCCTCCAGCAGACGCACTGAGAGAGACGCTGTCGTTTCTCCTGCCCAGAAATCCAGCTCCAGTGTTTCCAAGCTCCCCTTGCGGGGTGTTGGGAAATCGAGTCCTGAGACAGAGAGATACCAGACCTCCTTCATTCTACACCAAGGTACGGAGCTGATTAGACCTTAAGAGAAATCTTGGTTAGATTCTTGGCAAAAGAATACTAAACTTATGCTACCCCACACTTATTTCTTCCCTCGTACTAGACTTAGGTTAGGTACATCCGGGTATGCGTATTTTAGAAGAACCAGTTGAGTACTTTTAGTCTTTATTTATGCATGTATTTTATGGCTTAGAAACCATACCATGCTTTTACAGTATTATTTTATAATACTCTTCTTGCTGTACGCATTATACTTTACAGCCAGTATTACGATTGTAGCAGTTCATTTCTTCTGCATGAGAAAGAAGACTGTTCAATACTTTTTATTGAAAACGCCCGTCTCTGTATTTTCTCTGCACCTCTGATGAAACGAAGCATGTACAAATGACTGAGTAAAATTGTTTCCATGACTCTGAAGATCAGTTTCATCTTGGGGAAACAAAGTTGTCATGTTTATGCGGTTGTCAGAAACTAATCCCTTCTTGTTTATTCGAGAACGTTTCTAGTGACCTCTGAGCTAGCTGGCA
Source organism: Lissotriton helveticus (assembly GCF_964261635.1). NCBI lineage: Eukaryota > Metazoa > Chordata > Amphibia > Caudata > Salamandridae > Lissotriton > Lissotriton helveticus. Next base: position 600,584,314 of record NC_136059.1, read on the forward strand.
CTCACAATTAAGTTTAATATATCCGATAGAGACCTAGTAAACATAAGTCCTACGTCACATCAACAGGATATATTATTCCAATGTGCAGAGCCTATTGGGAATATAGGAACTACACTACATGGCGCCCAACGTTTGGTAAGGCACTAATTTAACGCTAGATACTAGAGTAATTCAGTCGTGCTTTTCACAGAGACCCCTTTTTCACGTAAAATACCCCAATAGACGTCTGGAGTGGGTTAAAGGATAAAATCCGCCCAAACTGAGTAGGACGAAAGTCCTATGTATTTGTTTTTGGATTTGTTCAACGTTGAAGGATACAGTGTTCCAAAAATATTGTGCACCTTATCTTTGTTTCCTTGAAACTTGCTCTGCAAGACTTTCAACAAAATGTCGAATAACGACAACAACGCAACAGGTGGAGCTGCAGTAAATGCAGCCCAACTGGGTTTAGACGTTACAGGTTTCCAACAAGACAATACGGATGCTATAATCATCCCGGAAAACGAACGGAAAACCATTGCTATAAAGCTTATAGAAAATGGCCTATCACCAAGAGGTGGTAGGGTTATATTTGTCATAGAGGCACACGAATATCGGCAGACAGAGGTATTCTATTCATGGATTATCTTCCCTGAAGCAAATCCAAGAAAACATGTGTTCCACTTCTACAAGATAGAGGAACCTCCAGCGGAATACGTTCGATTTGAGGACATTGAAATTCCACTAACTTACCAAGAGCTTCAGCTCTGGTTTAAAGGCGCCCTGCAACATCAAAATCACATTACCAGGCTCGGTCCACTAGGTAGACCAGGAGCAACATGGCCTGTACTAGCCAGCTATAAACCACATCCTGACATTGAAAGAATGACAGATGTAGAATTATTGGCTCAGCTAAAACAATTAATAAAAATACATAGACAGTTGGTTAAATATGTCATGCGGACTTTAACAGTCCAACCTGCTATAAGAATTCCACAGCACACACAACATCAGGGGAACACAAACAAAATTACACCACAGACTATACAATCAGTCATTGGTAAATTACCCACAAAAAGGGAACAAATTCCATTCTGGTTAGCTAAAGAAATTACTCAAATCGAGGCATTATTTTCCGATAGTACACCTCATGAGAAACACATGATTCTAACAATCTGTTTACTTATATTTTCCGATAGTACACCTCATGAGAAACACATGATTCTAACAATCTGTTTACTTATTTATTTTATTTATTTATTAGGAGGTTTTGTATAGCGCTAGCTGGACCCAAGAGTATCAGAGCGCTTCACAGCAGGTAAAACAATGTGCCTTAACGGCGATGGAAGATTGATAACTGGACAAGTCAAGGGCATTGCAAATAACAATCATACAGCTCATAATGTCTATAAGGGTGAGGGATACTAAGAGCATCCCCATGCGGTTCAGGTGGCCTCAAGGAAGAGGGCTTTGAGTAAAGTCTTGAATTTCGGGAAATGGGAGGTCATTCTGATGTGGAGCTCCAATTCCTGGGTGCATTGCCTGCAAAGGATTTACTTAAAGTTTTGCGTTTCCGCGCTTTCAAAGGGATGAGAAGATGCATGTTGGACCTTCTGAGGTTCCTGGTTTGGCCAGCCCTTTTGAGTTTCGCGGCCAGGTATTCTGGTTTGCCTGTGTGAAGGGCTTTGTGCGTAAGACATGCTGTTCGAAAGTTGGTTCGTTGTTCAATAGGGAGCCATTTCAGATCCTTGAGCGCGGAGGAAATGTGGTCGAATTTCTTGGTTCCTGTACCCATTCTAGCCGCGGCATTGAGGGTGATTTTCAAGGGGCCAAGGTGTGATTTGGCTGAGCCGGTCAGGGCTGCGATTCCATAGTCAATTCTGGAGAGCACCAGTGCTTGAGTGGCCTGTTGAAGGTCCTTTGGATGCAGGAAGGGTTTTATTTTGTAGTGAAGTTTCAGATTGAGGAAAGCGCTTTTGGCGGAGTTCGTGATGTGTTTGCTCATGTTTAGTTTGGGGTCTAAGGTGATACCTAGGGACTTGACCGAATCTTTCGGCTTGAGGGTGCCATTGAGGGCGTCGATGGCTTTGAGCCATTCTTCAATTTGGGGGTTTTCGTCTCTGTTGGAGAGGAGTAGAACTTCAGTTTTTTCTTGATTAAGCTTTAAGTGGTTTTGTGAGAGCCATTGTTGAACGTCTTTGAGCGTGTCGTTGAGTTTGAGAATGTCGTCCATAGAGGTGGTTTCCAGATAGATCTGCGTGTCATCAGTGAAGAGGTGGAAGGGGATGTTGGACTTCCTGAGTATTGTGGTGAGGTGTTCCATGTAGATATTGAAGAGTTGGGGGGAGAGTACTGACCCTTGTGGGACTCCTCTACTGACGGGTAGGGGGTCGGATTCAAAGTTTTTGATTTTTACTCTTTGCGAGCGATTGTGGAGATAGGAGGAGAACCAGTTCAGTACCGTCAATTCCAAGCCTGCTTTTTCTTGCAGGACTTTCAGGAGCAGTGTGTGATCGACAGTATCACATGCGGCCGAAAGGTCAAGGAGAATGACAAGGCAGCATTGGTCTGAGTCAAGTGATTTGTGTAGATCGTCAATGACGTTTAGGATGGCAGTTTCAGTGCTGCATCCTTTTCTGAAACCCGATTGGTGGGGGTCAAGGAGCTTGATGTTCTCTAAGTGTTGGGTTAGCTGCGGGAGAACATATTTTTCCAGTGTTTTGGATAAGAGAGGAAGGTTTGAGACGGGTCTAAAGTTGTTCATATCTTCCGTGTCCAGCCCTGTTTTTTTTAGTAGCGGCGTGACTTGGCCGACCTTGAGGCAGTCTAGGATAATTCCCGAGCTCAACGAGCTGTTGATGATTTTGTACCAAATTGGGGCTAGGGTGTGTTTCAGGACTTTGGCCAGATTTATAGGAAGCTGATCCTGGGAGTGGGATGATGGTTTGGCGTTGGCGATCAGGGTGATGATTTCTGCTTCCTGAATCGGCATGAAGACAGACCATTGAGTGGGCGGGGTCAATAAGGTGTGGTCAGTCAGTGATGGAGTCTTGGTCTCCCTGAGAAAAAAAATGGTTTGTGCTGAGAGAGAGGTCAATCAAGATGATTTTTTCATTAAAAAAGTTGGCGAAGTTGGCGCATTATTTTTTGGAGGACACTGAAACTGATGTGATAGGTTTGGAAGTTTGGCTTCTGATGTTGCTGAAGAGCTCTTTGGGACGGTTTTTTGCGTTATCTATAGCGGAGCAGAAGAAGGAAGATTTTTTTTCCTTGATGAGTTTGTAGTAGTTTCTGCGTGCCGTCTTGAGTTGTTCGCGGTGTAGGGAGGATGGATTGCTCCTCCAGATTGTTTCAAGGGATCTGAGAAGTCTTCTTTCGTCATTGATGTCCGTGGTGAACCACGATCTCGATGGAATGTTTCTGTTTTTTTTAGTTTCAATGGCGCAAGGCGGTCAAGGGTGGTCGTCATTTTGGAGTGGTAGAGAGAGGTGAGGTCAGTGGTTGAGAGGTGCTCCGTTGAGTTCGGAAGGAGAGTGCTTAGTTCTTCTTCCAGGATGATCTGTGGGACTTGGGCAATGTTCCTTATCCATTTGGGGGGAGCTTGTTTTATGTGTCGAGTTGGCGCTGGTTGGTTGATGAAGAATTAAGTGGTGGTCTGACCAGTCTACTGGAATGATATAGTCGATGGTGATTGTGTAATTGTCCGCAATGATTGTGTCGAGTAGCACTCCTCTGTAGTGTGTTTCTTCAGAGCAGTGTTGTGTCAGATCGTATTCTAGCAGAAGGTTGTCGAGGGATTGGATGAGCGGGTTATTTGTTTCGTTCCATCTAATGTGGAGATCGCCCAGGATTATGTTATTGGCGTTGTTGAGCGCGAATTGGGTGATTAGGTCAGATAGTTGCATTCCGAATTCCTTTGAATTGCCTGGTGGGTGATAGAGGAGATAGCAAAGTATTGAGCTCTTTGCGCAGGGTTTGATGTTGATAGAAAGGCATTCGAAGGAGCTGTACAGGTATGGTGCGCTTTCCGTGATGGCGAGGTTAGTCTTATGAATGATAGCTACACCTCCACCTCTCTGCTCATTGTCTTTGTGAGTGATTGAAAATCCTGGTGGTACCAGCATGTCCATGATGGGGGTTGACAGGGAGTTGAGCCAGGTTTCTGTGATAAAGGCTACATCAATATCATGTGAGAGGATAGCTTCTGCCAGTTCTGTTGCGTGTTTGGAGGCAGATCTGCTGTTGATGAGCATGCATCTAATGCGGGGTTCTACCTCGGGCAGCGCTTTGCTGGGTTGGGCTCTGGTTTGAGGTTAGGTGTATCGGGGGTCTGGTGAGTCTGAAGGGGAGATGTTCCCTGCCCACTCCTGTAATTACTTGAATAGAGGACTTGGGTGAGGTGATCAGCCTGGGGACCAGTGTGAGGGTAGGAGGGGTCCCTCTCTGTGAATGTTGAGAGGTGCTCAGGTCGGGGGTCGCGGGGTAGGCGTAGGAAGAGGCAAGTGTGGTCACTTCCTGAGGGGAGAGGGAGGGTTTCGCTCTACTCGGTCTGTCTGTTCGCTTCTCTGCCTCTGGAATGGTGACGTGTGGGAGCGATCTGGTGGAGGCGAGGGTCGGGATGGGAGGAGGTGAATTGGGCAGATTGGGAAGGGTGGGGGTGGGGCAGTGGACGGGCTTTTGGGTGCGCTCTTCGATTTTGGCTAGGGAAGAAAGGGTATCGTTCATGCCTCGGACCAGCGCTGCGAGCTGAACTTCCAGAAGGGTGAGACGGTGCGATATATTGTTTGTGTGAGTAGAAGGGGGAAGGAGGATGGTGTTCTGTGTAGGGGGTGTGAGTGCGCATGGAGCGGTGTTACTGTTCAGGAACGGGGAGCGTGGGTGAATTGGTGTCGACTCATCTTGAGGGATATGTGAGGGTGAGCCACGGGTGAAGATAATTTTAGGGGGATAGAGGTGGGAGGAGGAGCTCTTTCTGGTTGGGAGGTAGGCTGCAGTGTGGGGGGTTGGGTGTGAGGGCCAGGGATCCATTGGGGATGGGAATGTGAGTGGGGCTCTTCTCTAGTGATCTGAATGTCATTGTTGGGGGTGTGTGGTGAAGTGGTAGTGGGATGACTAGTTGAGGATGTGAATAGGGCTCTACTCTGGAGTGATGATTATGATTGGTGGGGGGGGCGGGATTGGACAGTGGTAGGAGTTATCTTAAGAGGGGTGGTAGGTTGCGCTGTCGGAGTATATGTGGGCGGATGCTGTGGCCGTTGTGGGAGGAGAAGGGAGTGGGGCTCTATTGTAGTGTGTTGAGTCTGAGTGGAGGGTGGGTAGAGTAGGGTGGCGGTTGCACTTGCATGGCGGTGGACGGTTGTGCAGGTTGGCATTCGCATGGAGGGGGTGCTCGAGCTGGGTCCTGTGGCTTGCTAGGGGTTGGAGTTTAGCCAGAGACGCGTTCCGAGCTTGAGGCGGGGTAAGGGCGGAGGTCTTCTTTAACGTGAGAAAAAGGGAGTCAAAGAACTCGAGGTTCTCATTTTTGCCTGAATCAGGATGGTGCCATTATCGAAAATGGTTGTGGAAATGGAGCCGGTGAGGGACTGGTGTTTTTGCAGGGAGATGGTAAGTTTGCGACTGAGAGCTTTTGGCGACTAGGAGGTGGGCATTAAGGCTGTTGATCCAATGGTCCGGTCTGACCGTGTAAAAGATGAAGCCATTTTAAGCTGACCTCTAGATGGGCAGTGGTACGTGTCTACGATAAGTGTTTCTGGGAATTGTCTGATAATTTTCAGTTTTAGGAGTTTTTTCGCTTTGGTAGATAGTCTATGGGGGCAGGAAATGGCGAAAGCATTTTGACCGTAGGGAGTTAGGTAGTTCGTGGTTAGGCATGGGTAATCGTCGGAATGTATGGCTGGAGGCATCTTGGTTTGGTTGAGGAAAGAAGAGGGACTATCGAATGTAGAGGGGGGGGGGTCGAAAGTTGCAATGCAGGGGGTTGAAGATCTAAGCAAGGGTTCTCCGGAGGAGAGTGTAGTTCAAAGGGATTCAAATTAGAGTGAGGTCAGGGAAATAGATCATCTGCCGGGGGGTGTGTAGATCTATGGGGGGGGGGCTGTTCTCTAACTAGTGGAAGGGCTGTTTGTTGTCTAGGAAACAATATGCCAGGAGCCAGCAAGACTGAGGACTGTAATGTCAGCAGGGGGGTCAAGCTGCCCTAGAGGAATAAAGTGGGTAGGGGGCTATGTAGCAGGAGTGGTCGTGATGTAGTCGTCTACATAGGTAATGACCAGCTTGGTGATCTGGGGCACTTCATTTTTGCCTGGGGCTGTGTTGATATGGTTGGCAAAGGCAGGGGGTGGTAGATTCATCCTCTCCTGCTGCTATCTTCTCCTGAAGGTAAGTAGGGGGTGGTGATCTGCTCCTCTCCTTCTTCTTAGGAGATCCAGAGTAAGGGCGTCTTTAGTTGCTACAGTCAGTCATAGTTGGGGGCCATTTTGGGGTCAGGCGGCCCTAGATAGAGAACGGAGAGGGAATTCAACCTCCCAAGAGGCTTACTTTGTCCTGTCTCCTAATTTTAGACCACTATGGGGGTCGTGTACAAGTCGGCAAGTTATTTGTGCAAATTGGTCATTTTTAGTACTGTAACGCGCCGAGTTAGCTGGTAATGTTGTCGGGTGGTGGCCATCTTGAGGACAGGCATCCCGGGATTATTGAAGCAGGACGGAGGTCGGGAGCTTCTTTCAGCGAAACTACTGTGCAATCATGGGAAAACGATTGATATGGGGCAGTCTCCTCTTCTTGACAAAACGTCGATCTGCTGGCTGGCTCGGGATACCGTTATTCGTAGTTCCTTAGATCCCGCCGAGTTACCAGGACCGGTCCGGGGCTTCTTCCGCTTTTGGTAAGTGAAGGGTGGTAGCGCCCATCTTATTCATGGGCTACATGTAGGGAGGGATGTGCGCTCCGGAGTGATTAAGGAACTGAACACCGATCGGATAGCCAGTTCAGTCATTCGTTATCACCCTGACTGTGGGGACTCCTGTGGTAGCTTCATCTCGGTGTGATTGTCGGTGCGGATCACCGCCCGTTGAGCCGGGCTTAGGAGGGGGGCTCCGGGGGTTACTCCGGGTCGACGATTGATCTCCTACCTTTCTCGGCGATACGGGGAGGGAGGGGCGCTCCGGGTTCATCGGAGCCCACCGGTCAGCTCTCTAGAAGCAGTCCGTATTTTCGGCGTGGCTTCTGAGGACTCCCGTTCCGACTCCCGGGTCAACTTCTTTCCGCTGTCCCCGGTGGAGATCACTTGTGGAGCTGGTCTGAGGAGGGGTCCGGGGGGTGGGTCACTCTGGGTCGGGATTTACACTCTTGTGATCCCTCGTCCCCGGAGCTCATCCCATCAGTCTCTCCTGTCCTGTCCTGGGGATCGCACCACACCTGGAGGACTGTGACACTTGGGGTACAGTCTTTGCTGCAATCTAAACAAAAACACATGGTGTTCCGTCCATGGCGGTAATACCAGACATCCTGAAACAAATTCAAAATGAATACGGGGCAGAGCCTGCTTTAAATCTCGGTATGAAGTTACTGAAGGATTCCAAACAGGTCTCAGCTATAATATTAGCTAATATTAAAGGTGAAGCAGCATCCGTGGAAATCCGCCAAAAACTAAAAGAACTTGATGCAACTGAGCAACCATATGAACTGGCCAGAATAATAGAAAAATCCTATGAAGAACTAGGAAGAGATAGTTTGGGTGGGAAACCAGTGAAGTCCGAACTAACAGAAAATCCTGAAAACGTTTTTATTAAAAACAATCTAACCACTCCTAAAAAGAAGGGGGAAAATACTAGACCGATACTTCCTAAGGACAAGCATTCTCAATCCAGAGGTAGGTCTCCTCAAAAGGAGCCCTCTGAAAAGAGGTATAACCTCAAGAACAGGGATAATTTGAGGAAACCTGATAGATATCAAGATACTGATACACGTTCCTCTCGTACCTTTCAGACTTCCTCACAGAAATCGGAAAGAAGAGGACAATCAGAACACAAGGAAGAACGCATGAAGTCCAAAGACGATCAACACGTTCCAAAAAATAAGAAAACTCAATTCACTAAGAAGAAGGTAGCAAGTCTAAAAATCAGACATGCCGAGGATCTTGAGGACACAACTCAAGAACAGGGAGTGGGCCCAGACAATGCTGGACAGCGCAGCAAAAGTTACCATTGCTCGCAAGATCTTGAAGCATCATCTGGAGACAGTGGACCGGAAAGAATACATTCAAGTTGAAACTGCCGATACTAGGGTTAGTGTACCCCATAAGTTATATGAAATAACACTCCAGATAGAGGGGGACATAACTAGAAAAATAAAAGCACTCTTTTGGGAAAAACTATCTAAGGGTTATGACATCCTTCTGGCTGAAAAAGACTGGCCACCTGAATTTGTCAGGGAGTGCCCACATGGCAAAGAGATCATTATGCCAGCCTTCTCCAATCATATTCCTATTCATAAAAAATACGCCTATGCCAGAAAATGGGCTGTGGCCCAGGCTCCAGGATTATATAAAAATCATGTGGGATGGGATGAGGACTCTCCTCACCATAAGATCCAGTTAAAAATCCACCTACTGCTCAGAGGCAGTATCCAGTTAAGGAAAAAGCTAAAAAATAGGTCAGGGAGATCTTAGATCAACTTGAATACCAAGGGGTGATTGAAACATGCACCTCGTCCATGAACAATCCTTTGTTTCCTGTCTCCAAACCAGACAATACATATTGTCTAGTTTTGGACTACAGACATTTAAATTCTTGTTGCAAACCTTTTGCAGTACAAAATGCACACAGTGCAGCACTGATAAATAACATTGTGCGCAAAATATATAAAACCACATTAGATATTTCAAACGGTTTCTTCTGTCAAAACATAGCACCTGAAAGCAGGTACTCATCTGAGGTAGTAATGGCAATGTCGTCGGCATACGCAAACACTTTAAATTCGGTCTGCTGGATGATAACAGGAACAATATCAGCCTCCTTTTCCAATTGTTGAGATATGGTTCAATATACAATGCAAACAAAAGGAGGGAACAAGGACAACCTTGCCTTGTCCCCCTTGTTATCATAAAATGTTCAAATAATGCATCTGTTATAACAGGCTCTACCTAAAATAATTGATTTAGCTAAGGAATTTGGGGGACTTTCGGGATACAAACTAAATGTTTCAAAAACGCAGTTGATCCATTCGGAAAAGGGCCGTCCAAATGACCTGGTCTTTGTTCCAGATGCCCCTTATCTTGGGATTACAATATCTCCCAAAATAGATGATATAGTACGCCTTAACATAGAGCCTGTTTTAAAAATCCCCCAATAGAACTTTGGAGAGGCTAAATAATTTACATTTTTCATTCTATGGCCGTACTAATATACTAAAAATGTTGATTTTTCCTAAATTCCTGTATTTATTTCGTACCATACCCCTCTTATTCTCATCTTTTTATTTTTCTAAGATCGAAAGAATGTCCTCCAGGTTTCTTTGGGGCTATCGTCAATCCAGAAGAGCTTTGAAATGGTGTACTCTTCCAAGAATGAAGGGCGGCTGGGGGATTCCCAATTTTCGGCTATATTATTGGGCTATTTTACTGAGACATATGGGCATTCTACTTTTTCAAGACATTAGATTGGAAGAATCTGTTAGCCCTTCGATATATGAAATGTTATTAGGGGAGGAAGCTCGGCAATGCCTAGTAAGAATAATTGAACCTAGCTACTATAAAAAAACTAAATTTTAAATTATGATAACTGCTCTGCAAATATGGAGGCAAATTAAAAACAAAATTCTTCTTTGTGCCGTTTTAAATTATTACTCCCCGGTTTTGAATAATCACATTTTACCTGAGATTTTTAAGGATCAAGTAATGATAAGATGGCACTCAGTTGGAATCCGTTTGTTGGGAGATCTTTACCAGGGGGATCAGGTTGCTCCCTTTTCTTTTTTACAACAGAAATATAATCTTCCTAGAACGGATTTTTTTCAAATACCTTCAAATACGAAGTTTCTTGGAATCTAAGGGTCTTCTAGGTCACTCTTTGATGACTAAAATTGATGTTTTGGAAATTAGTACAAGGGAAAAGAAAATTGGTGCAGTATATCAAATGATGATAAATAAATTTGAAGATGATCTATGTTTGAGAATAAATGGCAAAGGAAACTTGAAATAGACAATATAGATATACCTAGAGCAATCAAGTTGTCAATCAAAATGTTATTTAATGGCTCATTACAAAGTCAGCATTTTATGTCTATCTTTGATCTCTATTACTCTCCAGCCAAACTGGCAAAATGGAAAGCTAGAAATGGCGATAAATGTAATCGATGTGGTTTGTCTGCTGCTGACTCTATTCATATTTTTTTTAATTGCCCAAAACTATCTCAATTCATCATGGATGTTCCATTTTTTTTAAAATAATAGCCTGGGGATAGATGCACAATTGTCTGCTGAATTGGTTATTTTTGGACTTTAAACAAATCAAATTGGAAAAAGACCAGCAGCTGAAGAAGGGTTTTTATTTATTTGTATGTCAATTTATCGATTTTGTATCACCTCTCGTTGGCTAGATCCTGAGCCACCAGTCTTTAATCACTGGCAATTGAAATTAGTATCTATATATCAATTGGAAATGGCGGTTTATAGATCAAAGGGGTTAAAAAGGAAAACATTTGATCAAAATGTATGGGCTTTTATTTCTAAATGGATTTGATTTTGTATTGCTTACTGTTTGACTTTTGCTATACTATTCTGCTTTTATGTTAATGTATATCATGATTGTTTATCTTGGACCCCTGTATAAACAAAATCTATTCTGCTTTTCTTTAATCAATATATAACTGATTGCTGAAATAAAATCAATAAAAAAAAAAAGAAAAAAAAAAAGAAAGCAGGTACTTGACAGCTTTCTCAAATATGGGGATACAGCGTCACTTCTGCCGTCTCCCATAGGGATTCAAGAATAGTCTAGGGTTATTTTCAGCCAGAATAACAGAGTTACTACAAACATACAATGATGAGGTATTATCTTATGTCGATGACATCTATCTTACAGACGATGACTTAGACTTGCACTTGAACAGGGTGAACACCATAATACTTGGATTCGCCTCTGAAGGGTACAAATTCAACTTTAAACAAGCATTTGCAATGCAATAGGTCTCGCATTAGGAAAGTTTGAGCTATTGGTATTGTAAAGGACACATTTTTTATTTATGTTTTGTTTTTAAAAATAGGGAAAATAATAGCTTTGTCGTTTATAACTTTCGCAAATGGGACACCTATAGCATTTGTAATGCAATATGTGTTGTATTTACGTCACTTACATGTATTGATATTACAAATAACAATGGCTTTTAATTTTTTCCAATAATTAATACTTAAATGAAAGTTATTGTAATTTATAATGGCAATAGCTTAAAGTTTTGTAAATAACTTTTGTGAAGATTATGTTCAGTGTATTTTATTGTGACGAAAATCCAAGAACAGAAGTGAAATATTAACATCTTTTTGTTACATTTGTAATGAAGCTTGAAACGTTGAGAGAACATATGTGAACCAGGTGTTGTTGAATGGTTGCACAGATTGATGCTGTGGTGGCGCTGAGTGATGTTGTGATGGCGAACAAGTGATGCTGTGGCATTCAGTGATGCTGTGGTAGCGCATAGTGATGTTGTGGTGCCCCTGAGTGATGCAGTGGTGGTGCGGAGTGATGCTGTATGCTACGCTATGTTTTGTTTTGCTATCCTATGCTTTGTTTTGTTATGCTATGCTATGTTTTGCTAGCCTATGCTTTGATTTGTTATGCTATGCTATGCTGTGTTTTGTTATGCTTTGTTATGCTATGCTATGCTTTGTTATGCTATGTTTTGTTATGCTATGTTTTATTGTTTTACTATGCTATGCTTTGTTTTGCCATGCTATGTTTTGTTATGCTATGCTATGTTTTATTGTTTTACTATGCTATGCTTTGTTTTGCCATGCTATGTTTTGTTATGCTATGCTATGTTTTGTTATGTTTTGCTATGTTTTGTTATGTGTTGTGTTTTGTTATGCTATGTTTTGTTATGTTATGCTATGTTTTGTTATGCTATGCTTCGTTTTGCTATCCTATGCTTTGTGTTGTTATGCAATGCTATGTTTAGTTTGGCTATCCTATGCTTTGTTTTGTTATGCTATGCGGGACGTACATTCTCCGGAGCCAGCCGTGAGGGGAATGGCTATCTGACCTCATCTCTGGGGCCCACTATCGCAACAGAACACCGCCACTCCACACCAGTCCCTTCATCGCCTGCACGCAGAAGGGGACCAGGCTGCTGAGAGCTCACGCGAGGCCCAGGACTACGCTACCCAGAGGGCGTCGCGCTCCCTGTGACCGCAGCGCATCAGGAATCACTAAAACCGGGCAGGCTGTCCCGCAGCGCGGGACGTTCATTCTCTGGATCCAGCCATGAGGGGAACGTCTATCTGACCTCATCTCTGGGTCCCACTATCGCAACAGAACACCGCCACTCCACACCAGTCCCGGGCCAAGGGCAGGCCCGTCCGCGCCCGTCAACGGCAGGAAGAGGATGGGCTGGGCACCCTCCCTAACATCTGTACTATTTGCCCTGTACAAAAATAAGGTACTGCTAATCATCTCCAACTGAGTATATTGCGGTAATCTTATCCCCCACTTTTTAGAGTTGGATGTATAATTGTCCATCTAAAAGTTTACATTGTCCAGCCATATTTTGATTACTCAGTGTAGTGGGTTACTTACCAAGTTTTAGTACACTTGCCATAAACCTGCAAAATGGGGAAACGAGTCTGTGTGGAAAAGAAGCAAGTGGCACCTGTGCAAATACCCAACCCCAAACCTACTTCAATTGACAGGATGTTGGTGAAAGCCCTGGGCGCTGTTGCTACAGAAATAGAAATGACAGAGAGATGACAATCCATAACACCAAACTTCGACCTTATATCACCATCACATAGCCCTAGCGTAGACACTGAGGTAGTACCTATAGCACCCATAGAGCCTTCAAATGCCCCAATAGTAGAGCTAGAGTCTACCATAGAGTCACCTGAGGTTGGTATCAGAAAGCAACCGGGCAGAAGTATTAAAGCTAGAACAAAGCCCAAAGTAAAACCACCTGTTAGGCGGAAAAGACATCAACTAGATTCTATTTCAGTAGAAGGGCCCAGGTTTGATAGCACCGCAGAGTCGTATAATAGTGACACTACTGAACAGCCTGGGTGAGTGTCTTTACTGGTGAATAATCTACACATCCAGTTGAGGGCTATTATTAAGGAGGAACTTTGTCATCTAATGGAAAGGATAGACGGGCTATCTGTCAGGGTGGACCATTTTCTAAAACCTAAAGAGTCAAATGAGGCTATCCCCATTTTAGAAGATAGAGCATGTCCACAGGTCTGTAGGGATAACTACCTGGCTGATCCCGTTACAATACCCACTGAACAAATTCCCACTACTAGTCAGGCAAATGCCCAACAGGCCAGGGGGATGAACGATTTAGTAACCCCCCCGGCTCAGGCAAGTGCAGTGAACATTAGTCAATCAATGCCTACAAAAAACAGGGAAGCACAGAAATCCCCAAGAAAGGACATACAAGGAACTGGGTTGGCTTTGGCCCATAAAAACAAAACTTATGTTCCACCAGTTATTAATCTTCCACCAGCCTCAACTCATTATGTTGTGGTGCTTGCAGGGGCACCGGCCGTAAGAGAGGGTCTGGCGGAATCCCACCGAGAACTGAAAAACAAATGCATTAATTGGTTAGTGAACAATAGCAACCAGGGATACGAGATATCAGATGAGATCCTAACAACCAGAAGGGTGGGTTGGATAGGTGAGCGTAGCAAGGACAAACCAGGGGAGTGCATAATAATACATTTTAGGAATCCCGAGATAGCACAAAGCATTTTAGCAACAGAGTACGGGAGGAACTCGGGTAGCATTGTACCACTACATTTAAGCTACTTCCATCCTCCAAACAGACCACGAAAATGTTATAACCTTCAGAGGATGGGTTGGAGACTTTCCCCACAAACAATACACCACTCACATGAGCAGCACATTGGACCACCTATCCTTGTTTTAATATACCGAAAGGTAACAAATTCAGTCCACTAGATGGGGTGGACTGACTAAATGGAGATGCCACTCACAATAAGGAGATTATCTCCGCTTCGTCCAAGGATTGGTGGACTAAGTGTAGATGGGCACATTCTCCTAACAGAGATGGCCTAGCTAGTGGAAGCTTGTGCGGCTCCACTAGCACTTATAGTACTATCCCTAGCGAAGTTTGTGCCCAGAGGGAAAACTGTAAACCCCAGCTTACTACAAGGCCCCCAGCTGAGCTCGATACCGGTGCGGTAATCTCCCCATTGATGCCTGCTACTATAATGTCGCCCGAAATTTCCACACAAGTCAGAAAAATAACCAAGATTCTGTCTTGGAATGTGGCAGGTATCAAAAATAAACTGGGTGATCCTGACTAGGAGTCTTTCATTAGTCAACATGAGGTTTGCATGTTTCAAGAGACTTGGGTTTGTGAGGAGGTAACCAACCCTGACTATGCTAGTTTTAATATTCCGCCCATTACAGGTGGTGTAAGGAGACCGTCTGGGGGGCTCATGATCTGGATAGGGATTCACCTAGGTTGCAAGGCTGTACAACTTGAAACTGGTTCTTTGGACATTTTATGTGTTCAACTACAGTTTTGCTCAAAGCCTCCCGTTATTTTAATTAATCTATACTCTAGACCGACCCCTCGGGAAAGGAATCTAACACGGAAGAGGCCCTATCAACTTTCTTATGTCTTATAGATCCAAACCAAACGGTTATTGTTGGCGGGGACTTCAATTGCCAGTTTGAGCCCCTTGAGGGCTTGACCCCCGAAAACATGGGGGATGAGGATCTTTTGCTGGCAACCCCAGAATCCAGATGCCCTTTGGTGAAAAACTGGTCCCCCTAGCAATCCAGATGAACTCCCTTGTTTAAAGACTCATTGAGAGCGTGCAATGGGAGATCATGCTCTGACTCATCTACTGGCTATACTTTTTATAGTAAGAAACGTGGGTCTATATTAGATTATATTTTAATCGACATCAACTCCTGGGACAGGATGATCGATTTTAATATTATTACACAAATGGATAGCGATCACCATGCCCTAATAATGGAAATAAAAGCCTTAAACCCTCAAATTACTCCCACAACTGGCCCTATCGACCCCGGCATAACTATCTCAAATTGTAGGAGGAAAGTACGGTGGTCCAATTTCCTCCAATCACAGGATTAGATGAGTAATTTGTATAAAGCGCTTATTCCTGTGCTTGAAGAGGCGTCCGCATTACATCAAAGCAGTGCGGATCTAGATCTGGGAGCTGTTGACACAAACTACAGCAAACTAAGATATGTATCATTTGCCTTCTTTTACCCTAACACACCATCCAGACCGAGTAGGCCCCCTAGTCACCCATTGTACATGGTACAACAGTGAATGTCACAGGGCCAAAAAGGCACTTGTGGTATCTATCAAAGGTAAAAATCATCCGCTTATTAAAACCACAAGGAAATCATACAAATCAACGGTCCAAAAAGCTAAACAGCGATGGGAAAGGGAAAACTGGGATTTACTTAAAACGGCTTCGGGGGATAGAGACATGAGGATGTTTTGGAATATCGTTAACACAGGTGCGCCTATCCCCAAATCCGCAATTGAACCAAACTTGGACGAAGAGGTATGGCGGGTGCATTTTGAAACCCTCTATGCCAATGAAAAAGACTCTGAGGGCTACTCAGTTGTCCAGTCCCCTATGGAAGTGGCTTTGGCCCGGTCAGGCAAAGAAGGAAGTGCAGAACACGAAGTACACCCAGGAAGTAGCCTAAACATATCTATAACACTTAAGGAGTCCGAGGGCGCACTGCAAAAAATAGCACCAGGTAAAGCCCCAGGCCTGGATAAGATTCCCGGGGAACTATATAGGAGTGAACCAGCCATCTGGACCCCATATTTTTCTGGACTTTTCAATGCTATAATACAGGGCATGAAGATACCATCCAGCTGGCTGGGAGCGGAGATCATTCCAATTTTTAAAAAAGGATCCCCACTCCTGCCCACAAATTATAGACCGATAAGTCTAATAGACATTTCCCAAAAATGATTTGCGAGGGTCTTGTTAGCCGGGCTTCAATCCTGGATGGAAGAGAAGGGGGTACTGTCCCCCCCTCCAGGCAGGGTTCAGGGAAAAGATATCAACCCTGGACCAAGTGCTAAGACTACAGCTCTTGTACTGGAAGATTGTCTGCCTTCAGGGGGGCAGCTTATACCTAATTTTTGTGGACCTAAGGTGGGCATTCGACCTGGTGCCACGGGAACATTTATGGTCCATTCTCACTGAGTTGGGGGTCCCGGCATATTTCATTTGTCTTCTTAAAAGATTGCACGAAGATAACTACGCTCAAATAAGATTTGGCAATGATGGAAATCTTACAGCTCCAATCCCTGTCAAACGTGGTGCACACCAGGGATGCGTCTTAGCACCGACGCTATTTAGTCTTTACATTAACGGGCTGATCGATGAACTGGCAACTGCACAAGATCTTGATGCCCCTAAGCTAGCGTCCCGCCGAATTTCAGCACTGACACTCTTTTGGTTTCAAAATCACCCATGGGGATTCAGAGGGTTCTAGACAAATTTGAACTTTTCTGTAAGGAAAGAGGTTTAGATATAAACCTACAGAAAACTAAATATATGGCATTTAATAGCCCAAAAAGCTCACGTCCAAACCCCCAATTAAATGGGAAATCCCTGGAAAGAGTCTCATCCTTCACCTATTTGGGTCTCACCATTACTGAAAATTTGGATTGGGGGGCTCATATTACCAAGAGCACACTAAAACTAGCTCAATCGACAGGTGGCATAATTAAGGTCTTTAGTAGATCAGGCAAAAGAACAGTTAGCCCAGCTCTAGAAATCTACAAGGCCCAAGCATGTGGGGGGGCGCTATATGGTGCCGAGCTATGGGGCCATGCCAAACTAGATTCCCTTCAAAAAGTAGAAAATCAATTCCTAAGACAGCTGTACAGACTACCAATGAGCACCCTGTTGATTCCGCCAAAACTAGACTCAGGTCTGATGGCGATAGCAGACATTTCAAGCCTTAGACCTATACTGTACTGGCGTCGCCTATGGGTCACCCCTGAACTAGTGACATACAGGGAGGAGCTGTTGGAGGTTTTGTCAATCCGGACGTAGTTACACTTCCATGGTTTGCACATATAAAATCTCTATTGACCAATATGGGCCGGGGTGATTGTTGGACAGACCCAGATCGTGCCTGTTTGCAAACCACAAGGAAGCAAATTAAGGCGCAGTACGTAGAATACAGAAGCGCCCAATTACACTCTTGCCCCAAGACGGGCATACTATCCTTGGCTTTCTTGGAAGTCAAGGATGTTGCCCGATTTGAGCCAATTTAGACCTGATTACACCGGTGGAGGCAAGAAATCTCTTCTTACAATTTCGGTTTGGGGTTCTTCCGCTCCGCTGCTACACGGCAAAGTGGAGTAAGGACCAAAAGGCACAATGCCCTGCCTGTGGTTTTACTGAAGAATCAGCGCAGCATGTGTTTTTCGGCTGCCCCGGCTATCATAAGGATCAGAAACGTTGGTTGGTACAGATCTGTAGAAATATTGGCAGTAGGCACTATCTGGAGGCATTTCGGATACTGAAATCTGACCTTAGTATCCCGATCGTGTTCTCAGTCTCCAGATTTTTGTTCTCCATGTGGTGTACTAGAAGGGCCCTGTTGAGACTATCTAATGAGGCCTAGGGCATGCTGCAATGATTTAATGTAACTATTCTTTTAACAATTGTATATTTCATAAACTACGATCAGTCTTTTAATGTGCTATCGTTTTCATTTCCCCTATAGATTATTACCGTTCTTTTTAACTATTTATTTATTGTATCATGCACTTCCCGATATGTAATTGTATAGCCCACCAGCTTGTAGTATCCCTAATGACTAGCCTTTTAATCCATGAAATTCAAAGACCGTTGGGATGTTGGTCTTAATGTCCTAAGCATGATAACTGTAAACAATCACGAATGAATGTATGTTGTATATGATTTTAGGACTGTACTTTTTTAGGTCGTATTGACCGAAAGAAAGTTTTTCTGAACTGTTATGCTATGCTTCGTTGTGTTTTGCTATGCTATGCTTTGTTATGCTATGCTATGTTTTGTTATGCTATGTTTTATTATGCTATGCTATGCTTTGTTATGCTATGTTTTGCTATGCTATGCTTTGTTATGCTATGCTATGTTATGTTTTGCTATGCTATGTTTTGCTATGCTTTCCAATGCTGTTTTGTTAAGTATGCTGTTTTGTTGTGTTTTGTTATGCTCTGTTTTGCTATGCTATGCTTTGTTATGCTATGCTGTTTTGTTATGATATGCTATGTTTTGTTGTGTTTTATTATGCTATGCTTTGTTTTGCTATGCTATGTTTTGTTATGCTGTTTTGTTATGCTATGTTTTGTTATGCTATGCTATACTTTGTTATGCTATGTTTTGTTATGCTATGCTGTTGTATTTTGTTATGCTATGTTTTGTTGTGTTTTGTTATGCTATGCTGTTTTGCTATGCTTTGCAATGTTGTTTTGTTATGTATGCTATGTTTTGTTGTGTTTTGTTATACTGTTTTGTTGTGTTTTGTTTTGCTATGCTTTGTTATGCTATGCTTTGTTATGTTATGCTGTTTTGTTCTGCTCCGTTTTGTTATGCTATGCTATGTTTTGTTAAACTATGCTATGTTTTGTTTGGCTAAGCTTTATGTTATGCTTTGTTTTGTTCTGCTATGTTTTGTTATGCTATGCTGTTTTGTTGTGTTTTGTTTTGCTATGCTAGGCTTTGTTGTGTTTTGCTATGTCATGTTTTGTTATGCTATGTTTTGTTTTGGTATCCTATACTTTTTTGTTATGCTATGCTATGTTGTGTTTGTTATGCTATGCTATGTTTTGCAATGCTGTGTTGTTATGTATGCTGTTTTGTTGTGTTTTGTTATGCTATGCTGTTTTGTTGTGTTTTGTTATGCTATGCTGTTTTGTTGTGTTTTGTTATGCTATGCTTTGTTTTGTTATGTTATTCTGTTTTGCTATGCTATGTTATGCTATGCAATGTTTTGTTATGCTATGCTATGTTGTGTTGTGTTTTATTATGCTATGCTTGTTTTACTATGCTATGTTATGCTATACTTTGTTATGCTATGTTTTGTTATGTTATTGTTTTGTTATGCTAAGCTTTGTTTTGTTATGCTATGCTGTATTTTGCTATGCTTTGCAATGCTGTTTTGTTATGTATGCTATGTTTTGTTATGCTATGTTTTGTTGTGTTTTGTTTTTCTATGCTATGTTTTGTTATGCTATGCTTTGTTTTGCTATGTTATGCTATGTTTTGTTATGTTATGCTATGTTTTGTTATACTATGCTGTTTTGTTTTGCTAAGCTTTATGGTATGCTTTGTTTTGTTATGCTGTTTTGTTTTGTTATGCTATGTTTTGTTGTGTTTTGTTTTGCTATGCTATGCTTTGTTGTGTTTTATTATGCTATGCTTTGTTTTGCTATGCTATGTTTTGTTATGCCATACTTTGTTATGCTATTGTTTTGTTATGCTAAGCTTTGTTTTGTTATGCTATGCTGTATTTTGCTATGCTTTGCAATGCTGTTTTGTTATGTATGCTATGTTTTGTTGTGTTTTGTTATGCTATGCTACGTTTTGTTGTGTTTTGTTTTGCTATGCTATGCTTTGTTATGCTATGCTTTGTTTTGTTATGCTATGTTTTGTTATGTTATGCTATGTTTTGTTCTGCTATGTTTTGTTGTGTTTTGTTATGCTATGCTATGTTTTGTTATACTATGCTGTTTTGTTTTGCTAAGCTTTATGTTATGCTTTGTTATGCTGTTTTGTTATGCTATGTTTTGTTGTGTTTTGTTTTGCTATGCTATGCTTTGTTGTGTTGTGTTTTGCTATGCTATGTTTTGTTTTGCTATCCTATGCTTTGTTTTGTTATGCTATGCTATGTTTTGCTATCCTATGTTTTTTTGTTATGCTATGCTATGTTTTGTTATGCTATGTTTTGTTATGCTATGTTTTGTTATGCTATGCTGGTGAGGGTGTGTGAGTGTGTGTGAGGGTGAGTGAGGGTGAGGGGGTGTGAGCGTGAGGGGGTGTGAGGGTGAGGGGGTGAGGGGTTAGAGGGGGTGAGGGTGTGTGAGTGAGGGTGGGTGTGTGAGTGAGGGTGAGGGGTGAGGGTGTGAGGGTGGGTGAGGGTGAGAGGGTGAGGGGGTGTGAGGGTGAGGGGGTGTGAGGGTGAATGAGGGGGTGTGAGGGTGAGTCAGGGGGTGTGTGTGAGTGAGTGTGAGGGTGAGTGAGGGGGTGTGAGGGTGAGTGAGGGGGTGTGAGGGTGTGTGCGGGTGTGTGAGGGTTTGTGATGGTGTGAGGATGAGGGGGGGTGTGAGGGTAAGGGGGTGTGAGGGTAAGGGGGTATGGGGGGGTGTGAGGGTGAGGGGGTGTGAGGGTGAGGGGTGTGAGGGTGATGGGGTGTGAGGGTGATGGGGTGTGAGGGTGAGGGGGTGTGTGTTTGTGAGGGTGTGTGAGGGTGAGGGGCTGTGTGAGGGGTGCGAGCGTGTGAGGAGGAGGGTGTGGGATTGTGAGGGTGTGGGATTGTGATTGTGAGGGTGAGGGTGAGGGGGTGTGAGGGTGAGGGTGAGGGAGAGGGAGACGGGGGTGAGGGGGTGTGAGGGCGAGGGAGGGGGTGTGAGGGTGAGGGTGTGTGATGGAGAGGGTGGGTGAGGGGGTGTGAGGGTGAGAGGGTGTGTGAGAGTGAGAGGGGGTGAGAGGGTGAGTGAGGGTGAGAGGGTGAGTGAGGGTGTGGGTGAGTGAGGGTGTGGGGGGTGAGGGTGTGGGGGTGAGGGGGTGTGAGGGTGAGGGGGTGGAGGGTGAGGGGTGTGAGGGTCAGGGAGGGTGAGGGATGTGAGGGTGAGGGGATGTGAGGGTGAGGGGGTGTGAGGTTGAGAGGGTTGTGAGGGTGAGAGGGTTGTGAGGGTGAGAGGGTTGTGAGGGTGAGAGGGTTGTGAGGGTGGGAGGGTGAGTGAGTGAGGGTGTGTGAGGGTGAGTGAGGGTGTGTGAGGGTGAGGATGAGGGTGTGTGAGGGTGAGGATGAGGGTGTGTGAGGGTGAGTGAGGGTGAGGATGAGGAGGTGTGAGGGTGCGAGTGAGGGTGTGTGAGGGTGAGTGAGGGTGTGTGAGGGTGAGGATGAGGGTGTGTGAGGGTGAGTGAGGATGAGGGGGTGTGAGGGTGCGAGAGAGGATGTGTGAGAGTGAGGGGGTGTGAGGGTGAGGAGGTGTGTGAGGGTGAATAGGTGTGTGAGGGTGAGGGTGTGAGGGTGAGGGGGTGTGAGCGTGAGGGGGCGTGAGGGGGTGTGAGCGTGAGGGGGTGTGAGCGTGAGGGGGGGTGAGCGTGAGGGGGTGTGTGAGGGGTGCGAGGGTGTGGGGGGAGGGTGTGGGATTGTGAGGGTGAGGTTGTGAGGGTGAGGGGGTGTGAGGGTGAGGGAGGGTGACGGGGGTGAGGGTGTGTGAGGTGGTGTGAGGGTGAGGGGGTGTGAGGGCGAGGGGGTGTGAGGGCGAGGGGGTGTGAGGGCGAGGGGGTGTGAGGGTGAGGGGGTGTGAGGGTGAGGGGGTGTGTGAGAGTGAGAGGGTGTGTGAGGGTGAGAGGGTGTGTGAGGGTGAGTGAGGGTGAAAAAGGGTGTGTAGGGTGAGGGTGTGTGAGGGGTGGAGGGTGAGGGGGTAGAGGGTGAGGGGTGTGAGGGTGAGGGGCTGTGTGAGGGGTGCGAGCGTGTGAGGAGGAGGGTGTGGGATTGTGAGGGTGTGGGATTGTGATTGTGAGGGTGAGGGTGAGGGGGTGTGAGGGTGAGGGTGAGGGAGAGGGAGACGGGGGTGAGGGGGTGTGAGGGCGAGGGAGGGGGTGTGAGGGTGAGGGTGTGTGATGGAGAGGGTGGGTGAGGGGGTGTGAGGGTGAGAGGGTGTGTGAGAGTGAGAGGGTGTGTGAGGGTGAGTGAGGGTGAGAGGGTGAGTGAGGGTGTGGGTGAGTGAGGGTGTGGGTGAGTGAGGGTGTGGGGGGTGAGGGTGTGGGGGTGAGGGGGTGTGAGGGTGAGGGGGTGGAGGGTGAGGGGTGTGAGGGTCAGGGAGGGTGAGGGATGTGAGGGTGAGGGGACGTGAGGGTGAGGGGGTGTGAGGTTGAGAGGGTTGTGAGGGTGAGAGGGTTGTGAGGGTGAGAGGGTTGTGAGGGTGAGAGGGTTGTGAGGGTGGGAGGGTGAGTGAGTGAGGGTGTGTGAGGGTGAGTGAGGGTGTGTGAGGGTGAGGATGAGGGTGTGTGAGGGTGTGTGAGGGTGAGGATGAGGGTGTGTGAGGGTGAGTGAGGGTGAGGATGAGGGGGTGTGAGGGTGCGAGTGAGGGTGTGTGAGGGTGAGTGAGGGTGTGTGAGGGTGAGGATGAGGGTGTGTGAGGGTGAGTGAGGATGAGGGGGTGTGAGGGTGCGAGAGAGGATGTGTGAGAGTGAGGGGGTGTGAGGGTGAGGAGGTGTGTGAGGGTGAATAGGTGTGTGAGGGTGAGGGTGTGAGGGTGAGGGGGTGTGAGCGTGAGGGGGCGTGAGGGGGTGTGAGCGTGAGGGGGTGTGAGCGTGAGGGGGGTGAGCGTGAGGGGGTGTGTGAGGGGTGCGAGGGTGTGGGGGGGAGGGTGTGGGATTGTGAGGGTGAGGTTGTGAGGGTGAGGGGGTGTGAGGGTGAGGGAGGGTGACGGGGGTGAGGGTGTGTGAGGTGGTGTGAGGGTGAGGGGGTGTGAGGGCGAGGGGGTGTGAGGGCGAGGGTGTGTGAGGGCGAGGGGGTGTGAGGGTGAGGGGGTGTGAGGGTGAGGGGGTGTGAGGGTGAGGGGGTGTGTGAGAGTGAGAGGGTGTGTGAGGGTGAGAGGGTGTGTGAGGGTGAGTGAGGGTGAAAAAGGGTGTGTAGGGTGAGGGTGTGTGAGGGGTGGAGGGTGAGGGGGTAGAGGGTGAGGGGTGTGAGGGTCAGGGAGGGTGAGGGGATGTGAGGGTGAAGGGACGTGAGGGGTTGTGAGGGTGAGAGGGTTGTGAGGGTGAGAGGGTTGTGAGGGTGAGAGGGTTGTGAGTGTGTGAGGGTGAGGGTGAGAGGGTGAGAGGGTGAGTGAGGGTGAGGGTGGGTGAGTGAGGGTGAGGGTGAGTGATGGTGTGTGAGGGTGAGTGAGGGTTTGTGTGGGTGAGTGAGGGTGTGTGAGGGTGAGGATGTTGGTCTGTGAGGGTGAGGGTGAGGATGAGGGGGTGTGAGGGTGAGGATGAGGGGATGAGGGGGTGTGAGGATGTGTGAGAGAGGGGGTGTGAGGGTTAGGAGGCGTGTGAGGGTGAGGAGGCGTGTGAGGGTGTGAGGTTGAGGGGGTGTGAGCATGAGGGGGTGTGAGCGTGAGGGGGTGTGAGCGTGAGGGGGTGTGAGGGGATGAGGGTGAGTGAGAGGGTGAGAGGGTGAGTGGGGTGAGAGGGTGGGTGAGAGTGTGAGGATGAGGGTGTGTGAGGGTGAGGATGAGGGGGGGTGGAGAGTGAGGGGGTGTGAGGGTGAGGGGGTGTGAGGGTGAGGGGGTTGTGAGGGTGAAGGTGTGTGAGGGTGAGTGATGGTGTGTGATGGTGTCAGGGTGTGGGGGGTGTGAGGGGGTGAGGTGGGTGAGGGGGTGAGGGTGTGTGAGGGTGAAAGGATGTTAGGGTGAGGGTGTGTGGGGGTGTGAGGGTGAGAGGGTGGTGAGGGTGTGTGAGGGTGTGTGAGGGAGGGTGAGGGGGAGTGAGGATGAGGGGGAGTGAGGGTGAGGGGGTGAGGAGGTGTGTGAGGGTGAGAGGGTGTGAGGGTTGTGAGGGTGAGAGGGTTGTGAGGGGGTGGGGGGGTGAGGGGATGCGAGGGTGAGGGGGTGTGAGGGGGCGAGGGGGTGTGAGGGTGAGGAGTGTGAGGATGAGGGGGTGTGAGGGTGAGGGGGTGTGTGAGGGTGAGAGGGTGTGAGGGTTGTGAGGGTGAGAGGGTTGTGAGGGTGAGAGGGTGTGAGGGTTGTGAGGGTGAGAGGGTTGTGAGGGTGTGGGGGTGTGAGGGTGAGGGGATGTGAGGGTGAGGGGATGTGAGGGTGAGGGGATGTGAGGGTGAGGGGGCGTGAGGGTGAGGGGTGTGAGGGTGAGGGTGTGGATGTGTGGGGGTGGGTGAGAGGGTTGTGAGGGTGAGGGGGTTGAGGGTGTGAGGGTGAGTGAGGGTGTGTGAGGGTGAGTGAGGGTGTGTGAGGGTGAGGATGAGGAGGTGTGAGGTGGGGGGGTGAGAGTGAGGGGGTGTGATGGTGAGGAGGTGTGTGAGGGTGAGGAGGTGTGAGGGTCCGAAGTAAATGGTGGCAGGGCAGACATCATAAGACAGAGAGAAGAGACTGCGTGGTGATTTGTTGGTCTAGAGGCAAAGCATAGCGGATGTAGCTTTGCAGCTAGCAAGTCCAGTGTTTTCAAGCTGAGTGTCCTTAGAGAGATGGCAACACAGCAACAGCATTTGAGGAGCAAGGCTACTGTAAACAAGCACGGTAGGCTTTCACTTTCATCCAGAAACAAGCTCTCGGCATTGCTGTGGCGGGGGGAGGGAGGGTGGGCAGGGGAGCGGGAGCGTAATTCCTTTGAAGTCTGATGCGGGGGCCGGGGGAGCGGCAGCCTTTGAAGTCTGATTGGGGGGGGGAGTGGCAGCCTTTGAAGTCTGATGCCGAGGCACAGACAAATGGTGGTGTGTGACGTGGCTGGCTTGTGCACGCGCCTGTCTCACATGAACTGTGTCTAATCCGCAGTTTTGGTAGGGTTTTCGGACCGCTTACTAGAATCTCGCCGCAATGCTTAAGGCATTTGCACAGCGAGACCTAAAAATCAAGAATTGCCCATCTTAGGGCCAGATGTAGGTCGGTCGGTAACGGCCGAAAATCGGTATTTTCGGCCGTTACCGACCGGTAATCCTGAAATGGTATGTAGGGCTCTGAATTTCACAGATTCGGTAAATTTACCGATCGGTAAATTTACCGAATCTGTAAAATACCGAATCGGTATTTTTTACCGATTCGGTAAATATGAGATGTAGGTGGGACTCTTTTGAGTCCCACAAGCCGTACAGAATCGGTATTTTACCATCAAATCTATTTGATGGCAAAATACCGATTCCGGTGTGCATGCACATGTGTGCATGCACACCTGTGCCATATGACAGGCAGACCTGCCCTTAGGGCAGGTATGCCTGCCACATGGCACCCGAGCCTCTTTTGGGGGTGCCAGAGGGTGTCAAAGTGACACCCCCTGCACCCTTGTGTCAGTTGGTATTTACCGATTCGGTAAATACCGAATCGGTAATGCCCATTCATTCCTATGGGCTTCAAAGCCCATAGGAATGAATGGGCATTACCGGTCGGTATTTACCGAATCGGTAAATACAGATTTTTACCGATTCGGTAAAAGGAACATCTGGATGCTTCTACATGTCCCCCCTTCTCATTTACCGATTCTCATTTACCGAATCGGTAAAATTCGGTAAATAAGATTCAGTAAATGAGTCCTACCTACATCGGGCCCTTAGTGTCTTATTTTTAGGATACGAACTTTCAAGTGAATGCAAAAGCCTGGTAGCAAACTTTTTAGAAAAATGTGCGCTGCTTCATCCTCCAAAGAAGCTGAAAAACTTACAGTCAATTCTATGCTTCCTGAATTTCAGAAGAACTTACATATTAAACTATGCAGAAAGGGTTAAACCTCTCTACGAACTAATCAAACCTGATTTCAAACCTACTAATTGGACTCAAAAACAAACAGAAATTTTGCGTTCTGTGCAAACAGACATGTTAGCAACAACCCATTTACAGACACGTGTAAACGTACGCAACCTTGTAATCCGAATCATCCCAGGAAGATGCGGATTGACGTACCTAACCTTTAATGAAGGTGAAAAGGTACCAACAGCTTACAAATCACACTGTACACACAAGCTGAAATGAAATTCACTTCAACAGAAAAAATTCTGACAGCGGTTCAAACTGCAGTAGCAAAAGAGTGAGCCCTCACGCAGGGAAAACGCATGAAGGTCGTTACTCCTGTACCTGCCTTAGAGGCAGTGACAAAAGCGAGCATTCCGAATGCAAAAGCTTTACATCCGAGATGGATACTGTGGGTTAATTCTCTTGCTGCAACAGACGTTGAATACGTTTTTGACCCCTACTTGAAAACTCAAGAATTTCTACAATACGAACAAGAATGTCCTCTGCCCACAGAGATTCTGCCTCTAGAACATTACGGATGTATAATTTACACAGACGGATCAGCACAGCCCGCAATTGGGGGAAAACAAGCTTATAGAGCAGCGTGTGCGATTGTCAAAGGTCGCTGGCGCGATGGTAAATTCCGACCTATGGTCACAAAAACTCAATCTCTAGGCGATTGTACAGCTCAGCGAGCTGAATTCCAAGCATTCAAGATGGAGCTTGAAAATACCGTTCGCGAATTCCCCACACTCATAGTGTACGATTCGTATTACTGAGTCCAGTCTTACAATGAATACTTGCATAACTGGGTTCAAAACGGTTTCAAAGACGCAAAAGGTGGCACAATAAAGCATAAATTGCTTTGGGAACAAGAAGTTCTGTTACAGAAAGAACTACAAAAGACTCACGTTATCCATACACTGAGTCATCAGCGTGATGGCGTTCACGTTGCAGGGAATTCAATGGCTGATGAAGTCGCGAAGGCACCTGTACAAACGGCTTCCGTAGCTGCAATCGCTCGTTCAAAAACAAAAATAGACAGCGAAATAATGCAAGCTGTCACTGCTTCAATAAGAGACAGTGGTAAAACACTTCCAAAAAGCTTTCCACTCAAGTACTCATATATAACTGATGCAAATAATCTTCCTTTTGATCGAATCCCTGGAGTGGGGGATAGAGTAATTCCAAACATGGAGCACAGATTAGGACTGATCTTAGCAGCACATGAAGGGCTTGCCTCTGCACAGGCAGGTGTTTCTGCCACAGTGTTGTTATTAAAGGAAAGATACTGGTGGCCGTGCATGAGGAAACAGACCCGAAACGATGTTTTGGAATGTGAAATCTGCCAGAAAATGAAAGAAAGTTTCAACAGTGAAACGCCCGGCGCAGACGCCCCTTCTCATTTCAGATAAACATTAGCATGCGTTTACCTGGACCACTGGGGTCCCTTACAAAGGGATGGCAACTATAAATATATCATGGTCACAGTGGATTCATGCTCAAGATTAATTTGGATGTGGCCTCAGCGGTTGGGTGACGCCCAAACTGTTATAAAAGATTTGCGAGTGTTTATTGGCACATACACAATCGGCACGCTACATTCTGACCAGGGTCCTGCGTTGAGCTCTCGAGCTTACAAGGAGGCCATGGCCAGCTTGGGCGTTGCATTGTGGTACTCAAGTCCATTCCATCCTAAGGGAAATTTGGTTGTGGAAAGAAAAAACTGTGACATAAAGCAATCTTTAACAGCTAGGGTATTAGGCTCAGGTGACGGGTGGGTCAAACATCTAATAAGTGTCCAACGTAGTCTTAACAATCTGCCAAGAAATTCTCTGGGTGGAATCACTCCATATGAAATCCTTTTTGGTACTAGAATGTTGGTCGAAGACCTCGATCGTCATACTTCAGTGGTAGAACAAAAACCCTTTGATATCAAAGACCATTTGGCTATTTTGCAGGACTTAAATGAAACAAGAAGTAGTCTAAGCAACACCATACAGAAGCTAACGATCACTGAAGAAAAACCACCTGTCCCAGCAAGACCTGCCTGGATTCCAAAGATTGGGGATCTGGTCAGAGAGAAAATAGCGGATAAGAAGGAATTTGGGCCTTCTTACAGAAAACCAGTACCTGTACTAGCAATCCACGTATCAAGAACAGTGTTACTGCCGCCCCTTGCTGGAAGAAAGGAAACCGGTTCGTATCAGTTGCCCTGGTAAAACTACACCATGTGGCCGATAATAAGTAGTAGGCCCAGTGAACTCCAAAGATGTAGCAGACGACCAAATCTTGCTACTATCCAAGAGGTTCAAACAGAAAGACTCTTCACCTTTGAAGATTCTGCAGTGAGAAAAGAAGGACCATGTAACAAAGCCATGGAACTTGTGCCTCTTGAAACCCAAATAACAGTACGTCAAGAAACTCCCGTCTACAATGATGTAGCATCTGACTATACAAATATGTCAAGGGACCAAGCAGCTCCAACGATTTCAAATAATCCGGATGCAATACCAACAATTGACAGAACTGCCTCTGGCTATTTCTTCAACTTTGATACGAGGATCCCAGTGAGCCCGAAACAACGGCAGCAAATAAAACTTTCAAGGAACAAGTAACAGAACTTTTTCACCAGCTTGCAAATACATATCTGGTTTCACCATGGGTTGAATTTTGGATTGTGTTAGGTGTACTTTTTCTCCTACTTTGGCTCATTCTTGTTTTAAGTTTGGGAAAGCTGATAGATGGAAAATATAGTAAAATGGACACAGCAAGTAAGAACATCAACTTGCTCCTGAAGCCACACAAATCATCTCATCGTGAGCAAAGAGACCTGTCGTCAGTAAACATCACAGCCGTTCCTCTACCAGGTGGTATAGCATGGGACAGAACTGACTATGACATTTATGGTCCGGTCGAGCTGTTGAAGATTCCACACCCAATTAAGGTTTCCTCGAGTGATTTTGTTTCACCCGGGCCATTTTCTGATGATTGGGACTTTGAGACGGTCAATAACATGATGACAAATTTAGAAATGTCATAAAAATTTACAAAACACGAATACTTGGAAGATTCATCAGATTATGAACAAGGCCAATTTTTTTAATCATTATGGTCACCATTATTTGCACAAATCTGCAAACCCTAGAAATGTTTTAACTTATAATCAATGGGAACATTGTCCGACGCCACCAAAGGGTAGCTCTAGAACATTTTATGAAAAATGTCCATACTTCCCAGGCTTTAATGTCACAAACCCAGAAACATTTTACTTTAAAAATGTTAATTAGACAGGGATGAAAAGTATATTGACTAATACTAAGCAAATTTATTCTGCGGCCTTTTATGCTCGATTGTCCACATTAGGTTTTGACTTTTGGAAAGACAACATTGAAACAAAAACTGTCTGGGGCACAAAAGACTGGCAGATGCAATGTTTAGAAGCCCTATTTAGAGCCTACATCATCCCCGAACAAATAATGTTTTTAAATGACACTGTTCAACAGACATCTTGTCTTGGCCTTGCTAAGATAAAAGACTTGAATAAACCGTCCATACCTAAACCCGCACTGGATAGAATGTCTATGTCAGGGTATTCATTTACATGGAGCCTGTGATGGTTTTTCGACCAATTTATCATGCCACCTGCAGGGTTCCCCGGCAGCAGTGATAGATTAAATTTTTAAAATACCCCTTTCACACCAAAAGGCCCCTTGGTGTCATGCTTTATCATCGGGGTCTTCGCATCCCTCTACGGGATGTGGCGTGCTGCGACCTACGATTACGCGGGAGCACTTTTAAACGACTATGTGTGGTGTGTGTGAGGGTTTTTGTTTTATGTGCGTGAGTGGTGAGATTATCGGCGATTGATGTTAAAAAGTGCCTAGCTCGTGGGGTGAACGCAAAAAATACTTTAATGGGCCCCCGGGCTGGCGCTGTTAAAAGGGTGAAAGAAGCGGAGGTGTGGTATGCAGGACAATGTGTATCACCTCCTGTGTGTGTGTGTCAACATGTTTCGGAGTCGGAACTCCTTCAGGACTGGGGTACACAAATCCCCACCTTACTCACGTTTCTCTACTTTAAAAATCGTGTAATTTACAAAAAGTGAGATATGGTGCAGGTTATGCAATGTAGCTACAAATTCTCGATTATTGTTGCTATTTAGCTGACCTGAAAAGGAAGGGGACATAAAAATGTTGTGGTGGTCCACTCCTTAGCATCCAGAGGCACAGTGACCTGTGGGTAAAATCAAAAGGTGCGGCTCAGATCTCTAGATAAAATTTGTCATACTATGTGTGAAATCGTGCCTGGTGTGAAAAAGATACAGACAAGACATACAAACACTCAATATAAAGCACACACTCTAAAAAAATAACACATCATTAGAAGTTAGGCTGGTTGCTCAGCAAATCGCCATCTTGTGTTGTCACGGGATCAAGAGTACTTAGTTAATGCAGTGAAAGGTACCCGAGAAATGAAAGAAACATACTGTTATGTATTGATTCCAATGCCTCATGAGCCTTAGGAAACGTAGGGGTCCTCGTGCTGGTTCGCTACCTATGAATAATGCATAGTCAGTAGTTTCTCCAGTGCTTACAATATCGTAGAGTCGGTAGTCCAAGATTGCTGGTAAGTATACTCACGAAGTCTGAGAGAATGCCTCCTGACTGCCCCATACGCGGCTCCGTTGAGAGTGTGTGGTATGAGGGTCAGGTCTCGTTATTTATACTCCGTGATTTTACCAATAAAGCGCATAATTGGCAATTTGGTAAACGGATATCTCCTTACTTGGGTATTCCGGTGTTCGTGGCCGTGTAGCGGCTGAGACGCCAGGAGCGGATTCTGCGCATGCGTCCTGTGTGGACGTGTCTTTGTGCATGTGCGTTAGCAAGCTCAGAGCGCGCCTGCGCGATTTGGAATACTGATCCTCTGAATATAAACACTGTGTATCACGCCTCGGAAGCCTTAGAGGATTCAAAAAGGTTTAATACGTGCAATCTATACCCAGTGGCTCATCTCCTCTCGTTTCAGGCGGTTATATATACGCTGGGGGTTGTGCCTACTGACATGGAAAGCAGTTTATACATGTCAGTAAATATATATAAGAATCGTATATTGAGCAAATTGATTATTGGGCATCGCCCCTGTTCGGGGTTCATAGCTCAGTTGTGTCACTTTATGCAGGGGTGGTCTCTCAATGGTTAGGACTGAGACAGCTAATAATCATAGTCTTCCAGAGTCAGCGGGTTGTATGGAAACTGGGGATCGCTTTTGGTTTAGGTAAGTTGGCCCCACGGGATTTCGTCATTAAGGCCTCTGATGTGGGTGCCCAGCCGGAACACCCAGCGTTGTTCTTTCTCAAATAATCCCACCTCTGATGGCAGTTGCTCTATTACTGGTCAAGCAATGTCATTGACGCAGTGTTGTGTTTCAAGAAAATGAGTGGCCATTTTGGTGGTGCTTTTCTTACACCGGATGTTGCTTTTGTGTTCATTTAGTCGCACTTTAACTGGTCTGGTGGTCATGCCTATGTATTCTAGGCCGCAGGGACAGGTAATCATATAAACTACATTTTTACTATTGCAGTTCGTTAGTCTCCGTTGGTCCCACTTCGCGCCATTACAGAATGTCAGTTGTTTACTTTTTTTAGTAAGGTCGCAGCTTCCACAGTTGCCGCAAGGGTAGTGGCCATGTATTCCATGTTCGGCGAGTGGTAGTTGTTGTTCAGGTTTGAGACGAGTGTGGACTAGTATGTCCTTGAGGTTTTTCCCTCGTCTGTGAGCGAACATTGGTTTTACAAAATCTAATGTTCCACATGTGAGAATGCGCCAATGTTTGTTTACGATCTTAGACACTTCATTGGAATGTGTGCTGTACGTTGTCACACATATGGGTCTTGTTTGTTCTTGGCTGGGTTGCACCCTGTCTTCCAGTAAGGCTTCTCTATTATTATTCCTAGCCCTCTTCATGGCTGCATTAATGATTTTATCTGGGTACTGCCTTTTTTGTAGTTTCGTTTTGAGGTCTAAGGCTTGGGATTTGTAAGCGACCACATCAGTACAGTTTCTTCTCAAACTGAGAAACTGTCCGTACGGTAAGTTTGCCAGTAGGTGACGGGGATGGAAGCTGTCATATCTGAGTAGGCCATTCCTTGCCGTGGGCTTGAAATGGGTCGTTATTTGCAAGCTGCCCTCTTTGTGGTAAATGTTGAGGTCTAAAAAACCAGTGCTCAGGGGACCAATCGTCTGTAACACAATTCATGGAGTGGCTCAATGTCCAAAACCGTTACCTAAGATTCACCCACTCAGTATCCAACGAAGCACTGGATTTTTTAGACCTCTACTGCGAACATTGCTAATGCGACTGGCGCTGACGGCGATGCTTCTTATCTGTGTATGATTGACCTACTTAAAGAAGTGGTTCAATTTTCACCTACTGTGGTAGACGATTTCTTTGTCCGCTTGGAAGACTTAATGTTTTCTCCTGACACCGAGAATAACTTTTGAAATTAGAACACGGTGTTCTATCAACTTTGAATTCGACCTTTGTTTTTCAAACAAAAAACTTCTAGCTTTGGAACTCTATTTTTCTACGATTTGATTTGACTTTTTTCCAAAAAATGAATTTTGGCACAAAGCAATCTGCTTAAAGTAGAACTATTCTTGGAGAACAAGAATTATCGGAATACTTCCTAGAAACAATATTGGCCTTATCCACAAACCAAAACCGTTTATATATTCTGCTATGGGATGGTCTCAATTTTTTTTTCTGTATTTAGAGCCCTTTCATAAATGTAATTTTTATGATTCATTCAGTTAGCATTGCCAATATCATACTTTATGCGTGAATCGAAATCATTGCTTTTAAATGCGTACAGTATGAATGCTCATTTTAAGTTTCAACCATTTTCAAAAGCATTTTATGCATTTTTTGGATGGGATTGTAATCACATGCTTTAGATATGTTTTAGTGCTCACATTTTAGTAATGTTGAACATAATAAAGTGAAGTGGGTGTTGTATAGCATTTTAGGACCCTAGTGTAATTTTCCCAATTCATGCCCTTATATAGGTATAAATCACCATGTCCTTATATAGGCATAGAAATCATAACCATATTTAGAAATAGCTCATGCAGTCCAAACACGGTATGGCTACTTCCACTAGTTCCATAAATCCACAACGATTTCTTGGAAAACTCTGCTTCAGCAGTTAGGGACTTCCCCTTGCTTGAATATTGATTTGTCCAAGAACTCATGGAGTTTTCAAAGAACTGAGACTCTTTGATGAAGTTATTATGTCCACCTTTAAGTCAAACTCGGCACATTCAAGGTATAAATATGCCCACACTTGCCCAAGCAAACACACAGTGGTTTGGAGCAGTTCGACTATCTACTTGCCTGACTTATCTCGCTACAGCAAGTGCCGAAGGAAGCCGACCCTCCAGCAGTCGCACTGAGAGAGACGGTGTCTTTGCCGAGAAATCCAGCTTCAGTGTTTCCAAGCTCCCCTTGCGGGGTGTTGGGAAATCGAGTCCTGAGACAGAGAGATACCAGACCTCCTTCATTCTACACCAAGGTACGGAGCTGATTAGACCCTAAGAGAAATCTTGGATAGATTCTTTTTTTTTTTTTTTTTTTTTTTTTCGAAAACCTTTATTGTACAGAAAGAGCTCACAAATACGGGCCTACAACCCACCGGGCTGGCCACCACAGAGCCGAATGTCAGGAGCGATGCACAAAATATCACAGTATACAAAGGTAAAGAAACAGGAGAAATAACAAGCCTCCTAGAGCGATCACAGGAGATAAGAATTAGAAAGGTAGTTTTCTTATTTTCAAAGGACGGGTTAGGGAGTACAGGAGTGCGGCGGGCCAAGAGACAATCCAAAGGGGCGGGGCCGCGGCGGGCAGCAATACAATGATCGTAAAAGCACAGGAGAAACAAACACGAAACAGGCATACCAATAAGCACCGGTCAAAACAACAGACATGAGGAAAGGCCATCGCACACACCGTCCAACGCCCGCCCACCGCCGCCACCACCCGTCCCACCAAACAGCACAGAAAAAGACCCAAATACAAAAACAATACGAAACGGACCCCCAATAAAAGAAAGGAACCCCGCATAAGGGGGGGGGGGGGGGGGGAAAGGAAGGGGGAAAAAGGAAAGGAAGGGACTCTTATCCAAACACCCGCCCCCGGGCGACGAAACAGGAAAACCATAACCCGGTACAAAATAGACATTGAAAATACAGAAAACACACCCAGCAAATCAGAATCATCGCGATACCGGAAAAATACCCCAGAAAGACACCAGGGGGACAGACGACGAGACAGAGCCCCGAAAGAAGGGATACACAAGGGCCATAGAACCAAAAAGGGAGAAGAAAGGAGGAAAAAGATCCCCCAAAAACAGCAAAAGACCCCCCCACCCACCCCTCAAGCCCACCCTACACCCCTGCAGAAGGCTACGGCCAACCCCCCAGCAGCGTGCCTGTCGCCCTAAAATAGAACCCGAAATATAGGAGAAAGAAACAAGGTAGAAACAAAGGCAAAAAGTAGGGCCAGGGAAAGGAAGGAACATTACACACGGGAGAGGGCAAAAAACAGGATAAACTGCAACCATCCAACCACCTGTGAAAAGGGGAGAGGCAGAGCCCACGGGAAGTTAAACGACCTCAGGATAAGTTTCAGGAGACCCACGAAGTTACGCAACATCACAACAGCACATGTCGGTCATAGATCAAAAACAGGACTACCGCATATAATAAGTCATTTCAGCCCTGTCCGCTTTTGTCCAAGGTTGTAATCATCCAAACAAACAAAGTCCAAACGACGAGGGACACAGGGTTCAGGAGGAAATCCAGCGGCAGTCCTGAGGAGAAACGTGAAAGAAAATACGGAGAATATAAAAAAGTTACGGTACAATCTTCGCACCGCAGGCACAGTTCCATGGACAAGTCCAACGAGGCAAGCCCAGCTGGGTCGGCACAGGCGTCCCGGCCGGGGAGCCGACGCAATGAGAAACAGAAAGGATCATCGAGGCCTGGACAGGATGCAAACGGACCGCAGACCAGCGGCCGAGGCAGCAAAGCAGGACAACCAAGGGCGTCGGAGAGTCTCCAATTCAAGGATGCGGTCTCCGCCGGAGGCACAGAGACCAGGAGCACACCAGCCGTATCCTGCAACAAGGAAGCAAAATCCAACGATGGGGGCCCGCCTAAATCAAAAAGAGGGTCCGCCTCCACAGGAGAAACAGGCGCAGCCACGGAAGTCCGCCAGGAGTGTAGTGCATCCAGGACAACTTGAAGTGCAGGAAACCCTTCACAAGATCCGACATCCGGGCCGTGTGGCGGGCCCCCAGTGCTCGCCCAGGCCCGGCAGAGACTCTCAGGGCCGGCCGCCATCTTAGGAGCCCAGCAAGCCCTCGGTCTTCGGGGGCCCCGGCCGGAGCAACACCAAAGCAAAAGGAGGTCAGCCGAACTGCGGCGGGGCGCCCCAAGGCAGGAAGGAGACCCACCAGAAGAAGGATGTTCGGCGGCCCCCTCGTGCCGCCGGCCCCGTTCTCCGAGCCCGGGCGGAAAATTCAAAATGGCCGGGCCGGGGAACAAGGGGGGGGGGGACCAAGCCGGATAAATGAGGAGGCTCCCCCGCAGGAGGCAGCGTCCGCACCCCTAGGCCCAGGCCAGTCGGGTCCGCCAACGGGCACAGCCGGCCTATTCGCACATCAGCCTCCGCAACCAGATCCACAGCGCCAGCAAGGGCCGACCATCGCGCTCCGTCACGTCCCGTCGCTGCCAGGAGGTCCAGGCCAGTCCGCCCCGAAGGCTCCGAGCGGGACCACCGCACAGGATCGACAGCACCCAGGATCACCGGAGCAACGGGTAAGTGTCCGCAAAGTGCCCGCGGTACCGAAACACCGCAAGGAGGGCTTCCCGGGGCAGGAGAAATACAGGATAATCGAAGAAAACAGGTGGTTGAACGGAGCCGAGCTAAAACGCGGCCATCTCGGTCGCGAGCTAGGCTCCTCCCCTTGGATAGATTCTTGGTAAAAGAATACTAAACTTATGCTACACCACACTTAATTCTTCCCTCATACTAGACTTAGGTTAGGTACATCGGGGTAGGCGTATTTTAGAAGCATCAATGGAGTACTTTCGGTTTTTATTTATTTATGTATATATTTTATGGCTTAGAAACCATAGAATGCTTTTACAGTATTATTTTATAATACTCTTCTTGCTGTACGCATTACACTTTACAGCCAGTATTACGATTGTAGCCGTTCATTTCTTCTGCATGAGAAAGAAGACTGTTCAAGAAATAGTTTTTATTGAAAACGCCCGTCTCTCTATTTTATCTGCACCTCTGATGAAACGAAGCAGCACGAATGACTTCGTAAAATATCTATCTATTGTTTCCACGACTCTGAAGATCAGTTTCATCTTGGGGAAACAAAGTTGTCATGTTTATGCGGTTGTCAGAAACTTACCCCTTCTTGTTTATTCGAGGAAGTTTCTAGTGACCTTTGAGCTAGCTGGCACTCACAATTAAATGTAATATATTCGATAGAGACCTAGTAGACATAAGTCCTACGTCACATCTATAGGATATATTATTCAAATGCGCAGAGCCTATTGGGAATATAGGAACTACACTACACTATAAGAATTATGGACTTCAGAAGGCAAGTCCAACAGTGTGTCACGCCCCTCACTAAGGAACCGCCCCCACAATCCCGCTCCCCCAATGTCTCTCAGGGACCCGGTGGGATGACATGGCTACCTCATAGGCTCTGAACAACTTCCCAATATCATCATTTAAAAAAAAAATAACTCTTACCACATCCTTGGGGTTATACACTCTAGCATCCACATGCACTGGCGGTGTGCTGCCACCAGAGGGAGTAATCTCTAAGTTCTTGGCCTTCAATTCCAACTCCCTCAAAACCTTTTCAAGTTCAAACTGCAAATTCTTTTCTTACAGGGCTAACTTCCTGGTTTGCACTTCTAATTACAACTGCCCATTCAATTTGAGTTTTGCCATCTCCATTTCATGCATCCTCTTTTCTTTCCTGTCTGCCAGCTCTTCTGGGGACAGGCCTCGGGCAGAAACACTGCTACCCAACGGGGA
The DNA here is from genome assembly GCF_964261635.1 of Lissotriton helveticus. NCBI lineage: Eukaryota > Metazoa > Chordata > Amphibia > Caudata > Salamandridae > Lissotriton > Lissotriton helveticus. The sequence continues at coordinate 600,621,331 of NC_136059.1, forward strand.
GTTTGCACCCCTCCTTTCTGGACCCAGTGGTCCGTCAAGCTGCTGCTCTACATCCTCATCCTTATTCCCATCTCCAGAGGCATTCCTTGCCTCGACCCAGGCCCTCAGCGCTTTTTAGAACTGCTCCTTTCTGGAGAGTCCGGTCACGGAAATTTTAAACTTTTTGCAGAAGCTCTTAAGATGCTTGTTGGTGTAGCTTTCTATTCTCTCTTCCTCCCAATCACAGTCAACAGATGCAATGGATTCTGCCCTTTCCATGGTAGTTGAACCAGGCATGATTTTGTTTCAAAAATAGAGATCCCTTGCAAAAATAAGTATCAGAAGTACGTGGTTGCGTTATGGTCTGCACTCACTAAGTTGTGTTCACCAATCACTGTACATGAGTCACAAATGCAAGTCCAGAATCCTCACCGCTGACCACCAATGTTAGAATTGGGAGTCTCTAGTTGGCACAGGTAGATACTTGTGACAAATAGGGGCCCTCTCCTCTAGTCAGGGTAAGGGGGTACACTCCTAAAATAACCCCTGCTCACCCCCTTGGTAGCTTGGCACGAGCAGACAGGCTTATATCAGAGGCAGTGTGTAAAGCATTTGTGAACACATACAGTAATCAAGTGACAACACTACAAATGGACACCACACAGGTTGCATATTTATAAAAATAAGTATCTTTTATATAGAGTTACCACAAGACCATAAACGACAAAAATAATCCACAATACCATTAGAAATCAAGACCTTGTTAAAAAGGCGTAAATCAAAGTTCTGTGCGAGTCGGTAGCCCTGTCCGGCTACAGTGTTGCTAAAATAACACAGAGTCTAACAGATCCAGCGGACTGCGTCGGTCCGGGCCCACTCAAGTGTCAACAGACTCGGTCACAGTACCTTTACTTGATGCAGCAGGCACGCCGTGCGAGCCGGTGTTCGGCGCGTTGCAGAAAAGAAAGCGTTGCAGTTCACGTTGTCCCTCGATGCGGTGCAGGCAATGACAGTTGATAAAGTCGGTGGGTCCGAAGCGTACGTTGCAGGGCGAGAAGTTGTTTGTTGCGGTCCTTGCAGCTTGCGGTGCGGCGACAGAGCTGGAGCTCGGGAGCTGGCATCGATCAGTCGGGACAGCGGTACGAGTCGGGCAGTGCATCGTGAAGCGTGCGAGACGGTGCCTAACTTCGATGCGTTCACAGGACTCTAAGTCAGCAGCAGTGACCGCGCCGGTCAGACCAATTCGATTCGGTGTAGCGAGGCGTTGCACGTCGCGGTGTCCACAAGTCGTGGTGCAGGCAACGGCATGGTGACTGCGTCAGGACGGAGTCGGTGGGCTCAGAGCTTGCGTTGTTCGATGCGGACGTTGTTCGATGCGGTGCCTACAGGACCCCGGGCTGGTCGTGAGAGTTGGTCACAGCTCCCTGCCTCTGTAGCCACTGAAACAGTGTTTCCAGCAGCAATCCACAAAGACTGGTGAAGTCTACTGGTCCTGAAACTTCGGTCAGGGTGCAAGCTCTCTTCCAAGCCCTTGGAGATCCTTCACAAGTTGAAAATAAAGTACACAAAGTTCTTTCTCATTTCTTTGGCAGTCAGGCAACCACTGCAGGCCAATCTCCCAAGCAGCACTTCAGCTTAGGTACAGTCTCTCCTCAGTTTCTTCAGGTTCCTCTCCTCAACAAAGGTTACTTCTTGTAGTCCAAAAGTGATCTAATTTCATGGGATCAGGGTCCCAATATTTATACCCCAAAATCCTTTGTCCTCTGAGGGCAGAGGGGCCTTTGCCCCGTCCAAACCAGTTCTGTGGCACTCTGTTGACAAGACTCCTTCTTTCCTTTCACAGTGCAGGGTAGAAACATCAGACGCCCCACAGGAGGTGGATCCAGCATTGTGGAGGGAAAGCAAAGCCCTGGAGTACTTTGTTGACATGATTCCTTCTCTTCTTTCACAGTGCAGGGCAGAGACATCAGACGCACCACAGGGGGTAGAGCCGGCATTGTAGAAGGCAGGCACAGCCCTATTCAGGTCCCAGGTGCAACTCCTCCCACCTATCTAGATGCAGATCTCTGTATTCACCACTGGGCTGAGTCATTCTGTCTCCTCGAATCCCCCAGCCCTGTCACTCACAAACTCCAGACAAGGAATACACAACCTAGCAGAGGCAGGTTTGGAAAGTTAGACAAGAAAATACATACTTTCTACAAATGGTATTTTCAAACACAGAATATTAAAACCAACTTCACTAAAAGGAGTATTTTATCATTCTGAGTTCAGGCATACTAAACTTGAATTTCTACCCTGTTCCCTGATTCAGTTAGGATTATAAAATATAATAACCTAACTGCCTATTCTGGCCTATGGAGAACAGGTAGCCTTGCAATAGTGAAGAACGAAAATGGATGTAATTCACTATTAGGACATGCCACACACACCAGGGCATGTCCTACCTTATACTTACAATGCACCCTGCCCTTGGGCCTACCATAGGGGTGTCTGATATGAAGAAAAGGGAAGGTTTAGGGACTGGCAAGTGGGTGCCGTTGCCCAGTCAGCATGGCAGTATCAGACTGCACACAGGCTCTGAAATGGCAGACCTTAGACATATTTTACAAGGCTGCTTCTGTGGGTGGCACAGCCAGTGCTGCAAGCCCACTAGCAGTATTTGGTTTACAAGCCCTGGGCACCCCTGGTGCACTGCACTAGGGTCTGACAAGTAAACCAAATCAGCCAATCATGGATTCTCGAATTAATAGATTAATTTACAATAGGAAGCACTTGCACTGTGGCACTGGACAGCAGTGGCATAGTGCCTAAAGCATCTAACACCAGCGAAAACACGAGGCAACAGCAAAAATGGAAGGGAGACCCACGCCAATGGTGCCAGGTCTAACAGTACAGCATATGGATAGGATCTGTGTCCTACCCAAATTGATCTGCCATGGATTGCCAATAGTGTTGGAGTGGTACTGACTCATATTTGAGCAATTCTCTATGCCAACCTCCTCTACTAATCGTTGGGTCTCGCTTCTTGACCTGTGGAGGATTGCCTTGATCCTTAAGTGTTCCTGGGGAGTAAATGGTACAAACGGCAGCGCCGCTGATGGAGCCAGCAGTGCTGGGGCTGGTGTTGTGCAGGCGAAAGAGCTGCCAGCAAAGGGCCTGTTGTTAGAGAGAGTTTGAGTAGCAGGAGAGTTGTCCCGAGATTAAAACATCTGGGGCTAAGTGGGCCGAAGGTTTAGCAGTGTGGACCACAGCCTGCCTTAACAGCGTCATCATGATACTGAAATTTGAGCTGGACTGGCTTCTGGTGCTGGGAACTTCGGATATGTATGCTTTGAAAATGGTAAAGTTGACGGAGGGCCCAGAACAGGGTACATGGTAGGTGTTATAGTGGGAGGCGTTGCTGGGGAGCCCCCTCACAAGAGTGATTTTTATGAGCTCTGGCTCCAAAGAGAACTCCATAGCGGGTAGGGTTTTTTAAAGATGACCTACCTCAGTACTTTGTCCTTTGTCAAGCGGGGTCATTATAGTCTTTCCTCTCGTTTTGATCTTTTTTCTTCTCTCTCAACTTTGAAGGAGAAGAATAGGACCTCAAGTGAGACCTCAGCTTAAAATGCGACTAGGAGTCCGGTGCTCCTCATGACCCATAAGAAGCTTGACCTTGCCCTCTTTGGTGACTTTGGTGAGCATGAGGGTAAATTTGTCGCACAAATACAGATCATGCTTCAACCCCAAGCACCACAAGCAGACTTCATAGCAGTCTGAGATGGACACCTGTATCTGTTCTTTGGAACAGCGACAGTAGTTTGAAGCCTGATTTCTGTGATGGTGACATCTCTAAGCGCTGCAGTGTAAAAATTGAGAAGTTTGAAAATACACTGAAAGCGTGGCAAAATCACACAGAGCAGCTATGGATCCTCAAAGGTTGTGGTAAAAAAGGTAATTCTCGTTGGTGTGTCGGAGTGGAGAGGGCACTCGGTGCTATATGGCTCCAGTGATATCACTGCAAAAGTGTTTCTGGTTCAGAGATGGGGTTAGCGTAGGAGAGCTATTAAAAATTTTCAGATGAAGTGTGGCGCCTGGGGATATTCAACAGGTGTGGAATCAGCAGGTAGTGAAGGTAAGTGTATTTTATTATTCATAGCTCTACATGTATGTACCTTGAAGACAAATGTGTTGAGGTATATAGATCTGGAGTTAAGTATAGTAAATTAGCAATTTTCTTCACGCCCTATGGTAGTCAATATTCTGCTACGAATATAATGGCAGGCCGATCAGTAAAATTGTGGGTAATGACTCCCAAACCCCTTACAGTCCACCTCATCCAGTCACCATATTAAAGCTTAGAACATGCTCGTCGGGGTCCTGTTCCTCACCATTCCAGAAGCAGGTGGACATTCAAGATAAACTCAGCATGCACACATAGTTGAAACACAGGAATCAGTACAAGATGTAGGTGTTCTTTTATACCACACATCAGCACAACAAGCTCTTGTTTGGCATGTTATTTGCAGAAAGTTGTGTATTCTCCCCGACTCTGGCGATATGGTATTTTTTTCCCTTCAATATATGTTAGGGGTTTGGAGTAAGTCTGCCTGTCCCATCCTATAACCTTTAAAAGCGAGAATATGTACATTAAAGTGCAGCAAAGGAGTTGACATGTGACGCATTAGATATAAGAAGTCCTACCATATGGCAGTAGACTTTACATTTGAATACAAATTTTAATACAAAACATTTACCAATGCGTAAGACAAAGTTGCAGGTCGAATGCCCTTTAAGTACAATAGGTATGCTTAATTAGTACATATAAATGCTCTCGCAAATAGTCCTACGGTATTTCAGACCACGTTATCAACATATAAAATATATATATTAAAAAACTATTTGTACAGAAATTAGATTCAAAACATGATTGTTGATAAATTTTAAAGTGGACATATTTTGCTGGATACACTGCTGACCAAATTTTGGAACTCTTAGTATTCCATCAAGTCTTTGTACTAACCTAAATGTTTGTCTTCGATCATATTCTACATAGGATTCCTTAAAAAAACATTAGGGCTGATCATCAGCGAATTAGTACAAACGTTTAGTGGCAAATCTAGACTTTGAAAATGCCTCACTTTCATTGGGCCTCAAGGGTTCTTTCTAATAAACTTGTTGCATTGTTTCCAACACAGTTGCTCGTAGTTCTCTTTCTCATAGGGTGGGCAGACGTAAAGCAGATCTGGGCAGCACACTTCACAGATCCCACTGTTTCTAGGCGCTCATTACACAGCTGGCTGCATTCACAGCTTCACACAAGTTCACAACCCCACGTGAAAGACAATTCTACATAGAATGCGACGTCTGTCGAAATGTGAGCAGAAAGAGTGTGTTAAAGAAAAAAGAAAAAAATGCTTATACACATATAGCTTAGCGTACGTTACAGGTGTGCGTGCTATGAGGATTACGAAAGAAAACTTTCGAATGCCCTGAGGTTTACGGATTATGACAGAATGGAAGTCGGAATTTGGCAGTTGTGCTCACACCACAGGTTCAAAGGTGATGCAACAAGTTTGTTTTCCAAAGACGGGAGGCTCGGATCAAGGAAGTAGTTTCCCTAAAGACGCCCACGCGCACAGCAGCAACGAAAGGTTTCCGGTTCCTAGTGCGCAGTCCCTTCTCGAGACCCGCCTGGGCTGAGGCTCCACACGATGTTCCTGCTGCGCGACCTGTCGGGCCTGCGGGGTTTGCTCACATACCCGGAGGGGCAGGGTTCTTGTGGATGCAGCCAGGGCAGCAATGCAGGGACTCGTGGACAAAAATATCACATTCTATGCAGAAGACGTGCTGGCATGTGGGGCACACATAGACCTGGAGGGGGAAAGAGAAAGGCTACATTAATCTATCGACAATTAAACATTACTATGAGGTGCACTCCTATATTTACAGGCACCATGCATTGTTTGGCAAAATACAATACAACGATCCTTACGATTAACTTTTATAATGGGCCAATTGCCTCATTCAGAAATGAATACCCTAGATCTTATTTTAAACATTTTATTCTTTTTTTTGGGGGGGGGGGGGGGGGAGGGACACTCCCGTTTTGACCGGTGTTCAATCCCAGAAACAAGAAAGGATGTTGGATCTTAACGGATGCAAAATGTACAGTATGTGCTGTCGCTTTCATTGATATTCTTTGATTAAAAAATATAAACAAACATCAGCAATGTTGTAGTAAATCATTGGTGTCAAAATAGAGAATCTGCGAATAGATAAAAACATTAGAAGAGACTGTGGGGAGACCGCAAGAGACTGGAGGAAGGTGGCACAACCCCAGCAAAGCTCCCGGTGACTCAGCGGATTTGGCGGTCATCTGGGCAAGAATATTTAGCTAAAGCAACGCGCCGCTACATCGTTCTGGCTTAACCTTTGGCTTGACTACCCTCATTTGTGCCTGCAATCTACGCTCTGTGTTACAGAGGAATAATGCGCATTGCTCAGTGATTCAGAACTGGGCTGGGGTAATTGGAATATGTACACCTTTAAACTTCTCAATTACGCTGTGCTCATAACAGTGGTCGGGCACGGGAAGAAGTGAAAAGTAAGTCTGCTGAGATGTATGATACTTTGATATTTTGCCACCAGGGATTGCTCTGCCATTGATTCTGGGCACATACCTGCCACTGTGACTTTAGGAGGCATCTCTGAGCAATAGGAACTGCCTTTGTCAGCTTTGTTGCCTTGTTTGCTTTGCGTCGTGCTGGGAGGCTGTAGAGACACTGTGAAGGACTCCAAGTCCCAGGGGGCACGCTGATGAAGATTGCCCGTACCTGAGACCGCCACACTCTACTTCACTGCTCGCCGCTCCCATTTCGCGGGCCTGTCTGAGCCCGTCGGAGACCGGAGTAGGCCGGATCCCCTCTCTAAATTTGCCGACACCACAAGGTCAGTGCCTCAAAACCTTTTATCTCACACCTTACCAACCCCCGGCACACAATTTACTGAGAGGTTCTAATACAAGCCCTTATGATGAACAAGCAAGAAGGGAAGAGGACAGGCGCGCTCCAAGGCGGTAGTGTGGTAGGAACTCTAGATCAATTCATAGTGAGAGCGACCTCTGTCCTGGAAAAAGAGATAGCAATTACTGAGCGCCGCTAATCCCTTGATCCATCATTTTCTAAAAGATCTTCACTTGGTACTATGGCTACAGCCTGCACTCCTGAACATCGCACCACTAGCACTATTATGGCTAATAACAACGAGGAGGCGAGTGGTCAGACATCCCTTTCAACTGGGCCAATGGAAGAACTTGTCAAATCGCCTCCAGCTGTAAATGAGATTGTTACCAGTATGCCCCAAAAAAATCTCTGCTAGGTCTGCGGATATTACTAAAAATAGAACCAACCAAGCTATCCCTGACCCTGCGGTAAAGAGAAAGAGGGGAGGTGGCCCACAGAGACCAAAAACTGCAAAAGCCCCAAGGATAAATCAAAACGGAGGACCTGGCATAACGGACGATCTTAATGCTATAGAAAATACAGCCCTGCCCCTATCAGTGCAGACTTGAACTTTGATCCTCTAGGCGGTCCCTGCCCTAAAGTTAATGAGGAAATGTGGAGAAGACTTAAGAATCTACTGTCCACATTACTAACTCCTATCACATATAGACTGGGCCGGATTGAGGAACGCCTAAATAATTTTGAATCTCAGGTTAAAACTGATTTTTCAGTCCTTGAGGGCCTATTTGTTCAACTTGAGCCACCTGTTGCGCATACTTTGAGCAAACTGAGTAATAGCGCTCCTGATTCGGACACAGTAAATTCTAAGCCCTCCAGTCTGCCAGTAAGGAAACCAAATGCTCCTAGGATGGTTATTGATGAAGCTGCTGTCCTACATAAAAGACTAGCCCTACTGTCCGGGAACTTGATTGAAATAGGGAATATGTCTAGCAAATTTGCCCTATCGATCATGAGCACTCCGGGCGATGGTAGGTCTATGCCAGTGGCGACTGCAACCAACAATGCGCTAATGGGTAATATTCGCGAAAGCAGAGCCCCAACAAAAAGGGCTAGTCCCTTACAAGGAATACATGGACGTGGTGGTCTGGAAGTCAACGCTCCTTTAATTGATTCTTGGCCCCTACACCTTCCCCCGGCTGCTGCTCCCTTAGTGGTGGTCCTAAGGAACGTTCCAGCTTTACGGGAAGGACAGACCGAAACCACCGAACAGTTACTATTTAAAATCATGCACTGGTTTAATACCAAACTAAAGGGTGTCGGGATATGGGAGGAGGGTGTTACTAATCATATGATTATGGCCAGACGTTCATAGTGGATTGGTCCTTTTAGGAAGTAAGGGAGTGGTGATTGTGTTGTTCTAAACTTTGACAAGAATATGCAACTAGATTTTTCCTGGAAAATCTGGTGGGAATTATGGGAGTCACACGGATAAAATTTCTGTTTTACCACTAGGGTTTTTCTATAAACCCGGGTCCCATTTTTCCACCGAACTAAGTCGCTCTACGGGGGCAAGGCAACAGTGGGTACCTATCAGACCAGTACTTCACGGTGATCATTTGCTACCGTCCTCCAGGGGCATTTTCCATCCCGCAACAGCAAGCACTTCTCACTACTTTTACAAACATGGCAACCTCCCATAACAAATTAGTTATTTTAGGAGACTTTAATCTCTGGCCAAATGGCAGCCTAGATACAGGACTAGACAACCTCCTGTTGTCCTGTGACAGCGTGGGGCTTCACCAATTGGTTAAGCAACCCACCCACTCTGCAGGCAATCGACTAGACCTTATTTTCTCGAGTCCTGATCTAACACAAGTAGGCAACATTTTGCCTATGAGCTGGACGGACCACTCACTTATCAAATTCTATATCGCCAGCACCACAACAAGAAAGCCCAACAATAGCTTTCCATCAGAATTTACGTACCGAAACTGGAAAGCCCTAGAAAAGCTCAGCTCTACCACCAAAGTCTTCGATGTGGAAGATAGCTTTTCTTCCACCAGCTCGGTTGAAAACAACTACAGAGCTTTCAGCATGAGGATAACATCCATCACGGACTCTATTGTCCCATTAAAACATTGTAATCCTAAAGGCAGAGCACCTGCTCCCTGGTACAATGACTCCCTGAAAACTCTCAAATCAGCTTGCAAACAGGCTGAGAGGAAGTGGAGACATGGATACTGTGACAACAATAAAACCCTCTGGAAAAACAAGCTCCGTGAATACAAATCTGCTATTGCAGAGAGCAAATCGGCCTATTACTGCTCCACTATAGTTAACGCAGCTAATAGTTCAAAAAGCATATTCCAGATCCTGGAGAATCTCATACACCCTGACTGCGCCAAGAAAACTATCCCCCCATCTCAGACCCTCTGTGACAATCTCGCACAGTTCTTCATGGACAAAATCAAGACCATCATTGACAACCTGGCAACCCCCCTATCGCAAAACACTCTAACTTCCCCAGGAGCTGTTTCTACCAACCTTTATCCTCCTAGTTTAGTATGCCCTCCCAGGGAGAGTCTCCTGGCCTTTCCCCAGATCCTCGAAGCAGAATTTGAGAGACTGGCACTGGGCATCACCTCCGGGTCCCCTCTTGACCAATTGCCCCCAAAAACCTGGAAAGCATGCGGGAACGAGCTATTCCACACCCTTCGGAGGCTCTGTAATCAATCTCTCTGCTGTGGACTCGTTCCCAACCCCTGGAAGCAAGCTCTCATCACCCCGCTATTGAAAAAACCATCTCTGAATCCAGAGTGCCTTTCCAACTTTCGACCCATATCACTTCTGCCCTTTCCGGCGAAAGTGGTGGAACGATGGGTCAGCACCTGCCTGTCAACTCACCTTGAGCAGAATCACGTTCTGGACGACTTCCAATTTGGATTTCGTCCAGCCCATGGCACCGAAACAGCAGTACTTACTGCCATGGAAGAACTTCGAGTGCGGGCAGACAGGGGCCAAGCTGTGGCCTTGATCCTACTGGACCTGTCTGCCGCATTCGATACTGTCAACCACGTGATCCTGCTAGAGAGGTTGAGAGAGGCTGGGGTTGACGGCACAGCCCTGCTCTGATTCCACTCTTATCTCAGAGATAGGAAACAGGCTGTATCTCTCCCCCCTTTCCAATCTGCCTTCTCCTCAGTCCCCCACGGTGTACCCCAGGGTTCTTCTAATAGTCCGATCCTTTTCAATGTTTACTTAAAACCACTGGTCACTTTAATCAAAACCCATAATATGACTACAGTAAACTATGCGGACGACACCCAGCTCATTTTCTCTTGGGAGGGGGAAGACTCCATCACCTTAGAAGCCTTCCACGACTGCCTGAGAGACACTGCAGGCTGGTTACACCGCAACTCTCTCCAATTCAACTCCTCTAAAACTGAGGTTTTGTTCTGTCCTGCGAGCCGAATTCCACGCCTTCTGCCTGTGGAGTTCTGGCCCCCGGAAAACCCAGATAATCCGCTACCTGTCGCCAGTGTTCGCAATCTGGGCGTCATGCTAAATAACAAACTTAGCATGGAAACACAGGTAACAAGAACAGTCGCCACCTGCTCGGCCCTTATGCGTTCATTACGCAAAATCCTGCCATTACTACCACCTCCGGCCCGAGCATTGATAGTCAGGTGTACTATTCTTAGTCGCCTTGACTATTGCAATGCCCTCCTGCTCGAATCTCCTACGGTACTGCTGGACAGACTCCAACGAGTCCAGTCGGCAGCAGCCAAATTGGCCCTTGGATGGACCAGGAGATCCTCGGCCACTGCTGCCTTAGCCGAGCTACATTGGCTTCCCTTGAAGCAACGAATAGCCTTCAAGGCCCTTTGCTTGGTCTTCAAGGCATTACATGGATCAGGACCAAGACCCCTACAACTAATGTTTTCTTGGTACATCCCAACCAGAACTCTACGATCCGCGACCGCCTGCCTTGTAACAGTACCCAGATTTAAGAAGGCCAGGATCGGGGGAAGATCGTTTAGAGTAGCTGCTGCTAAGCTTTGGAACAGTCTGCCTGCCGACATTCGCCAAACTTCACAGCTCCTGCCTTTTCGGAAACGAATAAAAACATGGCTCTTCCCCTAGTTCCCCCCCTCCATTATCTCCCCCCCCTAATCAACTCCCATCGTTTCTAACCCAGGAGTAAGCTTTTCAGCGCCAGGATACCTGCCAGGTGACAGCCGCGCTCTACAAGTGTTTTAAATAAATAAATAAATAAACAGAGGTCCAACTATCTAATAGATTTGCCCCACTATCAGACTTAGATCTATGTGACTGACTACTACCACCCACCTCTAACCCTCCAATGAATATAGAACGCCAACCAAGTCCCCCTCTGGCCCTCAACATAGGACCCCACCCATTGGAGGCAAACCAACGGGCGAGCATTGAGATACTAACACCGCATGCAAATCCCGAGGGCTCACCCTCCTCCCCAATTACCATGTTATCATGGAACATTGCCGGTCTATTTTCTAAAACCATGTCATCCGACTGGTCTAATTATATTGAGGGGTTTGACTTCATTGCCTTTCAGGAGACATGGTTGGTGAATGTGATCTACCGTCCAGGTTATCTGGCGTTTGGTAAAGCGGCAATTGCAAACCGCAAGGTGAGACCTAGTGGGGGTTTGATCACCTGGTTCAGGCAACAGACATCTTTCCAAATAGAAGATCTAACAATTGATAGCCCGGATATTCTGGCCTTAAAGATTCAATCAGATTGTGTCCCAGACTTTATATTACTTATTGTATATGTGAGAGGGATTGCGGGCGGAAAAGCATCACCAACAATTTTACAGCTAGATGCTTTTATAAATGATTTAGAAAGTCCCAATTTATTGGTGATTGCGAATGATCTAAACTGCACATTTGAGCCTCTTGGACTTGATGACGAAAGCCTTAGTGTGGAGGTGGACTCGAACTGGGGAATACCGTCTCTATCGCTGCCGCCAATTAACAAATGGTCAGAGGCGGCGCTACAACTTAAAAGTCTATCCCTCGGGAGGGGCCTTAGAGCAGTAAACGGGAGATCGCCCTCGGATACGGAAGGCACTAACACTTTTAGTAATGGGATAAGTAGTATTAAAATAGATTACTTTCTCATTAGTTTAGAGCTATGGCCAAGACTTTTGGACATGACGGTCCAGCATAGACCGGAGAGAGACCATGACCCTTTACTATTAACCCTAGTAAGGAAGGGATTGGTTAGCCAGAGGGCTTGCTCGGAAACGCTGACTGGAGATGTAATTATGTCCCATGATTGTCAACGGCTGAAATGGGCAGCGGTTTTAGAAGACGAGAGTACCCTAAACCAGATCAAATTAACCATTGCAGAAACATTATGGGTTCTTTCCTCCTTAGATTCCCATGCTGATTCTTTCTCCGGTTTAATGAAGGTACATGAGGACCTTTTTGTAAAATTGAAGACCTTTTTTTACAACAAATAGGAGAGTAACAAAGCACACAATAAAAAAATCTGCCAAATGGTACGATGATGCATGTGGGACTGCATTTAGACATCTCTCACAACCAGTCAACATGGGAGTTTTACAGGAGGTCAAAAATGCAAGGGCAAACTATAAAAAGGCCCAACATAGGGCTAAGAAGAATTTTGATGAGAAAAGATGGGAAGAACTAGCTAATGCTAGCAATGGGAAGAACTGGCTTAAATTTTGGCATTTGGTCAAATGGGGCAACGGGGAATCAGAGCCTATACCAGATAACAACGTTCCACCTGAACTTTGGGTCTCACACTATCAGGCCCAATTTGCCTCCCCGACAAGTGCCCTAATCGATTATCCTGAGTTTATTTCTGACGCCGTTCTAACTTTTGATATAGGAGAGATAGAAAGAGTATTAGACGGTGTCCCGGCAGGAAGGGTCCCTGGGTCCGGACTGCATCCCGGCCGATATATACAAACATGACAGGAAGAACTGGATCAAATACATTCATATGATCATAAACGCCTTGGCCAGACGTGCTCCAATTCCCGAAACTTGTCGTGGGGCGTAAATGATCCCAATATATAAAAAAAGGGGACCGCGCCAGTCCTAGCAATTATGGGCCTATAAACCTAATTGACACCCTGCAAAAAATCGTGGTTAGACTTGTGCTAGGTAGAGTCAATGAATGGATAATTGACCAGGAGGGACTGTCTACCTATCAAGCAGGTTTCCGACCACACGTCAGAACCATTGACCACGTCTTTAGATTTATGATCTATTGGAGTACTGTGATCCTATACCCTGTATGCTGCATTTGTTGATTTCAAATCAGCATTTGATTTAGTGCCTCGTCATAAGCTATGGGATTCCCTAAAGGAGGCCGGGATGCCATCAGAGCTTTTATGCTTTATCATTAAATTGCATAAAGCAAATTATGAACAGGTAAGGTGGGGACAGCAGGGCGAATTAACTGATCGTTTCCCAGTTAATAGGGAAGTGCAGCAAGGGTGTGTTCTAGCCCCTACCCTATTCTCCCTATTTATAAATAAGGTAATCTCTTACTACACCAATTTTTCCATCTGATGCTCCAACTCTTGCCGGATCTAGGGTTCCACTTCTAATGTTTGCAGACGATACTTTAATCTTTTTTTTTTTTTCTGTCCTTATTTCAACATTGGCTAAGTGCAAATGAACGCCTGACAACCTCATTCCGTCCTGGGCGCCCAGGGCTGCAGTTCTTGCTTTTACCTGGAGCCGACCCGGCCTGCCCCTTTATTCCGAGGCATGGTGTAATCATAGGACATTTTGAGGATTCAGACCAGCCTCATTACGGTTCCCCATTCTATCAAAGGTTCCCAAACAGTGCTATTTACATTATGTACCATTCCAGTTTCTAAACATGCAATTCTAAGTGCAGCTCGAAGACAATTTTCATACAAGGGAGGACTAGCGTCTTTCCATACCTTACAGATCTCTCTACGTGCAATGAGAATAAGATTGAAAAATAAGGCCACCCGTGTCCTCCTTAGCCCACAGATAAGATCAGTGTCCAAACCAAACAAAACTCTAACTGTGTTCAAACTAAGTTTAAGCTTAAAAATACTCTACATTGCCTTCTCCACCGTAACCCAAAAAGGGCCCAAGATAGGACAATCATAAAAAACATGGATATCATCTGCCTCTGCCAGTCCACATCTAGGACACAAAGGGGACGGGCTTACAAACTTCGCAATTTTTTTGGGCGTATAATATAGCCTATTAATGACATAAACATGGTTTTTCTTAAGAGAGGCAGACCTGACATATTTATACAAGTATTGGAGAGATGTATCGTAAAGGGTGACTGAGGCAACCTCCAAACTAGACAAGCCCCAAACAAGGTGTAATGGAGGGGCCTGTATTTCATCCAGCTCAAGCATTTTTCTGTACCAAAATCCCACTTCCCTCTTCCTAGGGCCAGGGGATTGGAGTGCAAGCTCAATGTCCCAGTTACCGCCGATGTTCTCCTTCTCAGCGGAAAACCAGGAACAGAGTTGGATATATTTAAATCTAGAGAAGGAGTCCCCGATCTTTGATCTCAGAACCTCCCAAGGGAGAACCCCCTCTGATGTTACCAAGTCCGACCATATTGTTATTCCTGCTCTCCTAATAGGACGGGATAAACTATCCCCGAGGCATAGTGGCAGACCCGGAGAGTCCCAAATTGGGGCAAAATCCGAGTAATATTTTATGCCCTATTTTCCCTTTACTCTACTCCAAACTGAGAGGGCACATTTTAACACCTTGAGGCGGACCTTTTTGTAAAACCTTGGTGTGCCAAATTTATACAAAAAACCAGGCCCGCCCCCCTCTAAGTCAACCATCATATTCAAGACCGGCCCCAAATTAGAATCATCAGGACTGGTAATAAGGCTTCGAATATTTTTCAACGGAAAGGCAAAAGCATACCAAAGGATATCCGGAAGCGCAAGTCCCCCCTTTAACAATTTTCTTTTCAATTTTTTCTATGATATCCTGGAGTTTTTATTTGCCCAAATGAAGGTGCCTATTTTTCCTTAGATTTTCCCCAAGATTTTATCGGGAAAGGTCAGGGGTATTGTGTTGAACAAGTATGTCAACCTAGGCAGGATTACCATCTTGACCAGGTTGACACGGCCATATATTGTCAGAGGGAGATTCTGCCATCTCAAAAAAAGGTGATCGATGTCCTCGACGACCTTCTTTATATTGATCTGCACTATAGTATTGAGATCCGATATTATTACGCCTAAGTACCTAAACTGGCTGCTTTGAACTCCCTCCCAATGCTCGACCCCCCAACTCATTATTTCAGTTTTCGAACTGTTGATCAGGTACTTTAATCTTGTCCAAAACACAATCTGGTCAGCAACGTGCCCGAGACAGATTTACTGTTTTCTGCAACGACCATGAACTGGTAATTAACTTAGACAAGACAAAGTTCATGACGCTGAATAAACACAACAATAAAGGGAAGAGTGGTAATGAATAATGCATCTTTTGAACAAACGGATACCTTTACCTACCTAGGAGTAACTATGGGTAGGAGGATGAACTGGAAACCCCAGTTAGATTTGCTAGTCCTAAGGCATAATCAGCTAGCAGGAGCTCTATTAAAAGAACACCGACTTTCCCATACTAAACCGGTGGGGCCCGCACTAGCTATGTATAATGGTAAAATCAGAGCATCCATAATCTATGGTGCAGAGCTCTGGGGATTCGATAACTTATCTCCCCTAGTTGTTGCCCAAAACAAGTTCTTACGATCGTTAACCGCCCTGCCCCAATCTACTCATATTAAGCCCCTACTGTTAGACTTCGGTTGTACTTCGTTTGATGAGGATGCAGGATTTAGACCCCTATCCTAATGGAGAAGGCTGTGGACGACACCAGAGCTAGCATCTTATGCCAATGCAGTAATGTATATTAGGAAAGCAGACATGTCTTCGAAAATCATATGGTTGCAAAAGCTTAAGGGCACATTGCTTGACATGGGCCTTGGCCACCTGTGGGTTGACCCAATAGGGAACTCGTTTCCTAACAAAAACGAGTACAAAGCACTCTACTGGGACACGACCAGTAGGAAAACTAGGGGCCATATGTATCAAGCCAATTTTCATTCGCAACCGCTGCATATCGCAAAAAACAGCGTTTGCGAATGAAAATTCGCTATTCCGAATGTATGAAGCAAAAGTGCCTCGCAAAACGAGAAATCGCAAAAAATTAGATTCCTTAATTTGCGAGCATGGAAAATCTGCGAATTTCTAGCGATTTCTTTTTTTGCGATTTCTCAGTTTGCGAAATTCGCAAACGGGAAATCGCAAATCAAGAAATCGCAATGGAATGTATGAAAAAATTGCGAATTCCGGAAATTCACAATTTACAGAATCGCAATTACCACCAAGTAGGAGCAGTGGGAACCAGGTGTAAACTATTTAAGGAGTACCAGAATGCAACAGACTTTTTTCCACAATGGCGGGGCTTTACGTGATAGCCAGGAGGATGCGACTCAAGAGCTGCTGCACAGAGGAGGAGACGCCAGGAGAGGATATTCCGTGCGCGCATTACCATCTACCAGCGCACTGAGGAGGACATCTACACCCACTACAGACTGGATGAAGACAGTATCCATGATTTAATTGAGGAACTCAGACCCTTCCTTGAACACCCCACACGCAGGACACATTCCATCCCCACTCACATCTAGGTCCTGTGCTCACTACACCCCTTGGCCTCAGGTAGTTTTCAGGGGGTGATATCCACAGCAGGAGGGGCGTCACAAAGTGCACTTTTTCCACGCGTTCCTTGATGCCATGGTACAGAGGATGCAACACCACATTTACTTCCCAAGCACCCCACAGGCACTAGACCAGACCAAGCAGCACTTCTACCAAATCGCCCAATTCCCCCACTTGATAGGATGCATAGATGGGACACGTTGCAATATCCCCTCCCTCCCACAATGAGTACGTGTTCAGGAACCGCAAATGCTACCATTCACTGAACATCCAGGTGGTGTGTGATGCCAAACACATCATCACAGACAATGTCGCAAAATACCCAGGCAGCACTTATGACGCTTTCATCTTCCGTCACAGTGGGATATACTGTAGACTCACAAGTGGGGAGTTTGGCGAGGGATATCTACTAGGTAAATTCATTTAAACAGAGGCCACATTTGTTCTGACTACCATGTGCAGTACAGAGACTAACCATATCCACCCCACCCCACAGGTGACAGTGCATATGCTGTCCGGGATTTCATTCTGACGCCCTACCTGAATAGTGCCAACGCTGGGGAGCGGCGATACAACAGAGCACACATAGCAACCAGAGGCACCATTGAACACACACTCGGGATACTCAAGAGCAGATTCCGATGCCTCCACAAGAGTGGAGGGGCACTACAATACAGCCCCCAGACCTGTTGCAAGATAGTGGTAGCATGTGCCATGCTGCACAACATCGCCACCAGGAAAGGCACACCAATGGAGGTCAGTGAATCGGATTCCTCAGACGTGGAGGGGCCTGGCCCAGGACGTATGCCAGCTGGTGTAGCTGGTGCAGCAGCTGGGTGCGATGGCGAGATGAGATTACACGCAACTATTTCTAGGTAAGAAAAAATGACAATGCCATATCTCATGTGTGCGACTGTTTAATTCCTTAACTGCAGGATCAATTATGTCACACAGCCTGAATGCTACCTAGTCACACTCCATTCTTCCTGCACATGTTATTGTCACAGTGCAAGACTGTAAACAGGAGGTAGTGTACAAGTGAAGTCGGTAGCTGCCCTCTTCCAGTGGTCACAAACTTTGCACCTCACATGCGGCGCTGGCGAGCTGAAGCCCCTGTTGGTGGTTGCACAGTGTTCTCCTCATTAGGCATGGTAGGCCGACTGTTTCGGTCACTACGGCGCCTCTCCACGATGGGTGGTGCTGATCCGCCCTGACAGTGCGACCTCTTCAGTGGGAGTTAGGACTCCTGGCCCAGTAGTACGAACTGCCCGCAGCTCTTCTACAGCAGCTGTAACCTGCACCAGTGCCCAATCTACGTTGTGGCTACCGCATGCCATCTCGCGCTGCACGTGTATGCTGCGCCTGGAGAGGATATTGGTGGCAGAGGCCAGGCGGTTCACGGCCCGTGTGTAGAGGTCCAGGCGCTGCAGCTCTCGGCACCTAGCAGCACAGTTTGCTCTTAGTTCTTCACAGAGTGTGTGCAGGGCACCTGTCATGCCCCTGAAGCCTGCTCTCACTTCTCTCTGTAAAGATTTTGTTTTTTGCTTGCAGGCGCTGCATCTGTAACATATGCATCTCCAGGCCGGAAAAGACTGTTCCCTCCCCCCGGATCTGCAGCACTGCTGGTTGTGCGAGTCCTGCGCCTGGTTATGCCTTGTGGGAGCACGTGCACGGACTTCTTGCTGTGGCAGCTCGGAGTGCACATTGACATCGCTGTCCTCTGCCTCGCCCTCCAATGGGGGTAGTGGTCTGACTACGTGTCTCCTGCGTTGCTTCGGAGGGATGACGGGGCTGTCCTCCCCATCTGTGTTCTCCTCATGCCCTGCGTCTCATAAGTTTGGACTTTCAGCCAGTGTCCCACTGCCTGTAGGCTGTGTTGCAGAAGGTGCTGTGGACGTAAATGCACACATTTATTAACTATACTCACTTGCACTTGGCAATTGTTACATTTCACAGTTTGAGATTACATGTGTCATGTATTTTCCTTTCCGAACGTGCACATGCTATTAGGGACTGGCCGGGTGAAAATGCACCACTTTACTGTTCATGTGACTACATCTCCCATAATGCATTGCTGTGTGTGTCTGTGTACCTGCTCTGGACTACAAATCTTTTTTCCTGCCCCTAGGTCGCGGCTGGGGGGTGTTTGGGGGGTGTCAGGGGTGTGATGGCATGCTTCTTACCAGGTCCTGGTTGCTCGGAGCTGTTGAGATCAGCCACGCCCATAACACTTTTTGGTTGCTGGGTCCCCTCCACCAGTTCCTCCAGAGGTGTTGAGGTCCCTCCACCGGTGGTCCTGGACTGCTTCAGCCTGGCAGCCAACTTCTCCATCGAGCGCTGGCGCAGATCATACCATCGCTTTCTAAGTTCATCGACACTCCTGTGTGTCACCCCCACTGCATTAACTTTCTGCTGAATTTCAGCCCAAATGCACCTTTTGCGGGTCTCCGGCACCCTCAAAGATTTTTTACCAAATAGTAGCTCATGGCTGAGCAACATTTCCTGGATAAATGCCTCCAACTCAGCCTCTGAGAATTTCTGTTTTCTCTTCCTTGAACCTTCACCCTGCTGCTGCGTTTCCTGGCTGGCCATGTCTCCAGTTTCAGCCATACTGTAGTAAATTGCTGAGTTCCCTCTCCACCACTCCTTCACTCGGACTGTGACTCAGCAACTCAGGTGCAGCATGGGTAGTCACACTTCCTAGTTGTGAGGTCATCAAGCTGCACCTGAGTTTCCGATTAGCTGATTTGCGAAATTCGCAAAATTGCAATTTTTTCTGTTAAGAAATCGCAAAATGGCGATTTCTTACGGTTAAGGAATCACTTTTGGGAATCTTGCAATTAAATAGTGATTTTTACCGAATCGCTATTTACTTGCGAATTATTACATACATACAGATTTGCGATTCCGATTCTGCGATTTGCTAAAAATCGCTAATTCAGAATCGCAAATGGGTACCTTGATACATATGGCCCTAAGTCTCGGGTGAGTAGTTGCTCCCTAACTGGCATCTGGATGGACCATTGGGCTCCTGGCCCTGGGAGGATGGGTCATGGGAAAATTCCCCAGCTGACCCCAGTCCAGACCAGGATGGACCAATATACAGTCCCACTGAAAAATCCCTGGGAGGATGCAGACTGCCCAGGCACCTGCTCCGGCACAGCAGGAGGCGACGGACCTTGAGGTAATTCTCAATCCCATACAGGATTCCAGGGACATGGTTAAATCTAAGGTTAATGGCCTTTGTGTGCATATCTCCCTGCTGTGCCAGGAGCTACGCATTGTGGTGGACAGGATGACTGAGCTTGAGACACAGGTGTCCACTGCGGAGGATGAGAGCACCTCCCTGATGAGCCAGATGTCTAAATTTTCCGCCTCTGTGTCAACGCTTATGGATAGATCAGAAGACTTTGAACACAGATCATGGCGCACCAAACTCTGACTCATTGCTCTCGGAGTCCCTGGGGCAGCAGGGCCTCGCCGGGGTACTGGAAAACTGGCTTAAAACATGGGTTCCTGGGAACAAGCCATCTGCCTTCATTGTTATAGAGAGCACACTTCTCTCTGGCGCTGAACCCCCACTTGGGGCTCCCCCTCGGCCTGTGATCCTGTGTCTTCTTAACTTTAAGGATCGGGAACTGATATTGCAGGAGGCCCGCTCCCGGCCACATTTGCAGTTATCCAACTCGAACGTGCTTATTGTTCCCCGACTACAGTAGGGCGGTACAGCAGCACCTACGCTCATTTGCTGAGGTGAAACAAAAGCTCGGAGCACTCAATTTGCGCTACATGCTTCTTTTCCCAGCCCGCCTCAAAGTAATTTTTCATTCCAGTATTCTCTTTCTTGACACTTTAGATCAGGCCTGGGAACGGGCAATAGAACGGCATCTGCTGCAGCATCCGCCTTCTGAACTGATCCGGTCTGATGGCCCACTGGGGTAGTCTAAGGCACTGCCTCACCTGCAGTAGAGGCAGAGCTGCTCCTGCTCTCGGAGGTCCCGCGTTGAGCCGGGGGTGGCTGCTGGGGGCCCTGGATTGGTTCCAGGGGAGACTGTCTCCCCTCCACCCTCACAGACCTGTCCAATACTCCTATGATTTTCCACTCTGTTGCGGTGGTCCCGGGCATTTCTTCTCAGCTTTCTACATCACCCTGACTCTTCCGCCATCACATTACTTCAACCTCACTTTATTCGGTTGTAAGACGGTGACTGAATGAAGTATGACGGTGGTCAGTGTTGCCTTCCCCTTACTGGACTGGCAGTATATGGGGTTTACCAGTTGCTCTCAGCGCTCCTTTTGTTGTGTACCCTCCAAGGATTATACTGATCAATGTTGTTGCATGTTGTTAGGCATTATATCTATATCCTTCTACGTGGGTGCCTAAACACCACAGACGTTCCCCCCCTCCCCCAACCCCCTCCCCCCGAGTTAGCTTGTTGTGGGTAGTTCTTTTGAGCGACAGATGCTTCCTGCGGTGAAGTGATGGGTGTTGAGGGATGGGTGTTTTAAATGGTCTCTCTGGCATAGATCACTGTTTAATTTGTTTTTTCCTTTGCAGGTTGTTAATGGTAGGAACGACCACTATTCGATGACATCGGACAGCGGTTGTCCTCTTAAAGGAGACTCACTTATTGGGTATGTGCTGTGCTTTCTTACGCCGTGTCGAATCAGACAGGATTCACCATTCTGCTTTTGTCCGTGGCTGGAGAGGGGTCACAGT
Organism: Lissotriton helveticus; assembly: GCF_964261635.1. Lineage (NCBI taxonomy): Eukaryota > Metazoa > Chordata > Amphibia > Caudata > Salamandridae > Lissotriton > Lissotriton helveticus. The sequence continues at coordinate 600,642,740 of NC_136059.1, forward strand.
CCTGATACATACATCCTTCCTTTTGGTGGTTACTGGGCAGCACATGGACTCAGAGGGGTGCTACGTGGATATTAAAGGCCACATGCAGGCTAAGCAGTACAACTTTGTATCATGCTACGTCCCACCGCCCCTGTTGCACACCTCTCTCCAAACGTCACAGTCCTTTCTTTTGACTCTACCTCAAGGGGTTGCGGTGGTTGGAGCCTCCAACCACTTGGAGGTGACTTCAACGCAGTCCCCGATCCTGATCTTCACATTTACACCGCCTCATATCCAGACAGGCGCTCCCGTTCGATCTCTCTCTCTTCTTGGGCTGATTCTGTTGGCCTCTGATGCGTGGCGCTCTTGGCATCCTACCCTGCGCGCTTAAACTCACCGCTCAGTGGTGCATGCTGCAGATTCTCAGATAGATCTGCTGTGGCTGCCGGCGGTGACCCCCCTTCTGGTCCAATCTGTTTGCATTCTCCCACGCAGACTTTCCGTTCATGCTTCTGTTGTCCTGGGTGCTCCAGCCGGACGTCTTGCGCCTGGCTTGGAGATTTAGTGATTGGCATTAACAAAGCACAGCCTACTGTCTTGTGGAAGAATAAGAGGTGTTTTTTAAGCTTAATGTAGGCTCGGTTTCCTCAGCAGCGACGCTGTGGGCAGCCAGTAAGCCTTTGTTATGCGGCCATCTTTGGGGTACGTCCACCGAGGCCCAGTGCCTGTTGCGGTTGACCGAGCTTCAAGGTCGAATACTATGCCTGGAGGCTTCCCTGCGTCGCCATGACACGGATGACGCCCATCGTCTTCCTTGAGGAGGCCAAGCAATGCTGGTTTGCCTTTATGCAGAATGTATATGCATCCGGTGACCAATCGGTCAAATTACTGTACTGGTTGGTGACCCTTGGCATCTCCGATAGGCTGGCCCCGGGACTCAAAGGAACGCCTACAGAAGGAATTACCCACTATAGTATTCACGACACCCACCGCCACCCGCAGAGGTAGTGAACCCACTTCTGAATGACATACTACTGCAGTCCATATCGAGCGCCTTGGCCCAGAAACTAGATCAAGACCTACAGCTTGAGGAGGTGCATTTTGATGTGACACAGCTACAAAGAGGGAAGACGGACGTCCCCGACGGGTATCCTGTTGAATATTACAGGTGCTTCTGATAGATACATCTGCCGTGTGGATTCCTCACCTTGTGAATATCCCCCTTGCGTCAGCAACGTTCGGAAATTTTCTTCGTAGCACGCCGACGTGGGCGACGTCACAGGAGCACGGCATCGCGCGCGACTCCGTCTGACGTCACCGACCCCATATCAGGTCCACGCCGGCGTGATGACGTCAGTTCCCTTTTTTCCGCGTCTTCGACGCTAACGGTTTTCGGGATCTTCTGAGATACTTAGTATCTATCTGTTATTTAATTGTCACTGTTTCTCTTTTGCGACTTGTTTCTTCACCGAAGATGTCGTCGAGGAAAATAGGTTTTAAGCAGTGTAGGTCTTGTGCCCGCATGATGTCCATCACTGACCCACATAAGGATTGTTTGTGGTGTCTTGGTTCGGATCACGACGTTAAAAACTGCAGTTCCTGCTTTAAAATGAACCCAAAGGCGCTTCGAGAGCGTGAAGCTAAACTACTTTTAGCGAAGGTAAAGCAGGATTCTGGAAGATATTCGAGGTCGACGTCGAGACGCTCGAAGTCGAAGCAAGGGTCTCGATCGAAGTCGAGGTCGGCGTCGAGATCCAGAGCGGGTTCGAGATCCAGAGCGGAGTCGAGATCCAGAGCGGAGTCGAGGTCCAGGGAGAGATCTAGGTCTAGATCCAAGTCGGCTTCAGGTCACGCTTCGAGTTCCTCGAGGAGAAAACATAAGAGGAGGAAGCACAGTTCAAAACATCATTCAGGGAAGGAATCCTCTGACTCAAAGAAAAAGTCTCACAAACACCGTAAAGACTTTGTCTCTCCTTCTCCTGCCTTGTCAATCGAAGGGTCTCCGACTCCGGAGCCAGAACCGGATCCAGTTTCATTACATCCTTCGGAACATGAAGAGGAAGATGAAGTGATTCCTCAGACTCCGACTCCGATGGAAACTCCGGTGGATCCTGAAGGTCAGAGTGAACATGTGTCTGAACGACCTCCGTTGGGGCATCCGGTAGGTTCGTACCCTCCCTTTCCTGGTCCTGGTCAGGATCCCTCGCATTTTCTCAATGCGATGTTTGGAGTATATTCCAGGGCGATGTACCCCACTGGAGCACCTGATGGTCCCATGGGTCCATTATCGTATAATTTGGGTATTCCTCAATCATACGCCCCAGCTCCATTTATGCCTTTTATGCCGGCGCCTCTTGCACCTTGGCTCGGTACGGCTCCACCGAGGTCCTCGACTCCGCATGCGGCTTCGCCGACTCCGGATCGACCTCGTAGTCGAGATCGAGGTACCACACCTGTCCATGAGTCTCATCCTGCTGCTCCAGTTCCTCGTTCGACGTCGGAACCGGCTCCGTCGGAGTCGTTACCGAATCCGTCGACTTCGATTCGATTGGAGTGGTCGAGACGAAGGGCTCAACGTCTTCTCGAACAAAGGGAAGAGGAAGATTCGGATGTGGAAGAAGGCGAACTTCCTGATCATGATGATGATTTTGAAGACCTTCGTGATGCTAGTGGTCTGGAGCTCTCTCCTGAGTGGGGTCTACCTTCGACTTCTGATGTTCCTTCTAGGGATGTGGCACCCTACCACGTGGTGATTAAGAAGGCGGCTGATCTTCTCAACTTGAAGCTGCCCACGGTTGAGTACAAGCCCAACATCCTCGCTGAAGTCTTACACTCTCCTTCTTCCATTGTCGAACCTACGCTGCCTTTCACGGATGCCTTGTCGGATCCAATTAAAGAGATTTGGAAGAGGCCATTGTCTGCTCCTGCAGTTTCGAGAGCTATTGCGAGGCGCTATAGGGCAGCTCCTGATGACCCTGCATTCCTTTCTACGCATCCCTCTCCAGAAAGTCTTGTGGTGCAGGCGGCTTGCTCTAACAGGGCTGCGGGTTCTTTCCCTCAAGTGCCAGCTGATAAAGAATCAAAGAAATTAGATCAGTCTGCGAAGAAGACTTTCTCTTCTGGGAGCATGGCTCTCAAATCAACAAATGCTACTTGCCTTTTAGGTAGGTACGTGCATGCTCTAATGGACTCAGTTAAGCAATTATCACCTAAACTTCCTGAGGAAGATAGGAAGAACTTTAATGAGGTGATCTCTGACACTCAAGCTGCTGCACGTATGATCATTCAGAGTGGCATGGACACAGTAGATTCTGTTGCCAGAATTATGGGTTCTTCTATTGCGACCAGGAGGGCCGCGTGTTTGAAGTCCTCTGATTTCTTGGCGGATGTGCAGTCTACGTTGCTGGACTTACCTTTTGAAGGGACTGGCCTTTTTGGTAAAAAAGCTGATGTAGCCTTGGAAAGGTTTAAGGATAGTCGTGCCACTGCAAGATCTCTGGGTCTCCAGATGAGAGGGTCAACGACTAGAAAGTTCAGAGGATTTGGCAGATCTTCTTTTCGTCCCTTCAAACAAGGTCAGCAACAACAGCAGCAGCAGCAGAACCCTCTGTACAGGTCCTACAGAGGTAGACAGAAGGGTCGTGGACGTGGACGTCAAGTCTCCTCTTCCTCCACTTCCTCCAATAATACCCAACCCCCACCCGCATCAGCAAAGCAGCCCTAGATCCACCATTCTGGATCATGTGGGGCCAGTAGGGGGCCGGCTTACTCATTTTCTACGAGATTGGGAATCGGTTACATCAGATCTTTGGGTTCTCAATCTCGTAGAGAATGGGTATGCACTTCCTTTTCAGGAATTCCCTCCCAGTTACCCTCCTTGCCAAGGTTATTGTTCAGAGGACCACCTGCTTCTCTTGCAGGAAGAAGTCCTGACTCTGTTCCGAAAGGGTGCAATAGAGGTGGTTCCAGAGCAGGAGAGGGGTCAAGGGTGCTACTCCCGGTATTTCTTGATTCCCAAGAAGGATGGCAGGCTTCGGCAGATCCTGGATCTCAGGATTTTGAACCTCTATCTCAAACAGGAGAAGTTCAAAATGCTCACCCTTGCTCAGGTTCTTCTGGCGCTGATGGAAGAAGACTGGATGGTGTCGATCGACTTGCAGGATGCGTATTTTCACATCCCCATTCTGAAGTCGCACAGAAAGTATCTCCGTTTTACGGTGGGATCGCAGCACTACCAATTTGCGGTCCTTCTGTTTGGACTTACTACTGCGCCTCGAGTTTTCACCAAGGTGATGGCAGTGGTGGCTGCGCATCTCAGAAGATCGGGGATACCTGTGTTCCCTTATCTGGACGATTGGCTGATCAAGGCGGAATCGCCGGAGAAGGTGCTCCATCATCTGCAAGAGACAACTCAGTTGTTGCACAGGTTGGGTTTTTCAATAAATGTACCCAAGTCTCACCTGGTGCCCTCTCAGCGCAACCTGTTCATAGGTGCGGTACTGGACACTACTGTATGTCGTGCATTCCCTCCACCTCAAAGGATTCTCGACATACAGGAGATGATTCCCTTATTCCACAATGGAGCGGTTGTTCCAGTCCTGAAGGTCCTTCGTCTGCTCGGTCTGATGGCTTCTTGCATTCTGTTGGTCAGTCATGCACGCTGGCACATGAGGGCACTCCAGTGGTGCCTCCGCAGGCAGTGGTATCAACACAACGGAGATCTCAGGGAGTCAGTGAGGATCTCCAGAGAAGCTGCAGCGGATCTGTCTTGGTGGGGCGTGGAAGGCAACCTGTCTCAAGGAAAGCCTTTTCATCTTCCCCCATCGGTGACCACGGTGATAACGGATGCATCCACTCTCGGGTGGGGTGCTCATCTGGGAGACCTGGAGGTCAAGGGCTTTTGGTCTCCAGAAGAAAGGTTGTTTCATATCAACCTTCTGGAATTGCGGGCGATACGTTTGGCGCTCAAGGCCTTCCTCCCTTCCATTCGCGGTCGGTCAGTTCAAGTCCTGACGGAAAACACGACCGCGATGTGGTACATCAACAAACAGGGAGGAGTAGGGTCGCAGTGTCTCTGCAGAGAGGCTCTGCGGCTCTGGTCCTGGGTTCAGGACCATCAGATTTGTCTGGTGGCAAATCATCTGGCCGGGGTTCTGAACGTTCGTGCAGACAGTCTCAGTCGGCAGTTCTCTGCCGACCACGAGTGGAGGCTTCACCCAGAGGTTGTTCACGACATCTTTCAGATGTGGGGGACTCCTCGGGTGGATCTATTCGCCACTCGCGAGAATGCGCACTGCCCGTCTTTCTGCAGTCTCCAGTATCCGATGCAAGGAGCCTTGGGGGACGCGTTTCAGTTGAGTTGGGGAAATCAACTCCTTTACGCGTTTCCTCCCATACCCTTGATTCCTCGGGTTCTGAGGAAGATTCGTCAAGACCGAGCTCAAGTCATATTGGTCGCCCCGGATTGGCCAAGAAGGGTGTGGTATTCGGACCTACTCCACCTCTCCTCTCACCCGCCGCTCCGTCTCCCTCACAGGGCAGACCTCCTCTCTCAGATGGAGGGGCAGGTTCTACACCCCCACCTCCAGACATTACACCTTCATGCCTGGAGATTGAACGGGGCAACTTGAGTTCTTTTTCTCTCCCTCACGATGTGGTGGATGTCATTCTCTCTGCCAGGCGCGACACCACTAAGTCCATCTATGCTTATAGGTGGTCGAAATTTGTTTCTTGGTGGAGAGAGATATTGACCCTTTGAAGGCTCATTTATCTAATATTTTACAATTTGCTCTTTATCTGGCGCAGCAAGGTTTGGCTGTGGCCACGGTCAAGGGGTATCTTTCGGCCTTATCGGCGTTTCTCTGTTTGCCGGATCAGCCCTCTCTCTTTAAATCTCCGGTGGTTTTAAGATTCTTGAGGGGTCTCATAAATATGTTCCCTCCTACCCCTTTTATTGTTCCTCACTGGGATTTGAATCTTGTGCTGACCTTCTTAATGGGTTCTCCCTTCGAGCCCTTGCACAAGTGTCCATTGAGGCTTCTCTCTTTTAAAACGATCTTCCTCGTTGCAATCACCTCGGCAAGGAGGGTAAGTGAGCTTCAAGCTCTAAGTTCTAAACCCCCATTCCTGACCATTCATGCTGAAAGGATGGTTCTTAGGACCAGGGCTGCTTTTCTGCCTAAGGTGGTGACTCCTTTCCATCTTGGGCAGTCCATTACCCTTCCTACCTTCTATCCTCCCCCACACCCTTCCAAGGAGGAGGAGAGACTGCATCGCCTGGACCCTAAGAGGGCGGTGTCTTTCTATCTGGACAGGACTAAAGACTTCCGGATGGATGACCAGCTGTTTGTTGGTTTTGCTGGCTGCAAGAAGGGCAGAGCGGTGCACAAGCGCACTCTTTCCAGGTGGATAATCCTGTGCATTAAGATCTGCTACTCCCTTGCGGGTAAGGACCCTCCTGAGGGTATTAGAGCACATTCAACTAGAGCAAAGTCTGCAACTTCTGCTTTGTCTAGGGGTGTACCTGTTGAGGATATTTGCAGGGCCGCGACTTGGGCCTCCCTCCACACTTTCGCGAAGCATTACTTCTTGGATACCGAGGTGAGGAGGGATGGCCACTTCGCGCGCTCTGTCCTCCAAGACTTCCTGGTGTAGCAGAGTGGACGCCCTCCTCCGGGAGTGGGGACTGCTGTGGGAATCTATTCACAAGGTGAGGAATCCACACGGCAGATGTATCTATCAGAAGAACAAGTTACTTACCTTCGGTAACGCTTTTTCTGGTAGATACTATATCTGCCTGTGGATTCCTCACATGCCCACCTGCCTCCCCGTTGTCCACTCTGCTATACCTGGTCTTTCTGTGTATATGGTTTATACTATTGTATTGATTTTGTTCTATATGTACTGTGTACATTGTATATTTGCATATTTGCTATCGTTGGTCCGTCCGTGTGCCTCGAAGGCATGGAAAAAAGGGCGGAACTGACGTCATCACGCCGGCGTGGACCTGATATGGGTCGGTGACGTCAGACGGAGTCGCGCGCGATGCCGTGCTCCTGTGACGTCGCCCACGTCGGCGTGCTACGAAGAAAATTTCCGCACGTTGCTGACGCAAGGGGGATATTCACAAGGTGAGGAATCCACAGGCAGATATAGTATCTACCAGAAAAAGCGTTACCGAAGGTAAGTAACTTGTTCTTCTGGGACACTCTACGCCCCCATCCTTTGAATTTCTATAAGGCTGCAGAGCAGCGCGGAATCTTTCCACCCGATCTAGACTGTGCCACAATTGTATTCCTACCCAAGGAGGGCCTTCCTCTGGAAATATGTTCGACTACAGTTCGATCTCCCTCATTAACACTGATATTAAGATTTAAGCGAAAGTCATAGCAATGCGGCTGGCGCAGGCCTTACCACACCCGATTCATCCAGATCAATGCGAATTCATGGCGGCTCGCAGCACGCGTCACTGTGTCATGAGGGACCATGCTGCGTTTTCCTAATTGCAAGACCTAGAGGGCTCACTGGCTTTCCTGTTGATCGACTTTATTAAGGTCTTTGACACCATATCATGGGATTTTCAGGACGGGGTCCTACAGCGGGCTGGATTGGGAGAGGTGTTCCACCACATGGTGAATCTTCTCTACAACGCTCCAACCACTCGGGTCCAGGTAAACGGGATCCTTTCTTCCCTATTTCCCACTGTACACGGCACACGCCAGGGCTGTCTGCTTTCTCCACTGCTGTTTGTTCTGATGAGAGAACCCCTGGCACTGCTTACCTGCTGCGATGCGCAGATCTTGAGTTGGCAGTGGAGGAATGGCTTTGAGGACTGCCCGCATTATACACTAATGATATTCTTTTGTTTTTTAAAGATCTGCGGTGCTCTGGTCTCTGATGCATGTAACTTCTTTGGTTACACGGCGCGGCGCCTGGCCTCCATATTAATGAAGGTAAATCTTGCCTAGTGAAGGTGAGAGGAGGTGCCCCAACATTCCCATCTGGTGCATTTTTTTAGAATATTTAGGGATTCGCATGTCCCTCCTCCTTGTCCTGGCTTGGAATCTTAATTTCCGGGGGCTGGCCCATATGCTTGGGGTAGGGGGTAGGGGTAGGGGGGTGGGGGGGGGGGGGGGGGGGGAGTGGGAGAACGGGACCTGCACCGCTGTGCGGCTTATCCATTGAATCCTATGGGGCTTACCACCCTCTTTAAGATGGTGTGTCTACCACGCTACTTAAATGTTCTAGGTAACTACCCCTATCCCATCCCTCACAAATGCTTTCACTCACTGAACGCCAAGATCACCAACTTTGTGTGGGTGGATGGTAGGCATAGGGTGGCCTTCGAGACACAGCTCAACTCCCCCTTTAATGGTGGTCTGGGTTTATCGTACATATATCTTTATTATCTAGCAGCCCACTTGGTTACCGATTAAAGAATGGTTTACAGGTGGGTGGGATGCCCTGGCATATCACTTAGAGATTCATTCGCTGAGCTTGGACAGTTTGCTCGATCTCCTATATGGGGCTAGTCTGCACGCCACACTGCCCTCTTGTACATGGGTGTCTCTTACCTGCTGGAAGTCAGCTCATCAGCTGGGACTGCCGACTCACTGAAATGACACCTTTGTGGAGAGGAACTTGGTGGATGTGTCAGCTCTCAACTCTGGTGGACTTTGCCCTTTGAGACCAGATTGGGATCTTCTACCTGGAAGATGTCTCTAGAGGGGGCCTCCTCGAGACATTTCAGGATCTGAAGTCCCGGTACTCCCTTTCTAACTCTGTTTTTTCATTATCGTCAACTGCAGGCTCACACTCTTCCAGACGCGTCACTACCTGAATATAGTCCGCTCAAGGCATAGATCATTTTTGGGCAGCTGGGTAAGGGGGCCATCTCAAAGATTTACAGTTCGCTGGCCATCCATGCCCCCGATGGCCTTGAAAGTGCTAAGAAGAGATGGAAGGCTTGGGTGGGAGGCCTGCATGGCACCCCCAGAGATGGCAATTTCAGCGCGACTACATATGGTTTAATTCAATTATCATTATAGAAAGAACAGAGAGGGACCCCTTTATACCAAAGGAATAGGGTCCAAATAATCAAAAAAGAGAAACTTCATTTGGATTGATTCTAGTAGTCCATGCTATTTAAAGAGCACACATTCATCTTTTGTTCCTCATACACCATCCACACAAGGGGGATACTGTACTAAACCCAAAGTAAAAATAAGAAAAAAGTTTTCAATTCAATTATCTACACGCAACGTACCTCAACCGCCAGCATTTGCAGTGCTCATCTCCCGATGCCCTTGCCGTGTGTGCTTCCGGCAGCAGATTTTTTCCATACGGCACAGGACTGTCCAGTGTTGAGGCCTTACTTGGAGGGAGCAGTTCGAGAGCTTTCTTCTGTCCTGGGCGGCATTGTGGAACTCACCCCTGTAACGTAGAATAGGGGATGGTGGAGGAATTTGGGGGACATGGGACGAGCAGGCCTTTTTGGGGGTGGCCTGTTTGGTTGCCAAAAGGGATGTAGCTTGTGCCTGGAAGCAGTGGGCACCACTGATCATCGGATGCTGGCCTAAGGGGGTGGACTGGTATGCGCATCAGGAAAAGCTGTTTTTTGTGGCACGTGGCTATCCTCAGAAGCACAACCGAGTAGGGGGCAATAGTGTAATTATTATAGACTGTCATTGTGATTCCATGCTGTTTTGCCATACTGATGTCAGTTCCTGCCCGTACGCAATTTTCGCTTAGTGATACTGTTAGACCTGGCACCATTGGCGTGGGTCTCCCTTCCATTTTTTACACTGTTGCCTCCTATGGTTTTTTTGCTATGTTTTTGCTGGTCTAGATGCTTTGGGCACTTTGCCACTGCTATTCAGTGCCAAAGTGCAAGTGCTCCCTATTGTAAATTGTTGTATTGGATTAGTGAATCCATGATTGGCTTATTAGATTTACTTGTCAGACCCTAGTACAGTGCACCATGTGTGCCCAGGGCCTGTAAATCAAATGCTGATGGTGGGCTTGCAGCACTGGTTGTGCCACCCACAGAAGCAGCTTGTAAAGTATGGCTCAGGCCTGCCATTGCAGAGCCTGTGTGCAGTCTGGGACTGCCATGTCAACTTTGCAAGTACACCCACTTGCCAGTCCCTAAACCATCCCTTTTCTACATATTAATCACCCCTAAGGTAGGTCCAAGGGCAGGGTGCGTCGTATGTAAAAGGTAGGACATGCCCTGATGTGTGTGGCATGTCCCAATAGTGAATTACAGCCAATTTCGTTTTTCACTATTGCAAGGCTATCTGTTCCCGTAGGCTAGAATGGACAGTTTGATTATAACATCTTATAATCCTAACTGACCCAGGGAACAAGATAGGAAAATAAAGTTTAGTATGTCTGAACTCAGAATGTTACATCTTTTAGTGTGGCTGATTTTTACATTCTTTGTTTGAAAATATAACTTATAGAAAGTAGGTATTTTCTTGCCTAATTATCCAGCATGCCTCTGCTAGGTTTGTGTATTCCATGTCTGGTTTGTGAGTGACAGGGGGCTGGAGGGGGCTATTGTGCCAGCAGTCTGATGAGTCAAGGCTGGGCTGAATAGGACCTGCATTGAATAGAGAGTAGGGGGAGGAGATTTCCTTTCACCAACCTGAGCCCTCATAGAATAGAGAGTAGGGTGTGGAGATTTCCTTTCACTGACCTGAGCCCTCATAGAATAGAGAGTAGGGGGGAGGAGATTTCCTTTCAGCTACCTGGACCAGGTCTGCCTTCAACAATGCTGTCTCCACCTCCTGCCAGGAAGCTGCACCAGGGAGGACAGAACTGGTTTTGGCTGGGCACAGACACCCTCTGCCTTCAGAGGACAAAGGATTTTGTAGTATAAATATTGGGGCCCAGACCCCAAAACTTTAGATCACTTCTGGGAATCAAGACAAACCCTTTGCCAAGGAGCAGAACCAAGGAAGCTGAATGAGGAGACTGCCCCTGTGCTGTTTGGGGTTGGTCTGCAGTGCTTACTTTATTGCCAAGGAAAGGAAAAAAGGCTTTGTGTGTACTTTTACTATCTTGAGGAATATCTCCAAGGGCTTGAAGTTGAGCATACCTCCTGTTCAGAAGTCTCAGGGTCACAACGACTACACAACCAGCTCCCCCTGAATTTCCTTGCTGGGAATTATGCCTGCAGAGAGGAGCCTGCTGTTGTTTGATGCCTCTGGAGACGCTGTGTCGTTGGGAGCTGGAAGCGCGACACAGGGAGGAAGAATCGTGTCGCCGCCGTAGTTGCTGTCGCATCGCTGAAGAACCGTGTCGCCACCGCAGCTGTTCGCCGATGAAGTATGTTGCATCACCGGAGAAGCGTGGCACCGCCGCAGAGGTTGTCGTCACATGACCGGAGAAGCGTGTCGCAGGGCCTGTCGCGGCTCAAGAGTCTACCAAGTCGCCGCACGGCCATCGGGCATGCACACATCGCATCCACGTTGTTACATCGCATCAAAGACGCCATTTTGTCGCATTGCACCGGATCATCGCATTGAGGCGCCATCTTGTTGAATTGTAACCAGAACGCAGAAAGAAACTGACGCATCATCTCCTCTCCAGTAAGGAACCGACGCATCACCTCCCCTGCGCTGCAGTAAGGAACCGATGCATCACCTCCCCCGTAGCAAGGAACCGACGCATCACCTTCCCTGCGACCCTTTTGTTTGTTTTGCGAGACACATCCAAGGTACTTTGAGAGTCAAGTGTTGCATTTACCATCTACATTGAACTAAAGCTATTTCTACCATTTTAAAGACTTATTTTTGATTACAGTAGTGTGGATTTTTGTCGTTTGGTATTGTCTTAAGTCTAGTATTTTTCTAAACTGGTGTGGTGTCCATTTGAAGCGTTTTCACTCTTTTACTGTATGTGTTCACAAATGCTTTACACACTGCCACTGAGATAAGCCTGTCTGCTCGTGCCAAGCTACCAAGGGGGTGAGCAGGGGCTATCCAGGAGTGCAGCCCCTTTCCCAGACTAGAAGCCAGGGCCCCTACTTGGTCAAAGGTACCTACCTCTGCCAACTAGAGACCCTCATTGCTAACAGATACTATGTGTCTTACCGCAAACTTTTGATAAAATTGGTCATCAAAAAAGAGAGAACACACACAAAAAATGGACTTCCCAATAAATGAAGATTTCCTGGATGCAAGCATAAGCTACAATGAGTAGGATGTGCAACCTTGTGCGTACCAGGTGCCCAAGACTAGGTCCCCACCAGACATGTAAGAGTTGTTGATTACTGTTAGTTTCTCTCAAGAAGAGTTTAGTAAATCTCAGGCACAGTATTCCACTCTAATAAGCAAAAGGAAACAGGCCAAAACTCAGCTTACTGAGGAAATGATTAGATGCTTCAAAAAGACATTGGAGGGTGGGCTCCTTTTTATCAAGCCCACTGACCCTTAACAAGAGGTTAGCAATGTGCACACGTTTTTCCTGATGCAAGAACACTTTCCCTCTCTCTTCAACTGGTCCAGTATAAAGATGGGTGACAAGAGGTTTTGAAGGTTACGGAACTTGCTAAATGAGTGATACCATAGGGTGTCAAATCAGGGCACCCCTGATATCCATCCAATTTGTGGTGGTGGTTTTGAGGGGTGGGGCGGACAGCAGTCCCCTTTCAGATCATGAGAATGGGTTTTGGTGGAGCCTTTCACAACCCCAAAGGCCTCTTGATGTAGTGTAACCTAATGTTTTGCCCTTGAGGAGCACAAGCGTCCCCGTTCTGGATAGGGTTATCCTTGGTATCTTCTCCAGTGTCAGATATTTCAGGACTTTGATTGCTGACAGAGGGAGTAACTTCATGCCCTCATATATTAAGGCAATCTGCGGTCAGATAGAACATGTAACAGAAAGAGCATTACGAAAGAGGAATAACTTGTTCTTCTGATGGATACATCCAACGCTAGATACTTCACATAAAAATAGATACCTATGTAGTACCGCCCCAAGATGAAGGATCTGTGGAGCGGGCCTAGACGAAAAACAGAGCTGGTGAGGTTCCCTTTCTGCGAGACCTGGCTGCGTAGGCAGTAGTTCACAAGATGATCCATGGCATGACTTATGTAACAGCTTAAAGCCCATTTGTTATCCAACCATTGGAACTTCTCCTACTCTTTTTAGATGTGAGGTGGATTAAAGAACATTGGCAGAGTCCTTGATTGCATAATGTGAGAAGGAGCATCGACTTTTGATAGAGAGGCATCTAGACCACACCAGCAGTTTGCCTCGAAAAAACATGATGTTTGTGCAGACAGCAACTGCAGTTCCTTCACATGATGATCTGCGATCGCATTGAGGAAGATAGTCTTCAATGTCAGGAGATGCAGCAAGCTGTTATACATAGGGTCGAAGGGTGTACACCTGAGAAATGTTATGTAAAAGTTAAGGTCCCACTGTGGTCTCACAAATGTCTTGGAATTAAACATGTGTGTCAAACTATTTATCAATCTCATCCCAACACATCAAAAAACACAGAAAGGCTCCACAAATAACCTTTTATAGTGCCCACTTCAAGGGCTTGCTTGGCTAAAGACAAAACAAACAAAAGAAAGTCCAACATTTTTGCCTGTAAGAGGTCAGTGTATGGGGCACCGCACCACATTACAAATTTATCCTAGCACCAGGCATAAAGGAATTTCGTGGAGGGGCGTCTGGCAGCAAGGATGACATCCACTACTTCAGGGGACAAACTGAATGCAGTCAATTGCCACCGCTCAATCTTCACACACGTATACCCCACAGTTCCAGGTACCAGTCTAGCCTGGGCCCGGTCATTCCTGACCCTCTTCAGAACTCTTAGCAGAAGAGATAGTGGATGGAAGGCATGTATGAGTCCCTTGTTCGATTCTGACTGGAATGAATCTCCTAGCAAGTGTTCTTGTGTAAACTCCAGCATGCAAATTGATGACCCTGCACATTGTCGATGGTGGCAAACCAATCTAGTCAGGGTTCTCCCAGCTGGTGGAAGACACCCCGGCGCCACTTCAGGAAGCAAGCGCCACTCATCACCTGCCAGATGACATCTGCTTAGTTTGTCCGCTCTGGAATTCAGGGGCACATCCAGATGACTAGCAACCAAAACAATACCGTGGTGTTGCAGCCACCTCCCGATATGCACTGACTCCTGGAACAGGAGCCCACTCTGCCCTTTGTTGTAGTTCCACATGGCGGTGGTGTTTGCCATAAGAACCTAAACCAGCCTCCCATTTATAGATAGCAGGGAGGTCTTCAGTGCCAAAACAAATGGCCCGTTAATGAGCTGCTGGCCCCCACTGGAAACCCGAGTAATCCAATCTCCACCTACCCCATGTGACCAAACCCTTCACTTCCCAATCCAGTAGTCACCCGGTCAATTCTGGGAAAGGAGAGGGGTGTGCAGTTGGACAAACTGGGGTCTATCTGACACTACTGAAGATCTCAAGTGGTCTCCTCCAAGACCTGGATGATCTCAGAAAGACTGCCATGAAGCTGGACCAACTAGACCTTCAGGTTTCACTGCAGAGAATGCATGTCCCACCTGGCGTAGTTGACAAGAAGAATGCACTGGTCTGAGGCCAAGAAGTCTCAGAGCCACCCTTACCATGATCTAGGACCGAGCCCAATACGTTGGGAACATAGCCTTATGTCTTGGAATCGCAGCTCTGGAGGAAAAGTAATGAAATTCATTGTGTCCAGATATGCCACTATGAACAAAAGCCTCTGGGAAGGAACCGGGTGGGTCTTTGGTTCGTTTACTGGGAAATCAAACATCATCAAGAGTTCTGCTGTCACCCGGAGGTAGTCAGCCATGGACTACCTCATGGCGACAGCAGAATTCTTGATGTTGTTTGATTCTTGTCTGCTCTCCAAATCACAACTGCATATGAGCCACTTTCTTGTTGGTGTCCTATGTGTCTCAGGAGAGGTAGCAAGCCTATTGGTGTTCTGCAGTCAAGTATAAGGCATCATCAGTAGAATGACTGGGTTGCACGCCATCCCCCACACCATCATCAATATCCTAGGGTGTACCCTGCTCTGGTACAGGATTAGAGCTAAAATGATAATGGAGCCTTTTTGATAGCTGTGACATGGTACACACACATGATTAGAGTTGGGGTGCATGTCAACTAGTTGCACCTTTGTAATCGTATAGCACGACGCTGGCCAAGATCAGGTCGACGTTGGTTTGATATCAGACATGGGCATCAGCAATAGATCATTCTCTGGTGCTAGTGATACTGGAGCAGGTCTTGAGATCCACCGTGGATAAGGTTGCAGAAACTAGCATGGATTGTGGGGATAGAGTGGAAGTCTGTACCAGAGTCGATAAGGGCCCAAGGAGGGAGACAATGCCGGGCAAAGAACCTGCTGGCTGTAACAATACTGATGCCCACCTTGATTCCATGGGGTCTAAAGGCATACCAGTGTGAGCCAGAAGTACAGTGACTATTTGCAGCCTGGCCTCTTTGAAGGCACGGCTATGCTGTGGGGCTGACGACAACCCGTGAAAGTCTGGGTGATTTTGGATCAACTGAAGAATTGGTTACATGGCCAGTGACGTTGATAGCTCGTGATTTACCTGTTCTCTTTGGAGTCAGAGTGGCGGCATGAGGTTGAGTCTTACCTCAATTTATTATCCTTATGTTTGGGCTTTAACTTGGACTTACATGAGGACTTCAAGCAGAAATGGATCAATCACAGGAGCGGCCCCAGGAAGAGTATAGGCTCATGACTTGGAGCAGTATCTATGCGAAGGCCTCATCTTTTTATGTTTGGGGACATACCTACATCTCTTAGTCTCAGATTGACTTCTGGTACACGAGGGAGCACTTGTTACATGACTTCAGAGTCCTGCCTTGAACCCTGGCATCAAAGACACACTTGTGCTGGTCCATGACCGATATCTGCTTTCTGCAGTTGCAGCATGCCTTGAAACCTGCTGTTTTTTTGGAACATTGAACCTTAGCACGCTGAAAAAGTATGGAAGTTGTAGGAAAGCCCAAAAGTTTGGGGGGTTGGGCGGGGGGGCGGAGAGAGGGCTCGATCCACACAGGAAGGTCCAGAAAGAAAGGAACTGACTTCAGCGCCCAAGGTGGTACCTATATGCGGCTCTGCTCCTTCAATTCTGGGGTGGTATGGAGCCAATGCGGAGCTGCATGATGCCACTAGGGGCACTTCTATGAAAAAACCTCCAGATTCAGTCTGGCGCCTGGAGTATTTGCTAAGGGAAGGAATCTGTGGTTAGAAGTATTCAACATAACATAAATGGATGAGGTGTTTTAGCTTCAATCCAACCAGAAAGCTTAGTAATAAAACAACATTAACAAAATTAAAGAATTGCTTCCCTAGCTTCTTAAATGCCAGGTGTTATTTCTTTATTATCCTTTTTTTTTTTTTACTTTTCTTGATGTAAATTAATTAATATACAAATTAACCAAGTAGCATTTAGAGAACTCAAATGGCAGAGGTAACAAGTAAACTAAGATACCCATAGTAAAAAAATTCTGTATTCATTACCAATAACCAAAGAGTCATCTAATATCACCAAAATGTTTTTGCAAAATCTCAATAATTGTAGTTAACGATAGTCATAATTTCTCGGTTACATTTGAAAGTACATTTTATTTGATAACTTTAGGTACTGAAAGTAATGGGCAGTATGTTATTTAATTGTTTTCTATTTTGTTATTCATATATACATAACTGAATAGTTGCAATATTAAAATAACATAAGGCATTTAAGGAAAATACTTACATTCTGATCCTTTAGTTCTCCCTGACAGGCTTCGCAGAAACTAGAAAACGAAAAAGAGGGAGTGATTGTCAGCGAATTCTGCAGGGCACTGTATATCACATTTAAAATACCTAAACAGTATGTATGTTTTTTTCTCTAAATATATTTCTCTACATATTTATAGTGAACCAAACTGCAATGTAGTTAGGGAGCGCATATATCATATGACATCCAGATACCCATTTAGATGTGATTATGCACAAATTCTCAAAGAGCAATATGCTGTGTGTCATCATCACCAGTGAGTGTGCGTGGAGTGGGAAGACTTTCTACCCCCCCAACCCAGAACATCTCTTGCAACGTTCTGGCCTTTGAACAAGCAGTCCTCACCGAAATGGAAAAAATCGACTTCAACAACAACAGGGGTTTTCAGAATATGACCCGAGAGGAGAGGACAGCCCTTGACCAATTGAAGAACAACCGTGAGCTGGTCATTAAGCCGGCGGACAAGGGGGAGTGCCATAGTCCTGATGGACTACACCATGTACAAAGAGGAATGCTTACACCTCTTGGCAGATGCTACGAGCTACGAGATACACCGAGTGGACCATACTCCACGGATCACGAACAAGATTAAAACAATGGTCACCGAAGCAGAGACCCATGACTGGATAACCAAACATGAGGCTGATTTCCTGGTGAATACAGACCCAAGGACACCCAGATTCTACACACTCCCGAAAATTCACAAAAACAGAATACCACTACCAGGAGACCGATAGTTCGGGGATAGGATCGGCATTGGAACCTCTCTCTCAATTCTGTGACTGGTTTTTGAAACCAATTGTACAAAGTTCACAATCATACCTGAGAGATACTAAAGATGTACTGTCACCTCAGAGACATGGAAACAAACATCAACACAGACATGTTCATAACTATGGACATCGAAGCACTCTACACGAGCATCCCTCAAAGACGCACCCTGGAGTTAGTGGAACGTATCCTACAAGAACCGGATTGGGCATACATTACACCCATCCACTTCATTATGGAATTCGCTGAAATAGGGCTTACAGAGAACTTCTTTGAGTTTGAGGACACTTTATACCATCAAGTAAGGGGAATATCCATGGGCAGCACTTTTCACCAAGCATGGCATGCCTTTATGCTCATCAATTTGAGGAAGATTACATCTTCAACCCCTCCACCTCTTCATGCCCCAGATGAAGACCTGGAAATTATACATAGATGACATTCTAGTTGTCTGGGAGGGGAGTGAGAAGGATGCAACACGATTTGTGGAATGGGTAAACAGCAAAGACCCCCACCTGTGTTTTACACATACCATTGATAAAAACCATGCGCTTTTTCTGGATCTCGATATCACCCTATCAACAGAAGGGCTCTCCACCATGTTAAACCAACAGACAGGAACAGACTCCTCCTGTTCGAGAGCTACCATCCGAGGTCTCTTCGAGAAAACCTACATGTGGGACAATTCCTTAGAATTCGGAGGAATTGTTCTGAGCTCGCCACCTTCCAAGAACAGGCGGAACAACTGGAGAATAAACTCCTTGAGAGACATTACCCCAAGAAAATGGTCAGAAGAGCGAAAAAGAGAGCAAGGAACAACAACAGGGATGCGCTCCTTGAAACAACACCGAAAGAACAGTCACCGCATTGTATGTGTGACAACATACACACCTGTGTCAAACAAAATCCAAAACATCATCCGGAAAAAATGGTCAATCCTCAATAACGGAAGTCGGAAGTGGGAGCCCCCCTTTTCGCATACAAATGTAGCAGGAACCTTAGGGACAACTTGGTTCACTCTAAAGTTAATCAAGAACCTACTGAAAGTCAAATGACCCTGTGGAGCCAACCTAAACCAGTGGGTCACTACCCATGTGGGAATTGTGTGTGCTGTCCACTTACCACTACCATGAAGGAAGTCTATATTGGCACGGGCAACCCCTGGAAATTAAAAAACTTCAGCAACTGCAACATGGAGTGCGTGGTGTATCTACTGACATGCCCGTGCAACTTACAATATGCCGGCATGACCACCAGGAAAGTGAAGGTGCGTGTGAGTGAACACCACAGCACAATACGGTGCAGGAAGACAAACACAAGGCTCACAACACATTTTTCTGACATAGGTCACAATGACAAGGACTATAAATGGGTTGTACTGGAGGTTGTGAACAAACAGAGGACCGACACTGCCAGACAGTTACACCTCCGAGAACAACGGTGGGTGTACAGACTTCGCAGCGGGGAGAAGGGCCTGAACGACGAGATCCCTTGGCTGCAAATGGCTACCTGAACAGCATACCATCATACCAAGGAGTGCTAAGTTGCCCATATACCCTTTATACCTGACCAATTTTGTAAGGAAGACACATACTTACACAAACCCCCCCCCCCACCAAAACCGAGCTGGGCCCCTAAGAATACCATGAATTAATGGGACATATTGAACGGTCCACACTGAACTCCTCATCGCGTAATACCACAATGTACAACATGGTATTATAATCCTACAAACCTAGCTAATTACTTCTGTGCTCAAACATATATGATACTTTGTCATAAAATCACTAATACCTAGAGTTTTTTTTTCTCCATCTGAAAAAAATGAAAATTAATTTGTTGAATCCGAACACTTCCTCGCTCAGTTTGACAGTGTGATAGGCCAAGTCTGCCAGTTTTCACACAGTGCGCCTGCGCTAACATCCTGTCAGGCTACCGATCCCCGCACACATCAGCGCGCATGCGCAAAGCTACCACACTTCTCGCTCGCGAGCTGTGTCCCTTATATTTCCGAGCGATTGCAAGCACAATTAGGTTACTACACCAAGAGGGGTACTTGTAATTCACAGCCCCTTCACACATTAGTAGCAGGTCCATTTTTCTGACACTAGGTGCTGGGAAGTGGACCTCTAGGTAATAACCGCCCCATTGGTCCTGAAGAATGCTGCATACCCTTAGGGGACACTTTAGCAGAAACATGTCGACTCTTTATAACAAGGTGAAGGGAGATTAATGTCTCATATCACCGACCACTTCTTTTAAGTACCATACCTGAGATCCCTGAATAAACTTAGAATATGGACAAGGGTAATGGTTTTTAATACACTTTTTCAATCCCCCCACGGCATCATTTAGATTTAGAAGTACATCCCTGTCTCCAGGTGTATGCCCCCACCTCTATCAAACCAAGTTTTTAGAGGGCGAGGATAGCCAATGAAACGTGACACCAGGCGGTGTGTGAGGCCAGTCCGTAACTTTTTATGAGATGCCCCCATTAGCCACGCATCTCCCCCTAACTCTGTAGATACCTTTAGGAACACAATCTAGGGGCAGTCTTCTTTTGTGGATTCATAGTAGAGTGGAGGCTGGCTTGCCCCTTAGCCCCGAGCCTCTGGTTCCCACCCTTGGCATCTGCTGAGGTTAGTGTGTATGTATTGTAAGACATACAATAGCCAAAGCCTATAGTGGTCCATTATGTCTCTCATATCTTTCAACAATGGGCCCAAATAACATATTACACTCAGCACACTTACATAAAGGGGGTATGTATACTTAATTTGTTTTACTGTACATTAGCAAAGAAAGACAGATTACACCATCCTCAGACAAAGGTCTGGACCTCAATTGCACATAATGTGTGTTTAGTCTTAATATGTTATTGTGGTTGCATTATAAGGGATTGTTCCACTGTGATAGAGTTTATGCTTAGCTGCTTTTCCTTTGAAGTGTTTTCTGTGCCCTGGCCTTCTCCCACCTGATCACTCCCAGTCCCATCCAATTTCAGGGTCAAGTTAGAGGCCTCTGCCCGTCCTTCCCCTAGCTAGGGACATATTTCGTGTCACGCCTACCTTCTTGCAAGAACAACACATGAAAGAAAAATACAGAGGGCTTCACAATCTTTTCCCCTGCTTTTCGAATGATCTCCTTAGAGCCTTCATTGGTGACCATCAAATCACATTCAGTCAGCCTGACATCCTGCCCAGAGATATTGCTCCATATCTGCCTGTTAACAATTGCATCACCCACAGGTGCACTGTACTTGCACTGCAGGTTTGTGTAGTTCTCATTTGGACTTGTAAGGGTTTGAATCCATGACACTTAAGTTAGAAGGAGTAGTTTCTGTTCTGTAACTCCAGTTCTGTAGTAGGGGTATCTCTGTTATAGTCATAATCTAGTGAATAGTCCCGCCCATGTGCGTGGACCCCGGCAATCAAAAATAATCTCTTAAGTTGTCAAAAAATTGCAGAACTGCAAAGACACTTAAGAGAAAATTTAAAGACAAATAATGCAGCCTATATCCACAGGCTACACTGTCCAGTACTTCAACTAGAAATTCCACCAAAAATCCACAAACAGCAAAGCCTGTCCAGATTTCCCATGCTTTTACTGCAAAAAAAACCCTCAGAAATGATAGAGAGGAAGGCCTGGACAGACAAGCCCCATAGGCTGCCATTATGTGGTTTAAACAGGATACTGTGCCTTTAAGGAAACCTTCTAGAACCTTCTCCCAGTATCCCAGAATGCATAGCAGGTCCCACTGACTTCAGTTCTTTTTGAAGGCGTAAAAACGCCAGACCTGTAGCATTACTTACATGAACAATTCTCCACCGGGGAGGAGGGCGGGCGCTTATGACTATAACAGAGATACCCCTACTACAGAACTGGAGTTACAGAACAGAAACTACTCCTTCTGTAGTAGGGGATCTCTGTGTATAGTCATAATCTAGTGAATAGAATGGCAAGCCCATCCCCACACCAAAGCGGCGGTGGAGAAAGAACATAACGCCACTACTGTGCGAACAAATTCCGCAGCGAAGCCTGCCCAACCTGAGCGTCTGCCCTGGCATCAGAGTCCAGGCAGTAATGCTTAGCAAAGGTATGAACCGACTTCCAAGTGGCGGCCTTGCAGATTTCTGCAATCGGCACATTACGGAGCAAGGCTGTCGTGGCAGCTTTGCCCCTGGTGGAATGAGCCTTAGGCTTACCTCCTAAGGTCTTATTAGCTTTTTGGTAACACAATTGAATGCAGGACACAATCCACCTAGAAATGGACTGCTTAGAGGTAGCAAGACCCGTCCTGACTGATCCATAATTGACAAACAATTGGTCTGACCTACGAATATCTTTGGTCTTATCCAGATAAAATTTCAACACCCTCCTAACATCCAGGGAATGCAAAGATCGTTCCACCGGAGAGGAAGGATTCTGAAAAAACGTAGGTAAAGTTATGGTCTGGTTGACATGAAAATCAGAAATAACCTTGGGAAGAAATTTAGGGTGAGTACGCATCACAACCTTAGCAGCATGAAACACAGTATAAGGTTCAGTACAACACAACGCCTGAATTTCACTCACCCTGCGGGCCGATGTAATGGCCACGAGGAACGCCGCCTTCCAGGACAGGTGCTGCAACGAAGCCTTGTGAATGGGTTCAAAAGGCTCCTTCATCAATCTGGACAGCACCACATTCAATTCCCATGAAGGCGAGGGAAGCCTGACAGGAGGGAACACCTTCTTCAATCCTTCCAGAAAGTCTTTGATCACAGGGATCTGGAAAAAAGAAGTCTGTGAAGGGCATTTCCTGTAGGCAGTCAATGCAGCAAGATGAACCCTAATGGAATGAACATTAAGGCCAGACTGCGCCAAATGTAAAAGGTAAGGAAGGATGACATCTTCCTTGCAGGTTGTAGGGTCATGGTTCCTAGACTGGCACCAGATACAAAACCTCTTCCACTTGTAAGCATATGAAGTCCTAGTGGAAGGTCTCTTAGACTCCTTCAGTATGTCCATGCAATCTTCGGGCAGATTCAGATGTCCATACTGCACTATCTCAGGAGCCATGCCGCCAAACTCAAAGACGAGAGGCTGGGGTGTAACATCCGCCCCCCGAACTTCGTGAGAAGGTCCGGCCTGCACGGCAACCGAATGTGAGGAAGGAGAGATCGGTGAAGCAGGTCCGTGAACCACCACTGCCTGGGCCACTCCGGGGCAATGAGAATCATCCGAGCCCTGGACCGGGCCAGCTTGATGAGTACCGCCGGAATCAGGGGAATGGGTGGAAAAGCGTACAGAAAGCTGTTCGACCAGCTGATCCATAGCGCATTCCCCAGCGACCCCGGCTGGTAGTACCTGGAGGCGAAGTCTCGGCATTTGCTGTTTTCGGCGGTGGCGAACAGATCTACGTCTGGAGTTCCCCACCTTGCGAAGACTTCTCCCAGTACTTCGTCGTTTATGACCCATTCGTGGTTTTCCTGAATGAGTCTGCTGAGTTCGTCCGCCTGAACATTCTGCACACCTGGCAGATGGGTAGCCGTTATCGTCAGTCCTCTGGCCAGGAGCCAGTGCCAGATCGCCTGCGCCTCCTGTGACAGAGTGCGAGATCTCGAGCCCCCCTGCTTGTTGAGGTAGTACATCGTGGTAGTGTTGTCCGTTTGCACAAGCAGGGAGCTGGTCTGGAAGGACGGAAGAAAGGCCTTCAGTGCCAAGTGAACAGCTCTGAGTTCCAGGAAGTTGATGTGATAAGTGGCCTCCACCGGAGACCACGCTCCCTGAATCTGCAGAGTCCCGGAGTGCGCTCCCCATCCCAGGAGAGAAGCATCCGTCACGACAGTCTGCGTGGGAATGTCCTTGTGAAAAGGAACCCCTCTGAGGAGATTCTCCGCCGAACACCACCACTTCAGAGACTGAAGAGCATGCAGAGACAGTCGTATCCTGTCGTCCCAGGATCCTTTCCTCTGATCCCACTGGTCCTCCAAGCACTCCTGCAGCGGTCTCATGTGCAGTCGTGCGTGCGGCGTCAGGAAGATACAAGAGGCCATCGAACCCAGTAGAGAAGACACCGTCCTCACTGTTGTAGATGGAGTCGACATAAGAGCCTGAGCCTTTCGAAGGAGAGATAATCGTCGCTCTTCCGAAGGAGACACGCTTGCTGACAGCGTATCGATGGAGGCTCCCAAGTACTGTATGCATTGGACCGGAGTCGGGACCGACTTGGCCATGTTGATGTGCAACCCCAGCTTGTCCAAGAGAACGCACGTCTTCTGGAAGTGTGCTTGCGCTTCCGAGAAGGAGGATGCCTTGATCAACCAATCGTCCAGGTACGGGTAGACAAACACCTTGTTCTTCCGCAGGTGCGCTGCCACCACCGCCATGCACTTCGAGAACGTTCTCGGCGCAGACTTCAGTCCGAATGGGAGTACTGTGTATTGATAGTGATTGGTGCCGACTTGGAACCGCAGGAACTTCCTGTGTTTGCGTGCAATGGGCACATGGAAGTATGCATCCTGTAGGTCTATGGCACAGAGCCAATCCCCCTGTTGCAACTGAGGATAAATCTGATGCAACGACAGCATGCGAAACTTCTCCCTGCGAATCCACTTGTTTGCCTGTCGCAAGTCCAGAATGGGCCTGAACTCGTTCTTGTCCTTCTTGCGAACCAGGAAGAACCGGGAGTACAGGCCTCTTCCTCTCTGGGACAGAGGCACGTCTTCTATCGCCCTTTTCCTTAACAGGGTATCGGCCTCCACCTGGAGCTCTAGCAGCTGAAACCGCGAGCTGACCGGAGGAATCGATGGAGGCGGGCTGGTGAACCGAAGACTGTATCCATTGCAAACAATATTCAGCACCCACTTGTCCTGAGTAATTTTTCTCCACTCTGCCAGAAAAAATTGGATGCTTCCCCCTACCGGAGTGGGTAACGGATCCGGGGGAAGTAAGTTCCTAGGGCCTAGACCCAGCCTGGCCCTTGGGCGCCGGAGCCGACTGCTGGCCTCCCCTGCCCCTCTGGCGCTTCTGGAACGGCTTACGGAACTGCTGTTGCTGTTGCGAATGTCCCGAAGCCTGGCCACGTCCACGGCCTTGTCCACCGGACCGCCGTTGGAAAGGGCGGTACGGCTTCTTCGTCTCCTTAGGCTTCTCGAGGCCCACCGCCGTGAGCGTCTCGGCCTCCGCTTTCATGCGGGCCATCTCGTCGTCCGCATGCTGCCCAAAAAGAGCCAACAGGGAAGAGTCCGCTGCCGCACTGATGATCTGGTTGGCCACCAGCATCCCTTCACTCAGCACTTCCTGAAAATCCTCACGCTGTTCACGCGGCAAGTGCTCCGCAAAACGCTCAAGGGAGTCCCAGAGGGCGCGGGCGTACCGACCCAACAGCGCCGTGGCACTCGCAGCCTTCAGGGAGGTGGCGGCTGTTCCACAGACCTTTCTCCCTGCCGAATCCATCCACCTGGACTCCTTATCCGGGGGGACCGTGGATGACGGAGCGGAGGCATGTTGTTTGCGTGCCGCCGTCACAATGACGGAGTCCGGAGGGGGTTCCGCTCTCAGAAAAGCCGGATCCGAATCCGGGGCCCGGTACTTCCTCAGCAACCGAGATGGCGCCGCCTTTGCCACCGCTGGGGTGAGGAAAAGATCCATAGCTGGTTCCTCCAGGCCCGGTACCAGAGGCAGGAGAGGGCGAGACGAGTGTTTTTGGTGCAATGTCTCAAAGATCACTGACGTCTTCGGCGTGGGCACCGTCAGGGGTATGCCCAGCTTCGCAGCGCCCCTCAAGAGGACATCCTGGAACGCCACCAGGTCATCAATTGGGGACACCCTCGTATCCGGTGATCCTGACAGGGTAGGAGAACGCTCCCTGGAACCAGAGGATCCCGTGCGGGAGCGAGACTCGCGCCTCCTATGGCGGCGTCTCGACCGCGTGGATGATC
Source organism: Lissotriton helveticus (assembly GCF_964261635.1). NCBI lineage: Eukaryota > Metazoa > Chordata > Amphibia > Caudata > Salamandridae > Lissotriton > Lissotriton helveticus. The sequence goes on from NC_136059.1 coordinate 600,668,210, forward strand.
TGTGTCGCGACCTGTCCCGCCTCCCAGAGCGAGAGCGAGAGCGAGACCTGCCAGTCCGTGGCCTCCCCACCGGTTTCCGTGGTGGGGTCCCCCTCGGAGCCTCCTTGGGTGCAGGTTTAGGGGTCCCCTTAGGAGGTACAGGCAAAAACGGCAGCGAAGTGGACCTCGGCGGAGGAACCTTCGGCTGCGGTGCCGGCCCACGCGGAGGGACCGGTGGCGGCGGGTCGTCCGCTGGAAGTGGAGGCAGTGTCGGAGGATCCTCTTCAGGCAGATAAGGAGGAGTGACTGCCTTAGGAACAGGTGTATGCGTCGACCGAGGCCGAGAAGGAGTGTACACCGCAGAGTACACCATGCCCTGTGATCCTTTAGGCGAAGAGGGCTGAGAGCCCGCCCCTTCAGCCGGAGACCGCTTCCTCTTGCGTCCCCCACTGGAAGCAGTGTGACTCCTGGGACTAGAATCCCTCTTGCGACGCTTTGGAGATCCTGACCGACTCCCAGACGTCGACCTCCGTCTGCTCGACGTCGAGCGTCGCTTTTCCGGAGTCGAAGGACGTTTCCTTGACTCCGGCGTCGAACACCGCCTCCGCGACGTCGACCTCTTCTTCCTCGGCGTCGAACGCCGATCCCTCGACGTCGAACGCCGACCCCTCGACGCCGACCTCTTCCTCCGCGACGTCGCATGCCTCCGCGACGTCGAACGGTCCTCCCTCGACGACGAGCGTCGCCGCCGTCGTCTGGATGCTCTCGACGTCGAGGATCCCCTCGACGTCGACCGGCGGTGTCGCCTCGACGGCGAGCGCCGATGCCTGCTCCGTCCATGACGTCGGTATGAAGCCCTCGACGTCGACGACGAAGACGACGTCGACGGCGGCTTTGTCCGCGGTGGCTTCGACGTCGAGTCGTCCCGATGTCTCGACCCGGAGACAAGGGGAGCACACCGCCGTCATCCCTCTCGACGTCGTCGTCGACGCAATCGACGTCGACGGAGACCTGGATCGCTTGCTGGGCTTCCTGCCTCTGGGGAGCCCCCCAGAGGCCTCAGCAGAGGCAGAGGGAACCCTCCCTGACTGCCCAGACCCACCTGCAGCCTGCAGGCGCCTCTCCTCAAGGCCAGACAGCCTGATCTTCGCCCTTTCCTTCAGAGTGCGAGTTGTAAACTGCTGGCAGATGACACACTCCTCAGGGACATGATCTTCAGGGAGGCAGATGATGCAGATCTCATGTGGATCACCTCTGGCCTTCTTCCTCTCACATGCTGGACACTTCACAAAGAGTCCAGGCATTTTAGAGCCCTAAAACACCTGAAGCAGCACACAGAAGAGAAGAGAAAACCAAGAGAGTAAACTGCAACACTTTTAGAATACAAAAGTGCCAAAACATGCAATAAATCCTTGAAACAAGGGAGAGCTCAATGCCAGGGTCCTGTAAGCAGGAGCCGGAAAAAAGAACTGAAGTCAGTGGGACCTGCTATGCATTCTGGGATACTGGGAGAAGGTTCTAGAAGGTTTCCTTAAAGGCACAGTATCCTGTTTAAACCACATAATGGCAGCCTATGGGGCTTGTCTGTCCAGGCCTTCCTCTCTATCATTTCTGAGGGTTTTTTTTGCAGTAAAAGCATGGGAAATCTGGACAGTCTTTGCTGTTTGTGGATTTTTGGTGGAATTTCTAGTTGAAGTACTGGACAGTGTAGCCTGTGGATATAGGCTGCATTATTTGTCTTTACATTTTCTCTTTGCAGTTCTGCAATTTTTTGACAACTTAAGAGATTATTTTTGATTGCCGGGGTCCACGCACATGGGCGGGACTATTCACTAGATTATGACTATACACAGAGATCCCCTACTACAGAACTACTTACCCTCATAGATGTGTCCTTTCTTTTATATCCCACAGCTAACCGCAGGAGTATCTATTACAACAGCCATGAAATTTCCGGGGTAAAAAAATGGACCCATTTTGCTCACCTCTTCCAGTCCACACCTACAAGTGATACAATTGACAACATGTGCTGTCCATTCAACACTCTCCGACTTAAGGTGAAGAATGGAGATAATAAGGCAACGTCCATGTTTTGGCCTTCTAAGACCTGGTACAGTCCACTTGCTGCTTCCGAGCCCACACCGTAATCCACTCTCTTAACCCGCAGTGGGTGAGCTCAATATTTGTATTCAGTTGATTAATGTCATGAAGCTGGGAATTCTAATGTCTTCTACTTCCACTTTAATTGCATCTCAGTCTCTAATCAGAAGCAGTTTTGTGGTTCAAAGCTATATGTGACCTTAGGTTGTTAGGCTCTATCTCCTTGTTGCACTTCCTAGGTAAACCCTATAGTGTTCATAATTAGTTTCTTTTTAGAGGAAGCCTCATCTTCTACAGGTTTCAGCTCTTAATTGGACCTCACAAATGTCTAATCTAGGGAGGTTTTCTAGTTGGAAACGCTTTGCGGTTCCCTTCCCTCGCTCCTGGATGGACCAATCTGCATTATACTTCTCAAGTGGGCCCAACAGGGTCTATGGTTAAGGATGCTACATTTCCCAGGGGTCACACCTCCTCAGTGGACATCACAGACCTTTAATCTTTAATGGTTCACTAGTTGGAAGCTGCATCTTCCTTGGGCGACACCCTTCTCTCTTAAGAGGACATTATAGACTCTGTCATATCTGGTGAGTTTTTAGAAAGATGCGTCTTTCATAGGTTGCACCAAGAGAGAGGTTGTTCCTTTTGTGCGTGTGAATCTGGTTTAAGAACTTTCATGAGCCTCTACATTATGTCTTTCAAATGAGGAAATGTAATTAAAACCTTTGTCTTCTAGCTCCTTGCCTCTATTATCAACATCTCAGACTCTTTATCTTTAGTGCACGGATGTCCATTTGAAAAGTGTATGCACTTTACAAATTGATGGTGATAACCATCATAGAACTCTGGGCGGTATTAGGAAGCAATACTGTCCACAAATGGAACCAATCTCTCCTGCATGCACACGGTTCTCACTGCGGTTTTAAGGGAGGCTGAATCTTCCAAGGGATTCACACATATCACTTGTCACCAATTAATATATATTTGTAAATGTTTGGTGTTTTTTTTTAGGTATGCACCATGTCCCATGATGTGTGTATACCCACCTAGGTGTAAACTCTGGTGGTTTTTCAGGTGAACCTACATCTCATATGTCTAGCATCTACAATGGATAGCAGAACCTCCTAATTATCTAACATTACAGATCTGTGCGGCCCAAAGACTTAACCTCCCACTTTGAGTACACTCTCTGCATGGTGGAGGCAGAGTTTAAACTGTGTCCTCGTTTGCACCTGTGGCTTCTAGGTGAAACAGCAAAGAGCTACAGTCTCCACAAGCTCTACCTGCCTCACAATGACTCTTCACAGATAAACGTATCTCAACTCCTCCCACTAGCTTTGGACACGGTGGATCATCCAACTCTCTTTTGTCCTAAGTGGATGAAAACCCCAACAAATGTTTTAGTCTTTTTGGTACCAGCATCTCTGTACTTGTTCCACAAAGTTTCCCCCCATTCAGGTTGTCACAGGGATCACCCATATTCACAACTAAATTTAATGTTTACTTTGTATCATCATTCAATACCTTTACAGACTCCACTCACATGATGATAACATTAAATTGTACAATAAATTCACATAGGGCAACGCCACAGTTTTAAAACAAACGCAACACATTTAGAGTAAGAACTTGTACATATTATGTAACATTTTCTCAGGAGGATAAGATTTCACAAAACAATAATTAATAATCGCTTTCTTAGCTCTTACATTGCACCTTTGATCTCTTTTGAGTTATCTGTTGAGGGCACCATGTTCCACTGCCTCTTTAACATAAAACCTTGTTGTTTTAAAGTAGCATAGTTTAGGAAAGTAGGATCTGCTTTCATGGTTACCCCCACTTTTTGCTGGTGACAGTATGTTTTTGACTAGTCTGTCTGGGATTCTGCTAATCAGCACCCTAGTCATTGTGCTTCTTCAATAAATTTGACATGCTAAGTACTTCTGTACATCCACAATTGGCTACTGGTGTATGAATACAAGTCCCTAGTATATGGTACTGAGGTACACATGGCATAGGTACACCAGAGGTCCCCCATGGGCTGCAGAATGTATTATGCCACTCATGAGAGACCACTCAAACTGTAACTACATGCCTGCAATTGCAGCCTGAGTAAGCTGGTGCTAGCACCACTTAAAACAGATATAAGTTTCCTTATATCTGAGGTCACTACACTTAAAACCTATACTTCACTCCTAAGGCAGGCCTTTAAATTCTGAAGGCACAGTGCTGGATTATTAGTGTGTGGGTGCCCCTGAATGAGCAGGAATCCCCTACGAACCCCGGAGTCAATTATCCAGGCTTTGTAAGTGTGGTCAGCTGTTTTGATACATAGAGTGACCATTACGCAATGGCTAACTATATACCAGTGGAGAAGTGTGGCTCAGGGGTTAGAGGCAGCAGACCCGGAAGCTGAGATCGGTCCTGGACCAGGGTTCAATTCCCCGCCTCGGCGGGGTCTTGGGCTAAAAATTCCACGGACTCGATAATTCTCGCCCCGGTGCCTCCTCGACTCACGGGTTCACACTCTGCGACTCTGGGCAATAGCTTGCTTAATCTCCACAACGGCCCCTCGCAGCGGGATGCCTGACTTTCACCTTGTGGATACCCTGCTATCTCACAGGGGAATACCAGGAAGGGTTCCCTAAGCAAGCGCCGGGACACCCACTGTGGGTAGCTGTGCGCTATATAAGCTCAACTACATTTACATTTACATATACTGGCTGGGCCGAACCTGGGAATGTATGGTATCAAACATGTTGGAATCATGCCCCAACACAGTTACTAGTGTTGGAGGTATGATTCCATGCACTGGGGCTTTCGTCTGCAAAGTCCCCAGTACACCTGGCAACAGCCTTCCAGGGTCTGCCAGCAAGCTAGTGCTGCTGCTTACCCCAGACACAATTCTGCCCTCGTGCTGCTGAGCTGAGCTCGAGCAAGGGAACGTAGAACAATATGTTTCCTGTCACAGGGAGGGGTGACCACCTCCAAGAGAGGACTTGGTGTATTGGGCTGGGGTGGGGGTGATTTTACATCTGGTGCCCTGCTTGCATACTCCGGTTTGAGCCAGTTCAGGGAGCCATTAGTTCCAGCTGTGGCACAAAACTGGACAAAGTATACTCCCCTCTGTCTAGACCCTCCTCTGGGAGGGACCCCTGAGTCGTACTAACCCCTTTCCTTGGGTATAAAAAGGCTTACCTGTGGGTGGGTCCTCAGATTCATGATAGGACAAGATCAAGCCTGAAACCACGTCACTCTTAGACCGTCTAGACACCTGGCCTTCGATGGACATTGCCCGGAACACAGACTGCCTCACGGAATACTCCTGCTGTGCCTGGTCAAGCTGTTCTGCACATCTTAGTCGTCTGTGTCTATGCTTCATCCAGAATCTTCAATAGTCCTGTGGGCATCAAGGACACCAAAAGTAATCTCCCTTGGAGTGAAGGAGTCACTCTCCTGCATCTGCAGGCACCGCAATGAAGCTGACAGGTCTGCTGCTCCTTGCATCCCACGCACTTCGAATTGCTCAGCAACACAGGTGATGGTTCTGCAACTCCCTCGAGGCCTGATCTATCCTCTGCAATTTTAAGGCCAGTATCCATAGTCGGAACCGCTGGGACCGAACCCCTGTGCACCACGTTGACTTGCCGTTGTCAAGGCTTGTTGGCTCTGTACTCCGAGGATCTTCAGGCTTGAATAAGGTCTAGCATCTCTTCCACCAAGATTTAGTTCCTTACCGCATCTTCTATACTGTGGGCCTTAATCTTTGGTGATCTGCTAGAGGTCCTCTTGCAACTCCGATGCCCAAGGTCTGTGGCTCCTCTCGAGGGTCTTCTCCTGCTTTAGTGGGCTCCCCTGCTTGTTCGGGTTATGCTTGGATTCTCCTGCTTGTGTTGAGTACCTTGGAGCTTGCTGGTCCAAATGTTGTTCCTTCTGTTTAGCTTTCCAAACCTGTAGCAGCTGCCAAGGTTTGTTGGTGCTCTCGCCAGACACCGACCCCCTGGTTCTCGACCTCTGATGTGGGACTACTCATGCAAGTCTTCCTCAGTGTTGCCTGGTCCTCACAGCTGCAGCGACAAGGTCACTGTCACACAAACCTTTTCCTTTTAGCGCCACGCATGCAAAAGGAAAAGGTTCATTGAGAGGGTTATCGTATACGAGCATGATCATGCCCTGGGAATTCCCACTGCATCCAGCGCAATAAACTGGAGAAACTACACTGGATATCGAGGCTTAAGAAATTAGATATTACTGTTATTTAAGCCCTGATGAAGTTCCTCTTGTGGGAACAAAACGCGTTGGCTGAGCTGTATGTGCTATTGAGGAAAAAAAGAGTATGTTGAAACAAAGGTTTTGAAACTACAACAGTGTTTGGACTTCATTACCTGGCGTACCCCCACTTGCTTCATTATTCAAGGATCTGGAACACACATACACCATACAACGGCTGGTGCTGGGGAGTTAGGGTGCAGAACTTGATACTTATGAAACTAACATCAGGTGCAGATGTTTAAGTCCGCCGTTGGATTCCCCTGTATAGCCTCCTACACATAGTTTGTGTAAAGCATTTATTAGCAAACCCTTATGAAGATCATCAGTAACTTCCTTGCACATAACATCAGAGTGAATGTTGCAAATGAGTGAGTTAGTATAATGGATAAGTTCAAGGTTTCCTTCAAATAAATGTAACTGAAATTCTTAAAATTCCTAAATTTGTCAGAACAAAAGGTTTTTGTTTAATACTACCCAGTTGGTAAGCTGGGACTGCAGACTATGAAGGCAAGAAATTAACTTCGGTATACTGATGAACCTTTTAGAGATGGCATCACCTCTCCCCAGCTTTGGCGACCCTACAACACCAACTGAATAAATTATTCAATACCAAAGAAAAGGTTTCCAAAATAGGGCGGACGGGTCCCCACAATTATTGTTAAACTCCAAAATCCTGTCCCACCACAAAGCGTTAATCTACTAAATGGATGATAAAGCTTGGTTTACAACACAAGTAACACTACTATGAAAATAATCAATTTCATGCAAGCATATAGTTTCTAAAAACAGAAACTGCATTCGGCAGGCTATAGTCATACCGTTCTCCTTGATATTCTTCCAGAGCAATTTCTTGAAAGGGATCTAGCGGAAATAGATGGTGATATGATCGCGCCAAGTGGGGAGCAGAAACCAATGTGAGGCCTAAAATGGGAGAAACATTTCATTATTTAGCAATCATCATTTAAAAAAACACTCCATTAAATGCAGTTTAGGGGACGTGGACAGAAAACACAACAGACTAGCGTATGCATGTGGATCCTATTACACAAACATGCGCGTCACTATATTGTGTAGATCCAGAGGCAATTAAGCAGTTTTGCATGCTTTATAAAACGCTCTGTCAGTTTCACGTTCCACAACAGACTGACATGACAATGAAAACAGAAATGGACAGGTGCAAGTTCAAAAAATGAATACACAACGTCTTGGGTATCGCCACAAGCAAAGGAAGGAGCCATGACAGAGCAAAGTCTAGAAATGGGCAGAAGTGATAAACTCGTGAATTGCATAAACATGAATAACTGATGGGTGTTTAAGGGTTTGGAAATAATTTGTGAAAGGACCGGCGTCTTGGACACCGTATGCCATAAGACTTTAGCACCTGGAATACCAGATATTAAAAAACGCTATGAACTGATTAAATTAATGACAAATGATTAATTGTGTAAGCTGAAGGAGAAAAAGACCAAAGTATATGCTGTGAAACAGGTAAGTGCGAAAATGAACATACATTTAATTCAATGACGATGAATGTAGTAGTTACCTATGTTGTTGATAGAATGTAATAGTATGTCTAAATCAAAAAAGTTAATATGGATGTCCAATCATAAATGTATTTTTACAATCTTTATCACAAGATACAAAACTTGTTATGCTTCAATACTCTGTTTGCCTTTCAACTTACAAGGCTAAATCTAGCACTGACATTACAGTACTGCTCTTGATGGATATTTTTGATTTTCCCTAGTAAAGTTCCATAATCCTACATTAATATGATTGTACATCTATTGTATTATGTATCAAAAACATAATTAAATGGTCCCTGGTTTGGTTTTAGGAATAGGTTCAATAACGGGAAATGAAGACCTACTATTGAGCTGTGAAACTGAGGTGCTAGATATCCAACCCCAATAGAGATTGAATGAATAGAGATTGAATGGATTTATCCTCAAGGCTGCCTTCTACTCCAAAGATACCGCCCCCTTGCATTAAGCTATTTAGCAGAAATTTGAAGAACCTTAGGCACGGAAGGGAAGGCCCCATTGATCGGAAAGAAAATCCAATAGAGGCTTCAGCCAATCCAAAAGGCAAACAATGGGCAATTAGTGTAGTTCTTAGATAAGAAAATGGCTTTTTGTTGGATGACCCCACTGGCAGAGAAGAGGGGTACCCGCCTTGTTGTGCATGTGTACCTCTTCTCTGGGACTATTGCGACAGGGAAGGATGTCCATGACCAATGTATACAATTCAATTTTCACTGATAGCATGAACTGTTGGGAGGACTATTTGTCCCACATCGGTATTGTAAAACTTTGTTGCGTTGGCACAGGTGGAACACAACATTTCCAACCCACGGGAATAAGAATGCCTTCGACTCCAGGTAAACCACTGTAAATTCTAGAATGCAGAGGGGCATTGTCTTTCGGGTTGTGCATTTTTGTTGAGCCGGATGTGGCTTCCCTGGTGCATTTGAAATAATCTATTTTAGCAACTCCTCCTGCAGTGGGGAAGAGGAAGAAACCATCTTCCATAAGGTATTCTACTTAAAATCACCAATCCAGATCTAGCAATATTTATCTGGAAATAGACATCCAATGTTTTTTTGTTGATGCATTTAAAGTTAGAAGTGAGGAATCACCTTAGCACAGGAAGCCTGGCAAAGATTGATCCCTGCATTAGAAGAAAGCCAATGACTAGCATTACCTAGACGAATAACAGCCTTGGTGAAGAGAAGAGTAAGCATAGAGCTCACAGACAGACCCAAGCTTATGAGCACGGGTGGCATTATTAAATAGACTGATGATGCCAGGAGTAAGGACGCAACATCGGTCTAAATTACATTAACAAACGCACCTCACCATATTGGGAAACCATAGCAGAGAAAGCCCGAAGGGAATAACCATATTTATTTTAGTTCACCGACTGCGGCCTCAGATTCCTTTATGAGCAGCAGACACATTGCATTAACTATGCATCCTGTTGATATATAATATTGATTGTATTTAATTTGGTTTTTCATTAGTGCTACTACTATGTTATGACTACTTCTCTCTGCAACATGAGGAAAAAAATATTTTAAACAGATGATTACATTCATACAACTCAAAATGAACATTAGCGGCATAAATATAAACAATATTATATGTGCCTAGCAGGAACTAGGTTACAATAAGGATAATAAATACATTGTTTCATAATGAGTAGGGGTTTGGGGTGAGGGGGCAAGACCAAAGACAAAAACCTGCAGAGTTGTATGTATATTGATGACATTCGTTGGTATTCAATTGTTGTAATACTATGTAGAAGTCTTCAGTTTCTTCTTGAAGGCTTTAAAAGTCATTTAAGGTTCTGGTAGCTCATATGAACGCCCTTGGGGGCTAAGGAAGCAACTGCCGTATCTAAACCTGTTAGGTGGAGATTTTGACAGAGATTGGTTTGTTAATCTTTGCAATTTCTGTAGCATATTTCCGCACTCTGCCCAGAAAATAATTAAGCCTGGTCTCTGAGAATGCTCCATGCAAGATTCAGAGAACTTTAAAAATTATTTTGGTGGGCAGGCAATGGAGAAACGGTGTGACCAGTTATCATATTGTTGATTAATAAATGATACTAAATGTCCAGTTATATGATAGCACTGGTTTATGCATTTATTTAGTATGCATTGTAATGGACCAGATGAGCAATTTCCTGCCTTCAAAGGGTTGGAAGGTAGCTACTTCTTTGACCATGTAAACTGGAAGCAGATGTTTTTAATTAACACCCATTTTGTGAAAAGAAGAGAATGCTACAAAAACAGTCGTACATTTCTCACTGTAGTTCTTCTACAAGGAACTTGCCCAAGTGACAATCAGGTGAAAGAAGAAATTCATTCACTTGAAGGCCTTTAGTAGTATTTCATCCATGGATCCATTGAGCACCAAATGTTTGATTTCATTCCTTCTTGGACATCTTGGATGCAAGATAAATCTTAATATAGCTATTTAGATTATCCTTTAGACTGATGTGTAGCTGAGTGTTATCCATATACGTCTTGAATTCAATTCAATGTGAAAGATTAATCTCAGTGAGGGGTATTAGATATGTGCTGAATTGACCGATGTGGATGAACAGAATAAAATACTTTATCCAAGATAAAGACAGGTCAGACATACACAGGTTTAGATGTAGACACAAGATCAAAATGTTGGGACAGGAATACTTGAAGCGCAAAGTCGCAATCTTTCCTTCTCCCTCCCCAACATAGGATGACGGTCTGAGAACGATGTGGTGGATCCCTGCCGGCTTGGGCATCTAGCTGCTGCTATATACAAGGATCTCAAGACTGCACGATTGGCAGGGTACCCGACGGCCTTTTTTAGTATAAATATTAAAATCGGGTTAACAAGGATTGCTGCTCTGATCGGAAGAGCGGCGCACAGAATGCCTCCACACGCTCCGAAGCAGGTTAAGGAGCAAAAAGAGCCGGGGAACCTTAAGGAGAAAGATACAGGCAAGGGCATACCAGCTCCAAGCACCGTGACACGCTCTTCAGGCACAGTCCTGAGAGCTACGATAAAGAACCCTGGGGATCAGCGTGAGTGTGCGAGCAATGCTGCGGCTGTGGATAACGCTCGAAACAATTCAATACAGAGACCCCCAAAGGAGAGCTGCATGGACAGAGAATCCATATTGCACCAGCCTACCATAACCGAAGCCTTTGCCATCAAGGGGCCAGAGATCAGACATCGGCGCGGAGAAGGGGAAAGGCGGAAGCGGCGCCGTCCTCGAGGACGCTGGAAGTCAGGTCGCTAAGCAAAGCCTGGTGACAGTGGTGCAGACTCCGCCCGGCGGCGATCAGGAGAGCGGGAATGCAGGCACTGAATTCGCTACTATGGGAGCGGATGGAGGCAGCCAGAAGGTTCACGCTGACAGTAATGGAGATCCTGCCGGATCTATTAAGGGCAGTAATATTGAATTAAAGGCTCAAGCTTTGGTGGGAGCTAAAAAACAAGCCCCAAGCAAAACTGTGAGTACTTGGGGAAGCAATTCCCTCTTGGCATATCAGGATGATCTCACCAGCAAGTGGGCCAGGGGAGAGAGGGGGCTGGCACACCTGATGGGGACCGGTTCTTTTCTGTGAATGAGGACTCAGAGTCTGCTATATCTAGCGAAGGGAGCTCTGTCGAAGATACAGACTCGGGGAGTAGCTCTGCAGCAATGAAAGCACGCAGAAGAAACGCAGATCCAAAATAAGAACTAATTCACCCGGGAGTTCCTCGGACCCTGCTAAAAAACTGATGTGGGACTACTCAGCCACCTCGCAAATGTATCAGGATTGTGGCAATCCATCTAGCCAAGGAGGGGAGCATGCCTCTAGCAACCCCTCCTCAGCCCCAGCCTGCCTCACTTGAGTTACTGTTTAGTACATAAAAAAAGATGCAGGGTGAGGCAAGGATTGAGAGCCGTAGGGCTAGACAGGCAACAAAAAAGATACAAGGCTCACTGAGGAAATGAATAAACTATATGAAGAGGTGGCGGACATAGTGACTCATGTGGAAAAAAGGACAGGAAAGCTGGAGGACGATCTTGGCAGTTGGCAGGCTTTTAAACAAGCACAAGAAAAGATGTCGGAGGATGTTCAGTGGAAGCTGGAGGATTTTGAGAACCGGCATTGGCGGAACAACATAAGACTTTTGGGGGTGGCTAAGGGGACGGAAGTGTGAAACAGTAAAGGTATTGGATCCTACATCTGACCAACCCGGATCTCAACAATAGGAAAAACAGAACAGGGTGGCTGGACAGGATTATTCGTGAAACAATTCACCAGACACACAGTCAATCTGTACCGTGTGACCACTGGATTTAATTTTCCAAACAAGTTTATTTTTCTTTTTTACATTTATCAGCAATTTTTTGAAACACAAGGGGACGGAAGGGCAGTATGCCAGGTTATTTGTTGTTAACTTATTGAAGGGCGCCTTCCCCTAGTCACCATCCTGGCACTGGGAGAATGAAATACAGAGAGTGCATCGGTTCCTCTTAACATTAAGGAAAGGGCACAGGGAGGGTCAGGAGGGCATGCCCAGGGCAATCTTGGTCTATGTGGGTAATTATCTGCTGAGGCAAGAAATTATTGACAAGCGAAGCCGGAGTTTAAGCGCTCATTTAAAGATGTCACATTCTTTGCCAGACCCGACTTCTGCCACGCTACTGTCGAAAGAAGATGCAGGGTAAGGCAGTTAATAGCTTCCTTCCAGGCCTTAGGCTCAGAGGCATACCTGCTTTACCCCGCTTAACTCAAGGTGGTCACAAGGGGGCAGATTAAAATGTTTTTCTCAGAGGTTAAAGCACAACAATATATGGAGGAATTAATGGGGTAGAGGGCGGGTAAAACACGCTAGACAAGGCACAGCTTTTTTGAACAGGGGTCCACACAATGAGGTATTGGTTGGCATTGGGGAGGGAGAAGGATGTGACAGCTGCAATCTAAGAGGCCACTCATAGGTCATTACTGACCTATTTGCCAGTAGGGGGGGGGCTTTGGGGGTTGGTTCTCCTGGTGGGGGAAGAGAGATGGGGGGAGGTACACGCAGCACACACAGCACAGCTCAGCACACTTTTAAAGTTCTTTTAATATACTAGCAGGAAAGACAGGACAGCTCTATGACGTTTTCTAATGAGTACGCAGATTGCCTCAATTAATGTTTGTGGGCTTAATGACTGCACCAAAAGGCAGCAGGTGGCTGCACACCTGAGGTCAATAAGGCTAGATCTTGTTTTTTCTACAGGAGGCACACATAGAAGGGACGAAGGGATATCTTCTGGAACAATTGGGTTTCTCTTGCTTAGCACATACTAAACAAGGCTCAAAGACTCGGGTGTGGCCAAACTAGCCAAAGTAAGGGATATAATAGTCAAAAGAAAAAGGGAGGATCAGTGGGGGAGGTGGGTCCTTCTTGAATGTACAATTAAAGGGGAAACATTTACGATAGCATCAGTATATGGCTCAACAGAAGACGACCCAGATATTTTCGAATTCCTAGACTCTGAATTAGCCCTATGGCCAGAACCTATCATTTGCTGTGGGGACTTCAACATCAATGGGCTCACTGGTTTGGGGACCGAGGCTGGCCAGGTATACTGGTCGTAAAAAAAAGACATGCCGCGCGATAGTTGACCTGCCACACAATAACTCACTAACGGATCTGTGGGCACGGTTGAATCCGGTGGGTACCGGCAGTACATTTTATTCAGCACCACACAAGATCTCTGTGAGACTGGATTATTTCTTAGTGTCAAACTCCTTAACTGCAAGAACTCTGATGGAAAAACACCCGCGGATAATCTCTGATCATAACCCCCTAGTAATTAGTCTTAAACTTAGGAGGGCCGCTAAGTGGGAAAACAATCGGACTTTTGAAAAGGCACTACTAAAGGATGAGGAATATAATAAACATATGAATGAGTGGATTAGAGAGTATTGGGAGATTTAACAGAGAAAGCACCTCCTCGGCCATTGCATGGGATGTATTCAAAACAGGGGTATGAGGTGAGACATTGAGCTACACATTATATAAGCAAAAACAGGAAAAGGGAAGAGTGGAAAAACTTATTAAAACTGACAGAGGCAGAGGAATAGTTAAATGTAGTAGTACAGCAGAAGGCACCTCTGGAGCCAATCCTGCTGGAAATTGTAGCTGGTAAAGCTGAGGTAATAGAGAGCATCGCGAGTAAAACGGCAGCTACCTATATGGTTAAGAAGGAAAGGTGCTACGAATTAAGTGAGAGGGTAAGACACATCTTAACAATTTGCACAAGGCAGGAAATGTGGGCAGGGGAAATAAAAGAGGTTGTAGATGATAAAGGAGATATAGTAACAGATTCCGGGCCAATACGAGAGGTTTTTAGACTCTTATGCAAGATTATATAATCAAGACTGGATAAGTGGGAGGAGCCTAGCTCGCGGCCGTAATGGTCGCCCTTTAGCTCGGCTCCCGCAGCCCTCCGTCCTGATTGCTTATCCTGTCTTTTATCCTGTGCGAGGACGACACATTTTTGGGGCATTGGTAACATAACGGCTTGTTTGTACTTACCATCCGACCCCGGGGTCTCGGTGTGCAGTGCTCCGGAGTTGTGGCCTCTGAGAGATCGGGGCCTCTGCGAGACTTGGACCGGGACCTGACCGGTGGGATCCGACGGCTCTCGGCCCCGGCCGAGAGCGAGAACCAGTGTTGGGAACCGATGTGCGAAGATCCCGGCGATCCTGACCCGGGCCTGCCCTGGTGGCCGCGCGGCCGACGTGGATGAGAGGCCTGGGGACCTGATTCTGTGAAGGGGTCTCTCCCCGCCGCTGCTTTGTCCGTCGGCCCTGGTCCTCGGGGCCCGGACTCCGCTTGTTTGGGGCACCGGTGCTGGTGCTGGCGGAGACCCGTTTGGGGCGGATATCCTTTTGGCATCGAGGCCGCCCTTGCGGGGACCCCCGGAGCTTGTAAAGTCCTACATTTGCGAACTGTTATTTCCGGGGGTCTTGGTGAGTGGCGATTGGGCTGATTCACGAAATGGCGGCCGACCCTCTGCAACGAGAATCACCCTGTGGCGGCGGGCCCGTGTTGCCTATTGGTGTGGGGAGCGGATCTGATGGACGTGAGCCGACGGTCAGAGATATCCTGGAAGCCCTGAGATCCCTACACGCTTCCCTGGCCCTGGGCGTCTCGGTGGGTCCGCCACGATCTGCCGCCATTTTGGGCGGCCGTTTCTTCTCGTCGCCCTCTTGTTTCGAAGACTTCATTGCCTCGCCCCCCTCGATTGACTTGAGTGTCTCTGCCACTGATCGAAGATCGTGTAGTGTGTCGGTGACTTTGGGGAGCCCTGCTTCTCAAGGTTCGGACCCCGGGGACCTGGATGCTGTACTGCGACCCTGTTTGACATTGTTGCCTGAAACTATTGGTGGACTGCTTCCTGTGCCTGCTTCGATGACTTTGCCTGTGTCTATAATTGGGGCCACATCGCCCGCTCCAGTGGCGCAACTGAACTCCTGTTTTTCATTGTTCGTGCTGCGATCTTTGATGCATCTATATTTTCTGTTTTGACTATTGCTCCCTTGTGGATTTATCTACCCCCCACGTAACTATGCTAGTCACCATTCCACTCGATTATATGCTGATTTCGTATTTAGTATGTGGTTTTACATTGCCATGTGGTGGGTGGGGTTTATCGTTCGAAAAGGTTGGGGGTGAAGGGTACGACTTCTGTTTGATTCCCGGTATACGACTTAGTAGCATAATTGTTTCTACTCGTAGAAAGGTGGGAGGTCCCCTTTTCCTCATGTTTTGTGGCACGTGATGGGGTGTCGTCCTGATCTGTTTTTGACTGTGCTTCTCTGGTTGGGCGGAGGGCTGCGGCCGCCCGTTCGGATTATAGTTCTTCTGCTCCTCCCTCCTGTCTTCTTTTTTTCCGCTTTTGTTGCCTTTTTGTCTCTTTCTTCTTTCTTACTTCTCGCTATATTTCGGGTTCTGGTTTAGGGCGACAGGCACGCTGTTTGAAGGGTGGGCCATAGCCTTCTACAGGGGTGCAGGGTGGGATGGGTGGGTTGGGCTCTATTTTTGTTTGTCTTCTGGTTCTATGGCCCTTTTGTATCTCTTTTTCGTGAGGCCGCGTCTGTCCCGACCTCCTATGGTGTGTCTCGGGTGGGGGGTGTGGCGTCGTTATTCCTCCTGTTATGTTTCGGCTGTCTTTCTCCCCGATCGCCATACCCCCACTTGGGCCGCTACTCCTTTTGTCTCCTGTCTTCCCTCCACGGGGGGCCTGTGTTGGCGTGTCCTCTTCCTTTCGTTTTTCATATTTTTTTATTCTTTTTTCTTGTTTTATTTAGTCTTCTCTCCGTTTTCCTTTCCCTTCCTCTTCCCCTTCCCCACTTCGTCCCTCCCCCCCCCCCCCCCCCCCTCCCCCCCTTTTCCCTTCCTGTGTCCCTGAGGTTACTATGACGGGCTGGTTTTGATGCATTGTTTTTCCGTTCCCTCTGTTCTGGCTTGGTAGTGTCTTGGGTGGCGGGCATGTTACGAGGATAATGCTCAGGGGCTGATTGTGTCTCACACATCCTGATTTCTTGAATGCATTGTATCGTTCCCACGATAATTTGCCCCCATGCCCCCTTATTAATGTTGAGGTTGGTTTGGGATACCGGATACCTCCGTATTGCAAGTGAGCCTGTCATATGCCTTCTCCCCATATTATAATATTAAGCCTGGTTTACTCCTGTGTTTTAGCCCTTTGGTTTCTTATCTCCTCTCCCCTTCTACGATTGTACGGCCTCTGCTTTGTACTGATTGATTATGTGATATTTGCCTGGTGACTCCTGATTATTTTGCACATGGCGGCCGGCCGGCTTGGTTGTAGGCCTCGACTTGTCTTTCCTTTTGATGTCAATAAAGGTTTTAAAAAAAAAAAAAAAAAAAAAAGACTGGATAAGTGAAGTAGCGGCCATACAGGAGTACTTAAAGGATATTTCAGCCCCGTTCTCCCTGAGGAGGAAAAGGCAGCTCTTGATCTCCCTATAACTCTTGAGGAGATGACTGCGGCACTAAATAATATTTCCTCGGTAAGGCGGCAGGCCCGAATCAGCTCCCGGACAAGTTTTAAAACGTTTTCCAAGGGGTTTTAAGTAAGGATATACAGGATACAATTGTGCAGGCACAACAGGGAGACTCCATACCAAGCTCCTGGGGGGGGTGGGGGGGGGGGGGGGGGGCTGATATCATAATAATTCTGAAAAAGGGCAAGCCACCAACTGAACCGGGATCTTAGAGGCCTATAACGCCTATGAATGCTGATGCGAAGATTTTTTCTAAAACCCTCGCTATGAGATTATCCAGGGTGATCGAGGGCATGGTTAGTCCTACGCAGCACGGCTTCATACCGGGAAAGGGCACCACACAACATTTAAGACGGGTCCTTACCTTCTTTGATGCAGCAGAGGTCTCAGGGGACCCTATGGCCGTTTTGTTACTCAATGCAGAGAAGGCATTCGATAGTGTCTCCTGGGACTACCTCTGTATGGTTATGAGGCGGAGTGGCATAGGGGAAGGTTACATCAAAGCTATTCAGGCTCTTTATAGAGATCCCGTGTGAGAATTAATAAAGGATACACTGCCTCACTGCAGATTAAGCGAGGGACTAGGCAAGGGTGTCCATGTTCACCGCTTTTGTTTGCTTTGTACATTGACCCACTTCTATGTAGGTTGGAAAATAACAAGAGGATCCTCCCGGTAATAATGCAGGGCCAGGAGTTTAAAACGATGGCCTACGCAGATGACGTTGCGATTGTTACAGAAGCCCAAGTATTTGGGCAGGTTTCAGGGTATGCACTTAATAGGGCTAAAACCCAGATAATCAAAAATACTAGGGCAGTTTGCGAGGATAATCGGGTGGTTAGCTCGGCCATTTATCTAGGGATTAGTATCTCGGCAGACCTGGACAGTACAGTAGATCAGAATATCGTGCCATTGATTACCAAAGTAAAATGAGATCTTGACAGGATTCATAACCTTCAGCTGTCACTAGTGGGTCATACAAACGTTATAAATATGATTATCTTGCCCAAATTTCTTAATTTGTTCAGAGCGATCCCTCTCTTTTTTGAGGCTAAATGTTTTTGACATTAGAACAAATTTTGTACAGGTTCATATGGGCGCACGGTAAAACAAGAAGGGAACTTCGTTACATCACCCTCCCCAGGGACATAGGGGGATGGGGTGCCACGGATTTCAGAATGTATTACTGGGTGGTGGCACTTCAGTATATGCAGGGGTTGCTAGGGGGGCTGAAAGAGATCCCAAAGTTAGATATAGCTCTGCTAAGGTATATGCGACAGTACTGGGGGCAGAAGCTGGGAATTGTTTTCTTAATTGCACAGAGTTTAGTTATTATAAAAGGACGAGGTTCAAGACGGTGCAGGCGGCGTACAAAATATGGGGAGCCTTTTCGAAAAAGTTTGGCCTGGGAAGATTTAACAGATATACTCGCATGTTTAAGAATGCATCCCTTCTAGGGGAGATATTTGTGGACTGAGTCATGGCTGAATGGGCGAGACAGGGAATCCTGAAACTAGGTGACAGCACTGGTCCTAATGGGGTACTTCAGTTCATGGAAATACAAGCCGTTTTCCGCATTGATAGGAGGAGTTTCTTTAAATACTTGCAGGTACGGAGTTTTATAAACACACATGGCGGGCCACCTGGGTTTAGTGATAACAAAATTCTAGATGTTATCCGAGGGGGGGGGGAGACTGTACTATCCTTAGATTTTATTCATAACTTGTTGCCACTATGCCCGATGTCTTGGAGAAGTTTGGTACAAAATGGGTTGAGAAATTAGGCATTGAGCAGAATTGTTTTCAGGATTCACTAGAAATGGGTCGGACAATATTATGCTCAGCTCCACTGCAGGCTCAGCATTATAAGACGATATACTCCCTATACTATACGCCTGCAAGAATAGCTCAGTGGGGGGGGGGGGCACCTCTGGTATTACTTGCCCGCGCTGTGACTCCTCGGAGGCAGACATAATCCATATATTTGCTACTTACCCGCAGATGCATAAATTAATAGAGCAATTGAATTGTTTCTTGATAGATCTCTGGGGATAAAAATTACCCTTTTACCAGTTTGGATCATACTCAGGGTTAATGCAGATTATGAGGGGCCCCATGGGAAATTTTTTATTTATGGCCATGTCGGTTCTCCAAATGTGTATTGCTAAGGAATGGTTAGACAAGGCACGCCCCCCACGGTACACCAGTGGCTCGCCAGGCTGCTTGCTGTCTTTAATCTGGAGAAGGGAATATACGCAAGGAAAGGGAAAAAGGGTAGATTGCTGGGGAGACAAATTTGGGAACCCATCCAGCAGTGGAAAGAGGGTCTTCAAATATGCAGTAGACTGGTTGTCTGCTAGTTTTATGTTGTTTTTTCTTTCTTCTTTGTATGTTTATCTGCCTATTTGTCGCCCTTCCTAATTGGGCAAAATTTCTCTCTTTTTCTTTAAGAAATCTAAATGTATACGCTGTGATGGCTAAATGGGGGGGATGTTCACAAGGTGTAGAAATCAGATTTTGGCAGTGCTGTAACACAAAATCTTAATAGAAATATATATATTTTTTAAATGTTGGGACAGCTAGTTTCAAAAGTGGTGTTGAGATCAAAGAGTACTGATTGAGTATAATTCTTGAGAAAGTAGTAAAGCATCATGTATTTCAAGTAGGGCGGACTCTGTGCTATATAATAGGCAGATACCTGATTGTAATCAATATGACGATTTAGAATAACAGCCTTGAGGTTGATTTGCTAATAGTAATTTTGCAAAACTCCATAAGCAGAGCAAATTGGTTACAGGTCTGAAAATGTAAAAGCTTGAGAAGTCCTCTTCAGGCGTGTTTCGATAATGGGATGTTTTTGGTTTCTTTGAGAAAGCTTGAAAGGTTCAGCATTAGGTGAATTACACTAATATTATGAGATATGTTGGGAATTAGCATTTCTGAATCAGCGTTTATGAGAAAAGGTAAGCAGGGGTCTTCCAGGGTTTCAGGACGGATATTACTCTTTGCAGCATATTTTCTTCAACCATCTCAAAGTAGTTCGGTACACAGAGGATATTAGGGATTCTTCAGAAAAGAGCTTTCCCATCATGTACAACAATCAGCAGTTCCCAAACTGTGCGCCGTGGCATCCCAGAGCAAGGGTTGTCAGATTTCCTCATTTTACGGACTAGTCCAGTCCCCTTCATGGGCACAGCATATTTGCAAGTGTTGTTTTGTCTTGTGGCCACAAGAGGAAGGCAAGGGACTGCTTGTAAATATCGTTGCCGTATTTTAAAATGTTGTGTCTAAAAATATACTTCCAGAATTAGTTTTAGTATGGAGCTCAAATCAGTATTATTAACAACACAACACTGACCTGACCAAACTACCCACAGTCCTCCTCTACTTAGGGAGGCTGATTAGAATGGACTTTAAAAGCATCAACTATCAATGGCTTTACAAACACAGCGGTTACACTTCAGTCACTGCTGCAACACTTTGATATTAAAATAACTCATCACTGGTGCGGGGAAACACGAATCTCAAATGAGTTCTCTGCCTGTGTTCTGTTCTGTGATCTGTAACACTAATGCCCTGGAGCCCCATGCTTGGAAGAAGGGGCCAATTGGGTCTTCTGTACAGTGTCCAAAATCACAGTTGAGAAACTAACACTTTAACTTAAGCTAATTTTACACAACCAATTTCCACAAGGATGCAGGAGCTAGAATGACGGCACTTTAATTTACTCTAAACTTCCATGACATCACTGTAGTTTACTTTATGATGCAAGCAGACAATAAAGCCTAGATAATTACAGGTAGACCCTTTCCAGGGAAGAGAGGGGAGAAAATGAATTCGATTTAACAAAAACATGTAAGCAACAGAGAGATCACATCACCCAGATCCAACCAAATAACAGGATGGAGCTTCCAATCATGAGAGTGACATGCTCACACACACGAGGCTGCCCTATCCATACTCACTGACACACTGATCGACACATAGGGCCAGCTTTAGGGCGGTGCAACAAGTGCTGCTGTACCTGCCACTGACATCGGGGATTCGATGTTTAGAAATAAGTTGAGGCAATGTTTTTAAACAAAAAACAGTTTAAAAATTCCATATGCAGACCCCAGTACTGAAAAGATTTTTTTATCAAATAATAAAATATATTTATATTTTGTTACATCGATGATTATAATACCTTCATTGGCTTCATCCCAATTATTTTCAGGGAGAAAAATGGAAGTACCTCCACCCACCAAGAAAAAGTAACATAATGGGGAGCCAATAGGTCAAGGGAGGGGCTTGTTGAAAAAGTTTGGGAACCACTGGGTTAGAGGGACACAGTGTTGCCCACTTTGAAGCCCGTGTTCTACACCCACCTCTGCACAAAAGCACATTTAGCTTCTAAAAGGTGTTTTGTGGCCTGCTAAACCCCGGGCCATAAGTCAGGATAGATCTAAATGTTAGAATTCTCTAAATATAGGCCTCATTCCTGCCTTACCATCCAGAGAGCAATACCGGTTACTAGAATATAGCAACCCTATCATCTAGCATACGAGAAATAACTAGCCAAAGTGATCCTCCAGAAGCTTGTCTCAGTCCTAAAACAGTGGGTCTACTCAACAACGAAGATGACAGAAAATGCAGTGTCAATCAGTAGGACTTTAAAAGTTGTTGAACAAGGAGTTCAAGAGGGCGGGTCCGAGTAGACCCCTCCTGGAGATCCTTCTTCTCACAAATCAACTTTTTTCTTTTTACCTGCGTCTGTATAGCTCGGTCTTCAACGTCATCAATATACTGATCTGCTTAAGCCGAACAACCACAGTTTTGTTCAATTTGTGCAATAAGCTTTTCACTTTCACTGTATTCCACTGTAAGCATTGCTTCTTCAGTCGCAGCTTTGATCTCCACAGAAACACTTTACAAAAGCTATTACGAACCACTTTGGGAAGAGCAGTGAGGGGAGGTGGAGACTTTGCCATCCTCGGGCATTCCTCCCTGATGCACAAGTTACTACTTGTGTAACGATATATCTGTAAGAGACATTAGTTAGTATTAGATTCCTTACCTTAGAATATCCCCAGGCGTCAGACTGGATCCGGAAATATTTGCGTAGCAGTACCCTTGCGCGTCGGTAGGCGTCGTCTGCGGCTCCGCGTCCGTCGTCGGCGCCGTGATGACGTCGTCGGAGTACTTAAACGCCGCCTCCGCGTGCTGACGTCAGTTCTTAGACACAGCTTTTCCGCGCCAGAAACGCAGAGCCATGTTAAAAACCAACACTGGTGCCATTGAAAGTAGGGCCCTGAAGGGGACAACCCTAACCCTAGATATTGGTTCGCAGAACGGGGAGGATGGGTGGGTCGGTAAGGAATCTAATACTAACTAATGTCACTTACAGATATATCGTTACACAAGTAGTAACTTGTGCATCTGAAAGAGACACGTTAGTATTAGATTCCTTACCTTAGAATAGATACCCCAGCAATACCAACCCCTGTGGTGGGTCTGTGAACCAATAATCACACCAGAAAGTCCTGGAGGACGGAACGGCCAAAGAAGCCATCCCTCCGGACTTGACTGTCCAGGCAGTAGTGTCTTGCAAACGTGTGCAGCGATGCCCACGTAGCTGCCTGACAGATGTCTTGTAAGGGCACACCCCTGCCCAGGGCAGTGGTGGTCGCCGTCGCTCGGGTAGAATGAGCCCGCAGTCCAACCGGGGGCTCCTTCCTAGCCAAGGAGTAGCATGCCTGGATACACAGGATGATCCACCGGGAGATGGTCCTCTTGTGCACCGCTTTCCCCTTCTTAGCGCCCACGTAACCAACAAAGAGTTGGTCATCCACCCGGAACTGGCGTGTGCGATCCAAATAGAATGAGAGCGCACGTTTTGGGTCCAGACGGTGGAGCCGCTCTTCCTCTTTAGAGGGATGCGGTGGCGGAAAGAAGGTAGGCAAGGTGATGGACTGCCCGATGTGAAAGGCCGTGACAACCTTGGGCAGGAAAGAAGGTTTGGTACGAAGCACCACTTTGTCCGGATGGACAGAAAGGAAAGGTGGAGTACAAGAAAGAGCCTGGAGCTCACTCACTCTCCTGGCAGAGGTGATGGCAACCAGGAAAGCAGTCTTCAAAGTCAGAAGGCGAAGAGGACAGTTGTGAAGTGGCTCAAAGGGAGCGCACATCAGGAATGTCAAAACCAAGTTCAAGTCCCACTGAGGCATCACAAACGTTACAGGAGGAAACGTGTGAGTGATGCCCTTAAGAAATCTGTTAACAATAGGGGACTTGAACAAAGAAGGCTGATCAGGTAGCCTGAGAAAGGTTGAAAGGGCAGAAAGGTAGCCCTTGATAGTGCCCAGAGCAGAGCCCTGCTGGGCAAGAGAAAGAAGGAAGAGAAGAATCTCAGAAAGAGGGGCAGAAAGAGGATCCACAGCCTTTGCTGTGCACCATGCCACAAATCTGTTCCACCTGCAGGCGTATACCGACTTTGTGGAGGGACGCCTGGCTGCCAGAATGATGTTACAGACTTCAGGAGGCAAGTCAAATGGCTTCAACTGTCGCCGTTCAATCTCCAAGCATGGAGGTGGAGACTGGACAGGTTCGGGTGGAGGACCGTCCCCTGCTGCTGCGACAGAAGGTCCTCCTGAAGAGGCAGACGAACCGGGGGATCGACTGACATACTGAGTAGCTCTGGATACCAGTACCTTCTGGCCCAGTCCGGAGCCACAAGGATGACTTGGGCCCGGTCGCGCTTGATCTTCTTCAGCACTCTGGGCAGAAGTGGTATAGGCGGAAAGGCGTACAACAGACCGCAACTCCACTCGCGACGAAAAGCGTCTCCGAGCGAGTGCCGCCTTGGAAATTCCAACGAGCAGAACCGATGACATTGCGCGTTCTCTTCGGTGGCGAATAGATCTAACCAAGGCTCTCCCCATCGCTGAAAGAGGCCTTGCGCCACGTCCGAGTTCAGACGCCATTCGTGATCCATCATGCACCGACGGCTGAGCTCGTCCGCCCTGGCGTTCAGAGAACCTGCCAGGTGTTGAGCCACCAGGGTCACGCCCTGGCGTTCCAGCCATTGCCAAAGGCGAAGAGCCTCTTGACAAAGGATCCACGACCCCACCCCGCCTTGTTTGTTGCAGTACCACATGGCGATGGTGTTGTCCGTGAACACCTGCACTACACTCCCCCGGACAGAGGGGAGGAATGCCTTCAGTGCTAGACGAATCGCCCTGAGCTCCAACAGGTTGATGTGGAGCCGGGACTCCGCCGGACACCAGAGGCCTCTGATCTCCGCCTCTTCCATGTGGCCTCCCCAGCCCTGGAGGGACGCGTCCGTCACAACTACGTGCTCCGGTTGGGGAAGGGAGAGGCATCTGCCGCTGACCCAATCGCGGTCCGTAAGCCACCACTGCAGCTGTCTCGCAGTGCCCTCCGAGATCAGGACGTGGTCGGATAGGTTGCCCTGATGCTGGGCCCACTGAAACTTCAGGTCCCACTGCAGAGCCCGCATCCGCCACCTGGCGTGATGCACCAGTAGGATGCAGGAGGCCATCAGCCCCAGAAGCCGCAGCGTCAACCTGACCGAAACCCGGGATAACGGCTGAAAGATGGGAATCAGAGCCTGAATATCCCAGACCCGCTGTTCGGGCGGATAAACCCGAAACCGCGCCGAGTCCAGAACCGCTCCGATGAAGAGGAGCTTCTGAGAGGGACACAGGTGTGACTTCGGCACATTGATGGAGAACCCCAGCAGGTGCAGGAGGTCTGCCGTTGTCTGGAGGTGGCTGACGACTGTCTGGGGCGAGCCCGCCTTCAACAACCAGTCGTCGAGGTAGGGGAAGACTGAAACCCCTAACCTGCGCAGATGAGCTGCGACCACCGCCATCACCTTCGTGAACACCCGTGGGGCGCTGGTAAGGCCGAAGGGGAGCACGGTAAACTGAAAGTGCTCGTGGCCCACCATGAACCGCAGGTAGCGCCGGTGGGCAGGCAGGACGGGGATATGAAAGTAAGCGTCCTGCAAGTCCAACGCTACCATCCAGTCTCCTGGGTCCAGGGCAGCCAGGACCTGAGCCAGTGTCAGCATCTTGAACTTCTCCTTCCGGAGGAAGCCGTTGACGTCCCGTAGGTCCAAGATAGGGCGTAGGCCCCCTTTGCCCTTCTTGGGTACCAGAAAGTAGTGGGAGTAGCAACCACACCCTACTTCTGGCCCAGGAACGCGCTCGATGGCCCCCTTGGCCAAGAGGGCCGTAACTTCCACCTGCAGAAGTCGCAAGTGATCCCCCAATACAGGGTGGTTCCGCGGTGGCATGGCTGGAGGAGTCGCCTCGAAGGGGAGGGAGTAGCCCCTTCGGACGATTTGCAGCACCCACCTGTCCGATGTGACAGTGCGCCAGTGGAGGTGGTGATGGCGAACCCTGCCCCCCACTGGCGTCACATGGGCCTGAAAGCACGGACTAGGAGGGTTTTGAGGCGGATGCTGCGGGGGAAGGTGTGGACTGACCTTGCCGCTGCCCCCGACCACCTGGACGGCGGTTCCCACGGCCGCCACCGCGTTGGGTATTGCCCTGCGGTGCGTGGCTGGCGGCACGTGTGGGCGCACCCCTTCCGTGGCCACGAAAGGAGTGATAGGCAGCCGATTGCTGGCGCTGGCCCGAGAGGCCTAAGGACTTGGCCGTAGCCCTGGAGTCCTTAAAGCGCATGGTCTGCCTTGTCGCCAAAGAGGCGACGGCCATCGAACGGCATGTCCATAAGCGTGTTCTGGACATCTGCCGAGAAGTTGGCGGACCTCAGCCAGGCGTGGCGTCTGACCGCCACCGTCGTTGCCATCGCTCTACCCAGCGAGTCAGTGGTATCCAGCCCACACCGGATGGAATACTTGGCTGCATCCCGGCCTTCCACAAGGGCTTGGCCGAGTTTGGCCCGTACCTCCAACGGACACTCTGGCAGCACTTCCGCGACCTTATCCCACACAGAGTGGGTGTAACGTCCCAAGAGGCAGGCGGTGTTAGAAGACCGCAGGCCGAGGCTAAGTGATGAGAATATCTTCTTCCCATACTGGTCATACCTCTTGGATTCCCGGTCCGGGGGGGCGGACGGGAATGCGGTCTGGGAATTGGAGGCCTGGATGACCAGGCTCTCGGGGGTAGGGTGGGAGGACAGGAAACATGGGTCGCCCGGGGCTGGGCGGTGGCGTCTGGCCACGTTCCTATCTACGGGCGAACCCGTAGCAGGCTTGGACCAAGTGCCCAGCAGAACGTCGGTCAAGGCCTCATTAAAAGGCAGCAGAGGCTCGGCCGAGCTTGACTGTGGTTTAAGGACCTCAGTGAGGAGGTTAGTCCTCACGGCCGCGACGGGGAGCTCAAGGCCCAAGGCCTTGGCAGCCCTCATCAGCACCACACTATAAGTTGCCCCCTCCTCCGATGCCACGGAAGGAGGGGAGACAAAACCAGTGTCCGGAGAGGTGTCCAGGCCACTGGCCTCCCCAAGGTCTTCTGTCCAGTCCTCATGAGACTGACACTCCCTGGTCAGAGGGTCCTCAGACCCCTCCCAGTCCTCCTCATCACCCATCTCCTGAAATTCAGGGTTCTCATCCAATGGGGCCTGCTCGTAGAGAGAGAACTCTCCAACCGGCGTCTGGAGCGGCGCCCATCGGGGCCGTCCCGACGCCGGAACAGGAACGAAGGTGGAACCGGGGACGGCGCCGCCCGAGGCCGGCGCCGGAGGCGACACCTGAGGGTCCGACGCCGGGGAGGTTGTCAGATCCACCGGCGACGAACCAGATCCCGAAGGAGGACCAGCGGCATCCTGCGGCGCCGGGCCCGAAGGCGCCGGCGGCGTCGGAACAACTGGACCCCTCGGCGCCGGGCCCGAAGGCACCGGCGGCGTCGGGATAACGGGGACCTGCGGCGCCGGGCCCGAAGGCGTCGGCGGCGTCGGGGCCAAAGCACCCAGACGGGTCCGCTGGGCCCGAAGGCGCCGCGGAGCCCGTCGGAGGAGAGAGTTTCCTCATGGCCATGAGGAAGCGCTCGACCTCCTCCGGCGTCGCGTTCAGCCCAGGGACCGGAGGGTGTGGAGCTGCACGCGGCGCCCGCGACTCCGACGGAGCCGCGTGGGCGGTGTCACCCGAACCCCCAGCCACATCGCGCGAGCGTCGGGGGGAGTCCGAGGAGCGATGACGCCGCTTGGACTTCTTGTGCCTCTTACCTGACGACGACTTCGACCCGGAGGAGTGCGGCCTACTCTCGGAGCTGTGATGGCTCCGAGCCCGCGACCTGTCCCTCGACCTCCCATGTGATCGGGACCTCTCACGGCGCGGGGCCGACTGCCGGAGTTCGAGGCGCCTACGGGACCGCTCCCGCCTGGCTTTCGAAGAGAGGGCCCGGCAGTCGGAGCAGGTCTTGTCGTCGTGGTCGACGCCCAAACACGACAAACAGATGCGGTGAGGATCCGTGACCGACATCAGCCGGTCGCAATCTTCACAAGGTTTGAAGCCGGGCATCCCTAAGGCACCGTGTCGGAGTTGAGAGACTCGAAATAGGATCAAAAAAGTTAGTCAAAAAGTGACTAGGGTTACTGCTTTTTCCAGATCTGCGCTTGCTGGCGCGGAAAAAAGAAGAACTGACGTCAGCACGCGGAGGCGGCGTCTAAGTACTCCGACGACGTCTTCACGGCGCCCACGACGCCGACGACGGACGCGGAGCCGCAGACGACGCCTACCGACGCGCAAGGGTACTGCTACGCAAAAATTTCCGGATCCAGTCTGACGCCTGGGGATATTCTAAGGTAAGGAATCTAATACTAACGTGTCTCTTTCAGATCACTGTATCAGTTATGATTGCCTCCAGGTGAACCTATCTAATTTATATTGACAGTTATTATGCAGCAACTACACCACACCAGCCACCAAATGTTGTGCGTCATGCAATCCAGGTATTCCGATCAGAAAGGACTGCAAGGTTCTTCCCACTGAACATGTGCAGAGTTAACAGATCAAATGAAGTTAACAAATCCGTTAACTTCCATAGCAATAAAGCAATACTTATGTTAACTGTGATGTTTCAATAGGGTATGGAGTAAAATGTAGGAAGTGTGTGGCTCTCATAAGTCTAACTGCACAACCGAGATTTTTCATTAATATCGGAATATAAGGCATGAAATCACGGAGCAAAATAGCAGTCTGCGACTTTAGACTGGGGAATGTTATGTCCAGGAGCTTTCAAAGTAGCCTCTACTTTATGTAGTATAGTGGTTCCTATGGCTCAATATACTCAACGGTGGACAGTGAAATTTTAAAGTGGTGGGGCATACCATAATCGTGGTAAAATGGCAGACCTCTGCTGTTGTTCGAAAACCATTGTTTTAATGTTAATGAAAAGTTTACTTTTAACGTGCAGCCTAATGTAATCCTGATTGATGCATTCTCATCTTCTGGCAAGGCAGGTAAAAAAACATGAATGTAGCCATGACAAAGTGACTCTTTAGCACATAACACAATTAAATAAGAAAAAAAGGCATTCACGCCTGTTGCTCATCATACCTAGCACTGCTGCCGGCAGCCGCCTCGGTGCTCTTCTCCTCCTGTCCTGAGTCTCAAGCCATTAACATGAGAATAGCTCCTGGAGGCCATTTAACAAACAACTACAACTGCCAGAGTCCTTTAACAAAACGAGAAAGCTATGCATACCTCACAGCTCACAACACATACCATGTGTGATCTTGGCTCACTCATGAGTTTATATTTACTAATGAACTCTCTGTGAGAAAGAAATGATCTGGTAAAGCCAGGGGTGACTAATCTACAACACGTGACTATAGTACACAACCATACAAAAACGCATTGCCATTGGCCTAACGAGCACATATAGCCAGCTGAAAGAACCAACATGTAGATCCCAAAGACAACAGGATCCTCCCTGCTCCCCCTGGTCCAAGGGGCTAAAGAAATTAATGGCACATATCGGAGGTGAGTTTAGGCTGTCGACTTTTTCGTTTTCAAGAGTTTCCTGGACTTAAGGGAATTTGAGCACTTACGTAAGTTAATAGTAATATCATGGAGAAAGTTCTGCCACCGGAGCGGAGTCTGTTAACCCGAGGAACCAGAAGAAGGGCATTCTCCCCCAGAGCGCAGTGCTTTGGGTGTACTTTCAGTCAGAGGCAGCTGTGCACCCCTCTGTACAGTAACGACGTGGCCTTTACTGCTCCATCATCAGAATACTGTGTGCCTTTAAACCAGCCCAGAGCCTCGTGCTGCAGCAGCTCTAAGTGGCCTTACTTTCAGTCTCTGCAGACAGAAGTGATTCGTGCATGGAGAAACCAACTCCGTGAGTCCATGGGTGCACTACACGGGCTCCAAGACTCCCCTAGGCCAATCCAGACACTGTTCTCAAGTTGGCGATACTATGACCCAGCATGAGAGAAGCACTGGGATTGGTCTGAGCTGGCTGGTTTGGCTCTCACACAGGCAGTGGGAGTCTGTGCCTTTTAACCCACCTGACTGTGCAACACAGCTCGGGTAGGAGAGATCTAGTGCGCATATCAGTTTGGCCATCCTAAGAAAGATGGCCAAACCGACATGCGCACTAGCAGTGCCCACCACTACTTCTCATCCTGCTTCAGCAGCTGCCCGGCATCCGAATGGCCCGCCCCACCCTAAGACGGGTTCAGGCTGCTCAGTTGGCAGCCTGCATGACGGAAAATAAAATGATAATGAAATTGTTATCATTTTATTTTTAGTGTTTGAATTTGCAGTGGGGCGACATTCCTCCACCCTAATGGAGGAGCCGCAGTTGAATGTACTGCTTCCTGCATCTACAATTACCACAACAAAACCATGCTCTATCCTGAGGAAGATAGACCCTGCCAGCACCACGACTAAATGTTGCCTTAACAACGTGTCTAGCTGGATTCCACAGTCTGTTAGCTACCAAGCCCCACAGAATCTGCTCAAAATGAATGAACTGAAGCAATCTGCAGGGGATGGGCATATCTCCGAGCAGAGGCTCTATGTAGAAAAACAGTAAATACCAAGTCTTCCACTACGTTGGTTCACTGATCTGGCACTGCACTGATCAGCAGCTCAGTCAATGCGTGCTCAACGGGGAAATCAGCTGGCAGACCCTATTCAGGAAGCCACAGGGTAACAGGAACTACTAGGGCCAAACCCTGGTTGTTTAGGTAGCTTGTCACAGGTGTCAAGGGGTCCATCCTACTACGTCTCTGCCAACTGGGCCAAGTGCACCCTTTGTGCACTTGACTCTCAGGGTAGCGAGGGCAAGCAGTTAAAAGCTTCTGAGACATATAGTGTGGAGGGAAAGAGTTCAGAACTCAACAGTCAGCCAACAGATACACATTGGCCAGGCCACTGATTTCTTTTGCACACAGCATAACTTATTACTACATAATGCAATTAGAGGAATCAGACAGAGGGTTGTAATCCTGTTTGCAATCCTTCTTGAGGCACAATAGACTTCAATACCCTCTCCCACTAACAGAATTACCCTTGGGACAAAGCACTGATTGAGCACAGGTGCTGTTGACTCAAATCACCCTCAAGGTCTAGTTAACTTCCCATTGTGGACATCTTGGCAGTCACCTGCACCATCACATAGGGAGCATCTAATGCTCCCCCAACAGGCCCCAGAACATCCTCTCAATCACCCTTAAATACAAATGAAGGAGGAGAGACCCAGTTCAACGACAGAGCCTGGTGCAACAATGGTAGCTGACAACAAACCCTCCTCACCCTCCCTCCAAAAGCTCCTCCTGCCTTCTCCTACCCTGACCAGGACTCCACAACAAAACCAGCATTTCTGCTGACATTTTGCACCTGCTCACAGAATGTTTGTTCCAAGATCAGGAAAGCCACATGATAAGGGACCCAGTATTCCTGGATCTGTTGAGCAATTCCTCATTTCAAGAATATTTTTGGGAAATAGCTGAAATTTGCTGTAGCGATAACAGTCGGAATTGGATATTTCGGCCCGTCGTATACAAGCATCATATTCCGGCAAACTCATAATGAGGGCCACAGTAAGGAATAGTTTCTTACCTATAACTCCTGTTCTCTCATAGGGGAATGGCCATTATAGTCATAAGCAGTGAATAGTCCCACCCACCCAGTGATTAGGACTATAAATGGAAACCCCCTACGATAGAATCTGTAAATACATACAAATGAATCATTAAAAACATTTCCAAATGTAGTATAAAAATGTGGCCATATAATAATTCCACTCATGTTCTTGTGCACCAGTGACCAATGCAACGTCATTTATGACCTTTAAGGATGCACACCTTATACAATCTATACGTTCTAATTCACAATGCCAGGTAAATCAAGCACCCTTCATTTACTGCAACAAAAGGGAGATTAGGGAGTTTTGAATAAGAATATATAGGATGCATACGGACTACAATGGAGAGCATAACTGTTTATGGAAAAACGAAATGAAGTACTTACGGCAGATTTTGCACTCTACAGGGAGTTCAGTGTACTTCGACCTGCACTGTGGACAGAAGTAGCCTCCTAGCGTGAGACACGGCTCATTATTGCTGTCTAATTGCCTAGTTAAAACAAAGAAGTATTCAGTCAAAGATATTAGAAATGTGTTCAAAACAAGGGGTATACAATGTATTTTTAGTGGTACCACAAGAAGAAGGATAAACATACCTTAATGGTGACTACAGTGTTCCTAGTCTCCAGGCTCTTTACTGTTATCAGCGGGTGGGTGTTCGTGCCACTAGCTAGAGGTGAGCTAAATAACGGTGATGGATCAAGCCCTGATCTTTGGACTGGGTAAGAGTGGTCTGCTTAATTCAGACACTCTGTTCATCACCACCCCCTTTTCTGAATCAATTTGTCCACCATAAGCGTGGAAGGGTATACTCAGACATGAGTCCCTTGCTCACTGCTCCATCAGGATTCAAGCAAGCCGGGCAGACGACGCCTGAAATGGCAGAAACCGGTCCCCGGAAGCTTGTCTCCTTTCTGGTGAAGAATTGGCTTGGTAGTTTGGTCCGCCCTGTTCCCATGATGCACTGGGCCAGGGACAGACTAATTTGCATATAGCCAGGTTCTGAGCTGGGATGGGGCAGTGAGCTAAATAACGGTGATGGATCAAGCCCTGATCTTTGGACTGGGTAAGAGTGGTCTGCTTAATTCAGACACTCTGTTCATCACCACCCCCTTTTCTGAATCACTAGCT
The DNA here is from genome assembly GCF_964261635.1 of Lissotriton helveticus. Classification (NCBI taxonomy): domain Eukaryota; kingdom Metazoa; phylum Chordata; class Amphibia; order Caudata; family Salamandridae; genus Lissotriton; species Lissotriton helveticus. Next base: position 600,700,319 of record NC_136059.1, read on the forward strand.
AGAGGGGAGCTGCAACTTTAACAAATGATTTTAACCCAGAGCCTTCCAAACGTGCATTGTACACAGATTTCTGCATTGGTGAATAAGGCACTCCTACCCCCACACTTCTTTCCTGCGCGCAAGTGCACGCTTGCCAATTACTTCCTGTAGAGGAGACAGCGGGTTGTTGGTTGTTTTCCCACCTGGATGAGAAGTTGGCAGTAGGATGCCGATAATGGGAAAGAGCCTACGAACTAAAACAGGGTCACTATTAAGATAACTTACCCTAAACACGGTCACTATTAAGGTATTAAGGTAACTTAACCTAAACAGGGTCACTATTAAGGTAACTTACCCTAAACAGGGTCACTATTAAGGTAACTTACCCTACTTAGTTGGCCTGGCTTTCTCGTGAATATAAGAGTAAATTCCACAGTGAGTAATAATAATAAACGGAGAAAGCAGCACCATGAAGCTGAAATGCTAAGGTAAACAGATTTTTTTTAATATAAAAAAATAGCAAACAACTTACAATGCATCTGTATTATCATGATCTTATTCACATGACCCACAGTACATTTACTAACAACTGTATCAACTTACGAGTCCTGCCTACGCAAAGTCCAAATGATCGTCCTATTTTCAATATACCCCATGGTAAGGCACTTCCCAATGTCTTCTGATCAGCCTGCACATATATATTCTCTAATTTACAGGTGCGGGGAGGGGGGACGGGGGACTGGGGGGGGGGGGGGGGTTAGAGTGTGCCAAAGGCATCCATCCGCTTTCAGCTAGTTTCCATATTTAAAGGAGGTGATGATGGAAGGCAGGTGGCGTTAGTTAAAAAATAAAGGGCTGAATACATGACAGAGGGGCTCCCTCATATTTTATCTGATAGTATATCACATTCATAACCACCACTGCATCTCAGTTGCATACACTTTTCGCATGCTGCATCTCACAGTGGTATCTCATCGTTCTTGGTATCTAAAGACTGCATCATAAAGTCCCAGTTTGTTGCCTGTGCTAACATTCTTTTATCTGTGGCTCCCACAACCATAGACTTGCCTTTTGCTCTGCTTCCACCAACTTACTCAGTAGTCTTCGTGTCCTTCCACGCTTGAAGAGGACTACTTTTTTTTCATCTTATGGCCATAGCCCATTAAGCTAGTATTAATGCCGATGTCAGATCCATAAATCTAGCTTTCATTTTATATTTCTTATTCTGGGACTCAAGCCTAATAACACTGCCTCCGGGTTCCTATGCATCATTGGTTAAGCAAACAGATCATACAGAACTTTGAGGCCAAAGTTAGAATAACTACAACAGCTAGCCTTAAGAGTACAATATCAATAAAAATGTGGGTTGGCCCTAGTAGTCGTCTCGCATGAGCCTGACAGGCACATGTTTGGAGAATGGCACCTAAACCACCGTAACTTTTGTGGCATGTGCTCGTGTACTAGAGGGGTTAGGCCCTATGCAGAGTGCAGCAAACGGTGATAGACAGATAATATGTTTAGCAATTGTGGCCTAAGCAGTTGCTCATAATAGCCTTACTTCTTTTGATGTAAAAGTGCAAGGTGAGCCCAAAGTCCAAATTTTGAACTTTCTCCTCACTGATGGAGGCACCCAAATGTGACAAACACATTACTTGCCTTCAGTAATACTCTTTCTGGAGGATACTTTATCTAACCGCAGATTCCTTACCTTTAGAATATCCTCACTTGCCAGACTGAATGTGGAAGATTTTAACAGCATTGCTGGCACATGCCGGTATGTGGAGTCATGCAGCTCCGTGCTATGTGCCACCCCGGAAGTGGCGACCAGAGCCACTTATAAGCACCATCGATATGCACGGAAATACGTTTCTTTCTTGACAGTGCCCGCAAACTAAGATGCAGGGCCCTTAATTAGTCAATATCAGAGTACAGATTCCTAGATTGGCACACTTTTCTATTGGAAAGTTGGCAAGTTCACATAACAGGAAGGTGGGAGCGCAGTAACTTAAGCCCTTTCTACTGGGTGGATAGAATATCCACCAGAAACAGCTTTACTGAACATACAAAACCTTTTCTTCTGACGCATACTTCTAACCGCAGATTCCTCATTTTTAGAATAAATACCTAAACCGTGCCTCCTAAGGGGGTGGGTCTGTGGAATGGCTGAAATTAGCAAGTCCTGCACGACTGAAAATGCCTTTTTGATGGACACTGCTGTCAAGGCAGCAGTGCTTTGTCAACGTGTACCGAGGCCCACACCGCAGTCTGGTATGTCAAGTGCTGGCACTCCGCATGTCAATGCAGTGGCAGACATTACAAAAATGGTGTTACCCAATCAAGGTCCGGGACCTGGGTTCAATGTGATACAGAATACAATGGTCTCTAGACTTGTATGTTTGAAATACTGATATATATCAAAAAAACAGTCACGAGTACAAAAATACATTTCACGAGCTTCAATACGTAAGCTCACAGTAATCAATACTTTGCAAAATATCGTTTTAAAGGAAAAGAAAGTGTAACAACCACATTGCTTTGGTCTCACACCCGGTATTTATTATATATATATATATCACAGGGTGCACAGTTAAATATTAACTGTATCTTGTTCGGTGCAAATTAGGGAAGGATAGGTTGCTCCAAAGGGAACGTGCAGAGAGAGTAGGTGAAGGGTGCTCAAGAAGTGAAATTAGAATCACAGAAGGGTGAGGAAAAAAGCTTAAAAACATTTATTATTGGACTGGTCATACATCCCAGTCTACTGAAAACCAGATCACATCAAAAAGTAAACAGCACTTTTTCAGCACAATTTGCAAATACAAAAATGTATCATTCGAGTGGCACGTTTTAAATAGAGCTAGTGATCCAGACCACTAGTCGGGACGTCGACATTTCGACCTGACTTGGGGCTAAAAGGGGGGGGGGGGGGTTGGCCTCAGGCTTGCGGGTCTTCTTCAGGACTGGATGGGCAACCTAGAGAGGTGTGATGGATGAGTCCTACACCAAAATTGTACATGCCAGACGCGCAGTCATCATGTAGAGTAAATCACAATTGGGCATGTCCTCGCATGAATGCAGGTCATGGCATGGCAATAGATGCACTATGCTGATAGTGGTATCCGGCCTCTAAACTCGTGTAAATGGAGACTTGAAATGGGGATCATATCGTGGTGGCGACTCCTTCCGTGAGTCCCAGTGTTGTGGAGCCAGGGCAATGAATGTTGGTAGGCTTTTAATCAGATTCGTTGTGGTTGTTGCACTTTCTTTTCCTTTAAAGGAATATGCTACTTACCAGTATGCATCTGTTCTTGGCATGTAGAGCTGCAGAGTTGTACATTTAGCAATAGATCGCCACCTGGTGTAGGGCTCGGATGATTGCAGGTTGTTGTTGTCTTCTTGGAAGAAGTCTTTGTAGTCACGAGATAGGTGACTCCTCCCTTGGACAATACTGCGCATGGTCATCGACTTCATCCTCAGATTGTTTTTCGCCATGATGGAGTTAGTAGAAGTAAAGAGAAAGGATGTCCATGCGTGCGCATCTAAGTAAGATGAGTACTGGAACGGATACAAGTCCCGGGGAGGCGGGAGGGCATGTACAACTCTGCAGCTCTACATGCCAAGAACAGATGCATACTGGTAAGTAGCATATTCCGTTCGAGGCATATGAGCAGCAGATTGTACATTTAGCAACGATTGTGCAGCAGTGTCTCCCCTAGCGGTGGTCGCTTGTATCCGTTGCAGCATACTGAAATAGTGTTTTAAGGACAGCTTGGCCTACTGCAGCTTGCTGCTTGGCTTGCACGTCTAAACAATAGTGTTTAGTGAAGGTGTGTATGGTAGACCATGTTGCTGCCTTACATATGTCCTCTAGTGGTATGTTTCCTAAGAAAGCCACAGAGGCTCCTAGTTTGCGAGTGGAGTGCGCTCTAGGAGGAACGGTTAGTGTACGTTTAGCTTTTTGATAGCATATTTGAATGCACTTTACAATCCATCTGGCAATTCCCCACACATTGCCTTTGTGTGGGGAAGAGAAAGATACAAATAGTTGTTTTGTCTTTCTGAAGGATTTAGTCCTGTCTGTGTAGTATAAAAGAGCTCTCCTAACATCTAGGGTGTGTAAAGCCCTTTCTGCAACAGAGTCTGGTTTTTGGAAAAACACTGGTAACTCTACTGATTGGTTAAGGTGAAAAGGAGTAATCACTTTTGGCAGGAATTTTGGATTAGATCTAAGAACCACTTTGTTAGGGTGTATCTGAAAAAATGGTTCTTCTATTGTGAATGTTTGTATTTCACTAACTCTTCTGAGAGAGGTGATGGCAACAAGGAAGGCAGTCTTCCATGTTAGGAATTGCAATTCACACTTGTGTAAAGGCTCAAAAGGGGGTCCCATGAGTCTCGTAAGGACAATGTTCAGGTTCCATACTGGTGCAGGTGGTAACCTAGGTGGGATTATTCGTTTTAATCCTTCCATAAATGCTTTTATCGCAGGTACTCTAAAGAGAGATAGGTGCTGTCTATTTTGTAAATAGGCTGCAATTGCTGCTAGATGCAGTCGTATGGAAGAATAAGCCAAGTTGGACCTTTGTAGGTGTAGAAGGTAACAAATAATATTTTGGATGGAAACATCCAATGGATCAATGTGATTGTTGTTACAGTATATTGCAAATCTGTTCCACTTAGCAGCATAACATGCTCTAGTGGTGGGTCTTCTAGCTTCTTTAATTATATTCATACATTCTGGTGGTAAATTTAAGTAGCCAAACTCTAAGACCTCAGGGCCAGATCGCCAAATTCAGTTGGCTTGGTTCTGGGTGCCTTATTTCTCCATGGTTCTGTGTTAACAGGGATGGCGTGAGCCGTAATTTCTGATGTGGAAACAGTGAGAGATCTAGTAGTGTGGTGAACCACGGCTGGCGTGCCCATGTGGGGGCCACTAGTATTACTTTGAGAGACTGTTGTCTGAGCTTGCGTACTACTAGTGGAATGAGTGGGAGAGGCGGAAAAGCGTACGCAAATCTGCCTGACCAATTCATCCATATTGCATTCCCCTCCGACCGCGGGTGTGGAAACCTGGTGGCGAAGGTTGGGCATTTTGCGTTTTCGTGGGTGGCAAACAGATCTATCTGTGGGTGCCCCCACATTTGGAAGAATGGTAGTAGAACCTGTGGGTGCAACTCCCATTCGAGAATCTGTTGTGATTGACGACTCAACAGATCTGCTATCTGATTGTGAATTCCTGGAAGGTGTTCTACAGTCAGGTGTATGTTTTGAGGGATGGCCCATCTCCAAATGTTCTGTGCAAGCTGGGACAGTTGCAGAGAGTGTCCCCCCCCCTGTTTTTGTATGTAATACATAGCTGTCATATTGTCCGTCCGGATTACAACAGCTTTGTTTTGTACTTGTACTTGAAAAGTCTTGAGTGCTAGGTAAATCGCTAGCAGCTCTAAATGATTGATGTGGAGCAGTTTTTGTTGGCCGTTCCATTGGCCTTGAGTGGTATAGTGCAGGAGATGGGCTCCCCATCCTGTGAGGGATGCATCTGTTGTCAGCACTATTTGTGGAACAGGTTCTAGGAACGGCCGTCCCTTTGCCAAGTTTTTGGTGTTCCACCATTGCAGAGAGCGATATGTACGGCTGTCTACCAACACCAGGTCTGTGAGCTGACCTTGAGCCTGGTTCCACTGTTGTGCTAGACATTCTTGTAGTGGGCGCATTTGCAGTCTTGCGTGAGGAACTATGAAGATGCAAGACGCCATCATGCCTATTAGTTTCATGAACACTCTGGCTTGAAGAGATTGTTGGCATTGAAAAAGGGAGACCAAGCTCTGAATGCTTTGAATCCTGGCTTGACTGGGATAGGCTAGAGCTGATGATGTGTCTATGGTAGCTCCTAGATATTGGTGAACGTGCGAAGGCTCTAGGTGCGACTTGGTGTAGTTTATTGTAAACCCTAAGTCGTGTAATGTTTGAATCGTTTGTTTTGTGTGTTTTACACACTGGTTGAACGATCTTGCTTTTATGAGCCAGTCGTTGAGGTAAGGGAAGACATGTATTTGTTGTCTTCTGAGATGTGCTGCTACTACTGCTAAGCACTTAGTAAACACTCGTGGTGCTGTTGCGACTCCGAATGGAAGGACTTTGAACTGATAGTGTTGTCCTTGTATGACAATTCTTAGATACTTCCTGTGCGCAGGATGTATAGGAATATGAAAATAGGCGTCCTTTAGGTCTAGTGTTGTCAGAAAGTCTCCCTGTTGTAGTAATGGGAGTACTTGTTGTAAAGTGATCATGTGAAAATGATCTGATTGAATGTAGTGGTTTAGGGGCCTGAGGTCGAGGATCGGTCTTAATGTCCCGTCCTTTTTGGGTATTAGGAAATACAGGGAGTAGACTCCTGTTCCTTGTTCCTGTAAGGGGACCTCTTGAATAGCATCTTTTTGTAGAAGTGCTAGAACTTCCTGTTGAAGCAGTGTTATGTGTTCTGTGGACATTGGACGCTGCTTGGGTGGTATGTTTGGGGGGGTTGCTGTGAGTTCTTGACAGTAGCCATGCTGGATAATTTGTCTTACCCACCTGTCTGTTGTGATGGAATCCCAGACAGGCAGGAACTGTGATAATCTGCCCCCTACAGGGGTGGAATGTTGTAGGGGAGGCAGAGGGAAGTCACTGTTTGGGAGTGGAAGAGGAGCGGTTGTTGTTGTTACCTCTACCTCTTCCCTTATTGTTGTTGCCTCTGTACCCTCCTCTAAAGTAACCTTTATTAGAGGGGGTTCGTGTATGTGTTTTAAAAAATGAAGTGTTATCTGCGCCGGTCTGCTTGGAGCCTCATCTATAAGAGGAGCGACGAAAAGAACGTCTGGTCTGGGTAGATTGTAATGCACCGATAGACTTAGCAGTGTCTGTGTCCTTTTTCATTTTTTCTAGTGTATTATCTACCTCTGGCCCGAACAACTGGTTCTGATTGAAGGGCTGGTTGAGGATGGTAGTTTGTACCTCTGGTTTGAAACCGGAAATGTGTAACCATGCATCACGTCTGAGGATAACACTGGTGTTAACTGCCCTAGATGCTGTGTCAGCTACATCTAGTGCGCATTTAATGGAGGCATTAGATATTATTTTGCCTTCCTGTAAGAGCTCTGCTCCCTGATCTTTGTATTGATCTGGTAGATGTTCCATTAACTTTTCTAGTTGGTCGTAGTGAGCCCTATTGTAGCGTGAGAGTAAGGCTTGTGTGTTTGCTATGCGCCATATGTTTGTTGCTTGTGCAGCAATCAGTTTCCCTGACGCATCCGTGATTTTTGACTCTTTGTCAGGCAGGGGTGTGTCACCAGAAGTCTGGGAATTGGCTCTTTTACGTGCATTTGACACTACTAAAGAGTCCAATGGTAGATGTCCCTTAATGTAGATAGGATCTGCTGGTGCTGGTCTATACTTTTTCTCTATTCTTGGATTTAGTACCCTACACCTTACTGGATCTTTAAAAATCTCTGGAGCATGTTTAATGACCCCTTTGATCATAGGTAGTATTTGAGTAGATCTTTGTGACTGCTCAAAAGTGTCTAATAAGAAATCCTCCTCAATGGCATCAGAGTGCATTGGGACTCCGTGGTAAAGTGCAGCTCTGTTTAGTAGATGGTTGAACCCAATACTATCCTCTGGAGGGGAAGGTTTTGTTGGGTAGTACTGAGGATCAGGGATGTCTGGTGCATTATTTGGTTGGAAATTATATGCATCATCCTCCTTGGTATATTCTGGGTTGACATCTTCATCCTCATCTAAGGGGTATGTATGTGTCTCTGGTACATCATCCCCCCCACCTAAGTCATACTCTTCGTCAGTGTGGTGTGATGATGCAGGAGATTTAGGCTCAATATATGGAGTGATAGGAGAGGAAGAAGGTGAAGAAGAGGAAGGGTGCATTGGAGATGTTGCACAATCCTTTTTGTGCAGGAACCACAGTTGGAAGTGGCGTGTCTGCTGGTCTCTTTTTTTAGATCAAATTTATTTTTATTTTCTTGAAGACAAAACAGTGCGATACGAGGACAATCACAATCAGATACACCTTTTTTGCCCCCTGTGCCGGACCCAGCATCCGGAATCCAAACCCCGGTAAATGCCATGTGTCCATGTATGCTGGCGAGGGTAATACCCATCAAAATGATGTACATTAGAGCTCCTGTAACCAACCCCCTCTCGAGGTCCACCCTAACCCCAATGTGTCAGCAGTTAATACCCTCCATAGCGGCATTCCCGCCATTGCCCTATCTTGAAACAGCCAGTGTTTCTCCGAGGTTGGACCATTCCAAGAGGTATCGGAGCTGTGCTGCCTGGGAAGTATCGCTGCAAGTCAGGCACGCCTAGCCCTCCCTCCGCTGGAGCTCGTGCGATTAGGTCGCGTCGCATCCTAGGACTTTTACCGGCCCAAATGTATTGCTGAATATTGTCTTGTAGTTTTTTAATCGTACCTATCGGGGTGACCGGGATCGTCTGGAACAGGTACAGCACTTTTGGTAGCAAGGACATTTTAACAGCGGCCACCCGGCCCAACCAGGAGAGCGGCTGCTGTCGCCATCTCAGAATATCCCCTCTGATGCGCGTGAGAAACTTGGTGTAGTTTAGTTCAACTGTCTGGGCTGTTGTGGGCGTCAAGTCGATCCCCAGGTATGGGAGTTCCATTTGCGTGGACAGCCCACCCAGTCGGAGCGAGCCTCTGTTGGCCTGGCGGGTATTACTCCCAAGAGGAAGGATCACGGACTTCCGACGTTCATTTTAAAGCCCGACACCTTCCCGAACCGCTCCATTTCCTCTAAAAATGCTGGTATCGAGGCCCTAGGGTTGTCTACGGCGACTAAAATGTCGTCTGCGTACAAGCTTATAGTTTGTTCTGCGCCCCCAAAAGTGATGCCTTTGATGGCCTGGTTGTCTTTTACACGTTGGGCGAAAGGTTAGATATACGGGCGAATAGCAGCAGTGAGAGCGGGCAGCCCTGCCTCGTGCCTCGTCGGATGTCAAACAGTTTGGAGCTAGTCCCGTTCACCTTGATCGTTGCTTGGGGCGACGCAAAGCAACTCGCCACCCAAGCCCTGAACCTATCACCCATACCAAATCTCGCCATTGTCCTGTCCAGGTGGGTCAAGTCCATTCTGTCGAATGCTTTTTCGGCGTTGACTGAAAGAAGGGCCGCGCCCGCTGCGTTATAGTGTGCTTTATCAATCACGTGCATCAGGCGCTTGGTGTTGTCAGCGTATTGACGGGAGGGTATAAAGCCTGCCTGGTCCGGTTCTATTATACCGGGAAGGCAGGGGCCCAGCCTTGCAGCTAGAATCCCTGTAAAGAGTTTTAAGTCGAGGTTGACGAGTGAGATTGGCCGATAGGCCGTGCACCGGGACGTGTCCTTGCCCGGTTTTGGCAGAACTATAATATCTGCCTCCAGCATCTCTTGGGGTATCGATCCCGGGCCTCGAAAAGAGTTGAATAGTTTCGTCAATATGGGATCCAGGAGGGGGCAGAAGGATTTATAAAAGCCCGCGGAGAACCCATCCGGGCCCGGTGCCTTGAGTGGTTTGAGGCGTACAATGGGCGAGATCACTTCCTCCAATCATATGGGGGCATCCAGGGCCAAGGCGTTCGCCTCATTAGGGGTTGTAACATTGGCTTCGTCCAAGTATGCAGTCCCTGCCTCAGCATCTGAGGCCGGGTCAGCCTTGTAGAGTGTGGCGTAGAATGCCCTGAACGCCTCCGCAATGCGGTCGTCGTTGCGGAGTTCCCCCCCACTATCCTCGTGAATGACTGGGATCTTAGACCGGACAATTTTCGCTTTAAGTTTGCTGGCCAGCAGACGGCCCGTCTTGTCCCCCCCCCACGTAGTATGTGTGCTTGAGACGCAATGCTGCGTATTCCGCCCGGTCAAGATCGAGGCTCGCAAGCTGCGCTCTGGCTGCCTTCAATTTGCGCCAAATCCTAGGGCCCCCGTCCGGCTGTGTACCCTCTCCAGCTCTAACACCTGTGCTGCCAGCTCCAGGCGTCGCTCCTTCCGTTCACTGTTGTCCGCAGCCGAGAGTGCTATGAGCTCCCCTCGGACCACCGCCTTGAGTGTCCCCCAGACTGCCGTCATGGCCACCTCCCCCGTGTCGTTCTGGCGTAAATAATCTGCGATGCTCTAGGAAAGTTGTTGTGTGACCCCCTTGCGGGCGAGCAGAGTCTCCCTGAGTCGCCATTTACCCTTACGGTACTGCATACGCGGGACTTGTAGGTGAAGCACTACTGCATCATGATCCGACAGGGCCGCAGGGGCAACCTCCAAGTCCTGTACCATAGGGGCCAACTCCGCAGAACTGAGAAAGTGGTCTATTCGGGCATATGTATGGTGCACGTGTGAGTAAAAGGTGTACCCCGGGGCTATGGGATGGATCCCCCTCCATGTGTCCAGGAACCCCCTGCTAGCGAGCCAGCGCTTCCCCTCTGTAGAGAGAGCCCCGGAATCGCTGAACCTCCGCTCGACCTATCCCTTTCGTTATCCATAACCAGGTTTATGTCCCCGCCGATCAGTGTGTGCCTCGAGTCTGTACCCATGACCTCTGACAGCGCCCCCTTGAGGAATGTCTCCTGGTTGGAGTTGGGAGCGTAAACAGACCCCACCGTGATCGCCAAGTTCCCAATGAAAACAGTGTGGGCCAATAGCCTGCCTTTGATGTCCGCCACTTTGTCTCCCACCCGGCCTTTGAAGTGACTAGCAAAAAAAAGGGCTACCCCTGCCTTCTTCTCTCCGGTGGAGGAGTAAAACTGAGTAGGGAAAGCCCTGGACTTCATGCGATGCCAGTCTTTGGCCAGCAAGTGCGTCTCTTGGAGAAGGCATATGGCCGCCCCGGAGTTTTCCAAATATGAGAGCACTGCCCTTCTTTTGACAGGGTTATTGAGCCCCTTAACATTTAAAGTAAGAACCTGAATAGACTCATCAGCCATGAGGAGGTACGTACCCTATCTCGCTCTTCCGCTGTCCCGACCCAGAGATACCCCAAACTCCCGCTCCTGTTGCCTGAATGAAGGAACACACCGGAGCCCGCCCCCAAACTACCTCACCACCCTTTCCCCCCCCCCGTGCCCCAACCCCAACTGAACTTGTGAACATTGTCCCAGGCCCGATATAGGCACAGTCCAGGCCTGCGGTAAAGTCTCAAAGGAGGGAGAACAGTGGCAGTGGCGGCTCCGAAGCCCCCCCCATCCCGCCGCCCCAACATGTAGCGAAAGCAGAGAGCAGCCGCACCCTCATCCGTGACCCCTCTCTGATCCTCAATCGTATCCTCGGAGACCTCCTTTATCGCCGCTGCGTGCTCCTGCGCTATCGTCTCGGGGTCTGGCTTAAGTCCCTTCCTGGACAGGCGTTTGCGTCCGACCGTCTGCCAGCCATCCCTTGTCATCCGTGGGGACCTCGGCTGGGAGGACTGCGTGTCAGGACTTTCCTCTGTGTCGCCACCCTCTGCTGTGAAGCCCAGCAAGTCACATGTCTCTCGAAGGGAGTCTAAACGGATGTCCCCAGGAGTATGGGGTGCCATTGTCGCGCAGGAAGGATGTGACCACTCTGAAGGCCTTTCTCTTTTGCAGAGTAATCGCAGATAGATCTTGGAATAATTCGACCTTATGACCCTGAAAATGTAGGGGTTGCTTTTGGCGTGCCGCTTTCAGGATGCGTTCCTTAAGGGGTTAGTCGGGCAAAAAGGCGAGGATGTCTGGTGGAAGAGCCGGTGCACGGCGTGCTAGGCCCACCCTGTGGGCCCGGTCTATGCGAATCTGAAAATCCACCGGTTCCCCCAGGACATCCCGAAACAAAGACTCCCTCCGATTTGGACGGCACTCCTCTGACCCGTATGTTGTTGCGTCGAGAGCAGTTCTAGAGATCCTCTGTGTTGGTCTGCAGGCCCATTTGTTGCTCGTGAAGCCTGATAATCTCCTGCCTCAGTTGGTCCACTTCTTCACACCGAGCGTCTCCAGAGTTCTCAATCCCTGCAACTCGCTCCCCAAGATCATCCACGTCTCGGCGCAGGTCCCTGTATTCCCCCGCCATGTCTTGTTTGAGGGTCTGGAAATCCTCTCTAAGAGAGTTGAAAAGGGACTCTAGGAAGGAGTTCGTAATAGGGGCCTCTTCCTTGTCTCATGCCTTCTCCTTCAGTTGGGCCCCCGAGGTCGGTTTGTCGGGGCTTTTCTCTCCTTTAGTCCCCCCTTTAGCCAGCATTTCGGGGATGGTGCGGCCCGCTCTGCGGTTCGAGTTCGCCATGGTGACCCCCGGTATGACCTGTGGAGCTCTTTGTGTTGATGCCCCCTTTAGCTGCTGCGTGGGCAAGGGCGGGTCGGCCGTGGAGCTAGATGCACCCGCGGTGGAATTGTCAGCGCCCCCCGCGTCCTCCGGGGCAGCTAGGAGCTCCACGGAGGTGCGGCCTCGACCTGGGCCCGACAACGCTAGACGGTGGCGCCCACCCGGCCCAGCAGCCCGGTCGCGTCCCGGGCCGGTTCCTCTCCACTAGTTTGCTGCCTCTTCCTAGCTTCGGTCGCCTCCGGGGGCCCGACAGGCGCCCCCCGACTCCACACCCCGGCCACAGGCTCCGCGTCCCTCGGTCACAGGGCCTGTCTTCCAGCAACTGGGGTAGGTTCGTGCGGCCTCTGTTGTACGCGGCGAGGTGTCTAGCTGATCACCGCCCTCCGGGATTGCAGCAGCGGTGCAGCACCTCCCTCCCTCGCACCTGTTAGATTATAGCCGGGGACTCGGTGAGTGTTCCCTGAAGTTGCTCCCTCTTCGCCCGAGCGGGCCTCAGCTCCTCTGTGGGTGGTGCGGGCCCCTGGTCCGCCCCGGAGCGCCGCAGGCTGTTTCGTGGCCGCTACCGCTAGGCCTCGTCAGGCCTCACACCGGGGGCTCGAATGACCGCCCCCCGAGTTCCAGCCCCGGACACCCCTGGGGTTAGCTCCTCACCTGTGCTTGTGAGCACGTCCGTCCTGACCAGGGCACGCTCTTTCTCTGCTCCCGCGGGAGCCTCGGACCAGCCCGGACCAGACCGGGGCCTCGATTTACACCTCAGGCCGGCCGGCGCTGCCCCTCGCTCCCAAGGGCGCAGCCCGAGCGATCCGCGATCCTCTGCCGGCACTCCTTCTTTCTGACCTCCGCCAGGTGGGGTCCTCAGCGCTGTAGACCGGCAGTAGCCGCTCCGCTGAGGGGCGCGAACGCCGTGGTTGCTCTATGCGCTTCCGCCCCCTTCGCGGTCCTACTCCGGCCGGGAGTGGTCGCCTCCGTCGCGCACTGCAATCCACATCGAAGGGAGGGCGGAGTAGCTCGTCTGGGGTCCTGGAGAAGAGCACCCTCGATGCCCGTGAGGAATTGAGCAAGTAGGGGTGCAGAAAGCTTATTTCGGTGCTTTGTCGGGGGTTTGGGACGGGGAGCCTCCTCCAGCCACGTCCGCTCAGGCCGCCATCTTAGCCACGCACCCTGCTGGTCTCTTTTTGTGTAGAATTGCTTCCACATGTCCAGTTTTTGGATTGATATAGACCTTTTTCTGCTTTGGATCTGGTCTAAATAGTTCTTCCTCTTGTATAATCCTCTTCGGCGCCGATTTCTTCGGTGTCGATAGTGGTTCTTTAGTGTTTTTTGCCTTAGGAGGAGTTATTGAGTCCTGTGGCAATTTGTTCGGTGCCGAAGGCGGTTTAGGCTTGTGTGTATCAGGCCTTTTGGTCTTTGGTACCGTTATCGAAGATTTCGGCGTGGAGACAGGTTTTGTTGGGCCTGTTGCGCCGGAGTCTATCTTCCCGTCTTTGTTTTTGGAGCCGGATGGTTTCGGAGTCGAAGCTTTCGGTTACGTTACTGTTTTTGGTTTCGGCACCGATGCCTGTTTAGGTTTAGGGTGCCGAAGAGTCTTTGGGCGCCAAAGGGTGTGTTAGCTTCGGTGCCGAAGAGTCCTTCGGTGTCGAAGGATGTTTCGGTACCAATGGAGGAGGTGGAATTGGCACATGTGGTTTTTTCGGTGCCGAGGCACCGGAAGGCGTAGTCTTTTTCCTCGGAGCCGAGCCGGAGGGTAAATTTCGGTCTCGACTGGGCCCCATGGGCGGAGTGCTGACCGTTGCCTTTGGTTTGGGCAGAGTCTGTTGTGCAGGGGCAGAGGTACTCACGGGTTGTCGAGATGGAATCGAATCGTCCGAGTCCTCTGCTCCCGATATGATCTGGAGATCAGGCGAGTCTTCCTCGGCGACGAGTGGAGCCTCATCCTAGGAGATATCTTCGAGTGGGTTCTCGTCCTCGGAGACGTCTTCTTCGATGAGCTCCTCCTCAAAGATGGCCTCCGGTGCTGGCGCTGATCTCCTCATCTCGTGTCGACGGGCCCTCCGATCCCGAATGGTCTTTTTCGATCGGAAGGAGGCACAGGCTGTGTTGGGGGCGACTGTTCTGGCGAGAGACAGAGGTTGCAAACCTCGTGATGGTCGCTATGAGGGAATTTTGCTCGACATATCGGGCATCTCTTGAATGGAGTTCTGTCCATGAGGCGTAGGCCGTACGGCACCGATAGGCCCAAATGCCCGCGTCGACGCACTGGGATGTAGCTGGTGATGTCGAAAGGTGTCTTCGATGTCGAAAGTTGTTTGTCTAAAATGTCAAGCGCCGAAAAGAGTCTTTTCTAGCCGGAGCGGAAAACTTTCATCCGAACCCAGTGGCGGAAAAAAACAATCTGAGGATGGAGTCGATGACCATGCGCAGTATTGTCCAAGGGAGGAGTCACCTATCTCGTGACTACAAAGACTTCTTCCAAGAAGACAACAACAACCTGCAATCATCTGAGCCCAACACCAGGTGGCGATCTATTGCTAAATATACAATTTGCAGCTCATATGCCTCGAACACTATATTTTGCAAAGTATTGATTACTGTGAGCTTACGTATTGAAGCTCTTGAAATTTATTTTTGTACTTGTGACTGTGAATTTGATATATATCAGTATTTCAAAAATATAAGTCAATGCAGTGGCAGCAGTCATGGCTCTGGTGGAATAGGCCCTCAAACCTTCAGGAGGCTGCTTCGTGGTCAGTGCTTAGCTGATTTTGATGCAGAGGACTATCCAGCTTGACAGAATCTTTTTCTGCACTACCTAGGATGTTCTTGTCCAAGAGAACCCAACAAAGAGCTGATCATTCAGCTGATGCTCTTCTGTGCTGATAATGTAGAACCTCAACACTCTTGTAGGATCCAACTGAAGGAGGCTCTTCTCTTTTCGAGCGGTAAGCAATGCTCCTCTAAGAGATGTTCGACTGTGGATCAAAGACTTGTGGCGTTTCATAGCCTCGTTGGACGATCTGGAGTACCCGCAAGTCAGATGTTCTATTTGGTCGTCCCTGGTAGTCCTGCATCCAGTATGGGCTGTGTGCTGTTAAGGGCAAACTAAAGTAGAAGTTCACGGTACTTGATGCCTCGGCATTAGCTCTATGAAACCAAACTCTGAAAGGGCTGGGGTGCTTGTTGGGCAGGAAATGGGCCTCTGCATGGGTCATTGGCTAATCCTCTGAAGTAGCATTGAGAGAAGCGAAACAGGTGAGGGTACTGCCTGGATGGGGTAGTAAGGTCTAGGGAATGTGCTGTGGCCTAACTTTGTTTAAAGGTTTGCCATACAGTCGAGACCCATCAAACGGCATGTCCATTAGAGAGGCTTGCATTTCTCAAGAGAAGCCTGGGATCACTTCCAAGCATGCCACTGAAGCATCACGCTGGTGCCAACTGCTCTATCCAAGCAGTCAGTAGTGTTCAGCCCAGAGCAGATAAAGTACTTTCCAGAGGCCTAACCATCCTGGAAGGTTGGAAGGTAGGGGCAAATTGTCCCTTAAGTACTCAGAGACTGCTGGAAATATCTCGCCAACAATATTCCATAAACATATGTTTATGTTCCCAGCAAGCAGCTGGCACTGACTGCCCAGAGGATAAGGCTAGTTGAGGAAAACATCCACTTCACAAAGGTCTCAAGGTGCTTCTGCTCTCTGACAGGAGAGACCCCATTTCGAGAATGCGGAGAAATGGCCCCAGAAACTAAACGCATATGGTATTGACTGTCCCCTATGCTCTTTGCCCTGGTGGTCAAGCCCCTGGCCTGTTGGGTAAGAAAGGATGCACTAATGAGAAGCCTGCAGGGGGCATATTGTTATATCTAGCTGAACCAGACATATCCATGGCCAGAGTTCTCAAGATCTTCAAGATATATGGAGAATACTCCAGTTAGCATTTAATTGAGAGAAATATACAGTGTTGCGATTGGAAGCCAAGACCAGAGGTAGTATGCCCCTTCACAAAATCCCACTCGGGTTTCAAAAATACCTTGACATATACATTATAAGAGGAACAAACTATAAACGCAAACTAAAAGTGATCCTGGGCAGATTTAGAGCGGGAACGGAGCACTGGTGCCAACTCACCCCGTCCTTACTAAGTAGAGCTCTTCAAGATGATGCCTCGGCCCAGATTACTCCATGCCTTACAAAACCCCACCATTCTAGTACTAGGCATCTACGTTTCACAAATAGATGATGCTGTACGCACCTTGCTCTAAAATTTAGGGATTCCACACACATCATTAAATAAGCTCATCAGGGGATTTATGAGGGGGGTACTACTCTCCCAGGCATACAGAGCTATATATGGGCCTCCCTTTCTGGAGGTACTGAATGAATTGGCCTTTGCCCCACAAAAACAGTCAGCCTACCCGATCAATAGGCATATCATGTAATCAGGGACAGCTTAAGTGTTTCGGGGCCCTAAACCAAATGGATGTTGGGACGGGCCTGTTTTGAACAGCTTGGAATTTATTATCCAATTTCAGCTCTCGCAAGCCGGCTTTTGTCATGTCACTGACAATGCACAAACACACTCGTCCAAATTCTAAATGTGTTTACATCGAATATTCAGGGATAGGGACATGTATTTTTTTTAAATATTGTAACGGAGCAGCAACTCACTAATATTATTGCAATCGATCTTTGTAACACTATCCCATTTCTCATATGTGGGGTCCTAGTTTGAAATTAAAAAAATTTTTTTTTATGGATGTTGCATGAAACAAACAGAACATTTATCTGCAAAATTTCTGTAATAGATTCTCACACATCACCCACATTAAAAATACATTCAAGAAAAATGTTTAGGACTTATTCAAGGTCATCAGGGCAAGACTCTCTGCAGAGCAGAGCTAGCTCTCTCAGGGGGCCCCATGAAAGACTGGGGCAGTGGGGCAGTGCCCATTTTGCCCAAGCCTTAAAATGTCTCTGGTCATGTAATGATCTATGGGAGAAAGCCCTCATGCAAATGGCAAGACCCATGCGTTTCATAGAAAAAGCACGGAAATGCAGACTTTGGGTAAGGAGTTGACTGGGCAAAGTAACAAGGGAACCTAATTCTGGAACTACCAACTCTTGAAAGATGTCAGGGCACCGTCGGGGTTGCAGAAGTGTGAAAGAACCGGATTTTCAAAGGTCAGTAATGTGTGGAAAGACTCCGAGATGTAGAAATATGCCAAATTGGAAAAGGAATTTGGGCTGGCCAAGACTCAACTGTTTAATATTTCTAACTTAGAGACACCTTAATTAAACCTCAAGAAGGAATTGGTCAAAGTGCAGAAGTGCTCTCTCTAGAAAACGGCGTACTCACTGAAGCTATACCAGCCAAAGTAATATCACTCATAAGACTCTAATCCATAATGCCTGACTGTATGGGCGGGTAAGAGACAGATTTATGAGAGAGCTTGGTAGTCTGGACCATACAGTGTGGAAGGAGGCGATGCGGGCACCTAGAATGGTTCCAACAAAGGAACGTTTCAGTTTGGTCCACATCAAAATGAAGCTGCATAGAATATACCTCACAGACACATTTGAAAGCCTATGGAAGCATTACCTTTGTTATGTTATGTTATGTTATGTTAAATTAGGGCTTATATAGCGCAACGGCTACTCCAAAGGAGTGTCCCGGCGCTTTGAGCTCCAAACCAAAAAGGGGGCAGAAAACATAACAGTAACAAAAAAAGGGGCCACAGAGGGGAGAATTTGACTAATGCCTCAACGAAGGTGGGGAGACAGGTGATTGTGTATGGTATTTTGGGAAATAGTATAGAACCGCCTAGGGAGAGTATCTAATGGAAAGATCAACATGAGTGGCAAAATAGTGCTATTAGGTACATTGGGAGATCTCTCCATACCCTAGTATGCAAAATGGTTGTCTAATACCAGACTGGCAGTGCCCAGACGAGATACAGAAGCCAAGAAGGGTGCAGGCACAACCATCAGGCTTTAATGAAAGGTGCCACAATATTTATTGGTGCATGGAGGCTGAAAAGACAACATATCAAAATAGAGGATGTCCAAAAGAATTCACAAAGATATGGGAACAATGGCGCGAGTTTCGCAAACTATTATGAATCAGCACATAAGATGGTGAGGCACAACTGATAACATGATTTTTTCCAACCACAAATACACAGAGATTGATCAACTGATTACATCTAACACTTAAATATGATATAACTCTGTATGTCTGTTGTTTCACCTACATTTTTCTGGTTAAGCTCAATAAAAATATGATTTAAAAAAAGTATCTCCAGCCCCTTGGCAGTATCCAAAGCAATTGGCTGTTTCTAAAATTGCTGTATGTGGTCAGACAAAAGCCCCACTTACGAACGCAAAAACTCTGTCTCAAGTAGTCCAAAGTCATTGACTCCTAATCAAGTGAAGCAACTGGAAGACGTTTATCAGTCTCCTGGGTGTAGGCAATAAAATACCAGGGCACTACATCTCCTCTCCACTTTGTCAATGCAGGTGAAGATGAAGGCTTCTTCCAGATCACAAAAAGAGGCTCAATCCGGGCGTCACTAAATGATAAGATGGGCTCTGTACTACTCACGGATCATTAAATCAGTAGGTTCAACTGACAGGATGAAAACAACCCCTTAACTGAAGTAATAGGGCAGTTCTCCCCAGGCCATATTAGGACCATAATAGCTGGTTTAAATTTAACACGTGCTGCCGGCCCAGATAATCTACCTGCAGTCATTATACAAACTAATCCAGACTGGTGGGCAGATTTCTTCTCAAAGATGTTTCTGAGAATATTAAATACAGGAATTATGCCAGATAGCCCCTTTCCAACTATCATTAGACCGATACATTAAAAAGGCGATGTAAATTCCCCTAAAAATTATCGCCAAATAAATCTCCTGGATTTTGGGGGAAAAGTATTCTCCAAAGTAACCTAGGTCTGCTGAAAGATTGGGCAGAAGATAACCTGATAGTACCCCCAGAACAGGGTGGATTTAAAGAAGGGCATTCAACGGTGGACCATTGTTTTGCTCTCTGGGCAGTCACGCGGAAGTCGATAGAGGAGAGGGGTAATTTATTCTGCTGCTTTGTGGAATTCCGCACGGCATTTGACCTTGTGGGTAGGGAGCAGCTATGGTCGAGCTTGGTAGGGTATAAAATACACAATGATCTGCTAGCCCTTATACAGGCCTTACACACAGATAACTGGGCCCATGTAATCTTGGATGAGGAGGGAGGATTGTCTGGGAGGATCCAGATTGAAAATGCCCTGAGGCAGGGGTGCGTTTTCGCCCCTTTGCTTTTTTCCCTGTTCATAGCTGATTTACCCCTGAAATTAAGAGAGATCAGAGGGGCTAGCCCAAAATTAGGAGGTAATCATATATCCTGTCTGCTATATACAGACGACCTGGTGATTGTGGACCAGACAGAGATAGGTCTTCAGAGAAAACTAAACATGTTTAATGAATACTGCATACATAAAAAATTTGTAGTGAACATGGAGAAGACCAAAATATTATTTTTCGGTAGAAGCAAGACCGGGTTCCCTTGGTGTCTTGGTACAGAATTACTTGAGAGGGTAATAGAATATAAATACCTGGGAATATGTTTTTCGAGCAACTTGAAATGGTCTACCCATCTGGAAGCATTAAAAATGAGGGCAACGGCTTCTGTGAAGGGTCTAAAAAGATTCAACAGTGTTTATGGTGAAATGTCAGATGGGCCAGTTATAAAGGCATACCTAGCAATGGTCCCCGCACAATTTCTATATGAGGCAGAGTTACTCTTACTAAGTGGGAAAAAATATTGGGATAAAGAAGAGGGAAATATCCTAAAAAGCTTGTTCTCGTTGTCAAAGTCATCAATGGTACAAGCAGCAAGGATTGAGCTAGGATTTACCGCTTGGGCAGTAGCCGCCAGTATGGTCCTAATACGTTTTTGGCAGCGCCTAGGGTTGGGAGAATCCCCCCCCAAAAAATTTCCAGTGGTGTAGAGGCGAAATTGCCATTAGTGAGCTGTCCTGGGTGAAAGAAACTAGAGCCTCATTAAGAGAAGCGTATGGAGTGCTGGGATTGAAGTTATCCCCGCAGCTAGGACACAAAATAATAGGCAAAAAAGAACTAAGGGCACTGGGAGCCGACAGGTCCCGTATATGTGACCGAGAGTATCTCCTCCGGAAAGTATCGGTGTTCCATATGACCCAGGTCTGGGAATCAGAAGAACAACAGTATCCCTATTAAGACAGGTTACCGAATTTCCGTCTAAGACGTGAGGTACTAAAAGTGAGTTTGGCAATACACCCCTGCTATGCGAATAATGGGATAAAAAAACTTCATGATAAATAGTGATGGTAACTGTACTTGTTCGCTAGGTACCCGCTGTGATATTGTACATATTTTATTAGACTGTATGATGGTTTTAGATTTACGAAAGGAGATTTTATGCCCGATATTAAAAAAATACAGGATTATGAATAGGATGCAAGCTGCTAACCTTCTAGTGGGACTGGCAAAATTAGATAAAGCCTGTGCTTTGGGGAAATTTATGAGCAGAGTTAGGGTGTTCCTCCAGTGTACAGAGTAACAGGAGCAAGCAGCTCCCTTAGTATAAATTGAGATTACATTTTTAAAGGTAATAGTAATGTATGTATTTTATTGGGAGGATTGGACATATATGTATGAATTATTGTGATTTTATTAATTTTAGGAAGATAAGTGATTAGTACCTAAAGGAGCTGCGTGATCATTCGTGCAATGACTATGTGCAGCATTTGTATGATTGTATTAGGGTATGTGTTTTTAAAAAGGTTTATAAAATGTAAAGTGTATACTTTTATGGTTGTAACAAACAAAATAAAGTTCTTATTGACTGACTGACTGACACCCAACTGCCTTATGCGGAAATTTAATAAAAGTAAAAATGCCCTCAGATGGGCCTGCATGTGAACAAAAGACATTTCAGGGAAAGTGCCCATGCTGTTGGCATCCTAGCAGTAAGAGCAGAAAAGTGGGTTAGCATTTAAGGAATAAAATAGTTATTCAAAGTCAACATTCCCACAGTGTCTGCAAATTCAGGCACAGAGAATTCATCTAACTCGAAAATGGTATAGAATCCCATACACTGTTCCACAAACAATCCTAGCGTCTCAAATGATTGTCTAAATAGACGAGGCTCATTCTTTTTTTCTTTGTCCAGAATCAGTGGTAAGGCCGATGTCAGCACTGCGCATAAAAGCGACAATGGCACTGCCACCATTCAATAAAAAGTGGCAAACGCTTGCTGACTGGTAGATCGTGACCTTGAAAGGTAGCATGGAAGACCTGAACTGTCCACAAATGTCAGGATTGGCTTAGTATGGGGAAGTATCTCTAAACTCCTTGAGGACAGCTTGTGGCTTTTCAGAGGAGGAAGAAAGCAGGGCTTTGGTTATATGAAACACTTCAGCTGCCTGTCCTGGCCTGAGCCTGGACCGGGGCGGTGCTTGCAGAACATGAAACACTTTGACCACGAGCTATTCGTTTTCTGCTTTTTATGACGCAATAGACTTTCAGTGTCTAAGTCAGCATTGTATACGAAATGGCTTGGTGGGATGTGCTCCATCCAGTTAGCCCCTTAGGGTGGAAGCAGAACCACAATGACATTTTGCCAGGGCGATATCAGCCCTGTAAGACTTTGCCGTATCAGTCTCGAAATACCATATTGTGGATTCTCTAGGAAAACGCAATTGCCACTAAGTTGAGGCGAAAACATCACATCCACCTTAAGAGAGTTGAACAATGACATTTGGTGTTGTAAGTCCTTGCCAGGCTAGAACACTTTTTAGGCATGATGTTCAGATCAATTATAAGAGGTTGGGGGAAAGAGTAAAAGAATACGACCAATAACAATAAACACTGCTGTTGTCCAGACCCACGACTCTGTGGCTCAATAAGGAAAACTTATCTTAATTTTTTTTGTAAATAAACCCCTGTGTGACTTCCTGTGGAAATACCTGCGCAGCTATCTAATGAAATGCTCTAACACCACTCTGAATACAAAGGAGAGGTTAGTACATATTCGGTACCAGCATGGCATCTGCGGATATTTCCGAAGACAAGGAATCTGCAAGCTGTAGTATCCATTACAAATGTATACAAGTGAGAACACAATTTGCTCCAAAATTTTTGATAGCATGTAGAAAACTGTTACATGTATGATGTTAAATCCGTTGTACTACGCTAAACATTTAATATTTGAATGCAAAGGTTTTGTTTTATCTTAATGTATTTACATTCTAGCTGCTTCATGTTTTCATTTGCCCTGCAAATAAAAATATGCTCGGGATTCTGAAACTGCCTGCAGATACATTTGAGAAGGTACATACATCCCATACACGTAAAAGCTCGTAAATCTTCAGTGACTTACGCCATGCTGAAAGATGGCTTGGCATCCTGGTCCGAGAGCGATGCAATGGTTTGCTGAGGAAAACCTTGGGGAAAGAAAAATTAAAAAATATAATAAATTCATCTAAAAATATAAAATGCAATTACTTCAGAAGAAACAATTTTTGCTTTGCAGTACAAAATTGACAAGAGTCTGCCATACAACCTATCGAGTCAAAGCCCCCTATTATTTTCTAACACGTGCTTCAGCGAAACTGTATTGACCTGTCAAGTTATCATGGAACCCAACAGGTCCCATTTTACTGGGTTTCAGTGCACAATGCTTGGCCCTATCATACTCACATAAGAAGGAAGCATTGTAGGTCATGTCTATCGCCCAGCACTATACCAATCCACAGCAAGAAACAACCGATCATTGACAAACTAGGCAAATGATAACTGAAGCGATTTGCCATCTATTGCTGCCCACTGAAGGGCTTTAATCGTGCTCACCACCACAGCTCCCAAATAACCACATAGTATGACCGCTAATAGAAATCTCACAGTGACAAATATATAAGGGATGAACGCAATGAAGTCCATCCCAGCAGAATACCAAATCAATATTCCTTCCAACGTATATCTGCTCAGGATCATAAACAAACGAAAATCTGACATTGGACAATAAAAAGCGGCAGCCAAGTGCTGGATTGTGATCATAAGAAATACCACAAAGGGAAGCGCAGAGCTGATCAGAACTGCCAACCTAATAGAAACCATACATTACATGTATGTCTTTTTTCTACAGTCACTTACTTTTGAGAGGAGATGTTTAATATTTGAATGCAAAGGTTTTGTTTTATCTTAATGTATTTACATTCTAGCTGCTTCATGTTTTCATTTGCCCTGCAACCGTTTCGGTGTATGTGCGCGGTATAAAAATGTTAACATAACATAACAATACACTTTGAACAACACAAATGGGTTGTGCCCAATCCTAGCGATTATACAAAAAAGATATATTCCTTCTGCAGTGTAATCATTTTATAGCAAGGCCAAAATTACAATTGTGCTTTGCATTGGTGAGCTGGTGTCATTTGAACGTTGCATTCTTCTTTAACTTGTTTTTTTTTAGATCTTACTTAAATGTTCCCTGGTTGATCGCTTCCACAGTATCTTCAAACAGCCTAGTAGTGTTGATTCTCTTAATCTTATGAGCTTCTTAATATTGTGCTTTCGTTACGCTCAGAAATTTCTTTTAGAATTCTATAGAGAAATAGATACTGCTGGTAGCTGTGGGAGGTATTACCTATCAGCAAGCGCTTCCCGGAAGTCAAAAAGATTACAGCTATTTACACTTTACACACATACTCTTTCTTAAAAAATGTATGCATTTAAGGTGATGCTATTTAGGTGAATGAGTAAGGAGCACTTTTTTGGAGGGTGATAACGTTAAGGAAAAGCAAGTCACTCCATTAACACCTTTGGAGATTTATTGTTTGTCATGTGGGTAACTACAAGTAAAATTGGAACCTACCTGATGCATGAGTGTTAACAGGTATCTAACCCTTTATTGTGTACTAGGACTCCCGACTGATTTGAAGTCTTGTTTAAAGAGATTTCTTTGGTGGGTTGTAGCCTTGTAGGGGTATGGGGCAGATGTGATTTGTCTGAGCTCTGTCTGACAGGGGCATGGAGTGAATTTGTTGTGTAAGCTTACCACACAGAGGAACCCACCCATGAGGAACACAGTCGTGGATCTCTGCAGGGTGTTTTACATTGGTGCGGCGTGGACAAAGGAGAAGCAGAGAAGCAAGGTCTTTTTGTTCAATCTTGATACTTCCGCCACAGACTGCCATGAGCACGGACGCGGAGACCTGGCTGTGAGACCACTACAGACAGGGAAGAGCAATAGCAACGGTTGAGGAGTAGCGCGCTGTGACCGGGCAGTGAGCCTGTGACATCGCAAAAGTCTGGGTTCCCCACCCAACTTCAGCTGCCTGAGTGGTGGTGTGGGAGTGGAGCTGATAATACACTGGGTGGTGGATCAAGAACAGCGAATGGGGCACAGGGTGGCGCCCAAGGGGATACCCACACTCCAGCATGGAAAGTGGATCTGCAGTGGTGAGGTGGGTGGGTTTCCAGCTCATGTACATTTCAGAGTTAAGGTTAAATCAAACGGAAACCAACCTACACTCCTAAGAGTTTTGAAAGTTGACCGACCTCCATATTACTGTACTTTACCACCAACTCACAGTGGAACTCAAAGTGGAATTGTTAATAATCACAAATATCGAAGTCAAGAAAATTGGTACCAGAGCTTCAGGTGTAACGTAATCTGGTTGGAGCACAGTAATCCTCTTATTTCTTCAATCCAACATTAGAGACTCCTCACCAATGTCATTGAAGCATTAACCTAGGCATACAGTGAGACTTATAACCACCATCAGATGAGCAGGAAACAAAAACAGAGGACACAACCTCACATAGTGCTCCCTTTTTCCCCACGATTGGTACCTTTAAAGTCTTCTTTTGCGTTACATCCCAATGCAACTCAAGATCGTGACTCTGGATAGGTAATGTTTTTGAAAACCCTGGTCAGGACTTAAAACGTCCAGTTTACCTTTAAAGGAAAAACATAAAGGTGGAGAAATACCTTTAGAAGTTCATCAAGGCTAAAATTGCTGCCACCCCAGGGGTCATTAGAGCAGCCTTATGATCTACCTCTGCAGTTATTAGTCAAACAATCCACTTGCTCGTCCAGGTGACTACTAGAGGTTACAGTAAAAGACTGGAATCAGAGGATTGTGATGAGTCACCAAAGTGTTGGTACACAGGAATCTAAACGTTTACAACCCACACTCAAGTGAAAGCAATTTTCTCTACAGTGTCCATGACACAAAATAGTCCAAACTGAGTCTTATCCAATACTCCAAACTGAGTTCCATCATCTGTTCAATGGGTAAAACTTAATGAGCCGCTTCCCTATGGAGGACATCAGGATCCATACCCCATTTTTCATACCAGACAAGTCCTCCAGTTATTCAGGGAGTTTGGCCACTCCTGAACTGTGCCATTATAAAAGCTGCCCTGCTGTGTCTCTTTTAAGGCCTCACACTCACCTTCAAAGGCTTCAGGCTCCAACATTTAGCAAGATGGCTGCTGGCATCTTTACCCAGGGAAACTTGCCGCCGTCACCTTGAAACATTGTGAAAACCCTGCTTTCGAAGAAACTCCCCAGCATTCCCATTGCAGCTCAAGGTGTTCAGATTTCTCCTTACGTGGCGGGACTCTGACCAAATATTCAGACTGATTTGAGAGCTGATAGCGTAGCTCAGAGAGAGACTGCCAACTGTGAAAACCCAACACTGTTCTTCCGTCACAAACTAACTTTTAACCACCTCACTATACTCACCTTGGCCATCCCTACAGCTTTGTTTTATTTATAAGTTTTATATAGCGTGAACATGAGGCAAGTGGGTATCAGAGCGCTTTACATACGGTTTGAATAAGACATAGGAACACAGCTCAAGGAGACAAATCATTGTACAAGTAGGTCAATGTGCAACGAAAATCTAGACATAATGGGGGAACAGAGAGAAGGCTAGGGTAGAAAGAAAATTAGGGCAATATACAACAAGAACAAAAGGGACATTATGGCAGGTGACAGTAGGTAGCAAAAAATGACATGTAATAGTTAAGCTAGCAAGAAAGTCTCGAGGTAAGGGGAGCAAAGCTTCTAGATCAGTGCATTGTTCATTAGTAGAGCTTTCACTTCCCTTTTGAAGGCAAATGTGGATGGAATAAGCCTTGTCTCCACTGGAATGGCTTTCCAGATTCTTGGAGCAATGCCAGAGAATGTACGATTGTAGGTCTTAAGCGTATTGAATTTCTTTGGCTTGAGCAGCAAGGTGCAAGTGCTCCTTGTGGACCGGGAGCCCCCAGAATGTTCCAGCTTATTTGTCAGGTAGAGTGGGGCATTAAAGTGAAGTGCTCTATGGGTCATACAAGCAATTTTTAATTGGATCCTTCCCTCAAAAGGAAGCCAGTTGAGTGAATTCAGGTCAGGCGAGATGTGGTTGGTCTTCTTGGAACCCGTGAAGAGTCTCGTAGCCGTATTAAGAGAAGCTCTGATGGGGGCTAGACTGAGCTTCGGCAGACCGCATAAAGTAGCACTGCTATATTCTAGCCTGGAGATGACCAGTGCTTGCACTGCCGATTTGAAATCCTCTTGGGGAAGGTATGGTTTGAGTTTTCTTAGGATGAACAGCTGGAAGTTCGCTCCTTTGGTAGATGCTCTGATGTTCTCTTGCATGTTTAGGTTCTTATCAAGCAGAATTCCAAGTGATTTTGTTGAGTCAATGAGGTGTGGTGTGCAGTTGAGCACGGTGAGATTAGAGAGATGTTTAACAACAATGGGGGTTTGCTTAGCCGGTGCAATGAGGAGGAATTCCGTCTTGAGGGCGTTTAGTTTGAGATGGTTGGAGGTAAGCCAGTTTATGATCTGTTGAGGGTCCAGCTTTCGAGGATAAAGAAGTGTAGATAGTGATGGTCCAACCAGTCACGGAAGAATAGATTCGAGATGAATGGTGTTGGAAATGATTAGATCAAGTGTTGAGCCTAAGTTGTGAGTGAGGCTGTCGCAGAAGTGAGACAGAGAAAGGTCTGTTAGGAAGTTCTTGAGAGTGTTAACCGCCTGATCATGCAGATCATTCCAGTGGAGATTGAAGTCCTCAAGGAAGATCTGTGGGCAGTGTCGGCCCAGGTTGGAGAAGATAGTTTCCATAGTTTGTTCAAGTAGAGGGAGGTTATCACTAGGGGGGGGTGGTAGAAGATGTGAAGGGTGCATAAGGGTCTGTGTACACTAGTGATGTATATGGCTAAGTATTCACAGGAAGAGAGATTAGCTGAGGAGGATTGTTTTGCTGTGAGAGAGTTGCGGAAGATAAAGGCTATGCCACGTCCCGTTTTCTTGACGCGGTCTAGTCTGATAATATTGTGGCTGGGAGGGACTAGTATGTCAAGGATAAGGCCAGAGGAATCGTTGAGCCAAGTTTCTGTGAGGATAATAAGGTCTAGTTCTTGGGCAAGGATGAGGTCTGCGAGGTCTGTGGCATGTTTCACAGCTGATCTGCAGTTAAGTAACATGCTGTTCAGGTGTGATTTGTGCAAGCTGTCAGTGAGCGGTGGCTGTGTGGAGGGGATCAGCATGAGATTATTAATGTTTAGGGTATTGGTGTTGAGTCTGGGTGCTCTGTGAGGGTTCGTGTGATGCTTTGGATGGGTTCTGAGTAGCCTTGCTTAGGACAGTTCGCGCTGGGGGCAGATAGTGGGGCTGTTTGTGCTGATCTAGAAGGGACTGAGATGGATGAGTGCAGAGAGGTGTACGATCGGAGGAGGGAGAGAATATCTGGTTCTGAAAAATGATTCATGGACCTGGAGGGTCTAGATTGGGCATTAGGGTAGGGAGTGGTATTCCAGTTCTGGACTGGGGGTTTCGACTGGATCATCTGCGGGGTCTCCTGTGAGGTCTTGTTGGAGGAGAGATCTAGTGCCAGCTCTTCGGTTGACTCAATGAGTTTTTGTATGACAATTTTGACAGAAGTTCTTGGTTTATTTCCTTGAGTTTTGCAGCAGGCTCTGAATGTGGATTATGTATCACGTGAAGGGGAGGAGGAGGATTGGACAGTGGGAGGGGCGGGTGGGAGACCCGGGCCATGTGAGGCGTGAAGTCAGCTAGATGGGAGATATCGCTGGGATGAGCGGGCGTGCAAGGAGAGGGGGCAATGGAAGGAGGTTGGGGGAAGGGAGGGTAGGCGATTTCCCACTGATGTAAGGGAGTGCCAGGAGAGTGGGCAATGGGATGGATGTTGGGGGAAGGGGGTTTAGGAGATTTCGCAATGTGATGTAAGGGATTGCCAGGAGAGTGGGCAATGGGAGGGAGGTTAGGGGAAAGGGAGTTAGGGGAAGGGGGTTAGGGGAGGGGAGGTTAGGGGAAGGTAGGTTAGACTAGTTTTTGTTGGAGAGAAGACAAGCCGGCTGTGAAAGCAACCAATCAATACTGTTTGAGCATCAGGCTGTTGCTGCTGGATCAGCTATCCGAATCCTTTTCTCTCTATTCATCTAACTTGGCTTCATACAATAATTTAGATTGTACTCCTTCCTCAAAAGTAATATCCCACATGTGAGCATACATACTTAATGTATAATTCAGCAAACTGAACAACTTTTTCAACAATGCACTTCCCGCATTTACTCTGCTGCTGCCCGTCGCTGCTCTACAAGCATATTGTCATTAGGACAACTATAGTTGATTTTAAATTACTTGTTTCATTTTTTACTTGTTCATGTTACATGGCACTATAATGGATTAACTACTCTTTTCCTGTCCCCTGTACAGCATGGTTTCAATTTTCTTTCAAAATGTTCTATATTGTCAAGGTTTTAATTAACCATACAAACAAATGTTATACTACACTTCCCTCAACCAGATATTGTGCTATTTAGTCTCTCTACCTTACCATTTGATTCTGGGTGATAATTTGTCAGACATTTCATTGGTAAACAACTGAAACCTAGTATATCTTAAGAAGAATAAAAACCCCTCTCTTCATAAAACTTTTTATAAGAATTGAACTACTCACTCTGTGGTGACACTGGTAATTCAATATCTGGAGAAAGTAGTAATGGCCAGCTACCACGATGACATACGTGAGAATGGCTACAAATCGACTTGGTTACTGTGAATCTGCTTTCCAACTAGTTATCAAGGCTAGGGCCACGAAACCCCAATTAGTATAAACATGTTTTACAAGAAACACACGCTTTTTGGGATGATAACACACTTGCCTAGTTACATAACTCTGCCACCGTTATGCTAGACAATCATTTTCTGGTATCCCAGCCACCTCAAACTACTGCATCTCCCTATTGTTTTAGACTATTACATATACAGCATCCATACCTCATGTTTTGGCAGTTTATGAGCCATACATGCAGTACATCACATGCACAGAGAAATAAACAGCCACTTGACACAAAGCCACTTATAAGGTTTTATAGTGATAAAATACCTCCTATGAGCAAAATCTTTCAGCAGTTCTTTTCCTTCAGACACAGTGCAGCATCTAGCACATATTACTGTCATCCATTATAACACTATGGGCTGTGCCCTCATTACAGTAACTCAGAATGGGTGCTGTAGCAATTCTAGTTTTCATTTCTTCGAATTCCTTCGGATATTCATCTCTCCACATAAAGAGGAGCACTTGATCAATTTTCACATTCTTATCTTATCTACAAAACTACCTTGTGATAACCCCTCTGTACGAATATTTCACACACTGCTGTGTTTTGCACAAATGGGTTAATTAAAAAACACTAAGGGCACTGAATATTATCAAAACCCCCTTTATCCTATGTCGGCCCTTAACCCGTAGAAGGTGAGATTTCTGCGCAAACTCATACGTGACAAGGGAGGAATCTGCTTAGACTTCAATGGCCATTCTAGCAAATAAGTCCAAAGAGTTCGATTGACCTAAATCAAGGTTTAAGCACAAGGTTTTCTGGGTACAGACAGGAGATAATGGCCAGCACAGCACATGAAGGTGCACTTTACAATTTAACAGCTTGGTAATGAAGAAACTGTCAGTTTGGCTTTGCGTGGATTTTCCTGATTATTCAGAAGCTGAAACCAAGCTACTGCTTCAACAGGAGAGGAAAGTTAGTTCAGGGGCATACTGAAATGAAATTGTATAGAATGTTCCTAGATGAGGGTCTGTGTGATTTTGCGGGCAGTGATGGGGTCTAAAAGGCAGCAGTAGTGGAGGATGTAGGTAGGGGAATTATTTTATTTTTTCATCTCATTTGTTGATGGGATAAAGTATAGGAAGAAGAGGAGTTGAGGCTTTAATATCATTAATTGAAGAATGAGATCACGTGATGTTTAATAAGGGGTCCACAGTTTTGGCTCTGAATGATGAATTCTTAAAGTGAAAAAAGTTTGGTGTGAGAAAAACAGTCTGAGGATGCAAGATGGATCACTGCAGAAGAAACTCAGGGTCTGGTCTCACAATAAGGATAAGAGTTTTTTGATTCTGGACGCTAAGATGCATTAACAGTTTTGACATGCAACTATTTAGTGGATTTGTGAAATTTGTAGATCTGACAAACAAAAAGCATACACAATGTATCAATGCTGTTTTTTCTGGAAAGATTCCTTCAGCCTTTTTTCCAGCTGACTTACTTAGAAATACATCTACGTATGTCAGTCACTTCAGCAGACCTACATTGATTTCCTCTTTATTGTTGAGCTGCTCCCATTTTATTTTATTTGTGCACCTTCCCTGTGAATAACACATATTTTGATGTGATACTGCCCTCACCTTGCACAACTGAGGTATTTATGTTTTACTGTGTTAGTGCTTGACAGCAGAGTGAAAACAACTGCATTGGCCCACTCAAATGAATTGATCTAGCAACTAAAAACATTTTTGGGGTGTTTAGTTTAAGGGTCACAATTATTTTACGACTCGCTAAATAGGTTTTGCTACTTGCTATTTGAAAGTGGCGTTCCCTTCCAAGTAGTGAGTCTCAGAACCATGTACTAATGTTTTGCAATTGCGGTCGCAAAACACTCCCAATTACCACCTACTTCAAGTAGATTTGCAATAATCCTGTACAGGAAAATCTACTTAAAGCATGCCAGTCTGAACATACCACCTTGCAGCGTGTCGGATGCCAGACAGTTTGCTGCAACTGAATGCAAAGAATGATGCGAGTACCACTGAGGCACTTTTTAGGTCGAGCCTAGCACAGCTAGGAAAACGACCTCCTGCCATCAGTTCACCTTTCCTAAAAGCTTGTGCATGTGGGGCTCACACACCATTGGCCTTTGCGTCTGGCTTTATTACGCAATTGGCTAATGCGTGTAGAAGTCCCAGCTTCTTTTAAAAGGTCTACTGCCAGCGCGTTTTGCTCTCGGGAGCCAGCAGAGGCGTGCAGGGCCATATGGTTTTAATTAGCCATGACGCGCTTGTTTTCCCCTTACAAGCAGTGAAACGCCAGCAGAAGGCGCGCAGGGGCCATGTGTTTAGGTCGGCGCGCACCACTACTAGGCTTGTTTAGGTATGAGGCTGTGGGCTCCATATCGTGTGTGTTGCTTTTACTTTCCGGGCGCGTTCTGTGGTGCGCACTTCAGTGGCCATCGGGCACACATGCTTTTAAAATAAGTAAACACGGCTCTGGTGAATAATGACAATAAACCTAAGGGTCCTTATTCCGATGTCTGGTATTTTTTTGAATGGATGCCCACACTGCTGAACATATCGTTGTCTACTAAGAGAAACCGCGATGACTAAGATTCCCCCAGTGTGAACAGCATGTACATTCTTTGTTTACATTTTATGATGGTTAGCGATAGCTTCGGGCAGTCAGTATAGGATCTGCCTGTCCCGATCCCGTGCCACCCTGAAGCCTCCTTACCTCCCGGCCCTTTAAGGGAAAACGCAAAGAAGACGATGAACAGAGGACAGAGACCCATCCATCCCAGGTTGGCTCTTTCTCCTTTATTTGGGTTAACCATGATTTACCAACAACTGCTGTCTGAAAATAACAATGTGCTTGTCCCTAGGTTTCACATGAGATCATGTAGGCCCCAACTGAAGGTTTGTCCCCTCCGTGCCAAAACACATTATTAACGAGACTGACTCTTTGCCAGATGTTTTTGAGTAAGGCAGTTATTCATGCACCACTGGTCCATTGCACCGTACTCCATGAAAGTGTAATCTTGTTTTATTGAAGGCCGACTGAAAGCTGTGTGCGGTGTGTTTAAACAAAACAATTTAATTAACAGGTATGATACTGGCGTTAAGAATTGCTGTTTATTTATTTTCTCTGTGTCTCTTCTGTAGTTCTCTGATGATGAGCATCGTCATTCAGTGCGCTCGTTTGATGTAAAATCGGAGTGCTCCTGCAAACACTGCCCAGGAAAATTCACCAAGACAGGTGAAGTAAGCGAGTCGGAGTCCTAGCTTCTCTCACTCCCGGAGCAAGCAGCACACCAGCTGCAGGAGCAGGCAGTGCTCACCCGAGGAAGCAGGCAGTATGAACAGTGAAGATGCGCATTCAAAGGGAGCTGTCAGTCAGAGCAGGACGTTCAGGATTGATCATACAATTGGAGCAGTCAGTGGTGTATGGATCAGGTTTTAGGAGCAGGCAGGAAAGCACGGAGTAGGAGGTGAAGGCGACAGTACAACAAGCACTGTGTACAGTCAATCGGAAGACAGAGTGTGAAAAGGTTGTCTATAAGAAGGACAGTGAGTACGAGCAGGCAGTACTTTAATCGCTGGGGACAGTCAGTAGGGGAGCACAGTAGCTAATTAGTACTGGTGCTGGGCACGAGCCAAAGTGTAAGCTGCCAGCCGGAGCAGTCAAAATTCAGAGTGTGCAGTCAGAGTGAGTAAAATGTGTGAGCAGCTCGTTGTTATGTAGTAGGGAGCACTAGGTGGTAAAAAAGGGGGTGGTGATGGACGGAGCATCTGTACCAATCAAACACTCACACCCAGTCAACAGATCTGGGTTTAATCCATCACCGTTCTTTAGCCCACTCTGCCACCCCAGTTCAGACATGGCCATATGCAAATCAGTCTGACCCTGTGCCTCAGGGGAACAGTCCAGCCCGAACTGCCAAGCCATGCCTTCCCTGGACAGTAAACAAGCTTCCGAGGACCGGTTTCTGGCATTTCAGCCATCTTCAACCTGGCTTGCTTGAATCCAGTGGCAAAGTGAGCAAGGGACTCACGTCTGAGCATACCCTGCCAACTTATGGCGAACAAAGTGGTACAAAAGGGGGTGGTGATGGACGGAGCATCTGAACCAATCAAACACTCACACCCAGTCAACAGATCTGGGTTTAATCCATCACCGTTCTTTAGCCCACTCTGCCACCCCAGTTCAGACATGGCCATATGCAAATCAGCCTGACCCTGTGCCTCATGGGAACAGTCCAGCCCGAACTGCCGAGCCATGCCTTCCCTGGACCGGAAACAAGCTTCCGAGGACCGGTTTCTGGCATTCCAGCCGTCTTCAGCCCGGCTTGCTTGAATCCAGTGGCAAAGTGAGCAAGGGACTCACGTCTGAGCATACCCTGCCAACTTATGGCGAACAAAGTGGTACAAAAGGGGGTGGTGATGGACGGAGCATCTGAACCAATCAAACACTCACACCCAGTCAACAGATCTGGGTTTAATCCATCACCGTTCTTTAGCCCACTCTGCCACCCCAGTTCAGACATGCCATATGCAAATCAGTCTGACCCTGTGCCTCATGGGAACAGTCCAGCCCGAACTGCCGAGCCATGCCTTCCCTGGACCGGAAACAAGCTTCCGAGGACCGGTTTCTGGCATTTCAGCCATCTTCAGCCCGGCTTGCTTGAATCCAGTGGCAAAGTGAGCAAGGGACTCATGTCTGAGCATACCCTGCCAACTTATGGCGAACAAAATGGTACAAAAGGGGGTGGTGATGGACGGAGCATCGGAACCAATTAAACACTCACACCCAGTCAACAGATCTGGGTTTAATCCATCACCGTTCTTTAGGGAGCACTAGGCACAGTATGCGTGAGGAGGCAGTGTGAGCTGGCAGTGAGTTAGGACAGTAAGAACAGTTAGTAGGGAGCGTGAGTAGTCAGTAGGACCTGGTAGTTTGCGGAGTAGTAAGCACTCCGCAGCAGTAGGCAGAGCGAGAAGTCACTGCAGTGTGAGAAGGCAGTGTGAGTAGTCAGTTGTAGCAGAAAGAGTGAGTAGTCGTTAGGAGTGGTCTATTAGGCGCAGGCAGAGTGAACCGTTAGTTGGAGGAGGGGGACTGATTAGGCATGGCGAACAGTCAACCGGAGCAGACAGAGTGACTGGTCAGCAGAAGCAGGCAGAGTGAGCAGTCAGTAGGAGCAAACGAGGTGATCAGGCAGAGCAAGCAGTCAAGAGGAGCAGCCAGAATGAAATGCCAGCAGTAACAGGCTGTGTTAACAGTCAGTAGGAGCAGGCAGAGTGAGCAGTTAGTAGGAGCAGGCGGAGTAAACAGTCAGTAGGAGCAGGCGGAGTGAGCAGTTAGTAGGAGCAGGCGGGGTAAAGTCAGTAGGAGCAGGCCGAGTGCAGTCAGTAGGAGCAGGCAGAGTCAACAGTCAGTAGGAGCAAACGGGGTGATTAGGCAGAGTTGCGACAGGTAGGAGTGATTTGGGTCATCCCCGCTGGCCTCGGGTTAGCTGAGCAGAAAGTCACTTGGAGTTTTCGGAGTTGAACTCCTCAAAGTTTCCTGGCTGCAACATCTTTCATCCTGCTTAATGTCTGCAAGTTTATATTCCACAGCACCTTCAGTATACATTGTAGGAAGATGGTGTTTGTGTAGGTGGCCTTAGCTTGTTTCTTAGAATTATGGGATTTATACTGGGTTAAATTACACTACAAATCACAGAATTTTAAGAAAAAAAGGGGTGGCCTACTAGACACACATGCACTTAGGAAAATGCAGCTCCGAGTCATCTTATGTTGAAGCAAACCTCGTCAACGTGCATTCCTCACAAACCTCAAAGCTATGGTTGTCATCTCTGCTTAAACACAAAATAAGTCGTTTTAGATCCGCCCTTTAAACGACAACCCCATTTCTGGCATTTTTTATAAATGTAGGCGCATATAGACTTACTTTTAAATTGTCACATAAACCATCAGGTTAGCTTACCAGCTATGTATGCTGGCCAAGTATATCTGCTGGTAAAATCACCAAGGCGCCTCGTGCATATGCTGTGGATAACCAGCAAATATAAGGCTCGAATACTAACAAGCCTGGTGGCATAAGTGGTTAAAGCACAAAAATGTTTGTTGAAATACCTGGTCGAAAGTGTGAATCCTAGCATACTGAAAAGGATGAACTTGTCTTCCTGTGAAATTATTTTACACCCTGCATATCATAGGTTTAGAACCCATGAGAAAAGCAAGCATTTGCAATGCAATAGGTCTCGCATTACTGAAAGTTTGAGCAATAGCTCAAGCTTTCAGTAATGCGAGACCTATTGCATTGCAAATGCTTGTTGTTCATAGATATCTCTAAACTCTGAAGAGTAAGCACTCATTTCCAGCCTACTTTTCCTTTTACAAACTATTGTAATCCAGAGATAGTGCTTAAATGCTTCAATTGATGTTAACCAAGGCTACAATTAACTGAATGAGTCAGGTTGTTAAGTTAACGTATATTGCTTGAAATAATGCTCTCATTGACATTTCGCAACCTAGACCTGATATCGGACGTTCCTTTAGGTTGGAAATAAGGCACTCTTGAAAACCATTTTTTTTGGGGGCTATTTTTAGACAATTTTCAACATATTACTTATGGAGGCCTCATTCGGCAAAACTAATAACACGGCCTATAGGCGATACAGATTGGCTATGCCAATGCTTGCTATATTGTGTGGTGAGGAAGAACAATAGTTACTTACCTGTAATCTGTGGTTCTCCAGTATTTGTGTCTTTCATAGATTCACATGCCTGAATCATTCCCCGTCGTCGGAGTGGAAGTCCCACGGTACATAAAAAGCAGTAATATGCTATAATTACATTGGAAAAAACACTAATTCCCAACCAGGAAGTATAGTAGCTCAAGCTACCATAGAAAAAACTTCCACCTTCGTGACTATCCCAGTCATTATGTATAGTCTAAAGTCCAGCCAATCAGGCGCCAGCACCCACCAGAACCTTCTCCCCAGAGGCTCAGGCTCTCAGATTTTCTCGCAGGAGTGTAGGTAAAACCCTTATAGCCTAAAAGCCTCTGAGGGGAGGTGGGCGGGTTGCATGTGAATCTATGAAAGACACCAATACTGGAGAACCACAGATTACAGGTAAGTAACTATTGTTCTTCGCCAGTATTAGGGGTGTCTTTCATAGATTCACATGCCTGAATCAGAGTAGCTAGCAGTACATATCCTTGCTGGGCAGACGCTAATGAAGCCAAGCTTGTCAGCAAGTAACGCATATAACAATGCAAAGTGAAAATACACATATCGTATTAAGCATAACATAATGCAATCATGGAAATATGTGTGAACAGAACATAAGAAGCGTCTGACAGCAGAAACAAGGAGGTGGGAAAAACAGAGGCTCACCTTAGTGAAACAGATTCCGTAGAACAGCTCGAGCCACAGAAGTATCAGCCTCGCTGATTGACTCTAGACAGTAATGTCTGGTAAAGGTATGGCGACTAGCCAAAGTAGCCGCTTTGCAGATCTGCTGAAGAGGGACTCCAGCAAATAAGGCCGTAGATGAAGAGACCGCTCTTGTAGAGTGCACTCGGGGCGCTGACAGTAAAGGTCTCCCAGCCTGTGCATGGCAAAAGGCACTGGCAGCAGAGATCATCTTGAAATAGTCTGTTTTGAAACTGCCTGCCCCTTACGAATCGCACCGTAGGTAATGAACAACTGGTCAGAAGTGCGTACAGTAGACGTTCTTTGTAGGTAGAATTTAAGACATCTTTTAATGTCAAGCGAGTGTAACGCTCTTTCCGCAGGTGTTTGCGGGTCTGGAAAGAACGACTTAAGAACAATAGGTTCGTTCAGATGGAAATCCGAAGGTACTTTCGGAATGTATTTTGGATTTGTGCGAAGTATCACAGAGTCACTTGTGAATTGCAGGAAAGGATGATGCACAGTGAAAGCTTGGATATCACTAACCCTCCTGGAGATTGTTAAAGCCACGAGCAGTGATACTTTCCACGAAAGGTACTTCAAGTCGGCCTTGTGGATGGGCTCGAATGGGTGACGCATGAGTTGAGCTAGGACCACATTCAGATGCCACGAAGGAGGTGGACGGCGTACAGGAGGGAACATTCTAAAGAGGCCTCTGAAGAATTGTTGGATAATCCTTGCTGAGTACAGAGAATTGGTCCCATCCTGTCGATATCTGGATATTGCAGCCAGAAACACCTTTAAGGTAGCATGAGACAGACCTGTTCGTGCTAACTGCAGGAAAAAAGGAAGAATTTCCTCAGGTTTTGCTGAAAAAGGGTGAACCCCTGCTGAACGGCACCAGATGCAGAAGCGCTTCCATTTCAGACTGTACGTCTTGATCGTAGCAGGCGCTCTAGCCTTGGCCAACACCTCTTTACAGTCCTCCGGGATGTTCAGGTGTGCGAACTCACAGTGTTCAGGAGCCAGGCCGCTAATCTCAGAGATGCTGGGTCCGGATGGAAGACTTGTCCTTCCTGAATGCTGAGCAAGTTCGGGATTGGATGTAACTGAATTGGCTTGCACTCTGACAGTAGGAGGAGCTCTGTAAACCAATATTGGCGCGGCCATCTGGGCGCAATCAGTATGAGTCGGCAAGGTTCCTTCTTCATCTTCCGCAGAACCTTGGGGACTAGTGGAATCGGTGGGAAAGCGTACGCAAACGTCAGAGACCAATTGATGGAGAACGCATTCCCCAGAGAGTTCTTGTGGGGATGCCAGCTTGCGAAGCTTTGGCATTTGCTGTTGGTCCTTGTCGCAAATAGATCTAGGTCTGGCCAACCCCACTGATGAAATATGTGTTCCACTGTCTCCTGGTGAAGCTCCCATTCGTGGGTGGTGACCGTTGTTCTGCTGAGCGCGTCCGCGAGGACGTTTTCTGTCCCCGGAACATGCACTGCTTGAAGATTTACATTGTGGTGAAGGGCCCATGACCATAAATCCTGCGCCTCTTGAGACAAGAGAAGAGATCGTGTTCCTCCCTGCTTGTTGACGTAGTGCATGCTTGTTGTGTTGTCTGTTCGTATCAACACATTGGCATCCTGAATGATGGCACAAAACGCCTTGAGTGCAAGAAAAATGGCTCTCAGTTCTAAACGGTTGATGTGCCACAGTTTTTGCTGCGCAGTCCATTTGCCGCTGATCGTGAGGCCTTGTAGATGAGCCCCCCCAGCCCTCGAGGGACACATCTGTAGTGATGGTTAGACTCGGTGCGTCTTGAAGGAACGCGCACCCCTGCCTCAGATGACTTATCTGTGTCCACCAGAGAAAAGTCTTCTTCATGAGTGGCGTGATTTGAATGAGGTCCTCGAAAGTGCCCGAAACCTGTTGCCACTGTAAGGTCAGTTCCTCCTGAAGCGGCCTCATTCGGAGCCGGCAATTTGGAAGTAATGGAATACAAGCCGATGCCATCCCTAGAAAAGACTTGTACAGTCGGACTGAAGCTGACTTTCTTTGCATCAGATCTTGTGCTAGCCGACTTATTTTTATCTGTCTCTCTTTTGAGACGAAAGCTTTGAGTTTTTGAGTGTCCAGAGTCGCTCCTAATAAGGCCCTTCTTTGAGACGATTGCATTTGGGATTTGCTGAAGTTGATTGTCAGGCCTAGAGACTGAAATAGGTGCAGGCACTGTTGAAGGTGTTGATGAACGGTTTCGTGAGAACTGGCCTTTATAAGGCAGTCGTCTAGGTATGGGAAAATTTGTATTCCCTCCGGCCGGAGGTGCGCAGCCACTGGAGCTAAAACTTTCGTAAATACTCTTGGAGCTGAATGTAAACCGAAGGGAAGGACCTTGAATTGGTAGTCCCTGCCAGCCACCCTGAAGCGAAGGAATTTCCTGTGACGAGGTAGAATGGGGATGTGGAAATATGAATCTTGGAGATCTAAGGTGACCATGCAATCTCCTGCTGCTAGAAGATGTAATATTTCCTGAAGTGACAACATCCGGAATGTCAATTTCTTTAGATATTTGTTCAGAACGCAAAGATCGAGGATCGGGCGCCACTCCCCGTTCTTTTTCTTTACCAGGAAGAACCTGGAGTAAAACCCCATTCCTCTCATCTTCTGTGGAACGCTCTCGATCGCTCCTTTTTGTAACATCACCTTGATTTGGGCAAACAGCTCCCTTAGGTGAGCTGGAGGCTGTCCTTTTGGCGAAACATTTGGAGGGAATTTTTCGAATTCTAGGGCATGGCCCCTGGCCACAATTTCCAGGACCCATTTGTCAGTTATTGACTGCCAGTTGGAGTAAAATTTCGATATTCTTCCGCCAAGTTTTTTGTGAGGGTGGAGAATTGGTGGTGGCAGGTGAAAAGACTCATTGGCGCTTGTCTTTGCCGCGGTAGTTTGTCTTACCCCCAGTGGCGGCTGGTGGAATTTGAACCTGGTGAGGCTTTTGAAGTAGGCATCAACGAACGGGAGCGAGCGAGCGAAGCGAGCGAGCCCGACGGCAATAAGGGGGGTTTGGTGGGGGGGTTCTCCCCCGCGAAGAAATTTTTTAAAAATTGACCTTTTTTAGTGCAATTTTCCGAACTATTTCTGTGATAAATGGACTGAAAAATCAGTTTTTCTAGGCATTCATAAAAGAAAACTCATACATTATTTCAGACAATTTCTGTGTTGCCAAGCAAGACTGACTTCTGAAGAGGGCCAGGGTATTAAGCCAGGTTGCACATCCACAAAGAAACACACTTGTAATTTTGTTCCTACCAAAAATGACGGCTGGCCATTTCCTTTTCTGCATCAGCGATTCAACGTTGATTGCCCAGTAATCTTTATGACATATTAAATAGCTACATGTATAAGAAATATCAATTTGAAACAAACATTTAATTTTTAGGAAGTCAGCAAAAGCTTTGCATTTTTGAGCAAGGCAATTTTGCAAAATAATTAAGTAAATATTGTATTTAAAATAGTTCATATAGTGCTCTGAAGCCCTTGGGTCTATCAGTATTTTAGAAAACCACTAAATAAAAATAAGTTAGGAAATGAGTGTAATATGCATTGCTTATAATATAAGAAATATCCATTAAAAATCTTTCATTTATTTAAGAAAGAAAAAACAAAAACGTTATTTGCATAAGCAGGCTAGGTACAAATGTTTTACTTTATTTTTAAATACTTTGCATGCCCTTGTGGCAGTCAGTATAGTAGAAAATGGCTACATAAAAATAAAATATGAAAATAAATAAATGTATATTTTAAGAAATATCCCTTCAAAACCAATATGATATTTGTAAACACAAACAAAATTATTTTAAATAATACTATGTAAATTGTTTGAATGCCACTCTCAGGTCCTTATGCCCTTCAGCCAGCACAGCAGAAAAAGTTAAACAAAAAGAAATTATGGAAATAAATAAATGTACATTTTAAGAACTTTCAAAACCAATATATTTTTAAACACAATTGACAAAATAAAAATAATATTTAAATACTTTGCATGTCAATCTCAGGTAGAAGGGTTCCTGTCCCTGTCAGTACAGTAGAAAACGGTTAAATAAAAATAAATTAGGAAAATAACTAAATGTTGTACATATGAAGACATATACCCTCAAAACACTAACAACAAAAATATTTTAAATAATATTAAAATATAAAAACAAATATATATAAATTCACAGATACATAAGCACACATATATAAATACTGGAGCCAGAGAAGAAAGGGCAAGGGCCTTTTGAGGATCAAAGACAGCTGTCTTTTGTTGTCTCCCCCACTTCAAAGACACATGTTGGTATTAGTACTGGACCTCGCTGTGACATCCCCAAATTAGTTCACTTTGGGGTCTGGAGGAGACTCTGCAACTATGAGGTACAACACTGCTAGGAAGAACTGCCCCTTTGTCACTTGCTTTGCTGTACTGCCTATGCACTCTGCTCAGCTATGTTGGCCTGCTCCCTGCTACCTCTGCAATGAGGGACAACTGGGCCTCTATATCCTACAAGTTCCCAAGAACTTGTTAGCTTTCCTCCTGTTATGGAAGAATCAGGGCTATTTGTATGCTATTGGGCCAGCAGACACACTCACATATTCTAGCGCCTGCTGTGTTGGCGATCGGTCACCTTTTGCTACTAGTCGTACTTGACACTGCTGTTTCTGAAGATACCGCAGCGGTGTAGACCTTTCCCCTCAGTCAGCGCCGGGAGCACCGAGTGGCGTGAGCGCATTCTGGTTGCCTAGCATCACAACGATCTGAGCTCGCTCTATCCAGGCTCTTTGGGCCGAAGATTCACAAGACTGCATCTACTGTGGCTGAACACCAGTCCTGCCTGCCTCTCTACCTCTTACCAACACGAGCTCCATGTGTGAGGCCCACCAACACAGCAGTATGGGGCCACAGACCTGCCTGTGCTCCAGCGGCCATGCCAGAGCCCAACTCCTCTTCCTACCACGCGGACCCCGTGTGCGAGACCGCCGACAACGAGAGCAGTGACTCCAAGCCCCAGGTACTGTCCCGACGGCCTGTGCAGGCTAACTTCAACCCCCACTGCATTGAAAACCTTTGAGGCGGAGGAGGCCGGTGGGCTCATTTGAGGATTACTGTAACTCCCTTAAAGGTTCCTGAGCACTGTAATGAGCTATTAACGTTACTAGTACTGGCATAACTCTTGATAGACTATTGAATTGCTGTCCTTTAGGCCTGGTTTTAATTACATAAAGATGGTCTATTTTTCTAGAACTAGTGTGGAGTGTTTTGCTTTGTCTTTCCCGTTACTTTCCTATGCGTTGCAGAAATACTTTACACATTGCCTCTTTGATAAGCCTCCTCTGCGCCAAGCTACCAGACGAGGAGCACAGGTAATCTTGCATCTGAATTAACCTGAGTGGTGGTGGGTACTGCTTGGCTTAGGTGTATACCTTAGCCAAACAAAAACCTCATTTGTAACTGACACATTCAGCAGCGCCTGCTGCTGCACGTTGCCTGCTATTATTCCGAGCTGCAATGTGCAAGTGGAGGGGGGCAGCAGCTTATTAGATTTCACCTGGGCCCATAACAAAGGCCAAAGTTAAAGGGCCTTCAGGCCTCCTTCTGTTCCTAGGAGATATCTGGAGCTTCAAACCTAAAAGCAAATGCCTCGACCAATGGGAAACAGCTTCCCTCTTCCTGCTGGACCTCTCAGCTGCCTTCAACACCGTTTCCCACCACACCCTCTGCACAAGATTCCACGATGCCAGCATCCGGAACAAAGCCCTGGATGGATCTGCTCCTTCCTCACCGGCCGAACACAGAGAGTAAGACTTCCACCATTCAACTGAAAACCCACAGAGATCAGCTGCAAAGGGTCTCAAGGCTCTTCCCTGAGCCCCAAGCTCTTCAGGCCCCATTTGCAGCCATCTTCAAGAACCACAGACTCAACGTTGTCTCCTACGCCGATAACATCCAGCTGATTCTCTACCTCACAGAAGAACCCACAGCTGCCAAGAGCAACTTCCACAACAGGATAAATGCAGTCACCACCAGGATGAAGGACAGCTGCCTCAAGCTTAACTAACTCAAACAAGACCTAAGTCCTCAACCTGGGATCCACCCCCAAGTGTTGCCACCCCCTCTGCCTTGGTTGACTCTTGGTGGCCCAGGCAGAGGGGGTCTGCATCTCTTGGAACCCCCACCACCCCCCCACACGCCTACTGACTAAGTGCGAAACCTTGGCAACCTCCTGGACTTCTCTCTCTCAATAAACCACCAAATCAACATTGTTTATTCCTCTTATTTCCACATGCTCCATCTACTTCATGAAATCTTCCAGTGTGTCCCCAGTGAGTACAGGAAAACTGTCACCCATGAGCTTCTCAGCACTCTATCCAGCACCACCCAGAAACTCCATAAGAACTGCAGAACATCAAGAACACCTCCGCCAAACTCATCCTGAACATCCCACGCCGCAGCCACATCACCAGGCACCTGAGAAGGGAAATATCCATTACAACGAATCCAATACAACGCATGCCATTACAACGCATGCCAACACAACGCAAGTACCATTACATCGCAATGCTATTACAATGCATAGCATTACAATGTAAAGCATTACAATGTAAAGCATTATAATGCATATACTTTTACCACACATGCCTTTACATGAATTTCTTTGTATAGGCAAGCATGGTAAAAGCATATGTGTTTTACATGTAAGTATAAGGTAAGTATAGGGTTTAGGGTGGGTTTGGGTTTTGAGGTGTAGGGGTATAGGTTTGGGTTGCCAAGATTAATTTTAGGGTTCAGGATGGGTATATATGTTTTGGGGTGCCAAGGTTCATTTTAGGATTCAGGGTGGGTTTGGATTTTAGGGTGCCCGGGGTAATTTTAGGGCTCGGACAAATTTGGATTTTGTGGTGCCACGGGTAATTTAAAGTTTTAGGGTTGTAAGGGTAATTTTAGGGTTCAGGGTTGGTTTGGGTTTTGGGGTGGTAAGGGTAATTTTAGGATTTAGGGGGTATGGGTATTAGGGTGGTAAGGGTAATTTCAGAATTTTAAGGGGGTAGGGCTATTGGCACTGGTACAAAGGGTAATTTTGGGGTTGCCTGGGGGTATTAATATATATATATATATATATATATATATATATATATATATATATATATATATACACATACACACACAGAGACACACAATTACTTACCTTAACCACTTTTACCAAGTATATGCCTTTACCACGCATGTCTTTGCCTTGTAATGGCATGCGTGGTAAAGGCATATGCATGGTAAAAGTGTGCTTTGCAATGGTAATGCGTTGTAACAGCACTTGTGTTGTTACAACCGCGTTATAATGGCATTCTTTGTGTTGGCATGCGATATAACGTCATATATTCCCTGAGAGACCTTCACTTGCTATCTTTCAACAAAAGAATTACCTTAGCTCAAGCGCCTCACGCATG
Source organism: Lissotriton helveticus (assembly GCF_964261635.1). NCBI lineage: Eukaryota > Metazoa > Chordata > Amphibia > Caudata > Salamandridae > Lissotriton > Lissotriton helveticus. Next base: position 600,744,620 of record NC_136059.1, read on the forward strand.
CCTACAAATCCCTCCACAACACCAGACATACATAGCTCAACCACCACTTCTGCTTCTACACTCTCCCTGACATCTCCACTCCGCCCAACTGGCGCAGGCCACCATCACACATCTGTAGACCAGTGCTGGAGAAAGATCCTTGTCTAAACTTCTGGAACATCCTGCCTCTGCACCTCAGGCAATCACCATCACGTCCGCAATTAAGGAAGGACCTCAAGACTTGGCTCGTCAAATCAATCGCAGATCCCCTCCCCTCAACCCCCCACACACAGCGCCTTGAGATCCTACGGGTGAGTAGTCTTGCTTTAAATAGTAATTGATTTGCAGCAATGGAACAGAAAGAAAGGCTTAAAGCTGATCACATCATGAGACGCTTGCTTTTGAGTTTGTATTTGCAAACATTTTTAATTTAAATACCACTATTTTGTTTTTATTTCTTTTTATAGTGCTACTCATCCACATGTAGGGTGTCAAAGCGCTTTAGATCACATGTACACATATATTGACAATAAATGAAGAGTGTAAATCAATGTACAGGTTGTGTAACAAAAGTAAGTGAGGGTTACAAGGTTGAAGAGTTGCATGCTGTTTATAGCTCACTGTGCTATATGGGAAGGATTAAAATGTATGGACTGTACATAACCAAATGAGCTCTGTATTAAAAGCAGTAACCCACCTATCTAGTTTCATAAAATAAAAATCTGTCATCTGCATATTACATAGCATTTTGCATGAAGTGCACTGCATGAGACACATTACCCTTGCAAGTTTATTTAAATGCACTCATGAGTCATGATACTAGACTGTCCTGTCAAGTATCACGCATTGGGTGTGACACTCACACATTTCAGTGGGGTGGTCCGCATCACCGCACTGAAATGCATTGTCACGCATTTTGCCGACTCGCCTCCTCGCGCCTGTGCACGGCTCCTGCTGCTCCGAGAGATGTACTACTTCAGCCAGTGCCAGCAGCTGCTCTTTCATAAATAGTTAATGGTTGCTCTCAGCTCGTGGCTGAGTGAGAGCGCCGCAGCTCTAGGCGGCTACAATGAAACAATCCTCGTGCTGGCTCCAGGCTGGCGCTGTAATTTCGGCTTGAATTTGACACACTGACAGATGGAATTAATTACGGGGGCGGGCAGTTCTCTCAGCACCATGCAGCATGCTGTAACTGGCTCACAGCCAGACACTCACCAGGGGCGCCAAGGTGATTCACTGATGGTAATACGCATGTAACGCTAACTTGCCCTCAGGTCGCGTCCGGAGGAAGTAGTAGTGTAAGGTAAAGAGAGGCTGTCACGCACAGCAGGAAACTTGTAATGGGAGGCGGGAGTTAAGGGTAACGCTTTCAGTCACCCATTCAAGTATCCGAAGAGCCAACAGCAATGAAGAGTTGAAGTGGCTTTGTGAGCCTCCCTCTCATCACTCGAGACACTTATCAGCCCCTGGAGAGGAGTGGTGCAGAATCTACCTGGTCAGAGAGTAAGCTGAGTCCCGACAGAACAATTTAGTTCTCTGAAACCATCTTCTATCTCTACAGTCAAGTACATAAAAGCTCGTAAATACTTCTATGAGGAATGGGAGGGCCAAGGGCGAAGAGCTGTTAAATGACACAGGTCCCGTACACTGAGGCAGAAGCTGCGGGCCGCGGCGGGGTACTCAAATCGAGTGGGAGTCCTCACCGCGGCGAGCTGCACTGCTGTCACTTCCTGTGCAGCTGAGCACCGCAAATAATAACCACGATGGCTACCTTGAACATGAGCTGTGCAGAAGTGTTGCAAATACTTCTAGGATTTCATGTCCGAGCTTTTGTGTACTGCTTATTGTGGATACAACTCCCTAAAGAGCTTGCAATCTATAAGGAACGACGTGAAAATGACACGTGAAATGTAGCACTCAGTCAGTGACCCATGACCCCGAGAGAAATGTCACCGGCGCGGCGACAACAGTGCCAGGAGGACACACAGACAGTGTCAGTCGCCACCCGCTGTGCAAGAAGTGGCATTGGTGATAATCGCGGGCGGCGGCGCAAATTAAACTACGGCCAAGTGGGGGGACGAGGAGTGTCTGGGGGTCGCCGGAGAAGAAGACTGATGCAGTCCAGCAGAGTGCATCATGCTGCCGAGCAGTCAGTGCTGCAGCTGAGCTGTGCGGCCTCGGCGGGGACCGGGAAACGTCTCTGAACTCTTCTAGTTCAAGTAAGTTTTTAATTATACTACTACATCAATGAGGTCGCATCTGAAAAATATATTAATTTAGCACAATGGCATCTCATCTGCAGGGCTGCTCACTCTCGTCATCCTTCCCAGTGAGCTTCCTGATTTAAATCTGCAGTCAGTCGGATCATTGTGATCATTACAGTAAATGCACGCGGGGCGCAGGACTTAACCTCTGTCTGACTGTCTCAGATCTGATCATAGGGGCACCAGTAAATTTAATAATCTTCATGGGTCACATAGTGCGTGACAGTTACCACCATGCAGTGTTTATAATACTACTACATCAATGAGTCATCTGAAAAATAAATTAATTTCACACAATAGCATCTCCTCTGCAGGGCTGCTCACGCTCATCATCCTTCCCAGTGAGCCTCCTGGTTTAAATCTGCAGTCTGATCATTGTGCTTATTACAGAAAATGCAGGCAGGGCCACAGGGCTTCTCGGTCTGAGTCTCAGATCTGATCATAGGACACCAGTAAGTTTATAATCTTCACGGTGCACTGTGCGTGACAGTAACCACCAGGCAGGGCTCTCTGAACAGTGGCGGGGGAGAGTGAGGCAAAACACGAACACAGGTCAGTCATGAAATAGCTCACTGAAATCACATCTGGTGAGATGGTCTTATAAAAAAAGTTTCTCTAGTAGCCCCCTTGAACTTTTTTCATGAGGCTCTAGAACGTTGAGAGTTTCAGAAATAATAATAATGACTAAGCGAAGGTGGCTGTTTGTTTTTTACACAGCCTCTAATACGGACATACACACGTTTTCATGTAATCATATTCTGTTGGAGCGGAGTACATGAAGATTCGCTGATTTGACAAGGATTACACAATACAAATAAGTGAAGAGACTGACCACACTTATAACACTGAGGTCTCCATATAGCCACCGGGTCTGGTGGCTCAGTGGACTAATGCGTCTACTGCAGGGCCCTGTGTTCGACCTCATGGTCACAGGTTCAAATCCCGGCGGGTCCACTCAGCCTTTCATCCATCTGAGGTCGATAAAATGAGTACCATTGAGTTGGGTAAAAACAAACATCTGTTATTTCAGCGCCAAGATGCCCGTAGTGTTGAACGTGCGCTTTACAAATACCCATGTTATGTTATGTTTATATTCTATGTAGGGTAGTGTATTCTTAAGGCAATATCTTAGAGCTACCTTGCTCAAATGGGTGTCATTTCATATATTTATGTGTTTCCCTTGTCTTTGTTACGTGATTTTGCACAGGACAAAGTGTCACTCATATTTCTTGAAATGTCACTCATAATTACACTGAAGTTATGAAAATGTCACACATGGCAATCTGAAACCTTGGCAGCTATGACTAGACTAGAGTGTGCTATATGTTAAAATAATTACAAAGTAGTATATTTAAATAATGGAAATATTGCAAAAATAATTTAAAAGAACAATAATTAATACTTCACACTTACCCCAGTTATCAGGCAGCTTCTGTCTTGGTCAGTCAGCCGGTTGATGCTAGTTGCTGGCTGGCTGTGCTTCTCCTTTTGTTGTCCAGCAGCTACTGGTTCAGAGAGAGCTGAAACAGTAAAGCTTTCACTTTCAGGATGAAAGTGAAAGCTCTACTCTGTGCAGCATGTGACACCACCTCACAGGGTCATGAGTTAAGTCTCATAACTCTGTGACATAAATAAAATGCTTACAGCGTTTTTTTTTTTGTTTTTTTAAGGTAAAAGTTTATATACAATATTCATTTAGTGTAATGATTATTGTATTTTAAAAAATGACCTTTCCCAAATGAGTCGTTTTTGAGAGAAGGCTGGGGTCAGTTATGCATGACCCCACCCCCTCCAGTGACGACTGATCAAAGGGTCGGGTGAGGGTGTTCTCGTAATCATGCCTCAGCCTTCATGTAGATTAGACTTCAATGCAGCCTCGGGCTTACACTGTAGACGCCCGAGGCTGCTGTAAATTTATGAGGCTGCTTTACGTCATTTCTGGGCGGGCCCCAAAAGGGCCATTCTTTATATTCCCGGGCTGGCACCTAATGCGCCCGGTGTTTACACTCTGGCAGTCTTTAGCCTGAAATAGTGACACATGCGCAAAGCGCATGTGTCACAAATCACCCCACACGCTGGGTCCATTTCCTGCCTGGCCTGCCTGCTGCTGCAGTGACGCTCGCTCGAGTGCGTCCTAAACTGATGGCAGGCAGGCAGCAGGATGTCAGATGGCCCGGGGCTTTGATCGGCATTGCGGTTCGGGATTTAAAATGGTAAGTAACATTGCTGTTACTTAGCATTTTAAATCCCTGACTTGCTCTATGCCGGCCAAGTCGATAGGGAGGGCGGAGCCCCACCGCCCTTGAAAGAAAACCGCCCCTGCTTACCCCTGTTCTGGGTGTAGGTTGATCTTTTTTGTCCATAAGAGTGGTAGCGCTGTGTCTGATAGCGCTGGTTACTTTGTCTGTATGTGGATTGTTGTTGGTATCCACCTCTATTGGAGGACGTTCCTCGTCCTTTTGCTCCTCGAAAGGGCGGCTTGCGGAATTGCAGGGTGCCTAAGGATTTTGCTGTTTCAGTATCCTTTTTAATTGTTTGTAATGCTTCCTCTACTTTGGGACCAAATAAATATTCGCCATCGAATGGCATGTCTAAAACTCTGTTATGGACTTCTTGCCTGAAAGAAGTTGAATGTAACCACCCCTGTCTGCGCAGGACAGCAGCTCCTGCTAACTGTCGAAATCCTGTAGATGCGACATCTATAGCTGAATCGATAATCTCTTCAGAGATTCTTTGGCCTTCTTGAAGAATTTGAAGTGCTTCAGCTTTGGATTGCTCAGGGAGGAGATCGATAAATGGTGCGATGTCAGACCACATTTGGCGGTCGTACCACCCTAAAATGGCCAATGCATTGGCAGCACGAACAGTTGTTGCAGCCATGGTGGAAACACGCTTTCCGATTGAGTCTAGGCGTCTGCCATCCCTGTCCGGCGGTGCCGTGACTGCACAGGATGGATTTCTGGCCCTCTTCTGGGTCGCCTGGACAATTACTGAGTCAAGTTTTGGATGTCCGATCAGACATGCAGGCGATTTTTCAGGTGCTTTATACTTTTTATCTATGCGTGGCAAGACCGGAGGAATGGAGGCCGGCGTTGACATTACCTTAATCCCTTCTTGCCAGATGAAATCAATGATGGGTATTGTCTTTATCTGTCGTCTGGGCTGATCCTTGAAATCGTACAAGAAACAGTCTTGCTCCGTCTGTTCCATTTGTATATGAAAGCGTTTGGTTGCACGCTCCATTAGTAAGTGAAAACTAGCCACATCCACCGGAGGGGAGGCCGACGTAGTCTGAGGAGATGTTGAAGGAGATTGTACTTGATAGTTCTCCCACTCCGACAAATCATCCACTTCTCCTTCTTCCCTTTGGTCTTCATCCTCCGAAGACTGCGGAGCTCCTTCTTGAGTAGGTTGTGATTGTGAAGACGGACGCACCGGAGGAAGCACGGGTGGAGGTGCTTCAGAAGTTGGAGTTGTCGGCCCAGAACCTGCTGACTCTGATGGTGGGAACCTCCTATAGTAATCGTCCAACATATATTGTAAGTTGGATAGTAAAGCCATAGGCACTTGAGCAACCGGGTTATCTTCCACTGGTGTCGATATATGAACAGGAGATTGAGAAACATCATATTCTTCTTCTTGAAGTTTGATATGCAACTCCGATGGGCTAGTTGCTTGTCCAAATGTATTCTGGACCATCTCATCCTCACTTTCAGTGTCCAAAAGTTGGTCTGGCACTTCAGAAGACACCTTTTGAGGTGAAATACAAAGGGGTGAAAACTGCATTGTTGTTTCACGTATTTGGCCTGATGCTTGTTGTGGTGTTAGAAACAATGTCGACTGAGACTAAACCTTCCGATGGTTTTGTCGTCGACGAGGCATCCTTCGTCGACGGTTTCTGTTTCGTCGACGGGACACTCTTCGTCGACGGGACACTCTTCGTCGACGGGTTACTCTTCGTCGACGGTGTTACTTTCGGCGACGGGTCAATCTTCGCCGACGGTGTTACCTTCGTAGACGTGTGGAGCCCGTCGACAAGCTCGTCGACGATTTCTTTTTCGTCAACGGTAGAGCCTTCAGAGGAGTCGACGACGAGGCGTCAACGACGGACGTCGACGGAACAGGCTTCACAGAGACAAATACCATAGTTGGTGACGACATCGACGATGACAATCATACGAGGTTTAGGTGAGGAAAAAGTTACCGTCGATGTCACTGTAGTCGTCGCTCTCGTCGACGAGGAGGTTGAAGTGGACATCGCCGTTTGAGGAGATGAGGTCTGTGGTAAATTCCTCTCAGATGACTGAGGAATCTTGATGGTAATTCTCTTTTGAAGGTCAGAAGTGCCCTCCAAGCCTTTGCCTGTGGGGACAGCCTTGGATGTTGAAGGCTTATCCAGTCCCTTAGTAGGTGGTTGTTTTTTAGTCACCTTTGCCTTAGGTGATGACATTCCTTCAGGCGCAGGCCTCTTCCTAGAGGCTGCAGTTGAACCAGAGGCAATGCTGCCCACCTCAGATGCAGGATTAGAAGAATCCTTTAATCTTTTCAACCACAGAAGTAAACGACCCTCTCTATCCCTGAGAGTCTTTTGAGGCATGGTTCTGCAGATCTTACAGTCAGAGGCCTGATGATCTGGGTATAGGCAATATATACACTTTTTGTGTGGATCTTTCTCAAAAAGCCGAAGCTTACCACAACAATCACAGGCTCTGAAGAGAGACTTCTTAGAAGACATCCTTGAAAGTAGTTCAAATTGAAGTAAAGTTGAGAAAACTGAGCAGAGCTCAGGGAGACTCCCTAACACACGACGTGCGGAAAAAAATCTGAGAGCCTGAGCCTCTGGGGAGAAGGTTCTGGTGGGTGCTGGCGCCTGATTGGCTGGACTTTAGACTATACATAATGACTGGGATAGTCACGAAGGTGGAAGTTTTTTCTATGGTAGCTTGAGCTACTATACTTCCTGGTTGGGAATTAGTGTTTTTTCCAATGTAATTATAGCATATTACTGCTTTTTATGTACCGTGGGACTCCCACTCCGACGACGGGGAATGATTCAGGCATGTGAATCTATGAAAGACACCCCTAATACTGGAGAAATTGCTATCATGTTTCTCCTAAGACGTTCATTTCACTTCCCTATAGCATAGAAATGAAATAGAAATGTGAGAAATATATTCATTTTAAAAATATTTGAATGTTATTAATAACATTCAGAACTACAAGATCAACTTGTGTTAACAATAAATAAGGCAACAGACTAAAATATCAATTGGATACAGCATTCATTAAACCGTAGCATTAAAATCAAATTTAAGTATGTTATTAGCCAACGTGATTAACTATTTATTATATAATGAAACATAGTTTAAAAGAGTAAATTCACAACCAATCACATACCCATCCGGATAAGTGAGCACTCTGAACTTGAGCTTGCAGGAGGTGGAATGACATGCTGCATCAGCAGCTCCTTGTAGTGGCTTTCATCTAAAATGACGTGGTATGTTCCTGTAAAAGTTAAAACATGTTTCAGTCTTAAACAAGGACACAATAGACACATCATGTTTGCATGATCTCATACATCACACTCTTGTCTTGAAAACAGTGACTATGTGTGATGGCACCAATGACGTCATGAATAATGCCTATTGCGAAGTCATCTATGGCACCATGTGTAAGGTTATGAAAATAATGAGCCGTGCATGAGGAGTCATCTACACAAAGCTCAGCTGTGTTTTAAAAAAAACATTTGTATACTTATCGAGAATTAGGTTGGGCTTGTGACCTTCAGCTATGTACACATTGTCTCTGACCCTTAAAATACAGGACACATCCACCAGGAAGCAACGTGGGCTTTGGAAAGGTGAGGCCTATAGCAATGTCTTGGGCCAGCCATACCCAGCTCTGAGCATGAAGTGTGGGCTTGTGTAGCTGTTGCATTATGTAAGTTCAGTTTGTACACTGTACAAAATCTCCATATGTAGTTTGATGGAACTTTAATGTTGTCCCATGCATCATATTATTAATACTGAATATTTACACAACAAACCTGTTACCTCTCGACTCACTCACAATAATGTTGTCTTGTCATTCCTCCTTAAATCTTTAGAAAGGTAATACTTAGAAATTATACAATTAATAACTATAACGCTTGCAGGAATATAATCTAATATAGTACCACAGGACTGTACTGAATAACCCTGTCCGAGCAGCAGCATTGTACTGACACCACACGAAAATCTCTGGTACTGCAATGTTTACTTCTGACTCCAGAAGGGCATTTAGTATTTTACTACAAGGCATGATTAGATTTCCTATTTGAGTCAGTCGTAATACCACAGACTGGCAAAAGTTAATAAATGTCCCTCTGTGGAGTTCTGGTAAATTCTATAATTAGGTCGGGCATTTAGTTCTTGTGTGCGCCTGCTGGGGGTGGAGGGCAACCGTTCTGTACTTTTTATTCCACCTCAGCAGCGTATACGAACATAACATAGTAGTGTGACTTCATTATTTTAGTTGGCAGCTGTGACTGCTGAGGAGCCGGGTGCCAACACTGACACCTGCCCCTGGCCTCCAAAAAGTACAAGGGTATGGGAAGGGTATGCCCAGGCGTGGGTCCCGTGCTCACTGCGCCACTGGAGTCAAGCTATCCTGGCTGAAGACGGCTGATAGCCAGAAACCAGTCCTAGGATGCTTGATTCCGGTCCAGGGAAGACATGGCTTGGCAGTTCGGTCTGGGCTGTTCTCATGAGGCACAGGGTCAAGACTGATTTGCAAATGGCCATGTCTGAACTGGGGTGGCGTGGTGCGCAAAATAACGATGGATTAAACCCAGATCTGTGATTGGGGGTGAATGTTTTGCCAATGTGCAACATTCCGTCCATCATCTTGTGTGTTTTGCTCCCCAAAAAGTACAAGCAGCTTTGGTAGGCAATGGGGCGAAGCATGCTGGGACACGGACTACTTGTCAAGCGGTCTTGATGAGCAGCTTGTTAAGGAATTCAATGGGCTGGCATCCAGCAGTACCTTGTGGGCTGTGGTTGCAGTGTGGCCTTGGCCACTCAGTGCAACTAGTACCATGTCCCAAGACCCTGTGCCCTGACTGCACCTAGCACCCATTCAACCTGCACCCTCAGCAGGCTGGCTCAAATCTTTGTTCTTAATCACACCCTATATAGACTCAGTCCCACAGAGCCCACTTACTACAACCTTCTAGAGTTCCTTGTGGGATCTATGGAGGACAGGCCTTGGTTCAGCCCTGCTCCCAGTCTTCCGTCCCCCAGAATCCGCTGGATTAAGCTTGGTGTCAAGCTCCAAAGGACCTTTTTTTTTTTATTACAAAAATTCTTCAAAGCTTTTAGAACTGCTTTTCCCCCACAACGTGTACAGTAGTAAATAATGGGCGTATTGCTAGTGGGAAAAAGTACATTGAGGGAAAGACTAGTAGCACTTTAAATAAGGTGTGCAAGTTGGGCAGCCCCCTCCTCAACACACAATAACACCACCATAGACAGTGGCCAAATTGCACAACATTTTTGTTTTGGGTTTGTAAAATCTCACTAAAACTACTAGAAATCACAAAATAATTGTTAAATAACCAACTCAACCATAACTACAGATCTGCTATTGCAGATGATCTAATACAAAGAACATTTTTAAAATTGATGTTATGGTTCTCCACTAGCTTAAATGCCGATACCGTAGGAGTCAAAACATAAACATCATTGAAATGCAATCAGAACGCAAACCTCTATGTACTACTCATGACGTCACTGATCTTGTTGATATTACCAGCTACAGCGCATATTACGTCAATAATGAAAGACAACGAAGGCTTAGAGGCTTGAACCCCCTGAAGATAGTCGGCTGAAAGCAGTAGCGGCTCCTGGAGGGAGTGCTGTGGGGCGGGGAAGGGTGGGGACAAATAGAGATGCAAGTAAAGCAAGGCCTCAGCTCATCTTCTAATACTGCTAGCTCAGATTAAAGGTACTGAAAACCCTTTGGAGAATACCAAGTAGAACTTACAGAAAAAATTAAAATGAAGCACACTCTGCAGTGAAGTCTTGTTGCAAGATCAGATTAAAACCTTTTAGGGGTCAAACTGGCCAAACTCAACTGCCACCTTTTGATACCGAATCTGAATCTGGTTAATAGGACTCTGTCCCAGGTGGCATTCACCCAAGACAGATATGCTCCATATTGGGGGTGGTCTGCATAGGCCCATACACCCTTACATAGGTTTTGGCTAGTTTATCCACCTCTCTAAGCTACAATTTCCTGGGTAGAAATGCTTATTTAGCCAGGTAATGTCAGTCTTGATAAAAGCAGAGGGAAAATATAAGATTTCTGGTCTCTCAAAGGAGGACCATTATTGCTTAACATATTGTAACCAGGGTAAGGACAGGCCTCTGTCACAGGCTAGGAAGTCAGAAATCACCTTCCTATTAAAACCTGCATGAGAATTCGTCCAAATAGTGCACCATAACACCAGGCGGTCAGTTAAACACGATCTTCAACATTCAACTCTCAGCTCCTGGTGGACAAAGTAAGTGGTGCAGGCTGGGTACACCTAAAATACGCCACAGGACCCTTTTCTCTTCCATCTGAAGGGCAGTGGGGTTAGAATATCCCCAGCCCCATAGGTGAGAATGGGTCAACATTTGCTCCTAAAGACCTCCAAGAGGGGAGCCACAGTTTTGTTTACCAATGCCTGAGGCTAAGTTGTAAATATAGCCTGCAGCATTGGAAAACGTGTGTGAGGTTTTATATCTGCAGGGGCCCCAGCTATTCCTGGCATCAAAAACCACACCCAAGTAGGAAAAGTCCTGTGCAGGAGCAACAGGGTGGCCCTGCAGAAACACACTCTTCGTCTTCACAGATTTGGGGCCACAAAACATGGTGAAGGTTTTAGAACCATTTGTGGCTAACCCCAAGGATTCCATGAAAATAAACAACACCTGGAAAAAGGTATTGATGCTCTTGTATGTTCTCCCGAGTAAAACTGCAGCATCTGCACAGAGTTACGCCGGACCTTTGTTCTTACTCGCATATGGTGCATCTGCAGAACAGGCAGATAGAGCATCCTCAAGGCCAATGATGTACAATAGGAATAGCATAGGGGCCAATACACACCCTTGGCGTACACCGTTTTCCAGCAGAAAGCTGCTAGGATGCTGAAAGATCGAAATGAAGGGCCCGCAAGAATTGAACGAAACCTAAGTCCACCCCTATAACCTCCAGGAAGGCCCACAGTTTAGATGTTACAACACTATCAAAGGCGCTCAACAAGCCCATGAAGGCTAGGCAAAGGGAGCCTAGCTTTGCGATGGTATATTTGTTAATAGGCAAATGCACAACGTTACAGACCAGGGAGTGGTGGAGGGTTACTGGAGCCCCGCAGCATTTCCGCGCTGCTTCCCTGCACTGTTACCGCCTGCCGCTGCATCATTGGGACATCGCGGACTCCATTGCCCAGCGGCCCAAGCGACCGGAAGTCGCGCACGCCCTGTACTGCCCCCGGAGGTGCTCCAAAGCCCAGCTAGAGCCCCGGGGGAAAGCGGGGGACACAACGTTACTGACCAGGGAGCGGTGGAGGGTTACTGGAGCCCCGCAGCATTTCCGCGCTGCTTCCCTGCACTGTTACCGCCTGCCGCTGCATCATTGGGACATCGCGGCACGGCGGACTCCATTGCCCAGCGGCCCAAGCGACCGGAAGTCGCGCACGCCCTGTACCGCCCCCGGAGGTGCTCTAAAGCCCAGCTAGAGCCCCTGCGTCGCGGGACGCGCGCCGGCAGCGTCGGGCTGAGCCCGAGCAGAGGGCGGGCCATCTGTGGCCATCAGGGGCCAGAAGAGGCCGGGACGGGGCGCCCCCCCCTTTCAATTCTGATCCGCGGAAGGAAGTAAAATAAAGTCATAAGGTACAGATATTCTTTGACATTCCCCAGTCTATTACAGGTCCCTCCAGAGCGTCAACATTGTTGAACTTTTCCCCGGCGGTTGATGTTGAACCAGTTTTAACTTGTATAAGCCATTCCGCTATGATCCGCGAGGAGGATATCAGAAATACTCCCTCCCAGAGTCATAAGCTTAAGGGGTCAATGGACTACTTCATTAGGAGGGTAACTCTCCCCATTTCAAATGAACTAGAGAGAATAGAACGATCCCCCGTCATGGATTGTCCTTCTAGTATATGTTCTCTTGTACAGACTCCCAATGCAGCACCAGATTTATCTCTACTGGAGGAACTAAATAAATTATGCAAATCCACGTACGCCCCTGTGGAATCAGGACATGTGCAAATTAGTGCCCCTATTTGCACTATAGCAACCACTAGTCCCCAGCCCTGTAGACAACACCAACTAACTGAAAGCTCACAGGGTACTCCCCCTCTTGTACGATCAAAGTTAAATCTCAAATCTATAGTGTCACCACAGGTCTCCTCTACCAAAAGGAAGAGAGATGGGGTTAAACAAATGGGGAGTCAGGCAAAGCAACAAAAACTAAACCCAAATCCCCCACTGCCTAACACTTCCAGCACTGTCAGCACTGCACCTATTCAGGATTCTTTACTGGCCTCGATCGAAAATATGCTGAAAACATTATCTCCCCTGATCGAAAAAATAACCAGCTTAGGGGATAAGCTCACGGGTGTCGAGGAAGCGATTAAGGCTAACTCGCCACTCATAAAAACCCTGGCAGGACCCTCTCACACAGCACCTAGCCCCCATAGAAATGCCTAAATCCACCATACAAAGTAAGACGATCCGTAAACAATCAGCAACCCTACAAAAGACAACCCTGAACTCCTCGAAAGCAGGTCCAACAGCACGGAGGCTTTTATGGTTATATTTCTAACCGAATAAAGTACTTTGACATTGAAAAAAATAGGTAAATGCAAATTTAAGCATTGCTCCACAGTGACCAGCCTTTTCCGGAACCCATACTGACCCTCCAACAGACCCATACTGACCCCGAAAAAACAGGTGCTCCAACTCCACCGTCCCTGCAATTTTGACGGCAGAGTCCAACAGGGGGATCGGGCATTAACAACTAGGGGACTACAAGTAGCCCTTTTTGACGATAGGCATGATGGAAGCAGTGTGCCACAAGTCTGGGAAGCCAGTGATAGCAAAAACATAGAAATAGTTGCATAATAATGGGACCCATAGTTCCGGGACTTTTGTATATGTCCATCGGGACCCCCTTCGGCCCTGGGGCTTTACTTCATGGAGACTTCATGATGGCATCCCAGAGCTCTTCCAGTGTAAAGTTTATGTTCATTGGCAATTCCACTACTGCCTCCGGACATATTTGAGACAAGTCAGAGGGATATAAGGCACTAAAATGACCCACCCAAGCATCTGAGCTAATGGTGGTAATAACATGGCACTGAAACAGCTGTACTTACGGCCATGGAAGAACTTCGAATGCGGGCAGACAGGGGCCAAGCGGTGGCCTTGATCCTTTTGGACCGGTCTGCCGCATTCAACACTGCCAACCACGTGATCCTGCTGGAGAGGCTGAGAGAGGCTGGGGTTGATGGCACAGCCCTGCTCTGGTTCCACTCCTTTCTCAGAGAAAGGAAACAGGCGGTATCCCTCCCCCCTTTTCAATCTGCTTTCTCCTCAGTCCCCCACGGTGTACCCCAGGGTTCTTCTATCAGTCCGATTCTTTTTAATGTTTACTTATCACCACTGGTCACTCTTATTAAATCCTACAATATGACTACAGTAAACTACGCGGACGATACCCAGCTTATTTTCTCCTGGGTGGGTGAAGACTCTATTACCTTAGAAGCCTTCCACGACTGCCTGAGAGATACTGCTGGCTGGTTACACCACAACTCCCTCCAATTCAACTCCTCCAAAACCGAGGTCCTGTTCTGTCCAGCAAGCCGCATACCTCGTCTTCTGCCTGCCGAGTTCAGGCCCCCGGAAAATCCAGATAATCCGCCACCGGTGGCCAGTGTTCGCAACCTGGGCGTCATGCTCAATAACAAACTGAGCATGGAAACTCAGGTATCAAGAACTGTCGCCACCTGCTCGGCCCTCATGCGCTCATTGCGCAAAATCCTGCCTCTACTTCCACCACCCGCCAGAGCACAGATAGTCAGGTGCACTATTCTAAGTCGCCTTGACTATTGCAATGCCCTCCTGCTCGACTCCCCCATGGTACTGCTGGACAGACTCCAACGTGTCCAGTCAGCAGCAGCCAAACTGGCCCTTGGATGGACCAGGAGATCCTCTACCACGGCTGCCTTAGCCGAGCTACACTGGCTTCCCTTGAAGCAACGTATTGCCTTCAAGTCTCTCTGCCTGCTCTTCAAGGCATTACACGGATTAGGACCTAGACCTCTTCAACGGATGTTTACCTGGTACACACCAACAAGAGCGTTGCGATCTGCGACCGCCCGCCTTGTAATAGTACCCAGATTCAAGAGAGCCAGGATCGGGGGAAGATCGTTCCGAGTGGCGGCTGCTAAGCTCTGGAACGGTCTTCCCGCCGACATTCGCCAAACTTCACAGCTTCTGCCTTTTCGGAAACTAATAAAAACTTGGCTTTTCCCCTAGACCCCCCTTCCATTACCACTCCCCAAGCAACTCCCACAGCTTCTAAATCAGGAGTAAACCACTCAGCGCCAGGATGCCTGCTAGGTGACAGCTGCGCTTTACAAGTGTTTTAAATAAATAAATAAACAAACAGTGTCAGCACTTGAACCCAGAGAGCAAATGTCCTTAACCACGTTCCAAAAGTGTGTGGCATCCTTTAACCTATAAGACTGCACCAGCCTTCCCCAATACTCCATTCTGGTCTCTCTTCTACCTCCTGCTCAGGGACGGTTTATACTCCACTCTTAACACATGGATCTTCTGGCTATCTCTAGGAATCTTCTTCAAAGCCATATGCAAATTGGAGGAAGCCTTCCTACAGGAGAAATCAAACCACCTAGCCCCTGGGATAACAGGTCTAATTTGTTTAATGAGAAGATTTGTAATGGCCAGCCCTAAACGGGCAAAACAATTACCCTCATCCTGCAAGTTGGCCAGGGGATTTAAATAATTCAAGAGTGGATCAAGATGGTTGGCTCACAAGTTGTTCCTCACAGCACCCAGATCAGCACGACTCCAGACCAAGTGAAGCCCCTGGGATTGGACAATTAGAGATGAGGCATGAGCTGTCCCGGACCATGCTTACCCCTTTATGGATACCAAAGCCCAGCCACAAAGGATTATGGTCACTCAATACCTTTACAATGGTGCCACCCGCCTGAAGCCTCGCCATTAGGGCCAGGGATATTAAAATGTTTAATTTATGATTAGCTAGGCAATCAGAATGCAAACACCTATATACTACTCATGGCATCACTGATCTTGTTGATATCACCAGCTGCAGCCCATATAACTTGTAAATGAATATTAATTAGGTAGGTCATTCTGCGCCCCTGTGTAATTTGTGAACCTACCCATTAGTACATAAGTAGATTTGCAAAATAAAATAGTTGTTGCAAAAACTTGGTATGCAATTTACAAGAACTATCAATGTACAACTGGCCCCAAGTCTTTTAGGGATTCCTGCCGTACTTAAAAATCCATGCTGGAATCAGAATCTAGACAACAGCGTTGCGTAAAAGCATGTATTGAACTTCAGGATGCTGCTTTGCTGATTTCTGCGACTGGGACATTTTTTGGCGATTCGCGGATTTTTTCCCTTAGAGTATTAAACTTTTGGTCTGCATTGAAGAGAGGTATCTGCATGTTCGTATCAACTGTATGCAGGACACAATTCATCTTAATGAAGATTATTTCGACACTACCTTTCTAGTATTTACAGGGCCATTACATACAAAAAGCTTAAGGTCTTTTGTTATCTCTAAGTAATACTTTAGTGTCCTTTTCCATTTCACATGTGCATAAATTAATTTCTTTGATGAGAAGTTGAATTGGGGGTGGAATGTGGGGCATGTAGCAAGACTGGCTGGTTAATATGAAAACTCAATTTCCCTTTTGGAGAAAAAGAAGTGAGTGTGAGTCCTTAGTATTTCAATAGTATTAAAAAAAAATCCGTAATGGCTTATTGCTACACAGGGAGAGACAACAGAGCGATCCCATATTTCAACTGGGAACAGTGCTTTATTTGTATATTGTGTGGTTCTCAAAGCTCTGGTCAGAAGCCCGCAGCCAGTGCATTGTCTCTGCACCGAATACCAAGGCTGCATAGTTTTGAATCCAACTCATGCCTCTTTAATCCAATAGAGGATGCTGCCTGGCCCTTTATCTAACTTGTACATGGCCCTGCTTTCTCTCTTTGTGACAGATTTCTGACTTTCTCTTTCGCCATATTTTTTGCTATGTGTTTTTCCTTCTCTTGCTCTTGGCAAATGACTGATGTTGAAAAATAAGTGGCAGTGCCCAACAAGAAGTGTCAGTGTGGTCCAACGGCACCCTAGGCTCAAATTAAGCACTGGCTGGGAGCCTGGGTTTACTGCAATATCAAAAGTACAACAGTTTCCAAGGTAATGCCACTTTCTATGGCAAATGCTGCAGACTAGCCTTGTGCATTGGTTAAAATGAATTGCTATCGGTTCACCTAATACTACATTATGGTAGCAGGAAGATGGATATAGCAGTATTACTGATAAAACTAGATTGCACACAAATAATAATGTGTTGAAAAGGGATGGCCGCAGCAACCTCGAACCCCCAATGTAGTCAGTCAGTCGACTGTTCTCAACTCGTAAACACCCCTCAGTAGACCACGAGAGTCCTGATGGCCCAGGATTATAGCGACAGCCGATCTAAAACTAGAGAACTGCTGTAAGCGGATTGCAAAGCACTGCAGAGCTCTGCAGTGCCTGTCCACTAGATGACCGCCCCTCCATCAATCGGGTAAAGGTAACCCCTCACATCCACAGATGCCTACACAAAGCCCTCCATGAAGATTGATGCCATGCAGAACGAACCAGGACTGAAATAGGAGAAAGCAGCCAGACAACCACCAGGATTCAGCTCACAAGCGATGTTTGTACTCTGAAAAGCCTGACTCCAAAACGGCCGCACAGAAGCAGGACGTCACGCCGATAACAAGCTGCACCGGTGAGTCCCCTCTACCATTAATGCTCCCCAGACACCATACACTGGCTGGTCCCAACAAGATAAGCTAAGAAGGCCCCTGCACCTCAGAGCCTGCAACCTCCTCAACCCTAATGCATACGGGGCCTGACCCAAAGATGGCCGCAAAGTAAATTCTGACATCATAAAGACTAGTATAGTCGGCCTGCCACACCCCTGTCGTGCCGCACCTTCCTACCCCCGGACTCACTCTACCTGACCACCCGACTACCACCCCAAAAGATCTCCCGTCCTGCCTCCGGGACCGACCACGTGAGGGCAGCTATTCAACCACCCCTAAAAAAAAAAACGCGACTGGACCTCTCTACCAGTCTCATCCACCACTACAACACTCCTAGCCCCTAAAGAACCAGCCCCAGTCAGACAGAATGCCTTCTATCACGCCAACCCCACCACAGTGAATCATTTAAAACCACATGGCCCGAACTCCTTCTCGATAAGTTCTCCCCCCAACTTCTCACCCAATGCGAAAAAGAACCTCAAACACAAACTGATCAGACAATACCCAGAATCACTATTTGTTGACATCTATCACTACTCCTCAAACGGCCAAGTAAAAATGGATTTTATTTTTCACACGGAAAGTCCCGATAAGTGGAATTCCGTCCTCATCGCCACATTACCAAGACTACCAATACTCCCCACAGTTGCAAACTATCATTCTCTATCCCCAACCGCATGGCGCGGAAAGGGAACACCTCTGTGACCATCTACTCCAAAGGCACAGTCCTGATACAAGCTAACAATGACAACCTTGAGGCATTTGACTCACTCTTCCCCTCACTTCGGACTGCCGCCTCTCACTCACTTCTCCCCCGCCCAACCCACCCCTTCCTCCCGGACATCCGGAACCCCCAACCGAGCACACACACCTTTCCTGCACCCATTATCATAAATTATTACCCCCCTCCACGAGACACCACCCGCACCGCTGGCACCAAGAAAATGGCTCCCCCCCTTGTTGAATCATCCCCGCAATCAACCCCCCACACAACCTCCAAAGAACACAGATCAAACACAATACACAGGCTAAGACCTCCAACCACCATCCTACACCCTCCTGCAAAAGTATGCAGATGATGCAACATGACCCTCCGCACCCCACGTCCCATCCGAAAGCCCTCACAGACAACACAACAACTACTAGACGATAACACAACTGCGCCAGGTCTCCCCCCCCCCCCACCACCCCACCCGGACCCAGTGAGGACCCCGCTCAGAACCCACCCTCCCCGACCCTGGAAGAGGCAGGACAACATCTTTCCCTGCTCGAAAGCCAACTAGCTACTATAAATCAGGGTTTTAACAAAATCCTAACCAACCTTGCTTCACTTCGCAATCCACCTAAAAACCACACCTGTACTCCCGTCGCAAACAACCCCCCACACCAAAGGCCCGCCAAGACCACATGACCCAGCTGGACCCGGTCCCCCCTCTTGAGCCATAATATGAGACCCAGTAGAACCGCAGAAGCTATGTCTTCGGACAAAGCTGCAGAACTAGCCTTCTCGTACGACACCCACTCTACAGGCATCCCTCATTCCACTATCCAGGTGATCTCCGGACTCAGAAGAGACCACGCCACACGGAAACCCCCTAAACCCCCTTCCTACCTCACCAACAGCCCCTTGAACCCTAAGCAAGAAACCTAAAAAAGAAACACCCCCTACTAACTGCATTCTCATAAACTGCAGATCAGCCATTAAACATGCCACAGAGAAAGCGGAATCCATCCTAGCCCACAGCATAGACATAGCCTTCCTCACCGAGACCCGGCTAAATGACTGCTCGCTTCCAATCATGGATACTCTAGTACCCCCAGGCTTTACAATCATTTACAAAGACGGTAAAGACCAAAGAGGCGGGGGTTTAGCGATCATTCACAACAACAACATATCAGTTTCAGAAATAGATACCTTCAACTATGACACCTTTGAATGCCTAACCGCGAACATTAACTCAAGCGACAACAAGACACTACACTGCCACCTCCTATACCATCCTCCAGGCAACACCACCACTTTCACGGAGCATCTGTCAGACCTGGTTGCTCACTGCTCACTCAGAGACACCGACAACCTTATTCTAGGCGACCTCAACCTACACTGGAATTTAACAAGCAGCCCACTAATTCAAAACCTAAATGACCTATTACACAACATCAACCTCACTTGCACTGCTCAGAAGAAACCCATAACAAAGGAGCAATCCTGGATGCCATCATCGCCGAACACGACTCAATCACACTAGATCATATCTTACCGGTGGACTGGTCAGACCACCACCTAATCCTGTTCCACATCACGCAACCGATCATGTACCAACCCCACATCCAAGACACCCCCACATGGACGAGAAACCTAACTCAGATCAACATGGACGACGTAGAAGAAAAGATAAACACGCACCTGCCCATCTCCTCAGATGGTCTTTCCGCAACAGATCTCATGTCCCACTACAACACTACTATGACTTGCATCCTAGACCAACTAGCCTCCCTGAAACAAACAAAAAACCAGGAGCATTCCTTCCAGATCCTGGTTCAACACGGACATTAACCCTGAAAGGAGGCAACTGGGGGGGGTCTATGGAGGAACAATCCCTCTATGAGCCTTCACGATCAACTCAAAGCAGCCCGAAGGAAATACAAAAAGCACATCATCAACTAAAAAAACACCTTCTTCTGCACCGCTCTGGACAACGCGAAAAACAGACCCAAGGAACTCTTTAACATCAACAGGCAACAAACTTCCAAGACCACAGCAACCCCAATCCAGGCCTCCAAAGACCTCTGCGACAAATTCGTCATCTTCTTCAATGAAAAAGTCACCAAGATTGAGTTATTACTAGACATCAACCTCAATCCCTCCTGCAATAACCTAACTGCTACAATCGAATCCAACACGCACAAGCTCCCCACGGAATCCTGGAATTCCTTTGATCCCGTACTCAATGATGAGATTCTCAAACTGATCTCTTCCTCCAAGCCCTCATCCACGTTCTTGATCCTGTTCCCTCCCAATTGACCAAAAAACTGAAACACTCCCTCGCCCCAGTCTGGTGCGAAATCATAAACAGACCAAAGCTGCCTACTCATCCTCCTGGACCCATCG
This sequence comes from Lissotriton helveticus, assembly GCF_964261635.1. Lineage (NCBI taxonomy): Eukaryota > Metazoa > Chordata > Amphibia > Caudata > Salamandridae > Lissotriton > Lissotriton helveticus. The sequence continues at coordinate 600,765,101 of NC_136059.1, forward strand.
GCAGCCTTTGACATGGTTGACCACAATCTACTCACCAAGGTTCTCCAAGACAGAGTAGGTGCAGACGAGATGGTCCTAAAATGGTTCTCCTCCTTCTTACACAACCGTTACCAAAGTATAAAAATCAAATCCTTCCCGTCTGACCTACACCCCGTCAGCAGAGGTGTCCCCCAAGGTTCAGTGCTCTCCCCTCAACTATTAAACATATACATGGAACCCCTCACCACCCTATTCATAAAAGCGAACATTCCCTTCCATCTATACGCAGATGACACCCAGATCTACTTGGAAACCTCCTCCATTAACAACCCCTCACCACCCTACTCATAAAAGCCAACATTCCCTTCCATCTATACGCAGATGACACCCAGATCTACTTGGAAACCTCCTCCATTAACGACATTCTAAGACTTAACACCCTTAGAGAAATTCAACACTGGCCATCAACCAACCACCTTAAACTCAATCAAGACAAAACAGAATTCCTCCTCATCGCCAACAAAGAAGAATACCCTCAAATCGTAGAGTGTCTAAAAGCAATAGATGCCCTCAAAGGTAATCTCACTCTGGCTAAATCGGTAAAATCTCTAGGAATCACCCTTGACCCGAAACTGAACATGAACAATCACATTCAGATCTCTGCGAAGAGTGCCTTCCTCAATCTGAAGCTCCTCAACAAAATCAAGGCCTTCATCCCTCCCTAAGATCTCAAACAAGCAACCCAGTCACTAGTGCTATCGAGACTCGACTACGGTAACGCAATCCTCACCGGTACAGCTCAATCCCACCTAGCCCCCCTCAAAACAACTCTCAATGCAGCTGCCAGAATGGTCTCCGGAGTTAAGAAATATGACCACCTCTCACCCGCACTCAGAGAACTAAAGTGGCTCCCAGTCGAAATGAGGGCCAGCTTTCGGACTGCCTGCCTGACACACAAAGCCTTTCACACTGGGAAACCAGAATACCTGGCCTCCAAACTCAAGAAAGCCGGCCAGACAAGAAACCTCAGGAGTTCCAACACCATGCTACTCATCACCATGAAAACACGCAAACAAAAAACTGCTGCACGGTCTTTTGCGGGAAACGCCCCAAAAATCTGGAACTCCATCCCAGCCGATATCAGGACTATCACTTCCTTTTTTACATTCAAAAGACTCCTAAAAGTCCTCTACCCCAACCATGCCTTCCCGAACCAAGCTCTGCCGCTGAAACGCGTAAACTTACTCTCCACAGCCCCTGGATAATGCTCCAATACTATCTACCTCTTCCTACAATCTGCAGCCAGTTGATAATTGCTCCATCTCTACCCCCCTCCTCAGGAACCCTACAGGCCCGTGACAATGCTCAACCTCACCCTACCTCGTCCTTCCTCCTCGCTCCCCCCCTCGTTACCTCCTCCTGGAATGAGGCTGAGCCCAGGTCAATGTGCGCTCATCGAGGCTATCTCAGGACTTCCTCTCCTCAATGACATGCAGCCCGCTGGGTTCTCTGTGTTTTTATGGGGAACTATGCCTTTCTTATGTGATTGCAGCTTAATTTCTGTTGTAAAGCGCTACGATACCCTCGGGTCTGGCCAGCGCTATATAAAACTTCTAAATAAATAATAAATACATTTCAGTGAATATTTATAATTTGTGCATTACCAAGTAGCGTCTTGATTTGTTCTGATCCTATTATACCTTCATTTCCATCAGACCATAGAATTACGAAAACGAATGTGCTTAGTTTTTTGTTTCCTAACTGCTGAATGTGTACAGTTCCTTTATAGGTATTTACATGTTGTTGTGTGTTACAAAAATGACATCCTCAGTCTTTCCTTTCATGCTCCCTGTATCAAAGCAAGATTTTCACATGATTCACTTTAGTTTTCTTTCTCTGACAGCAACGTGAGAGGAGATGGTAAAACCTAATCTCCATGTTAAAAAATAAGCACAATTTGTAAGAAGACATGGCCTTTGTCTTCTTTTAAGCACAACAAATGTGACAAGATAAAAACAGAATTTAAAGGCAGCTTCATTTTTCACTTGGACCTTTGCAACCGAACATGGGCTCAAGTTTGGAAAACCCTGCCCATAAATAATCATGCAATCTGGAGGAAGATTCAAAAACCCGTTTCCTCTTCTGTCTTCTGCAAAAAGGTTGACTGGAGGGTACCCCAATGTGTAAGATGAGGAGATGTATGTACTAATTGTGGTGTATGTGTGTATTTATTTCTGGAACGAGAGAAAGAGAGCGTGTATGTGTCTCAGGTAAAGATAATAAAAGCATTCTGATATATTAATTGTTCTATAAATATGAATTACTTTGGTAGTGGTGCACTAAATATTCCATACATTTCTGTATTCAGATCCTTGAGGTTAAAATTTTGTGAATGCTTTCTTACCAGCAACTATTCTTGGGCAGTGAGCCTCCTCGAGGCTAGGATCAATTATTACAATAAGGTTACTTGTGAAACTCACCATTGTTCATCTTCACAACATCATAGTTCAAATAGCTCATTCACTGACATCGAAGGCCCTCATGATTTCCCCTTAATGTTCCTGACTGTTGGTACTGGGGGCCTGGTAGATGTATTGCAGCTATGTTGGTGCTCCCTGATATATAGTTTGAGTGTCCCTTGAAGCACTTTCATCCTTGTTCCTCCTCATTTGTTGAAATAATAGGAGGTAGCTGTGTGGTCTGTTTGAATCAGGATCTCTCTGTTGAACAACCAGAATTCTAACATGTTGAAAGTACATGGCCTATCTCTCTAAAGGCATGGCCCTTGCAAGTGGAGGATCTCTAACTGTGCTCCTCAACCTAGGACAGATGTATGTATGATATCTCTTTGTATTGCTACGGTTTGCTGGAAGTTCATACTCTTTACTAAAATGTGCCCTTTAGGCCACCAAAGGGTCAAATGCTGTAACCCATGAGGTGGAGTTGACCTGCAGTTTTAATAATTTACACGAAGTTCCAACTTTAAAGCGCTTTCTTCAGTGTACTTGCTATCAGGTGCCAAATTGTACCAAACGGACACACAGAATATTCCCCTTTTCCTGAGGCGATGTATTTTGAGAATGCCCTTGGGGACAACCTCATACCTAATATTAGAATCTTGAATTTTCTTTTGGTTTCACAAATCTGTGTTTCCTGCGGACTGATACATGAAAATATGCATCTTGAAGATCTCCTCAACACATCCAATCTGCTTGCTGGATACGGGTAAGATTTGGTGCTGCAATACCATTATATATTTTTCCACACGTGTTGGCTGTTCTCCTGTCCAAAAAGCGCACCCATGTGTCATGTTTTTCAGATGTCCAGTTATGAACGTCAATGCTGAAGTGGATACTAATAAGGATGGAGTTGTAAAGTCGCTGCCTGGATGTTTGAGTTACTTTGCAAGCTGTCACTTTTAGTTGTTGAGATCTTCCTCTTGAAGGTCTAGTCTGGTAAAAATGAAGCCTCTACTGCTGTTGCTATGCAGCGTGATAGCAGAGTTAATAAACCTGGTGGTGGTTTCTCCTTTCGGAGTGTCTGCATTGATATCTGGAGTAGCCTTTTCAAAGTCCACTGCCTAAACCTTAAATGTATGAATCTTGTAGCTTTTTGTGAGACTTAACGGACAACAGTGAGAGAGGAAGGCCTAAAATTCATATTCAGTTTTAATCCTGGAAGGGGGTGCCATGCCATGAATTTAAACACATATGTGAGCATTCGCAATAATTACAGGCTGAAAAGTCTATTACATTGACAGATGCTTTGCTGATTTAGCCGGATGCAATTTTGCCTTCATTGACTAGCTTGAAGAAATCATATCTGCCATCGTTATGCAGCCAGTACACAAAGCATTTCAGGATTCCTAGCAGTGTTATCAATCTTGCTGCTTTGGGGGTTGTTCCCGATATAACGCATTTTCTCTGGACAGCTTCATCCATCTTGTGGTGTTACTTAGCTGGCTGGACTGCAGAAGAGAGCATGTCAGGGAATCTTTTCTTGACTGCTGCAACCAACAAATCTGATGGAGTCTCTCCATTCAGAAAAAGGGTCTTGGTCTGGTGGACAGTATGCTTTACCCCCTGGCATTGGTTGACAGTTGAAGGTACATGGACTAGAGACCATCTGGTCACTGGTTCAATGAGACCTCGCACTAAGGGTCTGACAGGAGTTTTATGCTGCAAAGTCTTGGAAATGTCAGAAGAGGTGGTATGAAGCATCAAGGGAATAAGAAGTTTAGCTGCTCCGGTCACCAACACTTTGTGGTACACAAGTATGTTGTCCACTGGAGAAACTCTGGTAGGAACTGGGGCTGAAGAAAGTGATCTGCACAATGCTGCTGATGAAGTGTCTGCCTCTGTTCTATCAGTCAAAGTGATTCTGCCTTCTGAGTTTGGAGTCTGATCCCGTTTCTCCGTTCCTCAACATTTCCCTGGGAGAGGTACAAAGCCTATGCTGTGAAGTGCTACAACAAAAATACTGGGAATGGAACTATAAATGCGAGCCCTACTGGATTTGTTGTTGTTCAGAAAGGTTCATGTTGAAATTCCAACTGTAACCATTCATAGCACTTTTGTAGGATACCCCTTCATAATTCTAACTTACTTTACTTGATCAACCTGCACAAAACGTATCATTTTCAAAGTGACTCTCCAGTACATTTTCTTTGCAGTTAGATGCACATTGATCTTGGAGAGACAAAATAATTAGGAATGTGAAAACAGCTTTTCCTATAGAGTATGCTGTCACTTTAATAATAGATTCAATATATAAGCTAGCTTGATAGACGAGATAGATTGCTACGATACTTAAGATAGACAGATAGGTGCTGTAACAATGCACAGGACATTTTGCAAGTTATAACCAAAGTAAACTTGAGCAATTATACATTAGCAGGCTTTAACCAAGAAGCTACATGCAAGGAAATACACCACTGACCAACTATACAAATGTGCTTCATCACCTTTGGCTAACTGTAGCCAGCAGCTAGGGCTATTTTTATGAAACACTAAACACATTTCTTCAGAACTTTACTTTTCCAGTTGGCGAAATGTGTTGTCACAGGCAGGAGGCACTACATGATTCATTTCAGTCTCTTCTGGCCTGGCAAGTAGTGTGGATTCGTCAGGTGAAGGCTTAAGACAGAACCAACTCAAGCATTGCCAATTAGCGCTACTGCTGGGGAGAAGTTTCTCCTAAAGTCTTGGTGTCAACTATTTATGCAGTTGAATGCTGTGAAATATATTTATTCACAATGTTGAAGAAGCAGAGGGACATAATGATTAATGGGAAGGTCCGTCTCCTGGAAATCTGGCCACCCCCCACACTTAGTCCATCTACATATAATTATGTATCTAGACATAAATTAGGCTTGATCTGGTGTGTCCTTTCCGCAATTTGGCATATTCACCTTCACCAGAATGCCTCTCCTCTTTGGTTATAAACTTCCACAGGTGTCCTTTTGGGAAAACTAAAAGCACCATCTAAAATTCCCACTTGCATCTAAGAAGGTACTAGGTACCACTGCCAGAAGCAACTCCTTTATGTTACCACAGACTCATGTGTAAAGAAGAGGGTGTTTATACGTTTAGCAATACTACAAAGCAAAAACGGATTTCACAGTTACAACACTATAACACAACCTGCTTTCACACAACAAGTTAGTTTTAAAAGGACATGTATAAGTACCCACCACCAGTCTCCCGTGTGAGCACAGTGCAGACCCGAACTTCAGCAGATAGACCGATGACAGACACTCTTATTTTAGAAGCCTTCAGACTCTTTGTATATGAAAAAGAAAAGGAAAAAAAAATTAAATCACTAGCCAGGCACCGAAGATTTAAAAGTACACACAAAGCTCAACATATTCTCAGCTGAAAAGGTCAGGTCAAGCAAGATAAAGTGCTACATTTACATCCGTTGTAAATACATACACATGTGTACACAGCAAAATAGATGACTGAATAGAATCAACATACATAGTTTAGTTAAAAATCAGACTAACACCTACAGCGGATAGAATACATTTCAATATGATCAGCATAGCTAACGTCAATTCAACATGGACACCATATATCCAAGTTAATTTCACTACACAATATACCAAACAAAATCCTTAAAGTAAACTATTAACATCCAAAGATATAAGATTTATGCAAATCAAATGTTCAGTGGTGTCTACTAGAAGGCAAGGATTAAAGTGAAAATCAACTCTGCTGAATCTGGTACACAATGTAGAGGTAATTCACACACAAAAGAGTGAGCGGTGCGAAAGTGATGCAGCATATGTAGTGCCTTGTGTCAGACACAGAGCTTTGGTTTATGTGGCATTGCTATAAGTTACCATATTTCCAAATATGTATGACAATACCCACATAGGGCATCATCTTGAGGGGAATGTCAATGGCCACACCCTAGGATGACACCTAGTGTAACAAGCCGAACATGAAGATAACAAAACTAGAAAAAAGTCATAATACTGCATCCTCTTTCTGGGCACAGGTTGGTGAAAGGGTACACGGAGAAGTTATCACACTGAAGAACTGCCACAAGCATGGACAATGGCAGACAGTGGTGCAGCATTCCTTCATTCCTCCAAGTTGGAGCTTTAGAATGTCTGCAGTACCACTACTTAAAAGATGCAAAATGATTTTGATTCAGAAAGGCAACTGTTCAGGCATGGACTGTTGTGATTTATCTATGCAGTGCACAGAGAGGTTGCATGGCTAAGTTGATAAGTCGTATCAAATGAATTGTGGGTAGAATAGTGCAACCACAAAACAGAACACAATTTGACAAGAACTATTGGAAGACCATGTTTACTTCTGCTCCGACAACCTGTCAGACTGAGTATAAGTCCCAAGCAAAGAATATGTGAGTGTCCGTTTGAGATTGGCAGAGGTATTCACCGTGTCCAAGCAGGAACACCACTCTAGTTAGAGTAAATTAGATATACACTGGATATAATCTGTGCTCACCCTCCGGTAGCTTGGCACAGAGCGGTCAGGCTTATCTAAAGAGGTAATGTGTAAAGTATTTGTGCGAAAAACACATGGATACACACAATAACACAATGAAAAACAAAGTATGAGTAAAACAAGACAAGAATGACAAAAATCCAATAAGTAGAACCAGAGTTACGATTTTTTAAAGATTAAATCAAATTATTGTTCTTAGTAGAATGAAACGCCAACCAGGGATATCTGGTTACGCTAGACCGAGGTAAATACAAAGTTCAGGCTGAACATGATGGACGACAGGCCAGCTACAAGATTGCCGCAGGTCCTGCTGAAAAAGTTCCTTGGATGGAGGAAGCATCAACGTCTAAGACTATGCGAGGAGCAGAGGAAGCGATATATCTGCGATCCTGTGAATGGAGGCAATGCGTTGTTACGATCAGTGCAGTCGATGAAGGCTATGTTGACAAACCCCTTTATGATGCAGGCAATGTGTTGTCATCGAGCCTAGCAGTCCATCGTCGAAGGAGATGCGTCGGTTTTGATTGGCATAAAGTCATTGATATGTGGGTCCTGCTGGATCATCACAAGCAAAGGCACTGCCAAGAGCCCAGCAATGGATTGGCAAAACCAGGCAAGACAGGACTCACAGATGGCAGAGTCCAGGTGCTGTTGCAGGGTTGTAGGAAGTCTTTGATGCCCCTGAGTCTTCAGAGAGGGGGGCAAGCCAGCAAGCCCTTGGAGTCACTCTGGGTTCATGTGAGATGGGTCCAGTTCTTTTCCTCAGCAGGGATGCAGGTAGTACATGAGAGCAGAACAGCAGTTCTTCCAGAACAGCAGTCTCACAGAGTGGCAGTCCTGAAGCACAACAGTACTTCTTAGCAGAGTTCTTCACAGGTCCAGAAGTGTACTGTCTTGGTAGAGTCAGAGACCCAGTACTTATACCCTGTTGTGTCTTTGAAGTGAGGGTGACTTCAAAGAAGGGGTTTCGAAGTGCACATAGCTCCTTTCTTCCCAGCCCTGGCTCCAGACTATTATTAAGGGGGTAATCAGCCCTTTTTGTGGGAAACAGGACACTGCCTATTCAGGTGTGTCAGCTCATCCCCTTTCTTCATGCCCAGTAAGAGCTATCAGAATGCAGATAAGTTCTCTGTCACACCTAGCCTTCCTGTATTTGTTGCGGTTTAGAGGGAATGCACAAATTGTAGCAGTCACCCACCCCATACCTTAGGGGTGCCTTTTGTGTAATAAAAGGGGAGTTTAAGGCTTGGCAGAGGGTTTTACATGGCAATTAGAACATGCAGTAAACTGCAAACACAAGCTTTGCAGTGGCAGGCCTGAGATAGGCCCACCAGTAGCGTTTAGATTACAGGCCCTGGGGACATGGAATACCACTTTAGACAGACCGCCCCAGGAAATTGCAGCATAGATTTGCAAATTTAGCAGCACAAAAAATTAAATTTAGCGGCATTATTGCGGCACTTTATTTTACTCGTAATAATTCCATTTCAGTCTTAAATCAATGGAAACTGTTTTAGCAGAGTATTCCACTTTCAAATAGGCATGTTTAGAGTGGCTGAGAGTATTTGTTTGCTATGCTAAGTCCCCGAGTCCTGTAATGGATGGCAGCATAATTTTTCACATGTTGCTGCCAGCCAATCGGAGAACTTGCAGGACTCTGACTTCCGCAGGAGCGATATGGCCCAAGGGAAAAAAAGATCCCGTGGATAATCCTAACTCTCTGCTTTTAAACTGGCGTGCCCACAAGAGTCTAAGACACTCTTGCAAGCCTAAATGCACCCCTGCAGGGTCCAGAAACAAGAAGAGTGTGGATGCGTTGGTGCCCAACGCTGCTTCCCACTTCCTGTCTACTCTCGCCCCAGAACAGGGTGCAGGCACCCCTACCCTGGCCAGTGGCATCAACCCTCCCACTCACCCGCCACCAACCCTGCTTACAAGCCTACACTATGGTTTGATGTAATTCGATTCCCTTCCAGCAGCTCATGCACTTGAAACTGCTCTGTAAACAACAAGTTGCACACGTGATTATACTGACTGACCCCCTCTCGCCCCCACCTACCACCACCACCCCCTCCTCCAGGGTACAAGTCCTAAAAAAAAAAAAAAGAAGGGGGGTGGGGTGGACTAAACAAGTTAGGTAGTTTGCAAGTGAAATCATGGCATGTGCCACCATAGCACATGACGCCACAACACAATTATTTTATCACTTTTTACACAAGTCTCCTCAGAGAAGGCGGATGAGGATTCAGGGAAGAGAAGCATGGAAAGAGTGCATGATTACAGTAAATCCCACAAACTGTTCATAGAGGGAGGGGTGCTTAAACCTGAAATTATTAAATGTCTTATGAAATCCATGTTTGATGGAGTCACATGAACGGAGATGCGATTGGTTTCCAAAGTATTGATGCAAAACCAGAATGGGGGGCAAGCACAGTCCCTGCCAAGCACAAGGTATCCAGTTACACACAAAGTGTTCAAAGCTGCCACTGACCCCAACCACTGGGGAGTCTCTGCACTAACCATCCTGGTACCTTAGGCCTAGATTTCGGCCCATATTTACAGAGGGGACAAGTGAAACTACCAATCCCAGCATGCAGTGGGGATGCTTCAGAGACTTTGCTGGGTAGTTCATCCCCATCAGCTCGAGATAGAGGGAACCCCAAGGAGTGCCAGAGGTGCTAGATCAGAGAGGGAGGTAGATCACCTCCCTGTGTGTCCTCGGTACCCCGAAGCACCAGTGGACCGACAAACGGATACCCATCAAGGACTCCTCCTCAATATCATTTGCGGTTGGATCCCACGTCATCACAGCGATATTGTAACTTTGTACAGTAACAACCTGAGGCTGATTGTTGCAACTCACTAGTTGCTTTTCTTGTGTTTGTAATGGTTTTGTTTGAACTCTGAAGCATGTTGGGGAGGAATGTAGTATTTGCACTTGCACAAGAACTTGGGACGTTGGTGTATTGGGTGGGATGATTTGCCCTACGCCTCTGGAATTATGGTTCAGTCTACAATTATGTTGCCTTGTTTTAAAAAAGGAACTGCAGGCGGCTGGGCCTGGCAACTGAGAGTATTACACTAACCAATTGTGCCTGTATTTAAATTACTGGGCCAACACTAGAGTTTGTAGCATTACGGCCGGGTTGCAAATAGCTTTTCGCCAGACTTGTGAAGTACAAGGATACCAGGGAACAACTTAATACTGGTACTTTATGTGCAGCCCTGGTGGCTCCACCTCTTAATTCATTACCACAACAATCACCTATGATTCAGACAAAAGAATGCCAATTTCTAAAGCCAAAATGTCTTTATTTTACATTTCTCCTGCCTCCACTTCTGTTCACATTAAGGCTATGTCGCAGATTTTGGAACAAAGAACTCTTGTGAAAAATGCCAACTTAATCAAATTGTCTCACTTAGATGTCAAAGATTAGGTTTTTGCCAACCACGTATCATGTAATGTTTTTTTTTTATTTTATACTTTCTCAACACCACCACCTTAATGGACTTTAACTATTAAAAAAAGGTATGCAAAACAAATCTCCAGTAGGTTTTATATTAGGAAATAACCTGGGAAATTATTTTTTTGTTAGAGCCGCAAGCATGTTTTTGCTTTACTTTTCACCATTATGAGAGATTTTGCGAAGAGGGCATTTCCAAAATTCTTGAACTTGTCAAGTTTATTATCTTTGCTTAGTTGTCAATTCGGTAATAATTATTTGTTTATCTCCTCAGCGACTGCTGCAAAAAAATGTAATACAACTCACTATCTAATTATAAAGAAAAGGGCGTACTCTGGGTCTCAGGGAAAGAACCGTTGACAATAAAATTCATGATCGCGTGCCCTTCGTACTTGGATATGTTGCAACCTCTGCACTGGAAAGATAAAACTAATGCTGGAGAAAAGAGGGTTTCTTCAACGTCGCAAAGGGATTTTGGAGATTAAGGTAAAGACCAGCCTTCCAGCAGCCTTCCTCGCTTTCATGTGGTGTTATATAAAATGTGAATTCTTATGGACCGTAAGGTTTCTTCAAACTTATTGGTGCTCTTGAATGTGTCTGTTTGAATGCAGATATCTCTGAAATGCTGCTCATAGTGGAGTGATGGTTGTCTTAGGGTCACATTTAAAGTGACATTGTAATTTAATTATAATATACTGAGCAGTTGCCTGGAACCCTAGAACCTACAATGTTGGTGATTTTTTTTTTTTTAACCAGGCCATAATGTTGAAATTTCTTGGCCGACTACAGATAGAATAGGACTTCCTCTCATTACACCACAAAAAAGCAAGTTAGGTAGTATTCAGCTCAAACAAGTAGAGCAGGTTTTGTTTCCAGGTCTGACCATTTTCTAGACCAGGGGTCTCCAACCTTTTGTGTAGTCCGAGCTACTTCTGGCCAGTGAAAATCGTCGTGAGCTACTGAACCCGAAGCAACTCGCGCATTTTTCCAAGAGACCCCCCACGCCCAGTTTCATTGACTTTAAGCCTAATTTCATCAGAGCCCATACTGTGCCTTTCTGCCCTCTGTTTCACTCGTTTTCCCCTTGTTTTTGTGCCCTTCTGCCCTCTGTTTCACTCGTTTTCCCCTTGTTTTTTATGCCCTTCTGCCCTTTGTTTCACTCGTTTTCCCCTTGTTTTTTGTGCCCTTCTGCCCTTTGTTCCACGTGTTTTTTGTGCCCTTCTGCCCTCTGTTTCACTCGTTTTCCCCTCGTTTTTTGTGGCCTTCTGCCCTGTTTCACTCGTTTTCCCCTTGGTTTTTTGTGCCCTTCTGCCCTCTGTTTCACAAGTTTTTTGTGGCCTTCTGCCCTCTGTTTCACTCGTTTTCCCCTTGGTTTTTTGTGCCCTTCTGCCCTCTGTTTCACTCGTTTTCCCCTTGTTTTTTGTGCCCTTCTGCCCTCTGTTTCACTCGTTTTCCCCTTGTTTTTTGTGCCCTTCTGCCCTCTGTTTCACTCATTTTTTTGTAGCCTTCTGCCCTGTTTCACTCGTTTTCCCCTTGTTTTTTGTGCCCTTCTGCCCTCTGTTTCACTCATTTTTTGTAGCCTTCTGCCCTGTTTCACTCGTTTTCCCCTTGTTTTTTGTGCCCTTCTGCCCTGTTTCACAAGTTTTTTGTGGCCTTCTGCCCTCTGTTTCACTCATTTCCCCCTTGTTTTTTGTGGCCTTCTGCCCTCTGTTTCACTCGTTTTCCCCTTGTTTTTTGTGCCCTTCTGCCCTCCGTTTCCCTCGTTTTTGTGGCCTTCTGCCCTCTGTTTCACTCGTTTTCCCCTTGTTTTTTGTTCCCTTCTGTCCTCTGTTTAACTCGTTTTCCCATTGTTTTTTTGTGCCCTTCTGCGCTCTGTTTCACGCGTTTTACCCTTGTTTTTTGTGCCCTTCTGCCCTCCGTTTCCCTCGTTTTTGTGGCCTTCTGCCCTCTGTTTCACTCGTTTTCCCCTTGTTTTTTGTGCCCTTCTGCCCTCCGTTTCCCTAGTTTTTGTGGCCTTCTGCCCTCTGTTTCACTCGTTTTACCCTTGTTTTTTGTGCCCTTCTGCCCTCCGTTTCCCTCATTTTTCTGGCCTTCTGCCCTCTGTTTCACTCGTTTTACCCTTGTTTTTTGTGCCCTTCTGCCCTTTGTTCCACGCGTTTTTTGTGGCTTTGCCTGGCGTGTCAGTGTAGCACCGGGAATTATTCAACATCACATTCATTAAAAAACAGAATCCAACGTCACTAAACTATCTGCTCGTCCATTGAGCTTACCTGCGGTCGAAGTCCCGTCTCTGCTCCCTACTGCTCCAGGTAACGATGACGTCACAGGAGTCAGACTCTCACGAGAAGAGTCTGCAGCTCCAGGAGAGTAGCGTCATCCTCTTCGCCCGCCCCCACCCCCAGCTTAGCTCCAATCTGAGCGGCTGGTTTGGGTGAGGGCGAGCAAATGGAGCCGGAAAAGTAAATAGCCCATGAAGGGCTACACGAGCTACTCCCGGGGTCTCCACGAGCTACCAGTAGCTCGCGATCGACCGGTTGGAGACCCCGGTTCTAGACTGTTTCTCTTAAAATGATCTGCAGCGTAATTCTTTAAATAACCACTTGATGGCGTTATACTACTAAGGAAACAGTAGCTATTATGGAAAGATGACTCCAATGACAATATACATAACCCCCCGGGATATTGCGGCATGAATCACATTTTCCAAATTTCGCAGGCTGTTTTGTAAAGATCGGAGCATTTTCACAAAACTGATGATTTCGCGGATCCTGGAGAGTCTGTTTAGTAGAGACTTAAAAGTAAACTAAATATGCCAATTGTGTATACACCAATGTATCCATGTTTAGGGGAGAAGCATATGTACTTGATCACGGGTCGGTACAAAAGGGGGTGGTGATGAACGGAGCATCTGAATCAATCAAACACTCACACCCAGTCAAAAGATCTGGGTTTAATCCATCACCGTTCTTTAGCCCACTCTGCCACCCCAGTTCAGACATGGCTATATGCAAATCAGTCTGACTGTGCCTCATGGGAACAGTCCAGCCCGAACTGCCAAGCCATGTCTTCCCTGGACCGGAAACAAGCTTCCGATGACCGGTTTCTGGCATTCCAGCAGTCTTCAGCCCACTTGCTTGAATCCAGTGGCAAAGTGAGCAAGGGACTCACGTCTGAGCATACCCTGCCACACTTATGGCGGCCAAAAGCGGTACAAAAGGGGGTGGTGATGGACGGAGCATCTGAATCAATCAAACACTCACACCCAGTCAAAAGATCTGGGTTTAATCCATCACCTTTCTTTAGTCCACTCTGCCACCCCAGTTCAGACATGGCTATATGCAAATCAGTCAGACCCTGTGCCTCATGGGAACAGTCCAGCCCGAACTGCCAAGCCATGTCTTCCCTGGACCGGAAACAAGCTTCTGAGGACCGGTTTCTGGCATTCCAGCCGTCTTCAGCCCGGCTTGCTTGAATCCAGTGGCAAAGTGAGCAAGGGACTCACGTCTGAGCATACCTTGCCACACTTATGGCAGCCAAAAGCGGTACAAAAGGGGGTGGTGATGGACGGAGCATCTGAATCAATCAAACACTCACACCCAGTCAAAAGATCTGGGTTTAATCCATCACCGTTCTTGAGCCCACTCTGCCACCCCAGTTCAGACATGGCTGAGTGGGCTAAAGAATGGTGATGGATTAAACCCAGATCAGTTGACTGGGGCTGAGTGTTTGATTTGCTCAAACGCTCCGTCCATCATCCCCTTTTGTATCGCTTGATCACGGGTCAGCAGTGGTAAAGTGCTCGGAGTCCAAAGGCCAACAATAACAATCTGCAAAAAAGGAAGGTAAGCAGGCAAAAAGTGTGGGGAAGACCACCTAAAGGATGACAGGTATAACAGTCAGCAACTTGAAAGAAAACACACAAGCATGAGCAATGATAGCTTTCAATTAAGTAGCGGGCAAATGACATAGGGAGCGATACAAAAAGACAACATTCATGAATGAAGCAAAATCAAGAGATTGGAATATTGGAATATTGGAATGCCATTGCTTCAGATGTAAAATCTTTCAAGTTTATCTTTTCTCAGGCATTACAAAAGAGCTCAAATTACACGTATTAGTGACAAGTTGATTAAAAAATAAGGTTATGCATGTAATGGACTTACCCTTTTAAGCTAACCTTTTGGGCACTGTCTGAGCACGAGAACCCGACATAATTCTGAGCTTGGACTTGCAAGATAGCAGATTCACGTAGTAGGGACTAATATTTTAGAGTGGTACACGGCAGCAAACTCTGTCTAAGAGTACAACATTTGGAGGACCAGCCACACACAAACATTAGCGGTATAACCATTAACACGTAAAACTGATGAACAACTTCAAATGTCAATGCAACAATGCATTGTATAATGCTAATCCATGGATTCACAACCTTAGCATTTCTATGAACGAATTAATGCTGCAAATAGAATATACAGAATATAACAAAAATGCTTGACAAACAGTATAGAACTCGATTTCATCTGTTATAAGTCAATCATAATGCATACACATATTTTAAATACATATCTTATACCAAACACCACTTACCATTGAAACAGATCATTTCTCAGTCTAACTCTAGTATCCACATGGCTTGCACACATAACATAAGTCAGCTATGCAACAAAGACCTAGAGATCAACACATTTGGATCACCATTATCTATTAATGCGTCTGCAGCAGGATTCCAATACTCTAGGCAACAGTAACTCCAGGAGTCAGAATTAGACCCCATTAGAAGCCTTTGAGAAATACATAGTGGGAAATCAGTATTTCTGTGTAGATTCCTGCATGTTTTCCCGCGGTATTTCACCTTGACAACGTTGATCTCTTTATTGGCTGTGACTTCATCTTGGAATGTGACCGTGTTATACTGATGGACAGCAGCATTTAAGGGGCTACTGCCAGCATGTGTAGGACAAAACAATGAATCAGAAGTTAATGGGTGCTTTAAACGTTTAAGCATATTCGTTTTACTCCCTTTCATAGATAACAAACAAAACGATTTCTTGTTTATTAGCATTGGGCAGAAGCGCCCTTTTTGGACAGAGGCTCTGCTGATAATGCAGTTGTGTTTTATGAAGATGGGTTTTGGAAGAGTCCTGAAGGCACACAGGCACTGGAGTTTCTGTGACATTCACAGTCTCTTCTCACCAAAAGACCCCCTCACCGAGCATGTGTGAAAAATGTTTCAAGCACTGAAATACATTACTTTGCTTCCACTACAAAGGTACTGAGGAGGAGACACATAACTGCAGACCTTCCGCTTATCAGATAAAGATAGCCTAACGTTAGGACAACGCAGAGAATGGAAGATGGGACGCCACTATCACCTCCATCTTAATATTTGGAATCCCATACATCAGCCCTCCCAGTTGAAAGGCATCACGTGTTAGTCTAGTGCATTCTAAGGCAGGCCCCACATCACTGCCTTAAAAAGAATTACCACGCATTTATAGCGCTTCTTCACTTGTCAAAGAGCTTTGTTGTCAACGCGATAAGTGCGCAGCCAGCACTCATTTGTCCACCCTTTTAATGTGACGCAGCAGTGTGACCTGGGCCCAGCTTTCTACTATTTAATACAGGCGTTCCTCTGAGTTACATTTCGTCTGGCCCACGCATCGTCGGTGATGCTGTACATGGGTTGTGCTCTCTTTCTTTGCAGAATGTAATTCATGGGCAGCGTCATGCGACCCTAGCAACATAACAGCAGGGTTGTTTCTGCACCTGGGCAACTCAGCAGCACCGGTCACCGCCAAATCAGCACCGGTCATCGTCAAAAAAAGCTTAAATAGCGAGGATTTCTCCATCTTCTTTACCGACAAAGCAAACGCACTGGAGAGAGAACTTAAAAAATCAGCTGAAGATTTGGAAAGGGAGAAGGTTTCTTCAGATGAACTACAGTTCCAACAAGAACTCGACAAACCTAAGAACATCGCTCAATGGACAGGTTTCAATCTAATCAGTGAATTAGAATTATCTAAGATCATGTCATCCACCAAACCTAACAACCATTATAATGACTCCCTACCAGCAAAGTGCTGTTCTTCTCTTAACCACCTGTTAATCCCGTCGTGGACTAAGATCATTAATGCTTTGTTATCACAAGGCCAAATTCCAGACTGCCTAAAAACAGGGCAAGTCATTCCTCTTCTAAAAAAACAAATGAAAACCCTTGTGATCCAAACAACTTTAGACCTGTTACAAACATTCCCATGCTCTCTAAAGTTCTGGAAAAATGTGTCCAACAACAACTGAGTCATCACATTACGGATTTCAATCTACTAAACAATTTCCAATCGGGGTTCAGACCGAACCATAGTACAGAAACTGCAATACTGCAAATAGAAGATGACGCTCTACTGGCTCTTGATCACGACACATGTCTCCTAATATTGTTGGACTTGTCGGCTGCGTTCGACGCGGTAAACCATGACAAAATACTGGATAGGCTGAAAAACAGAATGGCATTAGATCGTATAGTACTAAAGTGGTTCAGCTCCTTCCTAGAGAATGGATCACAAAAATTCATTGTCAACCAAACCCTGTCAGGCTTTACCAGAAATACAATTGGAGTTCCACAAGGTTCAACGTTATCCCCGGCGCTTTTCAATCTCTTTGTAGAACCACTTACAGCTATACTACAAAAAGCAAACATGTCATTTCATATGTACGCAGATGAGACGCAGCTGTATATCAAGGTGACATCGACAGAAGATTTAAAAACCATGAATCAAGCCCTCACGAGAACCCTCCCATGGCTAACCCTGAATCACCTGAAGCTAAATCTGCAGAAAACGGAATTCCTACTGATTACACCTCAGAAAAGTAAACTCAAGATAGCGGAATTGTCCAACATTATCACTGCTTTAAAATGTACCCCGAAGATTGTCGACTCTACTAAATATTTGGGAATTACCCTTGACAAAAATCTGAACATGATTGCACATATCAACACAATGGCAAAGAACACTTGTTTCCATCTAAGCTACCTGCGGAAACTAAAACCATCCAAAAAATTCGACCACATCTCCCCTCACTTGAAAGTGCTCAACTGGCTACCTTTCGAAGCAAGAATTCACTTCAAAATAGCTTGCATCACCCATAATGCATTCCACCATAAAACGCCAGTTTACCTTGCACAGAAAATCACACTTTCAGGAGGAAACAGAAGCACCAGGAGCAAAGACAATCTACTTCTGAAGCCAGCTCGTTTTGTAAGAAAAGAACTTATGACCGAGCGTTCTCTGGAGCAGCACCACGAATTTGGAATGCACTCCCCATAAGCATTAGAAGAATTCCATCCATCGCTGCGTTCAAAAAAGAAGCAAAATTATTCTAAATGAGAAAATGTCTACAATAAGACCTTGCAGCAGTACATGTGGATCAAATCTATCCATGTTTGCCTCCAGTCATCCACCAGTCTCTCGCTTGTGGTGGTGTGACTTAATGCGATCGTTACCAACTCAATTGCTGATTTAATTGCTGATTCACTATTTGTTACTGTTGTATAGAGCTTGTAAATTAAAATCTATGCTTCCAAATGGTACTAATGTTGATACACGGCTGTAAAGCGCTCTGATACCCCTCGCAGGGTCATGTTCATGCTATAGAAAACACTAAATAAATAAATAAATTAATTAATATGAATGTAAGAGCTGCACCCAAGACTAGAGCACAGGGTGGCTGAAAGGTCAGAGAAGGACACCCAGTGGCAGTCTGGCCGGCACACCCAGACTACAGCAGGAAATACCCAGCTCATCCCCATTTGTGCACCCGGGCCCAGCTGAAAATCGGCGGGAGAAAGGACAGCGACATTTCATTCAGGTGAGGAATGGGCCGAGTCAAGTTGTTATCCCTCTACTACAGCAAGAAGTCTCACATGACAGGAGGAGAAGCAAAGGCAGCCAGGATACCGAGCTGGCGAAGTCAGACAACCATTGAAGTAAACCCGAGACACGAGAGCTCGTAAGTTTAAGATCAGTGTTCGAGTCACTGTCACAGCAGTGCGCGCGCCTCCAGTGGTCGCGTGCCATACTCAACCCTGCTGGTCTCATGGCAAATTATGCACGTAACTTTTTATTCGTGCTCTGTGTCTCAAACGTTCGTGAACCATCTCTGTGTCTGACACGGATGGCAGGAAGGAAATAATAATTTTGTTCTTCTGAATGTCCTATTCTATATGACACTGTGAAAGTTTCCTTGCTGCTGCTTGCTTTAGCATACTGCTGATATCTCCATTTATGTTAGGCTCCCTCTCCTCTTAGTATTCTGTCCACTCTCTGACTTCGCCCGGCTCAAGCGGATTGGCGAGGTTCCTGCTACCGAAACGCTATTTTCGTCCAGGTGTTTATCAGTGCCACCATTTCCTCACATGCACACTTGTAAATATGCAGTCACACCTGCACTCTGATAGAAATTTGCAGAAGGCTGTCTGACCATAACACTACACAAACAGCCCTTTGCAGTACAAGGAGGACCCCATCTGCACAGGATTCACCAAAAGCAGGTGTGGGGAGGGGAAAACAGAAAGATCAAGAGGGATGAAAAAGTGCGAGGGGAAATGAAATAGACAAAAAGGATAGAATCGCCTGAAAGGAAAGAGACAGGAGGGACAAGGATGAGAGGTGGGATAAGCGAGGTACGATACAAGAAGGGAAGACAAATCAGGAGGAGGAGAAAGTCACTAATAGTTGTTGAATGTCACTCATAAGTACACTGGAATTATGAAAATGTCACACAATGTGAGATGGTGGGGCGATCAGGGTGGCATTAAGCACCTGCACGCAGTCCACATACTGTGGAGGCTGCAGACGTCTATACTTATTATGCAGCATCCCATTTAATAGTTATCAACGAGTGGTGGCACAATTTACCTTCAGATCCGGCATACAAGTTGGAACATAGGGCAATGGAGCAAAAATCCCTTCTCCAACTCCTGTACAGCCACACAAACGTAGATTTTATGCCGCCTGCTGGTAGAGTAGTGATTCGGATTTGGAGATATGCAGTCCGACAGATGGTCTGGCAAGGCTGCATGACGGGTATGACCTGCTATGGTATGGTACATACTTACGCCCTGTTGCCGCGCTGGGTGGGGGGGGGGGTGTTCCAGAAGTTGGATCTGCTTGGAATATCTACATTGGGTGACGTCATGAGGGAACTACACTCAAATCTTTCAATCAGCTGCAGAGAGAGTTTCAATTACACAAGACACAGTTTTATAAATATCTCCAATTGAGGCATGAACTTCACCCCCAACTACACACGCTGGAGACTTTGCCTGAATTTCACCCGCTCACCGGGAGATTGCTCACTGGAGACATTGGGGCACACAAAATAAGCCAGATTTACCAGACGCTGACCACTCATGCCCACACCACTATACATAAGACACAGGCGGCATGGCTCAGAGATTTACCAGACATGACAGATGACGATTGGACAGAGGCCCTGGCCAGCCCCCGAGGCGCAGCAGTGTCCTCACGTTACCGCCTCATCCAATTCAAATATATACACTGTATATATTACACTCGATCCAGACTGTGGCAGATGGGGGCTATTCAGACCTCAGTCTGTCTCTGCTGCGAGAAGGAAGCGTGGCCTTTTATATACACTGTATGGAGTTGTAGTGCATTACAGCCATTTTGGGGTAAAGTGGCATCTTGTTTAGATTGTGTCCTAATATGGAACCTCCCATTCGACCCAAGACTATTTTTATTGCACAGTACTGTTGGGATTGGTGGGAAGAATTAGTTACTTACCTGTAATCCTAGTTCTCTTCCAGGGGTATCCTCATCAAAGTCATAAGCATTAGAATATTCCCGCCCATGTGCGGGACCCCGGAAACACTATATTATATGTGCCCCATATATATATATATATATATATATATATATATATATATATATATATATATATATATATATATATATATATATATATATATATATATATATATATATATATATATATATATATATATATATATATATATATATATATATATATATATATATATATATATATATATATATATATATATATATATATATATATATATATATATATATATATATATATATATATATATATATATATATATATATATATATATATATATATATATATATATAAAAACATGCAATAGCAGCCAAAATAAAAACATAGCTGAAATATGCTGTAAAGAATTTCCACCATACATGAGTAATAAGCATTAGAAACATGAGAAACAACACAAAGTTTGTTTTAGAAACTGTTTTAATGCTCAGAAAGCAGTAGAAATTCTCATAACTCACTGGAAGCAAATAAAGCTCCCATGCTGCATTGCAAACACACAGTCTAAAAAGACTGAAAAGCTAACCTGTAGCTGCATAGCAATAAACTGACACCGTGCCTTTAAGGCACCCATGACCCCCAGTATCCCATCATGCCTCAGGGGTGACAGTTAGGTCAGTTGTTCTTTTCGGAGACTGAAAACAAACCCAGTAACAGATAGGTTAAAAATATCTCATTATTAAAGATTTTCCTTTGCCCGGGGAGGCGGGAGGGTTGCTTATGACTTTGATAAGGATACCCCTGGAAGAGAACTAGGATTACAGGTAAGTAACTAATCCTTCTCTTCCAGGGGATCCTCATCAATAGTCATAAGCATTAGAATAGAATAGCGAGCCTCACCTCATCTCCCTGCGGGCAAAGGAGTAACAATACAGTAATAACCATATTAAGCCTAGTAACCACTAAGCTCGTACATGCCGTAGGTTACCCAAATAGATTCCTCAAAGAGGCTTGTCCTACTTGAGTATCGGCCCTGGAATCAGATTCTAGGCAGTAATGCCTTGTAAAGGTATGAACTGATTTCCATGTCGCCGCCTTGCATATCTCGGACATTGGAATGTCGTGCAAGAAAGCTACTGTAGCGGCCTTCCCTCTAGTGGAATGCGCTTTGGGTGACCCCAACAAAGGCTTGCCTGCAAGCTGATAGGCTAATTTAATGCACGAGACAATCCATCTCGCGATGGACCTCTTGGCCGCTGGAAAACCTGTTCGCATTGAACCATAGTTCACGAACAGTTGATTCGTTTTCCTAATCCCTTTGGTCATTTCCAAATAGAACTTGAGCACTCTCTTAAGATCTAAGGAGTGAAGCGACCACTCGGCTGGGGTCGTAGGATTTGGAAAAAACGAAGGGAGGGAAATGGACTGATTTATATGAAAATCAGAAATGACTTTAGGCAAGAAAGATGGATGAGCCCTTAGGACTACTCTATTGTGATGAAAAAGAGTATATGGTTCTTTCGCACAGAGCGTTTGAATCTCGCTTACTCTGCGCGCAGAGGTAATCGCCACCAAAAAGGCCGCCTTCCAAGAGAGATGTTGCAAAGAGGCCTTGTGGATGGGCTCGAAAGGAGGTGACATTAACCTGGATAAAACCAGGTTCAATTCCCATGGAGGAGAAGGATTTCGCACAGGGGGATACACTTTTTTCAACCCCTGGAGGAAGTCCTAAACCACTGGAACTTGAAAGAAAGAAATCTGATCAGGTGATTTTCTGTATGCTACTATGGCTGACAAATGCACTCTAATAGAAGCGTACTTTAAACCAGCAGTTGCCAGGGAAAGGAGGTATGGCAAGATGACGTCCTTCTGCCCTTTAGTCGGATCTAGGTGATGATCCCTACACCATAAGTAAAACCTTTTCCACTTGAACGCATAGGACGCTCTCGTGGAAGGCCTCTTCGCCTCTTTTAAAATGTTCATGCATTCAGGAGGCAAGTTCAAATGTCCATATTGCAGGACCTCAGGAGCCATGCTGTTAGGTTCAGTGAGGGGAGGTTGGGATGCATTATCCTCCCGTTCATCTTGCTCAACAGGTCCGGCCTGCAAGGGAGTCGTCTGTGTGGGCACACAGATAGATGTAGACGGTCCGGGTACCACCACTGCCGCGGCCAATCCGGAGCTATCAGGATCATTTCCATGTTCGACCTGCGGAGCTTGGAAACTACTCTCGGAATCAGAGCCAGTGGAGGAAACGCGTAAGCGAATGTCCCTGACCAATCCATCAGTAGAGCATTGCCCTGCGTCCCTGGCCGGTGGAACCTGGACGCGAAGGCGTGGCATTTGGCGTTTTCGTCGTCTGCAAACAAGTCTATGGTTGGACGACCCCAGCAACGAAAAAGCTCTTCTTCTACTTCGTCTTTTAGCACCCAGTCTGGCTGATCTTCGAAGTGCCTGCTGAGTGAGTCTGCTCTTACGTTCAACTCGCCTGGAAGGTGCACTGCCACTACCGTGAGGCCTCGAGAGAGGAGCCAATGCCAGAT
This sequence comes from Lissotriton helveticus, assembly GCF_964261635.1. Taxonomy (NCBI): domain Eukaryota; kingdom Metazoa; phylum Chordata; class Amphibia; order Caudata; family Salamandridae; genus Lissotriton; species Lissotriton helveticus. The sequence goes on from NC_136059.1 coordinate 600,787,880, forward strand.
TGCCTGAGCCCCTCGAGAAAGTGGGCGAGACCTTGTGCCTCCTTGTTTGTTCAGATAGAACATGGTGGTCGTATTGTCCGTCTGAACTAGGACCGAGTTGGACTCTATCACTGGAAAGAAAGCTTTGAGAGCCAGGAATACCTCTCTGAGCTCCAGCATATTGATGTGGTATGTCTGCTCCTGCGCAGACCACTGGCCTTGAATTTGAAGCGGACCCATGTGCGCTCCCCAGCCTTGCAGAGAGGCATACGTCACTATCGACTGGGATGGAAGAGGTCGGTGAAACAGTACCCCCACCAGTAAATTCTTTCTCCGAGTCCACCATTTGATGGCATCTTTTGTCGCTTGGGAAAGCGTGATACGATCTTCCCAACGTCCTGTCGCTTGGTCCCACTGATCCTCCAGAGCCTGCTGTAGAGGACGCATTCTCAGCCTGGCGTTCGGGATGAGAAAAATGCAGGACGCCATGGAACCCAGCAGGGATGCTACTGGTCGGGCTGTTGGAAGCCGAGACTCTAGCAGGAGTCCACATTTCTGACTCATGGAAAAAAGTCTCTCCTCCGAAGGAAACGCTTTTCCCACTTTTGTGTCCAGAACGGAGCCTAGGTAGTGGATGGACTGTGTAGGCCGCTGGACTGACTTCACCAGGTTCACATGGAGGCCGAGCCTGCGCAACTGGTGCAGACACAGATGTAGATCGTGCTTTACCTGTACCGGAAATGGACCTTTTAGGAGCCAGTCGTCCAGGTATGGGTAGATGAAGAGCCCCTTCTTGTGAAGAAAAGCTGCCACCACTGCCATGCATTTGGTGAAGACTCGTGGTGCGGACTTGAGACCGAAGGGTAGCACTTTGTACTGGTAGTGGTTGTTCCCTACGACAAACCTCAAGTACTTGCGATGTTGTTGAGCAATTGGGATGTGAAAGTACACATCTTGCAGGTCCACCGAACACATCCAATCTCCGACTTGAAGATGTGGGCATATTTGGTGAAGCGCTAACATGCGGAACTTTTCTCTGACTATGACTTTGTTTAAAAGTCGAAGATCGAGTATTGGTCTGAACTTGTCCTCCTGATCTTTTTTGGGAACAAGAAAATATCTGGAGTAAACTCCCTTTCCTCTTTGAGCGAGAGGAACCTCCTCTATCGCTCTTTTTTGCAGTAGGACTTTTACCTCTCTTCGGAGCAAGCTTAGCTGGTGAGGGCAAGAGCTCTTTGGAGGAATGCTCTTCGGAGGCGCACGGAAGCGTAGCCTGTATCCATTGCGCAGTATATTCAGCACCCACTGATCCTTTGTGATGCTGACCCACTCTGCCAGTTGTTGTGAAGCACTTCCTCCCACTGGAGTGGGTAACAGCGCCAGAGGAAGCCACTGCTCAGGCCTTTCCTCCTCTTGTGGTGTTAGAGGATTGTTGGTGACCTCCTCTACCTCTGCCGGGCTTGCCTCGAAACTGGGATTTCCCCTGGTTCTTATTTTGGGACCACTGAGGGGTTTGAACCCTCTGTTGAGCCCCTCTCCCCCTGTTGGTCTTGAAGCGGCGTTTGAATTCTTTCTTCTTCTCCAAACCCACCGCTTTCACTGTGTCCAGCTCCGTCTTCATTTGGGTCATTTCTTCGTCAGCATGTTCCCCGAAGAGAGCGGAACCCGAAAAGGGAGATTAAGGATGCGATGCTGAGCATCCGGCTTCAGACCTGTAAGGCGCAACCAGGCCGACCTCCTGGCACAAACCCCATGTGAATAGGAATGCGCCGCAAGGACAGCACCATCCGCAGCCGTGCTGATCATCTGATTCGCCACCAGACATCCTTCTGTCACAGTCTCTTCAAAATCCTGCTGGTCTTCTTTTGGCAGCTTGGATTTGAACCTTTCCATGGAGTCCCATAAAGATCTGTCATATCGACCCAGAAGCGCAGCCGCACTAGAAACCTTAAGAGTGGCTGCAGCTGAGTTGCAAACCTTGCGACCCCAGGAGTCTTGAGATTTGCTGTCCTTGTCTGGTGGGACTGAAGAGGAACCGGCAACTGCATGTGTCTTTCTCGCCGCTGCAATAATTACAGGGTCTGCTGGAGGGTCAGATTTTACAAAAACCGGGTCAGAAGAGGCCGGTTTGTATTTTTTTCTGAATGCGGGCTGGCACCGCTCTGATAGCCGCCGGAGTTAGGAAAACCTCTTTGACAGGATCCATAATCCCCGGGACTAGAGGCAGCAGAGGACGGGAGATAGCTTTTTTGTGTAAAGTCTCAAAAATGACTGTCGTTGTAACCTGAGGGACAGACATTTCAATGCTCAGCTTCTGAGCTCCTCTGTTATGTTAAATTATGTTATGTTAAATTTTATTTCTATAGTGCACGGCTACTCAATAAGAGTGTCCCGGCGCTTTACTTAGGCAGCTCAGTGTAAAAAACATAACACCATAAAACAGAGACAGACAGGGCAAAGAAAGACAGACAGGGGAAAGAAAGACCTCCTAAAGGTTAAAAAGCCAGGTCTTAAGGTTCTTCCTGAACAGAAGCAAATTAGGTGTGCGCCGCAGGGTCAAAGGCAAAGTGTTCCACAACTGAGGGGCCCTCAGACTAAAGGAACGACCCCCGGTACGGGCCTTCCTCACTCGGGGGACCACGGCCAAAAACAAAGATTCCGACCGCAGAGATCGGGCCGGGCAATAAAAGACGAGCCTGCGCTGTAAGTACCTTGCTCCAGAGCCAAAAAGCGCTTTGTGAGCCAGGGTCAACGCTTTAAACATAATCCGCTTCCGGATGGGCAGCCAGTGAAGCGACTGCACCAACCCGGATGCTCTCGCTCGCCTATGGAGACCAAAGATGGCGCGCGCTGCAGAGTTCTGCACAACCTGCAGCCGCTGTACAAGATAGTCCGGAAGACCTAAATAGAGGACGTTGGCATAGTCCAATCTGGAGCCAATTAAGGCTTGCACAGTGATCTTTCTATGCTCTTCTGTGAGCAAAGGCAGGAACTTCCGGAGCATCTTGAGAATGCCAAAGCAAGTGCCCGTCAAACCAAGAATATGTGATCTCAGCGTCAGATTATTATCAATCTTGACACCCAGATTTTTTGCCACCTGGGATGCCTGAGCAGGGGGACACATATCCATTGGCCACCAGGCCGGCCAGTCAGGGTCCAAGGAACAACCAAAGAACAGTACCTCCGATTTGTTGGAATTCGCTTTGAGGCTGTTCTGCTGAAACCAGCTGAAGACCATCCCTAAACAACCCCGAATGCTCTCTCCATCAAAAGCCTGATCTTTCCTACACGTGAAGAGCAGTTGCGTGTCATCAGCGTAGGACACGATCTGGGCCCCAAAGGGCTCCACCAGTGCCGCCAGAGGGGTCATAAAGATGTTAAAAAGAGTCGGGCTCAACACAGAACCCTGCGGAACTCCGACTCCCAAAGGCGGCATCTCAGCGGAGCTCGGGGAGTCCCAGACCATTTGTCGGCGGCCCTCAAGAAAAGATGTAAACCAGTAGAACACCGTCCCCCTCAGACCTCTTTGCAGGACATCTAGATACGTGCCAATGTCATCCACAGGAGAGGACCTGGACGTAGGACTGTCCGTCAACGTAGGGGAGTAGTCCCTCTTGGAAGACCTGGTAGAAGAGGTAGATGAAGTAGACTGAGTTCGTCGACGTCTACGGTGAGCACTGTGCCTCCTCTCCCGCGATCTTTTTGAACCCTCCTCCCGCCTAAGAGAGCGAGATCTGATCCGATCTTCTGAACGAGGTCCTTTTCTGGGAGATCGGGACCTTCTGGGAGATCTGATTGGTGGTCTCACAGGTGATTTGCGCCTGGGAGGACTACGCTTGTCCATCTCCTCTACCAGATCCTGAAGAGGAGACCTGTGCTGTGGGCTTGCATATTCTTGCATACGTTTGGCAGCCCCAGAATCTCTCCAATGGTCCAAAGACCTGTACCATCTAGGTGATAGTCTGATTTGCCCAGCCGAAGGGTCTGGCCGACGCTCAGGAGATTTGCGCACAGTACTTCTGGACTTTGAAGATGCAGTTGAGGAGCCAGAGGACCGTGAAGTGGAATGACGGGAAGCTGACTCCGTTACCATAACCACATCTGAAAACCTCGACGTCGAGCGATCTTCCCTCGCCGTCGAGCGCCCTCGGGGAGTCGGCGGGTCAAACAATCTCGACTTTGATTGTCTATTTGAGGATCTATGGTCCCTCGACGTCGAGCGGCGATGACCCGCCGTCGACGGAGTTCTCTGTCTCGATGTCGAACGGCGATGACCGGCCGTCGACTGAGCCCTCTCTCTCGACGTCGAACGACAATGTCCAGTCGTCGACGGAGGCTTCTCTCTCGACGTCGAACGACGATGTCCAGTCGTCGACGGAGGCTTCTCTCTCGACGTCGAACGACGATGTCCAGTCGTCGACGGAGCTCTCTGCCTCGACGTCGAACGGCGATGACCAGCCGTCGACGGAGTCCTCTGCCTCGACGTCGAATGTCTGTGCGACGACGGCGGAGGGGTATTGGGCACCCTCGACGCAGAGCGCTGACGAAACACTGACGGAGACTGCCTCCTCGACGGCGATCAACTTTTTCCTGTCGACGGCGGAGGGGTCTTGGTCCTCGACGCCGAACGTCGTTTTTTAGACGACGGCGGAGGGATCACACTTCTCGGCGCCGTTCGTCGCCTGGATGACGATGGCGGAGGAGTGACCTCCCTCGACGCCGGTCGTCGCCTGATTGACGACGGCGGAGGGGTCTTGGATCTCGACGCCGACCGTCGCCCGGTTGACGGCGGCGGAGTCACCTTCCTCAACGCCGGTTGTCGCCCGGTTGACGCCGGCGGAGGGGATTTCAACGACGGAACTGGATCCTTCGACGTCGTCGACGTACCTGGTCTTCTTTTCGACGGCGAGCCCGCCGTCGACGGTAGTTTAGAAGAGAGATGATCCACCGGTGGTTCTTTTCTCAGCGCCGAGCCCGACGCTGAAGTTGAAGGGTGTGAAGACTTCTTTTTTGAAGATGTATGAGCCTTCTTGGAGCCCTTCTTCACCGGAGATCTTCCTCTTGATGACCTGTGAGCCAGGCCATAAATGCGAATCCTCTCCCTGTCCTTGAGAGTTCTTCCTGACAGGTGCTCACAATGAGGACAGGTGCCTGGATCATGATCTTTAGGCAGACACAGGATACAGACGTCGTGGTTGTCTGATTTTGCCTTCTTGTTGCCACAAGAAGGACATTTGTCAAAGAGTGAAGGCATTCTCAATAGAAAATGTTCACTAAACTGACTGAAAAAGACAGTATCTTACTTGACTAGATGTTAAATGTCAAAGTAAGAGCAAAAGTTGTTAAAAGTGAAGTATTTTTCTGTCAAAAAACAGAAAATTAGTGGAGCTGTGTAACCAGGGTCCTTCTCTGAAGGAACCGGAAAGAACAACTGACCTAACTGTCACCCCTGAGGCACGATGGGATACTGGGGGTCATGGGTGCCTTAAAGGCACGGTGTCAGTTTATTGCTATGCAGCTACAGGTTAGCTTTTCAGTCTTTTTAGACTGTGTGTTTGCAATGCAGCCTGGGAGCTTTATATGCTTCCAGTGAGTTATGAGAATTTCTACTGCTTTCTGAGCATTAAAACAGTTTCTAAAACAAACTTTGTGTTGTTTCTCATGTTTCTAATGCTTATTACTCATGTATGGTGGAAATTCTTTACAGCATATTTCAGCTATGTTTTTATTTTGGCTGCTATTGCAAGTTTTTATATATATATATATATATGTGTATATATATATATATATATATATATATATATATATATATATATATATATATATATATATATATATATATATATATATATATATATATATATATATATATATATATATATATATATATGTGGGGCACATATAATATAGTGTTTCCGGGGTCCCGCACATGGGCGGGAATATTCTAATGCTTATGACTATTGATGAGGATCCCCTGGAAGAGAACAAATATAAACAGCACTTGCTCTTCCTGGACCTCACCCTGGCCAAGCATGACATTGCAAAGCAGTGGAAGGCTGCCCCCACCCCCGACAATTGGTGGTTGGAAGGCCCTGGACACTTGCATGGGGGCAGAGATAGTGTTTTTTCAGGCTGGGGGGTGAACCCAAAAACACAGAAAAATATGGTCCAGATGGCTATCTATTGAGAAATAGAGTTCCCACCTCTGCCGAACATAGACCCTGTATAGAATGGCTCCCTCATGAGATGCCAGTCCCTGAACAGCTTGGATAATATACTATAGTTACTGGTGGTCGAATATGTCCTAATTAACTGAATTTCGTGGGGTTTAAAATGCTCTGTGACATGTTTATGTCGCATTGCCTGCATGTTATGCAGGTGTTCCAGTGTTTTCACAAATGTAGGTACCTTGGATGTATCCATTGTTTCACAAGTTCACTGCAAGCACTGGCTCATTATGTACCTTGAAAATCCAATAAAATATGTTTTAAAAAATAAAATAAAAATGACACACATAAGCAATCTGAAACCTTGGCAGTTTTGATACTTCCAGATAGTCAAAAATGCTACAAGGCCACATCAACACAGAAAAGCGTTAAGAGACCAAGTAGCTCAGTATACCATAACAGAACAAGGATTCAATTAAGCAAATTATTTTAGAATAAACCTAGAACAGACAATTTGATTGCCATTATGGACATATTCAGGGGAGACATCAAAATGTGCTTATTTGGAAATACTTCATTAAAGCAATAACAACGCCAAGAAGTACAAATTCTCCAGTATAGGTTTCATTTAAATATACACATTTCTATCAATTAATTAGAATAGTGCTAGTGCCTCAGTCAATTTTACAATTAACTCTATCAGTCACAGTGATGCACACTTGACATTTTCAAATGTTAGGAAACAGGAGGATACATATTTGGGAATGAAATTCAGGCAATGTTTAAGTTTTCGGCAATGTACAGTAAAAATTAGTATATTAAAGGAAAACTAAAAACTTAAAAAACTTCTGTGACTGCAACAGTACTTTAAAAACTCCCATTTGTGAGATTTAAAAAGAGAGACTCATAAGCATGACAGCATAGAAAAGACAAACTGACTGAGTATAACACAAAAGAGCTACTCAACTAACCTAGTTATTTTAAGGATCGAATTGTTTACTCCAGTTTTATACAACCCAGTGTTTGTCCAAACTTTGAATGCTCTCCTAATTGGATCCCAGCAAAAGAATGTAGTCTGCTTTCACAAGAAGCCAGTGAGCTCATGTCACAAATATGTGACTAAGTCCATAAATAAATAAAATCTACATTACCAAAAAGTGTGAATGACACTGTTCTAATGTATAAAGAGTAAAGAGTCGCAATGACTGATCCTCGCTCATACCTTTATTAGTTCATAGATGTTCGATGGATCGCACGTGGTCAGGCTGCCAAAAATAATTAGAACCTCTCTGCTTGTATGCCCTGGCATGTGCCTGTGATGGAGAAGAAAAAATTATTTATCGTTCAGGGGCTTTACGTGTAAAAAAAACATTTAAGAGGTTATTAACAAGGAGAGAGTCTTTTTCAAGAACACTACACCACGACGTAGTAAAAGCCCACTTTCACACTCTGAATGTAGCTACCCGTCCTGTTATGTTTCATATAGGTGCCCTAATATAGGGCTGGGTTTACATCATACCCCTTCATCTACATTACCTCCCCTACACTACACGGTAACCAGCCTTTTTAGGATTTAACCTTTTACCTAGTTCTAGTCCTGGGTGCAGAAGGAGGGGTTTCTCCTGAACAATGGCGTTCTAGGACTTAATCTTTAGACTGTCACAGTAGGCATGAATATTCATAAGGGTTCTTGGAAACCAGGCTGGGGCTACACCACCTTCCTACACCACCTTCCTCCTCATATCTACATACACGGTTCATCCCATACGTCATCCTCAAACCCAACAATGACTAATAAAAGTAACAAGGGACAAAGAGGCCTTAGATACTTTCATTATAAATACAGCACCTCTTGCTAGTGGTATTTAGAGGGAACCAAGACTTCCAGGCCGACACACTGACCAGAGACGCTGAGGCTCCTGCATGCAGACGCTCCAGCTGACAGTAGTCTGAACATCCCTTGCGGGGTGTCCAACTCGAGACCAAGAAGGGCTCCGACATTTTCACACTTCAGGTAACGGGGTTCGTCTAAATCCTAGAGGGATTCTTGGCTTCACACCTACTCACATGCTAGGTACACTTAGGTACATCTAGATAGGCATCGTAGGAGTATGAGCACTTTTATCATGCATTTTATATTCATATATTTATTCATGCTAATTTCAAAATGGTAGAACTGTACTATCCTTTTATATTCACTGTACGGCTAATCATATATCTCTGCTACTGTCTAATGGTTGTTGCAGCTCATATATTTTACAAAAGAATAACGACTGTTCAATAAACTCTTATTGAAACGCCCAGACTGTTTATACTGTGTATCTCTGAGATAAGCTAAAAGCATGAGTGACGGAGCGAAAAGTAGTGCATTGTTTCCACGATCTTGAGGGATCAGGGTTGTCATGTTCTAAGGTTGCCAGAAACGAATATCTCCCCGATACGAGGAGACACTAGTGGCACTGTGAGCTAGCTTAAATGCAAATAGGTTACCATTTCTCGGTGGGGGTTTATGGAACCACGTCTGCCACCAATCCCACAGTTTATGTTATCCAAACGAGCAGGTCCTGCATGGGTACTATATGGTCTACACGACAGTCTATTCACACGTTGACTGCATGTCTGCTTTTGTCCATATATAGTGCTTCACTGTATTTCTGATAGAATTTTGGTGCACAAATACAACATACATACATGTAGACATACATACTACATGATCATACTGAACTACACCATGGCTGAGCCTCTTTCATGTTGGGTTTTTGTGAGATAACCCATCCCAGGGTTGTTTGTACATTTATGGACGGACAACATCAGGAAGATATAAACTCTTACTCATTAAAGTTTAAAACTGTTTAAACTTTATTATAATGTTTTTATAGTAGCGTAAATACCAGAACTGGATTCATATTTAAACCAGCAGCCACAACAAAGTGTGTCTTTCTGCATCCTATGTAAAACAAACTGCTACGTATTTGTATAAAAAAATATTACTTACTTGTAATCCTGGTTCTGCATTGTAAGAATCCTCACTGAAGTCCTAATCATAGAATATTCCTGCCTATGCGTTTTTGACCGAGGAACACTTCTTTTATATTTGAAAGTCAATCTTTAGTTGGAGGTAGGCACTTCAATGTGAAATAGTCTGGTGGTGCCTCCTCCAATATGTGGACAGCCCAGCGTTACAAGCATTTGTCTAAGAGGGAAAAATCCCAGTTTAAAATACCTAAACAGAGCACTGTATCTTTAAGCCAAAAGGTTCTCTGTTCCAGCATGCATTGTACTGGAGATTTGCATCACAGCTACACTTCTCTTGGATGGCTATAATGTGAGACCTCATTATTGAAAGCTATTGACAACAGGAGGTGGGTGGGTTGTTTATGACTTTAGTAAGGATTCCTACAATGCAATACTAAGGAAGAATCTTATTGTGTATTGATATGGACTCAGGAAATCATTTAAGCAAACATTCTTCACAGTGGCTTGATCTACTAATGATTCAGCTCGTGAATCTTCAGCTGAACAGTAATATTTGGTAAATGTATGGCCACCAGGGTCACATCCCCTACCCCGCCTTATCGGCCATCTTGTCGCACACTTGAGGGATCGTCAACAACAAAGAAGAGATCCCTTCTACTCCCTTTTTATTAATACAGAAAGTGGACTGAAATAGCCAGAGTGGAGGCAGTCTTGAGAAAAAAAAATACAGAAAGAACTGCATATCCAAAAGCAGGAGGCATCTTGGATTGGGCATTTGCCCACCAACTAATATTCGCAGAAAAGCGGATATATCAACCCTATTGCTCCTCCTCCGTCGCCTCACCATAATCACTACCTGATAGATAACCAACTTGTCGGGCTCCCCGTCTTGAGAACAACCATGAAAAGTCAGAATCTCTACAAGCTGCAACACTATATAGATTTTTTTAATCAAACAATAGCAACAAAGAAACAAAAACATCATGTGACATAATTCAAATTATTGACAATCAATAAATGACATTTCCATACCTCCCAGCTAATTACAATTGGACTCCGGTGACGGATCAAGGTGATATTCACTCCTCGGCTTCACGTTGACCCACCGGAAGGGTGCAGATGTCTCCCCTGTAAGCATTGCAGGTTTCCCAGACTCTATTCCACTTCCCCGGGGCAACCCCTTGCCAAGTACACCGATCTTTCCCTAAACATACACCAGTCCAAGTCCTCCCTCCATTTCTCCACCCGGGGGGCTGACTGGCTCCCCACAACTGGGCCACATTACGTTTAGCGATCATGAGCACCAATGTTGCCCACCCCTTTTGATAGGCATTGAGATCCGTTGACTCCCAAATATTAAGATACTCCTACATGCCTCCAGACCCAGTTCCGTATTCAGGACTGTGCGTAATGTGCTGTGGACCTTCACCCAGAATTCCTGGACCTTTACACAGTGCCATAGGATATGCATGAACGTCCCCAGCTCTCCACAACCTCTCCTACATTCCCCCCTCTCTGAGTGGCCCATATGGACCAGTCTAGACCCAGTGACATAGGACCTATGCAAGATCTTCAGCTGCACTAGTCTGAGCCTCATGGGGATTGCCACTACTCGTGGAGATGATACCGCTTCCTGCCAGTCCTCATCGTCTAGTTCTAGGCCGTCCTCCTGCCACTGCCCTCTAAGGCGCCCCAGTGGGTCCCCTTTGTGGTTTATTAGTTTCCTGTATATCAAGGAAATCGTCTTTTCAGGGATGTGGCCATCCAGCACTCTATCCTCAAGAGGGGAAGCATTCGGGAGTGTCTTATCACAGGGGATGTGCGTAAGCAATGCATGTCTTACTTGGAGGTACCGAAAATACTCTCCGTCATTCAGTTGATATTGCAGCCGTAGGGAGACAAAGGACTGAATTGAACCATCCTTCCAGACATCTTAATGGAAGTAATGCCAATGAGATCCCACTTGTCGAAGCCCTTCGACTTCCACAGACTTCCCAACCGTTCTGCACTCCACAGGGGGGGTGGCGTGCGCAAGTCTCCCCTCCCACTTGATGTGTCTATTGGCCGCGTGCCAGACCTGAACTGCGTGCGCCCTGGGTTCCGTGAGATGAAATCTACGGGGCGTCGCATACAGTGCCCTAGTATAATCTCCCCCCGGCATCAACCAGCGACCCATCGCGTAACCTGGGTCGTTAGGGGCGCCGTATATCCCCCAATTGGGAAGCCCAATAGTTTAGCTGCATCACTATTGAAGACTCATCTATAATTACTGATCGCTACTCAAAAAATAAATATGATTGCCTACACAGCATCCCGCACCTCTACACTTCCCAGCAACTTGAACCCCACAAACCTAACTCCTTCCCCATAACTTACCCTCAGGCCTCTCGACTAATGCCACCAAAAACATCTAACACAGACTGATCAAACACCCAGAAACTTTAATAGCGCATATCTACTTCAACTCCTCAAAAGGGCTAAAGAAAACAGATCTCATCTTCCACACATCTCGCATTGGCGCACGACCCTAACCAACCTCCTTAACATCACAAAATCTGTCAACATTCCATATGGCCGAAAACCGACGGTCGCCAACTCCCTCACCTTCAAGGGCAAAGCCACCATAACCACCTACAGGAACGGAAGTATCATGATTCAAGATAATTACATCAACCATCGTACCTTCGACGCCATCTTCCTGACACTATGGATGCTGTCCACCAATTGACCAATCACCCCCCCCGACCGAAACTCCACCCCAGATTATAAACACAGAGTGGGAAATGCCTAATACCTGCTAATTCTTCCTTCTCCAGCCCCTCCGCCATAACGCTTTTTGACCTTGCCACCGCACTTACAGATCCCACCTCCACCTCCCCTCACAATTACACCACATCCCTTCATCCCCAAGCGTGATCCATCCAGCTGAGATGATTATGGAGTTCAGACTATCAGCAACAAAAACAATGTTTATCCGCAACCAACTCGCAGCCTGATCAACCCGAACCGAACCTTTATTCCCCCCTCCTCGTCTACCCACGCCTCACAGAAAACGGTCCTAGAGATGCCTGCCACTGAAAATCCAGCCCCCTATTTCTATTCAACTCGACGCAGGCTATACTACAGACACTTCTTGAATCACAACCCCAACCCCCCTCTCCACTCCAGGGTAGAAACACACAGCGACTTAACCCTTGCCTTCACTAACCTATGCCCTCCGTATCTAAAATGGCTTGCACAGGAAAATTTGCACCCCATTTACTCCTCTCTCCACACCCTTAACCCTATGCCAGAGACTGATCTGAAGGTAACACCAGCTTATATGTAAAAGCAACTCAATGAAGTAACACAGGACATTAACAATATCCTAATGATCCTCAAATCCTACCCAGAACTAGCCCAAGGCCCACACCTCCCCTCTTCCAACTCCTCAAGACAACCTCCACAAATGCCCAGGATCCAGCTTGACAGCTGGCTCACAACCCCTCTCGACAGCCTAGTAAACAGGCCGAAAAGATCGACCCCTGGGATGTCTATGAGAGAAGCAATGGCCATAGCCAAAACCTATGACTTGACCCCAATCCAAACCAACCACACCTCCAAGATACAGGTGATTACCGGAACCGGCAGAAATATCAACCATCCAAAAATTGCCAGACCCCCAACCAACCACAACATGATCCTCCTGTCCCCTCCCCAAGAAGCCCAACAGCAGCAAGAACATCAACTGCATGCTCATAAACTGCAGATCAGCCACTAAAATTGCAAAGGATCTAGCTGATGCCATCCTAAACCATGACATTGACATTGCATTTATCTCTGAAACATGGTTAAATGACACCTCCTATCCTATCCTATCCTTCACCTACTAGCACCCCCCCCCTGGCTTCACCATAATCAAGAAAGACAGGTAACATCGCACCAGGGGTGGCATGGCTATTATACACAAGACCAACATCCACATGGCACCAACAGATACCTATAGCTACCCCAAAGTTGAACATATCAGTGTAACCTTAATGACAAAGAACAACAAAACACCTCCACTATCACCCACCAGGCAACACACCCTCCTTCAGAGAACACCTATCGGAACTGATTATACACTGCTCACTCTCAAACGACAGCAACCTATTCCGAAGCGACTTCAACCTACACTGGAATGATGAATAAGAGACTCTCAAACTATCTTTAATAGAGCTCCTTTTCAGCAAAATTCTTATCCAACACTGCAAAGGGCACATTCATACCAGAGGTGCAACCCTGGACGTCATCACAGCACACAAGGAAGCGGTAAGTATCTACAAAATCCTTCCAGTCGACTGGTCAGACCACCACATGATTCGGTTTCCCATCAACCAAACAGAAGTACCCCCTGCTTGCACTCAGAAAACCAAGCAAGGGTCCCGCAACATAAGTAAGATTCCCCTGGAGGATCTAGAAGATGGAAGGCGATCCCTAATCCCACTACCAACAGACGACCACTCAACATACAACCTTACTCTCCACTATAACTCAACTATCCACTATAACTCAACTCCAAGACCAACTAGCTCCCAGAAAACATGAAAAAATCCTGGTTCAACAAAGACCTCAAAAAAGAAAACAACTGAGAGCAACTGAAAGACTCTGGCGATCAAAACCTCCACCTCCCACCTTCAACAGCTCAGAGTTGAACACAGAAAATATAAAAACCACCTTGTTAAAGAAAAAGCATCTTTCTTCAGAAAAGCACTAGATAAAGCAAAAAACAGCCCCAAATAACAGTTCAACATCAACTTCGAACCAGTAATCGATCCAAAGAACACTGACAATCTTGCAAAATTCTTCAGTGCTAAAACCACAAAGATCTAACTCTCCTTAGACCACCACACTTTTCCATGCACTGGAAACCCGCCCATCAGACTGGAGGAACCTGGCGCACCATTGCCGATCTCGCTAAGGGCAGCCATGTACCTTAAGCCCTTCGGATGTGATACAAACCTAGGATCCACCTCAACTTGCATGAGATGGAGGATATTTAAAGCGCTCATGGAGGACAACATCTCAAAGATGATTGTGAATGACAAGCCCTCCTCTTACCTTGCAGATCCTATACCGGCCTCTCTGGCGAAAAACCTCATTCACGCCCGAACCCCTCTATGGACCAAAATAATAAACAGCTCCCTGAGTAATAGGTCGATGCCTGACTGCCTCAAACTAGGACACGTCACTCCCTTGCTGAAGAAACCAGGTGCAGACCCAGAACACTAACAACTTAAGGCCCATTTCCAACCTTCCCTTCATTGCCAAAAATCTTGAGAAATGCATTCTCTCCCAACTCACCCAAAACATTAACTCCAACAATCTTTTTGACTCTATTCAATCAGGTTTTAAAAAAGGATGTAGAATGAAAAGAGCCCTACTGAACATAGCGGATGACATAGACAAGTCACTGGACACTGATAGATGCTGACTACTCATCCTACTAGACCTATCAGCAGACTTCAACACAGCAGATCAAAAGCTGATTCTAGAATGGCTCCAAAATTGGATCGGATACAACAGCCTGGTCCTAAAATGGTTCGCCTCCAATCGCCATAACCGCTTCTAGCTAATAAAAATCAACAACTCTACCGCAAACAAGTCCACCATAACCAGGGGTGTCCCCAAGGGCTGTCCTCTCACCTACACTCCATTATTTACATGGAACCCCTCACCACCATACTCAAACAAGCATCCATCCTGTACCATCTCTAGGCAGACACCCAGATCTAATAAGAAATATCCACACTAGAAGACGTACGACGACTTAACTCCACTCTCCTAAAAGTCCAAAACTGGCTCTCACACCACCACTCATCCAGGATAAGATGGAAATCATACTCCTTTCCAAAACTGGACTGGCCATCCAGGTACAAGGGTGGATAAACTCCATTGATGCATTGAACTGCAAAATCACACTTTCCAAATCTGTCAAATTTTTAGGGGATTCCCCTCGACCTGAGCATGAACCAACACATGAATATAGCTAAGAGCGCATTCTACAACCTAAAACACATACACAAAATCAAGCCCTTCCTCACCCTGAACAAAATCAAGCCCTTCCTCACCCTGAACAATCAAAAAACTGCCATGCAAGCAATGGTACTGTCTAGGCTAGAATAAGGGAATGCCACTCTCACTGGCCCCACAACATCAAACCTAACCCCCCCACCCCACCCCAAGAGCCACACTTATTGCAGTAGCAAGGATCGTCACCAGAAACATATTAAATGGCCCCTGATCGAAGCCTGTTGCTGTTTCAAAATTGCCTGCCGCACTCACAAAGTCCTCCACACCGGCAAACCAGCTACCTTGCGTCCAAATTCTCAAAGGAAGGCCAGATAAGAACTCTAAGAAGCACCAACACTGCTTCTGACCCCACCAAAAAATAAACACAAACAAAAAGTAATTGTGCTCTTTGTCAGGAAATACACCCAAAATCTGGAACTCTCTCCCAGTGCATATCAGGACAACACCCTCTTTGTGAGTTTCAAAACTGTCAAAAGATCTTCTCCTCAACAGACACTCAGCTCCAACACCTAATCCCTTCTCTGAACTCTTTCCCACATATCTTGTTTCCCTTACACGAACTACTGTAACCTAACCTCAACAAGTCTGTATATTGTAATCTATGCTCTCCAATCACAGCCTTATCCACTGTCTTTTGTTTTTGGATATAAAGAGGCCCGATATCCCTGGGTCTGGCCAGAGCTATATATATAACTCTTTAAATAAAATAAATACTGATTTCCAAGTAGCTGCTTTACAAATCTCCGTTTAAGGTACTTTTCTTGACCAAGCAGCAGAACCTGCTTTACTGTGTGTGGAATGAGTTAGTCGGTGGCAACAAAAATGCAAGAAACTGCCCATCTAGCAATGGATTGTTTAGAAGAAGCAATACTGGGCCTGAGTGGACTATTGTTAAGGAATACTTGATTCTCTGCACTTAGATGTTTTGTTCTGTCTTGATAAAACTTGAGGAATCTTCTGACATCAATACATGTGCAGATCTTCAGCTAAAGTTAGATGGTTGAAAAATACTGGTAAGGAAATAGTGTTATAGTGTACAAAATTGTTATGTTAATTGCAAAAATGGCAATAAAAACATATACAAAACTAATAACTTCAGGTCAAAAAAGAAGGGTGTGTTCTCAAGACTATTCTTGTTGCTGTGAAAAAACAATTGAGGGTTGGAATGCTGAAAGAGCTTCAATTTCACTGACACTTCTCTCTCAGAAGTAATTCCTGCTAAAATTGCTATCCTCCGTAAAAGGTGCTGCAATAAGCCATTGTGAGCGGGACGGACGAATCAGACGACACAGGTACTTTGGGTAGGTAAGGTTTTATTTGTTTTAACAGTTTCTTTCGCCTAGGGCTTGCTCGATATTATGGAAGCGAAGGTTCCTTCTCACTTTCAGGAGATTCGCTCCCTTTTGGTCCTCGACGCCGTCTCTCCAGATTGGTTCCGGCTCGGTTTCCAATATGAAAGGAAAAAGAAAGGAACAAGTCTCAGTAGAATTCTTCTTCCGTAAGACTCAGGGGGACAGGGAGTGAGGAGTCACACGGTGCTCTGACACGCTACTAGTGAGTGTCGAGGGTGCGCAGGGGTAGGGGAGTGCTCTTAGGATCCGACGTGACAAGGGAGTTTACAGGTGTTTCCCAGCCCACCCCGCCAACCGGGCACGCACCTGTGATAGCCACACTTCTCCAGAAGTATGGCTGGGCGAAGCACGGGTTCGTTGGCCTCCTGGCTCTGATTCTCGGTTCTCGGTCTCTTCTGGTCTCTCGCTCCTCCTCTCCTCGAATCTGTCTCGGTTTCCTCTGGACGCTCTTCTCTCACTCCTGAATTCCGGCGCGCTCTCTCCTGGCGTTCTCTCCTCCATTTCTGTTCCGGGAGGTGGGGCTACGTCATACGTGACGTCAGCAAACGGGGCGGGGACTCCAGCGAATTCAGCCCAGTTAAAGTAACAGGGCTCTGTTACTGTTTCTCGGTGTGGCACCGGCGGCTGTATCGGTTGCTGTTGAGACAAATAGGATGTGCTGTGCGTGATGATACCGAGCAACACACTACTCTGCCAGTCCTGGGGCACCCTGTTACAGCCATTCATTTTAATATAACCAGATTTAGTATCCATAAATGTGGAGGTGGTCTAATTGGAGGACAAGTCTTCTTCAATTCTTCAATTCTTCCAAGAAGTCTTTAATTAAAGGAATGGTTACAAAAAAGGATTTGGGGTGGGTTATTTTCTATATGTTGTAAAGGCAGCAAGATTAATTTTTATTGAAGAATTCTGGTGAGATTAAGCAAATAAGGAACAACAACTTCTTCTTGGTATTGAATGGGGTTACGTCTATTTTCTAGTCACCATATAACAAATCTTCTCAATTTGAAAGCATATGATGCTCAGGGTGAAAATCGCTTGGCTTCTTTAAGAATGTTCACACAGTCTAAAATCAAGTGTTCGTATGGAATGATCTCCTGAGCCATCATCCCAGGTACGCGAGTGTATACTGCTGTGGAAAATCTGCCCTTGCATTCTGGACAGTATGTTCTGTTTGCACAACTTCTTGAGGGGCTTGACAGATAGATGTAGAAACTCTGTATATCACAATTGTCTTTTAAGATCATTGTCCCATCAGAGTATCTCAGCTTTATTAACACTTGTGGTATCAATTGGATTGGAGGAAAAGCGTAAATAAAATGTCCTAACCATTGCATCAAAAGGGAATTGCCCAGAAGCCTTGGTTCCGACGCCCCTGAGGCGTAATTTTGGACATTTTCACTTGCTCCTGTGCAAAGGTCTATATCTGGGAAGCCAGAGTAGCGGAAGATCTCTAACAAGACAACTTCTTCCAATCCAATACCACAAGCCTTGAAAGGTTAGATCCTAAAAATTAGCCCCCCAACCTGTTAATTCATGACAATTATTTGATTTGTAAGTCCGGATGCAAAGGCATTCCTCTTAGGAGATCCAGATTTTCCTATACAGATGTGCAACCATAGGTGATTTAACAGAATGGTTGTTGTGTTGGAATCCAATTATGTCTGAAGTGCAGATTGTGCCTTGATCATCCAATTGTCTAGGTACAGGGAGATGTGGATTCTTGCCCTTCAGAGATGAGCATCTATTACTGCCACGCATTGGGGAAAAGTCTTTGGATCTGCTTTCAGCCCAAAATGTAGAACCTTGTCTTGGAAGGAATTTTCAGTGTTTCGCCCGCTGCAGAACTGTGGAAGTAAGCATCCTGGAAATCAACGCATCCAGCCTCCCTTCATGAGCTGTGAACAGATTTGGAGCAGAGGCAGCATTCTGAATCTCTCCGTTGTGAACCATTTGTCACTGGAGTGGGTAACAGACAAGAAGGAGTGGGTTGCTCACGGTTTCGCCTGTGATCGTGATTTTGTATACGATATTGGTTGCTGTTGGCCTCTTTCCCTACCATTCCACCAGTGATATGGAGACTGTTGCTTGTGGTTACCCTGAGACTGAGTGTAAATGAACCACTGAAGGAATTGAACCCTCTGTCTCAATTAGTATCAATAATATCTCTTCTTTTCTTCCAAACCAACAGCTTTTAATGTTTGTGATTATTTCTGCATGCGTTCCATTTTGTCATCTCTGGGAGTATCAAATCGGACTGCTAAAGGATAAGTTCATATTTTATAATTGTACATCTGGCTTTAACCCCTTCGGCGCTGATGACGAGCTCAGCTCGTCATCAGTTGCGCCGCTCGCACGCTGATGACGAGCTGAGCTCGTCATGTAACGCGGCTTTTTGAAAAAAGCCGCGTAGCGCGAAAATCGCCGCGGCGCGCATGCGGTTAAAGTTGTTAGCCTATGCCAAGAAGCTTTGACAAAGTGATATTCCACTGCAGTATGAAGTTGCTGCTAAATCTGCATAATCTAGTGCTGCTTTAACAGACTGGTTGATAACCGTTTGACCTTCCTGGACAATTTCCAGAAATCATGTTTTCGCTCTTTGGAACGATAATTTGCAACATAAGTAAAGAGTTCCAGAAGGCTCTATTTTATCTGCCTACTAGAGGTTAGGTACTATATGCTTTCATAGGTACTGCTGCTGAACCACAAACCTTCATGCTCACTGAATCTAACATCTTACTTTCTTTTTCTGGTGAAACTGATGTTTCAGACGCCGAAGGAAGCCTTTTTAGAACGGCTGTTACAATGACAGAATCCAGTTTTGATTCATGTCTGCGGTATATTCAGCCTTAATCTGTAGGATGATATGTTTTGGAAAGCCTAGCTGACTTTAGCATATATGGTGTTTTTATTTTTCTTAAGTTAATTCTGCAAAATCTGTGACCAAGGGAACAGTAGGTCTTGGCAAGGCTTTGGGTTGTAATGTCTCCATGATAATGGAGACAGCCTTTGGTGGAGACTCCATTTCTATGTTGAGTTTTGTAGCCCCTCTTATAAGGAAGCCCGGAAAGGTTAATATATCATTTACCGGAGATGTTCTGACTAGTGATGCAGCTGAAATGTTGGTAAAGGAGTGGTAAAGGAGTCTGTAGACTGCGACTCTGTAGTTGTAGGTGAGAACGATGGAGATTGTATTCTCTTGAGTCTGTCAGGAGTAGGTCTAAGTGATTCTTGTAAAACTGGTTTTATTACTTAAGATCTAGAAGGTTCAGGTGAAGTAACTCCAGGTACCATAAGAAGGATTTGTGTTACAGGACACAGTGAAGTTAGAGGAGCGGGAGACATGCTACGCCTTGGAGGAAAGTTTAGTGGCTCTAGTGGATCTTGAACTGGCTCCTCAGCTGAAATTATATATCTTGGACCAAGCAAAGGATCAGTTTTCTCTACAGTAATGCCCTTATGGGAGGAGACAGAATAAACTGACACTGAAGACATTCTAAGCGTTTATCTCAGTTACGTCGATCTCCTTGACAGCAATTTTCTTGACGGTGATCTCAACATTAGTCTGGATCTTGATTTTGTCGACATTGAGTGAAAATGCTTCAACGTCCAGTGTTGTAGCGTCAAGTGATGGGACATTGCAGGTTGGAACTTTTGTGCGTGAGTCATAGTCACAGGTATTGATTGAACCCGTGGTATCAACGACGAACTCCTCCTTGGTGATCGGTGCTTTTGGGTGTGGAGAGTGTGCATTGAACGGTGGTGACAATGTTTTTTTCACCTATTCTCCTTAGATTTTCCCCGTGGGACTCATTTAAATAAGAGGAAATAGCTTCAGAAGAGGAAGCCCCCTCTCAACTTTGTTTTTTTCTCTCTTCTTTTCTATAATCTTCTAGCTACCCTCCAAGTCATACTCCCTCTCTCTCTCTCCGACGTTAGTTTTGTCATTTTCTGACACCAATTGCATCCTTTCACTGTGAGTGAGGGTGGAAGACTGCACAGACTGCATGAGGGTCTGATGAAGCATTTTTTCATCCTAGGAAGGACATTTCATTAAAGGTTTTGGCATTTTCAATTATTTTTTTCCTCTGAGATGGCAACAATTGGTTAAGAAAGGTAGCTGAAGCTAGAAAACTTCGAATGAAAATGGAAATACTGGGGTTTTAGACCTTGAAGTGCTCTGAGATCCTCTCAGTACGAGCTAGATAAGAAGACCTGAATCCAAGACAATCTGCCAGTACAGTGCCTACTGGGACAGAGAGCTTGCTAGCTTCTTAAAAGATACACTGTGTTCTTTTTAGGTATTTCACACGGATCTGGCAGGCAACATCTGACTGCATTTTTCACTAGCACAGAGAAAAAGTTAAAAGGTTGTTTAGGATACTTTGCACATGCCTTCTCTTAGGTGCTGCAATGTGGTCTGTTAAAATAGTTTTTTCCCTCTTCGAAAAAATGCTGGTAGAACTGTGCTGTCCACATATTGGAGGAGATGCCGCCAAACTATTTCACAATGAGGAGTCTACCTCCCACTAAACATTGATTTTCATATATAAAAGAAGTGTTCCAGGTCCCGGCCACATAGGAGGGAAGATTCTCTGTTTATGACTATTAGTGTGACTCATACGATGCAGAAATCTTATTACACAAGCCAAATCTTCCGTAGACAGATTATTAAGCTCCCCGTTCAACATAGGTTCAAAAGGGACCGGTACCGGTCTCAGGAGATCTGCAAATTATGTAAATGGGGTCCATTTAAACCCATTGGATATAAATTAACATCGTCAGCTTAACCGAGAGGAATAAACATTTCTAACTCGTTCATAAAAGTAGTACTTTGCAACCTTTTACAAAATATATATTTGGGAAAGTTCAATAACATTTTAGGAACCTTATACCCTTTACCTTATATTACATGATGGCTGAAATAAAGGGGTTGTAGGAAATCCATCTTTTCTGCCTAAACAATCCGCATTTTTTTACTTTTACTGGACCCTTTGTTTTGAGCTGACTGTGGAACTCTCAGCACTTTAACCCAGCTAACCAGTGGTAAAGTACTTATGCTTCCCTAAAAACATAGATACATTGGCATAATTCTACAGTTTATTTAGTTTGCACGCAAAAACCCAGATCTAGTACAAAAATGGTCCTCAGGGCCTGTTAAGTAAATGTTACCAGTGTACTGCAGCATCTATTGTGCCATCTGCTACAGTGACTGTGTAAAACATGGCTACAGGCCTAACAGTGTAGCTTGGTATTGGTAGTTTTAAACACTGCAATTCGACCTGTCAAAATAAACCCTTTTGAGAGATCAAAACCTCCCTTTTAAATATCAATAAGTCACCTCTCTGTATGCCAGGTTGCCCACAAGGAAGGGTACATGGTATTTACATGTAGGATATGTAGACATTTGATGTTAATGAACTCACAATGACTAGCACCCAAAAGCTATTTTTCACAAGGCAGATCTAGCTGTCCTCTGTACAAAACCAGAGTACATGTTCCAAATCATAATACTCTAGCTCAAGAATGGGACTAGCTAGAAAAATAATTAACTAGCCATGAGGCTATATTTGCATTTGCTATCCCACCTATGCAAAGCAGGAGGAGGCATTTAAACAGGTGTGAAAAAGTGCAAAGTGCTTCCCAGGAGCAAACAAGAGGCTGCCCTGAATGGGCAAAGATGAACCCTCTATACCCAACAGAATATGTAGGGTGAGCCTACTTTTTAGGTCTCGCCTACGCAACGCGCTTGCGTTGCATAGGAGGGGACCTCATGTAATCGACTTGCTTTTTGGGCCAAGCACGTGCACGCGTTGCATTGCCATCAATGGCAAAGCGTGCACGTGAGGCGATCTACTTGCGGGAGCGCGCGCCGCGCCCCGTTCCCCCCTGCTGCCGCGCCTCCTCCTACTGCCGCGCGAGCTTGCTTTTTTGTTTTCATTTGATGGCTTGTCTCCGCTGGTCAGACAAACCCGGGACGTAATGCTCCTTGAAAAGTAAACCATCTTGTGCATAAAGATGGAGATTAAATAGAGTTCTAGCGCCTTGGAAGAAAAACTGAGGCTAACATGCACTTTGTCTTCTCTTGCACTGCGGGCACAGAGGTCATGGACTTTATTTCACACGCGCCCCCGTTACCTCGCCCACTCACCCTTCCTCTCAAACTACCCAGAGGGCTGGGTACTGCCCTCTGTGCAAAACGCACACTTTCATCTCAGAAGCAGACAGAAGTCCAGGTGTGAAGCTCCCGGGGAGGGCACACCCCGGGGATATTTTTCATGTGCACACACCTTTCTGCAAGTGACGTGTTGGCAGAGAGCGCAGCTACTCAACAGAAAGGCACATTTTAAGTCTGCACATTTCTGGGGCGCATCTCCCTGGTAGAAAAGCTGCTTCTTTGAGGTAAAAATGTTACGGTGGGTTCTCACAACAAAAATACTACTACGCGTCTCTACCATTTCTGGGGTTCGTCCCTCCCAACAGAAAAAAAAGTAGCCTCTTGTCTGGAACAAATAGCGTGATTCCCCGCGTCAGAAAGCCATCTTGGGGTCCCTAAAATATCTAGGGCGCATCCCCGCAACTGAATGACAGCTGCTTGTCTGCGCCATTTTTCGGGTGCATCCTCACAACAGGAAAGCTGCTTCTTGACTGCAGCATTTACCCGGTGCATCCCACAACAGAAAGGCTGCTTCTTGTCCAGGGCCAGCCCGCACTGCAAGCATACGTCATACGTCCCCCTCCCAAGAGCACCTCCCCCTGCAAAAGTTGCCGAAATCTCTTACGTTATCCGTCTGCTCTCTCTCGCCGGCGTCAGAAAGTTTGAGAAGTGCTAAAGTTTCCCTAGAAGTAGTTCTGCTGTTCCCACTGCTGTCTGCAGGGCCGGGTGTCGCCTCCGCCAGCACCGCTCGCCGCTCTTAAATGGACTCTGGGAGTTGGCAAACAAGTTCACCGGGTCCAAGCTTGGCAACCCAGTGCAGACCTGTGGGCTGCTGCCCATACCCACGGCTAGAGGCAGACGTGCTGTCTAGTTTTGTTCACACTTTATTTCTGTCTGCTCCTCAGACACTGCTTTTTTTTTGTTCCACTTTCCCTGGTATTTAGGCTGAGTACCCAGGCAGCCTGTGCATCAGTGCCACCAGCCCGGTCTCTCGCTGCCACCCGCGCCCCCTTGCCCCCGACCCGCTCAGTGCTGCTCTACGGTGGGCTCGGCGGCTCTTGGCAAGTTTGTGGAGGGGGGCCCACTGTCTGGTGGGCGAGAGAGAGGGGAGGCCGAGGCTCGGCAGAATCAAAAGAGATGGCATATGCCTGGGCATTGCCTGCGACAACAGCGGGTACAAGGACAGATACCATAGGAACCGCACAAAAGAACCACACAAAATGGAATTTAAACGTGCTCAGCCCCCGTTGAGGGAGTCATTTCACCCGAGGCATTATGGGACTTGTGGTTTTTATATTTTCCATCCATTTATGTTTTTTTGTAATTGTAATTCACGACATGTACAGATACTTTGCTTTCTTTTATGCTAATCAATTAAAAACCCAAATTTCCATGCAGTTAAATAATTTGACTGCATTGATAAAATATTCCCTGCTGTCCATTGTCATGAATATAATTTGAAAGATGCGTTTGCAGCCACTTTATCAATAACCCCAAAAATGAAGGAAACACATTTAAATGTCTTTTACGTCATCTTTCCTTGCATTAGTTCCACATTTCTTTTTACTTTTGCCCTTTCCATTGCTACCTGTAACAATGATTGGGTAAGTGAACAAAGTGTAAATAGCGCTTCACACCACATAGGCGCTATGCTGAACACAGAAGTAAACATTATTTGCACCAATTGTTAGGGCGGGGCCAATATCGAAGTATAGCCCACGGGGTGCAAAGCTGCCTATGGATCCTTTCTGAAGAGGAAGCCGAGCTCCTCAAACAAGCATTGTCAATCCCAATCTATCTGGACTTGGCCATCTGCCTCAATGGTTAATTTTTATGGAAGCAAGCGCCAGAAAAAGAGAAAACCTGACCTATCCACTATATGCTTGCAATAAATATTGTAAAATTAAAAATAATACCAGCTGACTGTTTTACTAGCGATGTTTTGTAACAAGCATTTCAGTTGTATTGTGCATTTTATTATTATGTGAAAGGGAGAAAAAATAAATCAAAGCCCTACCGAGCAATTAAATTAAAGGGAGCAATTATAAAGACAATGTTTTGGGTTGTGCCTCCCAGACTGTGCAGGAAGTCTGGTTGCTAATGACCTCTTGTTGGCTCATCTTGAACTTAGAGGACCTTACAGCCCTCTGCGGGTGTACTGCCTTCAATCTGTTTTATTACCGAGGGGAAGCAAGCAGGCTTTAAATGGAGCGTGCTATTGGGGGCAAAGTCTCAGTATGTTTTGTTCTCTTACTCTCAGCTTAAGTCCCTTGGCTTCTTTCCTACTTAAAAGAAAAGTTAAGTGTTTCTTTTGCTTTTCATGAGGAATCGCTTGTTCCTCTGGCTCCTAATGTGAGGAAAAACACGCCATGGCAAGTGCGGAAAAGAACAAGCACTAAATTAGTCAGGGAAGTAAACGGAGAAACATTGCACCACTGCATGGTGATTTAGGGGGGCAAATAGTCCCCACCCATGGAGCTGCTGAGGACAGCACTGCTGCGGCGGTGTCAGAAGAACCAGAGGCGAAGGGAGACCGGTGCTATCCATTCACGACAACGTTTCACGAACATTTGGGAGACTTTGGCCATACTAGACCCTGTGACGTCCAATTGTGTAAGCAGTCCTCAAAGACATCCCAGAAGTTAATAAAGAACTTACCCATGTCCAGGGCACAAGTCCTAAACAAGCATTTGCAATGCAATAGGTTTCGCATTTACGAGAGTTTGAGCTATTGGCATTGTAAATGGCAATGCCTTTTATTTATCTGTTTTTAAAAACAACACATAAATAAAAGGCATTGCCATTTACACAATGCCAATAGCTTAAACTCTCGCTAAGACGAGACCTATTGCATTGCAAATGCTTGTTAACAGTGTCAAATCCTGCTGAACAGGTCTGCTGAATTTTACATATAACACTGCATATATGCATCGACTGTCTGGTTGCTGGAAAACCCTGCTTTGTTCTACAAGACATTTGTCCCTGGGTTTATTGTGGGTACAGAGACTGCCTCAAACTGGATATTAGTTTCAGACTTGGGAGAACACTAGGATTACCAAAGCACGCTGCCCACATACACTCCAAACATCAGAGGCCAGGTTTACTGTAGCCAAAGCCTTTTGCCATTTTGAAAATGTCCAAAGTGGGTAGGGTTTGCCCTGGAACTTCTACGCCCTTGATTAGAGCATGCCCAAGAGACAGTTCCACCCACTAGCTCATGCCAAGAATAAAAGTAGCACCTCCAGGCACCCACTTCAGAATACTGATGGAATTGTGGAAGACCAGAAGATGACTGAACCTGCGGTTTCAGATCTTGGACGAGCCCTAACAGACTGGATCTTACTCTTGTGTCCAGGACAAAAACGTAGAATCCAAGGGTCATATGGAAGACCTGTTAAAGCTACAGGACACAACAAGCTACAAGAGGCCTTTTCCTGAAACTGCCCAGCTATCCATTGGCAAATGGATCTGGACTAGACCCTGCTGTTTGACCTGTGCTTTACAACCTGAGAATTTCTAAGTGCCTTCCATGAGGTCCTGAGGCATTAGACGTGTACTCCTGTGGTGGTTTTGGACTAAAAGGACTAAAGTCAGAAGGTAAAATTTTCTTTTACCGGGACAAACCCGCTTGGCGAATCTGACCTGTGTTCCATTGTGATCAGCATCATCTACTGTGATCATTGCCCATCATTGGCACTTTATGCTTCTTGGCGCTAGTCTTACTTAACATTTTATAATATCCCATATTACTGTTTTGGAACTGCATAAATACTATGCTCCAAGTTATGCCTGTCTGCTCTGTGCTATAGCTGCCATGGTTTTGAGCTCAGGTGAAATTAGTGACTTGACAAGTCCACCAGACAAGGGTTGTGATTATTCTTTAAGCTGGTGAGTCACTCACCCCAATTTTTTACAGAAGTCGTACAGAGTTTAAATTGAACTGTAAGGTTGACTTTGCAGAATGGCCGGTATGCCCCTTTTGCACTAGCAGACCCAAAGAAATGGATACATTTTACTTTTAATTTGGTTCAAATGTACATGTAGAAAGCGCACGGTTGAGGTACAACTTTTTACAACTCTTTTTTGCTTTATAAACTCATGCAATTCAGGAAGTGTGATGTCAGTCTTAGTCATCATTATCGTAATGAAATTTATACAGAGCTTAAGTACTCTGGGTCATCCAATCACTGTCTGAAAACAGAAGGACAATTCCTCTACATAATCAAAACAGGTGCATCATGTGGGCCTGATCAAATTCTTTAGTTGTAGGTGGTCCAATAGATTACTCCAATGCATGCTTTACTGGGAAGGGAGGAATCCTTCTCTGTGATGGCAGCATTTATCAAGAGTTGTTTCACCCCTATATTGTAGAAGCTGGCCTGGATGGTGTATTGTGATGCAGCCTTCAAAGTATCCTGGTGCAGTTTCATAGATTGTCTTAAACTTCAATATTGTCTGCAAACAAAGCAATGATTTTCAAGAAGGGTTAATGTGCTCTTAAGGGTGCTGATACCTGTCCAACTCCCAATATTGTTCTTGCTAGCTCAGCTCATTTTGCTTCTCCCAGATACATATAAACTCTGTGTAGCATCTTCAAATATTTTATCCAGAGTATTTGCTTGATATTCATCAATTAAAGAGCATCCCCCAGAGTTTTATATTTGATTAGTACTCATACAGTAGTGTATTCCTTCTGGGTTGTTACATATTTTCCCTAGATTTTTAATTCATACTAATGTGAACTCCATGCTAAGGCTTAGTCAGTTGTCTGACATCCACAGCCAAACGATCTCCAAGATCTCATTAGCGTGACTAAGTCAAAAGACAGAACTTGACGCCTTATATGGAGCCCTTTGCACAGAGGCTGCGAGATGACCCCAGGGCTTTGGCCATTTCATTTGAGGCCGATCATCATTTGATTAGTCTCTATGCAGTTGATATCATATTCTCTATCACCCGACCCCTGTCCTCACTTTCAGCCTTTATCTCTGATTTGAGCCAAATCAGAGCAGCGTCGGGCTTCAAAGTAAACTCGTTGAAATCACAAATACTAATCTCTCTGTAAACCCAGGCACAGAGTAAATTCTATGTTCCCAGTACGGTGGAGGCTGATCGCCCCCACCTGGGATTAGCACTGGCTCGCAGTCTCACAAAAACTGCTCAGGCTAACTACTTGAGACTCTTGGCTACAATTCGTTGGGGACCTGGATCAATGGCAACGCTTACCTATCTCGTGGTTAGGCAGAATAGCCGCGGTAAAGATGAACGCCGTACCCCGGTCCCTCTTCATTTTCAAGACACTTCCCCTCTCTCCCGCACCTGGAATGATACACAATCTCCAAAGAGAGACTGATCGCTTTATTTGGGGAAAGACAAAGCTCAGTTTACAAAAACAATTGCTGCAACAAACTAAGCAAGAGAGGGGCTTGGAGGTGCCTAATGTCTTGCGGTACTACCAAGCATGCAGCTGAGTGGAATCGCCCAATGATGAAAAAGCACTGGGTATTCATGGACCAAACTGTAACGGGTTCACATATTTGGAAAGAGGCCTGGCTCCCCCGTGCCCACAGATCCTGGGGTTTTTACTCATCCCCAGTCACCAGCCCTACACTGAAAATATGGGAGAAAGTAGTGGAGACTGCCGGATTTTTATCCTTCCCTTCCCCCATGACCCCTCTGTTTGCAAACCCTGAGTTTCCCCCGGTTAGTCTCCGGGCATTGCTAAGCGTTGGCTGCAAGCAAGTTGGCTTCATCTTTGATCACGAGGGTCTCATTCTATTTGAACTACTCAAGACAAAACACCTTGCTAGAACAAGACAGATTGACCCACACTCAGCTGACCCACTGGTTGCTCCACAAAGAGACGCGCCCTAAAGCTAGCAGACCTATGACCCCTTTGAGAAATGGTTGTTCCTCAAAGAGGATGACAAGAAACTGATATCTGAAATCTATCGCCACTTGATGAAAACATCAACCGATGGGAGACGGATCTTGACAAAGAATGGGGAGATATATCCTATAGGATGCACCACGCGGCACATAACGTAGGTCACACCAAAACAGCATACAAAATTAGCTCATACTGGTACTAAACCCCTGTACGCATTCAGAAATGGAACGTGCTATGCGACATCCATTGCTGGCAAGGTTGCGGCAACCCCAGGACTCTGATACACCTCCTGTGGAATTGTCCCAAGCTCATGAGATTCTGGGAGACAGCACAGGGTGACACTGATAGCACCTTTAAAACTGAACGTCCCTGGTTCTCTGCATACATCCTCTAGTCTAGGGGCTCCCCAATGAACTTACATACCCACTCCGGTCCTCTAGAGGCAGACAGATCACTATGGCCCTTAATGCAGCGCACAGGTTACTTTTGTCAAACTTGGGTTCAGACAAAATGCTGGACCACAAACAATGGCTCCATCAGCTCCGGTCCTTTTTGGGCATGGAGCGGTTGTCTATTGCGGCCAGTTTTGACCCTTAAGCATATGCGAAAATACGGTCCCTATTCATCGCTATCCTGTTCAAAGAGTTCAGGGAACCGATTTGTCCATCATACCTGCGTATCCTGAGATTTTTGCCTCACGATCAGGGGGAGATCGGGGCCACATGAACTCAAGGACTCTGAATAGGGGCAGGCCAAATCAGACACTTTACAAACCTGGTATAGTCTAGTCGGAAGGGGAGGGGTGGGGGTGGGCAAGGGTTTGTTTAATTTCTGTTTTTTGTTTTTCTTGGCATACAAACCATTTTACCGTGATTCTGTGCTATGGCCATTGTTATACTAAGTTGATTATTATGACCTATGCATTTTATAATAAGCTTGGATGGCCGATATCTCATGTTCCCTATACGCGGTTGGCCCATTATGGGTTGTAGGCGACATGCTGTGTATTACCACACCCACTTGACGGTTACTAACTGGATCTGCTCATTGGTAAACAACTTAATTTCGCGACCGGCCCGTAATGGGTTGTAGGCAGCTTGCTGTGTATATGACTTGCTTTATGGTTTGCCAATAAAAAAGGTTTGATCCTAAAAGACAGAACTTGAGAGAAGGAGAAAAAACCTATGTGCACAAGGAGAGAGGTCTTAAAAAGAATCTGCTTGTGCACTGGAAGCCAGGGCAAATTCGGCAGATGGGGAGAAATGTGCTCCCTTCTAGGTAAACCGAGAACAAGCCTAGCAGCAGAATGCTGTACAGTTTGATGTTTCCTCAACAAATCTTGCGGCAGACCGCCGTATAGGGTATTGGCATAGCCCAGCCTGGATATGACCAACATCAAGACTACCGTGATAGATTTTGTGACCAACAAAAAGTGTAGAAATTTCTTGAACATGCGTAGGATGTCGAAACATTTGCCAACCACAGAATTAATTTGATTATGGAAGGACCCTTACAATCAAATTTCACACCCAGGTTATAGATGGTTTCCACATGCCTATTTGGTGGAGGTGCTCTCTGGCCAGTGTTCTCCAACTTGAGGTCATGTTATGCCCCACACAGAGCACCTCTGTCGTCACGGTATTACACTTTAGCTAGAGGAAACTCATCCAATAGGAAACGACCAAGACTATTAACTCCCAAGAACTGTGTTGTGGGCCCATCAGATTTTAATCACTCTTGCTTTGACAGACTGCTTTCTGGAGGAAGAACAGAGATGAGAGCACTTAAAAAAGAAGCAGACCCCCAACATAAACTACAAAGACTCGGACTCTAAATCACATTTGGTGTCTGGAAATGGGATATAAGAAGGGGAGCTTGAGATAACAAAATTGTCAACTATCAAGCAGCTAGTCTGGCTGTGCGAGGAGGAGACACTCTGCAA
Organism: Lissotriton helveticus; assembly: GCF_964261635.1. Classification (NCBI taxonomy): domain Eukaryota; kingdom Metazoa; phylum Chordata; class Amphibia; order Caudata; family Salamandridae; genus Lissotriton; species Lissotriton helveticus. The sequence goes on from NC_136059.1 coordinate 600,818,397, forward strand.
AATGTATGCCTGTGACCAGGACTGGGGACCCAATCAATCAATCAAGGCATTTATAGAGCGCGCTACTCACCCGTGAGGGTCTCAAGGTCTGAGCAGGGGGTAGGTCGGGTTATGCTGCTACTCCTCGAACAGCCAGATCTTGAGTAGCCTCCTGAAGGTCAGAAGGTCTTCGGTCTGCCATAGGAGGATGGGGAGGGCGTTCCAGGACTTGGTGGCGAGGTAGGAGAACGATCTGCCGGTGGTGGTCGTTCTTCGGATGTGGGGGACAGTGGCGAGGGCGAGGTCTGCGGAGCGGAGCTGGCAGTTTGGGGTGTAGAAGGTGAGTTGTCTGTTGAAGTATGTTGGTCCGGTTTTGTGGAGTGCCTTCTGTGCATGGGTGAGGAGTTTGAATGCGATCCTTTTGTTGACGGAAAGCCAGTGCGGGACTCTCGGGTGGGGTGTGATGTGGCTGTGGCGAGGAATGTCAAGAATGAGGCGTGCAGAGGTGTTCTGTATGCGTTGCCGTCGTTTTAGCAGTTTGGCCCGGGCTCCTGCATAGAGGGCGTTTCTGTAGTCCAGTCTGCTGCTGACGAGAGCCTGGGTGACCGTTCTTCTTGTGTTGGTGGGGATCGAACTGTAAATCTTTCTGAGCATGCGGAGGGTGTTGAAACAGGAGGATGAGATGGCATTGACTTGGTTGGCCATGGAGAGTGTTGTGTCGAGGATGAATGCCAGGTTGCGTGTGTGGTCGGTGGGTGCACCGAGGGCAGTCGGCCACAGGAGTCGTCCCAGGCTGAGGGGGTGGTGCAGAGGATGAGGACCTCCGTCTTGTCAGAGTTCAGCTTCGGACGGCTGTTCTTCATCCATTCAGCGAAGGCTTTCATTCCTTCGTGGAGGTTAGTTTTGGCGGTGCAAGGGTCTTTGGTGAGGGAGAGGATCAACTGTGTGTCGTCGGCATAGGAGAGGACATTGAGGTCGTGCAGTCTGTGGACGCGGGCGAGCGGGCCATGTAGATGTTGAACAGGGTCGGGCTGAGGGATGATCCTTGGGGTACGCCTCAGATGGTTTTGGATGCTTCGGATCAGAAGGGTGGGTAGGTGGACGCTCTGTGTTCTGTCGGAGAGGAAGGAGGTGGTCCAGTTCGGTAATTAGCCGCAGATTGCTGCGTCGTGGAGGCGAGTGCGTAGGGTGCGTTGGCATACCGTGTCGAAAGCGGCTGAGAGGTCCCAGAGGATGAGGGCCGCAGTCTTGCCGTTGTCCAGAAGGGCCCTGATGTCCTCGGTGGCAGCGATGAGGGCCGTTTCGGTGCTGTAGTTGCTGCGGAACCCAAACTGGGATGGATCCAGGATGTTGTTCTCCTCAAGGTAGTGGGTCAGCTGTTTGTTGACGGTCTTTTCGATGACCTTCGCCGGGAAGAGGAGCAGGGAGATGGGCCAGAAGTTCTTGATGTCCCTTGGGTCTGCCTTGGGTTTCTTGAGCAAGGCGTTGATTTCGGCATGCTTCCAGCTCTCTGGGAAGGTTGCGGTGCCAAAGGAGATGTTGATGGCCTTGCGGAGGTGGGGTGCGATGGTGGTGCTGGCTTTGTGGAAGATGTGATGAGGGCAAGGGTCTGACGGGGAGCCGGAGTGGATGGTGCTCATGATTTTGATGGTATCGTCGTCATTGATATTAGTCTAGGCGAGCAGGGGGTCGCAGTGGGTGGTGGCCATGGGGTCCGACATGTCGTCAGCTGCCGTGGTGGTCTGGATGTCGAAGCTCTCGTGGATGTCTGCGATCTTGCGGTGGAAGGAGGCAAGTGAGTTGCACAGGTCTTGCGTTGGTGTTGGAGCTGGGGTTGGAGAGTTCTTTCACAATGTTGAAGAGCTCTTTGCTGTTGTGTGCGTTGTTGTCGAGGCTGTATTTGAAGGAGGTCTTTTTGGCGGATCTGATGAGGTGATGGTGTTGGCGCATGGCGTTCTTGTGGGCTGCTTGGTTCATCGGTGTCTGTTTGTGGCGGCATTTCTTCTCCAATTTTATGCAGTTTTGTTTGGAGGTCTGGAGGGCCGTGGTGAACCAGCAGGCATTCCTGTTGGTGCGTCTGCTGGAGGGGTTCTTGACCGGGGCAAGGGTGTTGTCGCAGTCGTCGATCCAGCGTCTGAGGTTGCTGGTGGCGGCGTCCGGGATGTTGGGTGGGCTCCGGGCAAGGGTGGTGGTTAGTGGTTCTTCAGTGACTTTGCTCCAGCAGCAGCGGGGGATCTATTGGGTGCGGTGGTGCGTGGTGGGTTTCAGGAAGGTGAAGTGGATGCAGAGATGGTCGGTCCAGTGGAGTTCTGAGGTGTGGCTGAAGGAGACGTTGGATCTTGCCGAGAAGATGGGATCCAGCGTATGGCCGGTCGAATGGATGGGTGTTGTCACAAGAGTCCGAAGTTGGCGAGGTTGGCGATCAAGGTGGTGGAGTTGGTGTCATTGTTGTTTTCGAGGTGGAAGTTCAGGTCTCCTAGGCGGATGTAGTCCGTGGAGGCGAGGGCGTGCGTGCTGATGAAGACGGCGATGGAGTTGCTGAACTGTGGTTGGGGTCCGGATAGTCTGTAGATCAGGGTTCCTCCGAGGGGGGTGTTGGGGTCGGTGTGGATCTGGAAGTGCAGGTGATCAGCATGTTGAGGGTGTCGTTGGAGTTGGTAGAGATCTTGAGGGTGGACTTGTGGACGATGGCGATTCCTCCTCCCACTACATTGGTGCGGTCTCTGCGAGTGCTCTTGTAGCCATCCGGGATGGCTATGGCGATGTCGGGTGCCGAGGAGTCGTTCATCCAGGTCTCTGTCAGGAAGGTGACGTCTGAATGTGTTGAGCAGGTCCCAGAGTTCAACGGCGTGTTGGCGTGCGGAGCGGGTGTTCAGGAGTATGCAACGGAGGTGGTTGGGTCCTGTCCTGGTGGGCGGATTGGCAGCTCTGGTGCTGGTGAAGCTGCAGTTCCAGCAGTAGAAGAGTCCATGGGTGCGCTTTGGGGCGGCCTGAAAGCAGGTGTGTTCTTGTCCGGTGTCGAGTGTGTGGAGGGTGCTGGCATCGTAGCGGAGTCAGGCATCATGGCGTTCGCGGGGTCCAGGGGTTCTGGTGCTGGGCACGGTCCGGGCACGGACTGGCTTGCCTTAGGCGAGGCCGTGCAGCGGCAGCCATAAGAAGGGCAGGTGGGAGGGAGGAGCAGCTGAGAGGGGGAGCGGGCGAATGGGTGAGTGGGGGGCCGGGGCCGCAGGGGAGGGAAAACGGGAGGGAGGAACGGCGAAAGGGAAACAAAAGGCAAAGGGGCACAAAGGAAGGGGAATGAAGAAAACGATCACAGAAACCAATTACCAAAATACAGTGCAATTAGCAGAAAAAGAGCAGAAAAACAAACAAAATACAGTGCAGATAGCAGAAGCAAACCTATGGCCTACCACTGGCCACCAGGGATGAGGAGCAGGTGGTAGCCTGCGGGTGGAGGTTGGCCCCGAACTTCAGTCAGCAGGAGGGGCAGCTGGGCACAGAGCACAGGCACAGACAGGTGGATCTGTGCGGCGTGGGGAGCAACCTGCCTGGAAATAGGGTCAATGGACGCTCCCTTGATTGCGCAGTGGCCGCCATAAGAAGGGGAGGTGGGAAGGAGGAGTAGCTGGGAGGGGGGAGCAGGCGAATGGGTGAGCGGGGGCAGGGCCGCAGGGGACACAGCGGCGGGAAAACAGGAGGGAGGAACGGCGAAAGGGAAACAGAAGGCAAAGGGGCACAAAGGAAGCGGAATGAAAAAAGCGATCACAGAAACCAACTACCAAAATACAGTGCAATTAGCAGAAAAAGAGCAGAAAAACAATTAAACAAAATACAGGGCAGATATCAGAAGCAAACCTACGGCCTTCCACTGGCCACCAGGGATGAGGCACAGGTGGTAGCCTGCGGGTGGAGGCGGGCCTCGAACTTCAGTCAGCAGGAGCGGCAGCTGGGCACAGACCGGTGGAACTGCGCGGCATGGGGAGCGACCTGCCTGGAAACATGCTGGACTCCCAACTTGGTGAGGGGATATCACCAAGAGATTCACCTGTCCCTCGTTCCTGGTGCATCTGTGCCTGCCTGCTTGCCAAGTGCAGTGCGCCCTGTGAGGAAGAGATGAGCGTTGGAGAAAGCAAGGTCCAGTAGGAGATCCTGGAGACTGGAACCCTGCAATAAGGTGTATGGATTTGGCTGCTGCACTAATCGGGTTGTTGCCTGGGTGCAGGGTAAAGTCAGTGACCCCATATGCCAGGTGGGGAAACCCTGAAGATTGCTACCATGTCGATGAGGCCGTAGCCCGTGTACAGTGAAGATGTCGACCCTGTATGCCCGGTGGGGCCACCAGGACAAGACAAGGAGCCTGGTCTGGTTGAGACCATCATCATGAGAAGGAGGCAGCCACGGTGACTCGAGCGGTCCCAAACCCCGACTGAGGGTCAGCATAAGGAGCATCGCACCCCTCGACACCTAACCTGTGGGGAGGATTCTAAGAAGCTTCTCACCATTGGAGGAGCATAAAGAACCCCTTGGCTGCTGTCTCTACAGGACAGCATGTGAGGAACTCAAGGACACCTGACCGCTGCCCTTTCCGGTATGCGTGCGAAGAATTTACCAGAGGCCGTCGCTGCAGCTGAGCACGCTCTGAGATTCTGATCATTCCAACCCTGCTTTTGGGGGCATGACTGATTAGGAGCTAGACAACCAAGGGGGAACTTGCCTGTCATATAGTGCCTCCGCGTGAGAATACTTAACTTTAATAAAGAGTAGAATTCCTGAAACCTGGACTACTAGTGGTGCTTAACTGAATGTTGCCTATAGTGAATGGGAACTAACCACCACCACTGGCGAGAGGGTAGTGGAAATCAGGAACTCGCCTATAAAACAAAAAAATAGAACCCTGACGTCAGGGGACTGTATGTATTTTTTGTGAATGCTGTATTTTACTTAGTGTTTATATATGAATACTCCTTTTTCCATAAAGCAAGTGGTTGACTAGACAATCGTTTATCGCTGAACGTATTTCGAGTTGTGAGCCTGCGTTCATCCCATATCCACCTACCCCACTACTCTGAGAAGCCTTGGACTGCTCAGGCCACACTAACACTGAGTCAAGTCCTCATGCGGTACTTCGCCCAGTTGCTAAAGATGCATAGTAGGTTGGGCCCCGGGACATAAGAAGTAAAAGGCCTCAACCCCTACGGTTGGACCCAGTAGCTCCTACTTACCCCGTGGCCCTCTGAAGGGGATTCGGACACACAGGGTCTTAAGTCTTAACCTAATTTGGGCATATTGATCAAAAGGGAAAGATGCAAACCAAAATGATTGCAAGCTCAAAAGCTCCTATCATGCCATGCAATCATTTTAGAACGATATTAAAGTAGAGGGTGTTGAAAGTCACCTTCAAATTTTGGATCATCGGGAAGGACAGATCTGCATTGTATGCACATCAAGGAGTGCTCTCTCTGGCCATCTATTTGGTGTGAAGTCACACTGCCGTTGCTCTAACATATAGTGCTGTCTAGGCTGGCTAACAGTTACATTTGAGCTGTTTTTTCTAGGACCTTGAATAAAAATATCATATTTGGAATAGGCATTATGTTTTATAGTTTAAAGCGATTCAAGTGTCGCCAGCGGCTAGTTCAATAATGGTGTCCTTTATGTTATATTCAGTTCCTTTAAGGGAGATACTAGTTTCAAAGGAACTGATAACCGTTCCAGATGGAAAGTAGTCTCCCTGGCATGTGGTAGCACTAATCCCACCAAAGAAGTATATACTCCCACCACTGAAAAGAAAAAGGCATCCAAATGTGAATACATTTACAAGCTTTTCCTCATGCACACTTTAACCATCTGCCTGTGTTTCCTTTATGCTGTGTGTCCTTGTTAGAACAGAGTTTGTTTTGCTGTTCAAGTGATAGGAACTGCTCATACACAAAACTCTGGATTCTGGACCATTTATTTCTGGGAGTAAAATCTAAATGACGACAAATTCTGGATACTCCTGATATCCGAATTGCACATTAGCCTGAAAATCCTCAGTGAGGAAGCATACTTGATTATAAATAACGGACTGGGTTCATAGAAAAAGGTATGGATATAATTTAACTTGAGTCACAATTTTTACATTTAGGTATACAACAACTAAGTATTTTTTAGTGTTTCAAACTGTTATATCTTGCATGTAATTGTGTTGATTACATTTTTTTAACCAACTTAACATTACTGTTGTGCAGTCTGTTTTTTTTACTGTGAAAAATAAGTGGGGCCGACAGTTTAAAATTGCATCCTTATTATTATGTACTCCCCAATATTACAATGATTTGAATACTGATTTACCAATCATGATGATACAGCTGTCAAGAAAGGCCCTTTATACATCACTGCCAGCCAGAAATATACTTTAAAGAGTCAGTAGAACATTTGTGTAATGAAGGCAGCAAGAGCCCCGTGTACCCCATATACTAACTTAAGAGTCTGCATGGCCAAAGACAAAGAGTTAAACAATGATGGCTCCCCACTGCAAGTCACATCAACAGTTTTCTTGAGGGCGGTTATGTGCTTCTTTGGGTTTCCTGCAATTAGAAGAGCAATGATATCTAATGTCAATTAGAACAATTAGGCAATTGTGGCTAGTCATTTAACAATCTTTATGTGTGTTCCCTTTGAGAGTAATAAAACAAAGCCTGCGAGTGGTAACATATCCATCTACTAGCATGTAAACAGCACAAAAAACAATACACCTGAGAGCACTTGGATCGATGCACTCTCAACTTTTAACCATTTCAGGTAACACATCCCGCTTCAAGGGAATATCAACCATAGTTTGAAATTAATCACGATGTAAAATAAAAGGTTAAGGGCCTGATTACGAGTTTCTCCTCATTTTAGGACTCCGAGAGATCTACTGTGTGGCACAAACAGCCCCCCCTCGAATGTTAGTCAAGCAGATCATAGTAAGCCTAGCTATTTTTATAGAAAAAGTAAACAATTGATTATATTGTAGCACCTTGCTAGTTACAGGGCAGGGGTGAGGGGGGGGGGATCCAGTGGCTGCACCTCGGTAATCACAAGGAAGTCAATAGAAAGTCAATTTCACATTTATACTAATCATTAAACTTCACAACTATTACACGCAATGTTTTTTTTCTATTCAACCCCTTCGTTGCGCAAGTCTGCCAACGGGCGTCGCAAGCACTACCTCCATAGTGCTGCGCACATCCGTTGGCCGATGCGGCCTCGCCCACTTAACATGGTTACGCGGTTAAAAAAAATATGATATTGTAAATAAAAGAAAAGATGAGAAATCATGTGTTACAACAAAAATGAATTACTATTTACCTGCAAGTTCTGTCAGTTTTTCTGCTCGTTTGCTCTTCGTTACAATGAGACCGATCTGGAAATCAACATATATGTAATTAGATATCTGTGGTGGAAGGGGTCGTTATACAAATCAGTGGGCAAGATATTTCTTCGGCGATGTGTTGTGCATGTACAAGCTGCCTTTGATGCACACCGTTGAACTTACTTCTTATTAGACTTAAAGGTGGGTTTCTTTTGGTACTTTACTCTGCAACTCAAATTATTTGAACCCTTTTGCTGCCAGGCCTCTCCCCCTCCTCCCCTCCAGTGCGAAGCCTGTTTTTTTTTTTGCGCTTTGGGGTAGTTCGCACTTAGGCCTCCATACATTTTTTGTCCACATAAGCTATCCACACAAAATTTGTGTCCTTTTTTTCCCCAACTCCCTGAGGATTCTCAAGGTACCCAGGGTTTGTTAATTCCCCTGGAGGGGACCGTGAAAATGGCAAAAATATAGCTACATTTTTAATTTTGGGGGAAAATACATAAAAAAGTGCTCTGGATAAAAGGGTTTGGACTTTTTCATAAAAATTGCATCAATTAACAGTTTGATGTACTAAAGTCACCATCTTCCTGAACATGCAAGGCTGAATTAAAAAAAAAAAAAATTACCACAGTTTTGTCATTTTTCAAAGAGGTAGCGCATTTTTCCTATTTTTTGTGCTTTCAACCTACTTTTAGTTTGTGGTGCAAACCGATGTGAAACCCATGGGTGATACAGGACAGTTTTAGATTTCTGATAAGTAGACAAACTTCCAAATTCAGCAAGGGGTCATATGTGTAGATCCCTCAATGTTTTCTCAGAGAAACTAACTGTTGAAATAACGAAATATTGAAATCGAGAAGGAAAATATTGCCATTTGTGATATTTTAATTTGTGACTTTTTGACACAATGGCCGATTTACAAAAGCAATGTACTGTTACATCCGCTAGACCCTTTGGTAGGGGGGCTATATAGGGTTTGAAGGTTTTCCAAGAACCCAAGGTACCAGAGCCAACAACTGAGCTCCACCGTACAACTGTTTTCCATATGTGTACTGAGTATAGACCAGCTCAAATGGTGAAATATGTAGAGTGAAAAATAAGTATCAATGCAACCTATGTATTTCTGAAATGGGCACAAGATATGGAGTTTAGAAGCAGTGGTTATGTGTACATCTCTGAAATTGGGGGTACCCGTACAAGCATATGATTTAAAGGCAATTTTTCAAAATGTATTTTTCTTACACAGGCTTACATTTGGAAGGCTCAAATGCAGCGAAATCCTAGTAATAATAAATATCCTACTATTCTATGCTCCCACATGTGTTCTGATAAAAATGGTACATCACTTGTGAAGGTAGACCTAGTCTCCGAGACAGAAATTAACCCAAAATGCAACATGAATATATCATATTTTTCCTTACAAAAGTGACCAGTTTTTTGCAAAGTGGGTAGCTGTGGATTTTGGGTCATAGCTCACACCCCACCAGCTGACCAACCTCTAGCTCGGCATAAGTGTCTGTGAAAAGCAACGAAACAAAAAAGAAAAACGAAATGGGGAATATGGTTTTGTGGTTCCTTGTTCTTCTCTGTTCTTGTTGGGATGTGGGGGGTGGGGGCACTCGCAAATCCTTATCCTGTCTGGTCTTAGACCAGGTGGGATGGCAGTACTGGCCAAGGCGAGGGGGAGTTTGAATTGACATATGATTTACCTGTTGCAGTATGGTTGGAGTTGTTGACCCTGCTTCCATGTCCGAGATCTATGTCTACAATGCCAGGAGGGTCCCTTTGGCTGAACTGATTGTGCAGGAATGTACTGAAGATGTGGGTTAAGGAGAGATTAATTTGTAACCCATAGCCGCCTCCATAACAAAGCTAATTACCTGGAATGTCCGTGGTATCATTACCTTTGAGAAACACTGACTGGGTTTGCTTATTTCAAGCTGTACGGGTGGCGGTAGCATGTTTGCAAGAGATGCAAATTTGGGGGGTAGGGGGACTCCCTCCCATGCCTGAGGAAACAGTGGAGAAGGCAGCTTTATGCCACCTCATATTCAGGCTTTGCAAGAGGGTCCTTATTTGGGTAGCTCCTGAGGTTACCTTTCAGTGTTTGCACCATGTGGTGGATCTCGAGGAGAGGTATGTTATTTTACATGGGAAGTAGGAAGGGCGAGAGATACGCATCATTAATGTGTATGCCCTTAATGTTGACTGCCCTGATTTCTTCCCTGCTGTGCTGGCAGCAGCAACTCCCTATTTGGGTGCAGCGATAATATTGATAGGAGATGTGAACAGTGTCCTTGATGGGTCCCTGGACAACGAACCCCCTCATGCCTATACCAAACCCCGGTTGACTGGGACACTTAGGGAGATTTTGGCTGGCATGCAGTTATGGAGCAACAGTCACCCTGCGAAGAGATTGTTCTCTTGTCATTCTCCGGCATCCAGAACTTTTAGCCGCTTAGAGTACTGTTTACTCTCGGTTGAACTCGCACCCGAAGTTGCGGGGATTACCTAACTGCCCAGATACCTCTCGGATCACTCGCCTGTCCTGTCGAGTCTTGGGGGGAGTCCACAACCGCCCAGCGATACCCCAGTAGCGCCTTTGAGCAAAAGCACTGACAGATCCTATTTTCAAGGCAACTCTCATGGATGCCCTGACACATTACTTTGAATAAAACTGGTCATCTGCATCGAGCCAGCCGCTTGATTGGGAGGCCATGAAGGCCGTCCTTAGAGGAGTGCGCATCAAACTTTCATATGGTATTCGGAGTCAGTTGGAACAAGACATAAAAACCTAGGAAGCAAAGCTGGGTAGATTAGAGGCAGCGCTTCTCATGACGCCTCACACTGTGCCAGAGTGGTGTGCACTCGGGAGACCTTGCTTGATGATTGGCACAGGTTAGAGAAATACACACCTACAGCAAACCGACAACGGATGCACATGGAGGGAGATTCAAAGGGAGCTCTGTAGCCCGAGTGGTTAAAAGGGAGTAATCTATAACCCCTATATTACAGCTCCGCGATGGGAACGGAGAGTTAGTGTATATGCAATGCGCAATCAATGAAGTCCTGGTTGTATATCTCAGTAACACTTATGTGAAATGAATATCCAAATAATAGGGAATAGATCCTTGAGGCAATTAGGCATCTCAAGCCAGGCAAGAGCCCTGGAAGCAACAGGCTACCAATGGAGTTTTATCATAGGTTTGCCCCTCTGTTGGCTAACTGCCTTGTGGAGGACTACAATGAATCACTTGGGGTTAACACTTTGCCGGCCTCCAAATGTGAGGCCTTTGTGGCCATTATTCCAATACCTGATAGGGACCCTTTGATCGCTAGGTCCCACAGGCCGATCTCGATCTAGAATCTGGATGTGAAATTTCTTAGTGGGATTCTAGCGGCCCGCCTTGTCCCACACATGCCCCTTCTTAGACATACAGATCAAGCAGGATTAATTCCAAAGCGTAGTACCACTTATAAATTGCAGCGCCTAACACGTATTGCATGCTCCGTGCCTCATGGAGGACGATTATGCCCTAGCACTCTTAGATATAGAACAAGCCTTCGAATCTGTGGATTGGTCTAATGTCTGGCAGGTACTTCGACAGGTCGGAGTGGGTCAAGGTTTCATCAAATGGATCCAGGTTTCATCAAATGGGTCCAGGTACTGTATGTTGCTCCTTCGGCGAGAATAAGAGCTGGAATCCAATCCATTTGAGCAGTGTCGGGGCACCGGTTAAGGCTGCCATATCTCGCCACTCATATTTGCAGTTGCCATGGAACCTCTTGTGGCTGCCCTGAGGAAAGGATGGGCTTATGGGGGATAACTCTTGGAGAGACCACAAATGTGGTCTCCCTTTATGCCGATGAAACATTGGTGTATCTAAAACAGCCGGCATATTCAGTGCCATTCCTCCCTAAAGTGTTACAGAGGTTTGGAGATGTCTCTGGTCTTAGAATTAATCAGGGAAAATCTAAATGGAGACTGGCGGGAAGACCTGAAAGCGAGCTACCACAGGTGGGAATTCCATGGGTGACTATTGGGGCTAAATACTTAGGGATCTGATTGGACAATAAGGCCTCCTCATACTTGGATCTTAATGTTGGGAGGGTGACAGAAGGAGTATGTGGCTCTGTACAGTTCTGGAAATAATTACCCCTGTCCCTTATGGGCCGGATAGTGATTGTGAAAATGATCATTTTGCCACGTTGTCTGTATGTCCAACAGCATTGGCTATAAGTAGTTCCCAGACACTGTTTCCAGACACCGAATGGCCTGTTGATGGACCTCCTTTGGGGTACCAGACGCAAGAGGGTGCTATTCAAAACACTACAAAGAGGATAGTGTAGAGGAGGGCTCTAGTTGCCCTGCCTGAAACTTTATTACATGGCTTCCCAACTACAGCATGCGGTCCATTGACTGGATGGTGACGATGAATGGGAAAAGCGACTCCTGGCGGGTACATGCGGTGGTCAGCCTCTGCTAAATCTTCTAATGTTCGGTTCCAGGCTTCCTGCATCGTTTTCCTACATTGTACAACATGTGGATATCACCTGTGAGAGCATGGTTCGGTGGGTGGTGCTCCTTATGCCCCGGAAATGCCTCTTTGGGCGGGACAACCTTACTCATGTATTGGTGAGTCCATGTCTGTGCGGTACTGGAAAGAGGGAGGATGCCAGCTGTTGGGGGATCTCTACGTCAATGGGAAATGTATAACCCGAGAGGAGGCAGTGACTTCCTTTAACCTGGGAGCTGGACACTTTCTGCAACATGAAAAGATCGAGTGTTACAAGGATGTCTGGCTGTTCATCCCATAGGAACCCCCCAGCACTAATATAATGAAAGTAATGTTGTACATGACTCAGGGGTGCAGTTTCTTTCAATTTGTGTATAGGTACGGAGCCCGCAGGGCCCTATGCTCTCATACATTGTGTGTGCTTGCCGGTCAGACACTACACTGCGGCCTAGACACTGCACTTGTCAAAATGAGCTTAGTGCAGCCGCTGCCTCAGGTCTGTTTCTCTTGATTTCATTCAGAGGCAGTGGCTGCACAAGACATCCAAATGCAATTCCTCCTGTCTCCAAATCGCTGTTTGGTTTCGGCACACTATTTTCCTAAGGGGGTGTCGGAGGCAAAGCGGGTGAGTTGCCCCACTTAATATAACAAAACTTGTTTGGGCACACTAAACACCACCTACTCTGCACTACAGAAATTGGCATGAATCATTTATTAAATTAAGAAGACAATTGTGATGCCCAGTCCCAACACGTTTCAGCCTCACATGGCTTCGTTCAAAGGATGTTTCTACTATGTCTTTTCTCGATGTTTATTACAGTCTTTCTAGGCCGTCACTACCGCTTCCTCCCCTTGATTCATGGGAGTTATGTATGGTATTAAATTTCTTTAAGTTAAAAAAAAACTGGAAATGAGTGTTGTTATATGTGAAATCATAAGCAGTGTATGGTGGGGTTGCATGTTATAGTGAGAACACTAAACTATAACTTGAATTTCAGCGTTTGTGTGGTTTAAAAACCCATTTCAACACCCAACTATAACATCACTCTAACTTTTGTTTTTTCAATGAATTTCTGAGAGGTCTTTAACGAAAGGGAAGATCATATCATATCCAACGATAACGTCTACATAACCATTTCATTATTTTGTTATTCTCGTATAATCCTGGATTTCACTAGAGGTTCGATTATGTGTAAATGTTAGTAGCCAGCCAGCCCATTCTTGTGCGACTGGATACATCATAAAACCCCTTTTCACCTCCCTGTGTCATGTCTGACTTTCCACAGTGCCGCATCTAAAAACTTGCAATTACATTTGTTCAATCTCTTGTAGGCACTGAAAGAGCCTCAGTATGCAACAATCAGCAAGTGAAGATCTGTGTAGTACACCTGACCATTCAGCACATTAATGGTTTCTTGCATGTAGTCCACCACTATCTAGCATTCCAACATGTGCAGAACCGCTTGAAGGACCCTCATCAGGGACATTCCGGGGTATATACTAGCAATCTTTGGGGAGGGTCATATAGATCTTGTGAGATATGTTAAACTGTATATATTTAAACTGCTGCTGCCTGACGCCTAATGGAAGATTTGAAATACTTAACGTTTTACTATCAAGTTAAATATGTCACAACGTCTTCAGATCCTCCCTTCCTCCATTTTGTATGTTTAAACAGTTGCATACAAATGATAACTAAAATCCTTACCTGGCTAATTGGATTTTGATCAAAGTATTCTTCAACAAAGTACTCAAGAAGCTGCAAATCAATACAAAGCATAATTAAAGTCAAACTTGCAATAAACTACCAAAATAAAAGCAGATTTTCTCATCATAAAAATCAAAGCCACAAACTAAAGATCTCCTACATTTGGATTCTAGTACCAGGCAACTTGACTGATAACTTGTTGAATTTCCTTTAAGGGTTCACGGTCCACAAATTCACAATGATTAATGGTAAATGATGACTGGCAGAAGCTTCGCGAAACAAACAGAAACAAGCAATTGCTTAAACCCACCTGACAAAGACATCAGATGCAGTGGACTCAAAACAAGACCAGAACAGGACATATTTTGTTATTCTGCAGGACACCGGCTGCTTTACAAGCAAACACCAGGTTAGCAGAAGGTTGCAAAGTCCCATCCCTTTTGAGTAGGAAAAAAGGATCTCAAATTCGATTCCTCAAAAATCATACTAGAGAGCTGTGTTCAAAGAGTGTCTCGGAAGGATGACTGAATGAATTTGAGACAACTTTTTTGAAGTGATTCCCAAAACAATGGAGGTCTTTCTTCTATGATCTAGCCAGAGTTAATTCAAGAGAGAGCACGTATATCTAGATAGGTGTCTATCAATCTCAGTGTCCGATTATTAAAATTTGTCATGTACTGAAGATGAAATAGGTAAGACAAAATTGACATTGGCACAAACAGCAGAATCGGACTATGAACTATTATCTATAGTCAGCTAGTTAGGCCTGCAGGTGAAATTTACGACGTGGAAAAACTGAGTGAGATAAATAGCAGCTGCTGTGATCAGGTCACAGCTTCCAATCTCTTCAAGACTCATTCCTCTCTCTATGCTTCTGATGCTGGCAAACTAAGAACCATTACATTGGGTAATATTAAGACCTGTGTTGAAAATACAGAGACAAAGTATAAAGTAATTATAGTTTATTATAGCAGCAGTACAGAGCCCACACATCTGCTCGGCTGAGAAGCATGTGTCAACAGAACGCAGTAAAACTCTAAAATCCCACAACCATATGACAGGTGTTAGAATGGCACACAGTTGTGTATTAGTCTAAAATTGTCTCACAGGCCAATTTGCTAGGCATGTTAACAATATTGCAAAAGAAAGGCAAGGACCAATGTTTCTCATATACGCCAGGCTCCCATAAACATGCCTGAGGGCGAAAGAAAAAGTGAATGGTGACTTGTATCCACAATTCAATACAGAAAGGAACAATAGGCAGGGGTGCCCCCTCTTCCTGGTGCTCTTTGCTCTTTTTTTTATCCACTGGCATATTGGGAAATGATTGAGACCCTGGTCAGATCACTGAAATCCCAGATGAGATGATAATTTATTTATGTGTATGACATATTTCTGTATATTGATGAAATGAAAACTTCCATACACATATCTCAGGATCCAATTGGTCAAACTGAAACACATATTGCCTCTCAAAAAATGGATGCCTGGGTCTGGCTTTACGTCACAGACCCACATTTCTACGCAGGTTTTTAAATATCTGGGGATCTTTATATCCAATGATAGGTCTGCTGTGCTTGGTCATAAGCTTTTTAAGCACATTTCTATGCTTCACTGAAGGTGTAACATGCTGATGGTTACTCACTTTCTAAATGGACACACCACTTTAAACAAAATGATATTTCTCAATAGCATTCCCAATGTTTTACATCATAAAGGGTACAGAGGACTTCTGCAGCTAGACTCTATCCTACATTACCACTATGGATGGAGTCACACCCATGATATCTCTGACAACACTATGCAGGGAGTTCTAAGATATGTAGGGTACACTCCAGGTAATGAGGCAATATTAGTGGACGCCTCAGCTAATGGTGTTCTCATCTATGCAGGAACCATGTCTATTGGTCAACTAGCATATCATAGCTCCCTCAGGGTGCACAAAAACGATTTACAGAGGTTATGCACCTGGTCATCTTTCCGCATCCACCATTGCAATAATTCACACTTAGGAAAAGTGCTAGGAAGGCTCTGGGTCAGCATATGATTGGCACTCAGGAAATTCATTTTTGGTACTTCTGGATGACCTGCAGTATCTAAATAGATTCCATAAATGGGAGGATCTAGCCGGTATGTTAAATGTGAGAAACATTTGAGGGCGAAACAATATTTAAATGTTGGAAACTACCATCTTTTGTGCGGTGTACCCCCAGATTTTCTCCTAGACTAATCTTGCTAGCTGTAGAACTCTGTGCACTTTACCCAACTCACCTGTGTTCCCCTTTTAACATGATGACATTGAAACACACCTCATTGGTTTATTTAACTTACCTAGAAGTCACTAGTACATGATACAAAAGGTACGCAGGGCTTGTAAGTCGGATGTGACTAGTGGCCTTCAGCACTGATTGTGCCACCCACTGCAGTTACAGTGAAAGCATGACTGCAGGCGTGCCATTTGTAGGCTGCCTGTGCAGTTTCAAACTGTGAATTAGACCCGTCAACAGAACCCCTTTTAACAGGTCAAACCCTGCTTTTTAAATATTAACAAGCTACTTTTATGCAGTCCTGTTGAACATAAGGCAGAGTGCATGGTATTTAAGAGTAGGACATGTAAAAGGTTGCGTTTACACATGTCCCTAGAGTGTAAAAGCGGCAAAAATCTATTTTCACCATAGCACAGCTGGCTGTTCCATGGGAAAGCATTATGATGCAATATTAAATATAGGATTATCATCTCTGGCTAGGAAGCACCTAAACGTTTAATTCTAGGACTTTTGGAAATATTTATTAAAATCCCAATCCACTTGGACTCGAAGTTTACACATCGTAGCACCAAGGTTGCCCTCCAAGAAGTCCCCAAGGGTACTGCAAATGTTTATAGCCAGGTATTTGAGGGACTGAAACGCCCAGCGAAGGCATTCCGGCCAAAAAGCAAGCTTGTGGGTGAAGTGCCTTGCCAGAGTGGGAAAAGTAATGGGTTGTAGGGTTGACTTTAACGTCAGACAGGGCGTCAAACACATCTAGTATAAGCACTAGCGGTTCGAGATCTATGTGAAAAGACCATCGAAACAACAGCATACATAAAGAATCAGCATGTAGGGTATCCCCCAGTGGTATTTCCAAGCCTCTTCCCATCTCTCTTCATTTGATTGCTAATGGCTCTACCGTGAGAACAAAACAAAGGGTGCCCCTGTCTGGTTCCGGGCACTATAGCGTATGCTTCAGAGATGTGGGGGCCAGTCCTTACCCTGGCTGAGGGGGGAAAGTACAGCAATTTAATCCATTGTAGCATCCAGGGGCCAAGCCCGCAAAGTTTCAATGCAGCCAGTATTTAATCCTTGCTCAGGGTATCAAACGCCTATTCTAGGGCAATGGGGATACATGCAGCCTCGACCAGGCCTGCAAGACTCCCTCCATAACTTGGTATAAGCAACATATGTTGAGAGAGGCATTTTGCAGGGCTGAAATCCAGTCAGAATGGGTTGAAAAGGGGATGTAAGGTGAGGGAAGAGGCGGTTGGCCAGAATTTTGCTTATAATTTTATAATCTGTGTTCAGAATGGATAACGGGGGATAGGAGGCAACAGTTGTGGGGTCATGATCGGAGTTAGGTATAGCAGACAATCACTTCTCTCAGTAGGAGGAAGACATTACAGCTGTAGGGCTAATTTGAATTTCCAGGCGTTGTGCAAGAAGGGGTCAAATTTGGCATAAACCTCCACCGATAGGCCAACCAACCCAGCAGTCTTTCAGAGAGCCAGAGTACATAGTGCCTGGTGGGTTTCTTGTTGGGTGATAGGAGACTCAAGTAATTCAACATCATTCGGAGGATGCAGGGGTGGTTAAACTGTCTAGGAAATCTGGTGAATTTAGCAGGATTCCCGTTGCATACAGGACCTTATAATGTCACACAGACTTTGCATTGATATTATTTTCTGTAAATACTAGTGGCCTTGAAGGGTCTTTACCAGAGTGTATATGAGAGTATGTGTTGTGTGGGCAAATTAGCCGGTCCATCAGTCTTATCGTGGGCTCTGGACATGAAGGCAACCATGCCTAAGCATTGGAGCCTCTCCATAGGGTTGGCATGTTCATCCCTTCTGCATGCAAGGTGGTCCAGTGCTGCCTCCACTTGCTGAAAGTCTGCTTCTAGGGACATGCGTGCACCGATCATGGTGTGCAGGATAGCTTTGCGTATGACCACTTTATATGTTTCCCATTTAATAGCTCTGGTGAAGAGCCTGTGTTGTCCTGTAAGTATTCTACAGTGGCTTTGCGCAGAATATGCAAAGCACTTAGACTTCCAGCCACAGAGGCTGCATCCGCCAGGTGGGCAGTGGAGTAGGCACACATCCCAAGGCCAGGGTTAACAATAACAGATCATGATCTGAGACAAGGTTTTGCTTAAACAGTCTGTGTGTAGGACTTGCATCTGTAAGGAGGTGCAATGTAGGTGAACATGGAGAACATGGACAGGCAAATAGAATGTGTTTTTTCTTATCTGTGGCTGGCGTGCTAACCATGCATCTATGAGATCCCTTGGTGGAGCCAGTAAGCCAGTTCAGTTGAGGTGCGCATGGCAGGGGCGCTCAAAAAGGGTGGGGGGTTGTGATCAATCAGGTGTAATGTCAAGAACCGTAGTAAAGTCACTACCCAAGATGAGGGTTGGATTCCCCCCCTCAAAAGAATAAAATTACAAACAGTAACAAAACAGTAATCTAGACAAACTGTGCCCAGTAGAGGAACTAAGACTAAGAGCATATGTGGTGGGAGGCAGTTGCAAAAAGATGCCTTCTCAGATGTTGGGAAAAGAGTGACTTTAGGAGGTGGGTCAGCCAGAGTTCAGTTATCTCATCCAAGCACATAAGGAAGCGTAATATTAAGGCAGCACAGATTTGTGCATCAGCAGCAGTTTGAGAGCCTAGACAGACAGCAACAGAGAAGGGAGAAGTATGATCTGTGAGTACAGAGAGCACAAGCAAACGGGAGAGATAAGCTGGTAAGGGGTGGGGAATAAACCTCCTAAACCAGGTTGTCTGCCGGGTGACAACAATTGAGTTCACGGTGGATGACGAGACCCCCAGAGTCCTACTCAGATGAGGTGTCTATGGTATTGAGTGGTGCAAAGTGTAGTAGCAGTTTCTATGGTGGCCCGACGCTCTGCCCACACCTAGCCCTGGGAGTGAATACTCTCCACAGGACAGTTTAACACGGACTGAGCTCACCGAAATCATTCCCATTGCCTCTGCCCATCTGATACAGAGTCCTTGCTAGATAGTAGACCATCAGTGTCATAGGTATCATACATCAAGGCTTGGCATCCTTGGCAGTCAGTGAAATAAGTTTATTCATCAGCAATAATTTTAAGGCAGGCAGGAAATAGTAGAGCATATTTTAAGGAAAATTCTCAGAGTCTCTTTTTAACGGCCAGTAAGCAGGCCAAGCATTGTTGAACTGCCCCAATGAAGTCCGGGAAGATTGAGACCATTGAGGTCACAACGATAATGGGATGTCGATTACCAGCCCACTGCAGAATGTAGTCACGATTGAGGTACTTGAATAATTTGATCACTACCAACCGTGGAGCGGTTCCAGGGACAGCCGGTCTGGTGGGGACCCGAAGTGGTCGCTCTACTGTATAAATGGCAGATAGGTGTGGGATTGAGGCTTTCTGCATTTTCAGGCAAGCCGATAACCCAATTATTCTTATATCATTGACCAGCCCTCAACGTCCTCTGCACGGTCCTCCAATATTTGTACCCTCTCCATGAGGTCCAATATGTGCGCAGTCACTTCAGTGTGCGGAGGGCAAAATTCATGTATGGCTAGTTCGTTAAGTGTCCCCCCTCTCTCTTTGGATTTGCAATGGTCTTCAAGGGGTAGATTAATGTCTATGGAGAGTGCATTAATTTTCATTTGCATCTCTGTTCACATGACTTGGACAGCTTGACGAATCAAGTCCAACTTGTCTGAGGGGGGCTAAGGAGCGATTAGTTTTGGTCCAGGTAGGCAATAAGGGGCAGGGCAGAGTCCAACAGGTGAGACTCCTGAGTGGTGCTTATAATAGTGGTCATCTTCTTTGTGGTGCAAAGAGGGCCCATCAGCGTATCCCGGACAACAAGCTTTGCTGAAGCACATCAGGGTTTCCAGGGCTCAACGTGGACGGGGCAATTTCATACTTCAGAGGAGTTAGGTCTCGTGGATATAGTGGGGGTGACCTACTGGGGTCAAAGCCCCACCCAAGACTTCAGAACACAGCCAGTCAAGCACAGATGGTAAGGTGGGCTGGCACAAGCAGCTGTTAGCAAGCCTTGCCAATGGGGGTGGTCACCACATATTGCAGCAGTGCCGGCGAAGGCTTCAGACTCCTTGAGAGGGTGAAGAAGCAGGGGTAACGGGGGTCTTCATAGCCTTGGAGGGCAAGTGGTAAGCAATGAGCAGGTGTCTCTCCGTGAACAGGTCATTCTCCCTCTGTAGCCCTTAGTGAACAGTGACTTGCGATACACCACCCGGTCAGTTATACTGAGCTAGATATGACTGCTCCCGCTACATTCGCGCCCGGGGCATTGCAATCAGCCCACTAACAGGAAGCGCCTGCTCCCATTCTTGTAGTCCTCCCCACTTCAAAGGGGTCAGAGGGGTGGAAGAGCTCCACTGACCTCACCAACCCCATTGTTTGCAAAGACCAGGGGACTAGTGAGTGAGGGAGGCAAAGAGGGAGGTGGAGAGGGAGCCCGATCTCAGGCTGAAAGCTGCATTCATACCTGGACTTGCTGTTTTAGTGTGTCCCTAGCCCGTACCCAGTGCCACCATGACCTAATGCATGGGGGTGCAGCCACCTACAACCCCTTTATGGGACGCAGCCCTGTGGTCCTGTGATTTCCCATGCATGTCAACAGGCCGTGTCAGTTTCTGCCTGGATTGCTGGATTTAATTAGGAACTGGGAGGGGGGAGCACAAGAGAGGCCATCAAGGGTGGACAGCCTACAGCCAGGGAGGATTCCCAGGCCTGACAGAGGAGCACACATGCCACAGTCTGCATCGCCGGCGCCCAGTCACCAGAAAGGAAGAGTTCTCAAAGTCCACCGCCCAGGATGCCAGGAAGTCAAGGGGACAAATGCTCAGTTCGCTGCAGCCACATGGGCCACTCCAAGGATCAGGCTCTGGAAGGCTGGCGCAGGTTGCGGAGTGAGAAGAAGCAGCCTCGCAAGTAAAGGCCCACTCATCCGGATGTGCTTGTAGGCCCGGAGCACTTACCCACTTCCTTCAGGCAGGGCCGCAAGGGGGTCCAGTAAGGCTGCAGGCGCCTCCCGCGTTCCATGCGAGCAGGCCCAGCCAGTGTTATGACCTCATCAAGCCACAGATATGTTCCAGAAACCACTCACACTGGTGGCTGCAGAGCCTGGGGAGCTTTGGCAAGTGGCCTGGGTCGTAGACTGCAGCCTGCCGGTGCAGATGATGTCAGATGAGCGGGACGTGCATGGAGCGCTGCTAGCTTGTATCCATCTTCACTGGCTGGCCAAGCCCTCTAAGATATGACATAGTTTACTATGACCATTTCCAACCAGGATTTGTTTTCTCAACTGAACTAGTTTTATTGCGTACAACATCAGAAGCTTCTCCCTTTACAGGCTAATACACATTATTCGTTATATAATTTTGTGCCGTCCATGCAGATACTTTTTTACCTTTTTCATGCAGGCACACTAATCTCGCTATTCACTCTGCTTCAGCTAGGGGTTTGGCTGGAAAAGGAGAGCCATTAAATTCAGAGTCTTCTTTCTACAGAGAGAATTTTGCAAGGATGGTAAAGTTTTTATAGATATTTGCAGTTCCTAAAATCTGAAGAAAATCTATGCTCCACATCCAAATTTGTTCCCTTTGTATCATCAAGGTGCTTCCTTTGCCTTGTTGCAGATTATGACAGATTAGGAGAGTGCAGCAGATTATGAATGACTATCATGGAGGATTCACAACTGCTATCTTTCATCCATCTTTACTATTGCTCCATCCCCCTTTCCTCTTTGCTGGACATCCAATGCCCGAGGTCTATGCAAGACGGCTGAGAAATGCTTCCTGTTCAATTAATATTTTCACATGTTTGTCTAAAGACACGGGATAAGGAGCATGGTACCATTAGCCCAAACTTTTGCTTGCTGTAGAAGAAGGGCATTATGGGGCTTTTTTTTTATTCAAAATGATCAGGACCAGCAGTAAAATAATTTTGGCTAAGTACAGAAAAAGATTTGCCACAGCAGTTCAAGGCTCTTAGTTCTTTTCTCTCTCTGTACAACTCTTATGAAAGATAAAGTTAATTTTTCTCAAACATCTTCTGAATAAAAGTTACAATACCTATGAAGCTTTTTCTACCAGCATTGTTCCTTATAGTGGTGCCTCCTCTGACTTCCCAGGTTGAGAAGGTTACTTTCACTCCTTCTGAATGATTCCTGTAATTTACTGGTCTCCACATTATCAGTAGACTGATGCAGTTCTCACTCTATCCATTATTTCACAAGGATTTTCTGAGGCAAAGAGAAGAAGGACTTCCAGACCAGTACCCAGATATTGAATCAGCGGCTCTTGCTTGCTGGTGAATCTTGTTGAGCAGTTCCCCACTCTTTCCGACTTCCTATATTGGGGCCCTGGAGAACTGTCTTGAGGGTAGCAGTTATGTGAAGTTATTGTTCTTGTCTAGCCCTTTGGACCCTTTGTTCTAGCTAGTGTTATGGCTGCTATGAAAAACGGGGTGGATACTGAGAGAACACGTAAGGAGGTGATATACTCACACTAATCAGGTTACCAAATGCCTGTGCCAATACACAGCTGCGTTTTAGTGTAGGTGTTTTTTTGCGGCTGGTGCAAGATAGGACTCCTTTAAGTGATATATGACTTTCAAATGCAGCCACACAGGGAGACTATTTAGGACTCTTCAGCTTGACACAGCCCAAGCATTCATGATATACTCTCTTCACATCTCCTAATCCCTAAATGGCCCTCCTAAACTCTTACTTGCCCCAAACATAGGGGCTTGTGTTTGTTGTACTTGTAAGTGATGGCCATGTACACAGGTATGAATGCTGCACAGATCTATATTCAAGGAGCGTAAATGAGTGCAGTTTATGTACTGACATAACAGGGAAGTAAGAGTGGATGAATGCTGAATGCATGAGAAAGGTGTATTGGCTGAATGCAAACACTCCTAGTCTGGTACATTTGCAATTATTTTAACTTAGGTTAGGGAAGCAAAACAATGTGTGAGCTACCACCTTGTTGTTCTTTCCTGAGATAGGGTGGATTAGGACCTGCAGTGCAAATGTCCAGAGCATTCAATATTTATTGGATCATAAACAACTGCTCAAAATGTAATATGTACAGAATCTATACAACATTTTAAAAGGGAATATATAAAAGAAATATTCTGCTAATACAGTCCATCATGAGTCCATTATAAACTTCATGGGCAACTAGAAGAGTAAACTCATTCCGCACCTCCATGCAATTTTTCTTTTCATCGTATAAAAGGAGATTCAGCCTCGTGACAAATAATGGTTTCAGTATTGTAAAATCAGGGAATTTGGACCAGAGTTAAAACCTTCAGACAGCTTCACCAGAAGGCTTTTGAGGGAGAGACAGAATTAGACAGAGGAAGGTTTAGGGCAGGAATTTCATTACACTCTAACCTTTAGACAAGAGGAATCAGTATATATAACTCTTCTATTCTTATCAAAGAGACCATTTCATGTTGAGTGAAGATCTGCGCATAAAAGACTACACACAAAGTGTATGAGAGGCTTAACAAAAGCACAAATATTTCATCAACTTAATTTAACCTTTTTGCAATGAAGACAATAACATACCTTTAATGTACAAGTAAGTCGGTTAGGTTTTAAGTCTTGGTCATCCATTGTTCTTGATTCATCAATGACCACATATAGATGTCGCATCTAATGTTAAAAAAAGAAATAAATAATTAAACCTAAATAATAAAAGAAGATGATTGTGCTGATCTGCTTTATTCTGTTTCAATTTCCCTTCTCATACTGTGTATGGGATAATGCGACTAGAGAAGTATATCATAAGCCTATTACAAGTCACTGTAGACTTTGTGTCCATATAAAGAAGGAAGACTGAAGTCCTGGAACGCCAAGATGAGTTTCAATTTCCCTTTGGTTTGCAATCGTCTACTAAAAAAAAGAAAAATGTCAAAAAGTTGCACCAAAAATGGGCTTTATAAAGCCTGCTCTCAGCCTTTGCTTTATAAAGCAAAGGCTGAGAGCAGGGGCAACGGGGCATCCTCCTGCGAAAGTAGAGAGGAGCATTTAAAGTAAAGTGGGGAAGGGGTGAGGTCAGGAAAGGGGCTTTTAGTATTCAGGGAAGAGTAGTATTAAGAGGTACCAAGGGGTGGGTAGGATTCACAGATTGTTAGCATTTAGGGTACTTTGTGATTTTTTGTGTTCAAGAAAGGCTAGCATTAAACTTTTAAATTACGTTCTGTGTTCAATTCTGATAGCACATAGTACATACATTTACACAGTATGAATAATATTAAATACTCAGCAATTATATGCTACTAAAACGGAATAAAAGATCAAGGGTCAAAAAAGGTTACAAAGAAAGACCTTTTAATTCGCCTATCAGCTATACTGAGCATAAATAGCTACCAATGCATATAAATGTAGCGGGATTGCTGATGGTCCTGAAAATTTGCTAACTTAAAGTGTCTTATGCCTATAAAGCAATCTTATCCAGGTCCTTTTAGGTTTAACATATGCTTAACAAAAAAACAATAGATTTTCCACATTCTCAACTTCATCTATACCAGGTGCAAAGATCTGGCCTGGTTTGCCTACCATTTTTTTGTGTGATTTTTTACTTGCAGTGTACCCACCCTAAATTTATATAGAGAGTTCGTACATGGGAGGTACATACGCATTCATAAACGGTACTAGGGCAGGCGCTGGTTTAAAATTTGAAAATTCAACAACCAAGCTGCAGTTCTTAGCGGTGCAATGATGCATAGTTACTTTGTGTTTCCAAAATGTCTTTGACCATTGATCTAATGTTATTTGTCATTGTGGAATCGTCCCATAATATACTCTAACACTAGCTCACTAAGTTGTAATTTAATATGTGTTGGAAATGGGATCCCCGGCTGGCCAGGGCTTTCGCCAAAGTCAGTCAGAGACCACCACCCCCAAGTCAGGGCAAGGGAGTTACACGCCAAGATAACCCCTACTCACCCTCTAGGTAACGTGGCGCGAGCAGCAAGGCTAAACTTGGAGGCGATGTAAGTTAAGTATTTGCGCATGCACCCCAGCAACAACAACCAAAGGCCCACCACAAAGGAAACTCCACACAAGGTTATATAAAAATAGCCTTTGTATTACACCAAAACACATTAGATAAAACACACACTTTACAATGTGCCAGAGGCACGGGCAGAATTTACAAGGGATTATTTACAAGACAGGGCCACCTGGACCACTGTCAGGAATCAGAAATAGCACTTAGAATGTAAAATTACTTTAGCACAAAATAGCACACAACCAGTAATCACTGGTAACCAGGACCTCACTAGCACCACCTGTACTAGGGAGAAAACAACCACCTATGTATCACAATACCTGTAGGGGTGTAAGAACAGAACACATGATGCAATGCATGACATTCATTCAGAGGTGTAAAGGCACATGACGCATAAACAATACATTCAGAGGTGCATAGAAAGTACAATTGCGCAAAACTCAGAAGTCACCACCTGTGACTGTCCCTGTGTCCCAATGTCAGGGCCTAAACGTCGCAGTTGCCCACAAAGTGCTGGGCAACTGGTGCAGGGAAAGTTAGGGCAAAGTTGGAGCCTCTCTGGGCTCAAGAACACGAACTGGCCCTCCTGAGCCTCTCTCAGGCTCTTCAACAGAATGGGCACTCGAGCCTCTCTGGGGCTCGCAACGCAAAAGGGCTGGGGCCTCTCTGGGCTCCAACACGAGGGAATGGCACCCTCAGAGCCTCTCTGGGCTCAAGGAACAAAATGGCCCCCAGGAGCCTCCTGGCTCGGGAAGAAGATGCCCCCTCTGAGCCTCTCCGGGCTCAACACAAATAAATGCCCGGGCCCCCCACAGGGCCTAGAACAATGGTGCCCCCTTCGTTGGAGTCCCCCCTCTGGGGACTCGAAAACAACTGGCACCTCGAGCCCCTCAGGACTCTAGACCCCGAAATGCCCTCAAGAGCCTCTCGTGGCTCTGACACATGTGGCGCCGTGAGCCTCGCACTGGAGGGGAGGGGCGGGCACCGTCAATGTGCCCCGACGCCCCCCTCTCCCTGAGCAGTCACTCACCGGCTGGCTGGGCTGCAGGGCGGCTCCTCTCCTCTCGTCCCGGGGCTCCAGGCACGACGCGGCAGGCTCTGCTCCTCGAGAGCTCCCGCTCCTCGGGGCTCTCTGGACACTTCTCCCTGGGCTCTCCCTCACTTTGGGAGCCTGGGGAGGACAAGGGAAGACGCCGGCTTCTCTCTTCACCAGAGCGCGGGGTGGCCTCCCGTCCGCTTCCGGTTGCCTCTCTGTCCTGCCCCCGGCCTGCCTGACTTCCGGGTCGCGGCAGCGGGGCGGGACTTCCGGTCGGCCTCTCCGGGGCCGCGCTGTAATTGGTCGGCCGCCTCACCACTTCCGGGTCGCCGCGGGCAGCGCGGCGGCTCGCTTCTTAGGCAGGCAGGCGGGCTCCCATGATCCGAGGAGTGGGCTCCCTCGTGATCCAAATAAACCACGGACCTGGGCAATGCCGGGTGGGCACCGGCCTCCTAATCAATTATAAAGCGAGGTAGGCACTCGCTAGGCAGGCAAAGCGCTCCTCAGCGCTTAACAGGCAATTTACAGCGCTCCAAGCGCTATAATCAAACACAAAGCGCTTCCAAGCGCTAGAGGGCATAAAGCGCGCTCCTAGCGCTACAAACAGGATAAAGCGCTCCCAGGTGCCCTCAGCAAGCAGGGCAGAGTGCCAGCAAGTCCCTGGGCAGGCAGGGGGGGCAAGGCTGGGCCCAGAGCCAGCTCACTGGGTCTCCAGGCAGGGAGACACCCCAAGTGGCGGTCCTCTGGCCCAGCAGCAGCAACAGCCCCCTCAGGATCCTGGAAGAGAACAACTTCAGTGGGGACACAGCCCCATTTTTATACAGTGCATTCCTTTGTCTGAGGGTGCAGAGTGGGGGCGGAACCAGTCGCAGCTGGTTCTTGAGTACTCTGTTTACCTCAACCACCCTCTCTATTCACTGGCAGGGCTTGGGTCATTAGACACACCACAGGGGGGCGGAGCCAGCATTGTGTGGGGAAAACCCAGCCCATCCAGGACACAGGTACACTCCTCCCACACATGACTCATGCTAATCTCCCACTCACCACCGGGCAGACCCATCCAGACTTCCTGGAGCCTGGCATGCCAGCCAGCTCCAGCCAATCACGCGCCAGCACCCTCACAGCACACGTACAGCCATGTCTAGAAATGGCGCTTCCCTACTAGACACATACATGCTGCATACACCGTTGCGCAGCATTCACTCACACGAGTTCACACATACCAGACTCAAGCCTGTACACCCCACACATCAGGAACTACCAGGGACACATACATTCCCCATGCATTCCTATGGGCGGGCAGGCCTAGCTCAGCACATGCACTCAGAGTGCGCACGCACTTTCCACTGGGACACAGTGAAAGTGCGCAGAATCCCAAAAATCACCCTTGCCAGGTCACCATTTCACGCAAAAAGTCTAGGGGTGAACCTGCCCTAAGGGCCAAAGTCCAACATAACCCCCTTCCAGCCAAAACGCAGGGGAGACCAATCACCACCGTGATGGACTTCCCTGCTTGGGGCGATAGAACACGGACGCGGGCCCGCAACTGCAGGGACACCCTCCTGTTCTATGCCACGGTGAACCCATGGGATTCCTTCTCAACACACTGTCTGGACCAACTGGGCTACCCCACTGGTACTCCCAAGTTGTCCGCGGCCAGGACCAGGCCCTGGGCCACCCAGGTGCCACTGGTCCATGCCAATTCGCAGAGCGGGGGGTAGTAACCCCTGGCACATAGGAGCCATTTTCCACTCTTCCTGTCTGCAAGACAGGACTAGACTGCCACTGGTACTCCAGCCTAGGGCCTACAACCTCAGGCGGACCAGGAGTCTCAGGGAAGGCTCTCCTCCCCTTACCTCTTCTTCTAGGGTTCCTCCTCCCTCTGCGAGGGGTACCCCTAGAACGCCATTCCAACCCAGGACTTATCCACTCAGGTTGCACCGGGGTCAGAGGTGGGCTCTCCCACCCTCTGCACCCCCTTCCAGAGGTCTGCCCTCTCCCACCTGGAGAAGTTCCTCTGGAAGAAGAACCGGTCAGGACACTGGTTACAGTCGTCCTACCCTTCAGGTCAGGCTGATCCTGAACCTGGCCTCCCAACCTCTGGTCTAGAACCTTCGGTGGAACAATTGCCTGGCACTCCAGGACTTCTGGGGATTCACACGCAATCCCCCTGAGGCTAACAAATGTCACATCTGTTGCGTGACTGTCTGTCTGGCGCAGATCTCCCGCCCTCTGTCCACCTGACAGTGCGTGACGATCCCCCAGACCAGAAGTGGTGTTACCATGGTCACTACACGGGAACCTAGCCCAACTGGGTAGTCCCTGACCCACTGGTCCTTCCACTGGGGAACTCCCCCAATCACTCCTCACTCTGGACTCCTGTACCCTCCCTATCGGAGCGGTACTGCCAGACTCTAGAACCACAGGAGCTCTGGTTACAGACGCTCCAGGTCCTCTACTCACTAGGAGATCCTCCTCAACTGGGTTAACAGGACAGCCTAGGTCCCCAACCTGGTGTTCCCTCAAGAAACCACCCAGGTTCTGAGACAGGGCTTCGGGCCTCTGGGGGCGCTCAGCCACCCACTGACTCCTGCTCCACTGAGCCAGGCAGTCAGCCCCTCCACCCTTCTCACTATACTGGGACCTCGCTGGGCTACACTGAGCCTCTTCCACCACGCTGGGCTGGAAGATCCCTGACCCACTACTTTTGGAGTCACTCACCAATGACTCTACAGAACCTCTGGTCCCTTCCCAGCGGTCTGCTTCCTCTGCCAGCTCACATGGTTCAGACAATCCACACCCTAACAGGTGTTGGCGCAACCCTGGTGAACAACAACTGAGCAACTGCTCTCTGAGAACCATATCGAACAATAGGTCCCAATCACATTTCGTGGGCTTGTGGTAAATAAATAAATAATACCCTATTTTTGACTAGACTTATAGCATAACAGATAGCTCAATAAAATAAGAGTCAAGATTCGAGGTAGTAGGAGTTTCTGCAGGTTTATTACAGCATAAGGACAGGATCAGGACAACCTGCATAGGAACAGAATGACAGGGCCCAGCAGGACAACTGGGGCCCAGCAGGGGAAAAGAGGCCCAGCAGCTGCTGGGGCTAGGTCTGGGATGAGCGCGCTCACATTCAATAACAAAACACAGGCATATATACATAGCGCGAACACATAGCATTACATTGCAGTAGACGTAGCAGTGGGTGGAGCAGAAGGCGTGACGCGTAGCAGTCGCGAAAGATAACAGTAAAAATGGGTGTAACTGGGAGTATACATAGACATGTGATGCAAACGTAACAGAATATGTCATGAATGGGCGGAAACATAGGAGGGGGCTACCTAAGGAGCCGGGACCTCTAACCTAATGGTGCGCGAAAACTGGCAATGACGTGTTACTAGGAGAAGCTGGGGGCTATGAACTCTGTGCTAGGAGCAGAGACTAAAGTCTGGAGGGTCGGAGCGACATGTACCTAAACCCTATCTGGTATCTAATGTTTAGGGAACATGTTGATATAAACTAGAAGTCATGAGGGGAAAAGCTAACTTGATTCTAAGACTGGACCATGCATTATTCTACATGTAGTGCGTGATGAAGAATACTAAATGACCATTAAATACAGTATTTCTCTAACGTGGAGCCGAGTAGGCTAGACAATGACGGAAACTATTGATGCAGTTCAGTAGCTTAGGAATGCAGAAGAGGAGGACTGAACTGATAACTGGAACTATAACATACTTTTGGCAGACTCAGAGGCAGAGCCAAGCTGCACCGGGCACTGCAAGGCAGGAAGTAAGTGAAGGGTCGAGGATACAGGTGGGGGCTGTATCGCTCCTCAGCGAGGCTTTCAGGAGACAGGAGCTGAATCTGTGGTCCGGGCCCTTTTGAGGCCTGGAAACGGGGACTTTACAATGGAATAACGTGCACACTGGGAAACGTGGCAACATTACTTTACATAGGCCTGATATTCGTAGTATTCACGAGGACTGGAAAATGACATACCAGAGGTGGACACAACTGTAATTGCGTCTTTAATCGGACATGGGGAATAACATATGCATATTGGTCATGCACACATAACATATGATGGATGAGGCGTAGGGACACAGAACATGGCAAAATTTACTTTTCCACATTCCCTCCTTGTCACTACGTTTCCATCAGGAAACATCAATTTTCATGATACCATCTATCATTTCATACAGTACCATTTGCTCGTCTCGAATTATCCTGGAACGGGATTTAGAACGGGGCTTGGGACTAGGAATACAAGAGGTAGCACACATGCTGCAAATCGCAGGGCCACATTGTATACAGAGGCAGCAGCTAAATATAATCGCTACTGCAATACCTAGAAAGGACAGGACTTTCCATCCCCATGCGGAAATTATATTCCAGAACCAACCGGACCATGTCCAGGTGCCTGGATCTTGATGTAACAGATGGGCAATTTTATGGAGTCTGGTTATAGCTGAATAAACAGACGGCGCGTTATTTGGAATGAAAATGCAGCAACTAGATCCGATGACTCTACAGGCCCCGCCCCTATCGGCCAGTATGACGTCAAGGACGAGACGATTTTGCAAAACGACAAATCTCATAGCAGATTGTTCCTCGGTTAGGTTACCTAGAGCAGAGGCAGTCTCATTTACTACAGCTTCAAGGGTTCTTGTTAACCTACGGATCAGTTTACTATTCTGGACAGGTCCTACAAAAAAGAAGAAACCTTTATTGAAATCTGTATACTGTTCTAGAGTAGTTTCAGTATAATCGACAATTGGGGACTCCCTTCTATGTCTAATGTGTACTAGATGTGTGTTTCTGTGATAATCAGATGGGGCTAGAAAAACAGGTGGCAGTAGGAAAGCAATGTAACAGGTTCCCTCCCAATCGAGGGGCAGACGGACATATGCAGTTTGACCACAAATAAAATAAGAATGACGTGAAGCTTTGAAAATAGATTTCCCACTGTCACTATACTTGATAATAGTAGTACATTCACTATGACCTATGTGTACAGAACCATAACTACGGACACATAATTCGCCTTTGACTGGTAGTACTGAAATAGCAGGTAAGTCTGGAGTAGTATCAGACTGAACATTCAGGACCATGAAATTCGACGAATAATTACCTAAATTATATACTTCGTTTTCTAGATCTAAACCTGTTCTGTGGGGGAAACCTTGCTTGTCTGGAAAACATGTACTGTTAAGAAAAGACATATCTGTTGAGGATGACGTTAACGTGGACCATGCTCCACACGAACCATTGTGTGAGAATGGATAAGGAAACAGTGGCAGAACTCCCTTCGGTGTCTGGAAAGGGGGGAGTCGACCACACACCCAACAATTAGTGGCATTGCTGGTCTGGTGTGAATAATGTAACATACGGATGAATGTGTTGTTGCGCATAGCAAGGCGGTAAGAATATTCGTGAGGAGGCAGATCACTAAACGTGTGCTCTACTGTAGCATTAGTAGACATATTTACATGAGGAACTGGTAAATACAGGAAAAATGCGTAGCTGGTGCAGGAAATCATTATGCTGAGAAACAATATAAAACTTAGAAAAACGATACATTGAAGTGAACTTCGACTGACTCTCTCACTATGGGGGTCTATTTTATACATGTCAGAAACAATCTAACCGTTTCACCTAGGGGAGGACTTATACAATCAAACTGACTGACTTATTTTACTAGACCTTAATTTGAGCTTATACTCCTGTTGCGGAGTTTTCTCTAACAAGGGAGGGGTTGTAATAATGTCTTGTGCGGGACAGTCCTTTAAAACAATGTTCTGGCAGTCTTTCGAATCCTGGAAATCCTTGGAAATGTTTTTGGAGACTGATTTCAATCCATTGAAAAGTTTTACATGAGAAAGGTGGACCCACCCCTTCCTGCCTTCCAACTTGACGGCAGTTCGGGTGGTCAAGAGGACCTGACGTGGCTCCTTCCAACGTGGTTCCAGCGGACTTGATCTGTCGAAATTTCTGACCATCACAAGGGAGCCTGGAACGATCTCGTGCGGTGCCACCTCGGTATTGTCTGGAAATGCGGCGGCAACCTGTGAACGACATGAGTTGAGGGCAGACATCAAGGAAGCTAGGTAATCTGTCAGCATATTACATGAAACATCGGTAATACTTCGGGGTCTAGGAGTACCCCACATGTTAGGGGGGCGGCCGAATACGACCTCGTACGGGGACAGACCTGATCTGGAATGTGCGACCATGCGCATATAAAACAAAGCGACTGGCAGAGCTATTAACCAGTCCACACCTTTGTCCTTACAGACTTTTGCAATGCGGATTTTCAGAGTCTGATTATGTCTCTCTACGAGACCGGCTGCTTCAGGATGGCGTACACAATGGAACTTCCACTGGTACCCTAACAAAAGGGAAACGTGTTTCATGAGTTCAGATGAGAATGGCTGGCCGTTATCAGAATATACGACTCTAGGGAGTCCGTATCTAGGGAAAAATTCACGAACCAACTGCTTGGCAGTGGTCGCGGCTGTGTAATCTGGGACTGGATATGCTTCTGTCCACCTGGACAAAGCGCATACAACTACAAGGACATACTTGAAACCTCGACATCGCTCCATTTGAATATAATCCATCTGGAGGACCTCAAAAGGGTGGTCAGGGGGCTGGAAACCACCTTGTTCCACCGGGACACTTTTACCTGGGTTAAACTGACAACATATCATACAGGTGCGGACTTTCTGCTTGGCTGCAGCTCGTAAATGCTTATTGAACCAAATGTTCTGGATACTGTCTAACATAGCTTTTTCTCCTAAATGTGCTGGACTATGTGCGGTATTGATAATGACTTGAACCATAGAGTCGGGGAGAAACCATGTGGCTCTACCCTTCGTTAACCATCCTTGATCTGTCTGGACCCCTCCTTGTTCAGACCATTTCTTGATTTCATCGGGAGTAGCATGTAACTGTATATCTATGACATCTTGTGTAGGGTCCTTAACTGTCATGCATATAATCGGATCTGAAGTATGTGTCATGTTAACTGGAATGTCTGGAGTCTGTGCTGTAAGCTTGGCTGTGCGGTCTGCTAGATCATTACCTTGGGAAATAATGTCGGTGACTTTCGTATGTGCTTTGCACTTCATGATAGCAATAGATGTCGGTAAATGTATGGCATCTAACAGGGCTTGAATAAGGAGACCATGCTGAATCTTGGTTCCATGAGAAGTCATGAAACCTCTCTCCTGCCAGAGCACTCCGAAGTCGTGTACAACTCCGAATGCGTAACGTGAATCTGTGTAAACATTAACCTTCAGGTTCTTGGCATGTATACAGGCTTGTGTCAGAGCGACTAGCTCTGCTGCTTGAGCGGACAGGGTGTCAATACGGTGTGTTTCAATAACTTCAGTGTCAGTAGTCACTGCATACGCGGCGACTAGTTCTCCTGTACTAGTTCTCATACATGAACCATCCACATAAAGTGTCAGGTCAGGATCTGGTAACGGAATGTCTGTCAGGTCTTGTCTTGGCTTTGTCGTAATGTTAACTACTTCCACACAGTCATGTGGGTCTGGATTTGAACTAACTGATGGTAACAGTGTAGCAGGATTCAGGACGTTGCAGCGTCTAATTTCTATGTGTGGCTGGAACAGTGTCAATTCATAACCTGTTAAACGTGCAATTGTCAAGTGCTGTGTTTGTGTTCGGTTTAAAAGAACTTCTACTGAATGTGGGACTTGTACTGTCAGGGAGTGTCCTAAAACTATGGAATCACTTTGTCTGATAGCTAGTGCTGTGGCTGCAACTGACTTGAGGCACGCAGGCAACGCCTGGGCGACTGGATCTAATGTGCTCGAAAAATAAGCACAGGGCTTGTATTGACCTGCTTGATCTTGTGTGAGAACAGATAATGCTGTACCTTCCCGTTCAGTAACGAAAAGTGTAAAAGGCTTACTGTAGTTCGGTGTAGCTAGAACTGGAGCTTGACATAGGGCTTTCTTTAACTCGTTGAAACTAAGTGTATGTTCAGATGTCCAAGGGAGGACAGTCGATACGGCTGCCTCCTGTGTCGTTAACTGTATCAGTGGCTTGGCTAGAAATGCATACTGGGGAATCCATTGTCTACAATAAGAAGTAAGGCCGATAAAAGCACGTACCTCCTTCTGGGTTCTGGGCTGGGGAAGACTCGCTATTAACTGGATACGGTCGGGTGTCAACTGCCTACCCCTCTTGGACAGCAAGTGTCCTAAGTATACCACTTGCTGGACACAGAATTGAAGCTTCGAAGGTGACACTTTGTGCCCCATCTCGGCTAGAAAATACAGAACTGTAAGTGATGCTCGCTCGCAAGCACGTTCAGAACGGGCTGTGATCAGTAGATCATCGACATACTGGAGCAGGGCAGTGTCAGTTGGCATGTGAATGTTGTCTAGTTGTCTCTTAAGTGCTTGACTGTAAATACTAGGACTTTCCGTGAAACCTTGAGGAGCGCGTGTAAACATATAGCTCCTTCCATTTAAACAAAATCCGAAAAGAAACTGGCTATCTGGATGAATTGGAACACTAAAAAATGCATTCTTGAGGTCTATGACAGTGAAAAACATGGCTTCGGAATCAATAGCTGTTAATAGGGAAGAGATATCTGGGACAACTGGGTACTGAGGAATAATACATTTATTAAGCTCTCGTAAATCAATCACTAATCGATATACTGGGGGTGCATTTGGATCAGTACGTTTCATGACTGGAATGATCGGAGAATTACATACATTGGAGTCAGTTTCTACAACTACTCCTTGAGCCATGAGCTCGTCAATAATTTTGGATAAGGCTGCTACAGCCTCAGGTGGCAATCTGTACTGTCTGATTCGGGGTAACACTACACCTGGTTTAAGAGTCACACGATGGGGTGTGATTTGCATATAACCTACATCAGTTGGACCTTGCGCCCATAAATGCTGCGGAACATTAGACAATCTTGAATCAAAATCTCGTAATACATAGTGACCCTTAAAGTCACGTAGGAACAGACGTATTCCCTCTGGGGAACAGCAAATAACTGCACCTAATTCTTTCAGTGTCTTAATGCCTAATAGATTTTCTGGACATGACTTAGTAAGTAACAGATCAGTAGTACGGGACAATGGACCTACTTCTAGAGTGACTGGCTGTGATATCTCGTTAACTATTGGTTTTCCTGAAAATCCAAGGGAAACATTTCTTGAGCCTGAGAGTGGAGCCCCTGGAACTTCGGCATGACTAATTGTGGTCCTACTTGCCCCTGTATCGATCAAAAACTTTCTGTCTTTCCCTAATACTTGACTGTGAACATAAGGACCTTCTTGATCTACAGGTATCTCGATGAGAGGCAAGCCTACCTCCCTCTCTAGGCTGTTTCATGAATATGACTGATACTCTGGATACTCGGACTGTGCATACTGGTACATCTGTGACGTAACGTGCTGTGTTGCAGCTATAGGCTGCGGTGCGGAAACTGTCTGTTGTGCATTCTGTGACTGAGGAATCTGTGAGACTTGCTCTTGTCTAGGCGGACGTGGTCTTTCTTTAGTCTTACCGGTAGCTATGTTGTGTTTCAGAACTGCACACTCGTTTATAAAATGACCTGGCTGTTTACAATAATTGCAGTTCCCTTTAACGGGAGCTGCAGGATGACTGGCTTGATTCGGACCCCTCTTCTGACTGTCTTGAGGAACAGATTGTGCAACTAGCACTTTCATTTTCGTGTCTTTCATACGTTTTCTCTCGTGTTCTTGCTCTTCTCTGATTCTATTCTGGTGATACTGGAGCATCTGGAGCATCTGGGACGGGGTATTCGCTTGCCAGGTGCTTTCGACTTTCAAAACTCGATTTTTAATTTGCGGACTTGAATTCTCGACTAATTTGGTGACGAAAAGATGAGGGTATGACTCACTACTTGTCTTGAGACCACTATTAATACTAAAACATTTTTCAAACCTAGAATAAAAATCACTAATATCTTCATCTTGTTTCTGTTTACAGGCTGAGATTGCATCCCAGTCTTCTTTCCTAGTTGTCAATAATCTGGGTAAAACTTGAATCAATAATTCTGGTAATTCTTTACATTTATCTCCAAGACCGGTACCTGGTACTCGTGCCTTGTCTTCAGCTTCTAGAGCTGCCCAATCGATCTTTTTCTCTCCCACATCCCATTCTTTTTCCTTTAACTTTTCATACACCCCTGCGGGTAACAGGACCTTTAACATTTTAATGATATCTGGGTAAGTGTATTCTCCCATACGGAGCATGTCTTTTAATTCTCTATGGAACCCTGCTGGATCTTTGTCATGACAGGGAATTAATTTCTTCATTTCAAGAAGTTCCATCTTTGAAATTGGAGTGTATACAAACACTCGTTGCATTACGCCACCCGCCCCTTGGACTGGGTGGACTTCTCGTAACGGATTCTGTCTGTCTATGTAGAATGATTTACTTTCTGGGGGTGAGACATGAACAAAATGTGGGTTCAGGAACGTTCTATATTTGTGACGCTGTTCTAGAATGACACTTATTAAATCGGTACCTAGACCTCTCCATCTATACTGGAGTAACTCGTTCAGGATATCGTGTAACGGGCCTGGATCAGAATGTTGACCCTCATACAGAGTAATGAGGTGCTGGATCATATACATACCCACCAGTCGTTGCTCGGCTGGGGGCATTTTCAGAAACATTTGTGCCACTATTTCGTCTGGAAAAGTGGTAGAATCAGTAATCCATCGGACTGCTGATCGGGCTAGTTCTTGTTCATGCATGGTACTTAATTCACTGTAACCGACTCGTGATTTCAGAATGTGATCGGTAGCTTGAAATACTTGTTCTAGAGAACCTTGTTCTGGTGCTAGATGAAAAATAGACTTGGGTTCTAGACGTAAATGGCGATCTGGAAATCTGGATTTTCCTACATACGCTATTCTGGCGGGATTCTCGTTCTCTTCCTCTTCAGGATCAGAGATACTTTCTTTCTCGCTTACTTGTGCTGCTTTACGCTGGTCGTGTAACCTTATTATTTCTTTACGAATTTTCTTGTACATACTCTCCATGGCACTGACGGTCTTGTGCTTACCCTCGGCTATATTATCACTCCACCTTGTCAGGATTCTCATTTCGGCGGGATCTTTAGACGGGTAATCTTGTTCTCTTATTAGACAATTGATCAGGAACTTTAATATCATGAGCTGAATCTCGGCTTTCCTTTGAGACATAATCTCGCCAATACTTTCTGGATCATCCCCTGTACGGATGAAACGATATATTCTGTCTAGATCTTCTTTCATATTCGGTAAGGTGACTAGATACTCGGTCACTCTCCTTACACGTAAGGAATATAAAACCATAGTATATTCGCCTGGAACTGGATCATAGACACATTCGTTAAGGGCTTGCCTGATTTCTGTGACAGACTTATTACTTTTAGGAGTACGCTGTGATGCTTGAGCATGTAATTCGAGTGCTGATAAACGCTTGTGTGGCGGCGGGGTATGAGGAGGACCTCCTCCTGCGGTCCCTAGACTAGAATCGTCGACTGACATTCTTCGTCCTGGCAGGGTCGGTAATTGTACTTGTATGGCAGACTGGGCCGGGGGAGCTGTTAGGGGCACCCCGGTGTCTGGAGGAGCATGAATTACCTGGTTTACAGGGACTGGCGGAGCGCGAACAGGATTTGCATATTCGGGGACTGTGTCGTCCAGATAGGACGAAATAAAAATATCAGCTGCGGTCGGTTTGTGACGTAGCTTGGTCGGAACTAATGGTGGCGGGAAATTACTGGATGCCTCTGGGGTCGCTTTTGGCAAACCTTCGGCAAGGAGAGGATACATACCCTTAATAAGGGCATGCCTCTGTCTGTCTGACTGTTCGGCTTTGACTTGTTCACCTATCTCGATTAATTCTCTTTCTTGGGCTCGTTCTTGGGATTCTCTACTTAATTCTGACTTTCTGACTTCCTTTTCCGTTCTTCTATGAGCTTCCTTACGCCATAACTCGATGGCATCTTTCTGTGACTGTCTGGCTTTCTTTTTCCATAATGCTTCTTCTACTCGCATGATACATTCAGCATCCCATGTACCCGATACGGGCCATCTATACTTTTCTTCTAACTGTTTGGTATACTCTACCCATAAATCTAGATACATTATGGCGCTTATGCCATGTTTCTGATACATAAAATGACCTGGACTGTCCCTAGGCGGGACAGGAACTGCTTCCTCTAACAGACCCTTTCTAGTTTTTAACTGACGTAACTTGGAAAATATAGGCATGACTGAACTGTAATCTGGACACAATACAATACACAATAAAAAACACGAAATCACATCGCACTCATACCACAACAGTAAATTACATGAAGAACATTATAAATAACAGTTCGAACAGAATATTACCTGGAATACTGAGAACAGAAATAGAACAGATTTTCTTGAGAACGGAACAGACTAGAGTTACTGGATGCACTGCTGTAACAGTACGGAACATACCGGTCCCATAAAGGGACACATCAGGACCCGTATCCACCTAGGTGAACACTTCGTTTGTGAGTCTGGGCACCACCAACCCACGGACCAGGAGTCAATTTAAATTGGTCCTGTCTAGATACTACCCCAGCAATGGTACTCACCGGGCAGCACGGAACGGAAGGCCTCGGACTGGACTGGACGACGGACGACGAACTTCGGACTTCGGACTTCAGTTACAGGTGGACCTCCGGATACCTCGGACCTTGGACTCTCGGCTTGGGCTCTGGTCGGGACTCGCCGCGTTCCTCCACCGTCTCGTTCGGATGCTGGACCGCCTCCTCCGTCTCCTCCGTGGGCCTGAGGGATACTTGAGCAGAAATATCTGCCACTGCGCAGAAGAGTTCCGTCACGACTGCAGAGGGTCAGGGGGTCGGCGTGGCTTCACCGACGCGTGGGGAAAGGGCAAGTCCCTATTCGGGCGCCATTATGTGGTAAATAAATAAATAATACCCTATTTTTGACTAGACTTATAGCATAACAGATAGCTCAATAAAATAAGAGTCAAGATTCGAGGTAGTAGGAGTTTCTGCAGGTTTATTACAGCATAAGGACAGGATCAGGACAACCTGCATAGGAACAGAATGACAGGGCCCAGCAGGACAACTGGGGCCCAGCAGGGGAAAAGAGGCCCAGCAGCTGCTGGGGCTAGGTCTGGGATGAGCGCGCTCACATTCAATAACAAAACACAGGCATATATACATAGCGCGAACACATAGCATTACATTGCAGTAGACGTAGCAGTGGGTGGAGCAGAAGGCGTGACGCGTAGCAGTCGCGAAAGATAACAGTAAAAATGGGTGTAACTGGGAGTATACATAGACATGTGATGCAAACGTAACAGAATATGTCATGAATGGGCGGAAACATAGGAGGGGGCTACCTAAGGAGCCGGGACCTCTAACCTAATGGTGCGCGAAAACTGGCAATGACGTGTTACTAGGAGAAGCTGGGGGCTATGAACTCTGTGCTAGGAGCAGAGACTAAAGTCTGGAGGGTCGGAGCGACATGTACCTAAACCCTATCTGGTATCTAATGTTTAGGGAACATGTTGATATAAACTAGAAGTCATGAGGGGAAAAGCTAACTTGATTCTAAGACTGGACCATGCATTATTCTACATGTAGTGCGTGATGAAGAATACTAAATGACCATTAAATACAGTATTTCTCTAACGTGGAGCCGAGTAGGCTAGACAATGACGGAAACTATTGATGCAGTTCAGTAGCTTAGGAATGCAGAAGAGGAGGACTGAACTGATAACTGGAACTATAACATACTTTTGGCAGACTCAGAGGCAGAGCCAAGCTGCACCGGGCACTGCAAGGCAGGAAGTAAGTGAAGGGTCGAGGATACAGGTGGGGGCTGTATCGCTCCTCAGCGAGGCTTTCAGGAGACAGGAGCTGAATCTGTGGTCCGGGCCCTTTTGAGGCCTGGAAACGGGGACTTTACAATGG
This sequence comes from Lissotriton helveticus, assembly GCF_964261635.1. NCBI lineage: Eukaryota > Metazoa > Chordata > Amphibia > Caudata > Salamandridae > Lissotriton > Lissotriton helveticus. Next base: position 600,858,287 of record NC_136059.1, read on the forward strand.
AATAACGTGCACACTGGGAAACGTGGCAACATTACTTTACATAGGCCTGATATTCGTAGTATTCACGAGGACTGGAAAATGACATACCAGAGGTGGACACAACTGTAATTGCGTCTTTAATCGGACATGGGGAATAACATATGCATATTGGTCATGCACACATAACATATGATGGATGAGGCGTAGGGACACAGAACATGGCAAAATTTACTTTTCCACAGGCTCCCGTACCCAATCACACAGGGCTTCACAACAGTCATCCTCAAAGTCTTCCCAAGACTGATGAGACGGTTTCCTAAGGTTCCTAAACCTCAACTTATTCTCCTCCTCTGGGGAAACAGGAACCATACTCTGGGAACTGGGACTTTCTAGACTGAGATTTAAATAGCTGCCACCACTGGACCCAACCCTCCCTGGGGGATCCAGAAACTCAACACTGCACGCAGGGGATAGTCTACCCTCCAGAGCTACTTCGCCTCTGGTGGAGGCCCTCTCAGCCTCCTCTATCCTTTCCTGCGCTAAGACCCTCTCGGTCTCTAGCTGTTGCTTCTTAACCTCCAGCTGTTGCTTTCTAATGCCCAGCTGTGCCATAGCCTGGGCATGCTCCAACCTGAGCCTCTCTAAAGCCAGCTGGTGCTCCCTTTCTCTCCTCCTATCTTCCAGCTCCTCTGGGGACAGGAAAAGGGATGAGGCGCTGCCTCCTACGCTGGACCCAGCAAGGGACTCCCTACCTATGGGGTCCTCACTATCTGCTGGCGTCCCTGTGCTATCATCTTCTTCCTCCTCCTCAGACTCTTCAGGGCTCCCCTCTGACCCACCACCCTCATGGTGTGAGACCCGGGCCCTCTCCTCACTGTGCTCACGCTCCCAGTCCTCCTTCTGCCATTGGATCAGGTTACCCCTAAGTTGGGACTGGGTGTCTGACTCATTCACTGCAATGTCTTTCTCTTCGCAAAACTCTCTCAGTTCATGCAAAAACAGACCCCAGACATTAAAAGCAGACTCCATCTTGGCAGGATGATCACAGACACGTGCAACACAGGGGACCTAGCAATCTGAAGTAAGAGTACACAATTCCAAAACTTCCACACTCTCCTTATCAAAGAGAACTCACTCATGCGTCCAGGAAAACACACCATTCATCCACACACACCCTCCCCTCGGATCGGTAAGGCAGTTTCTACCACCCCTGACTTCTCAACCTGACCAAAAGCGACACAGGTACCAAACTCTGGAAGCAGGGCGGGGGACAAATGTACTGAACACAATCAAATGACACTCTTCAGGAGAAGAAAATAATGAAACTTCCAAAACAATACAATCCCCTAAAATGTGGTCATCTAAAATGCAGAGTTTTGTGGTGCAGCCAGCCGCTACTAAGGTACAAGGCAAACACAAATCCTTATCCCGCCGCTTGCCGCCAATGTTGGAAATGGGATCCCCGGCTGGCCAGGGCTTTCGCCAAAGTCAGTCAGAGACCACCACCCCCAAGTCAGGGCAAGGGAGTTACACGCCAAGATAACCCCTACTCACCCTCTAGGTAACGTGGCGCGAGCAGCAAGGCTAAACTTGGAGGCGATGTAAGTTAAGTATTTGCGCATGCACCCCAGCAACAACAACCAAAGGCCCACCACAAAGGAAACTCCACACAAGGTTATATAAAAATAGCCTTTGTATTACACCAAAACACATTAGATAAAACACACACTTTACAATGTGCCAGAGGCACGGGCAGAATTTACAAGGGATTATTTACAAGACAGGGCCACCTGGACCACTGTCAGGAATCAGAAATAGCACTTAGAATGTAAAATTACTTTAGCACAAAATAGCACACAACCAGTAATCACTGGTAACCAGGACCTCACTAGCACCACCTGTACTAGGGAGAAAACAACCACCTATGTATCACAATACCTGTAGGGGTGTAAGAACAGAACACATGATGCAATGCATGACATTCATTCAGAGGTGTAAAGGCACATGACGCATAAACAATACATTCAGAGGTGCATAGAAAGTACAATTGCGCAAAACTCAGAAGTCACCACCTGTGACTGTCCCTGTGTCCCAATGTCAGGGCCTAAACGTCGCAGTTGCCCACAAAGTGCTGGGCAACTGGTGCAGGGAAAGTTAGGGCAAAGTTGGAGCCTCTCTGGGCTCAAGAACACGAACTGGCCCTCCTGAGCCTCTCTCAGGCTCTTCAACAGAATGGGCACTCGAGCCTCTCTGGGGCTCGCAACGCAAAAGGGCTGGGGCCTCTCTGGGCTCCAACACGAGGGAATGGCACCCTCAGAGCCTCTCTGGGCTCAAGGAACAAAATGGCCCCCAGGAGCCTCCTGGCTCGGGAAGAAGATGCCCCCTCTGAGCCTCTCCGGGCTCAACACAAATAAATGCCCGGGCCCCCCACAGGGCCTAGAACAATGGTGCCCCCTTCGTTGGAGTCCCCCCTCTGGGGACTCGAAAACAACTGGCACCTCGAGCCCCTCAGGACTCTAGACCCCGAAATGCCCTCAAGAGCCTCTCGTGGCTCTGACACATGTGGCGCCGTGAGCCTCGCACTGGAGGGGAGGGGCGGGCACCGTCAATGTGCCCCGACGCCCCCCTCTCCCTGAGCAGTCACTCACCGGCTGGCTGGGCTGCAGGGCGGCTCCTCTCCTCTCGTCCCGGGGCTCCAGGCACGACGCGGCAGGCTCTGCTCCTCGAGAGCTCCCGCTCCTCGGGGCTCTCTGGACACTTCTCCCTGGGCTCTCCCTCACTTTGGGAGCCTGGGGAGGACAAGGGAAGACGCCGGCTTCTCTCTTCACCGGAGCGCGGGGTGGCCTCCCGTCCGCTTCCGGTTGCCTCTCTGTCCTGCCCCCGGCCTGCCTGACTTCCGGGTCGCGGCAGCGGGGCGGGACTTCCGGTCGGCCTCTCCGGGGCCGCGCTGTAATTGGTCGGCCGCCTCACCACTTCCGGGTCGCCGCGGGCAGCGCGGCGGCTCGCTTCTTAGGCAGGCAGGCGGGCTCCCATGATCCGAGGAGTGGGCTCCCTCGTGATCCAAATAAACCACGGACCTGGGCAATGCCGGGTGGGCACCGGCCTCCTAATCAATTATAAAGCGAGGTAGGCACTCGCTAGGCAGGCAAAGCGCTCCTCAGCGCTTAACAGGCAATTTACAGCGCTCCAAGCGCTATAATCAAACACAAAGCGCTTCCAAGCGCTAGAGGGCATAAAGCGCGCTCCTAGCGCTACAAACAGGATAAAGCGCTCCCAGGTGCCCTCAGCAAGCAGGGCAGAGTGCCAGCAAGTCCCTGGGCAGGCAGGGGGGGCAAGGCTGGGCCCAGAGCCAGCTCACTGGGTCTCCAGGCAGGGAGACACCCCAAGTGGCGGTCCTCTGGCCCAGCAGCAGCAACAGCCCCCTCAGGATCCTGGAAGAGAACAACTTCAGTGGGGACACAGCCCCATTTTTATACAGTGCATTCCTTTGTCTGAGGGTGCAGAGTGGGGGCGGAACCAGTCGCAGCTGGTTCTTGAGTACTCTGTTTACCTCAACCACCCTCTCTATTCACTGGCAGGGCTTGGGTCATTAGACACACCACAGGGGGGCGGAGCCAGCATTGTGTGGGGAAAACCCAGCCCACCCAGGACACAGGTACACTCCTCCCACACATGACTCATGCTAATCTCCCACTCACCACCGGGCAGACCCATCCAGACTTCCTGGAGCCTGGCATGCCAGCCAGCTCCAGCCAATCACGCGCCAGCACCCTCACAGCACACGTACAGCCATGTCTAGAAATGGCGCTTCCCTACTAGACACATACATGCTGCATACACCGTTGCGCAGCATTCACTCACACGAGTTCACACATACCAGACTCAAGCCTGTACACCCCACGCATCAGGAACTACCAGGGACACATACATTCCCCATGCATTCCTATGGGCGGGCAGGCCTAGCTCAGCACATGCACTCAGAGTGCGCACGCACTTTCCACTGGGACACAGTGAAAGTGCGCAGAATCCCAAAAATCACCCTTGCCAGGTCACCATTTCACGCAAAAAGTCTAGGGGTGAACCTGCCCTAAGGGCCAAAGTCCAACAATATGTCTAAACCAGGGGATAAGACTGCAGTTCCGGTAGTTTTTTTTACTTCTTCCATTGCTTGTCTGTAGGATGAGAGTTTGCTCTTTTGGGTAAGATCATGGCAGACTACCAATGGTTTTATTGTTGCTAGGTCACCAATTCTCATTGGTCCCGTATCGAAATAAAGGGGGCGAATTTGTGTGCTCTTAGGCAAATGTAATAATGTTCTTATAAAATGATTCTCCTTTACTGTTAGTCCGGTAGTACATCCTGCTCCCCAGATGTCTGCCTCAAAGGGCTGCAGCTTGTGCTTTTGCCCTATAAACTTCAACTGCTGGAGTAACATATGTAGGGGTGGTTGCTTTATACTTTTTGTTAACCGTAAATGCACTGTGAACTAAAGTAATTTAGGTTTTTAGGAGTTGGGACTTCCAGGTACCTGAATTGTCCAACCTAACACCCAGATAATCAAAATCGCCTTGCAGTATGCAACGCTCCGCCGTTCATGAAATAAATCTCCTTTAAATGTCCTGCGAAGTCTAAGAACCAATTATCTTAGTCTCAAAGATAACAAAAATCAACACATTTATTTAGCAGATTTTGTAACCCAACTGGAGTGTAGGGTAGCAGTAAAGTGTCAATCAAAAATAACAATGCGGGGATTTACATACCCCCCCGGTTTCTGTGAGTTGCGCATGCTTAGACCCAGATGGTTAATCACATCATTATACAATGAAAACAATGTTGGGGCAAGCACACACCCACATCGGACTCCTTGTTCTATGGGTATCAGCTTGGGGAGCTCGTCATCTGTCCACCACCTCACATGGTAAAAGTTATGTGTGTGCAGTCTTTTCAAAATGTCAAGCAATTCGATATTGATCCGCATTTGAGCTAGACTGGACCAGAGTAGCTCTCGGGGGACCAAATAGAATGCTGCCCTTAGATCCGCAAATGCCATATACAATGGTCTTTTGAAAGCTTTAGGTACTTCCAGACTAATAATATAGTCTGAAAACCTGGTCTACTGTATTTACTTTCTTTCAGAACCCTGCTTGCAAAGGGGATAAAAAAAATATTCATCAATCCCAGCGAAAAGTCTATCTAATAGCTGTCGGAAAAACACTTTTTGCAAATTGTCAATCAGACTTGGATGAAGATTACTAGACCTGGATCTGTCACCCTTTTTGAACAAGGGGATTATTTCCACTCCACGACTCTGGTATTTTGACTCCTGCCAAGGTCCTGTTACATAGAACATTTATATAAGGTCCCCACACAGTTAGATCTGACTTACACATGTCTACAGGGACCTTGTCTGGTCCTGGTGCTTTTCCTGTTTTTAAGGATTTGATGACCATGAGTGTCTTATTAATGGAAAATTGTATGGGAAAACAGCCCTCAGAGTTAAGGGGTATTAAGTTGTTTTTAGGGTTTTGTGATGAGTGTGTATAAGGTAAGTCATGTTTTTTAAGGTTCAGGGAAGGGTAACGTTAACAGGTAGAAAGAGGTTGATGGCATTCAAGGATTGATAACTTTCAGGGGTAGTTAGGGGCTTTAAGCATCCAAGGAAGGGTAGATTTTTTAGGGCTTGGGAATGATGGCATTTAGAGGTAGTAAAGGGTTTTAAATGTTCAGGGACTGGAAGTGCTAAGGGGTACTAGGATTATTAGGGTACAGTCAGATAAATTAAAGAATGCTTGAAATAAAAACAAATTCTACATATGTAATGGTCATAGGTAATAATGAAGGACAACATTATCTCGACAATTTCAACTCAACTTTAATGTAGCGGATATGTTAAAAGTCTACTTCATTGCAAGAAATCTTCCTTTTAACACACACGAATGGGCATTTTATTACTCATATTACATGGTCACTCACTGCTCTTTCAACAGAACGCTTAAATAATATGCCTTTTATTCTTTTATAAAAATTACCACAATTGTGTGTTGCAAGATTTATATAGCAAATACTACTTCTATGTGGGACACTGTGGCACACGCAGAGTGATCAATGTTCTTATCTAATGAGCTACAGAGATGCAAGAAATACTTTAAATGATACAGCAAATGGCTCCTTACTGCTAGTGAATGTCCACTTCAGACAAAAGGAATAGAAAAGATGAAAACATACTCAGGATGTTTCGTACCCTTGGTGAACTGAGGCACAAATAACAGCTTATCAGAATATTTCAGTACTATACTAGGTTTGTCCAGTCACAAAAGTCTAGTTAGAGGGTTAAATGCAAACTCCCTGCTCCAAGTCTAAATTATATGCCTCTATATCCAGCTAAGCTGGAGGTAATCATCCAATCAAAATCCTTTTTTGACACGCCACAGGCTGCATGTGCCAGCGCAGGGCCACAAGATAAGGGCTGACCTTGGCCTGACGCGCCCTTGATCACTATCAGACCTCTATTTGAGGAGTGATTCTCAGCATGTCTTGTCAGATTCAGATATGTCACACAACTACACTAAGACTCGCACAACTATGACAACATCTCACCGAACCCCCCACCGTACTGCAGAGGCTAATGCAGGAACTCAATCATCACCCATATTTGGAGGTTCTCTGGTGATATTTCATATTCTTCACAGTTAACAGCTATTTAAACATGTGCTTCTCTTGGGACGAGATGCCCGGATGGGGGTTGGAGGACCTGAAACTCGGGGACCAAACTTATTATTATAGGCTGACAGTGAGACTATTTAAACTTATGGAACCATATATGTCGAAACCTCCCAATGTTAAATGAGCACCAGTCTACCAGTACTGTTCGACTTCTCCAGATTGCTCCACTTTAGCACTAAATGAACGCAATGGACGTTAAGACCTGTAGGCTTTACTGGCCACACACACTTGTTTTATTTTTGTTGTGTTTTTTTGTTGTTGTTAAGTTGGAGTCCTGTTGGATAGATATACTTGACATAGCGCTACTTCACCCAAGCGAATGCCTAGACCATCCATGTTTTTTGACAGATATTTCCTATTTCGAAGTACAGGGTGGGTTGTGCGATAGGTTGGTGGTTTCATAATGCCACCTTTCCTTTGTGGATTCTCCATCTCCCTGAAATCCATGCACGGCCATTCTGCCAATTTTAAATGCAACTGCCATGGCGGATACGATAATACATGAGGATTAGACACCGGAGATGGAGAACACAGTTTTGGTTTGTGCGAACAACTTCCTACTGTTTCTGTTAAACCACATTGTATCATGCCCTAGGGTGATGCAGATCTTTAATGTTTTTGGTCTTTGCTCTAGGCTCTGTGTTAACTGACACAAATCCCTCCTCTTTCTGTTAAACTATTCTCATGATACTGATGAGTGTGCCCTTCAGTCCTACAGTCAAATAACTCAGCATGACTTTAAATATCTGGGAATGTACATCTACCATACTCCTAAATTGGCATTTATCCAAAACATAATACCAATACTCTGTTGTTCATAAGGACGCTTTGCTCTTGGAACCAGCTCCGACCCCCCCCCACTAATGGGCCAGGTCACTATCATTAAAATAGTGGCACATCCTTGTCTACAATAAATACTGCAGAATTCCCCCTTCTGCAACGACTCTTTACTACGTTAACCGCCTCTTTCTGATCCTTTTTGTGGCGAAAACAGACACCCTGCACAGCAATGCAAAAAAGCTACAGATCTACACTTTTATACAATGAAAACACCTACATGCCCTAGAGTACACTAGGGGTTCGAGTACCTCTATTTTTTGGCATGACCTCCCCTATAAGGCCCTAGTACATAATGGACTATCTGCAGGAGTTACATCAAAGAGGAAGTCAAGCTCAGTTCCTCCATCTTCTCCTCCGGCTGGTCTAAAAGCCTTCAAAAAGCCCTCATCTGTTCCTTCCGATGGCAAACTTGTGAAGGAAATTTGTCCATCAACGACACTGTCAATGACTCCGTCGATGAAGACTTCAGAGGTACATTCAAAGTCCTCGTCTCCTTCAAATCTGACTCAGTCGAAGGACTCGTCAACGAGGGTTTCCTCTTATCCTTAGTCTACACTGCAAGGTTCGGCGTCGACGGCATTAACACCGGTTGTGGGATCCGCAGTAGTGGCAACTCTGGCGTCGAGGGTGGTGTCGACTTCGACGTTGACAAGGATGACGACAGCAGTGGTGACTAATGCAACTACCTCTACTACTACGACGGCGGCTACTGCCGCAGTGGTGACGACGGTACCGTCAATGGCGTTCATGTCTTCATCGACGACCCTCACATCATCGTCGGCGACCGCGTCGACAAGGGAATAAATTGCAATCACTATCAGGAAGTGCCACATTACCCCCGAGATGATTTCCCACAGGGGGGTGACACCTCTACCACCTGCACTTTTCCTTGAAGAGGAGGGATCTGAGGAGGATGACGGGCCGTATGGATATGTGAATAGCCCGTCTCAGTTGCACGTTATGTGCCTGGACACTGACCCTGAGGAAGAATACGTAGAGGAGCAGGAGTATGATCCTCCCTTTGGTTATCAAGAAAGCTACCAGCAACAGATGGTCTCTATGCCTTCCTCTCTACTAACAGATTTACAATTTATACTTTCGGATTATAGACTGAGATTCCAAACACAATCTCCGGCTCCAGTTTCGGTACCAATCCCAGCTGTTCCACCTGCACTGCCTTCTACCTCTCAATTGCCACCGCCACCACCACCACTGCCCTTGGCTCTAGATCCACCCCCAATCGTCCCTCTCATCCAGGATGATGCCTCTGATGAAGACCAGGACAACGTCACTCTTCCGGATCCAGACACGGAGTGGAATGACCATATAATTCCTGATCCAGCTTCGCCTTCACCAGCTCCAGTGGATTCTCCCCCTGGAGACAGAGGGTTACTATGATTTGATGGAAAGGACTGCTATGCGGTTCAAACTGCCCATGCCCATGGTGTGGTCCGAATGTTTTTTATATGACTTCAAAGAGCCTTACAAAAAATCAGTTCAGACCATTCCTATAGTTGGTCATGTCTGGGAAGAGGGTCTAAAGGTGATGAGAACTCCAGCCATTGTGCTTCCAGTACTGCCTTGCCTTGAAAAGAAATATAAAGGCCCTGAGGATAGCCGGCTTGCCTGGTCAGTCAGCCTAAACCGGACTCTCTCATCTCCCAGGCAGCCCAAAGAAAGTCCAAACATTCTTCAGCTCCTCTCACAACACCTCCAGATAAAGAGGGCAGGCGCCTGGATAATGCCGGCAAGAGGTTTTCCTCGATGTCCAGCCTGATGGGAAGGGCGGCAAATGCCTTGGCAATACTTGTTCGACAGATGTGGTGTGACCTTTCCCCCATCTGGATCAATTGCCGGAAGATGCTAGAGTGGAGGCAAAGAAGATTCTTCAGGAGGGAGAGAGAACATCTTCAGAGGTCATTGACTGTGCAATGGACATTGCAACTACTGCGTTCCGCTCCCTAGCAGGAGCTGCTGTCCTTTGTCTCCAAGGCTGGCTTCGAGCTACCTGGTTTCGTCCAAAGGTCCAAAACAAAATCTTGGATCTTCCCTTCGATGGATAGGTGCTCTTTGGAAAGCACATTGAGGATGCTCTCTAGGACATTAAAAAGGACACAGAGACTGCAAAATCCTTAGGGAAATACCGCAAGGTCCCCTTTCGTGGGGCCAGAGGCCGAAGGAGGAGAATACCAGCAATAACAGCATTCTTCATATGCATCAGCCTCTCAATCTTACTGCCCGCGGTATAACCCGCGGCAGGGTCAATCATCTTACTTTTCTAGATCTAACACCAGAGGACAACTAGGACGCCAGGGGAAGGACTCCTCTAAGCGTCAATAGCTGCTTGCTGGCTCTCACTACTGTTCCTTCTCCTTCTGTAACACCAGTGGGGGGCAGAATGCCACATTACTTCCACAACTGGCAACAAATAACATTGGATCGTTGGGTTCTGAATATCATTCAATACGGCCATACTCTGGAGTTTGTCCATGCACCGCCTCCCAAGCCCCCTTGCTCCACCGAGTTAAAACATATTCGTCTTCTGCGTTTGGAAGTCCATCAAATGCTCCTGAAAGGGGCGATAGAGCCGGTTCCTCTCTCTCAACGGGCAGAGGGTTTCTACTCCCGGTTCTTCCTAGTTCGGAAGACCTTGGAAAAGTGGTACCCTGTTCTAGATCTGAGGGAGCTCAACACCTATCTAATCAAACAGTCGTTCTGAATGGTTTCCTTGTAGGACATCCTTCAACTCCTCAACTCAGGAGATTACATGGCCACATTGGATCTAGAGGATGCATACTTTCATGTACCCATCCATCCCGCCCACAGGAAGTTCCTTCGCTTCACTGTAGCCAAGAGTCACTTTCAGTTCAAGGTCCTACCATTTGGACTCCGATCTGCTTTGCGCATCTTTACAAAAGTACTAGCTCCTGGGGCAGCTTTTCTGCGAAAGCAACAGCATCAGGTTTTCCCTTACCTGGACGACTGGATGCTAAAGGCTCCTTCCAAGAACGCGGCAGAAGAATCAGTCGCGGCATGCACACACCTTTTCGACAATCTGGGTGTTACTCTCAACACAGTAAAGTTGACTCTGTGCTCATCCAGAACAGCCCGGTTTCTGGGGACCATTCTGGTCTCATCCCTCAACAAAGCCTTTCTGTCCCTGGAGAGACAAGAAAAGCTGATGGTCATGGCCCGTCTACTTCTAAGAAGGCAGTCACTTTCGGTTTGCCTCTACAAGTCCCTCCTAGGGTCCATTCCTTCCTGCATTCCTCTGATTCCTCACTGCAGGTTACGGATGCGCACTCTCCAGGAGGAGCTAGACTTGCAATGGCGCCAAGTCGAGGGGTCCTTCGAGGACAAGATCTTCGTTACCGTGTCAATGAGGGACGTCGCATCAAGATGGAGGAGCGAGGAAAACATTTCTCAGGTCCTCTCCTTCAGGGTCACCCCAGCTCCTCAAATAATTTCCACGGATGCCTCGCTGGAAGGCTGGGGAGCGGTCCTGCAAGACCTTCACGTAAGCAGCCGTTGGCTACCCCAACATCGTCTACTACATATCAATCTGATGGAGCTCAGAGTGATTTGCCTGGCCTTAAAGGCTTTCCTCCCACGGATAGAGCAGTCTGCAGTCCTGGTACGAACCGACAATACGACAGCATGCATTACATAAACAAACAGGGCGGCACCCGGTCTTGTCTTTTGTCACAGGGAGCTCAGACAGTCTGGGAATGGGCGATCCAGCATGGGATATCACTAAAGGCGGAGCATCTTCCAGATGTTCTCAGCGAGACGGCGGACACGCTTAGCAGACTGAAATCAGTCAGCCGTTAATGGGAACTGGACCAGTCCACTCCGGAGAAGGTTTTTGGCCTATGGGGCAGGCTGTCCATAGATCTCTTTGCCACGCCGGAGAACAAGAAATGCCGATTCTACACAAGCAGGCTTCACCATCCGGGATCATTGGGAAATGCGCTTTCGATGACCTGGTCAGGCGCCTTTGTCTACGCTTTTCCCCCCATTCCTCTGATCCCCAGACTTCTCAGGAAGCTCAAGGCGCAGCCTTGCAAGATGATTTTGATAGCTCCTGTGTGGCCCCACCAATTGTGGCTCACAGAGCTGCTTCTCCTCTCCCTGGAGCCTCCACTTCCTTTGCAGCCGATTCCTTTGCTGTTGACCATGTCCCAGGGCCAAGTCTGGCACCCGGATCCTCGATCGCTGCCGTTATCGGCATGGCTCCTTAGCACCGAGAATTTCTCGGTTTGACCCTTTCGGCAGAATGTAGAGACGTACTTTCTCAGGCACGTGCTCCAAGTACAAGCAAAAACTACCGGCTAAAGTGGAAGCGTTTTTGTCATTGGTGCCTGCAGGAGGGCATTCACCCTCTTTCTTCCGCACCGCATGAAGTTCTTCCTTACATTCTTTCTTTAGTGAAAGCAGGGCTGGATCACTCATCCATCAAAGTTCATCTCGGTGAGTGGTGAGATTTTCCCTTTCAACCCTCCTTCCTTCTTTCTGTTTAAGCTATTTGCACATTTTTGAAGTTCATTTGCTTGTTTCTTCTTCTTTCCTTATGTTTACAAATGTGTTTATTTACCATTGACTTTGTGATATCAGTGAATTGGCTACTTCTCTTTTCTAGCTTACACCTATTGATGTCTCATGGCTTTCTGTTTTAATAATTTATAATGGATAAATAAGGAATCAAAGACCAAAAAATGTGCTCATAACTGCTAGCTCCCCTGATTCAAGCATGGAAATCTATGAAAGTTCCAATATTGGAGTAGGAAAACAAGTTACTTACCTGTAACTTTGGTTCTCCAGTATTCCCATGCGACCCACCCTCCTCCCCTGGGAAAGCTCAACCGTCAGCATCTTCTGTTATATTGTTACACAACGGCTACGAAAATCTGGGGGTCTGAGGTTCTCTCAGGAAGGTTCTAGAGGGTGAGGCTAATCTGATTGGTTGTTCATTTTATTTGTTCTCTTTTAAAAAAAGAGGTGGATATGTTACAAAACTAGAATGGGCCTAGGCCTAGTTTCTTTTTTTGTAATGGTTTCTATTACTATTTTATGTATACTGGGGACTACCATCTCGATGACGGGGAATGATTCAAGCATGGGAATCTATGAAAGTTCCAATACTTGAGTAATGTGCAGTTACCAGGGGAGGGAGACTATGGAGAAGAGCCATACTGGAGGCATGGCTGAGACTTCAGCCATATTGAACTTTGGAGTAATAGTGCTTTCTGGGAGACCACTGTGCCACACTTTGGAGGAAATGGTAATGCTCTGGGGTATTGCCCTGCACCTTATTGGACAGGAGTGCCCCCATGTATGACCACAGAGAACACTGAATAAGTATCTGAGAGGGGCAGTGCTTCTCGGATCTACTGCTTGAAACCACAGAAGAAGGGTGTCCGGCATTGATCGGGTGCGGCTACAATGCACATCAAAACGTGTGAACTACAAGACCCAGACGGCCATACAACGTTGGGTGGGGCCATAGAGTATTTCTGTCATGGAGGCACACAAGGTAGCATGTGTAATTTTTGTTTTGGAGAGAGGAAGTTCACGGTGCTGATGCATTGGTGAACGCTGAGACTCATGTCGGAGCCTCGACCGTCGTTCTATGGACATATGGAGATGAAAAATAATCCTTCAGAGCCCGGGGGTTGGCAGGATTTGGCTCCTCACCTCCACAATGACTTATTGGCAGACCGAGGTCTGCACGCTTTTGCTGGGAGAGCTGGATTCCGCTCGTGTGATGCGCAAAGGATTCTGCGTTAACCAGAGGTATTCCGCCCTCGGCGGGAGGGCTCATATTTCTTGGGAAGTCGGCCGGATGAGCGCTTATGGAAAAATGGCTGGTCGCTGCTGGTTTCCTAGTGTTGCTCGGTCTCGAGTAACACACACTGGCAGTAAGGAGTGGGGATTCAATGCTCCTATTTTTGCTGGAACCATGAGGTACTGCTAGTGTGGAAACTGCTTATTTCCTTTAGGATATTGACTTCTTTGTTTCTTTATTTCTTTGTTTTAATCTGCCTTCAAGATTAGACATTGAGTTCTTTGTGGGAAATTCACGATTCCTGGATTAAGAAAGTCAGTAGCTGAACTGCTACGTCTGCAGAAAAAAGCTTTTCTTTTTCTTGCTCTGTTTTTTCCTTTGTTTTGCTTCTTGTTTCGTTTGGGGAAAGAAAACGAAAGGTGTGTATGAGTAGTTTGATTTCCTGTCATTTGGGGGGGGAGGGGGTGGGGGAACAGGTGTGTACTGAATGGGTATCTATTGATGTTTATTTGTGGTTGTAAGTACAGTACTCTTGTAGTTGAGAGCAGTATCTTTACTGACAATAGAGAGGAACACAGCAGCCACTTAACTTTGTATTCAGGTAATATTCTTATTAGTGAAACTAAATGAGAGTACCCTGTATTGAGGATGGTATTAATCTTGTGCTCTTGATTTACAGGTATCCCATTCCTCGCTGTTCCTACCCTAATACCTTTCCCTCGCTTGATCACCTCAATACTCTGTGTATTCTATATCAGAGTTGGGGCTGTCAAGAGGTGGACTCATTTGTGCATCACCCAGATTCTGAGGAGTTCCGGTGGCGTTACACTGGGGCTATGCTGGAAGTTGATCGGCCGCAATCAGGCCCTGCACTCTGACTGCGCGCCTGGTGCACACTCTGGAACTACAGGCCTGTGGATCAAACCTGCTTTAAAAGGACTAATGAGTGGACTCCCTGCAAGCTACAGGTTAAGAGAGCTCACCTAGACCATCACCACCAAGAATCCCCAGCCTGGAATGACTTCAGTGGATATTTAAGGGGTTTGTCTAAGTGGATTGTGGGAATTGAATTCTCAAACTTTCAAGGACCATCTTGGAGCTTACAGACCCTTGGAGTATGTTTTGGACACTTTGGGACCCTCAAATGAACTTCAGTAAGAAGTACCACATATTTGAAGACGTTTGGAGCAACCTTTGAAAAAAATCTCCATAAGAAGATCGACTCAACCTGGCCATCAAAGCCGGAGACCCTAAACCACGAGTTAGCCTGTCCACCAGATTTGTCACACTGAAAAACTCCGAGGTCCGATTTCCAGAGTTTGATCGGGAGCTGGTCGCACCCAAGCAGGGAACCCCTCATTGAATCAGGCCTGGTGAAGAGCATTTAGGGACCCCGGGAGAAAAAGCTTATTGAAAAGTTTCCAAGTCAGAGCATAGAAAAAGTGACCGGGACCAACTGCGAGAGTCAAGCCACCCACCTTCAACCACGAGCCGCCCTGAATCTCTGGTTCGTCCTTCTGGAAAGCTTCGCAGTTGTACCTTCCATAGGTTTGACCGAGACCTCGTCGCAAGGCAAGTCGGCGAACCCTCAACTAATCCGGACTGGAGGAGAGCTTCGAGGAACACCGGGAGAAAAATCTCCAGAAAAGTTTCTAAGTCAGAAATTAGAAACTTTGACCGAGGCCTGCAACGAGGGGTAGCTGCACAGGGCTCAATCACGGTCAGCCTGAAACTTTGACTTTGTCTCGGTCTAGCATGACCAAATGTCTCAATAGTTGCTATGGGTTTCTATGTACTATAAAGAGCTTAATCTTTCAAATTAATATCTCTGGTTCCCTGCATTGGATTGTTTTCGTTTTGGTGTAATTGTAAAGATAAAATATTTTCTAGTTTTGTAAATTGGTGTTGGATTTCGATTGTGAGTTGAGTCTTAATTATTTACTGAATTGGTGTTTTTACATGCTTTACATACCTGTCTCTGAAGTTAAGCCCGCCTGCAGGCAGCCAAGCTACCAAGGGTTGAGCATGGGAATAATTTTCTGAGACCTCTTCTGAGCTCTAGACTGTGTTAGTGGGCTTATTGCCAGTGGTAGATATATATTTACCACTACTAATAATCGAACACCAGGAAAGTTCTGGCTTGCTACAAGCTACATTTTACAATATTTTTCAGCTCAGACATGCATAGCTTTCCTCCATTCAGAATTTGAAAGAGCTCCCTGAACTCCACCCCATAGAGATGAAAATCAAAGTGACTGATTTAGGGGACAAACATAAAATCATAAACCTCTACAAATCAGTAATTAGTGATACACTTGATACCTCTGGCAGACTCCAAGAGATGTGGGAAGCAAATGTGGGTCCTCTTGAAGAGGAGGAGTGGAGGGAGGCATTGCAAGCACCTAGAAACATACCCATCATGAACAGATCCTGTTTTATACAATTCAAGTATTTACATAGGGTGTATTATAAGCAAGAGAGGTATGCAACAAGTCACCCCCTCCAAGGGTGAGGCAATTGTGGCAATGATCCCCAAGACGGACAAGGACCCCACAGCCTGCTCCTCTTATCGCCCGATAGCGCTCCTAAACCTCGATGCTAAAATCTACTAAAAGATGTTGGCCTCCTGTCCCGATTCAATCCTTCCTGGCCTTATAGATTCAGACCAATCAGGATTTATTAAGGGTTGACAGACCCATGATAATCTGCATCGCATTATCCATTTAATTGAAAAGGCCCAAATGAAAAACATCCCAGCAGCGCTTTTCTCGCTAGAGGCGGAGAAAGCTTTCGATCGCATGGAGTGGTCTTTTCTGTTAAAAGTACTTCCGCGCTTTGGCTTCAACAAAGCCTTTATAGGAGTGATTCGAGCCAATTATCACTTTCCTAGCTCCCCTTCCTTTCAACTTGGCCCACGGGACGAGGCAAGGTTACCCACTATCCCCATTCCTTTTTGCTTTGAGCATAGAACCCCTGGCCCAAAGGATTGGGGGGATCCGGACATAAGAGGGATACATTTTTGCACAGAATCATAAGATTTTGCTGTTTGCCGATGACATGCTTCTCCCAGTCTCAGATCCCCGGATCTCCCTGCCGGCTATTGAAGACGAACTGGTGAGGTTCGAGCGGGTTATAGGATTTAAGATTAATCTAACTAAGACCTTCTTAATGAATTTGACCCTCCCCAAAGAAGAATGGAGTTGTGTAACAGAGATGTCACCTTTTTGTTGCACCACTAAAGAGATCACCTACTTAGGGATTAAGGTCACCCGCTGCATTCGAGACCTTTATAAAGCTAACTCCCCCCACCCCCCTCTGCCATCTAATATCTGATCCAGGTAATTGGAGTGTGGCATACATTACCTGGCTGGGCAGGATTAATGCCATCAAAATGAATGATCTCCCCCGCTTGCTTTACCTCTTTCAGGGGTTGCCTATCCCAGTGGAGAATGGTCTCTTCAGGGCGCTCCGACACATGATTACTAAATGTATCTGGCAAGGGAAAAGGGCGCGCTTGCCCTATGCCCTGCTCACGAGACCGCGCAAAGAAGGGAGCCTGGCATTACCAGACTTTTAGGTATATTATCGGGCGGCCCAATTGAGAGTAATCACAGAATGGTCACAGCGAGCCTCGGAGAAGCATTGGCTTCACATAGACAGACAGGTACCGGCGCACACCATCTGGGATCTCTTATGGACACCAAAGCAGGATAGACCATTCAACGCTTACATCAGCACACCCAAAACCACTTTAAGGTTTTGGGATGTCCTTACTAAAAGGTTACACCTTACAACCTTCCCCTCCCCCTACACACCTATCCATTTTAACGCTGTGTTCCCCCCCCCCGCACTTAAGGCGGGACCTTTTGAGGTCTGGAAGGTTGGTAGGTGCAATATGATTTCTCATCTGTTTGACAAAGGTGAACTCCTTACCTTCCAAGAATGCAAGTTACAATTCGCACTAACTGCCAAAGAAGAATATCACTGCTCGCAGCTGAAGCATTGGGTTCAGCAACTCCTGATGCAGCTGGCCGCTACCAGGGCTCGGCCCCCCCATTGAGAAAGTCGCCTAGACTGGGTCTACCTCCAAGGGTTGGATTTCCTTCTTATGTGGTCTTATACAAACCCTGAGCCCTAGACTGACCCCACGCTTTAAGTGCATCTGTGATGCACTTGTGGACTCCCCCTTAGAGGACAAGCAATGGGAACATGTCCGTAGGGATATAGTGAAATAAAATCGCTCCATGTTCCCTAGGGGAGCGCATTATAAGCTTATGTACGACTGGTATCTCTACCCTCAAACTCCACAAGTTTTTTCCCACTGCGTCGGGCCGGTGCTGGCAGGGTTGTGGCATGCTAGGCGACTTTAGACACATTCGGGGCTGTCCCTCCATACAGCCTTTCTGGAAGGAACTCCTGATTCCCAGCTCTCTGGAACACACGTTGCTGGGGTCACGGGATCCTTCCTTGAAACGCCAAACGCAGGATGATAGATCTGTCATGTGGCTTTGCCAGGGGGCAGCAAAAATGGCAGTAGCTGCTGCATGGAAACAACAGGATGCACCATCTCTAACCCAATGGCATGCGAGGCTGTGGAGGGCGCTGCCGTTGAAGCACATGGCTGACAGTGTTGACGACGCCAGAAAAGGCTTCTATTATATTTGGTCTCCATTGGTGAGCTACCTTTCAGAGAGGAGGCTCCCAATGACGGCCTGCGCCCCTCGCCTTAGGGCCCTCAACCTGTTCCATATATAATCATTCCGCAGATATAGGGGTACTATGCAGTGCAAAAACATTTGAGTGGTGGTCCCGGTTTCCCCATCCTCCGGACCACAGTATTATGATTTGCACCATGACATCATAGTTTTGTTAATTTTTTAATTATATGCATGTTTCCTTTTTAGGTTACTCTCTTACGAGAGTTGACGGACGTTCATAAGACATAGTCTGATCGCAACATGTAGTGATGGTGTTGATTTTAAACGCTTATTCGCCACAGACCTAGTGAAGAAGCAGTAACCAACATGTGATATCTGTAACTTTGGGCTGTTTTTTTCTTTTTTTACTTGACTAATGTTGCATATGCCATGATTCTGTTTTCAATCTCTAAGAAAATTCTAATAAAAAGAATTTGAAATAAACTAAGAGAGGCTTTAGCAGATATCCAACAAGAGGCTTTGCCTCACATGCCACACTAAAGGTAGGCAGTGTATTGCTTAGGACCATAGAGCTATAAAAGGGGTTTGAGGCAGTAAAATCAACCTCTAGTGAATTGCTGGACTCCCTTGTTTTTGCCTGATCCATGCATTGCTTACTCAACATAACCGAGAATCTCGGATTGCCAAAATACCAGAAGAAATCTCGGGGTTTGCTTTAATTATTCCCAAATAGGGACGAGCACAATGATGGCGCTCCTGAATTGCCCCAAGTATCGTAAAATGGAAACAGGGCCCGAATAAAACTACACTACTTGAGCAACCAATATTTAAATCAAGAGGTTGCCCTCACAAACAAGTGGTTTTGTTGTATATGTGGGCCCAATAGCGAGGGATTATTGAATGATTCCTCCATTGCAGTTTATTTAAGTGTTGGGATTGACAAACCCATGCCCGTATTATCGATGGAGTCAAAATTAGTTACATGGTGCCAAGATAGAGGATGAGACCATTCCTTGCTGTTGCTTATGCCCGTTCCTTGCTGAAAAAAAGAAGTGGTGAAAACATCTACTTCTCACCATACTTGTTAAACCAGCTGTTGTAATTCTGTTCTGTGACCTGCCTTTTTCACTGTCTGCTGGCTCTGGCGCAGAGTCCACTAGGTCAGCGAAGCATGCTGCCCTTGTTTAGCACGATCACACGCCTAAGCAAGGTAATATCATCCATGAATGTTATAAACTAATTTCCTGATGCATGGTAGTTCCCTCTTTGTCCCATCAAACTGCCACAATGGTGGGATGGCATGTCAAGCAGCAAAGATGGTCGCACAACGTGGTGCTCCTGAATCCCCTCTCCAAAAATTTGCTTTATTGGTGTTGCTTGAGGGCAAATGCTCTTAAAATACCAATGGCCTGTATTCCCTTAGTTTGGTGGGGCACCTCAGACGGATGAGACCAATGGCTAAAAACATTTACGCACTGGTTGTATCTCATAGAAGGAGGGGAGCATGGGATTTATGTTGTCTTCAAAGAACACTTACAATGTACCATTTATAGAGGACAATGTTAAAGCCTTAAAATTCAACAGTCTAATTTCCACTCCGCAATCGCTGCATTTTCTGCTGATCTGTTTGCCCAGACATGAAGCAATATCCCTCTATGACCTTTGAGATTTGTTTGGGGCACGCACTTCTCTGCTTCACCAAGCTGCCCATTCTAAGTGATTTAGATCAACTATTGTCAGGCTAGTTTTTTTTTCAGGAATGGTTCAATTCTATGTCCTCCTTTAAAATGAAGCAAATTATATTAAATGCCAATACAAAACAATGGTCACACTGTAGATCACACCTGTACACCCAACAATACCATCTAACTCCTAGTTCTCTTCTTTCTGCCATGGTCAGACCACAGTCTAATCTAATTTGAATTTGCATCCACAAGCTAATTACTTCCCCGGGGCCTGGAAGAAAGGGGGCCTGGAAGAAAGTGAACCTGGCAAGGATAACTCAAGTATTGGATTCATCCCTGCGGTCTATTGCTAACTTTAGCTTGGTTTCTGAAGCCTTATTCTACTTCCATAACACTGTATCCACTGTGCTTGACAAAGAAATCCAGTTCAATGTTACAATCTGAATTCCTAAACACTCAAATAAATGGTTCTCTGATGCTATAAAACTATAGACACTTTGAACCATAGAAACGGAGACAGTTGGAATGCAAGTACTGTGCCTCTAATTAAGAACACAATGTAGTAAAGTACAAAATCAACCCACATTGCTCCTATCATTGCAATCATATTTCTGATTCCTTCAACATGGACAGAGATCTTAGTAGGACTTTACACATCACTGGCCACACTCACAAACATTTTGTGATGAGCTTGCTGTAGGAAGCTGGCTCTGTATATCATCAGTGCTTAATTAGTGCCTGTGGTTTCCGGTGCTCAGCACCTGCACTTAATTGTCAGCACCAGTTCTAATCACGGTCCACCACATGCTGGTGCGGTCTTTTTCATTTTGAAATTAGCACAACCTCCATGTTTATCAAGTCAAAATACATTGAAAATGAATAATCCTAGTCTCCCTTGCCATTATTATAGGTTTGTGGGACCTGCAATTGTCTGAATTGTCACACTTTTTAGGAGCGCGATGGTTAGGTGTTATGCTAGTACTGCCAATGGCAGGGCTGGAAAGGTATGGGTTGTGCAGGCTGCAGTGGCCTTCCGAGAAGGGCCGTGGCACTTAATATTTTACAAATTAAGCACTGGCACTATACCAAAATGAAGTAAAGTGTGCACCGAGTCCAGTGGAACCTCAAAGGTAGGCAGAGGTAATAATTGATAGAACCTTACTCTCTATTTGTGGTAGTGTGGGCGAGCATTAACGCTTTATCAGAGGGTAGTGTTAAGCATTTGTTGTACACACTCAGGCAGCAAATGAGGTCCCACACTCAAAGACTAAACTCAAACCAATTTGTTTGTATAAAAAAATATTATTAAGTTATTTTATTTCTAGAACCAAGCCAAGCTTGGTGTAGGTAAGGTAAATAATACTATGCAAATTCTTAAGCAGTTATTTACAGTTGAATGCAGGTTCAAATGCAGTTGGTTGATTTACAGCCAAGTCAACAATTCGAAATTACTTTTCAGTTACTTTACAAATTACTGTGCATGTTACTTTTTAGAGTACTTTTGCTAATCAGTATGATATCCATAGACATCACACTGAGACATTTTCTAGACAAAAGGTAAGTGATTCACTTTTAGTACATTTGTAGTTTTTCAAGTTTTCATACAAACCAATTCCATGCAGAACAATTTTGAAGAAAAGCAGTCAATGTAATCCTACGGGAGGAAATTGAGTTATCGGTTTAGAGGCAAGTACTTGCTTGTGGGAGTTGGTGTTCTGGGGTTAGAACCAGACTTCCCCCAGGGTCGAGGATGCACTCTCAGAACACCCTCAGCGGCACTAGGGTGGCCGGGTTCAGAGTGCTGAGGCCCAATGTTATCCAATGGGGGATAGAGGGCCTCTGGTTGGTGGATGCTCACGAGTAGGCCACAAGGTTGTGGGAGCAAAGCTCCTGGTGATAGGCTCAGGGCAAAGGGGGATCCGTGTTAGCACCCAAAGTGCACCCGCAGCAGCGCAGGGGCAGCTGGGTGAAGTTTTGGCATTGGGTGCCCTGTTGATTTCAATGGGGATTCCCCAGTTAGAACAAAGACTGCAGGCTCAGGGACGAAGATTTTCTGTAGGTTACCACTGGTTGGAGAGGTGAGTTGGGATGCTGGGACACCATCTGTTGGGCCACCCAAGGCCATAGGACGTCGGGTGCAGGGGTTTCTTAAGGTGTTGGGTTTTCTTACCAGCTCCGCTCGCGGTCAGGGGTATACTCCGGAAAGGGGCTGCAGGCGTCGAGTGGAGGTTCGAGACAGGTCAGAGATCACCACATCTTAGGTCAGGATTGACAGGGAGACCTCCTTGTGGTGTTGGGCCATTCGAACTCGGGCCGTGGGCATCAGGTGCTGAGTGATGCAGACTAGCGGATTTGGCCAGAGCCTGCTGTTGAGCAAATCCAGTGCTCAAAGGAGACAAAGTCTTGATTTTGGAAGGCAGGGCAGGTCCTTCGGGTTCTCGAGGGCTACTGGCTGCAGGACACACCGGGATTTCGATGGAGCAGGTTCGAAGTGCAAACAGGCCAATAGGGCTGGGGCCAAGTCAGTCGGTTCTGGTCTGAGAAGGAAAGGTTCAGGGTTGCCCCTAAATACTAGATTTACAGGTGAGTAAAGGCCGGGACCAATGGGTCCCTTCTTTGGGGTGGGTACTCCCCCCCTATAATGCCACACTCCAGTGGGAGGGGGGTATATGCCTCTCTGGTTGGCTGGGTCCCGCCATCTGCAAGATGGCAGGGACTGAGCATTGTGCTTCGCCTTGCCTCCCGCACCTGAGGGGTGGGGTTGGCAAAGGTGGGCACACCTCCCTTCCTCACTTGGTTTTCCCGCTGATTCTCCCTCCCAATGTGGGGGGTCAGAACCGGTGGTGACCAGATGCTGGAAGCAGCAAATGGATGGTGTAGTTTACAAAGGGAGCAAGCCTTTGAAGCTTTCCCTTCGTGGACCCTACCCATCCTTGGGGAGGAGGCTTGGCACTTTGTCCCAGTTGTGCTTTGTTTCAGACCCCTTGTGTCCAGAAACACATCTGGTGGTGGCAGCTGGCGAGCAGCCACTCAGCCAGGAGACTAGTGTTAGATCGTTTTTCAGGGGGCATCTCTAAGATGCCCTCTGAGTGCATTTTATTAAATCCCACCTGCAATGACAAACTCCCACCACCATATACTCTTAGCCCCTTCGCTGCGGGGGTAATTCCCCCGCTGTGCTGGGGGGGACGAGCTCAGCTCGTCATGAGGCACAGTGCTCTAGTGCTCATGGCGAGCTGAGCTCGTCACGGCCGCACCCGTTTTCATGGAACATTCAGCACAGCAGGGGAATTATCCCCGCGTGTGAGCGTACCAGGGCTCATGACGAGCCGAGCTCGTCATGAGCATGCAAGGTGTTTAATGGCATTACTACACTTACAATGCCTAAGAATTGGCTTAGACACTGTAGGGGTACAGGCCTCATGTACTTGTACCCTCAACTCTGGTATAGTGCACTAAGCTAGAGGGGTGACTGACGTATGCCTGGGCAGTGGGTTGTAGGCATGGTATACAGGGATGTGTGCCATGTCGACTCTTCACTTTGTTCTGCACCAAAACACGCAGCCTGGAGTGAGTGAGTGAGTGTGAGTGAGAGTGAGAGTGTGTGAGTGTGTGAGTGTGTGTGAGTGTGTGTGTGTGTAGGTAGGTACAGGGCCTCGAAGGGTGGCACACTAAGTGTGCCAGCCCTCAGAGGCCTTCCCTGGCCACAGTGCACTTGGTACCTATGGTACCATTTCCAAGGGACTGACCTGGGGCCAGATAGTGGCAATAGGGTTTTGTCTTAATGCAGTTTTAGCAAAAGAACATAGGCCCTGGGTACCTGTATGGCAGGAACACAGGGTACACCAAGTTAAAGTACATCTGCAGTTTGGCAACAAGTGGGGGCAACCATGCAAAAAGAGGGCACTTTCTTACACTTGCACAGTTTTGTTTTTATGAAAAGATTTTTAAGATATATGTGGGAATAAAGAATATGCATTCCATTCTAATAATACCTTTTCTCTTAAACTGCCCTTCTCCTTGATAAATGGGTTCAGTTTTATTCCTATTAATCGTTAAGAAGTTGCATCCGTGCCAAGGTTAATAAAATCTGGCTCCACTATGACCTCATACTGGTGCCCTTTCTACAGCATTACACTCAATCCTTTAGTTCTCATGTTGACAAATATCAACGTGGCTTCACCCCAGGATAGTAAAATAGGAGTAGATAAGCCCCTGCTAAAAAAAGACAACTTCAAGCTGAGGTAGAGAATTAAGGGCCAATTACCCTTCTTCCAGCCCTGGGGGTAAAAACACTGAGCAGATTATAACCAAGAAGTTAGCTCATCATTTGGAAGAAGGGAACAGCCTAGACCACTGGTAACAGACTCCACCCAGGCAGAACAGTGAGAAAGCCCTTGGCGAATTAAGATCTATCTTAGATCAAGCTGGCTTCACTACTCGCATTCTTCTTAGCTTATCGGCAGTGTTCGATAATGTAGACCGTACCACAGTTTTGAACTGCCCTGCAGAGACAAGGTTTAAAGGCTCAGTTCTAGCATGTTTTGCCTGCTTGCTGGAAGAAAGAGAGTCCACAATCTTGCACTTCCACCATTTCGCCTTTCACTCCAACGGTCAGTGTTTGCTCCGACAGGACTCTTCTCTTTCTCTATTGTTATTTACCATCTGTGTTCGCCCTTTGGCCCAACTTATCAGCCTCTATGGTTGCCAAGCTATCTCCCATACGGATTATATGCTGCTGATTGTACACTTGGATTGTCAAGCCCCCCCCATGCCACCACTAAATTGGCAACCTGTCTCTCAGAGGTTCAGTGATGGATGGCAACTAATTGCCTCAAACTTGATGCCAACAAATCTCAAATCCTACTAATTGGCAACTAGAGAGAGCGATGGCAAAATACTTTCTGGCCTACGTATATGCAAAACACAACCTCAGATCTAGGTTCAAATCCCTAGGGGTCTTCTTTGACTGGCATCTATCCTTTAAAGCTCAGATTAAGGCTGCAACATCCACATTTCTCCTACAGAGGCTGCTACAGTAAAACGCTTCCTTTTTAGTCTCACCATCTCCATGCACATGTGTTTTCAGCCTGTATCCTTACCAGCAATGATTACTGCAGCATATTTTATTTTGGAGCAGTGAATCCTTTGGGACTCAGTTTCAAAGAATACAGTATTTTGTCATTCAGCTAGTTCCCAATCTAAAATCTGATCAAGTTACCAAGGCAATAATTCATCTCTACTGGCTCCCTTTGAAACAAAGAACCGCTTTTAAGAGTCACTGCCTTATGCATAGTTTTTTTTATGGAACAGAAATGTCAGCCCTTGGCTCGCACTTTATCCACTATATCCTGGTGAGATGTTTGATTTCTAATTCTCAAATGCTCCTTTGGATACCCAATGCTAAATGCTCTAGATCGACCAGCAGTGATTGGTCAAAAGTGGAATGAAAATTAAAGAGACCTATCTCCCTGTACACAGCAGGACTATTAAATCCAAATATAGCCTTACAAGGGCTATAAAACCCTACCTGTTTGGTTGATCGAACTTTAATGTGTGATTCCCTCTGTTTTTATCACCTGCTTATTGTTTCAAGAACCACTATGCATTTGTTGGTAAAGAAGCCTTAAATAATGTAACTTCAATAAGGAAACCACACAGCAAGAAAGTGATCTCTAGGACCTACTAGTAGCTAGCTTAACAACTCAGGGCTAGGTAAGCATTTTATTCCCGACCAATCCAGTTTAGAAAGGTTTTCAATAAGACCTGTGTCAAAGTTAATAGCTTCAGAAAGTCTGCAAACAAGTAACGGTTGTACTTTTACTTTTCCAAATTCAATTTTCAAGCATCATGAACAGCACCCAGAGATGTTTTGCTCTGTTAAACGCATAGAGCGAACTTTCTCAATCATTGATCATAATCAGAAATACAGCTTATACATGTGGTGCTGCCAGACTGCAAAATCCAACAGCCTCAAGCAGGGTAGAGTGTAGTCTATCAGGGCAATGACGACAGTGGATGGAATCAACAACAATTTCACAGAAAGGGAAATAAGGTAACCCAAGAGAACCTGGAGCCTCGAAATGATGGTACCTAGGTGGGTGCCTTAGCCTACATATATGACTATGTGCACCAGCAGAGTAAGGAACCAGGCAGAAACCGGAAGAGCGTGACAAATGTCTCTCAAGTACTACCATCATCATATTTATTGGCACGATTTTCAGCTCTATTGGAGTATGTGTATTAAGAAACAGTATAAGCATGTCATTTAAATACCTAGCGAATACATCAATCTATTTACTAAATGTCGTGATAACTTGTGGAAATGGAATGCACAAGACAAACACTTACCATTCCTAGCCGAACTTGCCCATGATGCTGGAAGACTCTGTGGGAATACAGAAACAGAATATTAATTTCCTAAATGTAAACAGCAACTATTTTCAAGGAAGTAAAATCATCTATAAAGCCTTCCATATATGCAACAGTAAGTAAGTGTACATTTAATTTTGATGTTCGAATGTCAACCATGTAAATGCCTTGTCAAAAAGCTAATTTCCACTTGAAAACATGCCGGCGAAACAGCTCATTTTGTTGCCATCCCCCTTTTACCATAATTTACAAGTTATTTTTCGCAGCCCATTTTGTTGGATCTGTTCACCCATGCAGGGCCCCTCTAAGGAGTCCTGACCGGCAAACCCGTGCTCAGTGCTCCTCAGGCAACAGCATCAGTTGGAGTTGCTCAGGTCTGTGAGATCATAAACTGATATTGGCCCCTTGGAGGAATACAAGTGAGGGCAGAATACCTTTTAAATAAAAGATCACCTATATTTGTGCACTTAGGGCCAGATGTAGGTAATCCTAATTTACCTATACTTAAATACCGAATTTTACCGATTAGGTATTTAAAAATAGGTAAATGGGATGTAGATACATTTTCGGTAAAAATTACCAAATCGGTACGATTCAGTATTTACCGATTCGGTAATTGCCATTCATTCCTATGGGCCTAGAGGCCCATAGGAATGAATGGCAATTACCAAATCGGTAAATACCGATTCGGTAAAATGGGGGAAACATTCAAGGGTGCAAGGGTGTCACTTTGACACCCTGTTGCACCCCTGAATCGTGTTTGTGTGCAGATGTGGCACACATACATTTCTGCCACATGGAACAGTTGAAAATGCACTGATTTGCATTTTCAAAGGTATTCCTTATTTACCACCAACTTATAGCTGGTGGTAAATAACGAATCCTAAAATGGGAAAAGCACTCATTTGAGTGCTCCCTACATTGCAAATTCGGTAATTTACCGATTCGGTATTTTAAGAAATCGGTAATTTACCGATTCCTTAGAATACCGAATCGGTAAATTACCGAATTTGCATTTTAGGCCACCTACATCCCAAATGCCCAATACCGGTCGATAACAGCCGAAATTCGGTCATTTCGGCAGTTACCGACCGGTATTGGGACACCTACTTCTGGCCCCAAGTCATCAATCTTTCAAAGGCTGATTAAAGAATAAATACAATTATTACCGTTATGCTCTAAAAATTATGTCATGTCAGGGACGTGTAGTCAGCCATTTTAGGAAAAAACAGAAGAGGCCTCACAGAAAACACATGCAAACAAAACAAGTCTCGCCTCTAGGACCTATTGACTTTGCAATAGCTTTCAGCCATACTTTACAGCTTTGCCAATGGTGTGCAGCATGGCTAAAAAGTAAAAAAAAATTTTTTAATGCTATGATGTGTCCGTCGGCATCATTTGTAGGTGTGTGCAACACACGTTTGCATGCCTCCAAAATGACACAGGTGGGGTATTTTTTTTTTTTTATTTACAGTCCCTGTTGGATTGGTAATTGTTTTTTTAAGTAGTGAGAAATAGTTCTTTCTTTTCTTGAGGCAAGCAATAACCAGGGCAGGGTGTGGAAGCAACATGGGGGGGGCGTGTGGGGGAAGCAGTACGCAGGGGGGAGCAACAGAAGCAAGAGAAGAACATGGGGTGTCATTGGGAGCAGCATATGTGCTAGAGAGCTGAAAATGGAACTGGAGGGTAGAAGCAACAAGGTGGGAAGCATATGAGGGAAAGCACAACACAGAAGGGGAGAGGGGAAGCACACTGCAGAGAAAGAGCAACACAGCGTGTGACCTAGGGGGGAAAGAGCAGTACACGAGGGAGACTGCTGGAAAACATATGCACTCTCAGAGTGCTCAACGAAAAAGAAAGGATTAGTGCTTCAAATGTGAGCAGTGGAAGGACTAACAACACAAGATGAGGAACTAAAGTCCACAAAAGCTGAGGAATGAAAAGAAAGCAAATGAGAGTGACAAAGCCAACCAGTTTTAAGCCCACAGTAAGCAGACAATAGGTCTTAGCGCCAGCAGACAGCTCGTGCGGGCTTGTAGGCGAGACCAAAAAATACGTACTGCTTTACCAAAGCAGAGGGTGGTAAAAAAAGAATAATAGCGATGACATTTTTAAACTATGCTGTTTTTTTGTTTTACTGTTAACACTAACTGATTTTCTTGTCAAATTTTATGATCTGGATTACACTTGAAATGTGGAAGACTGAAAGAAGCTGCACCATGTGACATTAAAATAGGCTGTGAGAAGCAAAATAAGTCAGATATTAGATAGCTTATGCATTTGACAGCATCAGAAACAGCAGGTGATGCGATTTGTCTTCTTCCATATGTGCCCTATGCAATGTATTCCTAGGTGCTAAGCAGTTCTGAACCTGTTCTTGAAAATTTCATGGACTACAGAAAGCAAAGGGCCTCTGGTCTCATTTTTATGTCAATGCTAGGCAGCCTTGGTGAGGACATTGTTGGGGTGTTGCTGAGCGAGCTTAAGGGGTGCAAATGGCAGACCAAGAATGGCCTTATGCTAGGTGGCTTCTTCAAGTGACCAACTCTACCGTGTGTTTCTCTGTATAGCTATAACTAGCTGTGAGAGCACAACTAAATTCTGACTAAAATGGAGTATGTAACGCCTAAACCAGATTGAAGTTCCGATGCAATTACCAAATATTTACCAATATGACTTACCGGAATGCATTCATTAAAGCAGGCAAGAACTACTGTTCAGCTACTATTCTGATGCTCACTGACTTCCAAGTTGTGCAGCTTATTCCCTGACATGATGTTTAGTTTGTGACGCAGAGTGTCACGAATGAAACAAACAAATGTATCATCACTTCTCAAATTCCATATTCAACTATACTAATTCACCACTAATCCTTTATGGGTTCCGGAGTGGTGTGCTACTCGCCAGAAAAGAGCTTCAACACCCATCAGGGGTAACTAGTGCTATATGAATGCAAATCATTCTTCCCCTTTTATCCCTCCGCTATCCTTCTCACTCCAAATAACTGACTAATATCCACCACTGAGATTACTTTCATATTTCACCATACTAATTCACGACTAATCGTTTATGGGCTTCCGGAGTAGCGTGCTTCAACACCCCATCAGGGGTAACAAGCGCTATATAAAAATAAAACTTTTTTCTTCCTCTATCCTTCTGCTATCATTCCAAATCCAAATAACTGACTAACCTAAATGTACTTGCATGTTTCACTATACTAATTCAACACTAATCCTCTATGGGTCCCGGAGTAGCGTGCTACTTGCCGAAAAAGCGCTTGGACGCCTCGTATGGGGTAGTGAGCGCTATATAAATGCAATTAATAATAATAATAATAATCCACATTTGTATAGCGCACAATCACCCGTTAGGGTCTCTAAGCGCTGGGGGCCGTCGGGAAGATTAAGCAAGCTATTGCCCAGAGTCGCATGGTGCTGGGCTAACCTGCCGCCGGAGCCGGGGATCACACCCTGATCCCCAGATTCCAGCGTCAGTCGCCCTGGCCGCGGCGCCACACCTCTCCCCGTAGAATACAATACAATATTTATTATACAATATACAGTTCACCGTATATACAATTCACTGAAATAAATAAAGGTTAACGTGGCATTTCAGTTTAGTATAATAATAAGATCTTCCCTTGCATTAAAAAAATACATAAATAATTCAGTGAAAAGATAAAACTTCGGTGTTTTCAGTGAATTTGAACGGGTTTTTAGTGAATTTCTAAGGGTTCTTTTGTAAATATAAGCTAAGATCTTATTACTTATACCCTCACTCAAACGTTTGTTTTTTCAAGTGAAAAAAATGATGTATAAATTACATATATATATATATCCGTACGCTAAATCCCTTCCAATTGAACTGTCAGAAAGTTGACAATGTAAAACCCATTACCTCTGTATTTGTCAAATAGCTCTAAATGCAAGCCCCTTCCTAGATTTATCATGGAGTCTAAAACCTCTTGCTGTTTCATTGTCAGCATTCACAACATAAAACCCCTAACAACTGTATTTGTCCGAGGGTTCATAATGGAAACTCCTTGGTACTGTATGGTAACAAGGTTACTCCTTGAAAAACCGCTCCCCACTGTATTTAAAGTCGAGTCTGAGTCTAAAATATCGATTATAAATAATATGCAATGTAATAATTTCTTAGGTGTATTAAGCCAACTATTTTTAAGTCAAGTGCTTGCAGAGAAGATCAACATGTGGGCGGAGCCACAAACTCTCTTAGTATGCACTATTTCTTAATGATCTTTTTCTGGTGATCACATAAGACATCACCAACACCTTTACTGTCAAGCCTGGCATAAAAACTAATGAATTCTCAACAGGGTCTGACACGGGGTAACCAAAACCCTTGCCTATTACGGTAATCTTTGGGAAGCCATGTTAGAAAATGCTTGTCCGGAAGCTATAGGACAATGTAATAACAATTTACCCATAAAACTATTGGCTTTAATACGTGCTTTTCACAATAAATAATTCAGGGTCACTGCATTTGTCATAAAGTTTCTTACAAAAAACAGATCAGGCCGGCAGCAGTGATCAGTAGCTTGTCATCACACCCAACTCAGTTCTGCAGTATTGAGTGCAAGCTTTCAACAAGGCAACAAATGCAATACAAGCACTATTTCAGTGGAGCCGTGCAACGCCTGACCACTCTAATGCTGTATTCAACATGTTGGTGGAGTCAAAGCCCGTCTTCTCAGTAGTGCTTCTTAAAGCTCTTTCTGTTGATTACACAAGGTCAAGCCAGATATAAAAAAGGGAGCAGGAGAAAAAAAGTAAGGCACATACATGTTGACTATCTACATACTGTGCAGAATCTACAGTCTTATTGCTCTTTAAATGCAGCACTTATTAAAAAACATTTGTGTTGCTGAGTTCCACCTTTATATACTGCAAAACCATATCAGCTCTTTTGGAGCAGAGGTAATCACTCAAGCCCGCATGGATAAGCAACTCTCCATCTCCATGTGCCATAGCTAGTCTTGAGAGGCTACGGAATGGTGGCAAAACACCAGAATCAAATCAGCCTGCTTCCTCATTCACCTCCCTTAAAAAAACATCTTAATACTCCTAGAAGCTTTTACTAAATGTGTTGTAAACTAAGTGGCAGCACTGAAAGGCCCACCTCTTTCTCCTACCACCAAAGCTTTGATGATCCCACATGTTAAGCTGGAGTGAAGGTTATGTGTGCAGCTGTCACAAATGGTGTCATTCTACTGACAGTGCTCTGACAAGGGTTTCATGGGGCAGAGGAGTGGGTTTTAATTTTCCCAGCTTTAGAATTGAGGAGCTAAAATGCAGGCAATTCTGTAATCTGTAACAAAACATGTGTGATGTTCCCTCATTATGATCCCCAAGCTACCAAATTCAAACAAAAGAACATTCTAAGCTCCAGGTTGAAATCAAACGTTTTGCAAATGTGATAACCCCCAGAAAAGGCGCCTTGATTTTTGGGTTGAGAAGCTACAGGCAAAGGTGAGAGAAAAAGTACTGATTGTGCTTCAAAGTTGATACAATATTTCAAGATATCTGGATGTATGTGACTGGAGGTGTTCCCCCTGCCTGTATGAATACTGGTTTTGTCAGGTTTTCTTCGTTGTCACTTGACGAAGTGGTAAACGTTATATCCAAAGTTAAGACCTCTGGCTTCCCTTAGATAACTGCACATTACGGCAGGTGCAGGAAGACAACAGTAGCTCTTATCTTACCCAAAGTTGTTAATTCATCTTTTGCATAAGGTTTAGTATGTCGCTATACCACCTTAAACATACTCTATAATTCACCCTCAGCTGAAAAAATCGAGCCTAGATGTCAAGGACCAAAACAATTTTAGGCCAACACCCCTCCTGGGACTGAGACGGCAGTTACATAGGTGGCTGATGAGATTAAGATTATAGCTGATGGTGGCAGTGGCGAAGCAAGTGATATTCTAGATGTCTTCTGCTTTACACCATCAGTTTCTACTCCAAACTTGGCTAGCTTTTCAACCCAGGGCAAGGCTCTTAGTTGGATTATATGTTTCCTACCCAATCGGACGCAATAGCTACAACTGTCATATTTCATATTGGCCTCCTAATTAGGTTGAGTAAGGCGGTCAAGCAGCTTGACCTTCACAAAGTTCTTTTTGTAAAAACTAGAGGGTGAGGGGAATTTGAAGCCTGACTAAGCATTAAAAGGGTTTAGTCACTTAACACAATATGTCTCTGAATGGATAGTATCCAGTAATATCCTTAAGTACCAGAAAGCTAACGGGATCTGAAGCTCACTCTACTAAAGGCAAAGCTGTTAAATCACCTTGGTTGAGAAACATTCTTATTGAATCCCTTTTAAGAGAATTTCCTGAATCAGAACCCACGGCCTATGCTCGGCCCTTTCATGGAAGATCTATGGGTAGTGCATAATTTCTCTCTTTTCTATCGACCACTTTTTTGCAAGGAATAGACTTTGCAGTTCTATTCAGTGCATATAGCTACCTGTGAGGATTTCCTTGAGGAGACGGAAACGTTGTTCTTTAGAGGAATCATGATTGAAATCATAACAAACATTACCTTCTTCCCCACCTATATTGTTGCACACTCTCCATGGTTCTACGTCTCTGTAAAAACAAACAAAGTCAACTACCATGGAAGTGCATTGATTGGATATTTGTGGCTTGTGCTTTTTAAGGTAAAAGACCACTATTTTTGTCACTTATTTACTGCAAATGGCTTTTAAAAATTCACATTCGGTATCTTTTGTTTAAGGAAAATAAATTAATTCTGGAAAAATGTTGCTTACTGTGTAACCATCTGTTTGCAGTCTATAGTGCACTCGCATACTATGCATAGTCCTTCCTCTTTATCAGCCTGTCATCTAAGTATAACAAGGATTTGCAATGCAATAGGTTTCGCTTTTGTGAGAGTTTAAGCTATTATTAGCATTGTAAATGACGATGCTTTTTTTAGGTTTTAAAAACCAAAACATAAATAAAAGCCAATGGAATTTACAATACCAATAGCTCAAACTCGTGTAAATGCGAGACCTATTGCATTGCAAATGCTTGTGAATTCGCTTTTCTCTGCAGGTTCATTGATACCACTCGTGTGATCTTGTTTCTATGCTGACAACTGCTTCTTGAATGACAAGTAAATGAGTATATTGCTGTTGCGCACTGTATTACTGAAAGTAAATTGCTGCCGGCCATGTATGGTTGTAGGCGAATAGCTGTGTATATGAGTATGAGTGCCAATAAAGGTTTTGAAAATTAAAAAAAAAATATATATATATATATAGTATGGATCAAGACCTCCTGCAACTAGGTTAGGCATTCGTGCTTTACATATTCCTTTTTTAAATGAATTGCCTTATGCCCATTCTTGACTGGTAGTGGAAAATCTCATCAAATAAGCATTAGCAAAGTCAATAGAGCCATTGGCTTTGGCAGTGTTTTATAGCCATGCTGTACAACAGCGCAGATGCTTTTCAGTGTGGCTAAAGCAAATTTTAAAACACGCTAAGACACAGCCAGGGATCAATGCACTTTTTATTTTTAAAAGTAAATATGCACTGGATGCATCTTAGTCCTTTAAAAAAACGTTTTAATCCTTTCTGTACAGCAGCTATGTTGCAATACAGCATTGGATGAAATTGGAGTGTGGATTGAGTGAGGCTTAGTCAAGCAGCAACTCAAACCTTTTCTGGGTGAAGCACAAGCCACCCCATAAAAGACCTGTGCTCAATCCTCTGGCAGTTTGGTACAGAAAAGTCAGACTTAATTAGGAAACCATGTGTAAATTATGTGTTCAACACTTCAGTAATAAAGTGAAACACCACACAAAGGATCACACCAAGTTAGAAAAATTGTGATCACGCAGCCCTTCTGTCATGGGAGCCGAGCTTATGCCAGGCTATGTTAAACCGCTACTGATTAGAGGGTGCCTTGCCGTGCTACAGACGAGCCTGCCTATGTGGATTCGCCTCATTTCAGAATGGGCGCACTCCTGATTTCATCTGATCCCATCAAACCGCCTTCAGGTCCAGCGGCATCTCTGAAAGCCAGGGATGTGGAATTCCTATAGCCCGACGCCCAGGACATATTGTTTGGGGTCAAGGGCAACACGTTATAATGTGTATTTTGTCCTTGGGACAAGTAGGCCCAACCCCCTGCTGCACAAACCCTTTTGCTGCCAGTTTGCAGTTACACATTAAGGGTCAGGGAAGGGCACTGCCTTAAGTTAAGTTAATAGTTGTGTCCCTATGTTAATGCTGTTCAAACTTGTATTCATGGTTCATTAATTGAAAGCCTTTATTATTACGGTTCGCGCTCGAAGTAAATGTAAGTTCTTACTGCACTACTGACTAGTTCCAGTATAGAAATGTGCACTCACGGTTTCAAAGTTTAGCAATATGAGACTATGCATAATGCTCTCTGATTAGATACAAGTATTGGCAGACGCTTGAAAGCAAGATTAATCACTATTTGCTTTCAATATAAAATGTTCCTAAAAAAAATAAAAGTAGGAAAAAAAACATTTTGCTAAACTACTGTGAAATTTCAGGTACCATTTCTTTGCAGCATCATTTAGTAAAATGTGTTGATGCATGCTAGTATTTCGCAAAAATATTCATATTAGAAAATCAGTGTAACCAGTTTCAATAAGATTATGGGAAACATAAAAATAAACAAGCATTGGCAAAGTCATTAGGTCTGAAATTAGTGGTCAGCTTTTTAGTTTTGACTATACGTGACTTGTTTTGGCATGGTTTTTGTAAAACCTTATTGATATGAGAGCTGCCGGCCCCTCACCATTATAACAAACATTGGCAAAAGCAAAGAAAAAGTGGTCTAAAAAAACACGCACACTGCCACATTAGTTACTGCCGCTGAACAAAACTACACCAGACCAAATTAGGGGCCCGATTATTAAAAGAAAAGTCTCAAAAATGCACCCTTGGTATATGTCCTTGCATTAAGTGCAGCTATATGGCTTTCGTAAATTCACAAGAATTTAAAGAAGTAGGGCAAGAAATTGTACTCCTAGAAAATATTTGTGAACTGCAGTTTATCATGAGCAAATATGCACGTGTAGATTTGCTCATGAGAAAACCTGAGTATTTGCAAGTTAATTTTCCCTTCAACCACTTTTTTCCCAACTCTGGAAGAAGGATTACGTCTGCCATTGTCAGGAGAAAGTTCCAACATTTCTCAGTATGGGAAAAGATTAGAGAAGAGTTGTTGAAAACCCTTAAAACATGCAAGTTGGTAGGTTTGCACAGACTCAAAAGGGCATTCCAACCTTGGAACTATTGCTTACCACTTCCTTCAGTCCCAGTATGTAGATCTTCAGAAACGTGGCAACATAAAGGGATTGCTAGTATTCAAATATTACTATGGTATGAGCCCTGGCATAATCAGAGAGGCTATATAAGAGTTCTTATATAATGAGATTGCTGCCATAATTTGTCGCTGCACCACATGGCACCAAAGGGACAAGTGGATTTTGTTATAGGACAAGTATATTTATGAAGCAACCTGCCCCATGGACAAGTAGATATTTTAATAAATTCCACACCCCTGGAAAGCGCAGCAGCCCTGGGCTATGACCCTTTAGTTGTACAGATGCTGCACTGGAACAGTTGTCAGGATGAACTAATGAATTGGACCTTATTTCACTAATAAAGATTCCCCATCACGTTTGAACTGTTGGCTGCCTCTTGACAGTGTCCAGGTTGTGATGCAGACACCCCCGTGAGACGTGACCTGGAGCTCTGAGCCGTGGCTTCCTTCCCACCTACGTTCCATTAGTGTGCCCGGAAATGCTGGTTATCGCATCCAATTAGCAGGCGACTTTGTGACGGATAACGGTGGTGTTGGATTTACTCCCTCGTTGCATGTTCAAGTCGACTACTTCATTTGTACGCGTGACTTGATTAACTTTATATCAGAGTCGAAGAAAGCGACTAGTTATGCAAATGAAGGTATGGAACGTAGCCTTTTAAAACCAAAAATGTTACATCCGGTCGTAATATGCACAATCCCGTAGAATATTGCACGGTTGTCCATATCGCACGCAGTCGTTAAGTTCACGCACTTGAATAAAGCTCAGTGTCCTGCAATAACCCTGATTTGGACGCAAGCAGTTTGCACCCGAAGCAAAATAAATAAATGTTGCCTGGTAAACTACCGCAGTATGGCTTGTAATAATATGCGAACGCAACCAACCTTTACTGATCACCTTATGCAGAATAGAGCGTTTCTGCTTGTGACTCAGAAGCAGAAATAATCAAACCTCTGAGCTTTTGGTCGCCATTTCCTTTTCTGAGCATTAAATACAATCTTTTGACAGATGGGTTGGTTTCTCAGACCAGAGTTTACTGTAGAAGGATACAATAACAAGTCAGGTCCCGGGCCGTGGTGTGATTGGCTGACGTCACGGGGTGTCCCGGGCCGGCAGCCAATCACAGCGCGGCCCGGGAAATGACGTCACTGGGCTGTCCCGGGCCTGCAGCCAATCACAGCGCGGCCCGGGACACACGTCAACAAGGGGCGGGGCTTAAAAAAAGACCCAGAAACGCCCCCGAATCGCGTTTTCTCTGGAAAACGTGATTGACGGCCAATCTCTTCCAATGGCTAGTCTCCATTTATGGAGCTAGCCAATGAAAGAGAAGGCGGGACTAAGCCCCAAGCTGTAAGAACATGAGATTTCTCCTGGGCGGAGCTAGGAGCTCCGGACCAGGCGAAACCTAAAAAGACATGAATGCACAGTCTCTACTGCTAGACGTTTTGTAAACAACCATGGGCCTTTAGTGACCTTGAAGGTAGAATTTTGGACTGGTTGGTGTTGCCCACTTACCACAAAGTGCAGGTAACAATGGTGAGCCGGTTTGTAGGGAAGCAGAAATAGGCATCATCGAGGTTGAAGGCAGCCTTGAAGTTCGCTGCAGGGTGGGCATGTGGTAATTCTCTGACAAGATGTAGTTGTCTATCAGCCTGGGCTCCAGGATGGACCTTTTAAGGGCTCAAGAAGTACACTGAGTAGACTCTTGTGCAGCACTGGTGGGGGTGGGGGTGGCAGACACCAGCTAGCTGGTACCTTTAGCAGGAAGCAGCTGCACTTCCACCTTCAGCACATGCAGACGGTTACAACTGAGAATGTGGTGATGAGGCAGAATATTTGGTGGCATGGTGTGGAACTCTAGGCAGTAACCCTGCTACACCAACACACGCTCCCACTTATACAAATGTAATTCCTCCCATTGGGGAAGGAAAAACCTCTGACAGGTTTAGTGTTATCAGCGGGAATCATAGGAGAGTCGATGTTTAATGGCAGTAGTGCCCCTGTTAAAGCCATCCCTCACCTTCGCTCAACCGTTGCCACTGTATCCACTTCTGCCAAAGGACTTTTTGCTACGTGTGCTGAAACAATTGCTGCTGTTAATATCTTCACTTATCCAAGGGAACGGATAGATGTTTTTTTTCATATTCTCTGGCTTTGTTTGAACAAAAATCAGACCTAGATGTTGAAGCTTGTTTGGCACCAATCGCTTTGCTGATTCAGTGTCCTCTAATGTTTGAGCATGGTATAGACACGCTGGTAGAAGAAATGCTCAAAATCAAATGGCACCTTCAGGAGGGGTTTCAGAACCTCTGGCC
Source organism: Lissotriton helveticus (assembly GCF_964261635.1). NCBI lineage: Eukaryota > Metazoa > Chordata > Amphibia > Caudata > Salamandridae > Lissotriton > Lissotriton helveticus. The sequence goes on from NC_136059.1 coordinate 600,895,975, forward strand.
TGAAGCAGGAAACCCTAAACCAAGAGTGGCGCTGTAGGAACATGCTCGTGTTCAGGTTCCTTGAGGCACTGAACGCAAAATGTAATGCACAACTGATGTTAGCATTTGAAATTACTTTCCACATAGCCATTAATTCATGGCAGTGCTTTCAATAGGCCTCGTGGAGGTGCCTGACCAACTCTTCCATTTCTTCCCAATGGTGCCAGTCATGTCGTGAGAGCAAGAATGAATGAATGAAGATTTATAGAGCGCAACTTAGCCCAAGGGCGTCAAGGCGCTTAAAAGATGGTACAGCTGCTAGAGATGTGAAAAGATGCACCGACTACTGGTAGGCTTCTGAGAAAAGCCAGGTTTTTAATGCTCTACGAAAAAGCGCGAGCGATGTTTGCCCTTTTAGCTCAGCGGGAAGAGAGTTCCACAGTCTTGGAGAGAGGGAGGAAAAGGCCCTCCCTCCCCATCTGGCTTTGAAAACTCGAGGGACAGACAAAAATTTCCTATTGGTGGAACGTAGGGCCATGCTGGGCACATAGGACACAAGGGACCTAATATCTTCTGCTCCAAACCCATGCAGGGCGCTGTGGGTGAGGCATAAGATCTTAAAGTTTATCCTGGACTAGATTGGAAGCCAGTGAAGGGCTTTCCTAATTAGGGAGCCTGATGAAAGTCTTGGGGCGTCAACGACAAACCTGGCCGCCGCATTATGCACTATTAGTAGGCGTTGAATCAGCTTTTTATTTATGCCTAAGTATAGTGCGTTGCAGTAGTCCAGCCTTGAGGAGACGAGGGCCACCGTAACATGCTTTCGAGCTTCCGGGGTGAGATATTACACACTAACACCACAGCAGGTTGAAACCGTCCTACTGACTTGCTTGTCGAAGGAGAGCGTGGTGTCCAACATTACACCCAAATTGCGAGCAGAGGGGGAGGGCAGAGGACAGGCTCCAAGAGCAGAGGGCCACCAATCGCTCGACCAGATCTCCTGTTTGCCCCCGAAGATAAAGACTTCGGTTTTCTCCCCATTTAATTTCAGGAAATTCTGAATCATCCAGTGCGAGACTGCTTCCATACAATTCCTGAAATTAAGGGCGGTGGTACTCACCGGTTGGGAGAGGGAGACCATGATCTGGGTGTCGACAGCGTATGGCAACACTTCCAACCCGAATGATCTTACTAACCTGGCGAGTGGGGCCACATAGATGTTAAAGAGCGTGGGGCTCAAGGACGAGCCTTGAGGAACCCCACACTGCACACGCTTAACAGGAGAAAGAAAATCACCCAGCTTAACCCTTTGTTTTCGTTGGTGGAGAAAAGATGTTAGGAGACTCAGTGCTGATCCATTCACTCCCATCTCCCTAAGCCGAGTAGCCAGAATGGAGGGGGACAGGGTATCAAACGCAGCTGTCAGGTCGAGCAGTACCAGAAGGGTGGTCTGGCTACTGTCGACCTTAGTGCGGATGTTATTGATAACCACTGTGAGAGCGGACTCAGTACTGTGTGCCCTCCTGAAGCCATGCTGAGAGGGATCAAGCAGGCTGGAGTTATCCAGGAAGGCACTCAGATGATGGTTGAGATGGGCCTCGAGCATCTTTGCGGGGGCAGGAAGCAGGGATATCGGACGAAAGTTCTTCAGGATCCCAGGATCTAAAGAAGCCTTTTTTAGGAGGGGCTTGACAATCGCCATTTTCCAAGAGGCAGGAAAGGTACCTTCGGAGATTGCTAAATTCATCACCTCCAAAAGAGGGGGCAGCACTACCTCCCTGCACTCCTTAAGAATCTTCAAAGGACAGGGGTCCAAAGGGGATCCAGATTTGAGCTTATCCAGAAGCAGATTCAGTTGTTCAAAGGTGAAAGGGGGAAAATTAGAACAGTTACTACAAAGTCCATTAACTTGGCCTTCAGTTGAAAGATCCATTGGGGTAGCTGAGGCCTCTAGATCTGAATTTAGCGTTTCCAGGGCGGTATAAATATCCACTATCTTAGTGTGAAAGAAAGTGGAGATCTGGTCGCACAGTTCCTGGGAACCCACTATAGGGTCTGGTGACTGGAGGGTGGACAGAGAATCTATGGTCTTAAACAGTTCACTAGGAGAGCTAAGGGAAGTCGTCAACTTAACAAAGTGGGCCTTCTTTTCCGCAATCACCGCTGCTTTGTACCCTTTAAGGAGGTTTTTATGTTTTTCCTTCTCCCTCGGATCAAGATGCAACCGCCAATGTCTCTCTTGTTTCCTACAGCCCTGCCTTAGCAGTCTAAGGGTGTCTGAGAACCAGGGAGCGGAAGGTCGTTTCCTAGCGGAATAGTGCTGTTTAACAGGGGCAAGAGTATCATTACTGAAGGCAGATCTAGGGCCCGGGGGCCTGTAAATCAGGAGGCCAGAAAAGGAAACAGTGGGAGAGGATTTAAGAGAGAAATACATGGCCTGAAAGGAATCCAGAGGGGAGGGGAGGAGCTCAGTCCGGCATTTTATAGAACTTTTATACAATATACCCAGTCCACCCCCCCCTACGACCCACTCTATCCATTCTTGCTAGTGCATATCCCTTGGGGATGGAATTTACAAGCTCGGGCCATGTGAATTCAGATGCCCAAGTTTCAGTGATAAAAGCCCATGAGGGTTGTCTTTCAGAGATAAAATCCCTGAACGCAATATTGTTCTTAACTAGGGACCGTGCATTGATGAGGAAACCAGTTTCCTTACTCAGTGAGGGAGGGTCTTGCTTCTTAGGCGTGGGCTGCTTTTTTTATAGGGACCGAAGTGGTGGAGCAACTTCCTTTTTGGTGCAACCACACTTAAGAGCACCGAGCAGCATCTCTGGAAGGGACGCATGATGACAGGGCTGCCAGAGGGGTTATAATGCCTGTAACTCCTGTAAGGAATAGAAAGGACTTACTAGGGCGTGGATATGTATAGCGCCAGCCTCCCTGGCCCCTGGCGCTTCCTTGGCGCAGGCGGGCGCAGACGGGCTGGACTCAGGCGCGACTCCGGCGCGAAGATGGCGCGAAGATGCCGCGAAGATGGCGCGAAGATGGACCGTCCGCTGCGCGGAGGCATGTCCGTCTCCTTTTATGCTGGCGACTAGACTGCTAATGTGATGGCCTCCCACCTAAGATGGCCGCTGCAATGTTCCACCGCCCGGGTCCGTGAGACTCAGCACCTAACTCGGCTGAGCACTGACCACATGCGGGGTAGATATTTAGAAACCGGCGAATTTAAGACAAAGTGAAAGGTGAGCTTAAAACAAGGTATTTAGAGCGAGTGGCACACAAAGGAGTCACAAACAAGCTGATATAACTAGCAGCCCTCCACTTATTGGCAGCTCCACTACATCAGACTATTTGTTCTCCTTATGTCTGTGCTGAGCCTCTTTTTTCTAGCAGTGTGGACAACTAGCAAGTCAGGCAGGGACTGTCCCCCGATGTAAAAAGGGTCACCCAGGGATGCCTTAAACTTTTCCTCAATCAGAGGGTAACAACCCTCGCTTTCATTGGGACTTTAAAGTTTCGTATTGCCGTCATGTACATACCCTGAAGTACAGGCTCTCTATGAGGAAGTCATTGTCCTCTTGTACTACATGCATCTTTCTATTAACACATGGTACACCGTGGTGTCATTTGGGTTCAGTGAAGCCTTGCCTGAGCAAGAGTCCAGGTCTGGGTTATCTTGTCGATCAACATGGTAGTCTTCCCAGGGATCCTCCAATTCCCAGGCGCTACAGATTCATACTAGGGGTTCACTGTGTGGTATGGGTTCTCTTAGTCAAAGTGTGTGGGCACAGAACAAGGGCATTATGGAGAAAGGGGAGGTGGAGCTAGGGTAGAGTTATAGTGGCCCTAGGTACAGGGTATAGTGATGCAGGATTGGTGGTCTCATCCCTAATCATCTCCCGCTATGCACGGCCTTTGGCATCTCTTGAAACATGTCCCAGTCCGACACCCAACAATGGTAATAAACAGCATATTTTAAGCTTCGTATTTACATATATTCTCTACATTGATTAAAATGAACTCCTGGAGTTCGGGCGTAGGGCAGTCTCCCATTTGCTGATGACAATCAAAGATTCCTTGATGAGAAAGGTGGCATAGGTAGTATGAAACTCAGATAAAGATGTACCTTCTGACAAAAGGGCACCCATTATGCGTTAAAAACAACTTTCTTTGTATGTTTGTGTCTGGAAGAGCTAGATTTCTCTGACAAACCGCAAAGAGGCAAAACATGCATCAAGAGCCACTTTTAACTTTTTCTGGGTCTGTGGGTTTGGAAGATACCAACGTTACTGTTAATGGACTACCTGTAATGATAAAATGCCTTTGTACTTTTACGCTCAGCAGAGGTAGCGGCACATCTACTAATAACTAACCCTAGGCATAGGACTACTCTACGCTCGCAGAGCATGCGTAGTCTGCGCTAGGTAAATTGCATGTAGCACTGTGCAAAAACGCGTAGCATAGCGGGCATTTTTTGCTTGCTCGCGGTCCTCAACGTCAAGTTGACGACAGCAAGCAAGCAAAATCAACATCCTGGCAAGACTTTTTCCTCGTTCACGATCAGCAACATCAATTTGCCGATCGCGAGCTTGGAAAATATAACTCCCGGCGAGATTCTCAACGCGGGGAGGTCAGGTTACTCATGGCGAGTGGTCGCGTATGCTCGCGAATAACTACCAGTCCACGTTGAGAAAGCTGCCGCTCGAGTACAAATCTACTCAAGTGGCAGAAAACGACCGCTTGCACTGTGCAAGATGCCGTTTGCAATGATTGCACAGTGCGGACAAGCATCCTGCACTGTGCAATCTGTGCGAAAAGCATTGTCCCTACCACACTACGCAGTTCGCGTAGCTTGCGTAGTGCGAAGTGCACTTCGCGTAGCTTGCGTAGTGTGAAGTGCACTTCGCGTAGCTTGCGTAGTGTGAAGTGCACTACGCGTAGCACTACTACACGAACTATGCCCAGGGTTAAATAACTTTGCTGTAAAATGGCAGAGTGCTTTGTCACCTCTATAGCTCAGCATGGATAGCAAATGAGCCAGGCCTGTTTTTAAAAAAAAACTTTGCTAAAAAACAAATATTTCAGATAGGCATTTTTATAGTATTACTGGTGTTGTAGATGCAATTGATAAGACAGAACTCTCCACCTAAAGACAGAAACTAACCAGAAAGCCCTAAACTGTTTAATGCAGAAGCAATAAACCAGGTAACCCATGCTAGGAACATGTATATGCCTGATGCTTGGTTATAAATTACATTACCTTCAACCCCCAATCAGAACTGAGAATATCTTTACATGTATAATTCCTCAATAAAAAAAAACATAAGACAGCAATTTGGAGAACTTCTTTGTGTTTGGACTTCAGCACTAATTGAGAATGCCCAGGATGAAAGTCCAATATTCTTCACACCTGATTCAATTTGACACCACAGGGTTTAGCATTTATTGCGAGCAATAAAGGACAACCAAAGCAATTCACATATGAAACGGGGACACAGCATGCAGATTTTAGTGCTTAAAACATCAAAATCGACTTTTATGGAATTACAATCCACTTTTCTGTAATGAAGGGGAATTTTCCCCTTGTTAAATTCAGACAGACTTGGCCTGAGAATACTTAACTGAGCTGTGGAAATTTACGGACCCAGTAATTACTTGGCATGATAAACTTTGCACTAGTCAGAATTACCATCCATGTGCATGCAAGGATTTGCGCCATGGATGGATTTATCTGGCCTACATGTAACGAGGGCTTATGTGCTGTACACAGTAAAAATAAAAGGCATAGGTAAGGTTAATTTACATTTTGGACTGCGGTTTAATAATGCTTCTGATATTAAAAGCATACAGTGGTTTCCCCAAAAATAAATGCTGTATACTTTTTTTGAAGTAAGAATTTACATTAAGTCCATTCTTGTGCATTTTATGCTGTGGGTCTCTAGAAGTGTACACACATTGGGCAGCCAGTCTGAAATGAGACATGCGCAGTTTGAGCAGTTAATATTACTCTTGGCTTAGGACATCAGAAAAATCAATGTGTTAGTTACAGCATACATGTTTAGTCTCACTACAGATGTACATAACAAATTCACAGATTATGTTTTTAGGCTCACAAAGAAGTTGACGCAAACAAATAATAAACAAGCTTTGTCGACGCCAATAGGTCCATACTCTAATGCCGATCTACTAGCGTTTCCAAAACATTAACTTTTCCACGAATGGTTGTAGAGCATGCACTAGCCTTTGTGCATTTTTTTTCCTCAAAAACATTACATAAAAAGATAACATAAAAATCACAGCTGAACGTGTGCATAATGCTGGTCTGTCATTTTGTAATTTCTTTTTTCATAAGCTTTACGAAAACTATTAAAAGATGCCTTCTGACCAGGTGCATGTTAAGGTTTATGAAAAACGATTACAAGATTACCGTCACATTAAAACTGGTCCTAGCCTGGCAGCCAGTTGTAATAGGTCTCTGAGCTCAGCATCTGTTGGAAACGTGCTTTGTTAGTCCCTTTGCTTATAATATGTTTGCTGAGCCAAATGGCTCTCAATAATTTCCAGCTTACTTCGCTATTGCAACATCCTTCCAAGATCTTGGAAAAGGAGGTCAATAAACAAATTTCGATTTCATTCACTCAGCAGAACTGTCAAGACTCTTGAGTTTGGGTTAGAGCGTTACATAGTACAGAACTGACTCGGTTATCTATTTCTAAATGGCTTTGCAAAACTCTGTATAAAGGTGGGAAAGCTGCAGTAATTCTTTAGGAACCGAGTGTATTTTTATACCAATTCACATGCCACTTTACTTCAATGTTTGAGTTATTTTTAGGGGTGGGCAGAAAACTCCGCTCTGACAGCGTAGTGGATGAAGCCAGCCACCCCTGCTCCCCGGTCCATTCCCTGCTTCTGAAAGCAGCCAGGCCGGGGAGAGCCTGCCCGGGCCCCAGTGGACCCCGGTCCCCAGCGCCCAGACTATCGGCTGGCTTGCAGGACGGGGGGCTCCCGCACCCCGGGGCCCGCCGGACGCAGCACGAGCCCCGGGCCCGGTCCCAGCTCCCAAACCCTAGCCAGGCCCGGCAGACCCCCGTCACCAGCGCCCAGACCCTCGGCTGGCTTGCAGGATGGGGGGGCTCACACACCCCGGGGCCCGCCAGACGGAGCTCAAGCCCCGGGCCCGGTACCAGCTTAGCCAGGCCTGGGAGAGCCTCCCCGGGCCCCAGTGGACCCCGTCCCCAGCATCCGGACCCTCTGATGGCTTGCAGGACGGGGGGCTCATGCACCACGGGGCCCGCCGGACAGAGCTCAAGCCCCGGGCCGGTCCCAGCTTCCGAACCTTAGCCAGGACGGGGAGAGCTACCCCAGGACCCGGTGGACCCCCGTCCCCAGCGCCCGTCCCTCTGATGGCTTGCAGGACGGGGGCTCACGCACCCCGGGGCCTGCCGGACGGAGCACAAGCACCGGGCACGGTCCCAGCTTCCGAGCCCTAGCCCGGCCGGGGAGAGCCTCCCCAGCACTCGGGGGACCCCTGTCCCCAGCACCCAGACCCTCGGCCGGAACCAAGGAGGTTTAAGCCCAGGCCACGTCCTCTCCCCGATGGCCTGCCCGGGGAGCCCATTTTCCTCGACTACGGGGGGAGGGGGGGCTTATACAATTTTGGGGAAGGACAAAAATTGGAGTTAGCCCGGCCGCCAGCCCCCAGCCCCCAGGGCCATCTGGTCACCCAGCCCGCAGGGCCATCTGGTCACCCAGCCAGGTGACCAGATGACCCGGG